>NC_091820.1:58217500-59467500 GCF_041296235.1 Equus asinus | reverse complement strand
CCCGCAATGGAGCCACCAGAGCCAGGTCATCCCGGGGTCATGGATAAGATCCAATCTGTTTACCAAGGCCTTGAGAGGACCCAAGATTTTCCATGATTTACACAGGCAGACTGACTTACCCAGGGAGGGTAAGTCACCACATGGTGAGGATAAGTCACCACATCGCCACATAGAAGGGGTAGGAGGGGCAAGGCTGTTTCAAGCCCTAAAGATTTTCTGCGTTGTTGCTGTCAGTGGGCTTGTTAGGTTAATTGGTTGGTTTTTGCAGAGGATAAGAAATGTCCTGGCTATGCCTGAGGAAATCTCTTTGTTGGGGGACTTTTGAACTTTGCCCAGGCTGTTTTGGGATAGCTAGGCAGAATTTAGGAATAAGAACCCAGATATCCCAGCTTCTCCTCTAGGAGATTCATGCACACCTATAAAATAAAACTAGACCCACCTATCAACCAAGCCATAATGGTATGGCAATTAAGAGTTAATACCATTATATATATATGATGCAAAGGACCCCATTAACTAATTTCAATTGGCTCTAATTACTACATATTGTATCTAGTTGCCTCTTAATATCCTCCATGAGGCCTTGCTAAGGTTAAGAAATTAAAAATCCCTCTTGGAACTGAGAATCAGGTCTCAAGAACTGGCCCAAAGTGAGGCTATTCTTCAGGTTGTCACCATTTTCTTTTCAAGAGACTGTCCAGGGGCTTAACACTAGACACATGTTCCTCTTTTCAGCAATAGTAAGTAGCACAGCATCTAGTGGATGTCTCTTCAGAACCTATAGCTGTGTACACTCCTTTCCTCTCCCAGGCCTGTACTCCTACATCTGACCCACGGAGAAAGGAAGGCAAATTCCTGTGATGGAGTATCTTGAGTAGCTTAAGAGAAAGGAGTTCATCCATTGTCTTGTGCTCTTGGCCTGAGACACTTACCTGAAGAATGAGTTTGGACAAGTTACTTTCCCTCTCTGGGCCTCGGTTCCTCAATTTGTAAAATGAGGGAGTTGGATGACAAGTTGATGAAGATATGTTTCAGCTATAACATTCTAAGGTTGTTTTATATTATTCTAAGTGGCAAGTAAGAGTGGAAAAGGGGAGAGAGTGGTGGGTGGGTAGGGGAAGTGGCCAGCCAAAGCACCAGGCCCTAAGCCTAGTTCTACTTCTAACTAGCTAATGCCTTCACCTCCCTGGGAACTCCCTGTGCACAATAGAAAGCAAGAGCTGTTTGGGCCCTACCTCCCTCCTAGGGACTGTGGTGAGAAATGAGCTATATAGCTAGGCAGGGGATGCTGCCTCTCCTCAAGATAACGCCTTGGCCCAATGCTAGCTTACCCAGATTTCCAGCATCCTTTGGCATCTTGGAGCTACTGACACTGACAGGGAAGACCCACAGGGGTGGCATGTGGAAGAGGCTGGGGAAGCCACACATACGCCTATGCAAAAAGCCACCCGAATAAGGCACTTGCCAATATTTGCACAGGAATTCAAAATTTTGTCATTGGTTTATCTCAGTCATAGGCCTTTGGTTTGACCTTGATCAAGTCATTCATCATCTCTGGGATGTGGCTCTGCCATCCATCACTTAGGGTAAAGTGGAATATGAGAAGAGTGCTACATAGCAGTTCAGCTGTGCCACTACTGTCTGTGTGAGTCTTTCTCTCAGTTTTTCCATCAGTGTAATGAGAACTTGGACTGGATAGACCATAAGGTCACCCCTAGCTCTGACAAAGAAGATCCACCAGCTCTTGCAAATCTAACACAGAGTTAAACACAACAGGAAATCTTAATCATATCTTTGTCCAAGACATGTGATGGTATTTAGGAAAACATTTGGTGCTGTCGGAAGACAGA
Organism: Equus asinus; assembly: GCF_041296235.1. Taxonomy (NCBI): domain Eukaryota; kingdom Metazoa; phylum Chordata; class Mammalia; order Perissodactyla; family Equidae; genus Equus; species Equus asinus. The sequence continues at coordinate 59,465,650 of NC_091820.1, read as the reverse complement.
AATTCCTGCTATGACTGTAGTCAGGGCACATTGGTTTTAGGGCTTCCCTAGGAAAGTCAGAACTCAACCACCTTCCTGATGGATTATTTGTGACCACATATTTTCTGGGGCTGCTGTTGCTTCTCCACAGGGTTTCACACTTGGGCACCTTCACCTTCTGGTAAACCCAGATGCAGGAGCAAAAAGCATGAGCCAGGTAAGAAAGGCAATATTGCTGCCAGGTAGACAAAGACAGACAGCTTGAGCAGTAGTACGTATTCAAACCAGACCAGACAATGGCCTCTTGAGCATCCATATGGCTTCTGCCCACAATATGAGGCTACCATTGTCACTGTCAGAAGGATAAAAACCTTTGATGGCTATAACATCTTCTACTTCCCAAAGCCTAGTCACACCTATATTTCTTTTGATCCTCATCTGTGAAGTAAGATAGGAAGGGCAAGAATTATTCTCATTGCACAAAGGAGAAAAGTGAGGCCTAAAGAGGGGAAGTGAAGCCTGGCCCTTTCTGGCACTTTTTTTGGTGTCCATCAAGAGGATGGCATTTGAGAGCCAGTGCTTGATACCAAGTAGCTCTTGAAGTATAAGAGCTGATGGAGCTGGAGGAGAGACACATTGGGCCACAAAATACTATAGATGCCCAACACCCTCCGAGAGATTACAGGGTAGCAGTGAGATCAGTCCTCAATGGGAGCAGCATCTAACTCCTGGCCTCAGTTTCCCTCTTTTAGATGGGAGAGCCATTATTAATAAACACTTTCTTTGAAAGTGTTGTTAGAGGTTCCATTTACACTACTCTCACTGGATCCTCACTCCACCTTGATGAAGAAGGCAGAACAGGATGATTGTCTTCATTTCAAAGCAAGGGAAACTGAGGCTCAGAGAATTTGATTGACTTTCCCATGTTGCTTGTGTCAGAGCTGGGGCTCAGGGCATATCAGTGACACACCCTACCGTTCTATTTCAAAGGCTGGGGATAACCTAGCATCTGTGGAAGGCTGTTCCTCCCCATAGTGGACAGAATGATCAAACTCACCTGCAAGTAGATCTTCTTAAGTCCAGGAATGGAGTCACTGATACGGCCCGATACGAGGCGCCCGAGGCCTGAGGTAGCCCCAATACACACCAAGAGCACCCAGGTCTGCTTGATTTCCAAGAACTCTTCTTCCACATACTTCATCTGAAAAGCATAGCACCAGGCCCCCAGGACAAGAGGAAGAAGAGGAGCTGACTGGTTAGTTGTTGGCATACCCAGAACCCTCTGCTGCTTACTTCCCTGGACCACAGCAAGAGCTCCCTCCCCTGCAGCCCTCTCCCCTGTAGCCCTAGCTCCAGGACAAGCTCCCTGACTGCTTCTAACAGCTTAAAAGGCTGCATGTCCCATGGCTCTCTGGATTCTGGGCTTCTGAGCAACAGCTGAGGGGAATGGGTATCTCCAAGCCCCTTCTAAGCTCTGGCAGGATAGAATACAGCCTTAACAACTGAGAAAATCCAAGGGTTACCCTATAATCTCCCCATTCCCTGATCCAGAACTGACAGCCTGGGGCAACGGCAGGTCACCAGGGGAGAAGGATCCACCAACGTCCAGCTAACACTTCCAAATGCGTTTTTTAAGAACCACAAGGTCTGTGGAAGATAACAGCTAGGCTACACCTGACGGTTCTATGGCCATGTAAATTAGGTGGATGCTGGTTCAACAAAGATAAATGGGTTTCTTTACTACAGGATCTTTTGGTAACTTTAAAATATTGCTACATATTATGAAGCTAGAGAGATCTAGTACATGTTATTTCCTAAATAAAATCATTTGGCCTCAAAGACCAGCATTCCATAGAACATACTCTTAGAAAACCCTATCCTTAGGTCATCTGGGCCAGTCTCCTGCAGCCCAATGATGCATATCTTCTCCTGAAAATCCATCTAGATTTATCAGAGGGGGAAACCACAGGCATGGGCCTTCCCCTAAGGAACTCTCCCCGTCTCCCATTGAGGTCTTCCCTGAGCCTTTGCCCTTTCCCACTCTGGGTCTCTCCAACTACTGTTTTGTCTCTTTTTCCAAAGGTCCCAGCTCTGCCCTTTCAATGTCCTCCGCCCCTACCCTCTGGACTTCAGGAAGGTTAAGGGCAGCTTCTTGGGGCTAGGTAGGGTAGGCCCACCCTGGTATTCCTCACCAGGTGTACATAGGGAACGAAGTAGCCAAGGGCAGCAGCAGCAATCCCGAAGGCCCAGATGCGGTAGGTACGTTGCCGGAACACTCGCATGTTGAAGTACTTCCTGAGCTGAGCCAGAAAGCGTTGGCACAGGGTGCGGACACCTCTTTTGCTTGGGGTGTCCTGGGAGCTGGGCAGGAGGGGCCGGTAGGTGAGTGAAAGTAGTGTAAGAATAAACATGAAGGTACTCAGCACCTGGAAGGTTTGGGCAAGCTTGATCTTAGCCCCCAGTGTTTTGATGAGGAGGGGGAAGGATATGGAGAAGATGCTACTCCCAGCAGACACCACACCATTGGCCAGACCCAGGCGGCGTTGGAAGTAGTGGCCCAGGATGACGAGAGATGGCTGAAAGGCGAAGGAACAGCCACAACCAAAGAGAATCCCATAGGTGAAGTAACGCAGGCTTAGTGAGCTGTGGGAGAGACACCAAGAGCTATCCTCAGCAGCCTGACCAGCAATCCATCTGCTCTTCTCCCTTCACCCTCCTGAGACCTGCATCCTCCTACCCTTAACCCACAGCCCCACTTACCACTGACCCTCAGAACAGGCAAGGTGCAGGATCTTCTGATCCCCATTTTGCAGATGGGGAGACAGAGGCTCAGGGAAGTAATGTACCCAAGGTAGCAAAATTGGGGATCAGCAAAGCTTGGACTTGACTCTAGGTCTGTGTGACTCTGGTTTGAATCACAGCACCCCATCAGAGGGGATTGTTCAAAAGAAAGCCAGAACCAGCCTATGCAAGGGCTGGTTGAGGGGCTATAAGGAGTAAGTCAATGCCTCAGAGAGAGCAGTTTCACCTACTGCTCACCTAGACACCATGGATAGGCTGGTAGCCAAAGCTTTATCGCAAGTTACAACAAACGTCTGTAAGGAGCCAAGATCACGGAAGAATGAGACCCTTCACAGGACATTTCAGTGTCTTTCTCCATGCTCAGGGTCCTCAATATTTCAGAGAATGCCTGGTGTACTTCCGAAAGACACCCCTTCCCCAACCCTGCCCAAAGTCTGGATAACCCAAGACCCTTTACTTCAGGCCCTAGATGATCTCCACGGGAATCCTGAGGTAAAGAGTCCCTTTAACTTCTAGAGCCAAACTCCTGTTGCTGGACATAATATGGATTATAATATGAATTATAATATGGATTAGTTCTCCAGAGTAGTCTGGCTGCTTGACAGGAAATGGAGCCTCAAAGAAGTTGTGGGCCTGGTGAAGTAAGACAAGTTCTGGCTTACAACTCTTAGGGCCTGCTGTGGCCATAAACCTCTGTAACAGAAGGCAAAGTGTCAGAAGGGAAAAGGCCATGGGAAGGTCAGGTTGGCCAGCCATCTGCCCTCAGACGGTATTGGTACAACCTAGTGAAGAATTTTGTTTTCTTTTTGAAGCCTCCACATATTTTGCAATAGTTCTTATCTGACCACTTAATTACCTAATACTCTCCATGGTCAAGAGGTTCCTCCCCACAGATAGACCCAGTCCTCATACTAAAGGACCGGGCCTATGCTGCAGAGATGATGTGGCCTAGCACTCATGATTCCAAGACAGCTATCGCCACCATTTCTTTCCATCTGCTTGCATTCACTGGATACGAGCAAGGGCTTTGGTTTCAAAAGGGTTGCCTCCACTTGGAACACATAGCTAAGCCAATTGCTCCTCTTCTGTCAGATTCCTTGGGGACTACTTCCATTATATTCTAGGTACCTTTCGGGATTGGCTTGGGCTGGGGACCTTGTCTAAGAGAGAGGAGTTAGAAAGATCTAAGGGAGACCTTCGGGGAGGGGGCTGGTGAGGGCAAAGCATGGGATTCAGCTCAGTGTGGTGGATCAATTTCTAGCTGGGCCCCAAGGCAGGAAGCCCCTGAGTAGGCTTGCCAAGGCCTCCCTAGCTCTGTCTGCGCTCTGCCCTACCTCACGCCATCCAAAGGAACTAAGAGCCCTGATTCAGACAACAGGAAGGATGACTTGGAGCTCTAGCCACAAGTAGAACCATTTTTCCACTGGACGTGAAGCCATCCAGAAAGTTTTTTGGCTCTGAAGATGTTCTTACAGAAAGAGCAAAGGGGGTGAGTGAAGGGCTTTGAGGCTGGAGAACAGAACGCCTACTCCAATGTGCCTAAAGGAGAGTGCCAGAAGAAAACACATCTGAGCTCCTTCCCCTCCTGTAACTGAGCTCATGTGGATTGGAAGGGAAATGGGATCCGTATGTTGCTAATTTGTTTACACTTTGCTCTGCTCAGCCTTAAAAAACAGGCCTCTGCTGTGTACTGCTGAGACTAGAGCCACTTCTGAGGCCTACCTCATTCCCACAAGGAGGCAGGCACCAGCTTGCTGAAGGCAAATGAGGCTGACCACCAGAGGGGTCCTAAAAGGGTTGCAAACTCTTGCCCTGGGAGGGCTGAGCAGATTACAGGCAGGACATGGTTTTCCCCTCCTCTGTTCTAGTTGGATAGGATCGAGCCAAGAAACCATTGCAGGCCAGATTCAAGCTCTGCTGGAGGATAGGCTGGGTAGCTGGAAATGCTCAAATCATAAAGAAAGCTGGATCACCCTCACAGGGCACAGTTGTGGCAGAACACAGTTAACAAGCTCCTCTCAAGTGGAAACTTAGGCCTAGAGAGCATAACCATGGTTCTTCTCTGGGGAGGCAAACTCAGAAAGCAAGGCTCTGACAAGTTAGCTGTGTCTCCAGGACGGCATTCTCCTACACCAGCCCAGGCAGTTTGGAAGTAGGGTGTACCATAACTTCCAAAGTGTCTTTGGCAGAAAGTCAATAGAGTTCCTTAGGAATCCCATATTCCTCAGGCTGTGATGGAGGGTTTTTACTTCTCCCCTCCCCTACAGACATGCTTCTGCAAGGATGGCAGAAAGAAAGCAGAAAATGAACTGTAGCCTGCTCCTTGCCTGACATTACCAAGTTCTGCCAGGGGGACCAACAGGACCAGAGTTCAGGCCTAACTGGGTGCTGGGTTTATGCCTCAGTGAGTGATGCTGCTAAACATCCCTTCTCATGCCCAAGACATGAATCTTTATCTGTCCCAAATCATCTATACATCAGCAGCCAGAAATACCTGGAAAGAGGCCCAAAATGCTAAACAGCCTTGGGCTCAGCTGACCTTTTTCTCAATGTAAGATTCCCTTAGGAACCCTGAAATGGTAGTTGTTCACATGGGCTCACTCCAGAAACTCATTCCCGGGAGGCAGGTGAGGTCATGAGGTGTGTGGCACATCGAAGGGGAATAGGGCAGAGCTGGAAGAGACCTGAAAAGACCATCTGGTCTAATCCCCTCATGATACAGATACAGAAATTGAGGCCCAGAGAGGGGAATGGTACTCATCAGTTGTTCTATAGCCATTCAGTGGCCAAAACTGGACTTGGGCCCAGCTGTATGAACACCCAGGCTTAGGCTCCTCCCACCACTTCGGAACTCTTGGGTCTTCTGGGGGGCTCTTTCCTACCAATGTGTCCTGGGGACATTACCTAGGTGAGTCCTATTGCACAATGATTCCTGGGAGCAGGGTCTTTGAGTACCCTCCATGGAAAGGGCCACAAGGAATTCTGCAATGAGAAGTGTCCCTACTTGAAGCCCAGAAAGAAGTTAACCCTCAGCCTTGGACAAATGGCCAGCAACTCCTAGTCTTACCTGGTGAAGGAGCTGGTATGGAGGCCGACGAAAGCGACAGCAGCCCCCGCAGTTGCTGTGATTCGGCAGCCCAAACGATCAGTGAATATACTCACAATGGGAGAACAGAAGAAGATCATGCCCATTGAGAGGGCTCCTACCCATGCTGCAGAGAAAAGAAGCACAAAGACACCTTAGCTTAATATGGTACCTGCTGGTACGGCTAGTATTTCATTTCTTTTTCTCTGGCGTTTCACAAGGGACATTGCATTGGCCTGCACTGCCAACCTGCTAGCCCCCAATGGTCAGAGAGGTTAGGCAATTTTCAAAGGCAACGTGAGAACCAGGAGTCTAGTTTATAAACACCCCCAGAACATCAGAGCTGAGGCAGGGGGCATTTGGAGATCATTAAGTCTATGATGGAGCCTTCCAACTAGCTACCATACAGCTACATTACTTTTCTCAGCCTCTTTGGTTGCTTGGTATGATCATATGACCGAATTCTGACCACTAGAATGTGGGTAAAAGTGATACGCACCACTTCTAGGCCTGGGCCATGAAAAAGCTCCCATGAGGTTTCTGCTTCCCTGTGGGCTACAACTGCAGAGTGACCTTGGAAGTTGTGCATTAAGACTGGCAGGACTGCCATCAGTTCTGTCTCGGTACCTGAATAAGTACATGGAGTGAAGTTTCCCCTCCCTCTCCAATCTGGAACCGCTGTCCTGAATGTTACATAAGAAATAAAGAAACTTCTTGTCTTTTAAGCCACTGAATTTTTGAGGGCCATTTGTTGCAGCAGTTAAACCAACACAAACTAAAACAAAGAGATTCCTCCACTACCATTTTACTGATAAAGAAACAGGTCCAGAAAAATGTGAAGGGACTTATCAATGATCACACAGCAAGATAGTGGCAGATCTGGGACTCAAACCCAACTCTCCTTATTCCTAGTCCGAACTTCATTGTATTCTATCTTCTACTGGGGTAAATGAAGCCTCCCATCATAGCAGAGGCTGGATATAGATAGAATGGGAGATTTGAGCAGTGGGGTCAGATTTGGACTAGCCAATATTTCAGGCCCTTCCAGGGATGCTAAGCTGGATTTATATCCTTAGGCACTGGGCTACTTGGCTTCAGAGCCAAGGAGCATGGGAGCCTTCAGGAGCTAAGATAAGTCTTGTCTTGGTCATTGGAACAGTCCTGTGAAGATGCTAAGACAAAGGAGCAAAGAATGCCACAGACAAAGGCCTCCTAAAATTGTACGAGGACACAGCGTAGGTTCAGGAGCTACTCAAAGATTTCTCAGGACACTGTTTAAGAGGGTCATGTAACCCTCATTCTGAAATCCTTTATCAGAGTCCGTGTTTGGCAAATCCCTGACTCTAAACTCAAATAAGAGGAGTTTGTTCTGTTTCTAAAGGCTCTTAAGTGTCTGTAACAATCCTCACCAGGGAGGAAGAAATTTGCCCTTTTACTTAGATTTTTCCAGCCCATTTCCCCTTGTTCGGCCCTCAGAAAGAAAGCCCAAGTTTTTTTGTTTGAAGGCTGTTATCAAGTTTTATCTTGGGTTCTTTTTTTCCACGCTAAATAATCTTAGTTCCCTTAACTTTTCTTCTTAGCATTAATTTCTAACTCTGTAATTACTTTCAGAGCTCTCCTCTGAACACGGCCCAAATCTTCATCATCATCATCATCAAAATGCCTTCATTGAGTGTCAACTGAGCAGGGTGCCAGGCCAGCTTCTGGATCTCTTCAATTGTAGATCCCCAAGTGGGCCAGAAGAGTGCAGTCTGAGTGAGGTCAAGGCTAGTCCACCGTCTGCGTCTCTGCTCAGATCCTCACTGGGAATCTTTGCTTTGCTGGGGTACCTTCTTGAGCCCTAGCTGCCTGGCTCCAAACATACTGTCCTGGAACAGCAGGAGACCTGACCTGTCCTAATAATTTTACCTCTTACCTTGCAATTTTACCTCTTATCAGCTGTGAGACCTTGAGCAAGTCACACAGCACCACTTCTTTAATCCTCAGTCTTCTCATCTGTACAATGGGGATTCAAATTCCTGATGTGCTTTCCTCAAAGTTTTTTTAATGATGATCAGATGTAATAATATGTATAAGAGAGCTTTGTAAATGCCAATAGTCACACCATATACAAAAATTAAAGCAAATGGATCATAGACTTAAATGTAAAACTTAAAACTAGAAAGCTTCTAGAAGAAAGTATAGGAGAAAATCTTTCTGATCTTTAGTGAGGCAAAGATTTCATAGATATTTACAAAAAGTATGATCCACAGAAGAAAATATTGATACATTAGACTTAACAAAAATTTAAAACTTCTGCTCTTCAAAAAATACGGTTATGAAAATGAAAAGGCAAGCCACAGACTGGGAAAGAAATTTACCACACACGCATCGGATAAAAGACTGGTACCCAGAATACAAGTGTGAGTTGACTTCCACAACTCAATAAGAAGAAAGCAAACAATCCAGTTTAAAACATGGGCAAGAGATTTGGAAAGACATTTCACACACACACACACACACACACACAAACACATGATATGAATGGCAATTAAGCACATGAAAAGATGTTCAATATCATTAATCATTCAAGAAATGCGTAGTAAAACCACAATGAGATACCTTTACACACCCACTAAAAAGGCTTTTAAAAAATGACAATACTTCGTACTGGTGAGGACGTAGAGGAACTGGAAATCTCATATACTGCTGGTGGGAATGCAAAATGGCGTACCTACTTTGGTAAACCGTTTGGCAGCTTTTTACAAAGTTAAACACAATTACCATGTGACCCTGAAATCCCACTCCTAGGTAGTTACCCAAGATAAATGAAAACTTATGTTCATGTGAAAACCTGTACCTAGATGTTTATAACGGCTTTTTTTTATATGACTGCCAAAAGCTGGCAAGAACTCAAAATATACTTCAACTGGTGAATGGATAAACAAATGGGTATACATTAATACAATGGAATACAACTGTGCAATAAACAGGAATGAACTATTGATACAGGCAACAATTTGGACAATTCTCAAAGGCATTATGCTCAGTGAAAGATGCCAGACACAAATGATTCCATTTATATGAAATTCTGGAAAAGGCAAAACTATGGGGACAAACAGATCAGTGGGTGCTGGGAGAAAGGGTGGGGGGAGAGGATCTATTATAGAGGAGTACCAGGGAAATGTTCGGAGTGATGAATTGTTATATATCTTAACCGCCTTGCAGGACATCTGGTCCTGTCCAAAATGTCCATCAGACATTTGGTTCACGCCAAAAAGTCCTTGATATCTGGTCGTATTTGGTCCTGTCTAAAATGTCCATGGAAACATCGGGTCCATGCCAAAAGATCCTTGATATTTGGTCCTGTCCAAAACCATTTGGCATGAAGCAAATATGCCCATGGACATTTTGGACAGGACCAAATGTCTGCTAATCCTTAACTCTAGCGATGGTATTCTTTTGTTAAAATTCATAGAACTGTGCGTATAAAAAGGGTGAATATTACCATTTGTAAATTATACCTCAATAAATTTGATTTTATAAAAAGAGGAGAGGGGGCAGGGAAGCAGGAAGTGCCAGTGGGAGACCTCATTTATGATGTATGTATTTTTATTCTGGCCAAATTTTCAAAGAAAATAGTTCAAGTATATCATCGAAGAAGAAAAAGACACTTAAATTCGGTAAATCATCTTCCTGACATTTTGTAAACTAGGACTCACCATTATTTGGCCCTTCTGAATATCTACAATACAATGAAAACTGATGACTGGGCTTGAACGTATCTTTTGTACAGTCAAAGAAAGTTTAAATTATATTTGATATAGCATTTTTTGTTAATGACATGTATCCATCATTATGGTGTCATACAGAGCAGTTACACTGCCCTGAAACTCCTCTGTGCTCTGTCTGTTCATCCCGCCTAATCCCTGGCAACCACTGATCTTTATACTGTCTCCATAGTTTTGTCTTTTTCAGAATGTTATATATTCGGAATTATACAGTGTATAGACTTTCAGGTTGGCTTCTTTCACTTATCAACATACATTTAAGGTTTCCCCATGTCTTTTCGTGGCTTGGGAGCTCATTTCTTTTTAGTGCTGAATAATACAGTAGTCCTGCCTTATCCACGGTTTCATTTTCTGCGGTTTCAGTTACCTGCAGTCAAATGTGGTCTGAAAATATTAAATGGAAAATTCCAGAAATAAATAATTCATAACTTTTAAAGTGCACGCCATTCTGAGTAGCATAATGAAATCTCGTGCTGTCCTGCTCTGTCCTGCCCTAGACGTGAATCATCCCTTTGTCCAGCATATCCCCGCTGGATATGCTACCACTTAGTAGCCATCTTGGTTATCAGATCGACCGTTGTGGTATCACAGTGTTTGTGTTCAAGTCACCCTTATTTTACTTAATAACGGCCCCAAAGTGTAAGGGTAGTGATGCTGGCAACTAGAATATGCCAAAGAAAGGCTGTAAAGTGCTTCCTTTAAGTGAAAAGGTGAAAGTTTAGGACTTAAGGAAAGAGAAAAAATCATATGCTGCGGTTGCTAAGATTTACAGTAATTTTTATTGTAATTGTTCTATTTTATTCTTTGTTATTCTTAATCTCTTACTGTGCCTAATGTGGAAATTAGGCTTTATCATAGGTATGTATGTATAGGAAAAAACATAGTATATATATGGTTTGGCACTATCTGCAGTTTCAGGCATCCACTGGGGGTCTTGGAAGGTATACCCCACAGACAAGGGAGGACTACTCTATTTTGTTGTCTGGATGTTCCACAGTTTATTTATGAACTCACCTATTGAAGGACATCTTGGTTGCTTCCACATTTTGGCAATTATGAATAAAGCTGCTATAAACATCCATATGCAAATTACTGTGTAGAATACGTTCTCGACTCACTTGGTTAAATACCAGAGAGCACTATTGCTAAATCATATGTTTAGTTTTGTAAGAAACTGCCAAACTATCTTCCAAGGTGACTGTGCCATTCTGCATTCCCACCAGCCACGAGTGAGAGTTCTTGTTGTTCCATGTGCTTGTCAGCATTTAGTGTTGTTGGTGTTCCGGATTTTGGCCATTCTAATAGATATGTAGTGGTATCTTGTTGTTTTCATTTACGTTTCCCTGATAATATATGATGTTGAGCATCTTTTCATATGCTTATTTGTCATCTGTATATTTTCTTTGATAAGGTGTGTGTTAAGGTCTTTGGCTGATTTTTTTTATTGGGATTATAATGGTTTATAACTGTATAATTTCGGGTGTACATTATTGTTTATCAATTCCTGAATACACTTCATCGTGCTCACCCCCAGTAGTCTAATTTTTATCCATAACCATACGTATGTACCCCTTTGTCCCTTTTGCCCACCCCACAACCCCCTTCCCCTCTGGTAACCACTAATCTGTTCTCTTTATCCATGTATTTGTTTTCTTCCACATATGAGGGAAATCATGCAGTATGTGTCCTTCTGTCTCTGGCTTATTTCACTTAACATCACACCCTCCAGGTCCACCGATGTTGTTGCAAATGGGACAATTTTGTCCTTTTTATGGCTGAGTAGTATTTTGTTGTATACATATACCACATCTTCTTTATCTATTCATCTGTAGAAGGGCACTTGGGTTGTTTGCACATCCTGGCTATTGTGAATTGTGCTGCAATGAACATAGGGGTGCATAAATCTCTTTGGATCATTGATTTCAAGTTCTTTGGATAAATACCCAGATTTTATAACTGGGTTGTTCATTTTCTTATTGTTGAGTTGTAAGAGTTCTTTGTATATTTTGGATAACAGTCCTTTATCAGATACGTCTTTTGCAAATATTTTCTTCCAGTCTGTGGCTAATCTCATTTTTTTGACATTGTCTTTCGCAGAGCAGAAGTTTTTAATTTTAATGAAATCTGCCTTATCAAAAAGTCATCACTATACCCAAGGTCATCTAAGTTATTTTCCTAAGTTATTTTCTAGGAGTTTTATAGTTTTGTGTTTTATATTTAGGTCTGTAAGAAGGGTGTAAGGTCTGTGTCTACATTAATTTTTTTGCATGATGATGTCCGGTTGTTCCAGCACCATTTGTTGAAAAGACTATCTTTGCTCCATTGTATTGACTTTGCTTCTTTGTCAAAGATCAGTTGGCTACATTTATGTGGATCTATTTCTGAGCTCTGTCTATTCTTTCATCACTATCACACTGTCTTGAATATTGTAGCTTTATAGTAAGTCTTGAAGTCAGGTAGTGACAGTCTCCAACTTCGTTCATCTCCTCCAATAGGGGGTTGGCTATTTGGGGTCTTTTGCCTCTCCATGTAAATTCTAGAATCAGTTTGTTGATATCTACAAAATAACTTGCTGGGATTTTTATTGGAATTGCATTGAATCTATTTATCAAATCGGGAAGAACTGACATCCTGACAATATTGTCTTCCTATACATGAACATGGAATATCTCTCCATTTATTTAGTTCTTTGATTTCATTTATCAGAGTTTTGTAGTTTTCCTCATATAGATTTTGTACATATTTTGTTAGATTTATACCTAAGTATTTCATTTTTGGGGGTGCTAATGTGAATGGTATTCATTTTTTAACTTCAAATTCCACTTGTTCATTTCTGCTATATAGGAAAGCAATTGACTTTTGCATATTAACCTTGTATCCTGAAAACTTGCTATAATTGTTTATTTGTTCCAGGAGGTTTTTTGTCAGTTCTTTCAGATTTTATACATAGATGATCATATCATCTGTGAACAAAGACAGTTTTATATCTTCCTTCCCAATCCGTATACCCGTTATTTCCTTCTGTTGTATTACTACATTAGCTAGAACTTAGCTAAAGTATGATGTTGAAAAGGAGTGATGAGAGGGGACATCCTCGCCTTGTGCCTGATCTTAGTGAGAAAGATGCAAGTTTCCCACCATTAAGTATGAAGTTAGCTGTAGGTTTTTTTTAATACAGATTTTCAAAGTTAATCTGTTTGGTTTTTTTTAAAAGTTTTAAATTTTGAAATAATTAGAGATTCACAAGAAATAGTCAAGATAATCCAGAGAGGTCCCAGGAACCCTTCCCCCAGTTTCCCCCAATGGTTACATCTTATGTAACTATACTACAATTTCAAAACCAGGAAAGTGACATTGGTACAATGTATGTGTACAGTTCTGTATCATTTTATCACATGTGTAGATTCGTGTAACCATCATCTCAATCAAGATACAGAACTATTCCATCACCACAAAGATCTTCATGGTCACACTCACTCCACTCCCCCACCATCCCTAACTCCTGGCAACCACTGATTTGTTTTCCATCTCTATAACATTATTTCAAGAAAGTTATATAAATGGAGTCATACAGTATGTGACCTTTTGAAACTGGCTTTTTTCACCCAGCGTAATTCCTGGAGATATATATTTGAAGTGACTTTCTTGTAGACAGCATATAGTTGGGGTATGTTTTTTATTTTTCTATCCGATCTGCTAATCTCTTAATTGCTTTATTTAGACCATTTACAATGGACATAATCACTGATATGCTAGGGTCATTTTATTTTTGTTTTTCTATTTGTTTCCTCTATTTTCCATTCTTCTATTTCCTTTTTTCTGCCTACCTGTAGCTTCCTTTAGCAGTTTTTAGAATTCCATTTTGATTAATAGTGCTTTTGAGTGTATCCCTATGTATACGTTTTTTAGTGGTTGCCTAGCTATTACCTTACATATATATAACTTACCATGGTTTACTGATGTTAACATTTCACTAGTTTGACTAGAATGTAAAAATCTAATCTCCCTTATGTCCCTTCACCCTCCCTCATATAATTATCTTAAATATTTCTTCTGTGTACATTGATAACCACATCAGGAATCATTATAATTTTTGCTTCAACTGTTAAACATAATTTAGAAAACACAAGAGAAGAAGGAAAGTCTATTGTATTTACTCATAATTTTACTCTTTTCATTATTCTTTCTTCCTTCTTGATGTTCCAAGATTCCTTCTTTTATTGTTTACTTTCTGTCTAGAGAACTTTCTTTGGGGACTGGCCCAGTGGCGCAGTGGTTAAGTTCGCACGTGCTGCTTCGGTGGCCTGGGGTTCCCCTGTTTGGATCCCAGGTGCAGACACGGCACTGCTTATCAAGCCATGCTGTGGCAGGTGTCCCACATATAAAGTAGAGGTGGATGGGCACGGATGTTAGCTCAGGGCCAGTCTTCCTCAGCAAAAAGAGGAGGATTGGTGGCAGATGTTAGCTCAGGGCTAATTTTCCTCAAAAAAAAAAAAAAAGAACTTTCTTTGGCCATTCTTTTAGGCTAGGTCTGCTGGTGACAAATACTCTTAGTTTTTCTTCATCTGAGAATGTCTCGATTTCCCCCTTCATTCTTTTTTTCTTTTTTTTTAAGATTTGCACCTGAGCTAACATCTGTTGCCAATCTTTTTCTTCTTCTTCTTCCCAAAGTTCCCCAGTACATAGCTGTATATTCTAATTGCAGGTCCTTCTAGTTCTGCTATGTGGGATGCTGCCTCAGCTTGACCTGATGAGCAGTGCTAGGTCCATGCCCAAGATGTGAGTGGATGAAACCCTGGGCCACCCAAGCAGAGTGCGTGAATTTAACCACTTGGCCACGGGGCTGGCCCCCTCCTCCTTTAAAAGGCCCTCTCCTCCTTCGTTCTTGAAGGATATTTTCATGGATATGCAATTCTGGGTTGGCAGTTCTTTATTGTCAGCACTTGAAAAGTGTTGTGCCACTTCTTCCTTCTGCCCTCCATGGTTTCTGGTGAGAAATCCACAGTCATTTGAATGTTTTCCCCTAAGTTAAAGTGTCATTTCTCTCTCACTGTTTTCAAGATTATTGTGTGTGTGTGTGTGTGTTTACATTTCAGAAATTTGACTCTGATGTGTTTGGCATAGATTAATTTGAGTTCATCCTCTTTGGGGTTCACTCAGCTCCTTGATACCGCAGGTTTATCTTTTGCCAGATTTGGGAACTTTTCAGCCATTATTTCTTTGAGCACTTTTTCAGCCCCACTTTCTTTCTCCTTTCCATACAAGACTCCTCTGATGACAGGAATGTTACATGTTTTGTTAGAGCCCCACAGTTCCCTGAGGTTCTGTTCATTTTTTTTTTTCAATTTATTTTCTCTCTGTTCTTCAGATTGGATAATTTCTATTGTTCTGCCTTCAAGTTCACTGATTCTTTCCTCTGTCCTCTCTATTCTTTCATGGAGCCCGTCCAGTGATGTTTTTGTTTTATTATTATCATTTCAGTTGTTGTATTTTTTGGTTCTAAAATTTCCATTTGTTTCTTCTTTATATCTTCTATTTATTTTCTGAGACTTAGTGATTTTTCATTTATTTCAAGTATGATTGTAATTGCTCATTGAAGCATTTTTATGATGGCTGCTTTAAAATCCTTGTCAAATAATTCCAACATTTGTGTCATCTTGGTGTTGGTGTGAATTGATTATTTTTTCTCATTGAAGTTGAGATTTTCCTAGTCTTTGGTGTGACAAGTGATTTTCTATTGTGTCCTGGACATTTTGGACATTGTGTTATGAGACTCTGAATCTTATTTAAATCTTATGTTTTAGCAGGCTTACTATGACACTGTGCCAGCGAGGCAACACCTCATTATTCCTAGGTGGGGTAGAAGAGATGGGGGTGGAAGTCCAGGTTCCCTGCTTAGCCTCCATTGGTACCCTGGGGCAGATGGGTGCCTTGTTACTGCTGAGCAGGGGTTAGTGTTCAATATCCCTACTGGGCTTCCTCTGATACCTTCCTGGCTTGGAGGAGTAGGGGTCCCTCATTACTATTTCCCACATTTCTTCAATTGATACTATACTGAGCAGTGTTGAAAGTCATAGTTTCCTACTTGGCCTTCACTACCTTGACACCTCTCCAGGAACGAGAGGAGAGTTGGAGGTTACAGTCTGGCAGGGGTGAAAGTCCAGGCTCCCTGCATGGTCTTCACTGACACCGTGGAGGAAGAGTAGGCCTTGTTACTGCTGAGAGTGGATGAAATTCCTGGCTCCCTATTCATTTTTACTCTGACACTACCTCCCTGCATGGGAACAGGGAGCAGGTTGGGGTACCTTGTTACAGCCGGGTGAGTGCAGAAGTCTAGGCCTTTGCCAGTAAAGGTCAGATGGGATGCATTTTCTTCCCATGGCGTTTGGCTGGAGTAGAGCAGTTATTGTCTAAAAGTTTTCTGTCTTGCTAGGCTGCCCCTTTCCTGGTCTTTTGGCTAGAGAAATCAGGCTTTTCTTAGGGCTCGTTTTGTCTGTTCCTGTTGGCATTTCTGGGTTGCCAGCTTCTTCAACTCCAGGTCTAAGGTATAAGAGGCAAAAAGAAAACTCAGGTAATTCACTGCTGTGTTGTTCTTTGAGTTCTGAGGTCTCTAGCCCATTGACCATTTTCTCTCTACATTTCAACCTTCTTATATTTGTTTTATTTATAATGTCCAGTGCTTTTAGCCATACTTCATGGGAGGAATAGAGAAAAGTAGCTTGACATTGTTTTCAATGCTAAATGTATATTTTTAAATGAAGCCATCCATATATAATATTCATTTATTCAACAGTTATTTAACATCCTCTCTGGCCCAGACACATGGCTATCCTACAGCCATTGAGGATGCTAAAAGAGTGAGATATGGTCCTTGCCTTCAAGGATCTCACAGCAGAATAGGGAACACATTTTTTTTAAAATAGGGCAATAAAATTTATAAATTCCATGGTTCAAGACCAGAGTAAAATTTTCTATTTAAAGATTTTTCGAGAAGTCAGACATTCCAAGTGAAAGAAAATTTCCTATATTAAGGGAAAGAAAGGCAATCTAATAGCTATATTAATGACTGAAGAAGAATAGCATGATATACGAGGAAGTATTTAAAGGATTGTTAGCAGGAAAGGTTATCAGAGGAAATTTAGTAAGAGAAAAATAGTCAAGGGATGACTATATTAAAAAAAGAACCAATAGTCATAACAATAATGGTGATAATTACAACCATGATGATGATAAATGAGCACTACTGGTTACCCTTTACCTTTCTTGCAATCAGTTTCCTTTTTTTGAAAATACAGGCACGGGTAGAGATTTTCTAGAATGCTTGACAGTTCTTGGACTCAAAGTTAGGGAGTTTTTTTGTTGTTCTCCATGTTACCTTTGCTCTCATATGAGAAAGAGAAAGAGATTTCAATGAAGCAGCTGAGATGTGGGAGAGTTGGAAAGGGTGAAAAGTAGATTTTAACAGGAGATGTAGAGGTACATCTTTCTAAACAGACTTGGCAAAATCAGAGGTGGCCCCCTACAACTTTCCATCAGGCAGAGAGCATTATTTTCAACCTAAGCTGCACTAAGTGCTAAGCAAGTGACTAATTTCTGACTAATAAACTTTCTGTCCAACAAAGCCCTACGACTCTGAGGATGAACTATGTAAAAACCCACCATCCACAGCTCTCATCCTATAATTCCCAGAATTCTCTTCAGCCTCAACCACTACCCTCAGTTAGGTACTCCCAGAGAGTTAGCCCCAAGAGGCCTGTACCTGAAGTGAATGTAATGTCTAAATTCAGCAGGCACTCCTTCCTTTCCTCCTCTAAGCACCCATAGCCAGCTGGGCTTCTCTTGGGCCTGGGCAGTACAAGAGCAGAACCTTGGCCTTTCCAGCTCCATCCTGGGCCTATTGGCTCTCAAGATTCCTTATGCTCAAAGTCTTTTCATTCAAGTGCCCAATTAGTGCCCTGGCTCCTTACCCAGGCTCACAGGCTAATGTCTTTGAAGTACAGGGAGATTGCTCAGAAAAGAACTTAAATGCGAGACCAGATTCCTCATTCCTTGGCTGCCAAAAGCCAACCTCTCTGAGCTCTCTTTCTGAGTTGAAAAAGGGAGAAAGGATACTCCAAGAGCCAAACTCTCCAAATAAATTACAGGGTTCCACAAATTCCTGTTGTTGTGGGAACTAACAAAATCTCAAATGAGGGGATGATGGAGCAAAGCCAAAGAAGGGGCAAAGCTGGGGAAGGGGAGATGAGAGATAGGTGAGGGGGAGTGACATGGGGGCAGAGATGGCTCTCTTCAAGAGCCCCTGCTTCCCGACAAGGTACACAGTATGATGAAAGAATAGCAAATAGGATTAGGAGGCCATGTTCTGAGGCTTAGCTATCCAACTGCTGTACCCTATACTCAGTGGAGAAAATGGCACTAGGAATTGGAGTCTCTGTTCCAGAAATATTCCCCTGTTTCTGCCCCATCTCCAGCCCTCTTCAGAGTCTTCAGAACCAGGTAAAGAGGCTAACTTAATTGGGATAAGTGGAGGGTGGTCAAAATGGCATAGTTAGGGCATGGGTGCCCTGTGGGGTAGGTAGCAGGCAGCTAAGGACTATGCTGATGGTATGCTGGCACATCTGGCCAGGTGGTCAGCACACCTTAGTGAAATGACTGAAAGCATTGGTGGAACACATTTAAAAGGAGGCAAGTGGAGGCACTTCAGGAGTTAGCCAGGGAACTCCAGAGGGGAGAAATATAACACACTGGTCTTCCTTGGACTCTGAGATGGCAGGAGCCCTAACCTCCATTCTCTCTGTGGCTGACTGGAGAGTGACCTCCAGCTGAGCTTCATTTATTAACTATTTCTCTAGCCTTGTGTAGGGCCCAGAGTTAAGTGCTGGGTAGTTATTTTTCTAGTAATCAGATTAAATGTTCTTGTTCAGGGACACTGATTCCAAACCTTTTTACATTTTCTGGTGAACACTATGTTGAGAAGCTCTTTCTTCCAGCTCTTATCCTCTCTAAGCTCATTTACTTTGGCAGCTGCTCACCATCTATCCATTGTGTCTAGAACTCTACTCCAGATTCGCAGCAAGCTTTTATTTAAAAATTCCAAAAGTATTTTCATACTTGTCCTGGCATTTGATCCTGCCAGTGTTTTTTTTTTTTTTTTCCTTCATTAGAATGTGGTGGTGTTTTTCTGGGTTGGCACAGCAATACTGGAAAACATTCTCTTCCAAGCATTCAACATCTAAACAAATCCCATATTTAACCTTCCACACTTTGTCTCAAAACGTGCCAACTTTAATGGGCTACCTACTTTTGAATGTCAAAATTGTAAAGTCAAATAATCAAGGAAAACATAAATTGTCTTATTACCCCCTTATTAGGTTATTTGGCCTCCTTCTCTGTACTGCTATTGTTTATTTACTTCCATTTTTGGACTCAGAAGATCTAGGGATCCAGTTCCTAATTTTACGGACAGTCAGACTGAGGGCTAGAGAGATTCACGCTTAGAAGTATCCATGTCAAGTCTGAAAATGCAGTCCTTCTAACTTCTGCCCCAGTCCTTCAGGGCTGACCGGGCTCTACTTAATGGCCTATGGGTATGGCCCACTGATTTGGAAACCACTGGCTTAGGACAAAGACAGTTACCTACTGGAGGAGCTAAGGTGTATTACAGGTGGCTCTTCAACCAAAATTCATCAGTGCTTGAAAGAACTACAAATTGAAACAGTTTCTTCAGTTTTCTCTGAGGGTCTGTCCAGCACCTACAGACTCAGATTATCAGACACTCATCTGATAGAGGGTATGGGAAAGAGGCAGGAGGCAGAGACGGACAGATAAGAAATGAGACAGAAGGAGAGAGACACACATCTAAAACAGAAAGATTGATGGCAAGGGCCTTATTAGGACTGTAGAATATTAAAAATGAAAGGATCCTCAAGAATCATAGAGGGAGTAACTATGATGGCTGTACTGATGAATTCAAACATTTAAGGAAGAAATAACACCAATCCTACACAAACTGTTACAAACAATAGAGGAGGAGGGAACACTTTCCAACTCATTCTATGAGTCCAGTATTGCCCTATTACCAAAATCAGATAAAGACATCACAAGAAAAAAAACCTACAGATGAGTATCTCTCATAAACACAGTTGCAAAACCTGTAACAACATTTTAGAAAATTGAAGGCAACAATATATAAAAAGGGTAAAACATCATGACCAGGTAGTATTTATCCCAGAAATTCAAGGTTAGTTCAACATCCAAAAATTAGTCAATGCAGTATGTGATTATAACAAGACTACAAATCTTTAAAATCCCATATAATTATCTCAATAATTCAGGAAAAGCATTTGACGAAATTCAATATCCTTTCAGGATACAAACTCTCAGCAAACTAGTAATAGAAAGGGACTTTCTTAGCCTGATAAAGGGCAACTATGGAAAACATAGCTAACATCATACTTAATAGTGAATAAAATACTTAATAAAATCTTCCACCCTAAAATTAAGAACAAGGCAAGGATATCTGTTCTTGCTACTTGTATTTAACATGGACTGGAGGTTCTCACCAGTACAATAAGACAAGAAGAAGAAGTAGAAGACATACGATTAGAAATAAGTAAAACCATCTCTATTCACAGACAACATGCTTGTCTATCCAGAAGACTCAATATTGTTAGGATATCAATTCTCCCCAAATTGTCCTATAGATACTATGTGATCTCAATCAAAATCCCAGCAAAGTTTTTTTTGGAAGAATTCGGCAAGCTGATTCTCAAATATTTGTTTCCAATTGATTGGAATTGTCAAGATTTTTTTTTGCCTTGCTTCTCTGTGTGTTCTAGTTTTTCAATTGTAAAAATATGCAGCTCTTTTAAAAAGTAGGAAAATGTTACTGTATTTTTAGTTTTATTGAGCTATAGTTGACATATAACAAACAGCCTATATTTAAAATGCAGAGCATAATAAGTTTTTTGTTTGTTTGCTTTGTTTTGCTGAGGAAGATTCGCCCTGAGCTAACACCCGCTGCCAATCTTCCTCTTTTTATATGTGAGCTGCCACCACAGCATGGCCCCTGACAGATGAATGGTGTAGGTCTGCACCCAGGAACCAAACCTGAGCCACCAAACAGAACATGCCAAACTTAACCTCTAGGCCACTGAGGCTGGCCCAGAACATAATAAGTTTTGATATATGTATACATTGTGAAACCATCACCATAGTCAAGATACCGAGCATATCTATGATCCCCAAAAGTCATCTCACTATCCACAGGCAACCATTGCTTTTCTTTCTGTCACTACAGATTAGTTTGCATTTTATGGAATTTTGTATAAACGGAATAAAAAGTAATTAGTTTTTAGCCTGGCTTCTTTCACTCACTACAATTGTTTTGTGATATATCCAGGTTGCTGCATATATCAATAGTTAATTCCTTTTTATTGTTGAGTACCATTTCTTGGTATGGATGTACCACAATGTGTTTATCCACTTACATATTGATGGACACTTGGGTTGTTGTTTCTAGTTTTTTACTATTACAAATATAGTTGCTATGAACATTTGTGTACAAGTCTTGTGAGGTGGTTTTTTTTCAGCTTGAGGAAGATTAGCCCTAAGCTAACATCTGTGCCAATCTTCCTCTGTTTTTTATGTGGGTCACTGTCACAGCATGGCTGACAAGTGGTGTAGGTCCATGCCTGAGATCTGAACCCATGAACCCGGGCTACCAAAGCAGAGCACGCCAAACTTAACCACTAGGCCATGGGGCTGGCCCCATGTACAAGTCTTGATGTGGACATACGCTTTCATTTTTTTGGGATTGTGGGTCATTGTAACTCTAATCATTTGGAGAACTTTCAAACTGTTTTCCAAAGTGATTGTACCACTTTACATTCCCAGCATCTGTGCAACTGGAGCTGAGAGTTCCAGTTGTTCCAAATCCTAACAGTTGGATGGTCAGTTTTTAAAATTTTAGATGTTTTAATAGGTGTGTAGTGGCATTTCACTGGGTTTTAACTTGCATTTCCCTAGTGACTAATGATACTGACCATCTTTTCATGTATTTGTTTACCATCCATTTTTCTTCTTTGGTGAAGTGTCAGTTCAAATCTTTTGGCTGTTTGCAATCAGGTTCTTTATTTTCTTATTTTTGAGTTTTGAGAGCACACACACACATTCTGGATATGAGTCCTCCTTTATCAGATATACGATTGGCAAATATTTTCTCCTAGTCTGCAGCTTGTATTTTAATTCTCTTAAAAGTGTATTTGAAGAGTAAATTTTTAAATTTTGATGAAGTCCAATTTATGTATTTTTTAGACTTTGTACTCTTTGAGTTCCATTTAAGAAATCTTTGCCTAACCTAAGGTCACTATGATTTTCTCCTATGGTTTCTAGAAGTTTTATAGTTTTAGTTCTTACATTTAGGTCTATGATTCGTTTTGAGTTAATTTTAGACTATGGTGTGAGGTAGCAGTTCAACTTCACTCTTTTCCATGTGGATATCCCGTTGACCTAGCACCACTGGAAAATATTATTCTTTCCCTATGGAGTTGTTTCGACACGTTTTGTTGAAAATCAACTAGCCATATATGTGTGGGCCCATTTCTGGACTCTCTATCCTGTTCCATTGACCTATATGTCTATCTTTATGCCAATACCACAACATACACTTGAAACATATGTGATTTATTGTATGTTAATTGTTCCTCAATAAAGCTTTAAAAAATCATAGATGGAGAAATTGAGGCTGAGAGAGGAACAAACTACTCAAGGAGTCACAGCAGGTCCATTGCTGAGCCAGGACTAAAACCCCTATCTTTGGACTCCTAATCCAGTGCCTCTTCCACTGCACCATGATGCCTATCAAGCCTCCAATGATCTGGCCAACCACCAGGGAAGAGCAGCAAGGATCAGATTGCTAATTTTCTTTTTCTTTTTTTTTAAAAAATATTTTATTTTTCCTGCTTCTCCCCAAAGCCCCTGGTACATAGCTGTATATTTTTAGTTGTGGGTCCTTCTAGTTGTGGCATGTGGGATGCTGCCTCAGCATGGCTTGATGAGTGGTGCTAGGTCTGTGCCCAGGATCTGAACCAGCGAAACCCTGGGCCACTGAAGGAGAGCATGCGAACTTAACCACCCGGCCACGGGGCCAGCCCCTAGATGGCTAATTTTCTAAGCTCTGCTTTCAGGAAGCATCAGGGCCTTTGCAGACCCAGAACAAGAAACAAATGCTGAAATGATGAGCCCCTTTTGAGCTACGGAGGTACTCAGTTTGGGTAGCTCCTTCCACTAGGCCCCTCAAGGAGACAGGCAATCACTCTGTCTCCAAAAGCAGCTCTCCCCACACTTATAGTCCAGCATTAGGGAGGAAACCTTGGATGGTTGGCCTGGGGTGGATGACAAAGTAACCAATCTAGGGAAGACTGGCTGCCAGGATCAATAAGGCTTTCATCTTCAGAGCTGAGATAAACACTAGTGTTGGCTCCACAATTAGGGGCCTCCTGCTATGGCTTCACAAAGTACCAAAGCCAGAGGAAGTCTCACTCTTGAGCTTAGGGAACGTTCCTGCCTCTGAGCAGCAATCTGCTGACAATCCCTAGCACCCTTGGGTTCCTTGTCAGAGCAGAGGGGTGGAGGTAGGAAAAAGATAGTGGAGGGAGAGACTGGGAAAGCATGGGCAGAGTTCATTTTTCAATCTAAAAATGCCTTTTCCAGGAATTTCTGTTAAGTGTTTTCTGAGAGAGATGGAGAAAATGAAGGAATGAGCAGAAGAAGGAAATCAAAAGTCCCTGCAGGCCAGAGGATATCATAGTGGTTGGCAACCTGCTTCCCAACTGAGAAATTTCCTTAAGCCTCAGCTTGGCCATCCTGGAACTAGGGTGGGACCTGTACCACTATGGGAAACTTCTGGGATGGGTTAGTCTTTCTATAGCGTATAGGTTAAGAGTATAGGCTCTGAAGGCAGACAGACATGGGGTTAAGAACAAGATCTTCTACTTACTTGCTATTTGACTTTGAGCAACTTACTTCACATCTCTAAGCCTCAGTTTCCTCATCTGGGAAATGGATATTAAAAAGGTACTAACTAAATGTTTGTTTTGTGAAGATTAAGTAAAGTAATATAACAGACCTGGTATGTAGAAAATAATATTGTCCTGGGGAGAGCAGATGAGGACAGTCACTCCTCTCAAGCCGCTACTGAACGGGACCTCACAACTCACACACATACACCCCTCCTTTAGCTGGCCCAGGTTTGTTGAATGACCATTATGCACTAGTGTGTCTTGGCGTGCAGAAGTTAATGATTGCTCAGAGCAGTGAGTCCTCATGGTACCCCATGGGCTCCAGCACGCCCCAAAACCTGAAATGCAGCAACAGGAAGACTGAACACTGGCAGCTAGGAGTCAGACCCTCAGTAGAGCAAATCAAAGTGCCGTCTGGGCCTTGTCTGGGCACTGGCTACTTATCTGAGAGGTCCCTCTGCAGGAGGGGTAGGAGTGGTAGAGTTGGCAAAGGGATGGAGGTTAAGGTTGCAAATCCCCTCTTCCAATTCAATCTGACAGGAAGAGCAAATCATCATGATGGCAAGTATGGGTGGATCGGAGGGGAAGGCAATAGCCACTCATGTCAGCACTGAGCAAGCCAGACCCCATAGACTCAAGATAAACCTCTTGGCAATGAGCGGGAAGGTCCCAACACCTTTGTCTTTTAGTCTCAATCCCACCTTTGTAGAGTCCTTTTATCTTCCAAAACCCTTTTCCAGCACTTGTCTCATTAGATGCTCATAGCAACTGCGTAAAATAGATAGGCCAGCAAATGTCCTCCCCCATGTCTTCCTTTTCTTCATAGTAGTAGTAGTAGTAATAGCTGACACCTAAATAGCACTTACTATGTGACAGACACTATGTTAAATTCCTTATATATGTTAGCTTTGTCATTTCATTTAATCCTCATAACAACCTCATAAAGTAAATACTATTAGTGTCCCCATTTACCTTCTCTCAAGTAAGTAAACAGGCCAAGAGGGATTTGGTGACTAGACTAGGTCATACAGCTAGTCAGTGGTAGAGCTGGGACTCCAATCCAGATCCGTGACTTTAAAGCCCTTGCTCTTAGCTACCATGCTATATGTACCGTATTTTGCAAAGGAAGGAAACGGAGCCAGAGAGCTTGAGGGGCTTGCCCAAGGACACAAAGCAAGCTAGTACCAAAATTAGGCCTTCTGACCCTGAGTCTAGTGTTCTTTCCCTTACTTCCAACTGTATCTCACATTGTCACTGGCATAACTTCCCACCCATTGGTACTACACTCCAGGCACCCTGTGGTCACCAGGCGCTTGGAATGCCAGAGATCTGTTAAACATGCTGTCTTCCAGCAGGGTCAGAGTTTCGTCTTTCATTATTCTGTGATACCTGCTCTACAGATGAAGTAACCTAGGTGAGAGAAGGCAAACAGCTTAGCCCAGGCTCCCGGCTGTACCAGGAGCAGAGAAATTCCTCGAAGTTCTTAATTCTCAAGTCTGGGCTTGTTTTACTTGAATACCTATGTGCGTGCCCACAAGGCAGCAAAGAAAGCAGTGTGGGTCCAAAGAAAATCAGATAAAAGAAACCCAGCATACTCCCTGTCCCCTTTTAATGGGGTCTGTGGAGCCCTCAGGGCAAAGACAAAGGAAGCTGATACAAAAGTGAGGTGGCTGAAGAGAAGGTCAGGGGTCTGCAGGATAGGATGAGAGAGGTTTGAAAAATCATATAATTTGGGTAGAGGTAGAGGGAAGGTAATGTCAGGGTCTTGAAGGCTTGGAGTGTCTTTTGGTAGAGGCTCTTTGGTATCCCTGAAGAAGGCGAGGAGAGGGTAGGAACACAGGCAGAGTTGTAAACACATTTCCACCGTGGTCTTCAGCCATGAAACCAGCACTGACCAAGAACCTGTCAGGATTTTGGCCTGGCACCAGGGGCTGAGGTGGCTATGGAGCAATGCAAGTCAAAGTTCTGACCAATCCAAGCAGGAGGCTAACATACATATAAAGGTAGCTTGTCCAGTGATCCCAAGTGCCAGCCTGGGGACCATGCTTGGCTGGCCGCATCTGCAGTACCTAGGTAATTAAACTGCACTGCCAAGTTTGGGAAGCTCTGGATTGGTTCAACTAGTATTGTCCATTGTCAGGGTCCATTGTGGGGAGTGAGGAGAGCAGGAGGAGGTCAGAAGGACCATTTGGCTGGAGATGTCATTCAGCAAAGGTCTCCAGTGTAGACCTTATTAATCCTGTAATTATCTTGTGAATGGCATATATTGCATTGTATTTGCATAATGTGTGTTAAAATGTTTAGTTGTTAAAGGTATTTCAAAAGTACCACAACTTCTGATAGCATATTTTGGCATTTCTTCATTTAAAAATATCCAGAGAACCTCACAAAATGGATGTGTTGTGAGCCTTTCTCCAACTCTAAGTGTGGAGAGCTTTGAATGACACGGTCAGGAAAAGAACCCAGATCTTTAGGTACTGGAGAGCCCACACATTATTCAAGTGGAATGTCAAAAACATAACTGTGGTCATTGTGTCCATAAGGGTGTGGAGGCAGGATTGGAAGCCACCACTGAGGAGTCTGGTGTCAGAGTTTTCTAGAGAGAGTAGGAGGGAGCCTGGACTGGGGATCTGCCAATGGGAGTGGACTTAATACTGAAACCTATACAAGAGTTTGGAATAACAACACTTAGTGATCATCTAAACCAACCTCCTCATTTTACGCATGAAGAAACTGAGGCCCAGAGAGATTAAAGAGTATTGCCCAAAGTCACTGATCTGTTAGTGCCAGAACTTAAAGTAACACATTATGTTTTTCTAGTACACAAAGACTTAAGATATTAAAAAGAGACAATACTCTTTCTGGAGAGGGGGGAGGAGAGAGCTGAGAAGGACTCTAAGGTTTCAAGCATATACCTGCATCCCGGATACTGCTCGGACACAGGATGTCAAAGATATTCCCGGGACCTTCCCACCCTGTGGAGGATGGACAGGATTTCGGGGAATACTTCAAAGAGTGGCTGAGGCCCTACCCTCAGGTCCAAGGCTAGAGTGCTTGGAAGACCCCAGGGGCTCTTTCCACACAGTGGGCCAGGGGTTGTTCTGGGCTCTGGCTAAGGATCCCCGCCTGGTGAGTTTGGTGGAGCATCAGGGATCAGTAAAAGCCAGGCTGGCCAGCTCCCATTGCAGCCTGTTCCATTCTTCTAGGTGGGTGGCATTCCCCAAGGGCCAGGGTGGGGTCGGGGTGAACAGGCTAGCAAGCACCAAGGTGAAAAGGAGCAGGAGCTATTTGTTGAGACATGTGCTTTTTGGAGGGGGTGGCCTCCATGCCAAGACAAACTCCTTCAGAAATAAATATTGTACGTAAAAGACGAATTATGGGTTTGGAGTTTGGGGTTTAGTAGGAGAGCACTGGCTCTGTTTAGGATGAACTTTCACAGTCTGCACTGCCAGGCTGCAGCAGGGGAACACGAGAGGGCAGGGTGGGAAGCAGGTGTCTCCAGTAATCCTCAGCAGTCTCCTCTGGCTAGGAAGTGATGTTTATCAAGGGGGAGGCAGTTTTACAAAGCTGCTTTTCCTGGGAACTGAAACCAAAGGGAGCTGGAGCAGAGATGGGGCCTACTAGACTCTGTGGCATCAGCATTGGGTTCTTGCCTCTTGCCCTACTTGCCCAAGGGGCTACAGCTCCACCCTCTACAACCTCCCTACTCAACTGGCTTGTGCTATTGTCATCAGCTGCCACTTAAAAGTTTCTTTACCACCAAGCCTGGGGATAGTGGCCCTGTGCCCCCTCCCACCCTGAGCTGCTTGCTGTCTGTGTTGTTTGCCCAGCCCAGGTAAATACCATCTCCAAAAGGGCACAAATGGAAGCTAAGCAGCTGTTTTGCACACAGCTCAGGCCTCTCTGGCGAGTATTTGGTCCGGAGACACTAAAGGATAGTCTGAAAGTTGAGTGCTCAGCTCTAGCTTCATCATTTACCTTCTATACACCTTCAGGCAAGTAACTGAATCCCTTCAAATTAATTTTCCTACCCTGTAAAATGAGGGCAATAGTAGTCACATTGTAAGGTTATTGTAAGGACTATATAAAATAATGCATATGAAGTGAAATGAATGGCATGTAAATAGGGGGAGCACAAAATTTATCATCCAAACTATGCCAATTTGGAGAGGGAATTTTAATTTCAATAATTAGAATGGGACAACATTAACCAGTCATTCTATTTGTAAAGGTTACCCATTATTAAGAAGCCTGAGTTTCAGTTCTACGATTGATTGCTGTGGAACTTTGAGCAAATGACCTCCCTTCTCTGGAACTCAGTTTGTCTGTCTGTGAAATGGAGTAGAAAGGGTGCAAGGGGCAGGCTCAGAATTACATTGAAGTTGATAATTGTTTCTTAGACATTCCTCAGGATTGTGCATTCTATTCCAGAATATAACCCTGCCATAAGCCCTGCTTTAAATTACTAGCAACTGAGTAAAATAGAGGTTTCCAGATTTTTGAACCCTGGAACTAGGACAAGAGCCCTGTGTTCTCTGGGTCCCAGTTCCCAACTCTGAGAAAGAAGGGGCTGGATGCACCACACCTGTGCTTTTTCCTTCGTCCAAAGTCTAACAGGGGTGGGGCTCACCACGGGGGAGAAAAGGGAGATGGAACCCCGGGCCCCAACACTGGGGGCCCACTGCGATCAGTTTTTCATGGGCACAGGCCCCATACCAGAGCCAGTGGCAAATAGAGAGCACCCACATGGGGATAGAGAGTCTGGGGGAGGGGGTGCCAAGGGACCAGAGGGCCCTTCCCTTTCTGTTTCAAGAAAACATACAACTCCTCAGTAGCTCAGTACTTATGAAACAGCCTAGAAAAAAGAAGACTCAGAAACCAAACAATGGAAATGACCAGGCAGCTAAAACAAAGCATTTCCTTATTTTTTTTCCCCTGAGTTTCTCTTAAACATCTCTGCGTGTCACTGAGCTCAGTAAATGTAGAATCCACAGGACATTTTCCCATGCTTTTCTCCCCTTCCTTCCTGTGTCACTTCCCCTCGCATACATAGGAGAAAGAGCAGCAGGGATGGACAAAAGGGGCAGCCTTGCTCAGTGCCCTTTATGTTGATTGCCAAGATCAATGGAAACTAAACCACAAACACAGGTTTGAAGAAGGACACAACTTGGCCCTCTGCATGAGTAGGAGAAGAAAGAAAAAGCTTTTCAGAACAATTGAACTTTTGCCATTTTTTCAGACCCCAAGACCCACACTTCGCATCACCACAACCAGCTAGAGAAACAGGGCCAAGTTCACATGCAACTTCTGATCAGAACAACCACTAAAGATTCAACAGTGAGTTCTGGGGTCCCAGCCCACTACTTTGAGAACCCCTGGACTCAGGAAGGGGAGCCTCACCTCTCCTTGAAGCCCTAGAAGTTGCCCAATTCTCACTGAGATGACAAGATGTGATGACTCCTGGGGGTCATCCACATCCTTGACCATGCCTGCCTGACCTGAAGAGGGGGCACCAATTGCTTCCCCAGGCTAACTTCCCAACCAGCCAGACCTGATGCCTCCAGAAATGGGCGCAGGATAGTGCCTGCAGCATAGGACTGTCCCTGGGTCCCTGAGACGGGCTCTGCTGGGTTTCCACAGCCCCTGGCTTCCTTTAGCCTGGGAATAACTCCCTGGGTCCGAATCTTCTTGAGCACTTGCCTGCCTAGCTAGGCTGTGAGCTCTGAGAGGGCAGGGGCCACGCCCCGCTTGTTTACTGTCTGGTTCCCAGTAACTCGGTCACTATTTGTTGAATTACTGGTGTAGCCGGGAGAATCAGTGGTTCCTGGTGAGGTGGTCAAGTTAGAGCCCCAGCTCAAGCACTTGGTAGTCAGACATGCTTGTGATCTCTTCTCCTGTGGCGTGAGTGCGTGCGTGCGTGAGAGTGTGGTGTGTGTGTGTGTGCGTGTGTGTTCATGTGTGTGCGTGTGTCCTATGTTCCCCCAGGAGAACCCAGAAGCTCCCTGAGGGTGGGTTTCACAAACTGGTTTTAGTTCATGCCACAACTCTGCCCCTTAGGGGTCTGGCTCTCCTCTTCATCGTCCCTACTCCTGCCCAGGAAAGATTCCCTCCTGAGAAGGTCCCCCGCTCTTCCCTGCCTCAAGCTCCTCCAATCCCAGCTCTATGTGACCTTGGACAAGTCCCTGCTTCCTTATCTGGAAAGTGGAGAGGTTGGGCTACACGGAGGGCGGGAGCCAATCAGTGCCACAGTTGCTCATCTCCACGATGTCTCAACACTGTTGCCTCCTGAACACCTTGGGGATGGGGAGCAGGGACCTGAGAGCTACAGACCCCACTCTCCCAACACTGTGACTTGAGTTGTGGTGATGAAGATGTCTGTTTCCCATCCAGATACTTCTGGGACAAACAGCATGCTTATCCAGACCCAAGCCTGCACCAGAAGAAACAAGGCTCAGAGACAGTAGGAAACAGATATCTGACTGTAAAGATAGTTAAGACCAGCAACCACTTACCAAGGAATGTTGTGGGTCTCCCTTTCCTGGAAATCATGGGAACATGGAAGCTGATAGGCCACTGAGATTATCTGGTCCAGCCCCTTCATTGTATAGATAAGGAAACTGAGACCCACAGGGACGAAGCTGCCTGCCCAGGGTCACAAAGCAGCATGACAAAAGAACAGAGACCCAGACCTGCTGCCAGGGCTCTCTGGCCAGAGTAGATTCCATTTCTCCAAGCTGAGAGGCCTCCTTCAACGACAAGACAGCCCGGCTGATTCTCTGGAGTGTTTCTCTGCACAGCTGAGGACTCCCTGAGGCCCTCAGAAGGTAAATGGCTTATGAAAGGGAAGGGTGAGGCCAGAGGCCCCTGTCCTCAGGATGCCCGAGCCCAGGCTGCTCCCTGGACACTGCCTTGCCTCCTCTGAGGACAAGAAAGACCACTATCACTCTGGAGTGTCTGACGGGTGCTCCTGCCTGGGGTCCAGGATCTCGCCTCAAAGACTCGCCTGTACTTCCAGCATCCACCCTCCAGAAGGCCCCTCACTCAGGTAGTCAGTCAGTCGGTCCCCCTGTGAGGAACACCTTCCAAATGGCTCTGGGTGAGGCTCAGCTGGGTTGGGTCACAGATATCCAGAGCCAAGGACCCCACGCTCAGGGAGCTTCCAGGTGAAGGGGACCCTGAGGCACACGCACCCAAGAGCAGACACTTGGGAGGAGAGAAATGGACCCAGGAGGCCAGAGGAGGTGGGATTGCATGGATCTTTGACTGATGCTGGGTAGGACCTGGACTAGGAGATGGGGAGTGGGTGGAGGCTGGAGGCCTTCCCTGCCTCCTTCCGAAAGCTTTCCTTCACCTTTCTGGAGGCAGGACAGGTGGAGGTGGCAGAGTGTGGTTGTCGGGGCACACAAAATTAAGAGTCTGAAGTCCTGACATGAGTTACCAGCCTGGCCCAGTGCCTCAGTAGCTGGGTGACCTTGAGCTCTTCATTTCACTGCTTTGAATCTCACTCTCCTCATCTCAAAATTTGGGAACTAATAATGCCTCACATAGCTCAAGGCAGAGCTCACAGGAGGTCTCAGGAAGAGCCCAGGGGTCAATGGTTTCCAAGAAAATGTCCATTCCTTGTTATTTCTGCATATTGTGGGGACCCACTCGGAACTCCAGAGCTGGTATAAAGATTATCTTAAGCTGAAGACATTTGGGATTCAACAGATAGCAGGGGGGAAGAATCTTCTTGCTGCTTCCCTTATCTGACTAAAAGCAGCAACTTCTGGGAAATGAGGCTGCCACGAATTCCTTCTCAGAGCAGATCCACTCCCAGAAGGCAGACCGTGAGTAAAATCTACCCCAAATCCCTTCTCTAGGGGAGTTTTGTGGCCCGGAAGGAGACAGAAAGACCACTCACAGCTGCAGAGAAAAACATCATCACAAACTTTCCTATCATCTGTTTGGTCTCCTGAAAGCCCATTTATCGCTCCAAAAAGTCATTTGTTTTCCAGCAAGAGACTGTCTCTCCACGCCTCACCTATTGAGATGGCGTAGAAGCCCCGGATTCTGACCACCCCTTTGAGCGGTTGTCACTGAGTTCTCCCGCGTGCACACGTACATAAACTCTGCTTGGTTTTCTCCTGTTAGTCTGTCTTTTATCAATTTAATTCACAGGCTCCAGCCATGGAACTTAAGAGATGGAAGAATAGTTATTCCCCTCTGCAATATTCAGAAAAGGGAACCCCAAAGGTTAATGTGTGGACTTTATTTAGACCCTGACTCAAATAAACTGTAAAAACAAACAAACAAATGAGCAACCCTTCATGACATTGATGAGGCATTGACATTGATGACTTTGAACACTGCCCTGGTATTTGATGATATTACGGAATTCTTGTTAATCACGTTAGGTGTTATAATGACGCTGTAGTTGTGTTAAAAAGAGAATTCTTGTGTTTCAGAGCTACATAGTGAAATACAGATACAACGATGTGATATCTGTTGATAAGTACATTAGGAGTTGATAATTGTTGATGCCGGGTGATGTGCACAGGAGGGCTCACTATGTTATTCTACTTGTGTATAGGCTTGAAATTTTCCATAACAAAAAGTTTTCAATATGAAATAGAAAATGGTGGATCAAGGAGGTGTTTACTCCAATGTGGCTTATCTGTCCAACTTTGGAAGATTTTTCATTATAGAGAAAAACAATCACAAATTTAAGAAAATGTGTGATTTGTGAGCACCAGCAGCATGGTTGGCAGTGGCTTATGACTGGAGATAGCGATTTCGCCCCCTTGTTTCAGTCCCCTCATTAGGCAGCATCTGTGCTGCTCCTCTCAGCCTGTGGCAGCCCGTTTGGTTGCTAGGCAATGGAATCCAGAAGCCAGAAGTCCTTTTCTTAGGAGGGAAAAAGGGGGAAAGAGGGAGAGAAGCAAGGTTGGGGGAGGTAGAAAGTAGTTGCCAGGGGAAGGCTTGTCCCTGCCTGGGGGCCTGGCCCAGGGGAAGAGATGGGGCTTGGGAGTCCCTTGTTGGATTCCGGTTTCCTACAGCCCCCTCTTTCCGTGGTTTATTCCTGGGGGGCAGTCCTACTGTCAGAGCTTGAGGCCCCACAGAAGGGGTGGGGGAATGCGCGCATGTGCACCTCCTGTGAGGACCAGCGGGCCCTTGTGATTAAGTAAGTTACCAGTTAGCACCCATTCACACAGTCAGCATTCTGGACAGGCCTCTCCTAGGGGACACTCCTGAACTCTTATTAAGTTAAAAAATTCTAGGAGAGCAGCTCATCAAATGGAAAACCTGCACTGGTGACCACCCTGAGCTGGGGCCATCCAGGAAGGCAGGAGGGCAGGAGGCTTCTTCTTTGGGGTGGAGAAAACCTGTCTCTGCTGTCCTTTGGGGAGGGGAAGCAGAAGCTGCTGGTGCTGCACAGTGGCCTGGCAGTCTCATGGACGCTGACTGTGTTGAGGAGCCGTGTGTTCTGGCATTGGTTCAGACTCAGCTGTCGCTGAAAGGCTGTGTGGCCCTGAGCCCGTCTCTGACTCTCAGTTTCCAGATCTCTAGAAGCGGGGAGTTTTCTTGTATGGTCCCTTGCCTCCCTTCAGGCTCAGCTGGGCTGGGATTACAATGCACCCCTACCCCGGGCAGGAATTGCTCTCACCCAGGGTGAAAGGAGCCTGGCCCACCCCACTCCCACCCACCAGGCCAGACTGGAAAAACCTACACAGCCGGAGACCTCTGTCACTGGTCATTGGACAGTAAGGCACGTTCTACAGCCACCCTGCTGTGATCATGAGCTGTGTCCTGCTGGCCTGGGAGGCTGCATTCAGAGGGACTCCCAGCAGGCAGGATCGGGGTAAGGTCAGGCAGCTGCCCCAGAGATCAGCCTTTCAAGACCTGGCATCTGAAAGAGGAAGGATATCTTTCCTCAATGAGAAAAACGTCAGGCACGCTAGCAGTCAGGAGCTGAGAGAGAGCAGGGCCCAGACAGCCTTCTTTTTCTGCAGCATCTTTGCGGCTCCTGGTTGCTAGGAGCAGGCTCTTCTGTTGCTAAGCAACTGGAGCCTGGTGGATTAAAACCAATTTCCTGAGCTTACTGGAAGGGGGAGGGAGAGAAAGTGCAATGCAGATGCCCTCGGGAAGCTCATCCCTGCCTCCAAGCTTTGTTGGGGGATGTGGGTGGAGGCTGAAGGGAAGGTGAGGTGCAGCTGGGAGCTCATCCCTAGGGAGAAGGGGGTGTAGGGGGAGGGCCATGCACCAGGTACTCATTATAAAGACCAAAAGACTAAGTGAGACTAGCAATTAAGACGCCAATTAGAGCACTAATGAACGCTAATGCTGCTCTTTTTTGAAACCCCAGGAAAGGCCTGCAGTCCCAGGGGTGTTTCTGTGCCACCTAACCAAGCCAGATAGGACTGGGCAGGGTTTGTCCTCCAAAGATGGGAGGATCACTGCATTTTAGGGTCTGTGGGTCCCTAAGGGTCCCGGGGTCCAACCTCTTGCTGAATGACAAGGCCCTCGACACGTGGCCCGCTGCTCTCTGCTTAGATAATAACCCCAGGATGACAGGGAACTCACTTCCTCCTGCGACAGCCCTTTCTGTATCTTACCCTTGGAGAGCGCTTTGTCCAGTTAGCCCAAGTCAGTGTCCCTGCGGCTCTTTCCCTCGAGGGCCGAGGGAGCTAGTCTAATCTGCCTTGCCGTAGGACCTGTGGCCTCTCTCTTCTGTGAGCCCCATGCCCCACCTCTTGCCACTTCTCAGGGGACAGACTGGGTGGCGGCCTCACCAGGAGTTAGTGCCCTCTGATTCCCACCCCCTGCCTGGTCTTGAGCCTCCTTAGGGGATAGCCCATAAGTATGGACAAATTTACAAACAGTGTCAAGGACCCAGTTCCTGCCCCAAAGTCCTTTTTTCTCTCACCACCTTGCTCTGGTGGGGATCTCTGGGTCCAAGGCAGGGTCTTGAGTCAGATGGAAAAAAGAAGGCTATGTGGGGGGTGTTTAAAAACTCAGAGAGTGTTCCAGTTCTGGAATTGGGATGTGATGAGCCCTGTAGACCCATTTTCTAGTAAAACAACCATAACTGGTGAAATTTATTAAAAATTGTCCTAATGTCATCCAGCAAATGGAGCAACATTTATTGAAGAAATTCTAACAGGGGCCAGCCTGGTTGCATTGTGGTCATGTTCACATACTCTGCTTCAGCAGCCTGGGGTTTGCAGGTTTGGATCCCAGGCGTGGACCTAGCACCACTCATCAATCCACACTATGGTGGCATCCCACATAAAATAGATGAAGATTGTCACAGATGTTAGCTCAGGGCTAATCTTCCTCAAGCAAAAAAATGAGGATGATTGGCAATAGATGTTAGCTCAGGGCCAGTTTTCCTCACACGCACACACAAAAGAAATTCTAATAAAATTTGGTAAGAACAGCCATCTTCTATGGCATTTGAGCCATGACTTGCTTCCATCCTTGCCACCTCCCCAAGTTCAGCGTTATGAAGGTTCTATTCTGGGTGGTGTGGCCAATAACAAGGGGTTCTGTCTTTCCCCAGCTCCTAGTACCAGGCTACAGTTTGATCCCTGGAAGGATAGGATGCTGGAATCTCTCACCGCCACCCCCCACCACACACACACATTCTGTGTTGCAGAAGCTTTATTCCAGACAGGTAGGACCAAGAGGTTGGGAAGCCATTCTACAACCAACTTCTGCTGGTATGGTGGAAGCTCTGCTCCAGGCATGACAGGCCAAGAATATTAAGTCTCGCATAACTTCTGCCCCAGCTCACTCATAGAGTGGAGGTTCCGTGCTGGGAAAGACAAGTTGAGAAAAGCAAAAAATACCATCTAGCCAAGCACCCTGCTCATAGAGCAGCAGTGTCACTTGGGAGATGTGGGCTGCTCTCTCCACTTCCAGCTCAAGCACAGTGAAGCAGAAATTTTGCCCAGAGGAAAGACAGGCTTTTAAGAATGGAGAGCTCCTTAGCTCTCCCTAAAGGGACTAGCTTTATTTGGAAAAGAGAATGGAGAAGTTCTTGCCTAAGGGTATTGTCAGAAACAACGAAGCTCTTGGTGGTGGGCAATTAAGAGGGGACTGAGAGCTCAGTGATTCTAGTAGCAACTGTGGAATGGTCCACCAGCAAGAAGTTTAACAGAGAAAACCAGGGAAATAACTAAGAAGAACCATTCTAGGGTCTGAGCAATCTTCAAAGACTGATAACACCCTGACCCTGCAATGGAGTGCAACTTTAATTGGATCAGATTGTGGAACAATTTATGCCTGAAGGCATCGTTAAAAAACAATACTGGAATTAAGAAGCAATTAGTGGAGGCTAATAGCTGGGTGTGATATCACTAGAGATAGATCAGCCAGAAGCTAAACGGAGATCTCAGTGAAAGAAACAAGAGAGCCCAACTAAAGCCACAGTAATCACTGGTGGTGGTGATTCTCTGTACATGCCCAAAGCTGCAACTTCTGAATAGCAAGAGGCCATCAACGGAGGCTATATGCTGCAGGGAATAGACTTCACCAAACTAGTCCAGGAAAGTCAGTAACAGTCTCCAGAGGTACTACAATATGTTATCTGAAATGTCCAGTTTTCAACAAAAAAATTATTAAACATGCAAAGAAACATGTCTTGAGGGGCCAGATGTTGGACTTACGAAGATAAAGCCGCTGTTACAAATATGGTCAAAGAACTAAAGGAAATCATACTTAAAGAATTAAAAGAATGCATGATGACAATGTCTCATCACCTACAGAATATCAATAAAGAGAAATCTTTAAAAAGAACCAAGTGGAAACTCTGGAGTTGAAAAGTACAATAAATGAAATAAAAAAATTCAATGAGGAGCTCAACAGTAGATTTGAGGTGGCGGATGAAAAAATCAGTAACCTTGATGGTAGATCAATACCTATTATGCAAATTGAAAAAGACTGAGAACATAGAATGAAGAAAAATGAACAGTGCCTCAGAGAAACATGGGACACCATTAAACACGCCAATACACAGGCAATGAGATTCCAGAAAGAGAAGAAAGGGATGAAGGGACAGAGAAAATATTCAAAAATAATAAAAACTCCTCAAATTTGAAGAAAACATTAATCTACACAGCTAAGAAGCTCTACAAATAACAAGTAGGATAAACACAAGGAGACACCCCTGACCCACCACAGTCAAAATTTTGAAAGCCAAAAACAAAGGGAAATCCTGAAAGCAGCAAGAGAAAAATGACTCACCATGGACAAGAAAAATTCTAAGAAGATTAATAGCTGACTTCTACCAAAATAATAGAGACCAGAAGGCAGTGGGATCACATATTCAAAGTAATGAATGAAAAAACTGTCAACCGAAAATCTTTTCTATGATATGTCCAAATTAGGCAAATCCACAGAGACAGAAAGTAGATTACTGGTCACCAAGGGTTGGGGGGTGGAGAACCAGGGGAGAGACTGCTAGTAGGTACAACATTTTCGGAGTGATGAAAATGTTCTGGAATTAGATAGTGGTAATGATTGGAAAACATTGGAAATACACTAAAAACGCCCTATTATACACTTTAAAAAAGGGTGAATGTTTTTGTATGTGAATTTTACCTAAAAAAAAAAATTTAAAAATAAGATCTCGAATCACTAAACTAACTTTCTAGCTAAAGAAACTAGAAAAAGAAGAGCAGACTAAACCCAAAGCATGCAGAAGGAAGGCAATAATTAAGACTAGAACAGAAATAAAATATAGACTAAAAAACAAGGGAGAAAATCAATGAAACCACAAGTTGGTTCTTGAAAAGACCTACAAAATTGACAAAACTTTAACTAGATTGGGCAAGAAAAAAAAGAGAAAGGAGTCAAATTAGTAAAATTAAAAATAAAGAGGAGATATCACTACAACCTCACAGAAACAAAAGAAGCATAAGGAACTACTATGAAAAATTGTATGCCACTAAATTAAATAACTTAAATGAAATGGACAAATCGCTATAAAGCCATAAACTAACAGAATTGAAGTTAGCAAGAAGGAACAGAAAACCTCAATAGAGACATAACAAGAGATTGAATTAGTAATTTAAACACTCCTCTCCCACCCCCCACCCCGAAATAACCCAAATGCCTTTATTGGTGAATTGTACCAAACAGTTAAAAAAGAATTAATGCCAGTCTTCACAAACTCTCTCAAAACAGGAGGGAACGTTTCCCAACTCATTCTATGAGGCCACTATTACCCTGATACCAAAATCAGCCAAAGACATCACAAGTGAAAAAAACTACAAGCCAGTATTTCTATGAATACTGATATAAAAATCCTCAACAAAACACTAGCAAATTGAATATGATAACACATAAAAAAAAGATTATATGCTGTGACTAAGTGAGCTTTATTCCAGGAATGCAAGGTTGACTCAACATCTGAAAATCAACTAATGTAATACACGATATCAATAAAATGAAAGACAGAAACCATATAGGCAGAGGATCTGAATAGACATTTTTCCACAGAAGATACGTGGATGGACAACAGGCACATGAAAAGATGTTGAACATCACTAATTATTAGAGAAATGCAAATCAAAACCACAATGAAGTATCACCTCATGCCCATCAGAATGGCTATTATTAAAAAGACAAGAAATAACAAGCATTGGAGAGAATGTGGAGAAAAGGGAACCGTTGTACACTGCTGGTGGGAATGTAAATTGGTGCAGCTACTATGGAAAACAATATGGAGATTCCTCAAAAAATTAAAAATAGAACTACCATATGATCCAACAATTCCACTTCTAGATATTTATCCAAAGAACACAAAACACTAATTTGAAAAGATATAAGCACCCCTATTTCATTGCAGTATTATTCACAACAGCCAAGACATGGTATCAACCCACCTGCCCATCAACTGATGATTGGATAAAGAAGATGTGGTATATATATACAATGGAATACTACTCAGCCATAAAAGAGATGAAATCTTGTCATTTGTGACAACATGGATGGACCTTGAGGGTATTATGCTAAGTGAAATAAGTCAGATGGAGAAAAACACATACAGTATGATTTCACTCATATGTGGATGACAAACAAACACATAGATATAGAGAACAGATTGGTGGTTACCAGGAAAGTGGGGGAGGGCAAAATAGGTAAAGGGGCACATTTGTACAGTGATGGACGGAAACTAGACTTTTGGTGGTGAACACAATCTAGTCCACACAGGAGTCAAAATACAATGATGTACACCTGAAATTTATATAATGCTATACACAATGTTATTTCAATAAAAAACAGAGTGCCCAGATAATTCAAGTGGACAAAACAGTCTTTTTAACAAACGGTGATGAGTTATTGGATATCTATATGCAAAAGAATGAAGTTGGACACCTACATCACACCATATGCAAAAATTACCTTAAAAAAGTGAATATCTAAATCTAAGAACTAAAA
Organism: Equus asinus; assembly: GCF_041296235.1. Taxonomy (NCBI): domain Eukaryota; kingdom Metazoa; phylum Chordata; class Mammalia; order Perissodactyla; family Equidae; genus Equus; species Equus asinus. Next base: position 59,426,567 of record NC_091820.1, on the reverse strand, counting down.
CTATAAAACTCTTAGAAGAGAGTATAGAAATAAATCTTCATGACCTTAGATTAGGCAATGGTTTCTTAGATATAATAACAAAAGTACAAGCAACAAAAGAAAACAATAGATAAATTGGACTTCATGAAAATTAAGAACCTTTTTAGGGTTATATTCCTAAAAGAATTGAAAACAGGAATTTAAAAATACATTTTTATACTCATGTTCATAGCAGCATTATTCAAAATAGCCAAAAGGTGGAAACAATCCAAACGTCCATCAATGGATGTATGGATAAACAAAATGTGGTATATACATACAATGGAATATTATTCAACCTTATAAAGGAAGGACATTCTGACACATGCTACAACATGGATAAATCTTGTTGCTTATGCTAAGTGAAACAAACCAGCTACAAAAGAACAAATATTGTATGATTTCACCTATATGAGGTACAAGGAGTAGTGAAATTCATGGAGATAGAAAGTAGAATGTTGGTTTCCACGGGTTCAGGAGGAGGGAATGGAGAATTATTGTTTAATAGGTACAGAGTTTCAGTTTGGGAATATGAAAAAGTTCTGGATTTGGGTGGTGGTGATGATTACACAACAATGTGAATGTACTTAATAACACTGAAATGTACACTTAAAAATGGTTAAAATGGTAAATTTTATGTTATGTATATTTTGCCACAATAAAATATTAAAAATTTTTGTGCTTTAAAGGACACCAGCAAGAAAATGAAAAGACAACCCACAGAAAGGGAGAAAATATTTGAAATCATTTATCTGAAAAAGGATGAGTAGCCAGAATATATAAATAACACTTACAACTCAACAATAAAAAGACAACTCCATTTAAAAATGGGCAAAGGATTTCAGGTCTAGCATGTAAAGAGCTTGGAAGTTGTCACTTCATCCTAACAACAAATAAAAAGCTGAACAAACTAAAAAATCAACAACTCTTAGACCCATCAGAGAAGTGAGGTCACAGGGCAAATCACTATACCAAATATTATAGAGACAGACAGTTGAATACAGAGAATCACAACTTACTGGAGCAGAAACCTTCACAGGAACAAGCACTAGGGAAGGAAAACCTAAACTGTAACTGACACATTACTGGAGGTTCAGTGTGGACAAGTGTGAGACTTAAAAACTCCAGCAGGCCCTATCAAATGGGAGGCCCAACACTTTTGTGAGTTTTACCTCAGGAGCTCTACCAGATTCACACAGTGAAGACTAGAGAAAAATCCTTTCATGCTTCTGGCAGGAGGAGGGGAAATGTAGCCATTTTGAAATATACCAGAGCATTCTGTTCTTAACAAGAACTGCCCTCAAGAGAAACTATTTTACCAGAGCCTAGACTGTTGGAGTTTTATCAGAGCCTAACTGACCCAGGGGAAGAGAAATACCCAACTCAGCTCCCTCTAGGAATCATGTCCCACTTAAGGAGGGAAAAGAACTGGGAAGCACTTGTGAAGTTCATAGCCCAGAAGCACAGGCTCACTAAAAGACTGAGGCCTATTCGTAAGACTATAGAATACTCTCTCCTCTCCCACAGTAGATCACCACATCATTAAAGGCCTATTTACTCAAGTTCATTTTATCTAGTACATCATGTCTGGCTTTCAAGAAAAAATTACAAGGCATACTAAAAAACTAAAAACAGTTTGAAGAGACAGTGTGAGCATCAGAACCAGACCAGATATAGTTGAGTTGTTGGAATTATCAGACTAGGAATTTAAAACATCTGTGATTAATATGGTAAGGGCTCTAATGGATAAAGTAGACAACATGCAAGAATATATAGGCAATGTAAGCAGATAGATGGGAATTCAAAGAAAGAATCAAAAAGAAATACTAGAGATCAAAAATATTGTAACAGAAATGAAGAATGCCTTTGATAGGCTCCTTAGTAGACTGGACATGGTTGAAGAAAGTCAGTGAGCTTGAGGATATGTTGATGGAAAATTCCAAAGTGGAAAAGCAAAGAAAAAAAGACTGAAACAAAAGGAACAGAATATCCAAGAACTGTGGGGCAACTACAAAAGGCGTGACATATGCATAATGGGAATACTGGAAGGAAAAGATAGAAAGGAACAGAAGAGATATTTGAAGCAATAATGACTGAGAATTTCCCTAAATTAATGTCAGAAACCAAATCACATATCCAGGAAACTCAGAGAACACCAAGCAGAATACACACCCCAAAACTACACCTAGGCATATCATATTCAAACTGCAGAAAATCAAAGATAAAGAAAAATCTTGAAAGAAATTATCTTACCTATAGAGGAGTAAAGATAAGAATTAAATCTGACTTCTCCTCAGAAATCAAGTAAACTAGAAGAGAGTGGGGTGAAATATTTAAAATGTTGAGAGAAAAAATCACCAATCTAGAATTGTGTACCCTGGGAAATTATATTCCAAAAGTAAAGGAGAAATAAAGACCTTCTCACACAAACAAAAATTGAAGGAATTTGTTGCTAGTGTACATGCCATGCAAGAAATGTTTTAATACAAGTTCTTCAAAGAGAAGAAAAATGATATAGGTCAGAAACTTCTGATCTACATAAAGAAAGTAAGAGCATTGGACAAGAAATAAGTAAAAGTAAAATTAAATCTTTTATTTTTATTTTTAATTAATCTAACATCACTTTTTGCTCAAAATAATAATAGCAACAATGCATTCAATTATGTGTACTTTTTGTATACATAAAGTATATAAGTGAAATAGATGATAGCAGTGATACAAGAGACAGGAGGGAGAAATTAGGATTATTTTGTTTTCATAAGGTACTTGCACTATCCATGAGGCTGTGTAGTGTTATTTAAAAGTAGACTTGGATTAGTTGTAAAGGTATATTGCAAACTCTAGGGGCACCACTAAAAAAAGGGGAAAAAATGAAGTTTAGTTGATATGCTATGAAAAGAGAGAAAATAGAATCACATACAAAGCTCATTTAGGGCCAGCCTGGTGGCACAGCAGTTAAGTTCGCACATCTGCTTCAGCGGCCCATGGTTCACCAGTTCGGATCCTGGGTGCAGACCTACACACCACTTGTCCAGCCATGCTGTGGCAGGCATCTCACATATAAGGTAGAGGAAGAGGGGCACGGATGTTAGCTCAGGGCCAGTCTTCCTTAGCAAGAAAGAGGAGGATTGGTGGCAGATGTTAGCTCAGGGCTAATCTTCCCCCAAAACAAACAAACAATCAAACAAATCTGTCACTACAACTAGGATATACAACTATGTACTGGGGCTTTGCAGAGAGAGAAAATAAAAAATAAAATAAATAAAATAAAACTGAAAAAAAAAATAAAAAGCTCATTTAAAACCACAAAAGGCAGAAAAAGAATAGTAAACAAAAACTGAAACAAAGAACAAGTGAAACAGAAAATAGGGACAAATGTAAATATTAATCCAACTATATCAATAATCACTTTAAATGTCAATGGTCTAAATATATCAATTAAATGACAGACATTGTCAGAGTGGATCAAAAAATAAGACCCAACTATGTGTTGTCTACAAGAAACTCATTCTTAATATAAACACACATACAGATCAAAAGTAAGGGGATGGAGAAAGATATACCATGCTAACACTAATCAAAAAAAGCTGGAGTCACTATATTAATTTCAGACAGAACTGACTTCAGAGCAAGAAGTGTTATCAGAGATAAAGAGGAGCACTACATAATGGGAAAGGGGTCAATTCTCCAAGAAGACATGGAAATCTTTAATGTGTATATGCATAACAACAGAGCACCAAAATATGTGAGGCAAAAACTGATAGAAGTGCAAGGAGAAATGGATGAATCCACTATTATGGCTGGACATTTTAACACCCCTGTAACAGAAATAGACAGATCCAGCAGGCAGAAAAGCAGTAAGAGCATAGTTGAACTGAAGAATATCATCAATAAAATGGCTCTAATTGACATCTATAGACTACTTCATCCAACAACAGCAGACTAGACATTCTTCTCCAGTTCACAGGAGCATTCACCAAGATAGATCATATTCTGGGCCACAAAACACACCTTAACAAATCCAGAAGAATAGAAATTATACAATCTCTGTCCTCAGAAAACAATGGAATTAAACTAGAAATCAATAAAAAAGATAGATGGAAAATACCAAAATACATGGAGATCAAATAACACACTTCTAAATAACATATGGGTTGAAGAAGAAATCTCAAGAGAAATTTTAACGTATTTTGAACTAAATAAAAATGAAAATACAACATCAAAATTTGTGGGATGCAGTGAAAGCAATGCTCAGAGGGAAATTTGTAGCATTGAATGCATGTTAGAAAAGAAGAAAGATCTAAAATCAGTACTCTAAGCTATCACCTAGGATGCTAGAAAAAGAAAAGCAAATTAAATCCAAGTAAGCAGAAGAAAAGAAATAATAAAGATTAGAGTAGAAATCAATGAAATCGAAAATAGGAAATCAATTGAGAAAATCAACAAAATGAAAAGCTAGTTCTTTGGAAAGATCCATAAAATTGATAAGCCTCTAGACAGGCTGACTAAGAAAAAAAGAAAGATGACATGAATTACTGGTATCGGAAATGAAAGAGAGGGATGTCACTGCAGATTTCATAAACATTAAAAGGATAATAAAGGAGGGGCCAGCCCCATGGCCGAGTGGTTAAGTTCATGCGCTCCACTTTGGCAGCCCAGGGTTTGCTGGTTCAGCTCCTGGCACGGACATGGCACCCCTCATCAAGCCATGCTGAGGCGGTGTCCCACATGCCACAACTAGAAGGACCCACAGCTAAGATATACAACTATGTACTGGGGGGATTTGGGGAGAAAAAACAGAAAAAAAAATGTTGGCAATAGTTGTTAGCTCAGGTTCCAATCTTTAAAAAAAAAGGATAATAAAGGAATATTATGGACAACTTTATGCCACAAATATGATAACCTAGATGAAATGGACCAATTCATTGAAAGACAGAATCTGCCCAAACTCACACCAGAAGAAACTGACAATCCAAATAGGACTTTACCTATTAAAGAAGTTGAATCAATAATGAACAACATTCCAAAACAGAAAGCACCAAGCCCAGTTGGGTTCACTGGTGAATTCTACCAAACAATTAAGGAAGAAATTATACTAACTCTCCACAATCTCTTCCAGAAGATAGAAGCAGAGGGAATAGTTTCTGACTCATTCTATGAGACTAGTATTACCCTAATACTAAAACTAGACAAAGACACTACAAGAAAACTACAGATGAATATCTCTCATGAACATATGTGCAAACATCCTTAACAAAATATTAGCAAATAGAATCCAACAATATATAAAAAGATTTATACACCATGACCAAGTGGGATTTATTGCAGGTATGCAAGGCTGGTTCAATATTCAAAAAACAATTAACGTAATCAATTGAATCAACAGACCAAAGAACTAAAATCAAATGAGCATATCAATAAGAGCAGAAAAAGAATTTGACAAAATCCAACACCCATTACTGATAAAAACTCTGAGCAAACTATGAGTAGAAGAGAACTTCCTCAACTTGATAAAGAACATCTACAAAAAACCTAAAGCTATCATCATAGTTAATGATGAGAAACTAGAAGCTTTCTCACTAAGATCAGGAACAAGGGAAGGATATCCCCTCTCACCACTCGTTTACATCATACTGGAAGTCCTAGCTAACACAATAAGACAAGAAAAGAAATATACTGATTGAGAAGGAAGAAATAAAACTGTCTTTGCTCTCAGATGACATGATTGTCAATGTAGAAAATTTGAAAGAATTGACAAAAAAAATTCCTGGAACTAATAAGTGCAAGCAAGCTTGCAGGATACAAGGTTAATATACAACAGTCAATCACTTTTCTACATACCAACAATGAAGAAGTGGAATTAGAAACTAAAAAACACAATACCATTTATGTTAGCACCCCTAAAAATGAAATACTTAAGTACAAATCTAACAAAACATGTGCAAGATCTATATGATAAAAACTACAACACTCTGATGAAAGAAATTAAAAAGAGAACTAAATGAAAGGATAGATATTCCATGTTCATGGATAGTAAGACTTAATATTGTCAACATGTCAGGTCTTTTCAGCTTGTCAATGCAATTCCAATTAAAATCCCAGCAAGTTATTTTGTTGATATCGATAAACAGATTCTGAAGTTTATATGGAGGGCAAAAGACCCAAAATAGCTAACACAATATTGAAGAAGAATACCCCAACTACCAAATAAATTTAGGAAGAATTTATATGTGACAAACAGTGCTGTCAAGTCCTCTTACTTGAGGATTAGTTACTGTTTATCTTGAGAACATGTATATAACAGGTTGTATCTGCTTGGCTATATAAAAGGGTGAGATTTCTTTCTGTCTTTTCAGTCTCTTAACGGATTGCCTGTAATGCACATCAATCTGGTTTAATGCTTATTCAATAATAAAATTGTTTTCTCTCTCTTCTAAAAACAATATTGATGGAGAAGAACAAAGTCAGAGGACTGACACTATTTGACTTCAAGACTTACTATAAAGCTACAGTAATCAAAGCAGTGTGGTATTGGTGAAAGAATAGACAAATAGATCAATAAAACAGAATAGAGGGCCCCAAAATAGACCCAAATAAATATAGTCAACTGATCTTTGACAAAGAAGCAAAGGCAATATGATGGAGCGAAGATAATATTTTCAACAAATGGCGCTAGAATGATGGACATTCCTATGCAAAAAGAAAAATGTCTAGACACAGACCTTACATCCTTCACAAAAATTATTAACTCATTTACCTAAATGACCTACTCATAGACCTAAATTTAAAATGCAAAACTCTAAAACATCTAAAAAATAATATAGGAGAAAATCTAAATGACCTTGGGTATGGTGAAGACTTTTTAGATATGATCCATAAAAGAAAGAATTGACAAACTATACTTCAGCAAAATTAAAAACTTTTGCTCTGAGAAAGACACTGTCAAGAGAATGAGAATATAAGCCATAGACTGGGAGAAAATATTTGTAGAGGCCATATCTGATAAAGAACTGTTTGTTTCCCAAAATATACAAAGAACACTTAAAACTCAACAATAAGAAAATGAACAACCCAATTAAAAAATGGGCAAAATATCTTAACAGACATCTCACCAAAGACATACAGATGGCAAATAAGCATATGAAAAGATGTTTCACATCATGTGTCATTAAGGAATTGCAAATGAAAGCAATAAGATACCACTACACCCCTATAAAAATGGCCAAAATCCAAAACAATGATACCACCAAATGCTGGTAAGGATATGGAGCAACAGGAACATTCATTCACTGCTGGGGGAATGCAAAATGGTACAGCCACTTTGGAAGACAGTTGGGCAGTTTCCTATAAAACTAAACATACTCTTACCATCCGATCCAGCAATTACACTCCTTGGTATTTAACCAAATGAGTTGAGAGACCTATGTCTTCACAAAAATCTGCACACAATTGTTTGTAGCAGCTTTATTCATAATTGCCTAACCTTGGAAGCAACCAAGATGTCCTTCAGTAGATAAATGGATAAATAAACTGTGGTACATCCAGACAATGGATTATTATTCAGCACTAAAAAGAAATGAGCTATCAAGACATGAAAAGACATGGAGGAAACTTAAATGCATATTTCTAAGTGAAAGAAGCCAATTTGAAAAGGCTACATACCATATAATTCCAACTATATGATAGTCTGGAAAAGGCAAAACTATGGAGTTAGTAAAAGGATCAGTGGTTGCCAGGGGCTCAGGAATGGGAGAAAGGAACAGGCAGAGCAACAGAGGATTTTTAGGACCCTGAAACTATTCAGTATGATTCTATCATGAGGGATACTATAATGGGGGAGTTTGACATTTGTCAGAGCTCATAGAATGTATGACACCAAGAGTGGACCTAATGTAAACTGTGTCAATGTAGGTTCATTGATTGTAACAATTGTATCACTCTGGTGTGGGGTGTTAATAGCTAGGGAAGCTGTGGGGGAGCAGGGACTATATGAGCAATCTCTGTACCTTCCACTCAGTTTTCCTGTGAACCTAAAACTTTTTTTTAAAAAATCAGACAAAATATTTAAATAGAGATTTCTCCAAAGAAGATATATGAATAGCCAAGAAGCATATGAAAAGATGCCCAGCACCATTAGGGAACTGCAAATCAAAATCAAAATGAGATACCACTTCACAGTCACTAAGATAGCTATAATGATAATTAAAAAGGAAAATAACAAATATTGATGAGTACGTGGAGAAATTGAAATCTTCACGCATTGCTGGTGGGGATGTAGAATGGTTCAGTTGCTTTGGAAAACATTTTGGCAGTTCCTTAAAATGTTATACATAGAGTTACCATATAATCCAACAAGCCTACTCCTAGGTATGTACTCAAGACAAATAAAAACATATATCTACAAAAGAAATGAACATGGGGGCCAGCGCCATGCCCAAGTGGTTAAAAGTTCTGTATGCTCTGCTTCAGTGGTGCCGGTTCATGCGTTCGGATCCTGAGCGTAGACCTACTTCACTCATCAGCCATGCTGTGGAGGCATCCCACGTACAAAATAGGGAAGACTGGCACAGATGTTAGCTCAGGGCTAATCTTCCTCAAGCCAAAAAAAAAAAAGAGGACAATTGGCAATGGATGTTAGCTCAGGGAGACTCTTCCTCACCAAAAGAGCAAAAATTCCCCAAAAAAGAACATGAATGCTCATAGCAGCATTATTCGTAATAACCTAAAAGTGGAAACAACTCAAATGTGCATGAACTGATGAATGGATAAAAAAACTATGGTATATCCATACAATGGAATATTATTCAGCCATAAAAAGGAATAAATTACTAATACATGCTACAACATAGAAGAACCTTGAAAATATTATGCTAGTTGAAAAAAGCCAGTCAAAAAGGCCACATATGATATGATTCCATTTATATGAAATGTCCAGAACATGCAAAGACATGTAGACAGAAAGTAGATTAGTGTTGCCTAGGGCTGGGATGGTGGAATGAGGAAATTGAGGGGTCATAGCTAAAGGGTATAGGGTTTTTTTGGGGAGGTGACAATGTTCTAAAATTGATTGTGGTGATGGTTGCACAGTTCTGTGAATATACTAAAAACCATTGAATTGTGTACTTTAAATGGGTCAATTGTACGGCATATGAATTTTGTCTCAATAAAACTGTTATTAAAAAAAAAAAGCTTAACAGAACAGAAGGTGATCTTTGAGTTGAGCCCTAAAGGATAATAAAAAAATCACAAAGTAAAGAAAGGTATTTCATGCTGATGGTACAGCATAAACGATGGTTTGGAGGCTTGAAATATGAATGGTACGGTGTGAATGAAGAAGGAATGTATGGGTGGTTCAGGTAGGTGTTATGTGGAAGAAGATGGGCCTGGGAAAGTAGCCTGGGAACTTGAATGGCATGCTCAGGAGTTTGGATATAATCTCACCAGGTCAATAGGAATTCATGAGTGTTTTCTGGGCTGGGGACTGACAAACTAAGATTTCCATTTTATGGAGCATGCCCTAACAACAATCGGTCTGTAGACTATATGGGAGGAGGCAAGAATACCAGTTAGGCTTTTGTAAACTGTGTACAGTAGTCCCTCCTTAGTTGTGGTTTCAATTTCCGCGGTTTCAGTTACCCGCTGTCGACTGCAGTCTGAAAATATTAAATGGAAAATTCCAGAAATAAACAATTCATAAGTTTTAAATTGCACACCGTTCTGAGTAGCATGATGAAATCTTGCACCAACCCGCTCTGTCCCGCCCAGAACGTGAATCATCCCTTTGTCCTGTGTATCCACACCGTATTCACTACCTACCGTTTAGTCACTTAGTAGCCCTCTCAGTTTTCAGATCCACTGTCACAGTATGGCAGTGCCTGTGTTCAGATAATCCTTGTTTTACTTAATAATGGCCCCAAAGCCAGCTTTATTATCATTGTTGTTAACCTCTTACTGTGCCTAATTTATAAAGTAAACTTTATCATAGGTATGCATGTATAGGAAAACATATAGTATATATAGAGTTTGGTCTATTCATGGTTTCAGACATCCACTGGGGGTCTTGGAATGTATCCCCTGCGGATAAGGGGAGGACTACTGCAGTCTGCAAAGGCTGTCACTGGGGGCTTTCTCAAGTGTCTTCTCTGAGCTGCCTCCTTCAGGGCATGCCCTGAGCCTTGTCCTCACAGTGTCTTGCCTATACTGGGATTTTATTTTTGGAAAATTAAATGTGTAGTCTTCAAGCTCCAAAAGAATTACTCAGAAGTGGCATTTCTGCTTCTGAGAGATTCTTTGGTGCCAGTGCCAGAAGCCTACCAGGTAAACTGCAAACCAACTGTAGAGGTGGCCACAAAGTCCAGGTTATGGGTCTTGACCTGCTTTCTGCATGCCCCTCCACACACTTAGGATATCCTCTTTGTTTTAGAAGCTTTCTTTTCACCCTTAGCCCTAGACTCCAGTTCCCAGCTCTACCACTAATCTGCTGTGTGGCCTAAGTCAAGTCCCTTACTCTTCTGGGTCTTTGTTTCTCTGTCTATATCATGAAGGATTCTGGAAAGATTTTCTCCAAGGGCCCTTACCACCTTCCAGCTTAGCTTTCTTTAAATGGAGCTAAGCCTGAATGGGAGAAGGGACAGAGAGATAGAGAAGGGCAGGAAGGTGGAGAAGAGGGGTAAGCCCTTAGAGGGGCTTAGACCTCTCTGGCTGAGAGCTACCTGGATATATGGTGACCTAGTGCAGTCTGGGAAAGGTGGGGACTGTCCCCAAGCCAAACATTCTCCCCTCAACCTGGCATCTGCCCTGTGAGTGTTCCGCTTTCAAATCCAAAATGTACTTCATATTTTCCAATATTCTCTGTATCTTCAAATCTCAGGAAAGCATATTATTTTGGGGGAGATAGGAACTCGTTGGGAGCATACCCTTTATTAACAACCTAAACAGTCCACTGAACAGTAGCAGGCAGACCAAAGGGTCTTGGAGTTCAGGCTTGGCTAAACTGTAATGAGCATCCTTGCCCTGGTCCCTCTAGCCTATCTTAAAGGAGTTTCTGAGTTCCTGCCCATACTTCACAGAGCCCTTATAACTGGGCAGAAACAACCTAGAGAAGAAGGCCTGCTACTCCACAAGAGAGCTACAGCTTGGAAGGCTGGTATGGCAGTGTCACAGAAATTGGGGAGCCTGGTTTGGAGGCAGCAAGCAGGGGTGGAACAGGCCAAGGGAGCAGGGATTATTCCCTGGGGAGCCCACAGGGCTGATGGGAGCTTAGTGACTGTCTACTCTAGCAGCTTCTCACTGAGAGTAGTAGAAGGTAGTAAAGAGTAAGTGGAGGGAAGGAGAGAAGTCTTTGAATGAATCCAAAACCCTCAAAAAATTCTTGGTTGATGGAGGATAAGGCGGCATGTAGCACATGCTCAATAAATTGAAAAGTTTCTTTACTTTTGGCTATAACAGTCACTATCTTTACTGGTCAGAAGTTCTGACTGGCAGTTATGACTTAGGCTAATAAGATGAGGATATGAATTATCATGTAATCATTAAATTTATTGGTAAACAAAATTTTGCAAAATACATGGCCAGGAGGGAAAATATTTTAAAGAGTGAAAAATTTGGGGACTGCTGATGGAATCCAAACATTTAATTCTACTTGTGAAGAAACTGAAGAGAAGTCACTTGTCTGAAGTCACATAGTGAGTGGTCCTGTCAGATCTGGAGCCCAGGTCCCTTAACCACCAGCCAGAACCCTGTTTCTTCTACTCTTCTCCACTTTAGGAGTGCCTGTTCCCCCACAATAATGCAGGTGCTCAGGAAAGGTCTGTCAAATTGAACAAAACCCAACTGTTTTGCCAGGAAAATGTCTGGCTTGATTGGTTCCACAGCTGTAAAGTGGTCTGAGTTGGCAGAATTGGGTCAGAAAACTAGAACCTGGGTTAAAAAAAGTCTAAAACCTCTCTAAGGCCATATCACTAAATATTGAGTATTGTGACAAAGCCTTGGGCTACTGGACCATGCTAAACTCATAGCAACCCTAACTTAGATCAAGACAACATTATGTTCTCAACCCAAACCACAAGTTCCAGAACTCCTAGACCCCTCTTACCAGGTGAGTGTTTTATTGTGCTCCCAATGTCACTCAACTGGTGCTCAGAGTGGCTGTGGCAGGGGTGGAGCTTGGTAAAGTAATTTAAGGAAGGGCAACTTTGTTTTCACCAGGCACAAAAGATCAGCTTCTCTGTGGTGAGGAGAGGCACAGAGAGTGAGAGTCCTAGAAGAAGCATAGGTCTGCAGCAGACCTCAGATAAAATAGATCCAGGTGAGAGGAATGGTTAGTGGGAAGTCACGGAAGGGGGTGGAAAACGCTGTCGCCTGAGCGGCTGTTTGGCTTTCATAGCTTTTTAGGAGCCAGGTCTAGAAAAAGCTCATAAAGACAATGAAAGTAAAAAAGTTCACACTAGCACCAGGGCTTTGAAGCATTGGTGAGAGAGTATGGAGTCTGCATCCACCGCCCATCCGGACTCCTGGAACCCTGGGGCTTTGGATGGAGCCTGTACCCTTCTTTCTAGGCTTCTCCAAGTGGTGTTGCCTGCTGGGTTTGCAGTTCACCTGGTTCCCTTCTCATCTCTCCTTGGTGGTGGTATTGACCAGCCCTCTCCCACCAGATAAGGATATTATGTGCTTCCTGATCTAAGAGAGCAAAGCAGTCTGCATTCCCTGGGGTCTGGGAGGGCCGGAGAGGGGAAGTTCTAATGTTTGTAAGCAGATCAGTCAGCCGCCTGGGAAGCCCCAGGGGCTCCTGGTCCAGATATCCTCCACCACCTCCCTTTCAGTCCCCTCCTCATCTTTATCCTGCCCCCCTCACACGGCCTCTCAGCTGCTTTGTTCGTTGCCCAGAGACTTCCAGTAAGCCAAGAAGAATGCATCCCACCTCTCTGGAACTGTCACCCCAATATAGGGGCTAGCTGAAGAAGAAAACTTCAGTGTGCTCCTCACTAGGCCTCTCTCCAACACTCTCCAGCCCTTTCCTGCCTGCCAGTGGGGAGTTCTCTGGTGTACAAACATTGTCTCCAACCTACAGAAGGGGCTGAACATCACCCCCAGGCTCCCAGGCAGGCCAGCATAGCAAAATACTATTCAAGCCAGTCTGAGTGGCCTAGAGCCCCAGGGGAAGAGTCTGAAGGGTGGACAAGGGTAGCAAGAACTTGTGAGGTTGCAGCAGCTGATGAGTCAATGCTTTCTGAAGGGTTCTGCTCTTGTCTTTCTCTACGGTAATTCATTCTCAAGGACACATGCAGGGACTCCAGAGTCCAGGGCAAAGTTTTTGTGCTTGGATTCCCCACTCCATGCTGCCCCTTCTCACACTGGGGCAAAATCTCCTCAAGCCACACTCTTTGCTTGAGAGTTACCCTTGGTTTCCAAATAGTCCCATGGGGCCATTTTTAATTTTATTGAGGAAATATAAACTAAAATAAAATAAGAATGAAATAGAAGCGTGGTTATTTCTTTGGGGAGGCCTACAAGGAAGACATGAGATAGATCTCCTATCTCGCTCTATTAACAGATGCACACCATGCACTCTCTCTCTAAACCCCTTTCCTGAAACAACAACTGTTTGCTGGCCATAGGCCAGCCCAGCCCTGGAAGCCAGATTCCTCCGTGTTGCCACTGGCTCAATGGTGGAGCGGTAGGTATGAGACTATCTTAGGATTGTGTCCCCTGTTCCACTCATGGACTTCTAGTCTGTCCTAGCTGGGCGAAGACCCTACCCTTTGTCTAGGCCAGTGGATTTAAAAAGAAATTAACACTGCCTTTATTTGGTACTATATTTACTGGTTTCTTTTAGTAAATATAAAATACTTAACAAGTGCTTTACCTCTCATTTCTCCCCAAGACAACTTTTTATACAAAAAGTCTTAAGTTTTTCAACTGAAATTCTTCCTAAATGGATTTTCAGAAACCCATTCCCCGTGCTTGGGGAAGTGCTACTCTAGGTTCAACAATGTGTAATAACATCAAAAGAATGTAAAACATCAACAACAAAAACTGCGAAAAATAGCCTTGAGTACAAAAGAGAAACACAAATGCAACTTTTGCCATGTCAGTTTCTGCTAAAAACAGTTTGAAAATGGAAGTCATCAGTTAAATTAAAAAGTACTTATGAATGACTTGTACGTAAATGCTCATAACAGCTTTATTTATAATAGTCCAAAACTGGAAGCAACCAAAATACCCACCAACCAACTGTGTTAATAACCAAACTGTGTTATATCCGTACAATGGAATACTACTTAGCAATAAAAATGAACAAAATATGGATACACACATTATTTTGAATCTCAAAATAATTATGCTTAGTTAACGAATCTCTAGACAAAAAGTACGTTCTGTATGATTCCATTTATATAAAATTCTAAAAGATGCCAGCTAATCTATAGTGATAGAAAACAGGTCAGTGGTGGCTTAGGGTTGGTGGTGGAAGGAGAGATGTACTGCATAAGGGCATAAAGATAATTTGGGGGTGATATGTTCATTACCTAGATTATTGCAATGATTTCAAGGGTGTATCCATTTACCAAAATTTACCAAATTATACACTTTAAACATATGCAGTTTATTGTACATCAATTACACCTTCCTAAGTTGTAAAAAAAAAAGTAATTAGATTTAGAGCAAAAAACTTAATTGCAGCAGATGCTGTTGTGCTAACTCAGTATTCATTTCAACTCTCTTCTCTATTGCTGTCACCATTACAGAAGTTACAAAAGCTAAATGCTTAATTTTCCAGACTCTCAACTAGAAGTTAAAAATCTTTCTAAATCCATGGAACCCCTTTTCTTTTCTAATCGCAATCTTACACTGAAGCACATTGTGTAAATCATAAAAGTAGGGCTGCACTGGTGTGATGGGGTGCTTGTCGTGATACTGGAACCTTCACTGATTTTTTTTCTCATTTACTTTCTCCTCATCCATCCTCTCCTTCTGCTGCGGTCCCTGAGGGGTTCTGAATATTCTCTGGAGCTGTACAGATCTCCTCTTTCCCAGGCTAGCTACCATCTTGCTATCTGCCCTAAAAGATGATAGAATCCTGTCCCTTCATTTGATGGGTGAGAAAATTGAGCCATGAAGAAGTGAAGGGACCTGCACATGATTTCCCAAGACAGAAGCAGAAGTGGTGGCTCAAGTATTTTGGAAGTCACAGGCCAGATCCCCGTGTTTGGTCTGTGGGTGGTGTTTCTGAAAGGCTTTTATTTTGATGGGATTTTCTCTTCAGTTTCTTCACAGGTATCTTGAACCTCTAATGAATTTCTGCTACATTAGTCCTAACACAGCTATTTCTCTGTCCTCTGCTCAGTCCTTTTTCTCTTTGGTCATGGTTTTCCAGGTCTATGAACCTTCCCCCCTCTTCTGGAGAAGCCCATTCTCTACAGATCTGCAGTAGGTTCAGTAGCAAAGTTGTGACATGCTGGGACAAGAACACCAAATTGGAACCAAAAGCTCTGGATGAAACACTGATAGTCAGGAGACTACCCAGGAAACAAGTACCGCAGTACAAGTACCACTTCAAATGAAGAGAACCTCAAGCCCCCAAAGGAGTCTGGGAACCAGAAAGCAGAAATGGCCTTCTTTCCCAATCATTCTCTGGATGCCTGCAAGGGGCTCCACCCAAACTCAGAGGGGCAGCTCCGGACCCTCTTCAAAGATACTGGGTCAACAAAGGTGGGGTTTCCGCTACTAGGGGGAAGAGGAGACAGGAAGAGGGAGTTCAGGGGGAGGAACAGCTATGAAAGGAGCTGGCCTGGCCTGGGCTGAAGGGCTCAGGAAGAGATACTCTACTGAGGGTAGGAGAGAGTGAAGGCCGCTGCAGGAGACAGGGTTAGATTTAGAGATCTCTATCAGGAACTTGGAACAAAGCATCCTGACCTCTCCAGAGGGGGCTGGACATGAGATTAAGACTGAATCTCCCCGAGGAGGAGTTGAAAATGATTAAGTTTCAAATCTCTGGGGTGGTTTTCAGCAACATAAAGCTAAGAGCTAGAATGCCATTTAACCTATAATTTCTTTAATTTGGTAATGATACCAGAGCTGTGGACCCTCCATTCCATACCTCTGTATCTGCCATTTAGTAGAGGACCCATATCAGGCTAAGGAGCAAGGTAAAGAAGATTGTAAATCCAAAAAGAGCCTTCTTGCAAAACTAGGTCACCATGTGTGTTGCCTAGCACTGCGTGTGAAGGAACCGCCAAGCAAAGCTGGAAACAAGCTGCATGGAGGGGATGTCTCACTTGCTCACTCTCTCTCTCTCTTTCTCTCTCTTTCTTCCTCTCCCTCTCTCCCTCTCTCTTTTTCACTCTCTCTCTCTCTCACGCACACACACACAGAGGCAGATACTCCTTTTCCAACACATTGCTGTCCTTTAGAAGAACTTGAAAACCATGATTTGGATAAGAAAAGATTGAGGGAACAGAGAAAAAGTGGTTGTCACAAAAAATAAGAGCTGAGGCCCAGAAAGGTAAGGTCATAGAGAGTGTAGGGGCTTGTCCAACATGACACGGTTTGTCAGTGGCAAACCTGGAGCTAGATTTCCCTGACTCCCAATGAAAAATGGAGATCAAGATGAAATGAATGCTTCTTAGGCAATACTATAGCTAGACTGAAGAAAGATTTTCCTGTGAAATCCTGCCATTCGCAAAACCATGGATGGACCTCAAGGGCATTATGCTAAGTGAAATAAGTCAGAAAGAGAAAGACAAATGTCGTATGATCTCACTTATATGTGGGATTTAGAAAAACAAACATACAAACAATAAAACTGAGCTCATGGATACAGAGAACAGATTGGTGGTTGCCTGAGGTAGGGGGTGGGAAGTGGGCAAAATGGATGAAGGGGGTCAAAAGGTACAAATTTCCAATTGTAAAATGACTAAGTCATGGGGATGTAATATATAGCATGGTGACTATAGTTAATAATACTGTATTGCAAATTTGAAAGGAGCTAGGAGACATAAAGAGATATCATGAATACAATCCATTTACAATTGCAACAAAAAGAATAAAATATCGGGGCCGGCCAGGTGGCACAGCGGTTAAGTTCGCACGTTCCGCTTCTCAGTGGCCCAGAGTTCGCGGGGTTCGGATCCCAGGTGCGGACATGGCACTGCTTGGCAAGCCATGCTGTGGTAGGCATCCCACATATAAAGTAGAGGAAGATGGGCATGGATGTTAGCTCAGGGCCAGGTTTCCTCAGCAAAAAGAGGAGGACTGGCAGTAGTTAGCTTAGGGCTAATCTTCCTCAAAAAAAAAAGAATAAAATACCTAGGAATAAACTTAACCAAGGAGGTGAAAGACCTGTACACTGAAAACTGTAAGACATTGTTAAAAGAAATCAAAGAAGACAACAGATGGAAAGATAGTATGTGCTCGTGGGTTGGAAGAATTAACATAGTTAAAATGTTCATATTAGCTAAAGCAATCTACAGATTCAATGCAATCCGTATCAAAATCCCAATGTCATTTTTCACGGAGCTAGAACAAAGAATCCTAAAATTTATATGGAACAACAAAAGACCCCAAATAGCCAAAGGAATCCTGAGAAAAAAGAACAAAGCTGGAGGTATCACACTCCTTGATTTCAAAATATGCTACAAAGCTATAGTAACCAAAACAGCATGGTACTGGCACAAAAACAGACACACAGATGAATGGAACAGAATTGAAAGCCCAGAAATAAAACCATACATCTATAGATAGCTAATTTTTGACAAAGGAGTCAAGAACATACAATGAAGAAAGGAAAGTCTCTTCAATAAATGGTGTTAGGAAAACTGGACAGCTGTATGCAAAAGAATGAAAGTAGATCACTGTCTTACACGATACATAAAACTAACTCAAAATAGATTAAAGACTTGAATGTAAGACCTGAAGCCATAAAACTCCTAGAAGAAAACATAGGCAGTACACTCTTTGACATAGGTAAGGGAAACAAAAGCAAAAATAAATAAATGGGACTACATCAAACTAAAAAGCTTCTGCACAGCAAAGGAAACTATCAACAAAATGAAAAGACAGCCTATCTACTGGGAGAAGATACTTGCAAATAATATATTCAATAAGGGGTTAATATCCAAAATATATAAAGAACTCATACAACTCAATAGCAAAACACCAAACAACCCAATTAAAAAATGGGCAGAGGATCTGAACAGACATTTTTCCAAAGAAGATACACAGATGGCCAACAGACACATGAAAAGACATTCAACATCACTAATTATTAGGGAAATGTAAATCAAAACCACAATGAGATATCACCTTACACTCGTCAGAATGGCTATTATTAAAAATACAAGAAATAACAAGTGTCAGAGAGAATGTGAAGAAAAGGGAACCCTTGTACACTGCTGGTGGGAAGGTAAATTGGTGCAGCCACTATGGAAAACAATATGGAGATTCCTCAAAAACTTAAAAATAGAACTACCACATAATCCAGCTATTCTACTTTTGGATATTCATCCAAAGAAGACAAAAACACTAATTTGAAAAGATATATGCACCCCTATGTTCCTTGCAGCATTTATTCACAATAGTCAAGACTTGGAAATAACCTAAGTGCCCACTGACGGATGAATGGTTAAAGAAGATGTGGTGTATATATATACATAGTGTATATCCATGTGGTGTATGTGTATATATATTTATATATGTACTTATATTTATATATTTACACATACACCACATATGCAACGGAATAATTCTCAGCCATAAAAAGATGAAATCTTGCCATTTGTGACAACATGGATGGACCTTGAGGGTATTATGCTATGTGGAATAAGTCAGATGGAGAAAGAAAAATACTGTATGACTTCACTTATATGTGTAAGATAAACAAACAAACACATGGATACAGAGAACAGATTGGTGGTTACCAGGGGAGAAGAGGGGTGGGGGAGGGCAAAAGGGGTAAAGGGGCACACGTATATGGTGACAGATGGCAACTAGAATTTTGGTGGGGGATCATGATGTAGTCTACACAGAGGGGAAATATAATAATGTACACCTAAAATGCATATGATGTTACCGCACACAAAAAAAGGAAAGTAGCTAGGAGAGCAGATCTTGAAAGTTATCATAAGAAAAAATTGTAACTATATATGGTGATGGATATTAACTGGACATACTTCGGTGATCATTTTGCAATATATACATATATCAAATCATTACATTGTACACATGAAACTAATATAATGTTATGTCACTCTCAATCAAAAAAAGGCAAAATCTTCCTCCATAAGAAGGCATATAAGACACTGAGTTGGAACATTGAAAAAAAAGGAAGGAAAACTTATTCATCTGAGATATTGATTTGGAGTAAAGCAAGGCAATAAATTTGGATCACTCACAAAGTCTCTCCAAACCCTAGGGATTCTTCTTGAATGTTTAGAAACCCACTGACCGTTTTCTAAGGGTGGCCCATGCCTTCTCATTACACAGGACCCTGGGTAGACGTCCGGACTCCAGGCCAATACATTTGATTTCGCATTGCTCAGAACTCGTATTCGTCTGGGGCCTCCAAGAATCAGACAATAAAATAAGATTAAACATGCAAGGATATAGTAAAGGAAATGAGGGCAAATAGGGAGGGAGCCTGAGAAACCTAGGAGACCCCTGAGACTGCAACATAAGTCTGATCCCGAACAAAAGAGAGGAGGAAGGAAGGTTGGGTGGAAGGGTCTTCATTTGCCCTACACTAAGGGAGTATTTGGCAAGGTCATCACGAATTTATGAAGCCAAGGTCAGTCAGCAGTCAGAGGAGTTTTGTGTCTCCCAGGAATGGGCCTACCTTAGTATCTACTGTGTAGCAGGTGCCTCAGTGCAAACGCTGGGATGGATTTCAGATCACAGCAGCTGCCCTTGGTCAATTATGCTTCTTGTAGTTGGAAGTATGCAAGGCACACTCTCTTGGGTGCCTTAGAACTCCACACTTACCTTCTACTGTACCCCTTCTTTGCCCAGCTGCAGCTGCTTTCCCCATACTCACAGGCTCAACTGGGGCCTTGAGTCTCTAGAGAGGAAGAATAGAAAAGGACAGGGACCAGAGAGCCTCTGCCTGAAACATTGAAATCAGATCCACCTTGAGCCATAGCTCTTTCTTTCTATGGCCCTGCCCTCTGTCGTGGGCTAACATGTTCCTACCACTCATGCTAGTTGTCAATCAAAGCCAGTCAATTCCAGTAGCCCTTCCAGGTACCCTGAATGTACAGACCCTTTCTTGCTCCAGACACCTCTTATTCTTCCTTTCTGTAGCCTCCTAATGACCTGGGTCTGGAGAACACAGAGCAAAACAGAGAATGGCCAAGGAGGTGGGGTGAGAGTTGGAGACAGTGTCACATACAACTGTTTTCTTCCAACATTGGGTGTGACTACTGGGAACAGGATAGGGAAAGTTTAGAAAACTAAAATTTTGTTGACCCCCTACACCCCCCAATATACCTAACCTGCATTACTTCACACACCTGTACTGATAGGTACTAGTGTACCTGCTTGATGGATAAGAAAACTGAGGATCCATGCAAGATACTTGCCTATAGTCACACAGCTCTAAGTGGCAGAGCCCCTAAACGCACTATGAACCAGAAGCCCGGTGAGGGGGAACCCAAACTTTGCCCTTCAGTGAGTTTTACCTCTTCCAGAACCCCAGGGGCTGGCAGGGATATAGCCCTCTCTGCAAGCTGCTTCTACTGGAGGCCACCACTAATCTGCACTTTTGTCTGCTGACTGCCATGCCTTCAACTCAGCTCCAGCCCCTGGGGGGCCATTGCCTCAGTGTCTCTTTCTCAGGATAACTCTCAGCTTCTGGCTTTGATAGGAGGCAGGAGAAAACCTGGATTAAAATCAGGATGAGGGCTCAGTTACAGGTAGAGGCCAGAGGAGAGGGCTGTAACTGGCTTGAGGGGATCCAGGTAGGGCTCTGGTGAGGCAGGGATTGCAGCCCAGCGGGGCTTTCTTGGTATCCCAGTCCACCCAGCACCCATTGCAGTGAACAGAATAAGCTGTTCTCCCGCAACACTGGCCCGAAGGGATTTCTTTATTGCTCTGGCTTTGATTCTACATTTAAAAAGCCCACAGAACACCAGTCCAGGAGATTGAACAAGCACATTCCTGGGCACCGAGTTATAGGTCGAAAGAGGTAGAGGAGGGGGCAGAAATCTGAACAAGG
This sequence comes from Equus asinus, assembly GCF_041296235.1. Lineage (NCBI taxonomy): Eukaryota > Metazoa > Chordata > Mammalia > Perissodactyla > Equidae > Equus > Equus asinus. The sequence continues at coordinate 59,405,344 of NC_091820.1, read as the reverse complement.
GAGGTCATCAAAAGATTGCGACACAGCAAAGTGCCTATGTTGCCAAGCAATTATCGATAATCCCTTCCAGCCTGATTATTTGAAGATAGGTGTATGCAGTATGTTGAAGAGGATGTTTTGTTTATTTAGTATTACTAATGTTTAGTTTTAATGGTGGAATATTTCAATAAATCTCAGTTTTCTGAAAAAAGAAAGACCTCTTGGTGATGTGAGAAAAGACATACATCTCTACCTTCTCGTCCGCAGGCAAGTCAAGCTTACACATAGCTGTGGGCTCAGAGCCAGCAGGACAGTAGGCAAAGAGCTGAACAGGCATCGGAGGTCTGGGGGTCCCAGTGCCCAGTGTCTCCCTCATCCTTGCTCTGTGCTGACTCTCCCTAAAGATCTGGTGCTTAAGAAGCAGGTTCTAAGTGTAAGAACTGCAAACAGATGGGAAGGGGGCTGGAGGGTGGTTCTAGATAACACGAGCCCCTTGGAGGGAGTCAGAGAAGAAACGTGCCTTGTGTTGGGGGGCCTCCAAGAAAAGTCAGAAACCGGGGCAAATTGTTTGTGGGCTTCCCACTAGAGGTAGGAAGTCTCTTCAGAGGCCTTCGCGATAGATAAAGAAAGAGTAAGAAGGCTGTAAATAAAATACTTCTGACCTAGGATGAGGGGGAAGGTGATAATAAGAGGGTCAATGGGGCTCAAGGCAGCAGCAGTGATGCTGAAACTCAGACTCCTGGGCCCTCTACATAGCAGGGTTCAGCGGCTTGCTGAGGCGCTGGGTGGGCCAGTGTCAATGGAGCAGTGGCTGGGATGCCTGCTTCGTTAGGAGTCTGTCCCTCGGGTCTCACAGAGGTGAGGTTTGTTTTCTCTAGAGCAGTGGTTTTTTTATCTTGAGTGCACATTAGATTCACCTAGGGAGCTTTTAAAAATTCTACCTACCCCCCAGAAATGCTGATTCAACTGGTCTGGGGTAGGGCCAGTATATCAGTAGTTTTTAAAGCTCCCCAAGGGATTTTGATGGGTTGCTAGAGTTGAGCCACTGCTCTGGAGGAAGCCCATAGTCTCAGTCTGATGCCAGCTTAGATGACAGGTCAAGGGACTGGGAGTTGATGGAGGCAGAGAGATAGAAAGGAGTTAGAGATGGATGCTTGGAAAGGGCACACTGGCCTATGTGAGCCGGGAGACCTAGGTCAGGGCCCTGTTCTGCCACTGCCTTACTATGTGACCCTGGTCAAGTCCCTGTCTCTCTCTGAGCCCCCAATATCTCCACCAGTACAATGGAGTTGGCCTTCACGGCCTCTGAGGGTCCTTCCAACTTCTTCAACATTCTATGAATTTACCAAACAGGACAAGGGAGCCCGGGGCTTTGCTGCTGCTGCATGGTCAAGGCTTGGCTTGCAAGGGGCGCAAAAGAGTACTGCTAACCCAGCCCACTGGGAAGGGCTGGTCCCAGGGAACTGCCTACTCAGAGCCCAAATTGGAAGGCATGGAAACTGACCTCAGGTCCTCCTCAATTGTGAGCCCCCTTTAGGCAGGGACAGTGCCCAAGCAGGCTTCCATTGGTGGCACCACACACACGTTTACTAATATTATTATTCATAGTAGTAGTAATTGTAGTAGTGATTATAAGCTTAATTTGACATCTAGCTTTCCCGTGCCATAATAATAACAGTTCAAATGTGTCTGCAGCAGCACCCCAAAGAGCTGAAATCACTTCAACTGCATTCTCTTCACTCCTATCATCTCCCCACTGGGTCAACAAAGGTCTAGGGAACCGAGGTAGAAGTATACATGGTAACTCATATTTCAAGTCACTGTTGTCCAAGTTCAAGCCTGGCCAAGACTCTCAGCCCACACATTGGATTCTTTTTTTTTTTTTTAAGATTTTATTTTTCCTTTTTCTCCCTAAAGCCCCCCCGGTACATAGTTGTGTATTTTTAGTTGTGGGTCCTTCTAGTTGTGGCATGTGGGATGCCACCTCAGCGTGGCCTGATGATCGGTGCCATGTCCATGCCCAGGATTCAAACTGGTGAAACCCTGGGCCGCCGAAGCGGAGCACGTGAACTTAACCACTCAGCCACGGGGCCAGCCCCCACACATTGGATTCTAAGGATGGCTAGCTGCCTAGTTGGGAAGAGAGTAAAGTGTCTTCTCCCACCTACAATCTAACTCCTAACCTCCTTTGTCTGCACCTCTTTTCCCAGCCAGTGCCCTCAGGCCTCCTAGCAGTTTCTTCATCCATTTCGTGCCTCTCCCTCACAGTGCTACTCGTGAATTACAGACCACAATCCATTGAATAACAATTTCACTATGCAACAACCACAACTCACACATAAGTCAATTACTTAGACCGGAAGCTCCTTGGGAAAGAGACCTTGCTTCCTCTTTCTTCTCAGTACCCTACAGCTTAACATAGGAGTGAGCACATAGTCTGTACCTTTCACAAGAGGCCAGTTGGCTCATCAGATAAAGTTGCCAGGGCTAATCAATCAAGGATTGTAAGAGCTCAATGCAGCGGCCAAATATTCATGGATTTTGTGAGTAGCTATTTTGGAACACTGGTCCAAAACCTTGGCTTCCCACTGCAGCCTCTTCCCCTCCCGTTCCCACACAGTACACTCCTATCCATGCCACAGAACTACCCCTGCCTGCTCCCCATATGGCTGCCATACTCTGGTGTCTCTTCTTCAGGTTCATTCTCCTCCTGACCCAGGTTCTTTATACTAGAAGTATAATGTAGGAAGAGTAACACCTCACCTCCTCCACTACCTCTCACCTCACTTGGCCCGCCTCTGCCTGGGATGGCCCGACAGACTCTTATTAAGGCCAATCCTATCCTACCCCTTCCTCTTTGCTTCCTCATCACCATTAGCAAGGCTTCCCTACTCCCCCAGCCAGAAGAACTTTTAAATTCCCTGGGGCCTTTTGCTCCCCTTTCTCATGACCCTTAGCATTTTCTACACTACTTTATAGTTAATCCCCCAATAATCCTAAAACAGCTCACTTGTTCTATGAACTTCAACAGATCACTTAACCTCTCGGGCTCTAGTTACTCATCTGTAAAGTGGAGATGACAATCCCTGCTCTAACCTCCCTTCAGATCAAATGAGATAAAATATGTGGAAGCATATAGTATATAATCATAATGATAGTTAATATATCAATTCACTTAAACCGCCAAGCAATGCATACAATTATTATCCTGATTTTGAGGAAACTGAGACACACACACAGAGATTAAGTAATTTGCACAAGGACACACAACTAGTAAATTGTAGAAGTGGATTTGAACCCAGGCAGTCTGGCTTTGGAGTGTCCACTTCTATGACTCAGTCATACACCTCCAATACAGGCAATAAGGTATTAATTTATATATACACACACACATACACAAACATACATATATATTCTTATATAATATTAAGTATGAAGCAATATATAGGAAATGCAATAGAAATTTAGAAATTCAGAGGATAGATCAATGTGATTTAGAGCTGTTGAATAAAGCATCACGGAAGATGTAATGACTTAAGTTGGGTCATGAAAGGTGGATGAGAGCAAGGAGGGTGTCATAAGATGAGGGGTTAGTGTAGCCAAAAGTCCTGAGGCAGAAGCATGTCTAGGGTACAGGGAGGAAAACAGTGAGGACAGCAGCTTGGCTTGAGTGGGCGCATCATGGTAGTCGGACAGAGAAAGGATAGATAAGCAGTAAAAGGAATAGTGTGGAAAAAATAAATATGACCTGCTGAGCAAGAGCTATGTGGGGTTTATATGTAGCTCTCTCTGAGCCAATGAAACAAGATTTAAATATGCATGAAGATGGTCCCAGCTGGGATGTGTAAGTAGATTAAAAAAGGGTGAGTCAAGGTGAAAGGTAAACTGTAACAGAGATAAATGCCAGTTATTATACTTTGATTAAAAAGCAACCTGCAAAACTGTAGAATTGAGCTATGGCTTAGTAGAGACATATGTAAGAGATACCTAGGGGTTTTAGGCAACAATAAGTTCAATAGGTATCAAAGTTGTGATGTCCTGCCTTATTGGAAATCTTGAACTGAGTTGTCCAAAATGTACTGGTCAGAATAAAGGAGGAGATAGTTGTGCTTTCCTCTGCTCTGGCCAGACTACACCTGGAGGGCTGCTGTGGTTCCAGGACCACACACTTTAAAACCAACTGGAATATGTCCAGAGGAGAGTGGATTGTAGACTGAGGACAACTGAAACTATGTCATGTGATCATTAATGAAAGACCTGTGTATATTTATATATGATATATATATGTACAAAATATATATATAACACATACATATATGTGTATATGTCACATTTGTGTCATGATGTAAAGTGTATATATAACTAATATATATTTAAAACTATACATGTGATATTTATATGTACCCTAAACAAATTTCACAAAACAGTAATTACCCCTACTCTGTGTGACAAATTCTGACATTTTCTAATGCATTGTATTTTTTAAAATGCATAGTGTGACCTTCTAAATTAATTTCATGATCCACTAATATGTTGTAATACACATTTTGAAAAACACTCTACTACATAAACTTTGAGGTCCCCACATGCTCTAGGCCTCTCCTCTTCTGTCTTGGTCATTGCTTGCTCCCTAATTCAAAATGGTACCTGGGCTATAGGCATATACCTGCTCCTTTTTCCTAGAAAAGGAACTGATAAGACTGCCTCTGGCAGGACAAACGAGAAAGCTTGCCCCTGTCCAGGCCAGTTCTCAAATCCACTCTGCTGAGAGCAGTGCTGGTAATGCTTCAGGGAGGAGAGCAAGCTGGCAGTTGGAAAGGCGGTGGGAACTGGCTGGTCCGGCCTCAAGGCATGTCCAGTCTGGAGGCCACCTGAGGGGCTTGCCAACTCTATTCTTGTTATTTTACCATGATCTAAGGTGGTAAAGGACCAAGCTGCTACTAGTTATTTAGCTCAAATTGTGCTCTGACAGTCAACAGGGACATTGAATTTTTCCCTTCTTGAAACAGAGGGCCTCCTTGGGCCCTTCTCCCATCTATGGGATCCTCCAAGCCCCTTACTAATGGTAATGCTCTTTCTGACAAAGCACGACATATTTGAATCCAGGCTCATTCCTACCTATTTTATAACGCTAAGGAGGCTCAAGTACACCAAAGGCATTTGATCAGTGTGGGACATTTAATTGTCACATTTTCCTATGAGACATTTGTCCCATGACAAGTGGGGGCCCTCCTGGGGGATGACATTTCAATGCAAATAGGCACATCACTATGAGAAATTCCCCCTGAAACACATCTACACACTTCCCTCTTGAGCTACTTGGCCCTGAGGCTCCAGAGTTCTCCCTGCCTCATAGCTCACCCCTCATCACTAACCACCAACCTTCCATGTCACTTTATGGCCAAGCCTATCAAGGTCTAGCTACGTGACATGGTCATTTGCTCCTTGCCCGGCATAAAACATTGAACGTAACCACAGGGGTATCATTGGAAAAGTGCCTTGCAAGTCTGAATAATCTCTTGGAGTCAGAGAATATCGGCAGAACTGGAACATACCTCTGAGATTATCTAGCCTAAATCTGATGTTTGATCATGGAGCTCAACTTTATGTATGAGGGAGGGTGGGAGGTATGGGTGACCAGCTTTTCATTGATTACACTTTTTAGGCTGCATACATTCTTTGTCTGATAAATATGCTTTGTCTTTCCTCAAACAGCAGCCTCTGCCTCCCATCTGAAACTTGTCATATGCCCACATATCCACTGCCTAACCCCAACCCCAGCCCGATTCACCACACTCAAAGAACACGTACAAAACAAAAACCACCTTTCTACTGGTTACATATTTGGAATCAGAGAATCATAGATTTCCAGGATTGGAAGGCCTCTTGAAGGTTATCCTTAAGAAAAAGAGTCTTAAAAATTCATGTGCTTTACCCACAGACCCCTATGGAAACCCAATCCAGAGGAACAAGGAAGCAAAGGCTAACTAAGAGAAATTCTTTCTACCTTTTCTGGTTTTTTACCTGGTTTCCTTTAACCCCAGGTAGGTAGCCCTGTATTTATTTTTATGGCTGGATGAGACTTTCAACATCAAGACCTATGTGCTTGCAAAGGGGACAAGGATTTTGTTCTGCCATGAGCAAGACTCCCAGATCTCCAGGAACCTGCTGACCCCAACCATGACTGGAGCCCTGGGGACACCATTTGTGCAGCATACTTCTCATGGACCATCAAAGTCAGGGTAGGGTGGTCAAGCAGTGGGGGACCTTGAATGTTGTACCTTTAAGTCACGGAAGTGAGACCCAATCAGCAATCCCCATTGTCAGGGTAGGAGGCAGTGGCTTCTCTAAAATTGACTTGGTCTAAAATCCAGAGTTTAGTTATTTTTTCCCATCAGCATAAACCAGATACTATCTGATGACCAGATGGAGGTTTCTTTCACTTCTTGGGGTGGGGAGTGTTTGGTACAGGAGTTCAGATCACAGAGTCATAAAGTGCCAGAAACGGAAGACCCCTAATGGACCATTGAGCTCAGAACCCAATTCTACTGAGAGAGAGATTTAGACCCAGAGAGAGGAAGGGATTTACCCAAGGTTAAAAGATGAGTTAGTGTCTGATCTAGGTCTCCTGACTCCGCTAGCACTATTTCCTTTGGCTTTTAGGTCTGTTTAGTCTTCATTTGTTCAGTCATTATTCATTCAACAAATATTTATTGAGTGTCCATTATATACCAACTAGGCCTTGTGCTAGGCCCTGGGGCATACAATGAGGGGTCCATAATTTCTCAGTAGGAAGGACATAAGGAAAGCAATTTGGTTGGAAGGAGGTGGTTAGAGGACTTGTCTTGATGCTTGCTTGCATAGCAAGCACATGAGTTTTGCTTAGATTATATAGAACTATTTAGTCATGGCCTCAGGAGATATTAAAGTTCCCCAAGCTAGCCCTTGTTGCTGTCACTGGTGGTGGAGGAAGGGTGGATCTTCCTGGTAGACCATAGTGCCCTGTTTCAACACAAAGACAATCCCATTATCCCTAGGGGATTAGGGTGAGGGATGGGGAGGAGGAAGAGAGAGGAGGGTTGTTGGGAGGAGGAGAGTTAGGCAGAGGAGAAATCCCCAGAGTAAAACTGCCAAGCAGAAGAGTTCTCCACAACAAGATGAATCAAGGCCTAACAGTCAGAGAAACCACAGGCTGCGGGCACTGAGCCAGTGCCAGCAGGTGACCTAGTTAGAGGGGTGTGTAACTGAGGGAGTCAACGTGCTAAAAAGCCCTATAGATGTTGCAGAGCAGGCAAGAGAGAAGTGGGCAGGGGATCCTGAAAAGCAGAGTTAGCTATATCCTCAGACACTCACATCCAGTAGGAAAAGTAGTTTTCTGTTGCACCTGGCTGCCTTCAAGAAGCTGAAATATCCAGGGTGCAGTGGAGCCAGGCTGCACTAAGATATTGTGCAGCTGAGGCCCACTGAAGCCAGCACAGTAGGGCATGAACATGTTACACAAACTGCTTTGGAGGTCATATCTTGAGCCTGGGGTAATAACACATCTTTCCAAGAGTAAACTCAAGATGTGGGATGAGTAGGGTACCATGAGCTCAGGGAATGGGCATCCCCCATTAGGTGACCCCTCTGTGACTCTACAGCTTGGCTCTTGAATTAGCGCCATTCAGTCAGAACTGAAAGGCTCTGAATCCAACCTCCTCATTGTGCGGGTGGGGAAACTGAGGCTTGGAGAGGTGAGGACCTACTTCACAGTCACACAGCAAGTGTATGTAGCAATAGTGAGGCTAGAACCCAGGTCTCATGACAGTAAGTGCTCCTTCCACCATACTCACCTACCCAGCTTGGCACCAATGCACATCCCAATGCACAAAAATGCAAACTACAGGTCAGCCCTGCCTTGCCTCTCACCAGTCATCTTTCCATTCTACTTCCTACCCTGGCCCTGAAGAACAGCAGGCCAAAGCTGTGGGCAGCCCTGCAGACTTAGACAGAGTGAAACACAGTGCTGTGAGAGTGATAAGCACAGCTTAAGATGTGGACATGAAGGAGCAACTCCCGGGGGTTGTCTCAATACTGGGTAATTGACGTTTGAGGCATTTTTCAAAGCGTGTCATTATCCTTGCACTTAAAGTTGCCGCTGGCGATAGTGTGATGGGAATAAGCCCAAAATTATCCAAGATAAACAAACAGACACTCAGCCCCAGCCCGAGCTTCAGGTAACCGGCTGCCAGTAGACACTCCGGCTCCCTCAGCACAAGAACTGGGCTCCCAGCTCCCACATAGCTCTGGACAGATCTCTGGCAGCACATGCACTTGAAACTTTGCAGCTGGCTCTGCTTTTTAAAGGAATGGGGGCACTGTGGCTCCTGCCCCAACCCTTTATCCTCGGAAAAAATGGAGGTACAGGAGCTAAGAATGTGTACTTGCCTAGCAAGTTGGAAGCCTGGCTTCAAGGATCAAGCTCAAGGACTTGGAAGCCTCAGAGATGGATCTGACATGTCCCACTATCAAAGCACTTACAGTTCTGGAGACATGAAAACATAAGTAATGGCAGGATGAGGGGAGATAATGTGGGTGTTCTATCCAAAGAGGGGATGGTGAGAACGAAAGCAGAAGGACTCTGCCCTTACTTTTTTCTCTGGCTACTTTGCTGCAGGCCACTACCCCTCTGTGCCTCAGTTTCCTCATCTAAGAAGAAAATCAAAGGATTCAAGCAAGCTGTTCCCAAACCTGCCTTATTATCAGAGTCACCTGAAGAGATTATTTAAAATATAGACTTTGGGGTCCCACCTCAGAAACTCTGATTCAGTAGGTTTATCATGGGCCCTAGAGAAGCTGTATTTTTAACACACTTCCTAGATAATCATTTTGATGGTCAGCCAGGGTCAGGAACCACTAGACTAGATGACCACTGAGGACCTTCTAGCACCGAGCTTCTACGAATCTAAGTCAAGTTTAGACCAAGTACTTTATCATGATTATCAATGTCACCATCCAAAAAGCCTTTATCATGCAACTACCTTCACATGACTCAGGTCTGGGCATTTCACAAAGGGAGTGCTGTGGGCCTCTCTGAAAACTCATAAAGATTGAAATTGACCACATGTTCGGACCCAAATGACATACCTATGGTCTCTTGAACATTGGATCTTTTATTTGAATAAGTAAGTCAATAACTTAATAACCTTATTTAGGAAGAGAAGGGCAAAAGCTTATTGAGGGGTGGCAAAGGGAGAGGTATTCAATTACATGTTGGGGCAGGACCGGGTGGGGAGGAATGCATTCTCTGTTGCAAACAGTTAGGTAACTCTGTCATTTTGTCATTCTCATCTTCACCCGAGCCCCAGGCCAAAATCTGAACTTCTGACAGTAAGAAAATAGAGACCTTCGTCTCTCTGGCATGACTGGAAGCAGGAGGCTGAATCCAAGGGCTTTGGGAGAACTGTATCTGTAACAATGTCTTAGAATTCTCAAAATTAAGTTCCTCCGTCTGGATTCTGTTGCAAGTTTACCTCACCAATACACTGGTCTTTGTATGAGAGGTAGGCAAGTTTAAGTTACCAATCCCTGGATAATTATGTATCAGAACCCATGCAAACCTGGGATGCAATCTGTTTGCTCCATCCAAAGGCATCCGTGAGCTGGCAAGAGAGAAGCCTGTCCTCCCTGCCAGATTTTCTCATGAGAGGGGAAGAAGGCATGGAACTGATTTAGGTTGAGTCTGGAAACTGGGGGTGGGGAGGCCAGGCTACCCAGGGAAGGCAGGGCAGATGTCAGGGAAATTTACCCTGTCCAACTGCACCTGGAGTGCAAACAAGGCAGACCATGCTTTGGGAATTCCAGACTCAGCCAGAGGATGGGTGACAGTGTGGCTCTACTCTGGAATTCAGAAACCTGATTAGTTCCAGGGGAAGGAGGAGAGGGAAAAAAATCTTGGCCCCGGCAACTAAAATCAGAGTCCATAGATAGGGAAAGGAAATGGGAGAGTCATTTGCCAGGTGTCCGGGAGCAAAGCGAAGCTTAGGGACTTCCTATGGAATTTCTTAGGCAGAAAGGCATGGTCAGCAGTCAAAGGAAAAGCCAAAAACTCTGACCTTGGTTGTTAAGAACAACGATTTGGAAAACAAATCCAAACACATCACACCTTTAAAGCAGCATGGCAAATAAGGCCTAAGAAGTTAGCAGTGTATCCTGGCTTTGGCTAGCATGCCTGGAGTGAGAGGCACGAACCACTTGGGTCTTCTTATCTACAGTGCGTTAACCTTTCCCCAAACATGTCCATGTTCTCCTACCTTGGGCCCTCATTTCTTTCAATACACATTTATCAAGCATTTACCATATATAATGCATTCTGTTAGGTGCTGGGATCACTACGTCTCTCCTTATAAATCACTGTACTCAGCTGTACGTCTGTTCATACAGACGTGAGACATGAGACTTAGTCCTCTATCTCTTCCTGACCCTCCAATCACAGCACCTAGCAAAGAGTACTATACATAGTGAAATAAAGTGAGTCTTTTTGCAGGAACCCAAGACAAATAGAGAAAGAGATGGAAAGGTGGTGCACAGTCTGCATCTTCTTGGTGCACTGCCTAATTTTTATTAGGCTTGCTGCTTGGTTTTATTTGATTCCTGGAGACTGATGGTTATCTTAATAGCTAATCTAGACTTCTCACACCTCATGTCCTTCCAGATGAACTCCGTACCCACCTCAACACACACACACACACACCTTAGAACCTGCCACTTATTATTTATGTGTACTTTACTTCCCTGAACTTCAGTTTCCTCATCTGCAATAATGCGCTAATAATAACATCCTGAAACAGGCCACATCTTCCCAAATAGATCTCTCCTACTGGTTTGCATTGACTTGAGATTGCCACTGTTCCTGTAGGTGAGATGAGAAAATCTTTCTGTGCAGAAAAGCCCAGCTAAGTTTGTCCCAGGAGAAGAAAGAGGACCATGTGGGAACCTTGTGATTCTCCACCACAGACATAGAGAATCCAGAAGCGGATGACTACCTAGTCTTCAGAACAGACACTGAAGGGGGACAGGACATTAACAAGGCCAGGTATATTTAAATTATTGTGTGTATGGAAAGGCAGTCAGGGAACAGGGAGTACTGCGAATAGCAACTCCTCCTGTGTGAATAGTACTTTTGAGCTCGCCAAGTATTTCCAGCTTATTCTCTCATTTGATCCTCAAAATGAGCAGCAGAAATGTCCTAGATGTTTTTGCATACTTTTTTTTTCATTTAAATCCTGAGTCAAACCTTAAAAAACAGTCTGGCTTTTGCCTGTTTTACAAATGAGGGAACTGAGGTTCAGGACAGTAAAGTACCTTGCCCAAGGTTACACACGGAGATAGTGAAATTTGCAGATACTGGCAGAACCATGTATTCTGATTCCTTGTAGAGTGCTCTTTCCCCTGTACCAAATAACAAGAGTGGAGGATTGGTAGGCAGGATGTGGTGCTAGGATAGTAAGGTTTGAAGAGGGAGGCCATATAGAGAAGGAAGACAGAGAGTATCAAGACGAGGGAAGGTGAAGGATAATGGGGAGGCATCTGAACCACAGTTCCCCCCGCCACAGTAATTTCCCAAGTGCTGCTCAGGGCCCTCCTAGGGAAACTCCCCTCCCCAGATGTTGCCTCCAAAAGCAACTTGGCTCATCCCAGACCCTGGCCACTGGGCACATCTGGGTAGTTCTCTGATGGGGTAGATCAACACTATCGCCACTAGGTACCAGACCTTCACTAATATCACTCTGTGAGCCAAACTGCCTTCTTCTGCTCGAGGTTCAGAAAGGGATGGAAAATTCATCAGCAGCTTCCAAGAGGAAAAGGTCTGACAGAGTGGGCAGGGAAGGAAATATTCATCTCAGCCCACCAAGGAAGGCTGTGGATAATTCAGAATCAAGATTGACCTATGTCAGCAACTCCTGGCTGTACCATTCACCCAGAGAAACATCAACACAGATGTGCGCACAATCACATAAGGCATGGAGGCAGCTTCCCTGGGCCCCTTTTGCAGGATTTTCTCATTTGCCAATTTAAGGAGATATTTCCTGTTTTTCACAGAGTGAAAGAGTTACAGGGCCCAGGCCTAGAGTCCAGAGCAGCTTCTGGTGGTTGTTACAGAAAGCACCTCACCTGGGAACTGGGGCCAGGAGTGGGGGGAGCTGAGTCAGAGCCCCAGGCCAACTCAGACTGAGCTGATTGGGGGCCACTCATCCATTCTTCCTCTGAACTACATAGGGAGAGACCCTAGTAGGAAGGGAAGCAAGACAGGGCACCACAGCCAAGTGAGTCAAGGCTGCTCGAGTTCATCGGGAAGGGTTGCCATAGAGTTGCTGACCTCTAGAATGCCAGAGCTGGAAGGGGTTTAGGAATCATTTAGATGGGGAATCTGATATCCACAGAGGAGCAGGGAAGAGACACCCTAGGCTTGGGAATCAACAGGCTATACTAGTGCTATACTAGCACTTGACCTTGATAAGTTACCTAATATTTCTGTTCCTCAATACCCTTATCTGTAAAAAAGGGAGGAGTACCCCCCATAGGACTATTTTGAGGATTAAGTGAGATAATCCTCGGAAAAATCTTAGCATAGTGCCTAGCATGCAGTGAGCTCGCCATAATTTGTTTTAAGTGTAAATGGCTTTAGTACCATTAATCAAGCAGAGTTGTGGTTTAATTCTGATTCCCCCATTACTAGCTGTTTTACTCTGGGCAAGCGACTTTACCTCTTGGAGTGTCTTAATGGGACTAATCCTATTTCACAGGGCTGTTGTGAGGGTTCCATGCAGTTACTAATACCTGTAAAAGTTTAGCATGGTGCTAGGCACATAGTAAATGCTCAATAAATATTGGCTGAAGCTGAATTGGCATATCACTAGGACATGAGACCTGGACTGTTTTCTCAAGAGTTGTGCTGCAGCACCCCATACTCTTTTGCCTCATCCTTCGTGTGACTGGTCAGGCAAATGGATATAGCCTAAAATAGAGGCTCGAGCAAGCTGAATTTGTTCAGATGAGGACTAGACCATGCTTTGTTGTTTTGGCTTCATTAGCACTGGGCTAATGCATGGCTTGCTTGTACAGTTAACTCCTAAACCACAGATAGACCAGGCCAAGGCTCATGAGGTAGTCACCCACCCTTCTCCTGGGGGCACAAATTCCCATTTCAACAGCCAACCCTAACACTCCTAGGGTCTCTCTAGCCATCTCCCTTGTCCCAGAGCCCAAAGTGATGAGGGCAGGAGCAGAAAGGTCAGGGATTGGGGGAAGGAGAGCCTTTCCTCTCTCTCACTGCTCAGTCTGGGGACACTTTCAGCTCACGTCTGGCCTGCATCCTGTTAAGGTCTCTAGTGGATCTTTACTATCCAGGTTTGTCTCCAAGACAAACTTCATCTGTAGGTTGTGTGTGTGGGGGGAGAGGGGGGCGGCTGGTGGGAGTGGGCTGAACAATGTTCAAAGCGCTGGAAAGTTTCCATTACTTCACAGGGTCCTTCAGGGAGGCAGGCCTAGGGGAACTGACCACCTGTCAAATCTTCCCCTTGTGCTCAAATCTAGGCCTTGTCACAGGCCAGTCACAGGAACCTTAAGCTCACTCTCAAGTAGCTTCTTCCCACACTTGCCAAGCACCCTTTGTTTTCAGAAACCTTAAAGAAATAGCTGGGCTTTCATTCCAATGCATGGATTGGCAGTTGGCTCCCAGTTGGAATTATTGTGACTGCTGCTAGTCTACCCTTAATTACTGACAAGCAAATAGTAAAAGTAGGTCTCATTACACATGCCTCAGTTTCCTCACATGTAAAATAAGGTGGTCATCTATGTGCTTGCAATGAACCAGGGGGTCAGGCCTGATTCTGCCCCACACATGTTCATGTGCGAACACACATACACACACACACACACACACACACCCTCATTTATCCTCACCACATCCACATTCATACACTCATGTGTCCGTATACACATATATGCCCATAGTTACGCATAGTTGCATATACTCATATTTCCATTCACAGTCATATATACTTTCAAAACTTTGACACAAGCACAAACATACAGTGCACAAAACTGCATACACACAAATACACACACAGTTTCTCCTCTTCTGAAGCTGACCAGGAAATAAACATACTTAGAAAGGCATTCCATTATGTATTTATGGACAACAAAAAGAAAAGGAATTCATATTCAGAGCGAACAATGCCTAGTCTCAAGCTTGAATCTCCTTGCCCTGTTCCCCACTACCCAAGCCCAACACACACACACACACACACACACACACACACACACACATTTTTCAAGCCATCTTGTGAGGAGCCCTTACAGTTTTCCCTTTCTTGGCAATCTGGAGCAATATGGCTAAATCTAGAATGAAAATACATTTTGGTCTTCCTGGGATAATCTCAGTTTATGCCTGTTGTCCCAGCATAATATTAATAGTGTCCCCTTTTACTCTCAAAAGTATCTCAGTTTGGATAATAAATTATCTGATAGCCCTATCTAAACCTCTCCTCACTCTGGGCCACGGCTGGGCCTCCTGGGATGGGGCCCATCACATCAGGCCCGGGCCTGCTCTCCTCTTGGGAAACAATCTTGCTCTTTAAGTATGTTTAACTCTTCAATTCTGTCACTAGGGATTCTTTTTAGTGTTCCAACCTTGCATATAAGTAAAACAGTTTACTGGCTAACATCCTAGTGATTAAGGGGAGGATGGGGCACTTTGCCATTCTAGTTAACCTCAAAGTAGGCATTAACCCTGCTCCTTTTGGTCTCACCCGCTTTAATTCCCCAGCCATGTTCTTCCTGGTTATAATCCTCGACACTCTAACTTCTTTTCTCCTTTTCTTCCTCTTCCTCCCAAAACATTAGGCTCTGAAGACCCCAGGCTCTCTGAAGCAAATACACTACATGCCACACTCCCTCCGCCAGGCTCAGAGATCCTTGGAATAAAAATGAGTGGCAAAAGTACAGACAGAGAGACAGAGATTCCACCTCATTTAGGCTCTGTGACTAATTTTCATTAGTCCTGCTGCCTAATTTCTTTTAGCTTCAGGCATGTGGGCCATTGACTATTTTCATGGCTGAATTAACTGTGTTTTGAAAAAAATCTGAAAATGCTGTCAGCTCTTTGCAAACATGACTATAAATATATTGTGCAGAATATAGTTGTAGTGCTATTCACAGAGCAACTAGACAAGGATCCATGTTCTCCAGACATGTGGATACCACATACTGCAGCTTGAATCTTGGCAGCAGCTGTGTTAATCTGCAAACAAGATGGAAGCAGGGAAGAGGCCCCAGGAAGGGCAAAAGGGACATTATTAGCATGAAGTGGGGGAATTTACAAACAGGGGCTTTTCCAGACCGTTAGAAAACTGAATAGTGTGGGGAGAAGCTGGAGATTATGGTATGCTCACCTGTACAGATATGGGGCTGTACACATGTGTACATATGCATGCACATACACACAGAGATACACACACATCTGTCTGTGTGTGGGTATATGCGTGAGATAAAGAGAAAGAAGCTATCCATGTAGATAAATGTGTATGTATGTGCCTATTGGTGTATGCTTTTAGTTGTCTATGTCATGAGTTCGGGTTTGAGGTCAGATTATGTGTATAGTTTTGTACACACAGTGGTTCATTATACATATGTGCATCATTGGCGATGTCTCAATCCAGCTACACATGCATAAGCACATGTGCAAATCTACAGATAAACTTATGTACCTGGCAGCCATAATGATAATTGATATGTAAGGCTCAAAGCAGTTTTAAAAGGACTGTCACATCCATCCTCTCATTTGAAATTCATCACAAGTCTGTGAGATAGAGATTATTACTCCCTCCTCCCATTTTACAGATAGGGAAAGTGAGGCTCAGAGAGGCCAAGTGGCTTGGCCAAGGTTGCAGATTAGGTAAATGTCAAAGTCAGTACTCTAACATTTGTATATCTGATGTCAGATCCTGTGACACCCTGTACCACACTGCACAGGGAGAAATGAAGCAAAGGAAACTTGAACTTCAGTCTTCTTTGTGACTTCCCATTCCAAGGCCATCTTTTCTGTCACTGCTGAAACAAATTCCATGAAAAGGAAGAGGGCCCAAGAGCCAGAGCTGTTGAGTCCTTGTCTGGAGAGTGGCTTGTATGTTGCTGGTCCTGCCTAGAGACACTAGCCATGTCCACTCATGGGATATAGATGACCCACGGCCTCCTTGAGCAAATGTTCACTAGTGATATCCTGGAGCCCTTGTTGGGGGCTTCCTAGGGTTAGAAGCTGGAACAATAAGTTTGTTCCCTCCCTATTCTCTCCTCTAGCTGCTTGTCTTTATCTTCCTAAAAGCCACAGGCTCCCAACATCTGGTCTGACCGGTTCCGCCTGAGCCTTCTGTGTTTGAGACATTCTGTGAGGAGGGTAGGTAGCACAGGCATGGCTAGGTTTGAATGTGAGTAGTGCCACCCCAGGTCAAGGCAGCAAGTGAATCTGTCTGGGATCCTGCTAACCTCCCTTACTCTGGCGACCAGCTCCCTCCAGCTGGTTGGCCAGCAGATCTAAGGAAAACTTCCTGTTGGCTAATCTTTCCATAGGCAAAATCTAGGTCAAGGCAAAAAACACTGTGGCTCTTGGAACACACAACTGTCCTGTTGTTCACCATTTGGATGGTTAGAACCTGGTCAAGAGTGATGGAGATAATGCTAGTGACTCCAAGAGTTCAGGATCACTGATTTGAAGTAATTGGAGAAGTCAGGGCTCAGAGGAGGGAGGATGGTCTCCTGGTCATCTGGAGGGAGGAGATCCTCACCATTCCCTTTTTCTACTATGACCATGGTCAGGCATCCCAGCCAGAATTCTAACTTGCTAATGTTTAGTGCTTCCCCACAACCGCACACAGGGGGGCCTCTATTGGGCCTTCTAGACATTTGTCCTCCCCTTCTCCTGGACCCAGGAGATAAACCCTCTTTCCAAGTAACAGGAGGGAGGTCCCAACCAGCAAGAAGATCATGAGGCTTGGCAGGATAAACTTCTAGGAGGTGGGATGCAGAGCACCTTGTTGTAGGTGGAGCTGTTTGGGTTTAAAACTATTGTATGTGGATGTGTAGACCACCCACAGTCATTGGTTCCCTCCAGAACCTAGGGAGGAGCTTATGGGCTGACATGGCCAGTGCAGGATTACCCAACAGGTGGACTAAGTATGAGTTTAGGATACCAGTGAAACAGGGCCACTCCAAATGAGAGAAGTATAGATTTAATGAATTGTTTCAGAATTTGGCAGTCAGAAAAACAGTGCTTAGGGCCTCTAAAGGTCTTAATCTAGTCCTGGGCATGACCAGCATCAGAGCAGTCCAGATGGTGCCTTGGCAAGGCATCCTTACCCCCAGAACTCATGATTGAGTAATTCTAAGTTCCCTTAGGCTCACTTGGGGTTACACTGGCTTACTAGGGAGATAATAAGAGCAGCTAATGCTTATACAGCGCTTACCATGTGCCAGACACTGTTCTAAGCTATATATAATTCACTTAACAACCCTACGTGGGAAGTACTCTTGCTAACCTCCTCTTAAAAATGAGGAAATAGCAGCACAGAGAGGTTATGTGCCTTGCCTAAAGACACGCAGCTAGTAAATGGTGGAGCCAGGACTTACCCAGGCAGTTTGGCTCCAGAGTCAGTGCTCATTCAAGAGGGCTCAATGAGAGGAGGACTCTCAACGATACTTTGCCCATAAGACACAAATCCATTTTTAAAAATAAAGCCAATATCTTGGAAAAGTGATCTTAAAGTCGAGAATATTCGGAGACATTTCCGGGCATGTTGACTCAGCATATTATAATCTGTCCCACCAAATCTCGGTTTCACATTAAGGTACTTGCTCACTTGTGCACACATGTTCTCTCTTTGCCCGTCTTGGATGGAATTCTCCAAAGAAACAGGATAGAGACCACAAGATAGCTACCCTTTCCAAAACTTATCTTTTCTCAAATCTGGGAGGATCTGTTTTCCATTTTCAGTGAAGAAGTTATCCTCTTATACTCACTACCTCACCATTCCCCGTCACCCCCAATCCCTTGCCAGGAAGTATCCAAGGCTTTTTTAGTTTATAGAAACCATTGGTTCTAAGCACCTCTAAATCTCTGAGATGTCTAGCTTTCTCACTCCGTAAGTGAAGAAACTGAGGCCCAGAAAGGAGAAGGGACTTGTCAGAGTCACAAAGACAGTAGTAGAACCAGAAGCAGAGCCTAAGTATCCTGACTCCTAATCCAGTGCTCTTTCTTGATCCCAGCCAGCAGGCCTTAGCTATGCCCATATCCTTCCTTCCATGACCCTCATTTCCATCTCCCTTAACTTTTTGACTCCCAACTGTTTGTCTGTTTTTCATCATACCACACTGCTTCTTATCCACACATTTAAACCTCAGGCTGCTATCAAGCTTAGGGAAAACTCTATTCCAGCTCTCAGGGAGCTCCTACATCTCTGCCCCCATGGAACACAGAACTGGGAGATGCAGGTTCCAGTCTCAGCCCCGCTGAATATTAAGTGTATGACGTTAGGCCACTCACTTGCCCTCAGTCTGCTCTCTGTTTTCTGCAACTACAAAATGGGAACATGAATCTCTGCACAGCCCTTCCCTGCCATGAACTTTTCCCTAACTAATACAAATCACACTTTTCATTTTCCAGAACCCTTCAATATAGCACTTGTCGTGATCAAAGACGTTGGCATATGATGAGATTCAACTGAGTATTTTATTTCATAACTGTCTCTGTTGCAGGGATAAACATCAACTAAGATGTAAACTACCATGTGCCACACACAGAGGGGATTATTACCACTCAATCTTCTTCCCCTCTCCTGGGGCTCAGAGCATCTGAAAGCTTGTTTGGGACTCAGGATGAGAGGCTGAGAGCTGCTGCCACTTCTGCTCTTTATCCCTCCCCTCGGACCTCTTAGAAAAAGAGCCTGGGCTGCTGACATGGAAGAGCAGGTGGTGTAGGCTGGGCGGGCTATGCCACAAGCCATTTGCAGGCACCTCATTCTGTGGCCCCATGCCCAGACATCCCCCCGCCCCGTGCCCTTCTCTCCAAATGTCCTCACTATTTTCTTCTCCTCCTGCTCCTCCACTCCACCCCACCTGCTGGGTCAGGGCCTAATGAGGAACAGTGACTCACTGGACTCCCAGAGGGCAAAGACCCAGAGTCTGAGCAACAACCGAACTGTCCAGTTCTCAGCCCTCATTCTGCCACTGCCCAACTCACAGGCTCCTCTCCACTTAGCTAAATCCCATTTCAAGTTACGACTGTACCAGCGAACCTTCCTTGATTCCTCTGACGACCGCCCTCATCTCTCCTTTTCCACATCACTACACAAAAATCGCATTTAATTATATATGTATATATACACACACATATTTTTACTACTTAGCAGTGATCTGTGGTTGTTTGGTATGTTATATCTTATCAAAGGAATTATAAATTTCTTGAGGGACACTTCTCCTCCTCTGGCTCATCCAAAGTCCAGCCTAGCACATAATAAACACCTATTGACTTGAATTGAACTGACATTAATTGAATTGGAGGTGGAGGATATGGGGAGGGCTTGTGAGCAGGGAGAGAACTAACATTTATTGAACACTTAGTATGTGCTAGGCTATATGCTAGATATTTTATATGCTTCATCTCATTTAATCTCCACATCATTAACGACAGACGATATTATTATCCCTATTTTACACATGAGAAAACTCAGACTTCAAGAAGTTAAAACCTTTGTCAAGGCCAGCCATGTGGTAAGTAATTGAATCTAGTGCTGTTTAATTCCAAAGCCCATATTCAAAGATTGGTAACAGCTTGAATGCCTATTAGCAAAGTATTGATTAAATAAATTATGATATATCCACATAACAGAATACTGTGCAGTTATAAAAAAGGGCAAGGACCTTATGGGCTTAATGTGTTATAATATCCAAGACATATTTGGAAGTATAAAAGGTAAGGTGGAGGATAATATGAATTATAGGCTACCATATGCGTTTTAAAAAATAGGGTGTATACACACACACACGCACATACAAGATTGCTTGTACATATACAGAATATCTCTGGAAGGATACCCCAGATAACACTGGTGGCCTCTAGGGAGGGGAACAGGGTTACTGGGAGACAGGAGTGGGAGAGAGACTTTTCAGTGTTGTACCTCTTGAATTTTGTCTCATTAAATAAGTAAAATTACACTTATTAAATCATAATAAATCTCTTTCCACAAAGTAGTGCCTAAGGATTGACTTTGGAAAAGTTCAGTGAGAGATGAAGGGGGCAGTACGCCCGTGATTGAATAGGGGAACTCCCAGGGTGCCAGAAGCCCCACCCTTTGCACCTCTCACAAACCAACCTCCACTACAATCATCTGCACCTAATGCTGATTGAACTCACATCTTTCCAGATCTCGGTTCTCTACCTGTAAAATGAGAACCAGATGGGGTAGGATTAGGTGGTCTCTGAAATGCCTTCCAACTCAGACATTTAAATAACTGAAAACCAAGATGGTAAGTCCTAGCATATTTGAAATCTTAGTCTCAAAGAAGGGCTTGGAGATTTTGTTTTGTTGTTTGCAACAAGAAAGAGAAACATTTCCATACTTATTTGGTTCCTGGTTGATCTTAACGGAGGCTCCCTAAGTGGTCACTGAAAAGCTTGCTCAAAACCACTATTGCAGTCCTCCTCCAGGCCCCTGGCCTTCTGCGGCCTCTGTTCTCTGGGGCTATCCTGTATAGAACACAAGGAAATTGGCCCACTCCAAAACTGGATACAAAGGAGCAAAGCCCCTTCTATGTTTAATGTCCCCTGGCTCAGAGCTTCTGATGCTAAATATCCCTTTCCTTCTTTTTCACTACCTGCAGGAGCACAGAGGCTTTGTGAGAAACTCTTGGGAGGAAGTGACACCCTAACTCCACCCACCATCTGCCCCAATCCCTAGCAATTTTTACTCAAAAATTCAGTCCTTACCTCATAGGGAGTTTTGTGAGCTCCTGCCAAGAGCTGTAAATATTTCAACATGCCTCGTTTCCTTGAATGTATATGACCTGGGATCTGGCCCCTCCTCTCCCTAGGCTCTTAGAGAATTAAGGAATGAAAAAACACAGCCGGTCCTTAGCTACAGGACACCCGGGTCAAATTGCAGAAGAATACAGAGGGGAGATGGGGAAAACTGGAGTGAGGAGGTGGGAGACAGGGATGAGGGGTTGCTTCCTCTTCCAGAAACATTTGGAGAAAGGTGTAGCAACCCAATTTCTAGGGGCTGGAAAAGGTTATTGTATAATAACAACACAACCTCTTCACAATTTACAAAGATCTTTTACATACACAATCTCATTTGACCCTTCATAGTCCTATAAAAGTAAATACTGTTAATCCCATTGTGCAGATGAGAATCCTGAAGACTTGAAAGATTCTGTGACTTGTTCAGTGCTAAACAACTAAAAAGAGACTGTTTCTCTGGCCCTTTTTGAACCCAAGGATCATAACTCTGGGTGAAGTAAGATAGGTGGTTAGAGGGGTATGTCGTGTATCACAAGACTGTCAGAGATTTTTGACTAAACCCTTTCTTGGTCGTCTCCTTTTATCCCTTAGTCATAAGGATGCCTTGAGGCTACAGGAATGAAAAACTCTGCAGCAATCCCCCTTGGTAGCTGCCCCGACCCAGTCTTTCAGTGTTTACTAGGTATTGGGTGATATCTAAAAGCAAGAGTTCTGAACTCGGACTGTCTGGGCTCAAATCTTGGCTCTGCCATTATTTGCTATATGAGTTTAAGCAAGTTACTAAACTTCTGTGCCTCTGTCTCTTCATCTGCAAAATGGAGGAAATAATGGTACCTGACTCAGAGGGTTGCTGAGAATTAAAATGAGTTGGCACGTGTAAAGTGCTTAATATGATTCCTGGCACAGAGTTAATTGCTAAATGCTAAATAAATATTATTATTATTATTATTATTATTATTATTACACTTGACAGAAGCAAGGAGCTTAAAAAGATCTTTCACATACACAATGTCATGTGATCCTTCATAGTCCTATAAGAGTAAATCAAAGAGGTCGAAGAAGTCAAAATCACACTGTGGAATGCAGCAGAGAAGCCATCACTAGGCTGTGTGCTTTGAGTCTTTTCCCCAGTAGCAAGGAGGGCTCATAGGGAGTCATCTCCATACTTCTGCCCGGTCCCCCTGGGATTAGTGGCAACCACACACAAGGGGCATGGGTGGGGAACAGAAGAAATTTCTTTTCTTTGTGAGAAGGTCAGTGACCTGAACAAGTGACTGAACCTGTGACCTATGGCATCATGTTCTAAGCAACTGTGCTAATTGCCCAGACAGACGTCACACACCCAGCTATACACACATACACACAGGTCTGGATGCACGGATGCATGTCCATATTCTTCCAGCCTGGGTAAGAGGGTAGGTGGGCAGATCCACATAATAATTTGGGCAAAGAGATTGTGTGGGGGCTAATTGTTTAGCGACATTTCCCTTCTTCTTTTCCCTTCAGCTGCATAGAAGCAGGGAAGCAACTAACCTGGGAGCTTCACTTCCTCCCTCTCCACCCTCAGTAAAGGCACTTTTGACTCTAGTTAGGACTTGGGTGTCTGTCTCCTCCCTTCTCCAACTCCTCTACAATAAATTCTGCAGTATATTTTGGCAAGAATAGAGATGATAGGAGCTCAAAATAGACTGAAGACTTCTGTTCTATCTAGAACCCCTGAAGGTACTGAAAACCAATCTGAAATCTCTGGAGGTTCAGTTGGTCCAAGAGATGGGGAACAACAATAGTGAGGATTCGAAAAGAGAGGGGTGCAACTGAACAGGACATTTGTTGAATGCTGTTGGGTAAGACCTGCTACAATACTCTCTCCTTGGCTGGGGTCCTGGGGCTATGAAAAGAGGAAATGTGGAAATGACAAAAAGGGTTTCATAGCAGCTATCTTACTGCAAAAATCCAGAGGTGATGGCTTCCACACTCTTGAGTGCTCTCTAAAAGGTCACTCTTCCCCCAGAAAGTGGAGAGTAAGAGAGGGGAGAAAGGGGAAAAAGAAAGAGAGGCCTCTATAGGATGTGTAGGAGTGGGCCTGAGATCCAGGCTGGAGTTGGGCCTGTACAACATCCAAAACTCCAGCAGTTTCTCTAACTGAGCAAGGGAAAGACAGAAGATAGAGAACAATACTGGAAGGAAAGGGGGTGGCATATCTAGCAAAGGTGATACAAATGCACTATGAAAATAGGAGGAGCCAAGAAAATATGTGGTTGGGACAGCCAATTTTGTCCCTTCTTCTCCTACCAACCCCAGAAACTGGAGCAAAGTAGAGGATAGAGAAAGACAAGACTACCAGAGTGAAGAGGCATGTACTTCCTCAAGCCACCCAAACAGGCCAAATACCCCACCCACAAGTAGGTGCCAAATGACTCCATGTTAGTAACCACAGCACCCACTTTCAAGGCAGGTGATTAAATGCCCCTCGGCTTAGTCCTCTGTCACCCCTAAAATGGGAGAGGGTTAGAGCGTCCTAAATCCCCTTCCCAGTAGCCTTTGAGTACTGAAAAGGATCCAGGATAAGCGAAGGGTAGAGGCAGAAACAAACTTGCAACAAATGTTTCCAAGCCTCACCGTTAGGGAGTTGCAAAGGGGTCCAGGCCAAGAGGTACAAACCCAGGCTGGCCATATTCTCTCCATCACCCTCACCTAACAAGTTTCCCAGTCCGGGTCCTTTGCGCTAGTCCCCCATAACCCCTACAGAAGCCTCTGTTAGGTTAAACCTGATTCTATAACAGATGGGAAAAGACTTTTTTCGGATAGAATATCCATAAATCCATGGCTTGAGGTGTATGGGGTGTGTGTGTGTGTGTGTGTTTTATGAATAAAGCCTTTTCTCTAAGGTTTGCTCATTAAATCCCAGGTGAGACAGTTCCTTCAAGACAGGCAATCCCACTCCATCTTTCGCACAATCTAAAAAGAGTAAATGATTTCTTTCTTTTCAAAATGCAACAAAACAAAAAGATGCTGGTAGGAAAAGGAGCACACCCTCCTGGGAAACTGGTCCGCTCAAGACATTGAGATGGCATCCTTTACAGATTTCTGCAAATGTTGATGGTCCAGCTGCTTGTCTGGAGAAAATACTTCCAGTGACAAGCAGTATAAATTCAGGGAAAAGGAGAGAGAGTTCTCTGCCTGCTACCTCAGTAGTCACACTCAGCTAAGCCCTGAGTGAAGCTGAAGTTGACCAGGGATTGCGGATACCCAATAGGGCTTTCTCTAGGATCACAAGCAGCAGCCTTCCCATACCCCCCACAATGGGACCCAGGCAGCAGCCTTGAGCCAGCTATAAAGATGCCCTTTCTGAAGTCCCCTGAAGGAAAACACTGTATTGCATTACGTTTTACTCTTTTATCCTGAAGTAACAGCAAACCAAGGTCACACTAACCATGCATTTCTGAGAAATGAGAATGAGCTATGGGAAATTAAGTTTCAGGAGAGGGGTCCAAACTGAAGCTTAAAGGAATCCTTGAAGTTTAACGCTTTTTAAGAACAGGCTCAAATGCTGGGAAACAGCAGCATACAGACCCACTCTGCTAGCCTGCAGCAGGCTAAATTGAGGGAATTCTCTTGGAGGCCCATTTCTATGCTGAGCAGGGCATTCTGAGAGAAGCAGCTGTACATTCAGAGTTGCCTTTACATACTGAGTAAAAAGGAGTGGGTCTTTTCACTCACATCGGTATATATGAGCAGCCCCATAGTCTAATACACATGACATGGGAAAATGATATCTATATGGCTTTTCATTACTTTCCCAATCTCCCCCCAATCTGTCCGCACCCTCCTTCAGGCAGATTAACAAATTTCCATTTGTCTGAATGAGTCAAAATTTATGCCAGGTGAATAGTGAAGAATAAAATATCATATAATTCTAGAAAGATAGAATGGCCATCTATCTATGGAGCTAGAAAGTCCACCTAGTCACACCCTTTCATTTTACAGATAGGTAAATTGAGGTACAGAGAGGTAAAGTGCCTGCTCAAAGTCACAGAGAAAGTCAGGGGCACAAGTTTTCTAACTCCTAGCCACTGCCTAGCTAGTATTATTGAGATCACCAGCCCCTTGGGGGCCAGATTTAGACTTAGAATGAGCATTTGAGGCCACTGGACAGTGAGCCAGGGATCCGGCCTCAACCAGCTACTCCAGCTCAAACAAGCATCCTTCTGGTTGTCCTCCAAATACCCCAACCTCTCCTCTTCATTCCTTCCTATATGAGTCAAGGTCTCAGTTTGGGACCCAGTTTTGTTGCAGAAGAGGCAGAGGAGTGACTTGAAAGATGCCTGGCCAATGGCCCTGTGATCCAAAGCTCCATAGCAGGCTCTGAACCAACTTAATCTAGCTTCTCTGGACAGTAGGCAAAAGCCTGCAGTCAAAGGCAGGACATTGGCAGATTTGCTCAAAAGATAACTGGTTCCCAAAGTCAGCGATTTAGTGGTCAGCCCAGTGAGATACTGAACCAAACAATGAAAGCCCCTAAGATGAGGCAGAGAAAGCCTTATCTGCCCCTGACCCCACCCATCCTTGGGACTCTTTGTTTGTCCAGAGGCTGAGGGTACCATTTTTTCCATGCCTAGAAAATTCTGTCTCCATCAGAGTGGCACATGAGCCTGAACTATCTTGTGCCCAGTCATAAACCTTCCTGACCACTGCCCCTTTCCTTGGGTGGTGACAGCCCTAGCCCCACTCCCTCCATTTGGGAGCCTACAAGGGCCATGCTTATAAACTGCCCAATAAAAGATGCCTCCATGATATTTTATGGTTCAGTGCTAGACTGGCAGTCAAGGTGGAAAGTGCAGGGTAGTGGGTTTATTCTGGAGCACATTCAAAAAGACATAAGCTTGGAGCCAATGTTAACCACTCTGGCTTCTTCCGCCGTGTCCCCTGAACTCCCAATCCCAACCCTATACCAGCTCCAACTCACTAGGGTTCCAATAATGAGCTGGGGCCTGGAAGCAATGACACCTTGCTCCTCTTTCCTTCAAAAGGCTCCCTTCTCATCCCAGGAAGCCATGCTATACTTTCCACCAAATTGCCTGGTTGCCCCTGTCCAGTCTGTTGCTTGGTCTGGGTTGGGGGACTCCCAAATTTCCTATGAGTTTTGCAAAAATATTTTTCTCCTGAACTTATCTTTTTTTCTCTAAATCAGACTTTGGTCACTTGCCCCCATCTCAGGAACCTTTTGCCTGCCAGTCCTTCCAGGCCTAAGACCCAGAGAAAGTTGGCTTCCCTTTCAAAACGGGTAAAGACAAAGGACAAGATATACTGCTAGGGCCACCACAGAGCTGTACACATCACAGAGTCCATAAAGACTTTACATTGCATGCTCTAGAATGGCCTGAATTGTACTTCCCTTCTTCTCTCCACGGCTTTTTCCAATGTCCAGAGACCCCTCTAATGTGGACTTAGCCCTCAAAGATTAAAACAGCCTTTTTCTGGGGCTCTCTCAGACAGTCCCAACCATCTGCAGAACCTTAGACCCATTAAGCCAATCAGTGCAGCTTTAGGGCTGTGAAGATATTAGGTCTAGCCAAAGAGAATTTGGGTTGTGTGGTGCCTCCAAAGATTAGATTCACAGATTTTCAGACATAGAAGTCATGCCATATTTTAGTAGAAATGGACAATGCACCACATTAATAAAAATGGACAATGCACCAACCTCCTTGACTATGAAGGTGTATGTTCCCTGTTCCCCAGAATGGCTATTGGGCAAATACTGGCTGATAAAGATTTTAGCAAGCTTCTACTAGTTTCTTTTGTCCCTTTGAGACACCAGCGCTGCAGCACAGGTCTGGGAACTTTGGGGTAAATTACAGAAAGTGTGTGGAGGCAGAGAAACATTTGGAATCTCAGGATCTGAATGGTTGCTTGGGAATGCTGGGGGGCTCAAGAAAGGTAGTGCTGAGAATGAGATTTTCTAGGAGTTCAGGAATGTGGTGGGTGTTCCTGAATTTTTCCAAATAAAAACTGAGGTGTTCCCGAGAGCCTCCAGTATCAAATATAACTTTCATGAATTCAAGATGCACCACAGCAAAGACACAAGTCAAAGTATTCTGAGACCCTGGGGACATACCAAATTCCTTTCTGTCCCTTCCTGACCTATACTCATCATAATTTAAACCAGTAACGCCAGCCCCTCAATGGACTTAATCCTTGTCAGAGTACAAATCAGCCACACCTCTGCACAGCCCACCATACCCCCCTTCCCAGCTGCACTGTGAGGTCTTGACCGGAAAGTCCCAGCCAGCCCTCCCTCTGAGTCCCCTATGATCACCTACTTTGAAGTTTGTTCCCCAGCAGTGAACCTCTTCCTGGTAAAATAGTGGTTTTTCCAAGTTTTATTACACACCCTTAAGGCCCCAGCTCTAGGCCTGCTTACACCACACAAATGCCAGGGCCTAGCTTCAGCCCATCCTCCACTACCCCCCTTGAAGTTTCGCCCAGACTTTGCCACTGGCCTGAAAGGCCAACAGCCTGCCTTCAACCACAGGGCAAAGCTCAACAGGTGCCCTGCGAGGTAACCTAGGCAACAGCCAGAGGCTTTACCCTGGCTGCCTACCCAAGAGCCCCTGAATTGCATGAGAGCAGGGAAAAGGTAGTCCCAGGGGTATGTGTGGCAATGACCTTCCCCCCAAAAGTTGTTCCACACAGTCCAGGGACCACCTTCACTCAGGTGTCAATGTGGCCCGGGCAGTCCTGAGACAGCCACTGATGCACACTCGAACTTTAAAGTGGGGCCCGCACACTTCGGCGCCAATGGGTCACAAGGTCAGAGGCACCAAGAGCCCCAAAACCCCTTCTTCAAAGGCAGCCCAGCGAAGCTTCAAACTAAAAAAAAAAAAAAAAAGAGTCCTTGGTTGAAAGAGGTAGGAGAGGCTCTCCAAGGGTCTAGGGAATCCACAGGTGGACGCCCCAGAATTCCAGATTTCTATGTTCACCGAATAATCCCCAGATCCCTCAGAGAACAGCAGAAGTACGTGCTGGGGGTGGCGAGAGGAGGGAACCCTTCAGCCCCAGGGCAACACTCTGAAAAGCCACGTATTCTGAGTCGCGAACTTAAGGCAGGTCGCGAGTGGAGCTGTCCTGAGGAGCCACAAGAGGGAGTGAGCCTCGAGGGAGAACGCATCCCAAGTCCCTTGGCTCCCTCCCGAGACTCCTCATCAGAACTGCTGAGGGGCTTCGCCGGTGGCTTGCTGAGAAAGCGGAATGGCTCCTCTGACTCTCCAAGCCCATGGGCGGGCTCACCGCGAGGAGCGCGCGAGCCTGCGGTCCTGCGGCTG
The DNA here is from genome assembly GCF_041296235.1 of Equus asinus. Taxonomy (NCBI): domain Eukaryota; kingdom Metazoa; phylum Chordata; class Mammalia; order Perissodactyla; family Equidae; genus Equus; species Equus asinus. The sequence continues at coordinate 59,376,991 of NC_091820.1, read as the reverse complement.
CGGGCCTGGAGAGCCAGGGCTGTGTCCCCCAGCCCTGCTCTTCTCAGGGAAAAAGACCAAGTCAGCCCTACACGAAAGCGGGAAGGGTGGAGGCCAGCATTCCGGCCAAGGCCGAACTATGCACCCCGCAGATAGCGGAGACGCGCGGGGGGCCAGGGTGGGCATGGCTGAGGTTGGAGGCGGCGCGGAGTAAGCTGCAAGGCCCAGCCTGTCAGCTGCCTCACGCCTCTCCGACAGGAGCCCCCCTCCCTGCCTGCTTTGGGGTTCAACTCAGAGGGTACGGAGATCCACTCGCTCCCTAAGAGTGGCAGAGAGCGGCCGGGCCCGGCTGGGCCGTAACCACGGCGGGCAAAGAGACGCGCCCACAACCATACTCGCACTCCCTCATTCCTTTCCTCTCTCTCCTGCGGACACACACGCCTGCCATGTGTTTGACTCTTCGCTCAGACTCACCAGGATTCCTAAAGTCTTTCTAACAGAAAACCCCTCCGCTCCCCGTACAGGAACAGGGGCTCCTGCGGAGATCTGCAGTACGGTGTTTCTCTCAAAGCCTTCCCAGCCTCCCAACTCTCTTCTCTCTCCATGACTTCGCCCCCGCCTCCAAACAAAAACAAAAACACAAACATTCTTCAAATATATCCGCCCCATACACAAGGTCAGAGTACTTTAAACAAACCCAAAAGGTGCGTCTGGATTTGCCCCAGGGCAAAAAAGTTCATTCCTTGCCTGTGATCAATGAATGTCCCAGGTCCTACCCCCGGGACGTCTCTCGCCTAATCTCCACAGCCAAGGCTGCTCAGAGCCCCGCAACCCGCGCCTTACCAGCACCATGGGCAAGGAGCAAGGGGAAGGAGCTGGAGTGGAGCGCTGGAGGGGCGCCTGGACCAGGAGATATGGAGTCAGCGGCAGCGGGAGCGGACATCCTTGCCTAGAATGCCAGGTGGGGCGCACTGGGCCACTCACCTGCTTGGAACTCCACTTGGCGATTTTTCTCTCTTTCCTCCTGCAGCAGCATGGAGTAGAGGATCCCGAAGGAGTTCTGGATGCCGAAGATGGAGCCGTTGCACCAGGTGGCAGCGAAGACCACCATCCAGCCAAAGCCACCTTCGGGAGGCTGGAAGCTGCGCGCCGTGCCGCAGGTCTCCACGGTGGGCGTGGGCTCGTGTTCATGCTCCGGCTCGGGCTCAAACTCCAGCTCCGGCAGGGGTGCAGGGTCCGGTAGGGGCTGGGGCTCCGGCTGGGGCTCTGGCTGGGGCTCGGGTGGGGGCACTGGCACGGGCTCGGGCTCTGGCTCCGGCTCTGGCTCGGGGTTACCCACCCGCTCCTGCTGTTCCTGGTCTGCCTCCCACCAGGGCCCCTTAGCTTCCTCGCTCGCCGGGCTTTGCAGCGCCATCGCGGTCGGGGGACTGTGGCTGCTCGGGCCGGAGGAGCCGCTGTGTGGCTGGTACTTGTTTCTGCTGCTGCTGCTGCTGCTGCTGCTGCTCCAAGCGCTACTGCCGCCGCTGCCTCCTCCTCCCGGCTCTGCGCCCCAGCTGGCCAGCTTGTCCCGCGACAGACGGTCCCTCGAGCCCTCTCCCTCTCCTCCCCCGTCCACCCCACCTCCTCTCCCCATGTCATCTCTCTCCTCCCCCTCCTCCTCCACTCCCCCCCCCCCACTTCTTCCTCCCTCAACAGGCGGCCGCTACAGCCTCCCTCTTCTCCCCAGCCCTTCCTCCTCCTCATACTCGCCTACCTACTCTAGCCGTCGCTGCCTCCCTCAACTCCCTTTTCAAACTACTGAATCCTGTCCTCCTTGTCCAGATGCCCAGTAGAAGGAGAGTTAAAATGCAAAAACGAGAGCACAAACTATCCTTTTCCCCTGCCCTCTCCTCTCCGCAAGCTCCAAACGAGTATTGATCAACCCAGAATACTCAGGGAAGACCCAGCCTACGCTTTGCTTTCACTCCCCTCTGCCTCACAAGCAGCCTGGAACTTGCGGCCCCGGGGACCCCAGGATGAGAGCTGGCCAGTGAGAGACCCCACCCTACCCTTCATTGGGAGTCCCTATGTCCCGCCTTGGGCTGGAAGGGGACGACCTGGAGGGGACAGCCCAGACTTCGGACACAGAGTGGGCACAATCTTTTCGAGTACTGGGGCTCAGTGCCCCACAGCCTACGCACAACGCCCCCTCAGTATCTCCCCTCCCCCGCCCCGTTCGCCTTCCCGGCAAATCCCTGGCGGGGCGCGGAGGGGAGGAGGCGGCCCGGCAGCGAGTCCCGCCCCTCCGGGCAGTCAATCAGGGCTTTGTTTGCGCCAACCTGGAGCCCAGAGGAGCCGTAGAGGGCCGGGTCTGGGCCGGGGGCCGGGCCAGGAAGAGGGAGGGAGGCGCAGTGGCACCGGAGGGGGCCGGGCCCAGGCGGGGTGGGAGCCGGAGCTCAGCTAAGGCTCCTCCCGGCTCTCTGTCCCGCATTGGGGGACTAGGAGTCGGGGCCAGGTCGAGTCGCCAGTTTGGTCAAGGGCCGCCGGGCCCCGGACATCCCGGCTGGGTTGGTCCCTCGGGACTCGGCCGCCGCTTTTCAGGCGCTCAGGACTGGGCCGAGCCGCTGGCGGAGGGAGGTCTTCCCAGCACCCACTGCCCTTTTCCGCCCACCTCCGGCATAGAGACATTGGAGTCCCGCTGAATGTCCCAGACTAAGGCCCCAGCCCCGCGAGGGTAAGGGAGAGTTTGTTCCCCAGAGAGCGTGCGGGTCCTGGGGGGCGGGAGAGGTGATCTGCCCTGCGGGCGGCCCGGCTCCCAGCCAGAGTGAGCAGCTGTACCCAGCCCTCGGGGTCGGCCCGGCGATCCCGGGAAGCTCTGCCTCCCCTAAGGGCCCGCGCGTCTAATGCACTAATCATGAGGTCGCGGTGTGGTTACCAAGCTACTCCGCTCCCCACGAGCTGGCAGGCAAGCGCCAAGCCCTTTCTACGCAGCATCTCATTAACCTTCTTGCTGAGTGAAAAGACTGAATGGCCGGTGAAAATGCAGCTCAGGGCTGCGCCAGATGCCCACAAACATAGAGTCATTAAGTACTTGAGGGCGGGCTGAGCTGGGCGGTAGGATAGATGTATCTCGAGAAGTTTGCCGTGCCAGGGGAGGAATCGGCCAAATTCACAAATCAGTCAACAGAGCAGGCATTGCTCAAGCGAACAGAGCACTGTCCCTTATTGCTCTGAGCTAAATATTATTATCACCTGCTTTTACCAAGCAGGAAACCTGAGGCTCAACGAAGTCAAGGCGTTTATTAGCCTAAGGTCATGGGACAAGTCAAGTACAAGCTGGAATTCAAGGCAGGTCTCCATACAGCAAAGTCTCTTGCTCCCTGAGCTTCACCGCAAGACTCTAGGGCCAGGAGCTCCTGGGGAGAGGGACAGAGGAGGGAAGGCAGGATCTGGCTGAGCTATCACAAGTAGGCTTCTGAAGGAGGTGATGGCCTTGGATGTTGAGAAGGATTCTAACAGGCTGGGGGTGGGGGGTCCGGGGGAGGGATGTCCCTGCCTGAGAGGGACAAAACACAGAAGCATGGGACGACTCTACTCATAGAAAGAGGTAAGTGAAAAGCTAATCAGGCCGAAACTTAATATGTATGCTGTCTCTCCCAGGGAACATTTGCATTTTAATAAAAATCCACAATGCTTCAGCCAAGAAAAGTGACAAATCATGGATATTATGGGCACTGGGGCTAAAGATTTGCTTTTTAGTCAGGGGTCTCACCATCCCCATGACCAACTGTTGCCCCAGGGGAGCATTAGCCTTGGTTTCCATTTGCAGGGAACCTGATTAAGGTCCTGAAAAGGATTATTTCCAACCCCAGAACTAGGGATAGTCCCTGGAGTCTTGCACCCCATCTCAGACTCCTGCTGTCTAAATTCTATTTTCCTCACTAAATGGATTTTTAGATCGCTGGAGTGGGGGTAAGGGTAGGTGATGACACCCACTGAGAATCTCCTGTAAACCTAGCGCTATGCTAGTCCTTTACATGCATGATCTCATATAATCTTCATAACAAGCCCATAAGGTTGGGATGATTTGTCCTTGTCTTATAAGGTGAGGAAACAAGCTCTAAGAGGTTAAGTCAGTTGTTTGAGTTTACAAAGCCATTAAAATTTAGAACAGTGCAATTTGTTCCTTTGTGTGAGCTTCAAAGTATGTGCCTCACTCAGGAGACAGGATTGCATAACCACCATCCCACCATTCTAGCAATACATGTAGTACCTACCATTTTCCCCCTCTTTAGAAGGTACTTTATAATGGTGAGAGCACTGGCATCAGGAGACCTGGATTCTAATCTTGAATCTACTGTTGCATAGTTGTGTGATCCTAAGCAAGTTGTTTTCCCTTTCTGAGCTGCAGTTTCTTTATCTGCAAAATGGAGTTAATACCTACTTCACAGACTTATTAAATGAGACGTATACGCTTTATTTTGTATATACAAGGGAGCCACGGATGATTTTTGAGTAGGAGACTAACATCAGATCTGCATTTTAGAAAGAAAACTTTGGCAGCAGTGTAGAAAGTTACTATGGCTTGGAAAGATAAGAGGCAAGGGAAAAAAAAGCAATGAAGCAAGTGAAAAAAATTGTTGATGATCTGAAATAGGGCTTGACTATGGGGATGAAGACAAGGGGATGGCTCTGTGATGGAACCATTCTTATGGTGAAGTTGATAGATTTGGGTAGTGGGGGAAAAAGATGCAAAAATGATGGTGACATTTCTTGCTTGAGTGAAGATAAGGCTGGTGAGAGGGTTAATGGAGATTGAGAATTAGGAGCCAAATCGGGTCTGAGGTACCTGTGGCTTCCTGTTTCTTCTCCTTCCACACAATTCTGTTAGTTACAGCTCTCAAATACAATTTAATCATGACACTTCTCTGGTTTAAACACTTTCAATGATTCTCCATTTGATCCTTCAGCTTAAATTCCTCAGCCAGGCATAAAAAGTCCTTTATGGTTTGGGATGAGCCTCATTCATTCAGCAAGTATTTACTAAGAGCCTTTACATGCCAGGCTCTTTACTAAATACCAAGGACACAAAAAGACATGGTGCCTGTTTCTCAGGTGCTCATATTCAATCTGTCTAGTACCTCTCTCATTTTCTCCCCTCCCTTTTCTCCCATTCTTACCAGGCTCCAGACACACTGGATTACCCACCATTTCATAACTTATGGGCATCTGTTGGTCTCTCAGCCCTCATCGCCCATTCTCCTCACAATTCTCCAGTTGAGATTTTATGCCTTTACTGAAATCTCCAGAGTGGATTCAACAAAGCAGATAGCGGGGTTAGTCTTGAAGTGGAGAGGCATGCCTCTTGCTTTTGTCATATCATTCAGTCATTCATTTCACAAATAGTTATTAAGCAATTATTGTGTGCCGGTCACAATGTCAGGCACTGGGGACGAACATACAATGGTCCTTGTCCTCATGAAATTTACATTCTAGTGGAAAATACTAATAATTACAACTACCATTTATTGAATTGGACTCCATTCGACTTGGTGAAGACATTTTGAGATTGAGAAAAAGAGAAGGGAAGGATGTAAAGGATGAGAGAATGTTGAGAGTGAGGTGTAGAAAAAGGGCTAGGATCTAGAGACGAATGAAATTTTGTCTACAGATTTCTAAATCAGATTTGGTCAACAAACATCATCGATAGCAACAAATCTTTAGAGAGCACCTACCATGTATAGATTTGTTCAGCTTGGCTCATGCTCATGACAAATAAGTGAGGTGTGGCCCCTGTAAGCCCTTTAAATTATTTTACTTGTCTGACTGTGGACCTAGGGAAACCCCAGTGAAGGTCTCTGGTTTATACTGCAAGAAAGAATGTGCTTTCCTTCTGTCCCTGACAGAAATACGCCCATAAATAAATAAATATTTATGCCCTTGATTACTCATACTAGTTGGTAAAGCAGAGCAGTGGATCCCTATCCTGGTTGCACATCAGAATCACCTAAAGAATTTTGTAAAAGTACTGACTCCTGGGTCCCACTCCACATTTGCTGAATAAGAATATCGGGGGTGGAAGCCAGGAATATATAGTTATAACAAGCCTCCTAGTAACACTGATCCACTGCCAGGTTTTGAAACCACTAGACCAAAACAATAATAACCCAAAATTGGGATCTCAAAGCCAAGTATAATTTGTCTAAAATTTCTCCCAAAACTTTGGGGACCAACATAAGGATGTCAATTTTTAATGTTGCCACTTGAGGACATGTATCATCACTATCATATTGTTAATTAAATTGTATTTTAACACCGAAATATAGAAAATGTAGAAAGGACATGGTCTTTTACTGAGGAAAGTGTTTCTCAAGAAAGGTCAGTTGGCACTAATTTTTCTCATGTGTCAGCAGACTGATGAAAATGTCACAGGCTATCATGGTTCTGCAGATTAGTGCTTGGGACTCACTCGAACAGATGACCACTGAAAGCCCTTCTGTCCCCGATGTTCTCTATTTTAGGCCAAGCGTACTTCCTTGCTTGGGGCCTCTCCCATTCTCCAGTAGCGTTTTCTGGCTAGAGTGGAACTCAGTGGGTCATTCGCATCATTCCGCTGCCCTGTGCCTAAATCATCCTAACTGCTTGAGAATGGATGATGTATTGAGAGCTTTCTCAAGAAGGTGAGTTCATAATCTTTCCCTCCTTCAGTCACTTTTCTTTATTCATTTCTATGAGGGTAACTTAAGAGTTCTGATGACACAGCATTGCCTTGGATCCAAGAGTTAAGTGGGATTGATTGTGAAAGGGAGCCAGGATGTTCTTGTAGTGGCAAAAGAAGTCCAAAGGCAGAGAAGACAGGTTTTCTTGACCATAATCAGGAAAGAGTCCTGATGGGAACCCATATTACTGGGAAACTAATTTGAATGTTGACACCTGATGGTCAAAGTGGAGGCATGGAAGGGAAAAGATACTGTACGTAGCCTGATTTCGGCTTGAGCCAGCAGGCTATTCATAATAATAGGTGCATTAAAAGCAAATCAATTGGCCATATGCATGGAGCCTGCTTCCTGAATGCTAAGGAAGCAATTCTGCTCAATAGTTGGTCTATTATTAGAGCAGGCATAACGGGGAAAAGATGACAGAAGCAGCAGGAGCATTATAGAAAAGAATAAGATAGGAAATACTTAACCCTCTGAGGGCTAGCACAGAACAGTAATGCTTGAAGTGAGAGAAACGGTGAAATGAATTGGTTTCTTGATCATATCCAAGGGAGAAATGGAGTGGTTTTTATAGGCCTTTTATTAATTTATTCTTTTCTTTAATTCATTTATTGAGAGCCTACTATGTGCTAAACATTGTGCTAGACCTTGGCTAAAAAAATTCCCTATCCTGAGAAGTGGAACTGTTATAAGGCTGGAACAGAGGTGTCTCAAGTGTATGGTTACAATGGAGTGCAAGGATGGGCCTTGCCCTTGTTCCACCTCGGTTTCCTCTCGTAGACTGTGACCTCCTTGAACAGAGAGTGAGCATTACCTATTTTTGTATCCTGAGCATTTAACACAATACCTGAGACAAAGAAGGTGCTCTAAATATATAAATAAATAAATTTAGCTACTTGATGTAACAAAGCCCATAAACAATAGAGATGAGGCTCATCCTTCACGTTTGTTGTGCAGATTGCAAATAAAATATGGAAAGCACCTAGCATAGCACCTAGCATGTAAGTAGGTACTCAATAAATGTTAGCATGTAGTAAGTGTTTAATAAATGTTAACAGCAAGATAGTTTGAAGATTGCTTTCATTGGAAAAAGAAGAAAACAACCTGGTATGTTCTTTGGCATTTGTTCAATTACCAAATCTAGAACACAGAAGGTCAGAGCTGGAAGGGACATTCCACAAAGTCAAATCTCCCCATTTTACAGATGGAAAAACTGAAGCCTAAAGAGGGAAGGATTTCATTAAGATGACATCTAAATTATCTAAGCTTTTCTTTCTAATTACCTCAAATCCTTGTAGAAGGCAATATGATGTACATATATACATATAAGGTAGGGGCATCATTTTACAATTGACACAGAGAAAGATTAATCATTTTCTCAAGGACCTATGATTCACAGTGTGGCAGTCTGGCTCCAGAATCTATGATTTTAACCACTACACTTTTCTATCATAGCACTTATAAAACTATCTTAAATTTGCTCATTTAACGTCTCCTCACTAGAACCCAAGCTCCTTGAGGGCAGGAATAGTGTCTGACTTCTACTGTGGATAGATATTCATTCACTTAACAAATATTTATTGAGCAACTATTATACACTGGGACTTGCTAGCCCTGAAGAGCAGGCTGTATCTTTGAAGCCACATTATCTAGCTCTGTGGTGCTGTTGGTGTTCATTTCCATTTTTTAAAATCTCCTTCCCTTTATTAGTGTCTTGTTGAACATTTCAGCTTAATCTCATCTGTTCTATGGGGCATACGGTTCTGCCCATTCTTGGGTCAGACTGTTAAAGGAGAATAATCACTGAGAAACTTTGGGGGGAAAGTGAAGTGTCAGAGACATGATGAGATCTGGGAGTTCCTCACCACATGGAGAGGCTTCTTTCAGTAAAGGCTTTGGGGTATTACATTTGGTAGGTTTTTTGTTTTGTTTTGTTCAATTTAGGAAGTGCTCTAGGCGTATAATATCCTTTGCCTGCCCCTCTCATTTTGCCTTCTAAGAATTCGTGGTTTGGCTGAAAAGGTAAGTCATATACATCCAGAAAGATAACTGCCCTAGCACCAGGTCAGTAGTAGAGACACTAACTGCCAAAAAGACTACAGGAGGGCAAGGTGAGGGAGACTTGGGGTTGGGGTGGGGTGGGGTTCAGGGTAGCAGAGGGAATGATAGGAGTAGATGTTGTGTGCCTGCATTCTCAGACATTGCCTGTTCCACCTCTTTGAGGGTGACTTCTCAGACTCCAAGACAGCCACAGACCTAGGGCCTTTAGGAACCCCAAGGCCCTTGCACAGGAAGTTTCTAGAGAGTAGGAGACAGAAGGACGAAACAATGATGGGAGGCTTAGGACCAGAATCACGTATCAGCAGCTGAGTTAGAGGAGAGTGACTGATATGCTCTGGCCCAGGGGCCAAGTTTCAAGTCCAACTTGCTGACCCTGCAGATAAAGAAAGCCAGCTAAAGGGCAGGAAGAAATCGTTCAAATGGAGCAGGGGCAAGGGTGCAAGAGGCAGGGGCAAGGGAGTTGAGTGGAGAGGAAGGACAAAGAAGAGGCATTTTATTTTTCTCCCTCAGTACATATTTACAGAGTTCCTTCTGTGCCTGATTAAATTCAGTTTTCCCAGGGCCTCTTTTTGGATGGAGGAGAGGACAAAGGAGGACTGTATTTTGTTAAAACTTTCTGAGACCTGGAGATGTTAACCCACTTGCCCAAGGTCATGCTATGAGTGGGACCCAAACCCTTGTCTCTTGGTTCCTAACCATGGGACATTTCTCCATGCCACACTACATCCTATTATGTCATTCAACTGCCTAAAAACTGAGATAATTCCTTACTGCCTAAGGGGTAAAATCCAAACTCCTGAGATACCACATTGGGCCCCTCATTATCGGGGCCCTGTTCAACTCTCCAGTTGGTTCCTGGGCCACTTTCTACAACGAGATTTAAGGCACATCAGCATAGAGCTCTTCTCTACCTCACCACCCCCAAATGCCCTTGTCTCCTTTTTCTCAACTTACCCCTCCCCCAAAATTGAAAGAATTTTACCATGAACACCTGTATACCCACCACTGGATTCTACCATTAACATCTTACTATATTTGCTTTATCAATATCTGTCCATCTATCCAACTCTCCATTGATCTATCAATCCATTTTAATTTTTAATGCATGTCAAAGTAAATTGAAGGCATCAGTACACATCTCTCCCCCAGTGCTTCTGCATGTATGTTATTAACTAGAGTTCAATGTTTTTGCAGGTTCTTTTTTCTTTTGAGATAAAATTTACGTGCAGTGAAACACATCAATCTTAAGGGGACATTTGCTGAGTTTTGACAAATGCATATACCTCTATAACCCAAACCCCTAGAAACTACCTTCGTGGTCCTTCCCAGGTAATCCCTCCCCCACCTCATCCTCAAGAGAACCACCATGGATTAGTTGTGTCTTTTCTAGAGATTCATATAAATGGGATGATGGCATGATACACTATGTAGCCTTTTGAGTAGGGCATCTTTCACAGCATAATGCTTTTGAGATTTAGCCATGCTATGCTGGGTAGTATTCCAGTATATTTGTGTTGTATTTACCAGTTGATGGGCATCTGGGTTGTTTCTACTTTGGGGCTATTATGAGTAAAGCTGCTATGAACGTTTGTATACAAATGCTGCTATGAACATGTCTTTTCTTGCACATATGTATGCATTTCTGTTAGATGTATACTTAGGAAGTGGAACCACTAGGTCATAAGGCATGCACATCCTTACATTTTAGTAGATGCTGCCAAACAGTCTTCTGAAGTGATTATTTCAATGTGCACTCTCACTAGTGGTTGCTCCACATCCTTGACAACGGTTGGTGCTGTATATCTTTTTTATTTAATTTATTCTGGTGTAAATGACATTGTGGTTTTAATTTCATTTCCCTGATTAAAAAGGTCAAGTACCTTTTCATATGTTTATTGAACATTTATTTATCCTTTTGGAACTATCATCCTTTTATTTGTGACCAATCTGGTGAGTAATTTATCTCCATTTTTACTTAGTAAAAATCTATTCTATCTTCAAAGTCCTGCTCAAATGTTACCTCTTTGATGAAGCTTTCTTCATATCCTAGGCCATATAAATGTTTCCTCAGAATTCTCATAGCACTTTGCCCTCAATTATAATAGTTCACTTTTATTGGGCATCTATTTTCACCCAATACTGGGTTAAACTATTTCTTAGAGCAACTCCGGCTTTGTGTCTTGGGGTCTATCTCTTTGTAATTACTTCCCTTACTAGTCTAGGATCTCTTCAAGGACAGAAAATCCACTTTGTTTAATTCTGTACACCCTCCTCCATTCACTATTCCCACACTTACAGAGTGACAAGCACATAGTAGGCACTCAATAAACATTTGTTGGATTAAATACTTGTTGAATACATGACATATATTACTTTGGATCTGCACAGGGCCTCAGCAAATGGTTAATATTGTTGAATTAATGCTGAAAGATTTTGTAAGGGAAGGATTAAATCAAGTCACTTAAAGCTGTTCCATAACTCTGAGGCTCAAAACTAGACCTTGGTTTCAGTTTTCTAGGCTGGAGCGACAGGGGCTATTTTTCTTAGGTCCCTGCCATGCTTGTAGAATGTCAGCTCCATGAGAGCAGAGATCTTCAGTATCTAGAAGAGTGCCTAACACATAGTACATGTTTAATAATTGGTTGTCAAGAGAATGATGAGAAAATCAACAGTGACCCAAGCCTCCACCCTCTATCCTCATCTTGCCCTGATATTTGAAATGCTATATTCGTGGCTGCTTCCTTCAAGTTATGCGCTTTCAATATACCAGTCCCCAAAGAGAAGTGACTCCTTCACCTTTGACATGTGCATTGTGATTGGCTATTCACAAAGCAATTTTATGTCCAATATCTCCTGTGATCTGTACAGCAATTTTCTGAGGTGGTCAGGCTAGGGATTATCATGCCCATTTTGCAAAGGGGAAATTGAGGCTCAGAGGGGTGAAATTATTTTGTTCCAAGTTACTCAACTAGTAAGTGAAAAAGCCAAGACTTGAACCCAGGTTTTCTTATCTCCATCCAGAAATTTTTCCACCACAAATGAATCTATCAGATTGGTGAGGATGGGGGAACTTGAGGGCCCTGGGGATGTAAATGGAGTGAGAAGAAACCAGAGAGAAAGTTATAAACAGAGAGAAAGGTCCTGAAGGGAGAGGTGGAGAGAGACAGTTGAAGATGAACCTGGTGCTGTGACTATTCTATCCCTCTCCCTACTCATTGCCTCAGGAGCCCCAGTTTTAGCAGGGGGACCAAGCCTGGTACCCACATCAATGGAGCTCCCTTAGGGTGAAAACGTCCCTTGGGGCTGGCCCGGTGGCGCAGTGGTTAAGTCCGCACATTCCACTTCGGCGGCCCGGGGTTCTCTGGTTCGGATCCCGGGTGCGGACATGGCACCGCTTGGCAAGCCATGCTGTGGCAGCCGTCCCAAATATAAAGTAGAGGAAGATGGGCACTGACGTTAGCTCAGGGCCAGTCTTCCTCAGCAAAAAGAGGAGGATTGGCAGCAGATGTTAGCTCAGGGCTGATCTTCCTCAAAAAAAAAAAAATCACTTCCCTGGCTGGGAGGAGTCCAACCCATGGGGTACTTGTGAAAGAAACAATACTTCAGGCCCTCTTCCTATTAGAAGATCTAGTTTTAAGGGCTTTGAGATTTGGGGGAAGGGGGTATTGGGGGGGAGTAGAGATGGTGATAAAAGTAGCCCTCTGGGCCCTGCCAGCCAATCAGCAACAAAATCCCTATGACTCTATTTCTGGGGAAGCGCCACATCTGTGAAGGGGGTGGGGGTGAATCCCCAGCTTCTCATCCAACTAGGGAAAGACAAATAGAGCTAACGGAATCAGATGATACTAATCAGTTACAGACCCATTTCCAACACTTCCTTTATGAAGTGCTGAACAAGTCTGGGCAGGGGAGGAGGTTGGGAAGAGCCACAGCCCAGAGCTCAGTACTCTTGGAGTTGAGTTTCTGGCCACATTCCATTTGTCCATTCCCATTTGGAGGGTGGGTTCTGTGTTTGCATATGAGATGTAGGAGCAGGGGAAAGGAAAGGACGTTGGTGACAAATGTCAGTGGTAAAAAAAAAAAGTAAAGGATTCCATGGTCATGGCCTTTATCTGACAGTGTGTTGCAAACTCCAGACTTTGAAGAGTATTTAACACCTATCAGTCCCCATGGTTAAGAGAATAGGAAATTGAGACTTTGGACTAGGGCTGCTGAACTTGTGTAGGACAGAGCTTGTGCCACTCTTCTCCTCCGCACTCCTATCAAGCCTTCCTCTGTGCTCTTGTAGCACACTGTAGCTCCCCATGCCAGCACTCTAATCAGCTGTTTACTGAACTGTTTCACCCGCAGGAATGTGAGCTCCTTTCTGTATTCTCAGGCACATAATAGGTGCCCTATAATTTTATGTTGCATGTGTGAGCAAATAAGACCCGGCTTTGGAAGAGGGGACCTCACCAGTACTTGGCTAAGAGAGACATGGGAAATCATTATACACCACACTTGCATTGGCCCTCCTGAGCCACAGCTTCTGTACCAGTCCCAATTCAGTAAGCAAATAGTTGTTTTCTTCTCCATCCCTTTCTTCCTTCTTTCCTTTCTTCCTATACAAGAGTCTGGGTGGTGGAGAGGCTTCCTAATTCCCTTGGAGTCTGGTACAGTGAAAAGAACAAAGGATTCAGAGCCAGTAGACTTGGGTTTAAGTTCCAGCTCTGCCTGTCGCCGAGTGACCTTGGGTGAGTCTTTTATCCTTTCTGGGTCTCTTAGGGTCTTTATCTGACAATAGAATAAACTAGGACCAGTATTTTCCCAACTGTGCTATTTGGTGCCATCGGGTGTCATTTCCCAAAGTGTAATATAAGGACATGAGACAATTTTAGGTATTACCAGAAACAAATTTCAATAGCTGTGGATGTATTTTAACATGAATCAGAAGAAACATGCCTAGGAGATTAAATCTATGATAATACATAGGATGAGGCTGAATTTATTTAAGAAAAAAAGTAAGTCAATTTAAAGAAAAATATTAAATAAATATTAGCACATTGGCTGGTGGATGTAGTAAAAATGATATAGATGCTCTGGGTAGGACTGAAAGTTGGACAACACTGCTCTAGAATTCTGAGGCGTCTCTTCAGGCCAGGGTTGAGTCCAGGGCCTCCCACTGTCAACCATCACCACTACCCTTTATCCAAAAGAGTTGCACCTTTAATTTGAAGAAAGAAAAAACACAAAAAAAAAACAAAAACAGAAAAAAACCCAAACCCTGGCCCAGGTAATCTCCAAGGGTCTCCCAGTGCTGACATTCTAAGACTCTAAATCACAACAGCCAGACTTGGATATTCTCCTGGCCTGAGGGGTAACTTGAAGTCTATGTCTATTCAGGTGATTTGAAAAGCTTCCCACTTTCCTGTGGTGCACTTTAGGCTCCAAGGCAAAGTTATGGGAAGAAATTTGGAACCCGCCATTGAGAGGTAGCCTTGAAGGGGGCAGGAATAGTCTCCAAAGTTCAGCTGCCCTCTGGTGGCCATAGGTATAAACATGTATAGATAGAGAGTTCCTTTTGGTCTGGATTGGCATCCATTCAGAGCACACAGTTCCAAAGTACAGTGGTTCTCAACAAGCCTCAGAGACTCCAGGGGGGCTGGAGTGGGGATGAACCTGAGAAGTCTTTATAGCTCTGGCCTTTACCAGGCTATATATCTTCTTCAGCCCAAGAGCAGAATGGTAGAAAAAGGCTCAGTAAATCCTGGGCCTACAAAATCTGTGGGATACAGCAAAAGCAGTTCTATGAGGGAAGTTTATAGTAATTCAGGCCTACCTCAACAAAGAAGAAAAATCCCAAATACACAATCTAAAAGTGCACCTAAAGGTACTGGAAAAAGAACAACAAACAAAGCCCAAAATCAGCAGAAGGAAGGAAATAATAAAAATCAGAGCAGAAATAAATCAAATAGAGACTAAAAAACAATAGAAAAAATTAATGAAACCAAGAGCTGGTTCTTCGAAAAGATAAAAAGAAATTGACAAACCCTTAGCTAGACTCACCAAGAAAAAAAGAGAGAAGGCTCAAATAAATAAAATCATAAATGAAAGAGGAGAGATTACAACGGACACCTCAGAAATACAAAAGATAATAAGAGAATACTATGAAAAGCTATATGCCAACAAATTGCATAATCTAGAGGAAATGGATAAATTCTTAGAAACATACAACCTTCCAAAACTGGACCAAGAAGATATAGAAAATTTGAATAGACCGATCACCAGTAAGGAGATCGAAACAACAATTAAAAACCTCCCAAAAGGGGCTGGCCCCGTGGCCGAGTGGTTAAGTTTGTGCGCTCCGCTGCAGGCGGCCCAGTGTTTCGTTAGTTCGAATCCTGGGCACGGACATGGCACTGCTCATCAGACCACGCTGAGGCAGCGTCCCACATGCCACAACTAGAAGGATCCACAACGAAGAATACACAACTATGTACTGGGGGGCTTTGGGGAGAAAAAGGAAAAAATAAAATCTTTAAAAAAAAAAAAAAACTCCCAAAAAATAAAAGTCCAGGACCAGATGGCTTCCCTGGTGAATTCTACCAAATATTCAAAGAAGACTTAACACCTATCCTTCTCAAACTCTTCCAAAAAATTGAAGAGGAGGGGAGGCTTCCTAACTCCTTCTACGAAGCAAACATTATCCTGATACCAAAACCAGACAAGGACAACACAAAAAAAGAAAATTACAGGCCAATATCACTGATGAACATCGATGCAAAAATCCTCAACAAAATTCTAGCAAATTGAATACAACAATACATTAAAAAGATCATACATCATGATCAAGTGGGTTTCATTCTGGGGATGCAGGGATGGTTCAACATCTGCAAATCTATCAACGTGATACACCACATCAACAAAATGAAGAATAAAAATCACATGATCATCTCAATAGATGCAGAGAAAGCATTTGACAAGATACAGCATCCATTTATGATAAAAACTCTAAATAAAATGGGTATAGAAGGAAAATACCTCAACATAATAAAGGCCATATATGACAAACCCACAGCAAATATCATTCTCAATGGAGAAAAACTGAAAGCTATCCCTCTAAGAACAGGAACCAGACAAGGATGCCCACTGTCACCACTCTTATTTAACATGGTATTGGAAGTCCTAGCCAGAGCAATCAGGCAAGAAAAAGAAATAAAAGGGATCCACATTGGAAAAGAAGGGAAACTGTCACTTTTTGCAGATGACATGATTTTATATCTAGAAAACCCTAAAGAGTCCACTAAAAAACTTATAGAAATAATAAAGGAATACAGTCAAGTTGCGGGATACAAAATCAATGTACAAAAATCGGTTGTGTTTCTATACACTAACAATGAAGTAAGCAGAAAGAGAAATTAAGAATACAATCCCATTTACAATTGCAACAAAAAGAATGAAATACCTAGGAATAACCTTAACCAAAGAGGTGAAAGATCTGTACACCGAAAACTATAAAACATTGTTGAAAGAAATCGAAGAAGACACAAAGAAATGGAAAGATATTCCATGTTCTTGGATTGGAAGAATTAACATTGTTAAAATGTCCATACTTCCTAAAGCAATCAGTAGATTCAACGCAATCCCTATCAAAGTTCAAACAACATTTTTTACAGAAGTAGAACAAAGAATCCTAAAATTTATATGGAACAACAAAAGACCCCGAATAGCCAAAGGATTCCTGAGAAAAAAGAACAAAGCTGGAGGTATCACACTCCCTGATTTCAAATTATACTACAAAGCCATAGTAACCAAAACAGCATGGTACTGGCACAAAAACAGACACACAGATCAATGGAACAAAATTGAGAGCCCAGAAGTAAACCCACACGTTTATGGACAGCTAATATTCGACCAGGGAGCCAAGAGCATACGATGGAGAAAGGAGAGTCTCTTCAATAAATGATGTTGGGAAAACTGGACAGCCACATGCAAAAGAATGAAAGTAGACCATTCCCTTACGCCATGCACAAAAATCAACTCAAAATGGATTAAAGACTTGAATGTAAGACCCGAAACCATGAGACTTCTACAAGAAAACATAGACAGTAGGCGCTATGACATTGGTCTGACCAGCATATTTTCGAGTCCCATGTCTGACCGGGCAAGGGAAACAAAAGAAAAAATGAACAAATAGACTACATCAAGCTAAAAAGTTTCTGCACAGCAAAGGAAACCATCAACAAAACGAAAAGACAACCTAACAATTGGGAGAAGATATTTACAAACCACATATCAGATAAGGGGTTAATATCCAAAATATACAAAGAACTCATACAGCTCAACAACAAAAAAAACCCAACAGTCCAATTAGAAAATGGGTAAAAGATCTGAACAGAGATTTCTCCAAAGAAGATATACAGATGGCCAACAGGCATATGAAAAGATGCTCAACATCATTAGCTATCAGGGAAATGCAAATCAAAACTACAATGAGGTATCACCTCACTCTGGTCAGAATGGCTATAATTAACAAGACAGGAAACAACAAATGTTGGAGAGGGTGTGGAGAGAAGGGAACCCTTGTTCACTGCTGGTGGCAGTGCAAACTGATGCAGCCACTATGGAAAGCAGTTTGGAGTATCCTCAGAAAATTAAGGATAGATCTACCATATGATCCAGCTATTTTACTGCTGGGTATTTATCCAAAGGGCTTGAAAACACCAAGGCATAAAGATACTTGCACCACTATGTTCATTGCAGCATTATACACAATAGCCAAGACGTGGAAGCAACCTAGGTGCCCATCAAGGGACAAATGGATAAAGAAAATGTGGTATTTATACACGATGGACTACTACTCAGCCATAAGAAATGACAAAATCTGGCCATTTGTGACAACATGGATGGACCTTGAGGGTATTATGCTGAGTGAAATAAGTCAGAGGGAGAAAGACAAATACCATATGATCTCACTCATAAGTAGAAGATAAAAATGACCAAAAAAACCCCATAGCATTGGAGATTGGACTGGTGGTTACTGTTGGGGAAGGGGGGAGGGGGGAGGGCAAAAGGGGTGACTAGGGTCACATGTGAGGGGATGCACTATAATTAGTGTTCGGGTGGTGAACATGATGTAATGTATACAGAATTCGAAATATGATGTACATCCGAAAAAAATAAAAATTCACACACAAAAAAATCTTGGGCCTAACCAAAAATTCAGACCAGTCTGCTTGACGCTCAGGTCCCTCTCAAGAAGGGACTATTGGTGGTTGACCAAGCTCATCTTCCCATCCTGTCATATAGTCTCAGAAGGAGCTTCCCAATCAAAGAATCACTTGCTAGTTCAGCAGCACCAAAAGGGGCTTGAGAAGGTTTTAACACTTTGCCCCAAAATTTCCATGAGTTCTTACACATCCATGATACTGACAACTGTTTTTTTCTCAAATTTATGCAATGTGCTTTGAAAATACAGTGTGAAGAAAAGTTATCTAGTCCCCTCATCCAACCAGTCCCTTCTGCCACCCTTGAAAACTACCTATTTGGAAATTCTGGAGCCACTTCAGCCCTTAGGCTGCATGTAGTGCTCATAACTGTTTCTTTTGGTGAGTATAGTGTTTTAAAAATTAGTATCAGTCACTGAAAATGATGGAATAGGGAACTCCAGGCATACAACCCTCCTGTAAAGAAATTTGAGAGTCAGCTTTGGAAAAACTCTGGAATCTAGTCAAAAATGTGCAACAACAAGGGGACTTACAACGCCAAGATTTGGTGAAGAAAGATGTTGCTTTGTAGTAAGAGAGTACTATAGTGTTTTAAATCATTCACATACCATCCCCCACACCCCAGATCAGCAACAGCTGTGAGGACAGTAGCTAGCACAACTGGTACAAGTTGCTAGTGCTAGAGGGAGCAATACAGGCCTTACTCTTAAAGAATCCTGTTATAGGTCTCAACCTGCCTGGAGGCTCCCTCAAGAACTGGCACAAATGTTTCTCCTTGTTTTGCTTGGCTCAGAGTGTTCACAAGGCTCAGGTGGCTTCCAGGGAGGCCAAAAGCCTTTAAAGACATAGGTATTGGCCACAGGAGCCTGGGGCAAGGGACAACACTTGAGATAAGCAATAGACAGACTTAGAAGCCTGGGAAGGGAGAGGCTGGGCAGGAGATATGTGTGGGAATAAGGGCTTTTAAAAGCTTCTCTGTATACTGAGGAATCAAGAAACCCATGTGCATAACAAGGGCAGAACACATGCTTGAAAAGGCCTGAAAATACCCTAAGCTTTTGCCTGTGGCTGGTCTTCAGATTTGACACATGTAGGAAGTGAAAGCTAAGACAGAGTTGTAAAGGACCTAGTTAAGCACTGAAGGAGTGCTCCATCACAGAATTAACAGAGATTAAAAGAGTATTTTTTCTTTCTTGTTTTTCTTCTTTTTTGCATTTCTTGGCTCCAGTCATTTAAGGTAACTCTGTCAAAACACCAGGTGACCATTAAGCTAACAGAACACAGACTTCAGTAACCACACACAACAAAGAATACAGACTTCATAAAGATAGTTTAGAAAAGTCACTAAATAAGCAAACAACAACCCATAATAGGCAGCAGAAACAAACCCTGGGGAGGAAGGAGAATCTGGTCTCCAAAGTTGTCACATTATAATATTCAAAATGTCTAATTTTCAACAAAAAAATATGAGACATGCAAAGAAAGAAAATATGGTCCATTCACAGGAAAAAAAGAAACTGATAGAAATTGTCCATAAAGAAACCCAGGCATTGGACTTTCTAGACAAGGACTTTAAATCTATAGTCTTAATATGCTCAAAGAGATAAAGGGAACCATAAGCAAAGAACTGAAGGAAAACAGGAGAATGATGTCTAAACAAACTGAAAATATCAATAAAGAGAGAGAGAAATTATAAAAAGGAACCAAATAGAAATTTCAGAGCTAAAAAGTACAATCATTGAGATTAAAAAAATTCACTAGAGGGGTTCAACAGCAGATTTAAGCAGGCAGAAGAAAGGATTAGTGAACTTGATGATAGGTCAGTTGAGATTATTTAGTCTGGGGAGTATAAAGAGAGAAGAATGAAGAAAAATGAATAGAGCCAAAGAAACCTGTGGGATAACATCAAAAGTACTAATATGCATATAATGGGATTCCCAGAAGGAGAAGAGAGAGAAAGGAGACAGAATATTTTTTTTCCTGCTTTTTTCTCCCCAAATCCCTCCAGTACATAGTTGTATATTTTAGTTGTGGGTCCTTCTAGTTGTGGCATGTGGGATGCCCCCTCAACATGGACTAATGAGCAGTGCCATGTCCGCACCCGGGATCCGAACCCTGGGCTGCTGAAGTGCAGCACGTGAACTTAACCACTTGGCCACAGGGCTGGCCCCAAGACAGAATATTTTTAAAAATAATGACCATAAACTTCCTAAATTTGAAGAAAGACATGAATCTATATATTCAAGAAGCTCAACTAACTCCAAATATGATAAACTTAAAGAAATCCACACTTAGACATATTATATTCAAAGTATCCAAAGCCAAAATAAATAAATAAATGAAAAGGCAGCAAGAGAAAAGTGACTGAACATGTATAGGGATCCTCAATAAGATTACCAGCCAATTTCTCACCAGAAACCATGGAGGCCGGAAGGCAGTGAGATGACATATTTTAAGTGCTGAAAGAAAAAAAAAACTTTCAACCAAGAATTCTGTATCCAGCAAAACTAACATTTAAAAATTAAGGAAAGACTTCCACTTTCTGGTATTGCATGTAAGGGGCTTGGAAATCATCACTCCATTCTAACAAGTAAAAAGCTGAACAAATTAAAAATCAACAACTCTTCATAGATCCGTCATAGAATTGAGGGTACAGGGCAAACTGATGCCCCCCAAATTGGAGACAGGCAGATACAGAGAATTACGTTTACCAGAACAGAAATCCAAAGCAGAAACTTCCATGGGAAGCAGTACTGGGGTAGGAAAACCTAAACTGTAATTGATGAATTTCTGGAGGCTCAGTGTGGAAAAGTTTGAGAGTTAAAAACTCCAGGGGACCTAATCATAGAGGTGCCCCAAGACTTTTGTGATTTTTACCTCCAGGAGCCCTACCAGGTTCTTACAATGAAGATCAGAGAAAAAACTCCTTGTGCTTCTGACAAGGGAATGGGAAAAGGAGCCATTTTGATATATGCCCAGAGAAGTCTGTTCTTCACAATGAGGCCTACCTTCCAAACTATTTTACCAGAGTGTAATCTCCTGGGGTTTTATTAGAGTCTACTCAACCTGGGGTAAGGGAAATACCCAACTCCAGCACACTCTGACCTTCCTTACCCAGAAAAAACTGAGAAGCACTTGTGAAGGTCACCACCCAGGAGTACAAGTTCACTAAAAGACTGAGACCTAATCATAGGTCCACAGAATGCTTCCCTTTCCCCCAAACCTTACTACCACATCAATAAAGGCCAGTTTACCCCAGTTCCTTTTACCTGGTACATCATGTCTGGTTTTCAACAAAAAATTATAAGGACATATTAAAAGGCAGAAAACAGTTTGAAGAGAAGCCGGACAGAGCAAGCATCAGAACCAGACTCTGATATGGCAAGGATCTTGGAATTATCAGATGAGGAATTTAAAGTAACTATGATTAACATGTTAAGGGCTCTAATAGATAAAGTAGACAGCATGAAAGAACAGGTGGGTAATGTATGCATAGAGATGGAAAATCTAAGAAAGAATCAAAAGAAATTCTAGAGATAAAAAACAGTGTAACAGAAATGAAGCATGCATTTGAGAAGACAAACCAAATGTCCATAGATGAATAAATAAAGAAACCTTGAGAGAGATGTATATATTCCATTTTATATAGAATATTATATATAAAATGGAATATTATTCAGCTTTTAAAAAGAAGGAAAGTTTTTCATTTGTGACAACATGGATAAACCTGGAGGATATTATCTAGGTGAAGTAAGTCAGTTACAGAAATACAAATACTGCATGATTCCACTTATATGACGTACATAAAATAGTCAAACTCATGGAAGCAGAGAAGAGGATGGTGGTTTCTAGGGGCTTGAAGAGGGGTAAGAAGGAGTTGTTGTTAAATGGGCATAAAGTTTCAGTTATGCAAGATGGATAAGTTCTATAGATCTGCTGTAAAACATAGTGTCTATAGTTAACAATACTGTATTGTTCATTTAAAAATTTAAGAGGGTAGATCTCATGTTAAGTGTTCTTACCATAAACAAAACAAAACACAGAGGCACGAGGAAATGTTTGGAGGTGATGTATATGTCTATTACCTTATGATAATGATTTCATGGGTGTGTGCATATGTTCAAACTCATCAAATTGAATACATGGAATATGTGCAGTTTTTTGTATATCAATTACGCCTCAACAAAGTTGTTTTAAAAAATAATGCATTTGATGAGCTCAGTAGTAGACCGGACATGGCTGAGGAGATAGTGAACTTGAGGATACATCAGTAAAAATTTCTAAAACTGTAAACAAAACAAAAAAAGACTAAAAAAAAAAAACCCAGAAAGGATATCTAAGAACAGTGAGGCAACAATTACCAAAGGTGTAACATATGCATAATAGGAATACCAGAAGGAGAAGAAAGAGAGAAAGGAACAGAAGAAATATCTGAAGCAATGATAACTGAGAATTTCATAAAATTAATGTTACACACTGAACCAAAGATCCAGAAATCTCAGAGGACAGCAAACAAGATAAATGTCAAAAAATCAATACCTAGGCATATCGCATTCAAATTGCAGGAAATCAAAGATAAAGAAAAGAGTCTTGAAATAAGCCAGAGGAAAAAAACACCTTACCTAGAGAGGGGCAAGGATCAGAATTCCATCAGATTTCTCTTCAGAAACTATGCAAGCAAGAAGAGAATGTGGTGAAATATTTACAGTATTGAGAGAAAAAAACCACACCAGCCTAGAAATCTGTATCCAGTGAAATTATCCCTCAAAAGTGAAAGAGAAATACTTTCTCAGATAAATAAAAATTGAGGGAATTTGTTGCCAGTTGACCATCCTTGAAAGAAATGTCAAAAGAAGTTCTTCAGAAAGAAGGAAAATGATATAGATCAGAAACTTGGATTTACAAAAACAAAGGAAGATTGTTGGAGAAGGAATAAATGATGATATAACAAAAACTTTTATTTTTCTTATTCTTAATTGATCTAATATATATGTTTGTTCAAAATAATAGTAACAATATATTCAATGATTATACCTTATGCATAAGTAAAATAAATGACAGCAATGATACAAGGGACAGGAGGGAGGAACTAGGAATACTTTGTTATAAGATACTTGCACTACCCAAAAAGTGGTATAGTATTATTTGAATGTGAACTTGGATTAGTTGTAAATGTATATTGCAAACTATAGAAAAACCACTAAAAACTTTTTTTAAAAAAGAATAATTGACATGCTAAGGAAAGAGAGAAAACAGAATCACATAAAATGCTCAGTTAAAACCACTGAAGGCAGAAAAAGAGTGCAAAGAGTGGAAGACAAAAATAGAAACAAAGAACAAGGGCAACAAATAGAAAACAGCAACTAATATGGTAGATATTGATACAGCTATAGCAGTAATCACTTCAATCATCATGTCAATGATCTAAATATACCAATTAAAAGATAGTCAACGTAGATCAAAAAATAAGACCCAATTATATGTTATCTAAAAGAAACCCATTTAAAATATAAAGGCACAGGTAAATTTAAAAATTAATGTATCTAAACTAAAGGGGTGGACAGATATATGTCACAATAACACTCAGCAAAAAAAGCTAGTCTAGCTATTTAATTTCAGGCAAAGCAGACTTCAGATCAAGGAACACTATGAGGGCTGAAGATGGGCATTACAAATGATAAAGGAGTCAGGTCTCCAAGTAGACATAAGAATCCTTAATGTGTATGTGCCTAACAACAGAGAATCAAAATACATGAGGCAAAAACTGATAGAACCACAAGAAGAAATAGATGAACTCACTTGGAAGCATTAACACTTCTCTATTCATTAATGGGAAGATCCAGCATGCACAAAATCAGTAAGGGCATAGCTGAATTCAACAATACTATCAATAAATGGATCTAATTGATATCTATAGACTACTTCATCCAACAATAGCAGAATAAGCATTTTTCTCAAGCTCACATGGAACTCTACTAGGGTAGAGCATATTCTGAGCCATGAAACACACCTAACAAACCTAAAAGAATAGAAACCATATAATATCTGCTCTCAGACCACAATGGAATTAAACTAGAAATCAATAACAGAAAGATAGCTGAAAATAGCAGAATACTCAGAGATTAAAAACACACTTCTAAATAACGAGTTAAAGAAAAAAATCTCAAGAGAAATTTTTAAATATTTTGAACAAAATGAAAATGAAAACACAACTTATCAAAATTTGTAGGGTACAGCGAAAGCAGTGCTTAGAAGGAAATTTATAGCATTGAATACATATCTAGAAAAGAAGCAAGATTAACACCAATAATCTAAACTTTCACCTTAGGAAACTAGAAAAAGAAAAGCAAATCAAGTCCAAAGTAAGCAGAAGAAAAGAAATAATGCCAAAATTAGAGCAAAATCAATAAAATTGAGAACAGGAAATCAACTGAGAAAATCAACAGAGGCAAAAGTTGGTGCTTTGAAGAGACCCATAAAATTGATAAGCCTCTAGTCAGCCAGTTCCTTGAAAGACACTATCTGCCAAGACTCAAACATGAATAGACAATTTGAATAGACATATATCTATTAGAGAAGTTGAATCAATAATTAATAACCATCCAAAACAGAAAGCACCAGGCCCACATGGGTTACTGGTGAATTCTACCAAACGTTTAAGGAAGAAATCATACCAATTCTCTACAATACAAACCAGGCAAAGATAATACAAGAAAAGAAAACTCCTAAATATATAAAGCAAAGTCTGACAAAATTTAAGGGAGAAATAGATAGCAACATGATAGTAGTAGGAGACTTTAATACTCTACTTTCAATAATGTACAGAACAGACCAAAATGGCAATTAGGAGACCCCAGCCTTCAACAAAGATCAACAATTAGACAGCTATCCACAAACAAAGAAGTCCTGGGAGAGTAGAGTCCACTTAAGAAATTTTAGCAACACAGTGGAACAAAACAGCTGGGATAATTGCATAAAAAGAGAAGGAAGACAACTTCATTTTTCCTGCATCATCCCATCCCCCACACTGGCATTGTTCAGTGCCAAGAGAGAACAAGAAAGAGTTCCCCTCATCAGGAAAGGAAGAGTGAGGTGAGCAACCAGCTTGTCCAGCTTTTCAGGGCACAACACAAAGGTCCTGCTTTGGTTTCACCCCACCTAGACTGGCAAAGCTGAGGCCTATAGAGACAGCTAGGGAAAAGGAAGAAAAGCAGGGGCTATTAATAGCAGCCACAAAGCAAGAGTGATGGTGGATCACAAAAACTAGCTCTGTAGACAAACTCAGCAGATTTTGCCACTAACGAAACCAATGGCCATCACAGATGCCACAGATTCCCTGCATATTTCATCAGCTTTTGCCCCATGGGGCAGAGATGCCAGCCACCTGAGTCCCTCCCTGCTCCCTCTCCCCACCCTGCGCAGAGACCAGGAATGGCACTGGCAGCCAGCTCAGGCCTCTGCAGCTGCATGAATGCAAAATGCCAGCATAGACACATACCCCATTCCCACCACTATGCACAAGTTCAGAGCTAACTATTCCATCTGTGCACCTGCATGCCCCCAACCTGATCCCCATCATTGGCCTCCACTGCAGCATGCATGCCCGGGGGAAAGCGTGCTACCACAGAAGAACACACTGACAGGTAGGGCCCCCACAGCTACCAGTGAGCCTGTAGTTGGCCCCAGCCCAGGCTGCGTGTGCTGGCCCCCACCACTACATTGAGTGTCTGAAACCAACCTCTGCCATTACACAGGTACCTGGAACTAGGCCCCGCAGCCAAGTGTGTGCACACCACCAGCTCTGACCCCCCTGCTGCCTGCCTTGGTCCCTAGCCACTGGACCTGGACGCACTGCTGTGGACCCCAAAAACCCTTGCAGCCACCCCTGCCCCCACTGTTTGCCAAGGACCATACTATTGTTGATGGTGTGGAACCCAGTGGCCTGAGCTGAAGAGACATCACACACCCTGGGACCTAGTGTCTCAACAGGCCTCTGAACTTGGTACTCTGTGCCACTAGATATGGGGTCGCAGCACACTCCAGAATGCCCCCACCTGCAGGTGAAGGGCTTCCATTACTGAAGTCAGTTCACAAAGTCTGGAAGAGGTAACTGCCTCTTCAAAGTTATAGGCACCTATGCAAGACTACAGGAATCAAGAAGAATCAGGGAAACATGACTCCACCAAGGAATATAATAAAACTTCAGTAACTGGCCACAAAGAAATGGAGATCTAGGAATTGCACAAGAATTCAAAATAAGTATTCGAAAGATGCTCAGAGTGCTACAAGAGAACACTCATAAACAATTTAATGATATCAGGAAAACAATACAAGTACAAAATGAGAATTTCAGTGAACAAAATGAGAAATAATACATGCATCATTGGAGTTTCAAAAGAAGAGTGAGAGGAGAAAGGGGTAGAAAATATATTTAAAGAAATAGTGGCTGAGGACTTCCCAAACCTGAGGAGAGATTTGGACACCCAAGTTCATGAAGCCAATAGGTCACCTCAAAATTTCAACCCAAAATTACGTTCTCCAAGTCACATAATAATAAAAATAAAATTGAAGACAGAATTTTAAAAGAATCAAGAAAAAAAGACTTTCTCTCATACAAAGGAAGCCCTATGATGCTATCAGCAGATTTCTCAGCAGAGACCTTGCAGGACAGGAGAGAATGGGATGATATATTCAAATTGCTGAAAGAAAGAAACTGCCGACTAAGAATACTTCACACGGCAAAACTGTCCTTCAGAAGTGAAAATGAAGTAAAGACTTTCCACAATAAATTAAAGCTGAAGGAATTCATCACCATTAAACTGCACTCACAAGAAATGCTGAAAGGAGTTCTTCAACCTCAAACAAAGGGATGCTAATTAGTAACAGGAACATGTGAAAATATACAACACATTGATAAAAGTAAGCATATAGTCAGATTCAGAATACCCTAATACTGTAATATGGTGATGTGTTAACTACTTCACTCCAGTATAAAGGTTAAAGAACAAAAGTATTAAAATTATCTATAGCTACAACAGCTTGTTAATAATGTAATAAAATGTTAATAATGTAATAAAACCATGTAAATGGTGACATCAAAACCTAAAAGGGGGGAATAGAAGTGTAGAGTTTTTCTACATGATTAAAGTTACATTGTTATCACCATAAAATAGACTTTTATATATATATATATAAAAGTATACAAAGTATATATATATATATACATACACACAGTTGTTTTATGTAAGCCTCATAGTAACCACAAAACAAAAACCTAGCATAGATTCATAGAAGATAATGAGAAGGGAACCAAAGCATACCACTACAGGAAATCATCAATTCACAAAGGAAGGCAGCAAGAGAGGAAGGAAGGAGCTACAAAACAGCCGGAAAACAATTAATAAGATAGCATTAGTAAGTCCTTACCTATAAATAATTACTCTAAATGTAAATGGATTGAATTCTCCAATCAAAAGGCATAGAGTATCTGGATGGATTAAAAAAACAAGACCCAAATTATATGCTGCCTACAAGACACACTTAAATTTTATGGACATACGTAGGTTCAAGGTGAAAGGATGGCAAAAGATATTCCATGGAAGTAGAAACCAAAGAGAGAAGGAGTAGCTATACTTATATCAGACAAAATAGATGTTAAGACAAAAACAGTAAAAATAAGAGATAAATATGGTAAGTACATAATAATGGGGTAAATTCATCAAGAAGATATAACAATCATAAATATATATGCACCCAGTATCAGAGCACTTAATTAAGTAAATACTAACAGATCTAAAGGGAGAAATAGGCAACAATACAGTAACAGTAGGGGACTTCAATACCTCACTTTCAAAAATGGATAGACATCAGGACAGAAAATCAACAAGGAAAGGCTGTACTTGAGCCATACTTAAGACCAAATGGACCTAAGAGATGTATACAGAACATTCCATCCAACAGCACCAGAATACACATTCTTCTCAAGTGCACATGGAATATTCTGCAGGATAGCTCATGTGATAGGTCACAAAACAAGTCTTAGCAAATTTAAGAAGATTGAAAGCATACAAAGTATCTTTTCTGGCCACAGGGTATGAAACTGGAAATCAAGAATAGGAAGAAAACTGGAAAATTCATAAATATGTGGAAATTAAACAACCCACTACTAAACAACCAATGAGTCAAAGAAAAAATCAGGAAGAAATTTTTTAAATCTTAAAACAACAAAAAATGGAAGCACAACATATCAAAACCTATGGGATGCAGCAAAAGCACAAACTTACTGAACTCATTTTTTGGAGAATCACTATTATGTAATAACATGTTTTAGTAAATTTTTACATTGAGTATTAGTGGCTTATAACAAAACAAAGAGAAAGAAAATAATACATGTATTATGAGTGCACTACCACCCATGAAATATCTTGCCAAAAATATTAAACTTGAATCTGATGAAGCTGACTACACCCAACTACTGACGTACAGGAAATACAGAAGACAAAAGAACATGTCAAACTATACTATAGGAATGTAGTCAGCAAAACCCAGTCTGTGAAAAACTGTAGGAGAGATGACCCAATGAATTCATCAAATTGCAAAGAAAAAAAGAGATGGTGGATGATAAAATAGTAAATTAAAGTAAGGATTGCTGTAGAAAATCAGGATAGTGGTTTCTCTTGGTTGGGGTGGGGGAATGGAAGGGGTTGAAGACTGCTGTGATTGGAAGGGGGTACATGGAGGGCTTCTAAGGTGGCTGACATGATTCTGTATCCTGATCTGCATGGTAGTTCCAAGGATGTTCATCTTATAGTTCATCTAGCTATATATTTATGTATGTGGTTTGCTGATTGTACTATATTTAATAACAGAAGTCTAAAATAAAAAATGAAGAATGGAAATTGGTCAGAGTGGAGGAACTATGATGGGAAATAGTGAGACTTGATGCCTTATAGATTAGCTAATACTTGGTGACTGAGGATTTTATTAAATGCCATTTTGAGAAGATTCAACCTAATCTGTTAATAGATAGCCATCAAAGTTTATTAAAAAGGTAGCTTGGGGTGACATAAGCATCATGGCAGAGGGAATTGTTCCCTTTGTCTCTCCCCTCTAAGTTATAACCAAACAGACATCCATTAACCAACAGAGGGTTCCCTACAGAGCACAACAGGATGCCTGAAAGATCCATGCAGCTATACATCTGAAGGTGGGTGGACTGGACCCCAGGGAAGTAGTGGAACTAGGGGAGTGGCCCCTACACCCTCCCCATGGCAGCAATCCAGGTCACAGATCCTCACACAGTGGCCAGCATACCTCTGAGCAGAGGCAGGGGCAACCAGGCCCACATACAAGACTTGCAGAGCAGCAGTAGCCTGGACTGTGAGAGTGGCCACCATGCCACGGTGGCCCCACCCATGCAAACACTCCCAGCTGAATGGCGTCAGCTCAGCCCATGGAAGGCACCTTGCCCAAGTGGTGGCCCCACCCATGGAAGTGCAACCAACTGAGAGGTGGCAGCCTGGCTTGTGCAAAGGTGACCCACCGAGCAGCTGCAGCCTGACCCTGTGCAAACACAGAGCAGCCAACTGGCACAACTATGAGCAGACAGGGCAGGAACAGAGAAAACAAGCCCTGCCTGGCCCCCAACAATGGTAGGTGGAATCTGTGACCAGAAGCAACAGAAATCACAGCAGAACCAGTGACACAGCCCCCAGTGGTGGCAACCCTGACACCAGCTCTACCAGCAGTGGGGCTGTACACAAGTTCCCAGGTTTCCAGGGCCACCCCCCAGCAACAATGACACATGTGAACCCAGAACCACTGGCAGCAGTGCAATCAGCACCCCAGGTCAACTCAGGATTAGAAGCACAGGTCGTGTACAGGACAGCAGCAGCCAAGCCTGTGGAGAGCCTGTGGAGGAACATGAGACTTGGATGACCAGAACCAAAGTAACCAAAGCTGTACCAAGATAAGAAAAGGTGATTACTGCCACAAATGTGCTGGCAGAGAATCAATTCATCAAACACCATGAAAAACTACAATAACACTGCAAAACAGAAGAAAAATGACAACTCTTCAGAAACCAAATCTGAAGTCACAGAAGACTACAATCTAACTGACAGGAAATTCAAAATAGCTATCAGAAAGAAACTCAGTGAGTTACAAGAAAACTTAGAAAGATTGTTCAGTGAGCTCAGGAATAAAATTAATGAACAGAAAGACTACTTCACCATAAAGGTTGAAGCGCTAAAAAAAACCAAACAGAAATTCTGACTATGAAGAACACAATTAATGAGATATAAAATAGCATAGAAAGCATAAAAAATAGAATAGACATTACAGAGGAGAGAATTAGTGATCTTTTTTCCTTAATGATTGGCACCTGACCTAACATCTGTTGCCAATCTTCCTTTCTTCTTCTTCTTCTTCTCCCCCAAAGCCTCCAGTACATAGTTGTATATTCTAGTTGGGAGTGCCTCTGGTTGTGCTATGTGGGATGCCACCTCACCATGCCTTAATGAGCAGAGCCATGTCCACACCCAGGATCTGAACTGGCGAAACCCTGGGCTGCTGAAGTGGAGTACACAAACCCAACCACCTGGCCATGGGGCTGGCCCCAGAATTAGTGATCTTAAAGAAAGAAACCTAGAAATGCTTCAGGTGGAAGAGAGAGAACTAAGATTTTTTTTAAATTAAGAAATTCTTTGATAAATGTCTGACTAAATTAGGAAAAGTAACATAAGAATTATAGGTATACCAGAGGGAGAAGTAAGAGAGAAAGGAGCAGAGAGCTTGTTCAAAGAAATAATAGCTGAGAGCTTCCCAAACCTGGGGAAAGAACTGGACATACAAGTACATGAAGTCGTTAGAACTCCTAATTCCATCAATGCAAAAAGGCCTTCTCCGAGGCATATAAAATTAAAATTGTCAAAAGTCAATGACAAAGGAAAAATATTAAGGGCAGCGAGAGAGAAGAAAATAACCTACAAAGGAACCTCCATGAGACTTTCGGTGGATTTCTCAGCAGAAATCTTACAGGCTAGAAGAGAATGGAATGATAGATTCAAAATACAAAGACAAAAATTATCAGCCAAGAACACTCTATCCAGAGAAATAATCCTACAGATATGATGGAGAAATAAAAGCTTTTCCCAGATAAACAAAAGCTGAGGGAGATCATCACCACTAGACCTGTATTACAATAAATGATGAAGGGAGCCCTCCTACCTGAAATAAAAAGGCAAAGGATTACAGATATTTGAGCAAGGAGAAAAATAGGCTGATAAAATCAGAAAATTGCAGCTCTCTATCAAAATAGATTAGCGAACAATTATAACATAAAAGATAAAGGGAAAGAAAGCATCAAAAATAACTGTACACACTTCAATTTAGCCACAAACTCACAACACAAAAAAGAATAATTTGTGACAACAAAAACATAGAAGGGGAAGAGAAAAGGGATGTAACCTGCTTAGGCTAATGGAGATAAGTGAAAATGGACTATCTCATCTCTGATATCTTTTAGACAAACCTCATGGTAACCATGATACAAAAAATAAGAGCAGAGTCACAATGCACAAATAAAGAGAAAATTGAGAAAACCATCACAGAAAACAATGAAACTGAAATTGCAATCAGAAATACAAGGGAAAAGAAAAATGGAAATATAAAACAACCAGAAAATAAGAGATAAAATGGTAGTAGTAAGCCCTCATATATCAATAATCACTGTAAATTTAAATGGATTGAATTCACCAATCAGAAGAAACAAAGTGGATGGATGGATTAAAAAAGAAGACCCAACCATATGCTGCCTCCAGGAAACACATCTCAGCTCTAAAGACAAACATAGGCTCAGAGTGAAGGGATGGGAGATATCACTCAAAGCAAATGGCAAGCAAAAGAAAGCAGGTGTAGTCATAGTTATATCAGGCAAAGCAGACTTCAAAATAAAAAAGATAATGAGAGACAAAGATGGGCATTATATAATGATAAAAGGGACATTCCACCAAGAAGACATAACACTTATTATTATATACGCATCTAACACAGGAGCACCAAAGTATATAAACAACTATTAACAGACCTAAAGGGAGAACTTGACAGCAACACAATAATAGTAGGGAACATCAACACCCAACTTACATCAATGGATAAATCATCCAGACAGAAAGTCAACAAGGAAACAGTGGCCTTAAATGAAACACTGGACCAGATAGACTCAATAGATATATAGAGAACATTCCATCACAAAACAGCAGAATACACATTCTTCTCAAGGGCACATGGATTTTTCTCAAAGATAGACCATATGTTGGGAAACAAGGCAAGCCTCAAGAAATTTAAGACGATTGAAATCATATCAAGCATCTTTTCCAACCAAAAATGCTATGAAACTAGAAATCAACTACAAGAAAAAAACTAGGAAAGTCACAAATGTGTAGAGACTAAACAACATGCTACTGAACAACCATTGGATCGATGAAGAAGTTAAAGGATAAATAAAAAACTACCTGGAGACAAATGAAAATGAAAACATAACATACCAATTCTTATGGGATGCAGCCAAAGTGGTACTAAGAGGGAAATTTATAGCAATACAGGCCTACCTCAACAAACAAGAAAAATCTCAAGTAAGTAATCTTAAACTACACCTAAAAGAATTAGGAAAAGAAGAACAAACAAAGCCAAAAAGCAGTAGAAGGAGGGAAATAATAAAAATCAGAGCAGAAATAAGTGAAATGGAAACTAAAAAAACAATATAAGAAATCAATAAAACCAACAGTTGCTGGAGGAAGAGCCAAGATGGCGCCGTGAGTAGTCCTCTTTGTCTCTCGCCCTTCGAGTCTACAATTATTTGGACACTTATCGCTTGACAAAGGATATCCAGACAGCATCTCAGGACATCTGAGACACCCACGCGACTATACATCGGAAGGCGGATGGACTTTCCTCCGGGAGGATGTGGAAATAGGTGAGGGCTCTCCGACCCCGACGGGCAGCCTGGTACCCGCAAGCGGCTTTCTTCCAACGGACGCCCCCAGAGGATCCACGCACGTCTAGGGCAGGAGCGAGAACACAACAGAGGAGCGACGGTGGAAACAGGTGACCAGAACCCTACCTAAACCCCCTGCAATTACTCCTAAACGCAGAGGGAAACTTTGGAGTTGCACACCTGAGCCCGCGGGGAGAGTCTCTCCCCGCCATTGGCGGGGGGATCCAGCCTGGTGCTCAGGGCGCCCGGAGGGTCCCAGAGAGAGACACGGAGGGCATGGAGATCTCCCAGCTGCCGTTGCCCGCCCCGTGGGACTAGGGATTGCCGGAGATCTCGGAGAGGACCGGGGCCAGGGGAATTTTCAAAGGCCGGTCCTGCGACCCGGAGGGGAAGCGCCGGAGCTCCGCCCGGGCAGCAGACAAAACTCTCTGTCTGCCATTAGCAGAGGGGCCACGCCCAGCATTCACGGCTCCGGCAGAGGCCCGGAGAGAAGCCCTGAGGGCGGGGCGACCCCCAGCTGCCGTTGCCCACCCCGTGAGGCTAGGGATTGCCGGAGATCTCGGAGAGGACCGGGGCCGGGGGAATTTTCAAAGGCCGGTTCTGCGACCCGGAGGGGAAGCGCTGGAGCTCCGCCGGGCAGCAGACAAAACTCCCTGTCTGCCATTGGCAGAGGGGCCACGCCCAGCATTCACGGCTCCGGGAGAGGCCAGGAGAGAAGCCCTGAGGGCGGGGCGACCCCCAGCTGCCATTGCCCGCCCCGTGGGTCTAGGGATTGCCGGAGATCTCGGAGAGGACTGGGGCTGGAGAGAGTTCCAGAGACCCAGCTTAGTAGCCTAGGGGGAAACCCTACAGGCTCACAGCAGCCTTAGGGAAAGCCTCTGCACAGCACCAGTAGAAGGCACCCAGCCGCCAGCCACAAGGCTGGAAGACCCCAGGGCAAAAGCAGCATAACTAGGTGTACTAACCACAGACTGTAGAAGATGCCAATAGCTCTCCTGCGACCTATAGAGGACAAGTGAGATTTGGTGGGTGCCGACAGCAACGGAGCGACAAATATAAGTGATCCCACCCCTGGCTGCTGGAAAAGCCCATAACACCGTTGCAGACCCCAAGGAGAGAGCACATCTAGGTGGGCTGCAACAGTAGGCACCTGCAGCCTGAAGCCCCCCTGTGACGGCCCCCACAGCAGAGGAGGGAATCCAAAGGGCCACTGTGGCTACGAAGAGGGGCCCAGGCCCAGTTAGCAACTACGGACAGGGTTCCTGGTTGGTGAAATATAAACAGCTGCTCCTCCCACCGCAGCAGCTGAAACAAGTGAAAGGAGCAACTAAACTCTATCTCCATGCGGAGGCACAAATCAACAACATCAAGCAATATGAAAAAATACATTAAATCTCCAGAACAGAAAGAAAGCAACAAATACACAGAAAACAATCCCAAAGAAAATGAGATGTATAACCTAATGACGATGACTTCAAAACAGCCATCATTAAGATTCTCAATGAGTTAAGAGAGAATTCTGACCGACAACTCAACGAGTTCAGGAGCTATGTCACAAAAGAGTTTGATACGATAAAGAAGAACCAAACAGAAATATTGGAAATGAAGAACACAATAGAGGAGATTAAGAAAAATCTAGATGCTCTGAACAGTAGGGCCGATAATATGGAGGAAAGAATTAGCAATTTGGAAGATGGCAATATAGAATTGTTGCAGGCAGAGGAGGAGAGAGAAGCAAGACTTAAAAGAAATGAAGAAACTCTCCGAGAATTATCAGACACAATTAGGAGATGCAACGTAAGGATTATAGGTATACCAGAGGGAGAAGAGAAGGAGAAAGGGGCAGAAAACCTATTCAAAGAAATAATGGCTGAGAACTTCCCAAATCTGGTGAGGGAGATGGATCTTCAGGTGACAGAAGCCAATAGATCTCCAAACTTTATCAATGCAAGAAGACCAACTCCACGGCATATAGTAGTGAAGCTAGCAAAAGTCAACGACAAGGAGAAAATATTAAGGACAGCCAGGCAAAAGAAACTAACCTACAAAGGAACCCCCATCAGGCTATCAGCAGATTTCTCAGCAGAAACTTTACAGGCTAGAAGAGAGTGGAATGATATATTCAAAAATCTGAAGGACAAAAATCTACAGCCGAGAATTCTCTACCCAGCGAAAATATCCTTCAAATACGATGGAGAAATAAAAACTTTCCCAGATAAACAAAAATTAAGGGAGTTCATTGCCACAAAACCTCCTCTTCAGGAAATCCTCAGGAAAACCCTCATTCCTGAAAAATCCAAAAAAGGAAAGGGGCTACAAAACCAAGAGCAGAGGAGATAAGTAGAAGGACAACAACAGAGAGTAGCAGCTCTACATCAGAACAGATTAAACCATGGGACGAGAAACAAAGGAAACTGAAGAAAACCGGAAAACAAGGCACAAAATGGGAGTGGTAGGCCCCCACGTCTCAATAATCACTCTAAATGTAAATGGATTGAACTCCCCAATCAAAAGACACAGAGTGGCAGGATGGATCAAAGAACAAGATCCAACAATATGCTGCCTCCAGGAAACACACCTCAGCCCCAAAGACAAACACAGACTCAGAGTGAAGGGATGGAGAACAATACTCCAAGCTAATAATGAACAAAAGAAAGCAGGTGTCGCTATACTAATATCAGACAAGGTAGATTTCAAAGCAAAACAGATAAAGAAAGATAAAGAGGGACAGTATATAATGATAAAAGGGACTCTCCACCAAGAAGACATAACACTTATAAATATATACGCACCCAACACAGGAGCACCAAAATTTGTAAAGCAACTCTTAATAGAACTAAAAGAAGACATCAACAACAATACAATAATAGTAGGGGACCTCAACACACCATTAACACCAATGGACAGAACATCCAGACAGAAAATCAACAAGGAAATAATAGAATTAAATGAAAAATTAGACCAGATGGACTTAATAGATATATATAGAACACTTCATCCAAAAACAGCAGGTTACACATTCTTCTCAAGTGCACATGGAACATTCTCAAGGATTGACCATATTTTGGGAACCAAAGCAAACATCAATAAATACAAGAGAGTTGAAATAATATCAGGCATCTTTTCTGATCATAACGCTATTAAACTAGAAATCAACTACAAGAAAAAAGCAGAGAAAGGTGCAAAAATGTGGAGACTAAACAACACGCTTCTCAACAAACAATGGATCATTGAAGAAATTAAAGAAGAAATCAAATATTATCTGGAGACAAATGAAAATGAGAACACGACATACCAAATCATTTGGGATGCAGCAAAAGCAGTCCTAAGAGGGAAATTCATCGCAATACAGGCTCACCTCACTAAACAAGAAAAAGCTCACGTAAGCAACCTCAAACGACACCTAACAGAACTAGAAAAAGAAGAACAAACAAAGCCCAGAGTCAGTAGAAGGAGGGAAATAATAAAAATAAGAGCAGAAATAAACGATATTGAAACAAAAAAGACAATAGAAAGGATCAATGAAACAAAGAGTTGGTTCTTCGAAAGAATTAACAAAATTGACAAACCCCTAGCCAGACTCACCAAGAAAAGAAGAGAGAAAGCGCAAATTAATAAAATCAGGAATGACAGAGGAGAAATCACAACAGATACCAATGAAATACAAGAGATCATAAGAGAATACTATGAAAAACTATATGCCAACAAATTGAACAACTTGGAAGAAATGGACAAATTCCTAGACTCCTACAATCTCCCCAAACTGAATCAGGAAGAAATGGAGAATCTGAATAGACCAATCACAAGTAAGGAAATAGAAACGGTAATCAAAAACCTCCCCAAAAACAAGAGTCCAGGACCAGACGGCTTCTCTGGAGAATTCTACCAAACATTCAAAGAAGACTTAATACCTATTCTCCTCAAACTGTGCCAGAAAATTGAGAAAGATGGAGAACTCCCTAACACATTCTATGAAGCCAACATCACTCTGATCCCCAAACCTGACAAGGACAACACAAAGAAGGAGAACTACAGGCCGATATCACTGATGAACATAGATGCAAAAATCCTCAACAAAATTTTGGCAAACCGATTACAGCAATACATCAAAAAGATTATACACCATGATCAAGTGGGATTTATACCAGGGACACAGGGATGGTTCAACACCCGCAAGTCAATCAACGTGATACACTACATCAACAAAATGAAAAACAAAAACCACATGATCATCTCAATAGATGCAGAGAAAGCATTCGACAAGATCCAACACCCATTTATGATAAAAACCCTCAGTAAAATGGGTATAGAAGGAAAGTACCTCAACATAATAAAGGCCATATATGATGGACCCACAGCCAACATCATACTCAATGGACAAAAGCTGAAAGCCATCCCTCTGAGGACAGGAACAAGACAAGGGTGCCCACTTTCACCACTCCTATTCAACATAGTACTGGAGGTGCTGGCCAGAGCAATTCGGCAGGAAAAAAAAATAAAAGGAATCCAAATAGGTAACGAAGAAGTAAAACTCGCGTTGTTTGCAGACGACATGATCTTATACATAGAAAACCCCAAAGAATCCACAGAAAAACTATTAGAAATAATCAACAACTACAGCAAAGTAGCAGGGTATAAAATTAACGTGCATAAATCAGTAGCATTTCTATACACTAACAATAAACTAACAGAAAAAGAACTCAAGAACTCTATCCCATTCACAATCACAACGAAAAGAATAAAATACCTTGGGATAAACTTAACCAAGGAAGTGAAGGATCTATACAATGAAAACTACAAGACTTTCTTGAAAGAAATAGGCGATGACATAAAGAGATGGAAAAACATTCCTTGCACATGGATTGGAAGAATAAACATAGTTAAAATGTCCATACTACCTAAAGCAATATACAGATTCAATGCTATCCCAATCAGAATCCCAAGAACATTCTTCACAGAAATTGAACAAACAATCCTAAAATTCATATGGGGGAACAAAAGACCACGAATTGCTAAAGCAATCCTGAGCAAGAAAAACAAAGCCGGCGGAATCACAATCCCCGATTTCAAAACATACTACAAAGCTACAGTGATCAAAACAGCATGGTACTGGTACAAAAACAGGTCCACAGATCAATGGAACAGAATTGAAAGCCCAGAGATAAAAGCACACATCTATGGACAGCTAATCTTCGACAAAGGAGCAG
Source organism: Equus asinus (assembly GCF_041296235.1). Lineage (NCBI taxonomy): Eukaryota > Metazoa > Chordata > Mammalia > Perissodactyla > Equidae > Equus > Equus asinus. The sequence continues at coordinate 59,338,845 of NC_091820.1, read as the reverse complement.
AGGGCCTACAATGGAGAAAAGAAAGTCTCTTCAACAAATGGTGCTGGGAAAACTGGACAGCCACATGCAAAAGATTGAAAATCGACCATTCTTTTTCACCACACACCAAAATAAACTCAAAATGGATCAAAGACCTAAAGATTAGGCCTGAGACAATAAGTCTTTGGGAAGAGAATATAGGCAGTACACTCTTTGACATCAGTTTCAAAAGAATCTTTTCGGACACTGTAACTCCTCAGTTGAGGGAAACAATAGAAAGAATAAACAAATGGGACTTCATCAGACTAAAGAGCTTCTTCAAGGCAAGGGAAAACAGAATTGAAACAAAAAAACAGCTCACTAATTGGGAAAAAATATTTACAAGCCACTTATCCGACAAAGGGTTAATCTCCATAATATACAAAGAACTCACACTGCTTAACAACAAAAAAACAAACCACCCGATCAAAAAATGGGCAGAGGACATGAACAGACATTTCTCAAAAGAAGATATGAATATGGCCAATAGACACATGAAAAGATGTTCATCATCGCTAATCATCAGGGAAATGCAAATCAAAACTACACTAAGATATCACCTTACCCCCGTTAGATTGGCAAAAACATCCAAAACCAAGAACGACAAATGTTGGAGAGGTTGTGGAGAAAGAGGAACCCTCATACACTGTTGGTGGGAATGCAAACTGGTACAGCCACTATGGAAAACAGTATGGAGATTTCTCAAAAAGTTAAAAATAGAAATACCCTATGACCCAGCCATCCCATTACTGGGTATCTATCCTAAGAACCTGATATCAGATATCTCAAGAGTCCGTTGCACCCCTCTGTTCATCGCAGCATTATTTACAATAGCCAAGACGTGGAACCAGCCTACATGCCCAGAAACTGATGATTGGATAAAGAAGATGTGGTATATATACACAATGGAATACTACTCAGCCATAAAAAAAGACGAAATTGGCCCATTCACAACAATGTGGATGGACCTCGAGGGCATTATGTTAAGCGAAATAAGTCAGTCAGAGAAAGACGAACTCTATATGACTCCACTCATAGGTGGAAATTAGTATATTGAGAAGGAGATCTGATCGGTGGTTACCAGGGAAAAGGGGGGGTGGGGGGAGGGCACGGAGGGGGAAGTGGTGTACCCACAACATGACTAACAAAAATGTACAACTGAAATTTCACAAGCTTGTAATCCATCATAACATTAATAAAAAAAAAAAAATAAAAATAAAAACCATCTGTAAACCCAGCAGCCAGAAATAATCAAGACTTCCAAATTTGTTCTGTTCATGTATATGCATATTTGGGATCATGTTATAACTAGCTTTTATTGCCTAATATATTGCAAACGTTTTTCCATGTCAAAAAGTATACTTCTATGGCATTTTTAATGTCTGTGTGGTATCCCATTATACAAATGCACCTTAATTATCATCACTGTTTTTGTACATTTGGGTTGTTTCCAACTTTTCACTTTTGCAAAATTACTTGTAGCTAAATCTCTGTACACATCCTTAAATATTTCCTCACAATAAAATCCTGGAACTGCTAAAAAAAAAAAAAAAAAAAAAAAAAAAACCAACAGTTGCTTCTTTAAAAAGATAAACCAAATTGACAAACCTTTAGCTAGACTCATCAAGAAAAAAAGAGAGAAGGCTCAAATAAATAAAATCAGAAACGAAAAAGGAGAAATTACAATGGACATCTCAGAAATACAAAAGATTATAAGAGAATACTATGAAAAGCTGTATGACAACAAATTGGACAATCTAGAAGAAATGCATAAATTCTTAAAGAATCACACAAGTTCCCAAAAATGAATCAAGAAAAAATAGAGAATTTGAATAAACCAATCACCAGTAAGGAGATCGAAACAGTAATCAAAAATCTCCCCCAAAATAAAAGTCCAGGACCAGGCGGCTTACCTGGTGAATTCTACCAAACCTTCAAAGAAAACATAATACCTATCCTGCTCAAAGTCTTCCAAAAAATTGAAGAGGAAGGGAAGCTCCCTAACTCATTCTATGAAGCCAACATTACCCTGATACCAAAACCAGACAAGGACAACACAAAAAATGAAAATTACAGGCCAATATAACTGATGAACATAGATGCAAAAATCCTCAACAAAATACTAGCAAATTGAATGCAACAATACATTAAAAATCTCATGTACCATGATCAAGTGGGATTTACTCCAGGGATGGTTCAACATCTGCAAATCAATCAACATGATACACCACATTAACAAAATGAAGAATAAAAATCTCATGATCATCTTAATAGATGCAGAGAAAGCATTGGACAAGATACAGCACCAATTTATGATAAAAACTCTAAATAAAATGGGTATAGAAGGAAAATACCTCAACATAATAAAGGCCATATATGACAAACCCACAGCAAATATCATTCTCAATGGAGAAAAACTGAAAGGTATCCTCCTAAGAACAGGAACCAGACAGGGATGCCTACTTTCACCATGCTTATTTAACATGATATTGGAAGTCTTAGCCAGAGCAGTCAGAGAAGAAAAAGAAATAAAAAGGATCCAAATTGGAAAGGAAGAAGTGAAACTGTCACTCTTTGCAGATGACATGATTTTATATCTAGAAAACAATAAAGAATCCACTAAAAAGTTTCAGAAATAATAAATGAATACAGTCAAGTTGCAGGATACAAAATCAACATACAAAAATCAGTTACATTTCTATACACTAATAACAAAGGAACAGAAGGAGAAATTAAGAATACAATCCCATTTACAATTGCAACAAAAAGAACAAAATACCTAGGAATAAACTTAACCAAAGAGGTGAAAGATCTGTACACTGAAAACTATAAAACATTGTTGAAAGAAATTGAAGCAGACACAAAGAAATGGAAAGATACTCTGCACTCTTGGATTGGAAGAATTAACATAGTTAAAATGTGCATACTTCCTAAAGCCATCCCTATCAAAATTCCAACATTTTTCACAGAATTAGAATGAAGAATCCTAAAATTTATATGGAACAACAAAAGACCCCAAATAGCCAAAGGAATTCTGAGAGAAAAGAAGAAAGCTGGAGTTATCACACTCACTGATTTCAAAATATACTACAAAGCTATAGTAACCAAACAGCATGGTACTGGCACAAAAATAGACACATGTATCAATGGAACGAATCGAGAGCCCAGGAATAAACCTACATGTATAGAGACAACTAATTTTTGACAAGGGAGCCAAGAACATGCAATGGAGAAAGGAAAATTTCTTCAATAAATGGTGTTGGGAAAACTGGACAGCCACATGCAAAAGAATGAAGGTAGACCATTATCTTACACCATATACAAAAATCAACTCAAAATGGATTAAAGACTTGAATGTAAGATCTGAAACCATTAAACTTCTAGAAGAAAATATAGGCAATACACTCTTTGACATTGGTCTTAGCAGCATTTTTTCAAATACCATGTCTGACCAGGCAAGGGAAACAGTAGAAAAAGTAAACAAATGGGACATCAAACTAAAAAGCTTCTGCACAGCAAAGGATACAATCAACAAAATGAAAAGACAACCTAACAATTGGGAGGAGATGTTTGCAAACTATATATCAGATAATGGGTTAATATCCAAAATATAAAAAGAACTCATATGTCTCAACAACAAAAAAACTAACAACCCAATTAAAAAGTGGGCAAAAGATCTGAACAGACATTTCACCAAAGAAGATATACAGATGGCCAACAGGCACATAAAGAGATGTTCAACATCATTAACTATCAGGGAAATGCAAATCCAAACCACAATGAGGTTTCACCTCACTCCCATCTGAATGGCTATAATTAACAAGACAGGGAACAAGAAGTGTTGGAGAGGATGTGGAGAGAAGGGAAACCTCGTACACTGCTGGTGGGAGTGCAAACTGGTGCAGCCACTATGTGAAGCAGTATGGACTTTCCTCAGAAAATTAAGAATAGAACTACCATACGATCCAGGTATTCCACTGCTGGGTATTTATCCAAAGAACTTGAAAACACAAATGCATAAAGATACATGCACCCCTATGTTCGTCACAGCATTATTCACAATAGCCAAGACTTGGAAGCAACCTAGGTGCCTATCAAGGGACAAATGGATAGAAGATGTAGTATATATACACAATGGGATACTACTCAGCCATAAGAAACGATGGAATCTGGCCATTTGTGACAACATGGAGGGAGTTTGAGGGTATTGTGCTAAGTGAAATAAGTCAGAAGGAGAAAGTCAAATACCATATGATCTCAGTTATAAGCAGAAGATAAAAATGACAAACACATAGCAACAGAGATTGGATTGGTGGTTACCAGAGGGGAAGCAGGGAGACGGAGGAGGGCAAAAGGAGTGATTAGGCACGTGTGTAGTGATAGACTATAATTAGTCTTTGGGTGATGAACATGATGTAAGCTACACAGAATTCAAAATATATTACGATGTATACCTGAAATTTATATGATGTTGTAAACCAACGTTACTGCAATAAAAAAAAGAGTGTTTATTTATGAGTATGCTCAAGAATATTTACCACTGCATTATTTCAATAAGTGGGAAATTGGAAATAGCCATCAATTAATGTGCAGAACAGCAATAGGGCATGTGTACTCTTAATATATAGTAAGTTCTTAAAAATCAATAAGAAGGGGCCACCCAGTGGCATAGTGACTGGGTTTGTGCACTCTGCTTCAGCAGCCTGGGATTTGCGGGTTTGGATCCTGGATGTAGACCTACACACTGCTCATCAAGCTATGTTGTAGCCACATCTCATATACAAAAAAATAGAGGAAGATTGGCAACAGATGTTAGCTCAGGGCTAATCTTCCTCACGAAAAAACCAAATAAATTTTTTAAAAATACAATTAAAAAAATCAATAAGAGGGGCCAGCCTGGTGGTACAGCGGTTAAGTGTGCACATTCCACTTCGGTGGCCCCGGTTTGCCAGTTCGGATCCCGGGTGCGGACATGGCACTGCTTGGCAAGCCATGCTGTGGTAGGCATCTCACGTGTAAATTGGAGGAAGATGGGCATGTATGTTAGCTCAGGGCCAGTCTTCCTCAGCAAAAAGAGGAGGATTGGCAGCAGTTAGCTTAGGGCTAATCTTCCTCAAAAAAAAAAAAAATCAATAAGAAAAAGTCAAATAACCCAGTAAAAAAATGGGGAAAAATTCTTGACAGGCAACTCATAGGAAAAAGTTTAAATGGTCAATTAACATATATGAAACATTCAACTTCACTCATAAGTGCAAATTAAAGCAACAATGAAACATCATTTTCCAATTGGCAAAAATAAAAGGTTTGATAGTTCCCGCTGTTGATGAGGGAATAGACACCAGGCACTCTCATATAAAGCTGGTTCCATAAAGGACAAGATTGATCAATAAGACTACATTAAAATCACAAGCATCTGTCTATTTAAAAGGAGTAATTAAGACTGTGGAAAGGCAATCCACTGATTCAGAGAAGATATTCACAATAAATATATTTGACATAGGATTCACATCCAGTATATACAAAGACCCCTTACAAATCTGTATGAAAAAGACAGACAACCCATTAGAAAAGTGGGCAAAAGAATTGAAAATGCACTTCACAAAAGATGATATCCAAATGGCCAATGAACATACAGAAAAGTGCTTGACTTCGTAAATCATCAGTAAAATGCAAATTAAAACCAAAGGGAGATGCCAGTCCACCCCCATAAGAATGAATTTTTAAAAACTCAAAATATTAAGTATCGTCAAGGACCTGAAGCAAGTGGAAAATGCACCCACCTCTCACAGTAGTGTCAACTGGTATAATCAGTTTGGAAAATTGGCAATAGCTACTAACACTGAAAATAAAAGCATATCATAAACCCAGCAGTTCCATTTCTAAGTATATGTCAAACAAAAATGTATAACTAGGTACAAGAATGTTTATGGCAGCTTCATTCATAATATCCAAAAACTAGAAACACCCCAATGTCCATCAACAGTAGAATAGATGAATAAACTGTGATATATTCAAACAGTGAAATTTTATATGGCAATGAGGAAAAACAGAATTATTTCTGTACAACATGAATGAACTTCAAAAAATATAACTTCAAGCAAAAGAATATAGACAAAAAATTATACATACTTATGATTCAGTTTATATAAAGTAAAAGTAACCTGTGCTTTCAGAAGTCAGAATAGTGGTTACCTTAGGGGTTGGATACGCCTGGAAGGGGCTACAGTGGACTTCTGGAGTGTAAGTAATGTCATGTGTGATCTGGATACTGGTTACAGAGGTGACTTAACATTACAAAACATCATTGAGCTGTACACTCATGATTTGTGCATTTCTCTGTATGTATGATATGCTTCAATAAAATTTTTCCTTAAAAAAATGCAAAAGCAGGATGTAAAACAGTGTGTCTATCTGGAAGAACACATACCAAATGTAATTAGAGGTTATTGCTGGGAGTTGAGATTTGAGGACATTTTTACTTAATTCTTATACCTTGATACACTGTTTTCAGTTCCTATGAATCTGTATCTTTTCAATGTAAATTCATAAATGTGATCATATAAATGCCTTTGTTAATGTGGTTTTTTTCCTTTCTATTGTTTTCCTGCTTTCCCCCTTCCATGGCAGCCTGACCCCCACCCTACCATAGGTAATCTCTATTAAAAATTTTAATATCCTTTCATATTTTTCTCTATATTCCTAAAATTCTATATAGATATATAGACATATATTGGGGGGTGTTTTTTGGTTATTATTTTACAAAAAAGCAGAGGGCAGAGAGACGGTATCCACACTTTTTCACATATTTCTATTTTCATGAAACAATACTTTATGGAACATACCATTTTTATCATCAGAACGAACAATGAAGCTGTTTTCATTAGGAGAGGAAAAAAGTATAGAGCTCCCATTAGCTTAAACCTGGCTAGTTCTAAGATTGGTCCATTGAAAAGGGTTATGAGAACCTGAAATACTGTCAGCAATGCTTACCTCCCAAGCCAAGAATCCCCTCAGAAAGGATCTAGGCCTTCCATTGGTCAAACCCAGGGATGTTTGGCGGAGCTCAGAATGAGGGAGGCCTAGAAGGGAGGTGGTGCTGCTATCTACTAGTCCTTTAAAAACAGCTAGCCCCCCTGAAGGAAGGAAGCAAGCATTACATCAAGCTCATTTTCTGTAACTGTCCAGGACCTTCCCTCTTACTCCCCTGGATCATTTCCCCGGTCTTATGTTCCAGTCTCCACTCTCTGCTTCTATCCTCTCAGGACAGGTGATCTGTCTGGACTCCCCTCTTTGGATTACTGATCTCCATCCTTTCAAATCCGGATTTTCTCTAGCTCCGGAGGTGCCTGACAGATTCAGGTGAGAACGTCCCTTCCTTTTAGAGAGGGGGGATTCTTATACCTCGGCCCTCCACTGGACCTATTTCCAAGACACCGTTTCTTCCTCAGTGTCCCAGCACGAGGTCCAAGGCCTCAAAGACAGGTTCTAGATTCCATTCCTGCCACGGCGACCTGGAGCATACAGACCTCGACACCAAAATTCGGTCCTCTCTGAGGCAGGACAGGGGCCACCGAGCCCTCTTTGGGACGGAGGCCGCAGCATTTCCCCCTCCCCACCGCCCGGCCTCCCCTGGGCCAGAGCCCGCCCAGAAGAACTACGCGCTCCTCAGCGTCGATTTCCTGCTGATCCCGAGCCGGATAAAATTAGCCCATTGCTTACAGCTAACAAGTATCCTCACAGCTAACAAGTGTCAGAGCCCGCGTCCAGCTGGGGGGAGAGGAGGGCAGAGCTGAGCCTGGCGACGCTCCCGCCCGGGCCAGCCTGACTCGTGGATTGACAGCACCTGTCGGGTGGCCCCCACCCAGCGCCTCCTCGCTCCCCCGCTCCTGCCATAGACTGTGGCCCCGCCGCGGGGATGGGGGCCTAGGGACTGGCGGGGCGACGGCTACCCTCCTTTCCCACCGCACACACACCCTACACTGCCCTCGCAAAACTGGGCCCTGGGATCCGGAGATGGGGTGCTAACCGGTACCATTTTCCACCAGGTCCCCACGCCCACCCCACACTCGGGGGATGTCTGAGGATGCAGACGGGGCTAGGGGCCCCGGGGCCCTGGCTGCTGCTCCTGGTCCTGCCGCTGGCCTCTGGTCACCTTGGGCGAGGAGGGGACGGTTCCTGCCCCTCCATGGCCCTCTATCCATTTCCCGGCCTGGGAGGGGTAAGAACCCGGGAGACGCGCCACGGAGAGCCATCTGCCCCTGCTACTCAGACAGAAGTCAGGCCCGCCCAGGACAACCACCCTTCCCGCCCAGGGGAAGCGGGCGGGAAGGAAGGCGGGAGGACCCAGCCCAGGGCCCTGCCAACTATCCTGGGAGCCAGGCGGATAGACAGCAGCTGCCAGTGAGTCCCGGGCTCGGCTCCTCCTCAATGCCCCGCCCCCACTGCCCTGCCTGCGCCACCGCCACCAGGGACTGCAGCGTCGCCGCCCCCACCGAGCGCTGGGTCCAGAGCCCTGGAGGTGATGAGGGATGCGCCGGCCGACAACCCCTTCCCACCGGCGGCCCCCTCCTTTCTTCTCCCTACCAGACCTGGCCCCAAGGCCCCAAGGGCGGGCTCGGGCCGCAGTTAGCGAAGGACCTAAGTGATTCCAGGCACGAGGCCCGCCAGGATGAGAGGGCTGGGGGCGGGATCAGCCTCCAGGAAACGCTCCGGTCTACAGCAGCCATCCTCCTCTGCCCGCCTCTCCAACCTCCAACTCTGGGCTGGGCTTGTGGGGCCGCCTCCTCCACGCAGGCCAGCACAATGAGGCTGCTTCTGCCAAAGAACTGACCCATCCCTCAACCGCGCGCTGCCCCAGTCCCCATAAAAGCTGTCCCAGAACTCCGCGGAGGCAACTGCCCTGGTGGAAGCTCTCCGCTCAGACCTGCTCCCCGGCCACACAGGGTGAAGGGCAGCCCCCACCAGCTGCCCTAGTTCACACAGGTAAACTAGCGGATTTCCTAAGCTTGAGAATCCTCCTCCAAACCTAGACGGAGCCTCAGGAATGGACCAGATTGACTCTAAGACCTGCCCTCCTCAACTTGCTCCCGGCCCAACATTCCTCCACCCTACTCTCCACCAATCCCCTTCTTTCAGCCACTTGCCTAAGTGGAGGTGAAGGAGGGGCCAGGGTAACCACCTCCACTCCTCTCCCACACACACCCACATACACTCTTCCTCCCCCACAGGCGGAGTCTTCTGGGTGGGGGCCAGTCTTGCAGATCCTTCTGCCTTACAGCCTTGCAAGGGCCAGAGTTTCCTCCTGTCAGTCCGAGATCTTCCGGCTACCAGCCTCCTCATGAGCGTCCTCCCACCCATCCCTCCCCCGCCCCACCCCGCCATCCACGTGCACAGACACACTCCATCCTTCAGCTCCATGAACACGAGAGCATTCCCTCCAGCATATCTGGACACAGAGGCCCCATTCAATGATAACAGGGCACCCTCACCTGCAGGTGGGCAACTCACGGCTCACAGATGTTCCCACATCCCTCATCATGCTCGACTCTTCCCCCGACCCTGGAAGGCAGCTGCTCTTATACCTGTTTTACAGATGGGGAAAGTGAGGCCCAGAGGGAAGCTGAATGCCAGCTTCCAAACCTTATCTCCAAAGCTCTTTCCACTCACTTCACAGAAAATAGGGAAGTAAGCAAACCTCTCTTTTCCCTTGACTTCTCAGAAAGCCTGCTTGCTGCTCCTGGAGTTGGCACCTGCTGCCCCCAGGCCCACTCTGCCCCCCAAGGAAGGCTCTGGGCAGTGAGTGGCACCACAGCCACAGGACGGAGGCATGGAAGGCAGCAGAAGCTGAGCCGGAGTCCTTGTGCACTGCGCACCCACCCACCCCAGCCTCTCCTATGGAGGGAGCGGCACGGGGAGGGGGATGTGGAAGAGGAATTAGGAGTGTCTGAAATGCCTTTCCCTGGGAGTACACAGCATTGTCTTCTGGGTTTCTCTCTCATCAAAATGGAGGTAAAACTCCAAAATGAGCTCTCCTGTTCCTTACTCCCTCAGTCCTACTCTTATTATTCAATAAAATTACCATCACCAAAGGCTAATTTCCAGTGCCTTGCTTAAATGACCATAGACACCCAAAGGACCCTTTGTGTGGCCTAGTTAATGGAGGTAAGGTCAGAACCTTATTTTAAAAGTAGTTGTTGTTACATACCCTCTCCGTAGTAGCATGCATTTCCCCATACAACTAACTAACTGATCCTTACACAACTGGCTTAATCCTAGGACTTACATGACTTTCCCAATTTTGAAACCATGCCATCTCTGATGGCCTCAGCAGGCTAGCCCAACTCCCCAGGACATTTGCATGACTTTCTACTTAGAGGCTTATCTCCACAAAGAAGGCCACTATCTATACGCACCAATGGGGGCTTCCTGTTCCCTAATAAGAACTTATGGAATAGATCTTGGGCTTCCTAGCCTTATATCCTTTCTCTGTCATTTACTTATTCCTAAGTTTAGATAGTTACTCTTTGGGCTTCAGTTTCTTCATCTGTACAATTCAGTTAATAACAATTATTCTTCAGGGATAATATGAGACCAGAAAAATGAGTTAATGAATATAAACTGGTTGGTCCAAAGTAGATGGACAATAAATGTCCCTGTACGGGAGCCCCGTAACAACCTTTCTACTGTTTGAGTCTAAGGCCTTTTCTCAGTCTTAGATTGACTCCCTATGTTAGTTTTCTTTGTGGTAGGCACCAGTGCCTCGGCCATTTTCCTTCCTGCCACCTATGTCATGTTTGACTGTCTTGTGCTCTTGTGGACCTCTCTAATTTTTTTTTCATGGATATGTTAGTTAAGTCGCAAGATTTATCCACACCCCATTCTAAGTGAAATGGCCCTGCCCACAGCTGGTGCTGGCTAAGTACCCACATTTTCTACCTTATGACTCCACTTGTCCTCTCTCCCCATGCCACAGCTAAATTTTTGTGGTGGGGAGCGAGAGAAACCTTTTCCAAGGGCATAAGCTGGCCTGTATGGGCTGGGTTGAAAAAATTAACTGAGCTAATCAAATGCTTCCTTTCTTACATCCAAATATGAAACAGAAAACAGCAATAACAAAAACCACAGAGTGAATTATTACAGCTAAAAGGTCATGAGTACAGTTGGGGCTGGAGAAGTCATGATAGGCCATTTACAGGGAGATTTATAAGTAATAATGACTAATTAGAGGCAATCAAATGGTAGTGGGATGAAAAGAAGCAGTCGCTTAGTTACTAGAATGAAGACTCTAAACTCTTACCAAAATTCTCTAGGGCTACCTTGAAGCCAAAACTATCCTGCACTCTAATCTTGGTGAGGTCCATTCCTGTTAGTGTTTGTTCTTGGAGTTCTGTATTACTCCTTCCGTCTGTTACTCTATTCATTGCCTTAGAATAAACTTCACTTTATGTGAGTTAACTTTAGTGGGTTTCTTGCAACAAATTGAGCCTGAATAGACCCCCTCTTCTTTCCTGAATTTCCCATGGATTATAATGGAACATTTTACCCTGGATAAAATGACCAAAAATAAAGATGCATTTTCTTTACACTAAAACTTGCACCAGGTAATGATGGATATTAATTGCAAGCACAACTGTGTTGTCTTTATCAATATTCTGCCTGGAAACAGGGATGGAGAGAAATGGAGACCTCTGATGGAATGCAGGATCATTTGATGTAGGTCGAAGGGCTACAGTGGCAATTAGAAAGGAGCTCATCCAAATCATGGTGATATAAGTATGGGGGTGGCAGTGTGGTCTTGCAGAAATAATCAGGAAAGCCCAAATCACTGCCTTTAAGGCTCTTGGCTCTGCTAGCTATATCAACACAACATGGGGCTACCCTATCTGGTTTGGCTGACCTCCAGATGAGTCAACTGGTTCCTGACTTTGTGCTTTTTAGCATGCTCCAGTTTGCTTCTAGTGCTTCTACCTCATTTTTCCTCCATCCTGTCACCTTGTCCCTTCACCTTCTCCCCCCACCCCCATTTCCCTGCCTTGGACTTCCTGTCTTGTCTGGTTGCTTACTCTTTAGCCCTTTGTTATATCTGCCCTCTCTGCTTCAGAAGCAAACCTATGCACCAGAAAGCAGTTTTACTAACATGGCAACTTGATTTTGGAGAATTGACCTAGAGTTCTCTGCTCTATCCTCTCTAAGATCCCTGGCTGAGATCCTACAGATTGTCTAATAAATTTGTTTCATTCCTCTACTGATTTGATGTCTGTGTTCACTCTGGAACTCCCCATCCTTCTGCTTTCTCCACAACAACCTCCCAACCCACTTTAAATGCGTATATAAATTATTTACTGCTACAGACTGGAAATAAATGCAACTACTTTGCTGGCACCAACTTGTGACTTGGCTCTGGCTCAACCCCTTGGATACTGACAAGAGTGACTAACTGAACTACAGCATGTCAGCCAGTGGAAAGAAAGGGCCTGGAGAATGAACTGAAGCAGGGAGGGTAGAGTGCATTCCAGGACCTCGTTCTGCACATGGTGCTAAAGGACAAATTAAAGGAAATTGGTCCAGGGGTGTAGCCATGATAATCAACCTAACTAAGGTGTCTATGCTAAGTTTCTTCAGTTACAAGTAACAAAAACCAATGTAAGCTACTTCAGGCAAAATAGGGAAATTTATTACAAGGAGTTAGAGGTGTCTCGCAAAACCCAAGGTCAAGAATGTTACTGGATCCCAGGAATGGATTAGAATAGGCAACTGCAAACTCTTCAGAAATTCAGACAATAGACAATATCATTTATCCTTCTCTTTATAATATTTCTTTTTGCTTCACTCTCTCTGATGAGCAGATTCCTCTGCTCCTCAGAAGGCATGGGGAAACATAGCTTCCACACAGGGCCATGGCACTATTGTTTACTTTCTAAGGGTCAGCCACAGGAGAAAACATCAGTTCCCCACCCCCTCTCTTTCTCCCTTTTTTTCTCACTCTCTTTCTGCCCTGAAATTTCAAATTGCCAGGAAGAGCTTCTAAATAGTCAAGTGCTCATCCTTAGGCCTATTAATTTAGGCCTAGGATTGGGACAACAGTTATAAACCACATTCACTGCCAGGATCTCACTTCCATAAGAAGGGAAGTAGAAAATGGGGGACAATTTAAGGAGTCATGTGAAGTGCACAGACACTCCGAAAGGGATTCACCACAGTGGCCAAGAAGTTTTATTTCAGAACCAGAGGGCATACATCTGAGAACAAGCCCCAAAAGGCTCTTCTTTAATAACTACTCTCAGCTTTCAGTCCCCTAAGAATGAAGAAGACAGAGATTTAAACACAAGAGGAAGTTAAAGTAGTGAAAGTGGAGTTGCCTCTTGTGTGTGAGTCAAACCAAAATGTGACTAGCCCTATCACACAGTAAACACTCAAAAAATGTTAGCTATTATTATGGCAATCAGATGAGGCTGGGTGCAAGTGGACTCTGAGGGATTGGCTAATCTTTGCAGATAGTTCCTGCAGAACACAAAGGAACCTGGGAAACGTTCCCACCCTGTAGTGGAATATACCTCCACAGGAACCAAGGCTTAGGTCTGCCACATACAACAGTCTCCTCCTTGCACAGAGCTAATCAACACTGATGAATTCTTGGATTTGGCCCCTACTTTTTCGAGATTCTGTGCAAACTTCCTTCATGTTATGACATCACAACAATTACCTCATCCTTGTTACAGTTGAACCCAAGACAACTGCCCCTCCCCAGTGAGTTCCATTTCAGTCATTTCTACTTCAGAATCAGCCTGATTGAACTTGGAAGGCTCCTGGTACCTTTTATCATGTTTGGAAGACGTGTAGTACACTTTACGGAAATGTGGGAAACACTCACGTCGCAATATTGTCTCTCCAGGTTGGCTATTTTTTCCTAATCTCTTCTTATTGTTGATTCTTAATCAGTTCAGTTTGAGAAGCATTTTATGATTTTTGTCTCCAAATGTGCCCTTTTGGGAGTGAGTGACCTTCTCTGGATTGTGGAGTCACATCACACACACATGGGAAATAAGAATATAAATAATAGGTGCAAATCCACCTACCATTCCAATCAGTAACTCTATGTCTCAGGGTGAGTGAGGGTGGGGAGATTTGAATCTGCTCTTCACTTAGGTGATCTCAGTTCCTGTGTACTTTTCATAGTGTATGTCACCACCTTGAGTGTGTTTCTAGTGTTTAAATATATGTATTTTTCATGCAACAAGGACCCTAAACACAAACCAGCTACCTAATCTGGTGCTCATTTGAAAAAACAGGGATCTCTTTCAACACTGGCCTTATTGATAGACATTATATAGGTCTTTCATATGGAGCTTTCACAAATGCCTTTCAAGGATGATTTTAACTACATGTAATTTTCCCTTAAATGTTTAATCCCCTTTAGAATCTGACCTCTGTGTAAAATGCAATTTCACTGGACCACCTATAGTCTACTGGTAGAGAAAAATGGCTTTTGTTCCCTACCAGCTCACTGGGGGCGTGTTTTGGATGAGCTACTAAAACAGAAGTGTATCATAGAGAGGACAGGAAAAGGCTTGGTCATGGACACAAATCCTCTGAGCACTTGGCCAATGGTAGTGAAATTCCCCAGTTGGTGCTTGGAGACGGGGATGGGAGATGGACATTATATCCTCCCGTCCCACCTTACAACCCAAGATTCCATTCTGCCAGTAGAGCAAAAGTTTATGGGAAAATCATGAATAGGGTAACACATTTTCAAATGAGACCCCAGGAAAAAGGCTTGGGTGAAAAATGTGTGGGATGAGGAATGGGGAATAAGATAAAGAAGCTCTGTTCGAATGAGGGCATTGATTGGGAAGGAATAAGATCCTAAAAATTGGAATGAGGACCTATGGGAGGATTCCAATGAAGTTGAGGATGTCATGCTCCTAAATTCCACTGTCTTCTTTGCCAGCCTGTCCACCCCTGCCTGAGAAAGTTAACTGTGCTTTGCCTGAAAAATTTTTAATGGCCTCCCTTAAGGTAGTTTTCTTGCAAAGCACTGCTGACTCTCCTTGGGACCTACCCCACAACCCCTCTTTGCTTCTAGACATATACCTAGAGTCAAGATCCAGCAGGCCTTGAAGGGTGACCCACTAGGAAGTATGTTGCACACCAAAACATGTGCATAATTTTTCCAATTTATACAGACACAAATCTGGGGAATATGTGTGGGAATGGATATTAAGGGAGTACAATGGTGGTGGAAGGAGTGTGAAGTTTAATCAGGCCAAATTTATTGATATGCACCCACTAAGCAGAGATTATGGATTCAGAGTTTTAGCTCAAGGTGTTAGAAAGGGCTCTAACATTTTGTTTGTTTGGTTGGCTGAAAAAGTTCCAAAAAGTGACCTATACTAAATGAATTTGAAATGCCAGAACTGCTTTGGTATACTACAAGGGAAAGGATCCAAAGGTTTAGGGAGTTTGGAATGTTAGAGTAGATTTATCATTTAAGATCTGCTCACTCACCCTGGAGAACATGCCTTTCACCATGACTGTGAGACACAAATTTGTGAGGGGACTCCCAGCAACCTTGAAGACCTCTGTGGTTGCTCTTCTCTGCAGGTCAGAAATTACAATGGGAACTGTTGCCACTGAGCTGGGATCTTTAAATGCAATGAAAATAATTGGATCCTCGGGTTTCAGGGGCCAAATGGTAAAATTTAGTCACCAAAGACAAGGTGGGGTTGGTTGCCATAATGCACTGTGAAGCCAAAGCAGTAATCAGAATAGTCTAACTTGCAGAGACCTTTGGTATTGCCCAATCATCATGTCTCTAGAAGAGAAACAGATATGCAATCTGCTGAATTCTTACTTGATCTGTATAAGCAGGAGAGTTCTAGTTGGAGTGAACAACGTCTATCTTGAATCATGAAAACAGAGACTCACAGTCTTCTGATCAATTCCCAGATTTGTGCCAGTTGATGGGCCCAGAACGCTTTGAATGAAGAGGAGGCATGTTCCTTTAAGGAAGGACCCTGCTATACTGCCCAAAATTTATACTGTTAATCTTTCTTCCAGCCTTCCTCAAAGGAATCTGTGGCCATTTACCAGGTGATTATGCATTGGGAAAAAAGATTTAAACATTTGGGAGATTACTGGACAGTGGCTCTGAACTGCACTAACTTAGGGAGACCCTAAATGTCATTCTGGTCCACCAGTCAGAGTAGAGGCTTATGAATGCCAGGTGATAAGTGGAGTTTTAGCTCAGGTCCATCTCACAGTGCGTCCAGTGGGTCACCAAACCCATCCTGTGGTTATTTCTCCAGTTTCAAAATGCATAATTGGAATAGACATAATCAGCAACTGGCAAAATCCACATATTGATTCCGTGATTATAGATTGAAGGCTATTACAGTAGGAAAGGCCAACTGGAAGCCAGTAGAACTGCCTCCACCAAAGAAAATAGTAAACCAAAAGCAATACCACATTCCTGGAGAGATGGCAAAGATTAGTGCCACTATCAAGGACTTAAAAGATGTAGGTATGGTGATTCCCACCGCCTCCCCATTCAGCTTACCTATTTGGCTGTGCAGAAAACAGATGGATCTTAGAACATGACAGTGTATTATTGTGAACTTAACCATGTGGTGACTCCTACTGTAGCTACTGTTCCAGATGTGGTTTTTTTGCTTGAATAATTAACACATCCCCTGGTACCTGGTATGCAGCCATTGATCTGGCAAATGCTTTTTTCTTGATATCTATTAGCAAAGACAATCAGCTGACACAGCCAGCAGTACATCTTCACTGTCCTATGTCAGGAGCATATTAATTCTCCAGCCCTATGTCATAATTTAGTCTATAGGGACTTTGATCACCTTTCCCTTCCACTAGACGTCACACTGGTTCATTACATTGATGATATTATACTGCTTGGACCTGGTAAGCAAGAAGTAGAAACTACTCTAGACGTATACGTAAGATATGTCAGAGAGTGGGAAATGAATCTGACAAAAATTCAGGGAATTTTTACCTCAATGAAATTTTTAGGTGTCTAGTGGTATGGAGCGTGTTGAGATGTCACTTCCAAGGGAAAGGATAAGTTGTTGGCCCCTATCACATCCACAAAAGAGGAGCAATGCCTAATGAGCCTCCTTAGAATTCGAAAGCAAGATATTCTTCATTTGACTGTGCTACTCTGACCCACTTACTAATGTCAACTTTAAAATAAAATAGCCAGTTATTTTACCAGCAAAATGAGTTTATTAAAGAATAGCGAAAGAATTGCAACTCAGGACATGCAAACTATGGCAAACCACAGGCAACTCCAGAAAACCAAGGAGGGGAGCTTGCCTTTATAGAGAAAAAGGAGGAGTTGGAATGGGCTGCTCTAGATGGAAGTTCATTGGAGGAGAGTAAGAGTTTAGGGTGGTGACAACTCCTCATTGTCTGAGCTGCAACATTTTCCATTGGCTGGGCTTATTGTTTTACAAGAAGAAAATCTTCCTTCCTCCTGTTGGAGTAGTAAAGTAATAAGCAACTTCCTGTTGGAGATGCAAGGTACCGTCTCTTCCTGTTTGGGGTAATTGATGATGAGTGGTAGGGCATGAGAGGTCCCTCTTTGTAGAGGCCTTCCTGACTTAAATTTCAGTTGAGGTTTCCTTTATTAATTATCACACTAAGTAACCTGAAAAGCTACTAGTTTTGAGTGGTGTCTAGAACAAGAGAAGACTCTACAACAGATTCAGGCTGCCATACAGGCTTTGTTACTTGGGCCACATGATCGAGCTAATCTGATGGTGCTTGATGTGTTAGTGATAGGAAGAGATGCTGTTTGGAAAGTCTGGCAGGCCCCTAAAGGTGAATCACAGTGCAGGCCCTTAGGATTTTGGAGCAGTACTCTGCCATCCTCTGTGAATAACTACTTTCCTTTTGAGAAACAGCTTTTGGCTTTCCACTAGGCCCTAGTAGAGACTTAATACTTAATCATGGACCACCAAGTTGCCATGCAACCTGAGCTCATGGGCACATCATGAACTGGGTGCTATCTATCCCACCAAGCCATAAATTTGGCCATGTTCAGTAGCACTCCATTATCAAAAGGAAGTGGTATACACAAGATTGGGCTCAAGCATGCCCTGAAAGAACAAGTAAGTTACATGAGGAAGTGGTCCAAATGCCACAAATCTATATATTCATGGGCTGTGGCCAAGGGTTTAGCTAGATAGTCAAGGATTTGGAAGAAACATGATTGGAAAATTGGTGACAAGAAGGTCTGAGGAAATGTTATATGGATAGTCCTCTCTGAATGAGCAAACAATGTGAAGATATCTGTGTCCCATGTAATGATCCCAAAAGGGTGACCCCAGCAGATGAATATTTTAGTCATCAAGTGGATAGGATGGCCCTTTTTGTACTACTATGTCCTGTGATTAAAGTTGATGGAAAACTACGGCACCCAATTCAGGCAGGACTACTAATGAACCAGACCCTTAAGGAATGAATGTTTGGGACACCTCACCAAGCAAAGAATTACAATCAACAGAAGGAAAAGAGAATATGGAATGGGTAGTATAAGAAGGTAGTTATAAATACCAGCTATGACCATGGGACCAGTTACAGAAATAAGGGCTATGATAGTTATGAGTATTTTTCCTTGATAACCTTCCAGATTAGCTTTGCTCCCAGGCTTCTCACTATTATCTATATCTGCCATAAGAGGAGGTGTTTATGTTTTTAAGTGAGCCTTTGGAGGAGTAACATTGGGTGGCAATTTCCCTCAGATATTTCCCAAGTCCTTATTAATGGTGTTCTTGGTGAGTCCGGCAAATTTTCTAACAGCTATAAGCAAGTAGTTGTCTATTTGAGTGGAGAAATCCCCATGCGAAGAGAGGTGAGATTTCTCCATGAGATCAAATATACTTTTTATACAAATTGTCTTTGCTTTAACACTCAAGAGCTGTAATTGTTTACTGTGAGCAGCCAGCATTGCAATTGTTGTAGAGTCCCTTCCATTGAATGGTGTGTAAAACATGCAGTCGGTATTGTGAGAGGTTAGCTTAGGGCAGAATTCCCAAGCTGATTGTAGTCCTTGATTTTCTACACGTCTTGGCACAAATAATACTATGTGGCATGCATTGCCTTCCTTACGTACGTTGATTAGCATCCAGGGAAGGTGTATTAGCAGTCATGGTTCTCCAAAGAAACAGAAGCAACAGGGTGTGCATATGTGTGTGTAAAGAGATATTTGTTTTAAGGAATTGGCTCACTTGATTGTGGAGGTTTCACAAATCCAATATCTAATAGAGTAGGATGGAAGGCTGGAGACTCAGGGAAGAGTTGCAGTTCGAGCCCAAAGACAGTCTGCTGGTAGAATTCTTTCTTGCTCAGAGGAGGTCAGTCTTTGTCGTACTAGGGCCTTCAACTGACTGGATGTGGCCCATCCACATTATGGAGGGTAATCTGCCTTACTCAAAGTCCACTGATTTAAATGTCAATCTCATCCCAAAAATACACCTTCACAGAAAAATCCAAAATAATGTTTGAGCAAATATCTGGGCACTGTGGCCCAGCTGAGTTGACAAATAAAATTAACCACCACAAAGGAGGTTCACAGTAAGGTGCCAATTTCTTTCCACCTCGGTAAGTGGGGTTTGTATTGAAGGAGGAGAGAGAGCGTTATAATTAATAAGAAAAGAGGCCAATAGTTTAAAGGGTGTATATTGTTAGCAGAGTTTACATTTGTCACCATCCCAGGGATCAGTGAAAGCTATAATTTCATCTCTATAATCCCATCCAGTTTGTTGGTATTGCTTCTGAATTACAACATTTTAAATTTAATTGCACAATCATGAGCATCCTAGTTGTAATATTGGATACATGCTGTCTCTGGGCATTCCTTAACTGAAACTTGGTAGAATGTGGCTTATTGCTCTATTCGCTTAATGGTGCCAGTTAATAACAGTGGATTTCATTTGATTTGAAATAAAAATTGGCGCAAAAGGCTTAGAAGGCACTTATGAGTCACCAGCAGTATTATAGTGTCTGACTTAGCCAGGAGGGGTGTTGCTAGCAGTAGTAGAGCTAGGAGGTAGAGTACTAGTCTCAGTGTTGATGTCTGTGATCATGTTAGTAGGACTGACCAATCTGAATAACCAACAAAGTGATTTCCATTGTTCCCAATCTGACCAGAGTTGTGTGTCTCCCTATAGTATGCATGTGGCATGCTCAGGTGATCCACCAATGCAGGTGTAGTCCACACTGGTGAGGGTAGGAACTTCTCAAGTAAGGAAGGGGCACAAAAACAGAGTAGAGGTTAAAGTCAGAGATCATCTGCAGCCAGCAGTGGTGGATCTGATTGTCCCATGTGTATTGCCCAGGGGCAATTATTTCCACCTCCTGGGTGTCAGAAGCAGATCCAGATTTGTTCTACAGTGTCTTTAGTGGAGCAAAGTATGTGGGTGGCAGATGAGGATACCTCTCTCTTCAGATAGTAGTGAGTGGTTTACTCCACTTATTGCTGGATGATGAGTAGATGCAGGCTGAGGAGGGTTCCAGAGTCAGCAGTCCATATCAGGTCCTCATTAGGATTGAGGGGGAGACAGCTAGGTTCTGGATTTTCTATGAGGGAGAAAGGAAAGGTTAAAGTATCAGGTGGATGTTCTGTTGCTGTGGACAATAATGTCAGGACTACCACGTCCATGAAAATTGGTAATTGTATTGTAGACAGTGCGGGTATATACAATACCAGAGACTGCAGCATCTCTGTTGGTGGGCTCCTTATTTGTTGTGAATTTAAATATGGCATAGTTATGCCATGGAGGGGGGCTGGATTTAATGTAATCAGGGCTATGAACAGTATTTTGACCACTCGGGGAACTGTTGTCCTCCAAGTTCTCTCAATAGTCCTTGTCTCAAAACCCTATTATGTCTTTCTATGATATCTGCTGCTGTAGGACAAAAGGGTAGGTGAAAAACCCAAGCAATGTTATTTTGTAATGACCATTGTTGCATTTGCTTTGCAGTGAAGTGGGAGCCTTGATCTGACTGTGTAACTTGTAGCACTCCCAAAGACTGTAAAAGCTGTTCCTGTAAAACATAGGAAACAATAACATAGGAAATGTTCTCAATAACATTAGGAAAAGCCTTACATGGGTAAGCCAATAGAAGGTCTGTCTGGGTATCTAGCATTGTTAAGGCATATTTAATGACTCCTGCTGCTGCAGGAAGCTGCCCAATGAAGTAGATTTTCCAGTTCTGATGTGACCTTTCTCCTCCATAAATTTCTCTAGTGTCTAGATTTCTGGCATCTGGTATAGTCCCCAATGGCTTTGTGTAAATGTCTGTCTACTGAGTCAACTCCTTTATTAACAATCCGTTTTTATAACCCCATGATACCCAAATGCTCTGCTCTCTTGTGTGCACACCAAGAGAAGGTGTAGGGTGGCTAGTTCCAAAGTTCTGGGGACTCTCCTTCTTTTACGAGGCTTACCTGTTTTACTGGTCTTGTTATTTCATCAGTTTTGGTGTTGTATCATGCCTCCTCTGTGTCTTGTTTGGTATGAGCTGAGGTATGGTACACCAAGATGGGCAGAATGGGAGCCAATGTGGCAATTTTCCCCCATATCTCTTTACACCAAATGTCTTGACCTTGTATTTTCCAGCCATGATTTTGCCAAAGTCCTGATCAAGTAGTTAACCCATTAGCCACCAACCAGGAGTTGGTAAAAATAGAACATTACGAAAATGTTTGTCAAGGGCACGCTTTATTGCTATGAGTAGTGCATGCAGCTTGGCCCATTGGGCACTTTATCTATCCCCCTTATGGAAATTGGAATGTTTGAATACAAGTGACAGGCTGTGGCTATCCATTGTCTGGCAACCTTGTACCCCATGCTCACTTCATTGGTAAAGACAGACCATTGCTTGTCTCTTTTTGAGAGTGTTGACCGTCCTCCCTACAGTCCCTGTTGGGCAAGAGGTGAAGGCATTTATGGGGGCTTTGACAAATTAATCTCACTGGCAGGGTATATGACTGTTTCCTCATACAGTTGTGACACTCCAGTAGGGCCAGGTTTACCTCGATTCCTTTGATACCACTTCCATTTTAATGAGGAGGCCTCATTAAATTTTACAGGGAGATTTTTCTATTACTTGGAGCATAATAGTAATTGCAATTCATGGGGTAATTGGCTCTGCCCCAGTAAGGGCTTCAGTTTCAATAAGTGCCCAGTACATCGCTAAGAGTTGCCTCTCTACTGGTGAATACCTTTGTGTTGAGTCTGAGAGCCACTTACAGCAAAAGCCTATGAACAACCATTTACAGGTTCCTTTGGTCCAGAAGCTCTAGGAAGCAAATTTGAGGGTGGCTGGAACTTCTAATTGTAAGTCCTGTCCTTGAGGCACTAGTGGGACTGCCAAAGTAATAGCCTCCTTTAGTTTATCTAGTGCCTATTGTTGCTCAGGTCTCCACTGAAAAGTGAAAGTCTTATAGATTTCTCGATAAACAAGGACCAGCATTGGAGGTGAGGAATGTGTTGGCACTGTGGGGGACTGGAATTGGCCACCCCAAGATATGTCTCTTTGGCTTGAGGATTATTTTAGGCTGGTTACTTTTAATAAACTGCAGATGGGAAAGGAGGCTCTGAGGAGTAGAATTTACTTACCCTTTGTTAAGAGACATTTACATTGTAAAGGAAATCTCCATCTGTAAAGGTTTCTCCCTCTGCACCAGGAAGAATTGGGGCAGATGACCTTATCTCTAGAAACTCTTAATCAATGCCAAAGGCAAGGACTTAAATCTGCATTTGTTTACTGTACTTGTGTGGTAATCTCCCATGATCAACTCCCCCTCCACCCCCAACATCCTACTTTGTCTTTAGCTGAGGATGATATTTAAGGTGGTGGCTTCAGCCATTTTGGCGAGTTGCTCAGGTTGCCTGAGCCTCTCGTATGTATACATGTTATAAAGCTGTGTTTAATTTTCTCCTGTTATTCTGTCTCATATGAATTTAATTCGTTCTCCAGCCAGAAGAACCCACAGTAGGTAGAGTGTCGGAGTTCTGCTCCAGTCGAGTCCAGGTTTTTTGAGGGATGGACAGCATTGGCGAAGAAAGGCAAGGTGAGACTGGAAGTGAGGTTTCTAAGTCTGATTTATTCGAAGCATTTAAGCACTTATATAGGGTCCAGGTCATGCATCTATGATTTCATGGAATTGTCTCAGTACATAATTTTGGCAAACAAAATGGGTACATAAGCATATCTTGTTATAATATTAGCACAGTATGTCTATGAGAAGTAAGCAACCTTTGTTAATTATAGATATTGACCTTTTTTATATGTCTACTAGACGTCTAGATGTCTAAGACTGATTGTAAAATGGGGTGTAACATCTAGATTCAGTTCCCCATGGGTTGAATGGCCCTAAGCCTCTATTTTATTTTTATTCCTGTAATAACAAAAGCAGAAGTATTGTAAAGTATAAGGGGACCAAGTATATACAGGCCCCCCGCTCTGTCTGATCGAAAGCCACACAGGCACAGTGCTTGGGGTTTTTCTTTCACCATTAACTGTTTTATAGGGTTCCCAACCCTCATCATAATCCCACTTCCTCTGTGTGAATATATTGTGATATTTTTCTGCAACTTTATCAGGATCATGAGTTGTCTTAGGAAGGGGTAGTTTTTGCATGCCTTTGCTCCTGGGTGGGTGTCACCATTTACCTCCTGACTTAACAGGCCTAGGATAATATCTACCTCCTAGAAGGACCTGAGGAGGGAATGTTCTCTTTTGAGGCTGATTACTAGAAGGCTTCCTCCTTGAGGGCCGTCCGAATTCCCTTTTCCTCCTTTCCAGGAGGGGGTCAGAACGTTTTTTCCCTTTAGGCTGTTGTTCCCTGAACCTTCCCTAGAAGGCCAGGTTACATCATCTTCTTTTCCCTGCTTGGAGAGATTTTCCCCAAGATATCCCCACGTACAGAAAAAGAACATCAAGAGCAATATTGTTAAGATTAGTAGCATGAGTAGGAACAGGAGCAGCCGACCGCCATCTTCTGAGGGTCCGCCGTGCGTTCCCTCATCTCTCTCCTGGACCGTTGTCCTTGGGTAGAGGCTTAGCTGACTGGTGGGTGGCTCCCAGCAGTAGAGGAAATGTCTTCCTCCCCTACAAAACCAAAATCCAAACATTCTTACCAAATGTTGGACCTCTCACCAATGTGGGAGGTTAGAGTTCTCATCTTTTACTGGTTTTGGAATAGTTCCTCTTCTAAGTTCCAAATATAGCCTCAAATTTTAACAGACTGAGGAGAGGGGCCTTGTATCTTACGGGGGGCAATTGCCCATTTCTTCTCAGTGAAATGTTCGTTTATGGTTGTAATGACATGTGAGACAGAGTCTTGATGAAGTCCAATGAGAAGGATGTCACTGATACAATGCCAAAGCTGAGTTTCTATTGCAAGCGTGGGTCAGGCATTTAGGTCCTGTCTGCAAAGATGGTGTTCAATTGCAAGACTATTTAAATACCCCATAGGCAAGTGGGAAAAAGCGTATTGTTGACCCTCAGAGAGTCAGCCAGAGTTGTTTATTTTTTGGAGCCTAAACCATAGTTAATGTGGTAAAAAGATGATTTTCTGCCAGAAGGGGGCACTTACATGACCACTAGATCCTTATTTAGGAGCAGGTCCTCGGCAGAGACAAGGAACAGGTGTGGAAGTTAAAGCAACCTCCAAAGGGGAAGCCTACAATGGGTTGCAATCTAACTCTAGTAAGTATTGTAATTGTTGCACCGATTTAGCAGAGATTGTCCAATTTGGGACTTTCTTGTCCCTTTGGATGCAGTATAACCTCTCTTGTTTTTCTCAGGGTTCATGCTCAAATGGGGGGTTTTTTTGGCTTAGGAGGAAGGCGACCTTGCTGTTGACAGTAGTTTTGATTAAGGTCCAGTTGGGTATTGTTTGCAAAATTAACAGGCAACACTTGACTCTGAGTTTGTCTTTCATGAGTTTCTATTAAATCCAGGGCATAAATGTCCTCTTTAATGCCTTAACATTAGCCATCATTGCCAGTAAAGAGGACTTAATATTTGTCAGGAGCTCTCCTGAGAAACAACTGAGTGGACTCAGGAGTCAATTAAGCCTCCTGTGGACTTGCCAAGTCATCATGCCACACACCCTGTATTGCTTGATAAGCCCACTCCAACATCACCAACTGGTGGAGGAGATGGTTGGCCTTGACTAACATTTTCCACTGATAGTTGGCCTGGGCCATTATAAGGCCTAATGTAGAGTGGGCAGCCTTTCAAGCTGTAAAAATCCCTATCAACAAGGTATAAATTTGGACCAAAGGCCAAGGCCTCCTCTGGGATTCATTACAACCTTCCATATAAATTGTGCAGGATCCTTTAGTAGGGATGCCATTTTTCCATCTCATACTATGGCATCCAGTTATTTAGTTTCAGCCCTCATTAGGTGGAGCTTGCTCCTCACCAAGTATATTCTATACACCCAGACAGCCCCTTTTTTATCTGGTTCCTGG
The DNA here is from genome assembly GCF_041296235.1 of Equus asinus. Lineage (NCBI taxonomy): Eukaryota > Metazoa > Chordata > Mammalia > Perissodactyla > Equidae > Equus > Equus asinus. Next base: position 59,313,319 of record NC_091820.1, on the reverse strand, counting down.
GCTAGGTCATTGAGAAGGAACTATGCCTCAGGGTGAAAGAAGGGATGTGTCTCCCCAACAAAGTGAAAACTAGCTCCTGCTTCTTGGCCCTTCTCTTTTGTTTTTTCTGTCTTTATTACTTTGTGAGTTGTCACCAGTAAAGCAAAGGGTAAATTATCCCAGTCACTGTTGTGGTGACACTATGCTGCCTTTTCTTCTAGGAAGCCCCAGTCCTCTTCCCCAGGGTCTTCACCTCCATCTTGTCTCCCCAGGAAGTTTGGGCTCCTACCTTCTTTCTGGGTGGCATGCTGGGAAGAAGCTTCCTAGCATGAGTCTTGTGATTTCAGGCACCTGTTCAACAGGACAATGACCTCCTTTGGAGTCCTGGAAGGGGCAGGGACATAAATTTCCTTGCCTTTAGTCACTTTAGGAAATGCTTTAGCTAGCTCAACCCAAGGCTTGGGATCTTCATATCCCTCTGGGGAAGAGTTAGAATGACAATATCTGCAACAGCATAAATGAGTATCACAAGAGCAGAGGCATACTAGCTGCTTGCAAGAGCTCTCCCCTAACTGCATTTGGGAGACCAGCCTCAGCCTAATGTTTGCCGTACGGGCTCCTTTGCTTCTCATAACAGCCCCCATGACAAGGACATCCTCTTATGTCAGAGTACCCCAAATCACCAGCCTGGCTAAGGGAACCTCTTCCTACTATAGCTTGATATGGGGGCAGGGGAAGCCCTCCTTTAGTCCAGAAGCATGCATTCCTCTTCTTTTCCTATTCAGACCCACAGGTCTTACAACTTCTAGCACCTGTCTAGTGAGGGACCCAGGTGGGTGGGCTTATCTTCCTCTGGCAGCTCAGCAACTCTGACCACAAAAGTCAATTCTAATGTCATGGGTTCACCCAAATATTGGCACTACCCCTTGGTCAGGCTAATGAGCTACAAGGGGAGACCAGAAAAAACATAGAGTGAAGTACAGCAAAGAGCAATGCCATGTCAAACAGACTTAGAGGCATGACAAATTTTGAGTCCTGATCACTTTGCATGATCAGTTTGCCATTGATTGTTCTCCTGATGGAGTAGACCCCAGGTCAATTCCTTGATCGTCATAGGAATCCTGTCGTCATCACCACTTGTTGTGAGCTCAGGATTTTTAGATATGACCATGAGGTGACAGTAGCACACAACGAGCTTAATTTGGGTGGCAGTTGGATAGGTTACATGAGAGGGGAAGTCCCTCACAGCAGGAGACCTTCCAGAGAGAGCCACACCAGGCCACCACAAGAGGGGAAGAAGGCAAGAGAACTCCCAGGGGAGAGAAGAATTGGAGAGGGGGCTTATTTGTCTAAGTGATGTCACTCAGCAGCAAGATGGGGAGCCTCTGGGTCAGAGAGTTTCAATAGGCAGCATCAGCTTGAGTTGTTTTATAGCTACAGGTTTTGTTTTATCTATGTCTAGCAGATGCTGGGTACAGTTTCATGAGGTATGTAAAACAGGCAGGCTCTAAATGGCTAAAAGTCTGCTTAGTTGCTCTGTATTTTTAAAAAATTGAATGTGTAAAAATTTGAGTTTAGCACTGGTAGGCTTTTGAGCTGATGGTCCAAGCCTGCTGTGAAGAAGTAAACATAAGGGCCATCTTTGGCTTATTTATATAACAGCGATGACAGTCCAGTTTGTGGTGGGAACACTTTGATATAGATTCTATTTCCTGGTTGATATCAATGGCATACCTCCTCAGGGGAATTTTTCTAGCATCTGGCCATACAACAGTGTAATTAGGCCAGAGAAACAACAAACCCTTTAAGTATTGGATTTGATCACGAGTTTTTTCCATTTTGTCAGATAAGGAGTTAGACTTTAACTCTAAATTCATAAATCTTCCGAACAATAACTCGAAGGACAAATACCATGCTTGCTAGAGGAAGTTGACCTTATTTTTAATAAAATCAATGATGAAGCTCTGGGCCATTGTAAGCCAGTGGCTTGATATTATTCAGCCAAAGAATTCTTTAAAGTATGGTTCATTTGTTCTCCTTGTCCAGAAGACTGAGGACGATAAGGAGTATAGTAAATTATTGGTACTTTTAGATTTTTACAGAGCACCTAAGTTACTGCAGAAATGAAATGACTTTCTCTATTAGATACCAGATATTGAGGAATTCCAAAGGTTGAGATGTTATAATTCAGTAAGTCCTTGAAACACTGAGCATCTGCTTTCGCAGCTAGAAACACTTCTGGCAATCTAGACATCATACATAACATTACTAATCAATTTCTCTTACCTTCTGAAGGTGGAAGCTCTATGCTATAGACTGAATGTGTTCCCCCTAAATTCATATGTTGAAACCTAATCACCGATGTGATGGCATTTAGAAGTAGGGCCTTTGGGAGGTGATTAGTTCATGAGTGTGGAGCCCTCATGAATGAAATTAGTGACATTATAAAAGAGACCCAAGAAAGCTCTCTTGCCCCTTCTGCCATGAGAGGACACAGCAAGAAGACAACCGTTTATGAAACAGGAAGTAGACCCTTACCTGACACTGCTCTACCAGCGCCTTGATCTCGGACTTTCCAGCCTCCACAACTGTGAGAAATAAGTTTCTGTTGTTCATAAGCCACTCAGTTGATGGTATCCTGTTATAGCAGCCCAAAAGGACTAGGACAGCCTATAAAGTCCATTTGCTACCAGATCCCAGGTGACATTGTCCTCAGCAGGCTTCCTTGACTTACCTTAGGTGTTTTCTGTAAATAATTTTTCTGACAAGCAGCACACCTTTATGTTATTTCCTGAATTCTTTGATCCTTATTCCAAGTGTGGTAAGATTCCTAGAGTTTTGGTATATTCCTTTTGTTTGAATTAGTTTGTTGGTGGCATGAAAAAGCCATCCAAGCATATAACAACTGAACTACAGGAATGCTCGTATTGTGTAGTTCCTATATTCTTGTGGTATTCTTAGCTCCCTTGGTTTCCAATTTTCTAAATCTTGTGGAGCTGCATATTTCTGAAATTGTGAATAGGAGTTCCTGGATAGAAGTAATGGGGTTTCAATTTCCCCAATCAAACCTTGATAGCTCTTTCTGTGGCTTGGTGTGCAAATCCATTTCCTTTAGGTATTTCCCCCTGTTGTCTGGTATGACCTCTGCAATGAATTTCAGAAATCTGTTGGAGAAGTTGAGATGACTCTAATAAGTCAGCAATTACATTTCTCATGTGACATTTTAGTTCCCACTGGTGTTAGAAAATTCCCTCTGTTATTCCACATTTTCCCCACAGCCTGACAGACACCCAATGCATATTTACTATCAGTATAGATATTCACTTTAAGATCAGTGGCTAATCTAAAAGTTTGTGTAAGAGTTGAGTTCTATGTCTTAGGTTGATTTTATGTTTGGGAGAGGATAAGCCTCTAAAATCTCATGAGGACTGCCTACTGTATATGATGCTGTTCTATTTCCCGTGTGTCTCTCACACAAGTTCTATTAGTGAACAATGTTAAGTCAGGATTCGGAATAGGAATATCAGATAAATTAGACTAGGGTTGAGTATTTTCTTCTATACCTATGAGAGAATCATGTTCACCTATTTGGTCAGGATCTGGCAACAGGGTAGCTGGGTTCAAAAGGTTACACTTTACTATAATAACATTAGAATTAGACGATAAGGCTTGTTCACAGCTAGTCTGGTGGCACAATAACAACTGTTGTGTCTTATGAACTTATAAAATAGCAGTAACAGCATGAGGTGCATGTAAGTAAGTTAAATGTTCCAGACTCAAAGCCTGAGGCTTTTCAACTAAAAGACCAGCTGCTGCTAAGGCTTGTAAACATCTTGGTACCTCTAGAACAAAAGAATCCAATAACACAGAAAAGTAATCAATAAACCTATAATCAGAGCCTAATTTTTAAGAAAGTGCACCACTAGCAGCTCCCTTAGTCTCATGAGAGAAAAGGTGGAATGGTTTGTCAAAGTTAGGCACTCCTAATACTGGTTGGGAAACCACAGCTACTTTAAGGGTTTAAAGGGCTTCTCTAGCTTCTTTGGACCACAGTAAAGTTCTGGTGATACATCATATGACATTTCAGTGAGATGGTTAGTCTTTTCCGAAAAGGCAGAGATGTGTTGCCTGCAAAACCTCATCAACTCCTAAAGTTGGTGGAGTTATTTTTTTTTCTTGATAGATTGCTTCATTTGTCAATAGGCTGACTTTGGGATGGAACTGTCTTCTGTCTGTTGACCAATATCAAGTGTCCCAAATTTTTGACTTCAATTTGACAATACTGCAATTTATCTAGGGAAGTTTTATATTTTCAGCAGCTAAAGATATTAAGAAAGCCAAAGTATCTTCTTTGCAGGTGTGTGAAGTCTTAGCAGTTATCAATAAATCATCCACATATTGAACCAGCATGGACCTCCAAGGCGGAGAAAATTCAAGTTCTTTTATAAATGTCTAGAGAATATAATAGGCAAATCTTTGAGAGATCGGTTGCCACAAATATTGAAAGCTTCCATAGATAAACAGAAAGAGGAACTTTGATTCTTCAGCTAAAGATGAGATAAGAAAGCTGAAAATAAGTCTATTACAGAAAAATATTTAATTGATATAGGTATAGAGGTTAAGATAGTAGCATGGATGGATATAACAGGTGTCAGAGGAATAACTAACTCCTTTATTTCTCTCAGATCATGTATGAATCTATAATAAGTTGAATTTTCATGTCAAATTTTCCTTCCTTTTTCATATGTACAAGACAAATGCTCCTTTTTTATTATGTCCTGTCATTCTTGTTCTCTATTTACAGGTTCTATTTCTTGTATTTGAGCTAGAGAGAGATGATACTGTGATCATGGCCATGGTTTTTTGTTGTAAGTTATACCACTGGTATTGGCTCCTTCTATTAAAGGTATCATTTGTTCCTAGGATTCCTAAATCATAATTCCTAAAGATGAATCTATTTCCTATAATTTAGAGTGCTTTTCTAGCATCAGGTGATAGTGTTACCAAACCAGATTTGTTTTTGCCTGCCACTCAGAAAACCAAACACCGAGATGATGAGATTGCAGTAGAGAGAGGGGTTAACCACAAGGCAGTCATGTGAGGAAGCGAGATCATGAGCCTCAAATTCACTTCCTCGAAAATAGGGACTCAGGGATATTTACAGGATGGGGGGCAAGGTGGTCTGAAATGTGGAGAGAGGTGATTATAGGTGAGGAGAGGTGAGGTAACTGATGATCTGCGCAAGCGTAGTCAGACTTCATGCTTCTTCACAGGACCCATGTTCACAAAATGGTGGCGTTAGCATGATCTGAGGGTGGAGTTTTTAGCTTCTTGATGTCAAAAGGTCACCTATCGGACATCTGCATGGGCCTGGTTGATGAGTTGGTGGTCTCAACCGGCCTGAAGTGGACAAGGAGTTCTAATTCCTGAAAAACAGCTCACACACCCATTACCATGGTGACCCAGGCTCCAGGGAGATGTTATCTATAGGAGCCTGGTGGGAGTCATAGCATGTTGCCTAAGCAGCACAGTAAACAATGGGTGGGTTAAACAGCTAAAAGCTATAATCAGTAATTGCAAAAAGGAAAAAACTTTAGTACCTAGATACTTAATCATCAATGGTTGTCTGCCAGTTTCAATACTGTCACTCTCTCCTGTCCCCTCTTTTGTTTCAGAAGAACGTATTTACCAACTCAAGTGCTTTGTACCCTGAGCACCCCAAAAAACGTCACCCAGAGTACAGAATATGGTAACCCTTAGCTTACACACAAGATCCCTTCCCATCAGATTAACAGGCACAAAAGGAGACAAGAGAAAGGCAGATTCCTCAAACAGATGACTTATTTGCACAGAAAATTCAGAGGAGAAAGAACAGGTAGAAGGTTGTCCATAGATACCCACAACTTGTATATTTTTATGGGTTGAGGAAAAACAAGAAAAGTCATTAGAAAGCGCAGACTGTGTGCCTCCAGTATCCACAAGAACAGTCAGGGAAAGATTAAAGCAGGGAAAAGAAACAGACATATAAATTTCTCCCATTCTCAGCTCCAAGGTTCCCCCATTATGCTAATTTTGCTTATTAGTTTGCACCATTTGCCTGTTATTCCCTGTGGGATAATCTCTTTGAGGCGGTTGTAAAGCTTCAGAGTTAGTTTCCATCCCTGCATTTTCCTTAATCTCTTCTGGCATTCATTTTTCCAGTGCTCTGTCTTCTTATAATAGTAACATATTGACTTTACATTAGGGGACTCCCTCTTACGTGTTGATGGCTCCAGAGGAGGATTCCCTTTATGAATGATTCTAACTGAGAAGCTAACACTGAGGTCTTAAGTTTCTTTTTGTCTTCTTTATCTTTCTCCATATTTTCCCCAAACTGAGTTGCTGCTGCTGTCAATACCTGAGAAACTGTCCTTGCCATCCAACTACTTTTTCCCTAACTTGTCCTTGAGTTCGAGACAAAAAGGCTGCCACAAAAGTGGAAAGGACCAAGGGTTTTTCTAATCTGCCTCGGGTCCATTCTTGTAATTTAGATAACACCTCAGTAAACTACTGTGAAAGTCAGTGGGGATTCATCCAGCTTCTGAGTACAGCATCATAGTTTCTTCCAGCTCACCTTCTGCAGAAAGACTTCAAGGATTGCCATCATCATCCCTTGTGTTGAGTTTCCAAGGCACAAAAAGAAGTCTGAGTTGTTGGAGGAGGCAAACAGTAGGCTTCCTGAAGCCACGGTACTCCCTGATGATGAGAGTTATTATTTTGTCCCTATTATGGGTTTAATTGTGTCCCCAAAAAAGGTATCTTGAACTCCTAACCCCTGGTACCTGTGAACGTGACCTTATTTGGAATTAAGGTTTTTGCAGATGTTATCAAGTGAAGGGTGAGCTCTAATTCAATATGACTGATGTCCTTTTATGAAGAGGACAGCACCCTGTGAAAACAGAGACACACAGAGAGAATGTCATGTGGGGACAGAGGCAGAAATTGGAATGATGCAGTTGTAAGCTAAGGGTGCCAAGGATTGACAGCCACCACCAGAAGCTAGGAAGAAGCAAGGAAGAATTCTACTCAGAGTCTCAAAGAGAGCATGACTCTGCCGACAGCTTTATTTCAGACTTCTATGCTCCAGAGCTATGAGAAAATAAATTTCTGTTGTTTTAAGCCATGCAGTTTGTGGTACTTTGTTATAGCATCCCTACGAAACTAATACAGTCACATTGTGCTTATTCCATTAGTCAAGCAAAGTCAGCCAGAAGCAACAGTTTATACAGCAACCAGTGTACATCCCCATGCATAAGGCTGTAGATTGAAAACACTCCATAGGCACCTCGGCAAAATTTTACAGATCTTCCTGGAGCACTGGAAAGGAGCTCTTAAGATTGTAATATCAGCTGGTAAAAGGACATGTGGGACTGTTACCATTTGTGGTCTTCCCAGTAGTCCTGAATAACTTCTAAGAGGCATTTGATTCTTTGGAGCTCCAAAGGGGTAGGATTGATTTACTTCACGTTGAGATGAAAAATAAGGAGGTTTGCGAGGCATTGTAATTTCCATTCCCATGTTGCCACTTAGTAGCCTGACTGCGTTTTTTTTATTATTATTCTTTTTCTTGCAATTACCAGGGCAGCCACTTGCCAATCCAGTGCCTTCATTCTAAGGCACAGTCTCTTATAGAAATTCTTAATGACTCCTTGTTGTTTCCTTTTAATCATTTCCACTTTCCTAACGATGCTTTGTATGTTTGGTTTTCTGAGTCTCAGAGGTGAAATTGAGACTTGGGCAGCCCACATCAGGACATTTGAATAAGGCTGGCAATTTGCTCCCTTCCGAAAGGAAGTCATCTCTGGGTCCCATAGCCATTGAAAACCATCCATCCAGGAGTTCATAACTCCCCTTCTCCGAGGTCCTAGATTGAAGCAAGAAATGGTAAAAGGAAACAGAGGGAGCAGAAGGAGCAAGAGTAGAGAAGGATTGCAAACCTGGAGAAAGAGCAAGAGCTTTCAGTTTCTTAATCACTTCCTCCAGTATATTAATTCATCGTTTATGGATATCCAATTCATTTTTGCATTTATTTCCTGAGAGATATTCATCTCAGAAATACCAATAATCCATTTGGTTGGATGGAGTTTTTCTAGAAATCCCTGTAAGTACACCAATTTGTCTACTTTGAAAGAGCCTTTCTCTGGCCATTGAAATACAGGGTTTTCATAAGTATCCCCATCCCAAACATGGCAAACTGAAATCAGCCTTTTAAGAGAGAGACCTGCTGGCAACAATCCAGGCTTCCCATATTTTTCTACCGTTGAAGCTAATGGTGAACCAGATGAGATCTAAGAACCCGTATTACCTATTTTGCTCAATAGTAACTCAAATTTTGCTGTGAGAGCTTGGAATTCTCCCCAGGAACCCAATCCCACTGAGGCAAAATAATTAAAAGGAAACTTTTCAGCAAACAGTCAGTCTCACCCTATCAAAAGTGGCCACAAATCCTCTGACAAATTCATCTAGAAGAAGACCTCATGCAAGGAATCCTATGTTCATTGCTAAATTATTAAGGGGTAAAAAAGAAAGTAAGACCCAAAGAAATGCACCAGTTTATAAATATAGAATTAACAGATTTTATCATTGAACAAAGTAACTAGCTTGAATGCATGCAGGTAGCCAGCAAATGACTGCAAAATTTAGTGGATTTTCAGCTATATTTATGTGGAATTAAAGCCATAGCTGTTATACATCATCCTACTTTTGGTAAACACTCAGCCAATATTCAATTTACATCAGTTATTACATTGACTTTATTCTGAAGACCTATTTTTCATAATTCTTCTTTGCGCTTACTCTGGCGTCTGTTCTTTCATAATTCTTTATCAGGCTTATTCTGATGTTTTGTTTTTCATAATTCCTACAGTTGCCACTGACACTGTATCTAGTACATATAATTAATCACATCCTTCAACATTTTTCAGTAAGGTTAGATTAAATCCAGTTTCCCACAAAACATGATTTTTTTAATAGCTGCATGATGTTCTATCACATGGCCATGCCATAATTTATTTTAATATCATTTTCCTCTTATTGGACATTTATATGATTTCAAATATTTTCCCATTATAAACAACACGATGACAAATATCCTTATACATAAAATATGATCCATATTTGTAATATTTTCTTTAAGCTGTCTAGAAGTGGATGCTCATGAGGATGAATGCTTTTAAGCTATAGTACATATTGATACACCACCTTTGGGAAAAACCATACTAATTTATGCTCCCAAGAGCAATGAATGAGAGAGCTTATCTCATGTTGCAGAAAGGGAAAAGATTGGCAAGCTTTTGATAGAAGAGAATGAGAGAATGAGGTCCTGCTGATTGCAACTAATGCAGCCGAAAATGTTTGGCACATAATATGAATTTGTCTGTTTGAACATAACAACTTGACATGGGCAAGTTATCAGTTATCAATGATAATTACATATAGACTGCCTAAAAGAGTGGCAGTTAGAGGATCCTATGACATAGGCCCATATGACTAGAGTCTGGAAAGCTGACAGACAAATATTAGTGCTTGAAGTTCTTGAAGATGATTCAATGAGTTGGCTTTTATTTTTGAGGTTTTAAGAGTCTTTCTAAGCTTTAAATTTTTAACAAAAACATTTAAGTAATACATGCTAATAGTACAAAATTCAAAAGGCACAAAAGGGGTGAAGGGGTGCACCTACAACACAACTGACAAACAATAATGTACAACTGAAATTTCACAAGATTGTAAATTATCATAAACTCAATTAAAAAAAAGGTACACCATGAAAAGTATGTATCTTATGCCTGTCCTTTTGGCCACCCAACTCTCCTGCCCTGAGTCAACCATGGTTACTGGTTTATCTTCCCAATGACATTCTGGGCATTTACAAAAATAAATTTCTCTTTCATATATTTCCCTTTTGTCCTCCCACACAAAAGGTACTATATGATACATACATCTGTACCTTGCTTCTTTTCAGTCAGCAATTTAGCTTGGCTATCATGCCATATGAGTGTATAAAGAGCTTATCTATATATGTAAGATAATATTCATTATTCAGGATGCATTTATTGAATACCTACTAAGTGTCAGGCCTATTCTACACACTGAGATATGGCAATAAGCAAAACAAGAAAAAATCTCAACCCTCATGGAACTTATAGTGGGGAGAAACAGAAAAACAAAATAATGTGGAAAACATGTTGCATGATGGAGAGTGTTATAAAGAAAAAGAAAATGTCTATTCAGTCCAACTGAACGTGCCCTTGATCACTGAGGGGTATCTGCATGGGGAAGGTGGTCTGTCAGCCGGGCAGAGCTAGACAACGCTCACACAGGCCCAAGTGCAGGGAGCAGTCCTGATCAGGAAGCAGGAGTTGAGGCCTGACGACATTCAGGATCAGGGCACAGATGCTCAGCAGGGAGAGGGCCCATTGCCTTCCAACTCTGATGTCAACCAGCTCTTCCTAAAACAGCAACCCCACCAGAGGGAGAAAAACCTGCGCACTGAAAGGGTCCTGGGCCAGGAGGTCTCTGCCTGAATATGGCAATGGGACAAGACCTGACTCTGGAGCAGGATTGGGTCCTGGACACACTTTGTAAACTTACCCATCCAAGTGGTTTGCCCCTTAAGAAAGCTGAAGACCAGGCTGAGGGTGGGCAGGACTGGGAACAAATCATGGTTCAAACGCCACAGACTCTTGATGCTCTTGCCAAGTCTTATTAGAATTTCCTGAATAAATCTTGCTCCATTTGCTGGATGACATTAAGACAATTTTCAATAAATGTAATAAATTTCACCAGTTATGGTTGTTTTACTAGAAAATGGGTCTACAGGGCTCATCACATCCCCATTCCAGACCTGGAAGCCTCTCTAAGTTTTTAAACACCCCCCACATAGATTTCTTTTTTCCATCTGACTCAAAACCCTGCCTTGGGCCCGGAGGTCCCCACCAGAGCAGGGTGGTGAGAGAAAAAGGACTCTGGGGCAGGAACTGGGTCCTGGACACTCTTTGTAAATTTGTGCATCCTTATGGGCTATCCCCCTAAGAAGGCTCAAGACCAGGCAGGGGGTGGGAATCAGAGGGCACTAACTCCTGGTGAGGCCGCCACCCAGTCTGTCCCCTGAGAAGTGGTAAGAGGTGGGGCATGGGGCTCACAAAAGAGAGAGGCCACAGGTCCTACGGCAAGGCAGATTAGACTAGCTCCCTTGGCCCTCGAGGGAAAGAGCCACAGGGACACTGACTTGGGCTAACTGGACAAAGCGCTCTCCAAGGGTAAGATACAGAAAGGGCTGTCGCAGGAGGAAGTGAGTTCCCTGTCATCCTGGGGTTATTATCTAAGCAGAGAGCAGCGGGCCACGTGTCGAGGGCCTTGTCATTCAGCAAGAGGTTGGACCCCGGGACCCTTAGGGACCCACAGACCCTAAAATGCAGTGATCCTCCCATCTTTGGAGGACAAACCCTGCCCAGTCCTATCTGGCTTGGTTAGGTGGCACAGAAACACCCCTGGGACTGCAGGCCTTTCCTGGGGTTTCAAAAAAGAGCAGCATTAGCGTTCATTAGTGCTCTAATTGGCGTCTTAATTGCCAGTCTCACTTAGTCTTTTGGTCTTTATAATGAGTACCTGGTGCATGGCCCTCCCCCTACACCCCCTTCTCCCTAGGGATGAGCTCCCAGCTGCACCTCACCTTCCCTTCAGCCTCCACCCACATCCCCCAACAAAGCTTGGAGGCAGGGATGAGCTTCCCGAGGGCATCTGCATTGCACTTTCTCTCCCTCCCCCTTCCAGTGAGCTCAGGAAATTGGTTTTAATCCACCAGGCTCCAGTTGCTTAGCAACAGAAGAGCCTGCTCCTAGCAACCAGGAGCCGCAAAGATGCTGCAGAAAAAGAAGGCTGTCTGGGCCCTGCTCTCTCTCAGCTCCTGACTGCTAGCGTGCCTGACGTTTTTCTCATTGAGGAAAGATATCCTTCCTCTTTCAGATGCCAGGTCTTGAAAGGCTGATCTCTGGGGCAGCTGCCTGACCTTACCCCGATCCTGCCTGCTGGGAGTCCCTCTGAATGCAGCCTCCCAGGCCAGCAGGACACAGCTCATGATCACAGCAGGGTGGCTGTAGAACGTGCCTTACTGTCCAATGACCAGTGACAGAGGTCTCCGGCTGTGTAGGTTTTTCCAGTCTGGCCTGGTGGGTGGGAGTGGGGTGGGCCAGGCTCCTTTCACCCTGGGTGAGAGCAATTCCTGCCCGGGGTAGGGGTGCATTGTAATCCCAGCCCAGCTGAGCCTGAAGGGAGGCAAGGGACCATACAAGAAAACTCCCCGCTTCTAGAGATCTGGAAACTGAGAGTCAGAGACGGGCTCAGGGCCACACAGCCTTTCAGCGACAGCTGAGTCTGAACCAATGCCAGAACACAGGGCTCCTCAACACAGTCAGCGTCCATGAGAGTGCCAGCCCACTGTGCAGCACCAGCAACTTCTGCTTCCCCTCCCCAAAGGACAGCAGGGACAGGTTTCTCCACCCCAAAGAAGAAGCCTCCTGCCCTCCTGCCTTCCTGGATGGCCCCAGCTCAGGGTGGTCACCAGTGCAGGTTTTCCATTTGATGAGCCGCTCTCCTAGAATTTTTTAACTTAATAAGAGTTCAGGAGTGTCCCCTAGGAGAGGCCTGTCCAGAATGCTGACTGTGTGAATGGGTGCTAACTGGTAACTTACTTAATCACAAGGGCCCGCTGGTCCTCACAGGAGGTGCACATGCACGCATTCCCCCACCCCTTCTGTGGGGCCTCAAGCTCTGACAGTAGGACTGCCCCCCAGGAATAAACCACGGAAAGAGGGGGCTGTAGGAAACCGAAATCCAACAAGGGACCCCCAAGCCCCATCTCTCCCCCTGGGCCGGGCCCCCAGGCAGGGACAAGCCTTCCCCTGGCAACTACTTTCTACCTCCCCCAACCTTGCTTCTCTCCCTCTTTCCCCCTTTTTCCCTCCTAAGAAAAGGACTTCTGGCTTCTGGATTCCGTTGCCTAGCAACCAAACGGGCTGCCACAGGCTGAGAGGAGCAGCACAGATGCTGCCTAATGAGGGGGCTGAAACGAGGGGGCGAAATCGCTATCTCCAGTCATAAGCCACTGCCAACCATGCTGCTGGTGCTCACAAATCATGCATTTTCTTAAATTTGTGATTGTTTTTCTCTATAATGAAAAATCTTCCAAAGTTGGACAGATAAGCCACATTGGAGTAAATACCTCCTTGATCCACCCTTTTCTATTTCATATTGAAAACTTTTTGTTATGGAAAATTTCAAGCCTATACACAAGTAGAATAGCATAGTGAGCCCTCCTGTGCACATCACCCGGCATCAACAATTATCAACTCCTAATGTACTTATCAACAGATATCACATCGTTGTATCTGTATTTCACTATGTAGCTCTGAAACACAAGAATTCTCTTTTTAACACAACTACAGTGTCATTATAACACCTAACGTGATTAACAAGAATTCCGTAATATCATCAAATACCAGGGCAGTGTTCAAAGTCATCAATGTCAATGCCTCATCAATGTCATGAAGGGTTGCTCATTTGTTTGTTTGTTTTGTACAGTTTATTTGAGTCAGGATCTAAATAAAGTCCACACATTAAACTTTGGGTTCCCCTTTCTGAATATTGCAGGGGGAAATAACTTTTCTTCCATCTCTTAAGTTCCATGGCTGGAGCCTGTGAATTAAACTGATAAAAGACAGACTAACAGGAGAAAACCAAGCAGAGTTTATGTACATGTGCACGCGGGAGAACTCAGTGACAACCGCTCAAAGGGGTGGTCAGAATCCGGGGCTTCTACACCATCTCAATAGGTGAGGCATGGAGAGACAGTCTCTTGCTGGAAAACAAATGACTTTTTGGAGCGATAAACGGGTTTTCAGGAGAACAAACAGATGATAGAAAAGTTTGTGATGATGTTTTTCTCTGCAGCTGTGAGTGGTCTTTCTGTCTCCTTCCGGGCCACAAAACTCCCCTAGAGAAGGGATTTGGGGTAGATTTTACTCACGGTCTGCCTTCTGGGAGTGGATCTGCTCTGAGAAGGAATTCGTGGCAGCCTCATTTCCCAGAAGTCGCTGCTTTTAGTCAGATAAGGGAAGCAGCAAGAAGATTTTTCCCCCCTGTTATCTATTGAATCCCAAATGTCTTCAGCTTAAGATAATCTTTATACCAACTCTGGGGTTCCGAGTGGGTCCCCACAATATGCAGAAATAACAAGGAGTGGAAATTTTCTTGGAAATCATTGACCCCTGGGCTCTTCCTGAGACCTCCTGTGAGCTCTGCCTTGAGCTATGTGAGGCATTATTAGTTCCCAAATTTTGAGATGAGGAGAGTGAGATTCAAAGCAGTGAAATGAAGAGCTCAAGGTCACCCAGCTACTGAGGCACTGGGCCAGGCTGGTAACTCATGTCAGGACTTCAGACTCTTAATTTTGTGTGCCCCGACAACCACACTCTGCCACCTCTACCTGTCCTGCCTCCAGAAAGGTGAAGGAAAGCTTTCGGAAGGAGGCAGGGAAGGCCTCCAGCCTCCACCCACTCCCCATCTCCTAGTCCAGGTCCTACCCAGCATCAGTCAAAGATCCATGCAATCCCACCTCCTCTGGCCTCCTGGGTCCATTTCTCTCCTCCCAAGTGTCTGCTCTTGGGTGCGTGTGCCTCAGGGTCCCCTTCACTTGGAAGCTCCCTGAGTGCGGGGTCCTTGGCTCTGGATATCTGTGACCCAACCCAGCTGAGCCTCACCCAGAGCCATTTGGAAGGTGTTCCTCACAGGGGGACTGACTGACTGACTACCTGAGTGAGGGGCCTTCTGGAGGGTGGATGCTGGAAGTACAGGCGAGTCTTTGAGGCGAGATCCTGGACCCCAGGCAGGAGCACCCGTCAGACACTCCAGAGTGACAGTGGTCTTTCTTGTCCTCAGAGGAGGCAAGGCAGTGTCCAGGGAGCAGCCTGGGCTCGGGCATCCTGAGGACAGGGGCCTCTGGCCTCACCCTTCCCTTTCATAAGCCATTTACCTTCTGAGGGCCTCAGGGAGTCCTCGCTGTGCAGAGAAACACTCCAGAGAATCAGCCGGGCTGTCTTGTCGTTGAAGGAGGCCTCTCAGCTTGGAGAAATGGAATCTACTCTGGCCAGAGAGCCCTGGCAGCAGGTCTGGGTCTCTGAACTTTTGTCATGCTGCTTTGTGACCCTGGGCAGGCAGCTTCGTCCCTGTGGGTCTCAGTTTCCTTATCTATACAATGAAGGGGCTGGACCAGATAATCTCGGCGGCCTATCAGCTTCCATGTTCCCATGATTTCCAGGAAAAGGAGACCCACAACATTCCTTGGTAAGTGGTTGCTGGTCTTAACTATCTTTACAGTCAGATATCTGTTTCCTACTGTCTCTGAGCCTTGTTTCTTCTGGTGCAGGCTTGGGTCTGGATAAGCATGCTGTTTGTCCCAGAAGTATCTGGATGGGAAACAGACATCTTCATCACCACAACTCAAGTCACAGTGTTGGGAGAGTGGGGTCTGTAGCTCTCAGGTCCCTGCTCCCCATCCCCAAGGTGTTCAGGAGGCAACAGTGTTGAGACATCGTGGAGATGAGCAACTGTGGCACTGATTGGCTCCCGCCCTCCGTGTAGCCCAACCTCTCCACTTTCCAGACAAGGAAGCAGGGACTTGTCCAAGGTCACATAGAGCTGGGATTGGAGGAGCTTGAGGCAGGGAAGAGCGGGGGACCTTCTCAGGAGGGATCTTTCCTGGGCAGGAGTAGGGACGATGAAGAGGAGAGCCAGACCCCTAAGGGGCAGAGTTGTGGCATGAACTAAAACCAGTTTGTGAAACCCACCCTCAGGGAGCTTCTGGGTTCTCCTGGGGGAACATAGGACACACACACACACATGCACACACACACACACACCACACTCTCACTCACACTTGCACGCACACACTCATGCCACAAGAGAAGAGATCACAAGCATGTCTGACTACCAAGTGCTTGAGCTGGGGCTCTAACTTGACCACCTCACCAGGAACCACTGATTCTCCCGGCTACACCAGTAATTCAACAAATAGTGACCGAGTTACTGGGAACCAGACAGTGAACAAGTGGGACATGGCCACTGCCTTCTCAGAGCTCACAGCCTAGCTAGGCAGGCAAGTGCTCGAGAAGATTCAGACCCAGGGAGTTATTCCCAGGCTAAAGGAAGCCAGGGGCTGTGGAAACCCAGCAAAGCCCATCTCAGGGACCCAGGGACAGTCCTATGCTGCAGGCACTATCCTGGCTGCGCCCATTTCTGGAGGAATCAGGTCTGGCTGGTTGGGAAGTTAGCCTGGGGAAGCAATTGGTGCCCCCTCTTCAGGTCAGACAGGCATGGTCAAGGATGTGGATGACCCCCAGGAGTCATCACATCTTGTCATCTCAGTGAGAATTGGGCAACTTCTAGGGCTTCAAGGAGAGGTGAGGCTCCCCTTCCTGAGTCAAGGGGTTCTCAAAGTAGTGGGCTGGGACCCCAGAACTCACTGTTGAATCTTTAGTGGTTGTTCTGATCAGAAGTTGCATGTGAACTTGGCCCCGTTTCTCTAGCTGGTTGTGGTGATGCGAAGTGTGGGTCTTGGGGTCTCAAAAAATGGCAAAAGTTCAATTGTTCTGAAAAGCTTTTTCTTTCTTCTCCTACTCATGCAGAGGGCCAAGTTGTGTCCCTCTTCAAACCTGTGTTTGTGGTTTAGTTTCCATTGACCTTGGCAATCAACATAAAGGGCACTGAGCAAGGCTGCCCCTTTTGTCCATCCCTGCTGCTCTTTCTCCTATGTATGCGAGGGGAAGTGACACAGGAAGGAAGGGGAGAAAAGCATGGGAAAATGTCCTGTGGATTCTACATTTACTGAGCTCAGTGACACGCAGTGATGTTTAAGAGAAACTCAGGGAAAAATAAATGAGGAAATGCTTTGTTTTAGCTGCCTGGTCATTCCCATTGTCTGGTTTCTGAGTCTTCTTGTTTCTAGGCTGTTTCACAAGTACTGAGCTACTCAGAAGTTGCATGTTTTCTTGAAACAGAAAGGGAAGGACCCTCTGGTCCCTCGGCACCCCCTCCCCCAGACTCTCTATCCCCATGTGGGTGCTCTCTTTTTGCCACTGGCCCTGGTGTGGGGTCTGTGCCCATGGAAAACAGTGATCGCAGTGGGCCCCCGGTCTTTTGGGACTCAGGGTTCCAGCTCCCTTCTCTTCCCCCTGGTGAGCCCCACCCCTGTTGGACTTTGGATGAAAGAAAAAGCACAGGTGTGGTGCATCCAGCCTCTTCTTTCTCAGAGCTGGGAACTGGGACCCAGAGAACACAGGGCTCTTGCCCTTGTTCCAGGAAACACAAGACAACTGCTAATGAATTTTAAAGGTAAGTTTGTACATTTAGAGAAGAGACAATGTAATGCTAATCCTTCATTCCATTTACTCACTCAACATATTTTTATTGATTGCTTGCCACGTGCCAGTTGCGGTTCCAGGCGCTGCAGGACAACAAGAACGAAAATAAATGAAATCTTCTGCCCACATGGATCTTGCATTCCAATGGAAGAAATAAACACTAAATAAATCAGTGAGAATATAAAATATATTGCAGGATACATAGTATGGGCATTTATCTCTTATATAGGACTGTTGGGGAAGTGGGAGAATTCCCCCCCTTTCCTGAAGGTTCTTATGGCTCATCAAATAATTAAAAAGGCAGGTTAGCAGGAGAAAATCCAACAAACTTTAATAGCATGTATACATGGGAGAAACTCAGGGGAATCTGAATAATTCAGCCAACTGGCTGAGGCTGCCTGTTTAAGTATCTTCAGCTACAGACAAGGAGGAAGTTTGGAGTAGTAATTTCCGGCTTCAAAGGGGAAGAAAGTGTAGGGGAGGAATGCATTTCCTCGACCCTCTCTGGGTTCTTCTGGCTGGAGAATGAATTAAATTCACATGAGACAGAATAACAGGAGAAAATTAAACAAAGCTTTATAACATGTATACATGGGAGAGGCTCAGGCAACCTGAGCAACTCGCCAAAATGGTTGAAGCCCCCACCCTAAATATCATCTTCAGCTAAAGACAAAGGAGGATGTTGGCGGTGGGGGAAGTCAGTTACAGGAGGTTACCAGACAAGCACAATAAATAGGAATAAGATTATAAAGCAGATTTAAGTCCTTGCATTCTGTATTGATAAGAGTTTCTAGAGATAAGGTCATCCCCCTTCTTCCTGGTACAGAGGGAGACACCTTTACAGATGGAGATTTCCTTTACAATGTAAATGTCTCTTAACAAAGGGTAAGTAGACTCTGCTTCTCAGAGTTCCTTTCCTGTCTGCAGTTTGTTAAAAGTAACCAGCCCCAAATAATCCTCATGCCAAAGAGACATATCTTGGGGTGGCCAATGCCGGTCCCCCACAAAGGCAACCCACATGGAAATGGAAAAGCAAATGTTTGGTAAATAGAACTTTGATAAGAGTGAGCTTAGCAAGGATCCTCCCAGTCTACTGGAACCCAGAGTTATCTATGGTGATGGCCTGCCCTGGGGACAGGTCTTTATTTTAAATTTCTTTTAGGCAGTTAGGGGAGGAAAGGTCAAATGTTCTTGCTGAGTCTGAGCTTTTATTGTCTTCAGCTCAAAATAATCCACATACCAGACTGGTGCATCTTGGGGGGGCCTGCCCTGAACCCCATCAGGGCCATCAAGGAAGCCCTTTTTGAGGAAGTGACATTTGAGAAAGAATTTGAAGAAAGTGAGAGAATGAGCCGTGTGATTATCTGGGGGAAAATGTTCAGGTAGGAGGAACAACAAAGATAAATCCCTGCGACAGGTTTTAAGAACAACAAGAAGACCAGTGTGCCTGTAATGAGTGTGAGGTAGTTAGAATGCTAGGAGATGATGGCAGAGAATCGGAGTGAGAGATTACACACAGCCTTGCAGGCGATGACGAGGACCTTGGGTTTTATTCACAGTGAGATGGGAAGTCATTGCAATTTCAGGAGAGGAGCAAATTTACATCATCTAGTCATTAGCTGGATCACTGTGGTAATTCTGACAAGAACAGACTGTTTGTAGGCAAAGATAGAAGCAATGAGACCAGAGTGCTATTGCCATGAGACCCCTTGTTGTTGTTCCCCTACCATCAGAGATAACCTTGGCAACTTCCATTTCTGGATAATTCTTCCTTCTTCATTTATGTTGGCATCTAAGGAAGTACTAGAATTTGGACTAGGCTCCAAGCCATGTACTCTTTCTATCATGCTACATAGACTTTTATTGTCATTGCCAATAAAGAGAGAAAAAATGATGGCACAAGGGAATATTGAAGGACTGGATCTGGGGTTGTAGGAATAATATTAAAAAATAGAGGGAAATAAATTGCAGGAAAAACCTGTAAAAATAGTGATAATTTTTATTACTCTTTACTGAGAGATATTGAACTTGCTGGTCAGTAACCATTTTTAGAGAGTTATTATGGATAAATGACAGTGTTAAAAGATCTGAAGATACGATAGACCAAAAATAAATTATTCCCCAGGGAGAAGAGCCAAGATGGCGCCGTGAGTAGTCCTTTTTGTCTCTCGCCCTTCAAGTCTACAATTATTTGGACACTTATCGCTTGACAAAGGATATCCAGACAGCATCTCAGGACGTCTGAGACACCCACGCGACTATACATCGGAAGGCGGATGGACTTTCCTCCGGGAGGATGTGGAAATAGGTGAAAACTCTCCGACCCCGACGGGCAGCCTAGTACCCGCAAGCGGCTTTCTTCCAACGGACGCCCCCAGAGGATCCACACACATCTAGAGCAGGAGCAAGAACACAACAGAGGAGCGACGGTGGAAACAGGTGACCAGAACCCTATCTAAACCCCCTGCAATTACTGCTAAATGCAGAGGGAAACTTTGGAGTTGCACACCTGAGCCCGCGGGGAGAGTCTCTCCCCGCCATTGGCGGGGAGACCCAGCCTGGTGCTCGGGGCACCCGGAGGGTCCCAGAGAGAGACACGGAGGGCACGGAGATCTCCCAGCTGCTGTTGCCCGCCCCGTGGGACTAGGGATTGCTGGAGATCTCGGAGAGGACCGGGGCCGGGGGAATTTTCAAAGGCCGGTTCTGCGACCCGGAGGGGAAGCGCCGGAGCTCCGCCAGGCAGCAGACAAAACTCTCTCTCTGCCATTAGCAGAGGGGCCACGCCCAGCATTCAGGGCTCCCGGCAGAGGCCCGGAGAGAAGCCCTGAGGGCGGGGCGACCCCCAGCTGCCATTGCCCACCCCGTGAGGCTAGGGATTGCCGGAGATCTCAGAGAGGACTGGGGCTGGAGAGAGTTCCAGAGACCCAGCTTAGTAGCCTAGGGGGAAACCCTACAGGCTCACAGCAGCCTTAGGGAAAGCCTCTGCACAGCACCAGTAGAAGGCACCCAGCCGCCAGCCACAAGGCTGGAAGACCCCAGGGCAAAAGCAGCATAGCTAGGTGTACTAACCACAGACTGTAGAAGATGCCAATAGCTCTCCTGCGACCCATAGAGGACAAGTGAGATTTGGTGGGTGCCGACAGCAACGGAGCGACAAATATAAGTGATCCCACCCCTGGCCGCTGGAAAAGCCCATAACACCGTTGCAGACCCCAAGGAGAGAGCACATCTAGGTGGGCTGCAACAGTAGGCACCTGCAGCCTGAAGCCCCCCTGTGACAGCCCCCACGGCAGAGGAGGGAATCCAAAGGGCCACTGTGGCTACGAAGAGGGGCCCAGGCCCAGTTAGCAACTACGGACAGGGTTCCTGGTTGGTGAAATATAAACAGCTGCTCCTCCCACCGCAGCAGCTGAAACAAGTGAAAGGAGCAACTAAACTCTAGCTCCATGCGGAGGCACAAATCAACAACATCAAGCAATATGAAAAAATACATTAAATCTCCAGAACAGAAAGAAAGCAACAAATACACAGAAAACAATCCCAAAGAAAATGAGATATATAACCTAAATGACGATGACTTCAAAACAGCCATCATTAAGATTCTCAATGAGTTAAGAGAGAATTCTGACCGACAACTCAACGAGCTCAGGAGCTATGTCACAAAAGAGTTTGATACGATAAAGAAGAACCAAACAGAAATATTGGAAATGAAGAACACAATAGAGGAGATTAAGAAAAATCTAGATGCTCTGAACAGTAGGGCCGATAATATGGAGGAAAGAATTAGCAATTTGGAAGATGGCAATATAGAATTGTTGCAGGCAGAGGAGGAGAGAGAAGCAAGACTTAAAAGAAATGAAGAAACTCTCCGAGAATTATCAGACACAATTAGGAGATGCAACGTAAGGATTATAGGTATACCAGAGGGAGAAGAGAAGGAGAAAGGGGCAGAAAACCTATTCAAAGAAATAATGGCTGAGAACTTCCCAAATCTGGTGAGGGAGATGGATCTTCAGGTGACAGAAGCCAATAGATCTCCAAACTTTATCAATGCAAGAAGACCAACTCCACGGCATATAGTAGTGAAGCTAGCAAAAGTCAACGACAAGGAGAAAATATTAAGGACAGCCAGGCAAAAGAAACTAACCTACAAAGGAACCCCCATCAGGCTATCAGCAGATTTCTCAGCAGAAACTTTACAGGCTAGAAGAGAGTGGAATGATATATTCAAAAATCTGAAGGACAAAAATCTACAGCCGAGAATTCTCTACCCAGCGAAAATATCCTTCAAATACGATGGAGAAATAAAAACTTTCCCAGATAAACAAAAATTAAGGGAGTTCATTGCCACAAAACCTCCTCTTCAGGAAATCCTCAGGAAAACCCTCATTCCTGAAAAATCCAAAAAAGGAAAGGGGCTACAAAACCAAGAGCAGAGGAGATAAGTAGAAGGACAACAACAGAGAGTAGCAGCTCTACATCAGAACAGATTAAACCATGGGACGAGAAACAAAGGAAACTGAAGAAAACCGGAAAACAAGACACAAAATGGGAGTGGTAGGCCCCCACGTCTCAATAATCACTCTAAATGTAAATGGATTGAACTCCCCAATCAAAAGACATAGAGTGGCAGGATGGATCAAAGAACAAGATCCAACAATATGCTGCCTCCAGGAAACACACCTCAGCCCCAAAGACAAACACAGACTCAGAGTGAAGGGATGGAGAACAATACTCCAAGCTAATAATGAACAAAAGAAAGCAGGTGTCGCTATACTAATATCAGACAAGGTAGATTTCAAAGCAAAACAGATAAAGAAAGATAAAGAGGGACAGTATATAATGATAAAAGGGACTCTCCACCAAGAAGACATAACACTTATAAATATATGCGCACCCAACACAGGAGCACCAAAATTTGTAAAGCAACTCTTAATAGAACTAAAAGAAGACATCAACAACAATACAATAATAGTAGGGGACCTCAACACACCATTAACACCAATGGACAGAACATCCAGACAGAAAATCAACAAGGAAATAATAGAATTAAATGAAAAATTAGACCAGATGGACTTAATAGATATATATAGAACACTTCATCCAAAAACAGCAGGTTACACATTCTTCTCAAGTGCACATGGAACATTCTCAAGGATTGACCATATTTTGGGAACCAAAGCAAACATCAATAAATACAAGAGAGTTGAAATAATATCAAGCATCTTTTCTGATCATAACGCTATTAAACTAGAAATCAACTACAAGAAAAAAGCAGAGAAAGGTGCAAAAATGTGGAGACTAAACAACACGCTTCTCAACAAACAATGGATCATTGAAGAAATTAAAGAAGAAATCAAATATTATCTGGAGACAAATGAAAATGAGAACACGACATACCAAATCATTTGGGATGCAGCAAAAGCAGTCCTAAGAGGGAAATTCATCGCAATACAGGCTCACCTCACTAAACAAGAAAAAGCTCACGTAAGCAACCTCAAACGACACCTAACGGAACTAGAAAAAGAAGAACAAACAAAGCCCAGAGTCAGTAGAAGGAGGGAAATAATAAAAATAAGAGCAGAAATAAACGATATTGAAACAAAAAAGACAATAGAAAGGATCAATGAAACAAAGAGTTGGTTCTTCGAAAGAATTAACAAAATTGACAAACCCCTAGCCAGACTCACCAAGAAAAGAAGAGAGAAAGCGCAAATTAATAAAATCAGGAATGACAGAGGAGAAATCACAACAGATACCAATGAAATACAAGAGATCATAAGAGAATACTATGAAAAACTATATGCCAACAAATTGAACAACTTGGAAGAAATGGACAAATTCCTAGACTCCTACAATCTCCCCAAACTGAATCAGGAAGAAATGGAGAATCTGAATAGGCCAATCACAAGTAAGGAAATAGAAACGGTAATCAAAAACCTCCCCAAAAACAAGAGTCCAGGACCAGACGGCTTCTCTGGAGAATTCTACCAAACATTCAAAGAAGACTTAATACCTATTCTCCTCAAACTGTGCCAGAAAATTGAGAAAGATGGAGAACTCCCTAACACATTCTATGAAGCCAACATCACTCTGATCCCCAAACCTGACAAGGACAACACAAAGAAGGAGAACTACAGGCCGATATCACTGATGAACATAGATGCAAAAATCCTCAACAAAATTTTGGCAAACCGATTACAGCAATACATCAAAAAGATTATACACCATGATCAAGTGGGATTTATACCAGGGACACAGGGATGGTTCAACATCCGCAAGTCAATCAACGTGATACACTACATCAACAAAATGAAAAACAAAAACCACATGATCATCTCAATAGACGCAGAGAAAGCATTCGACAAGATCCAACACCCATTTATGATAAAAACCCTCAGTAAAATGGGTATAGAAGGAAAGTACCTCAACATAATAAAGGCCATATATGATAGACCCACAGCCAACATCATACTCAATGGACAAAAGCTGAAAGCCATCCCTCTGAGGACAGGAACAAGACAAGGGTGCCCACTTTCACCACTCCTATTCAACATAGTACTGGAGGTGCTGGCCAGAGCAATTCGGCAGGAAAAAAAAATAAAAGGAATCCAAATAGGTAACGAAGAAGTAAAACTCACGTTGTTTGCAGCCGACATGATCTTATACATAGAAAACCCCAAAGAATCCACAGAAAAACTATTAGAAATAATCAACAACTACAGCAAAGTAGCAGGGTATAAAATTAACGTGCATAAATCAGTAGCATTTCTATACACTAACAATAAACTAACAGAAAAAGAACTCAAGAACTCTATCCCATTCACAATCGCAACGAAAAGAATAAAATACCTTGGGATAAACTTAACCAAGGAAGTGAAGGATCTATACAATGAAAACTACAAGACTTTCTTGAAAGAAATAGGCGATGACATAAAGAGATGGAAAAACATTCCTTGCACATGGATTGGAAGAATAAACATAGTTAAAATGTCCATACTACCTAAAGCAATATACAGATTCAATGCTATCCCAATCAGAATCCCAAGAACATTCTTCACAGAAATTGAACAAACAATCCTAAAATTCATATGGGGGAACAAAAGACCACGAATTGCTAAAGCAATCCTGAGCAAGAAAAACAAAGCCGGCGGAATCACAATCCCCGATTTCAAAACATACTACAAAGCTACAGTGATCAAAACAGCATGGTACTGGTACAAAAACAGGTCCACAGATCAATGGAACAGAATTGAAAGCCCAGAGATAAAACCACACATCTATGGACAGCTAATCTTCGACAAAGGAGCAGAGGGCCTACAATGGAGAAAAGAAAGTCTCTTCAACAAATGGTGCTGGGAAAACTGGACAGCCACATGCAAAAGATTGAAAATCGACCATTCTTTTTCAGCACACACCAAAATAAACTCAAAATGGATCAAAGACCTAAAGATTAGGCCTGAGACAATAAGTCTTTGGGAAGAGAATATAGGCAGTACACTCTTTGACATCAGTTTCAAAAGAATCTTTTCGGACACTGTAACTCCTCAGTTGAGGGAAACAATAGAAAGAATAAACAAATGGGACTTCATCAGACTAAAGAGCTTCTTCAAGGCAAGGGAAAACAGAATTGAAACAAAAAAACAGCTCACTAATTGGGAAAAAATATTTACAAGCCACTTATCCGACAAAGGGTTAATCTCCATAATATACAAAGAACTCACACTGCTTAACAACAAAAAAACAAACCACCCGATCAAAAAATGGGCAGAGGACATGAACAGACATTTCTCAAAAGAAGATATGAATATGGCCAATAGACACATGAAAAGATGTTCATCATCGCTAATCATCAGGGAAATGCAAATCAAAACTACACTAAGATATCACCTTACCCCTGTTAGATTGGCAAAAACATCCAAAACCAAGAACGACAAATGTTGGAGAGGTTGTGGAGAAAGAGGAACCCTCATACACTGTTGGTGGGAATGCAAACTGGTACAGCCACTATGGAAAACAGTATGGAGATTTCTCAAAAAGTTAAAAATAGAAATACCCTATGACCCAGCCATCCCATTACTGGGTATCTATCCTAAGAACCTGATATCAGATATCTCAAGAGTCCGTTGCACCCCTATGTTCATCGCAGCATTATTTACAATAGCCAAGACGTGGAACCAGCCTACATGCCCAGAAACTGATGATTGGATAAAGAAGATGTGGTATATATACACAATGGAATACTACTCAGCCATAAAAAAAGACGAAATTGGCCCATTCACAACAATGTGGATGGACCTCGAGGGCATTATGTTAAGCGAAATAAGTCAGTCAGAGAAAGACGAACTCTATATGACTCCACTCATAGGTGGAAATTAGTATATTGAGAAGGAGATCTGATCGGTGGTTACCAGGGAAAAGGGGGGGTGGGGGGAGGGTACGGAGGGGGAAGTGGTGTACCCACAACATGACTAACAAAAATGTACAACTGAAATTTCACAAGCTTGTAATCCATCATAACATTAATAAAAAATAAAAATAAAAAAAAATAAAGTATAAACCATAAAGAAAAAAAAAAAAAAAAAAAAGATCTGAAGATGCATCTTTAGTGATTTGGAAGTCCTGGTCAGAAACCCAAAGGATTCCTTGGCACCTCACTTCTTGCAGTTTAATGCTAGAAATTGGGAGGAGCCAAGAGTAAAAGTTACACACAAATTTTGGCCTAATGTTGGGGTTAGGGTGTATTCTTTGCTTATAGAAAGAAAGCAGAATTCCTCAGTTGTTAGTGACAAAGACTTCATCCCTGACTAAACTTTAGTCAGGCTCCTCTGAACCCTCCTCCCAACTAGGCTTCAACTTTTGGACTTGTGTGTCTGTCTTTGCAGTCCCCAATTTTAGCAAAAATCCTGCCAAATCTGTTTAGCAAGAATCCCCCACACTCAATATATGATCACCCTTTACCAATTGAATTCTTCATTCCTCACCTTTGGTATCTGATCACCCTGGCCTGCCTTCAGCAAGAATCCTGTGAAATCAGAATCCTCCCTTACCCATGATGCTTCCTCTTAGTAATTTTCTGCCCACTGATCCCCACCCTGCTGCTTGGCTATAAATCCCCACTTGTCCTTGCTGTATTTTGGGATGAACCCAATCTCTCCCTCCTACCGCAAAGCCCCATTGCAGTAGTCCCTTGAATAAAGTCTTCTTTACCGTTCCTTAACAAGTGTCAAGATAATTTTTCTTTGACGTTAATGTGAAAGACAAAACGCACTGGACAATTAAGGAGATGCTTTTGTTCAGCCTATTGCAATAGGGAGAATGTTCGTTTCTGTGGAAGAATGTCTCAAAGAAAAAAAGGGGGCCTGGGTTTTATAGAGGCAGATAAACAAGGGAGCCATGAGGAAGGGTGGACAGCAAATTTCATCTGAGTTATGAGGAAGAGTGGAGTGGAATATATGAGGGCAGTGTGGCCCTTTGTGGTTAGCCATTTCTCAAAACATAAAAGGATGAGAGGGTTTCTCAACTATCTCTGCTCTCTAAGAGCACAAGGCTCAGATAGAGTTAAACATTATCATTAGTTTTCTCCTATCATCTTGATTTAGGAAAAGAATTGTCAGACTGCATTGTTGTCTAGAGCTTTTGAGGTGATACTGACGTGGATCAAGGCTGCCCTAGGGAGAGAAGCTCAAGGCGTCCTGGCCTACATGCCCATCTATATGACCCGATTCATATCTAAAGTTATAGACCACACAATAACCAGACCCCATGTGCACTGATACCATTTAATGACTTTTCACATCATCTTTCCTTTGTCTAGTAAAAATAAGTCATGCACCCATGTCTTATAAATTTAGCCCTAACCCTCAACACATTGCAGCTCTTCACTGCCCATGGGTCCTGTCCCTATACTATTCTCTGAATAAAGGAGCACTACTACCAGACCTTGAGAGTCCAAGAAATCTTTCTTTTGACTCTGGCTTGCCGAGCCCGTATTGATATTATGGAGTAAACAGATGCTAGCATATATATAAACATGTTTCTGGAAGAATACACAAGAGATTATTGTTTAATTTTGTTTAATTCCTTTAACTTTGAGGAGGAAAACTGAGGAGCAGGATGGTGAAGGGAAACATTTATTTTTATGCCCTTCTATTTTGTTTGAATTTTCCAGCCATATGCGTGTGTTTATTTTATTATTAAAAATACTGCCATTGGGAGTTTATCTGGGCATTCAATTATAGGTCTTTTATTTCTTCTTTATATTTTTCTGTATTTCAAAACCTAATAAATCATCTCTTAAAGTGATATGGGGCAAAGTTTTATGCCAGTTTGGTCTGTTAAAAAGGCGAAAAAGACTGCCAGGTGGAATTATTTGGATTGCCCTTGGGGCTAGTCCCTGGATGCTTTTTCTCCTTTTGCCTCAGTGAAGGGGCAAAAAATTGCCCTTGGGGTTAGTCCCTGGATGCTTTTTCTCCTTTTGCCTAAATGAAGGGGCAAAAAATTAAAGTGTCGAAATTCTCAATTTCTTCTCTCTCCCCCAAGGAAGTAAAGAGATGCAGTCTTTCCAGTTTAGCAACTCCAACCACGAGACCAATTCCCTACCAGGTAAGTTCTTGAACCTTTTGTGATGCAGAAATTGAAAATGAGCTGGGGAAGCCAGTATCTCAAAGGTGGTCAAAGAAGGGGAATTATGTGAAGAGAGAGAAGTTAAACTAATTTACATAATAAAGAACCAAAAGATTTGGGGGAGAAGGAGAGAAAAAAACAGAGCATTTGAAGACATTCTTGCAAATGTGAGGCCCCAGAGATATTAGGGTGGGAGGTGTAAGAAAATCGAAAAATAAGAGAAGATATAAAAAGTATTGCTGGTATGTGTAAATTGGATTCTATTTCATATTTTGAAAGGAACATAAGATAAAAATGGAAAACATTTTTAAATTACTTAAGCTCTTTTGAATACAACTCCCTGAAACAATTGGGCCACGTGGGTCCAGTATTCATAAAGGTTACCTTTTGGGGACTTTTCCGTAAAGGAACTATGGAGTCGTGCTCAACTCCACCTAAATCTAAACATGCCATAGATCTGAGCCAAGAAATGTCCATTTCTGTCATCCAGATCGTTAGAAAAATCATGCGAAGAAATTGAAATAAACTCAGCATGAACAGTAATGGTGTTTGAAACATTGTCTCAGGAAGAAAGGGATGAGAGAGGGTTGAATTCTTTCCTTTAGAGTCACTGGGTGCAGAGGTAGTATTTCAAATGGAAAACTGGAAACTGTGCTTGTTGAGCAGTTTGTAAATAAGATTTCCTGTGAGAAATCCCAAAGGAAGGGGGCTTGCATAGGGCTATGTGTACGCAAGCGTTGTCTAACACAATGTTTTTTACCTATTGTTTTTAAAAAATGTAAAGTTTGTGAGTTTTTTTGTAAATGTAAAGTAAACACAAAATTTCTAAGTTTTCTATAGAAAAGTTGCAATAATAGTACAGGGAATTCCCATATACCTTATGGTATTATTATCACTATTGTTATTACTACTAAACCATTTAAGAGTAAGTTATAGTTGTCATCGCCCTTTATTCCTAAATATTTAATTGTGATGCAAATTTTTTACAGAAAGTTCAATTGCTTCTAGAAAGGTAAGGCTTATATAGGAGCAGTTTAGTAGAGGTAAGAATACCCCAGCACACACCAGATCTGGAGATGGCTCAGGATTTTGCTAAAGTGATAAAGTGTGTCCCAGAGGAGGAAGACTCAACTATGGAATAAATATGCTAAGGAAATGTTAGAGAAATGGAGTTTTTAGATTTCAAGTTTCCCTTTCCATGAATGGCCTGTTTCCTCCAAAGTACTTCCTCTGTTTGTTGATTTTGGCCTCTCTCTTTCATATTATTCACATTCATATTTCCACAAATGCATGTTGATCCCTGGTTGTCTACTTGTATTTAAGGCTGGAATACTAGAAAGCTGATTGGAAGCTCTGTGCTTGTGAGTGGAACTTAAAGACTCATTTACTCACTAGGGTATTTTGATTGCTCCATTTCTTTGAGGAACTCCCCACATCGTTATCTTTTTGTCTTTTCTGTTGAAGTGATCAGGTTCCCCTCAAAAGAGTCTTCCAATCTTTCCCCTGTAGTAAGTCCATCAGTAATCTCAGAAACTGGGGTGAGGTGGGTGCCAATACTGAGTAGGTAGGGCCAGCCCCAGTGGCCTAGTGGTTAAGTTTGGTGCACTCTGCTTCAGCAGCCCAGGTTTGGTTCCTGGATCCAGACCTACACCACTCGTCTATCAGTGGCCATGCTGTGACAGCAGCTCATATACAAAATAGGGGAAGATTGGCAACAGATGTTAGCTCAGGGCGAATCTTCCTCAGCAAAACAACAGGAACAAAACATTGAGTATGTAAACTTTCATACAAATGAATTATACTGTTTTAAGTATAGTGCTCCTCACTTCAACTGTGCCAGGGTGCCCTGGTCCAGAAATTGTTTTGCCCTCTCCAGAGAATGAATCTCCAATCTTTAGCCAAGATGGAGGAAAAGCAGTTGACTGGCTGTGCTCAGTGGGGTGGGGATCCAGGGATCTAAGTGATTTTAGATAAGATTTAGACAATCAGCCCTCCAGTTTTTATCACCATCTTCATTCCCACTTTCAAAAGTGCTGCCAATTCCTGACCCCTTTGGGGATTTCTCAGGGTGAATTGGATTACTCTTCAGTTTTCTCCATTGCTTGGGATTCAGCTTTCTCAGGTGTGAAAAGTCAATTTTATTGTTCCCTTCTTGTCAAATTAGGTTGCTGTTATTTGTCTCCCTTGTTCTAGATCCTAGTAGATTTATACCTTCATAATATCCCGTTGCTGTCATTTTTGTGAGTTTTCTGGAATATTCGGTCCAACATCTTTAACTGAAATCCCCAGATACTGTTACCATGCAAAGGGCACAATCTACTCACGTGAGACAAAAGCAAATCCATCAAGAGGCAAGATGGTGGCAGAGAAAGGACACTTTATTGAGCGATAAGATAGCAAATCAGAAGATGGTGGACTAGCGTCCTAAAGAACCATCTTAAGGGGGCCACAAAATCTCAAAGCAGTTATATAGGCCAGTGGGTTATGGAGGGGGGAATGTTGACCCTCTTGTGTTACAGACTGGGACATGCCACACCAGATCTTTCAGTTGTCATTGATGATGGCTATCAGTATAGACTCTGTGCAGGGGTCATCACATTCTTAAGTAACTTGAAAGAATAAAGTTATTGTATTGCAGCTGGGAGGTACATATACAAGCAGGGGTCATAAAATCTACAGAGCAAGTAGATCTCCTGTAGGGTGCATATCCAGCTGGGTTAGCTAGTTAGAGGTCATTCAAAGTTACAATATGGCTTCATTTCTACAATATAGCTTCCCTTATATCAACCTTCTGTTGAGCCAGTATCAGTACTATCATTTTTCAATCATTCTATGAATGGCATCTGTCCCCTTCCAAGATCTACTAGGATTGGGAGTTTGTGGCATAAGTGCAGATAACTTGGGGTTAAAGTATAGAAGGGATTATGGAGGGGAGAACAGCTGTGGATGTTTTGCTAGTGGGAGGATCAGTCTCCACAGGTTGAACAGAATGTGCTGCATTCACTGGGGACATTTTCAAGCTCTTTAGGGTTTTGATTCGTTATTAACACCAGTACCTTCAGAGCTAGATTTAGTTGCATTCTTTATATGTACTCCATGAACCAGTTAGTGCATACCATGCCAGGCATGAGGCAATTTCTAATGTGGCCAGCCAGGAGGGTCTTGGAGGAGGAAGTGGGGAAAGCCTGACAGGGAATTGAGTTTAGAAAACTTTGACGTCGGTGACTACCCATCAAACATATGTAAACAGAGAGAATGTCAAAATGAACCCCATCACCTAGCTTTAGTAATTATTAAGTCATGGCCAATCTTGTTTCTTCTATATCTCTACTCATCCTCCTCAACCCCTCTACCCTACCTCAACCTTTGGATTATTTTAAAGCAAATTCCATACATTTTATAATTCCATCCATAAATATTTTGGTATGTATCTCTAAAAAGCAAAGATTCCTTTTTTTTAATTAAGATTATGATAGATTACAACCTTGTGAGATTTCAGTTGTACATTATTGTTAGTCATGTTGTGGGTACACCACTTCACCCTTTGTGCCCTCCCCCCAACCCTCCTTTTCCCTGGTAACCACCAATCAGTTCTCCTTGTCCAAATGTTAACTTCCACCTATGAGTGGAGTCATATAGAGTTCGTCTTTCTCTGTCTGGCTTATTTCGCTTAACATAATACCCTCAAAGATTCCTTTTTTAAAGCATAACCACAATACTATCATCACACATACACCTGAAAATCAACAATAATTGGAGTGATTTTAAAAGGTAAGCTATGAGCCAGAAGCAAGGTTTGCTCCATCCACGAATAGAATTTAGAACAGTATCAAATAGCGTTATATGATCCTGACCTTTTCAGGAAGATTCAAGAAGAATTAGTCATTTAAGGGACCATATTTTAAAAGTTCTTATTTAGGACATTATATTCAAGTCTTCAAGTCTCTATGCATCCCTGATTTAACCACAATCCATAGCAATCTTGGGTAAAGTGGGCTATGAGTGGAATATTGTACGCTACTAAACAAAAAGCCTAAGATTGATCAACATACCATAATTTGTGTTCAGTAAGTAGTAGATTGTCTGGAAGAAAGCCAGAAGTTTTCAGTTTTAGAACTAAGGAGTGGACATCATGCATAGCAAAGGAAAATAAGAGGACATTATTCTCTCCAATAGAATTTTTTTCCAATTTGAGAGAATGCCTCAGTGCATCTCTGGGATCCAGTCAATCTTCTAACAACAGATAGAGATGGTTGGCCCACATCCCCTTGTTACTACTCAGGACAGGTGAGATTATTCTATAGTAATAAATATATAAGCCCCAAATCTCAGTATCTTAGTATAGCGAAAGTTTATTTCTTGCTCATGCTCTACTGAAGGAAATGTTCACCGAGAGATTTTGTTCATTGTAGACACTCAGGGAACCAGGATGATGGAAGTTTCATCACTACACGTGTTTCTATGATCACCATGGAAATATGAAAGGAAGGGGAAAATTATACACTAGCTCTTGAAGTTTCCTGTTAGATGTGATATACATGTCACTTTTGCCTATTTTTCATTGGCTAAAGCAAGTCATGTGGCTATGTCTTACCTCCAAGGGGTGGGGTAGGGAAGTTTGATCTTGCCTGTGTCTGGGAAGTAGAGAACAGGAAACATTTAGTAAATGGTCATAATGCCTAGCACAATCACTCATAATACACACAGAAAACTTACAAGATTTTTTTATTGAGTTCATGATAATTTACATCATTGTGAAATTTCAGTTGTACATTATTTCTTGTCTGTCACCAAATAAGTGCTCCTCTTCTCCCCCTTTGCCCATCTCCCACCCCCCTTCCTCTGGTAACCACTGAACTGTTTTCTTTGTCCATGTGTTTGTTTATATTCCACATATGAGTGAAATCATATGGTGTTTGTCTTTCTCAGTCTGGCTTATTTCGCTTAGCATAATACCCTCCAGGTCCATCCATGTTGTCGCAAATGGGATGATTTTGTCCTTTTTATGGCTGAGTAGTATTCTATTGTGTATATCTACCTCATCTTCTTTATCCAATCATCAGTCGATGGGCACTTGAATTGTTTCCATGTCTTGGCTATTGGGAATAGTGTTGCAATGAACACAGGGGTGCATATGTTACTTTGGATTGTTGATTTCAAGTTGTTTGGGTAGATACCCAGTAGTGGGATAGCTGGGTCACATAGTATTTCTATTTTTAGTTTTTTAAGGAATCTCCATACTGTTTTCCATAGTGGCTGCACCAGTTTGCATTCCCACCAGCAGTGCATGAGGGATCCATTTTCTCCACACCCTCTCCAACATTTGTTATTTTTAGTCTTAGTGACTATAGCCATTTTAACAGGTGTCACATAGTATTTCAGTGTAGTTTTGGTTTGCATTTCCCTGATGATTAGTGATGTTGAACATCTTTTCAAGTGCTTATTGGCCATATATATATCTTCTTTGGAAAAATGTCTATTCATATCCTCTGCCCATTATTTGATTGGGCTGTTTGTTTTTTGTTGTCGAGTTGTGTGAGTTCCTTATACATTATGGAGATTAACCCCTTGTCGGATATATGATTTGCAAATATTTTCTCCCAATTGGTGGATTGTCTTTTTGTTTTGATCCTAGTTTCTTTTGCCTTGCAGAAGCTCTTTAGTCAGATGAAGTCCCACTTGTTTATTTTTTCTTTTGTTTCCCTTGTCTGAGAAGACA
This sequence comes from Equus asinus, assembly GCF_041296235.1. Classification (NCBI taxonomy): domain Eukaryota; kingdom Metazoa; phylum Chordata; class Mammalia; order Perissodactyla; family Equidae; genus Equus; species Equus asinus. The sequence goes on along the minus strand of NC_091820.1, from coordinate 59,279,542 downwards.
TGGTATTCAAAAGGATCCTTTCAAGTTCGATGTCAAAGAGTGTACTACCTATATTATTTCCCAGGAGTTTTATGGTTTCAAGACTTATCTTCAAGTCTTTGATCCATTTTGAGATTATTTTTGTGTATGGCATTAGATAATTGTCTACTTTCATCCTTTTGCAAGTGATTGTCCAGTTTTCCCAACACCATTTGTTGAAGAGACTATCTTTCCTCCATTGTATGTTCTTGGCACCTTTGTCAAAGATTAGCTGTCCATAGGTGTGTGGTTTTATTTCTGGACTTTCAGTTCTGCTCCATGGATCTGTGTGTCTATTTTTGTGCCAGTACTATGCTGTTTTGATTACTACATCTTTATAGTATATTTTGAAGTCAGGGATTGTCATGCCTCCAGCTTTGTTCTTTTTTCTCAGGATTGCTTTGGCTGTTCTTTGGTCTATTTCAGTGAACAATGTCATTGGGATTCTAATTGGGATGGCATTAAATCTGTAGATTGCTTTGGATAGTATGGACCTTTTAACCATGTTTATTCTTCCAATCCTTGTGCATGGAATCTCTTTCCATCTCATTATGTCATCATCTATTTCTTTCAATAATGTCTTATAGTTTTCATTGCATAAGTCCTTCACCTCCTTGGTTAAATTTATTCCTAGATATTTTATTCTTTCTGTTGCGATTGTAAATGGAATTGTATTTTTGAGTTCTCTTTCTGTAAGCTCCTTATTAGAGTATAGAAATGCAACTGACTTTTGTAAGTTGATTTTGTACCCTGCAACTTTATTGTAGTTGTTAATTATTTCTAATAGTTTTCTGATGGATTCTTTATGGTTTTCTATATGTAAGATTATATTGTCTGCAAACAGCGAGAGTTTAACTTCTTCCCTCCATCTTTGGATTCCTTTTACACCTTTCTCTTGCCTAATTGCTCTGGCCAAAACCTCCAGTACTATGTTGAATAAGAGTGATGATAGTGGGTATCCTTATCTTGTTCCTGTTGTCAAAGGGATGGCGCTCAGTTTTTCCCCATTGAGTATGATGTTGGCTGTGAGTTTGTCATATATGTCCTTTACTATGTTGTGATTTCCTTCTATCCCCATTTTGTTAAGAGTTTTTATCATAAATGGCTGTTGGATCTTGTCAAATGCTTTGTCTACGTCTATGAGATGGTCATGTGGTTTTTATTCCTCATTTTGTTAATGTGGTATATCACATTGATTGATTAGTGGATGTTGAAAGATCCCTGTGTCCCTGGTATAAATCCCACTGGATCATGATGTGTGATCTTTTTGATGTATTGCTGTTTTCGAGTTGCCAATATTTTGTTGAGGAATTTTGCATCTATGTTCATCAGCAATATTGGCCTGTAGTTTTCCTTTTTTGGGGTTGTCCTTGTCAGGCTTTGGGATCAGAGTGATTTTGGCCTTGTGGAATGTGTTAGGAAGCATTCCAGCTTCCCTGATTTTTTGGAATAGCTTGAGAAGGATAGGTATTAAACTCTCTCTGAATGTTTGGTAGAATTCTCCAGGGAAGCTGTCTTGTCCTGGGCTTTTATTTTTTTGGGTTCTTTTGATTACTCTTTCAATCTCTTTACTTGAGATTGGTCTATTCCGATTATGTATTTCTTATTGATTCAGCTTTCAGAGGTTGCAAGAGTATAAGGATTGATACATTTCTTCTAGATTGTCTACTTTATTGGCATATAGCTTTTCGTGGTATTCTCTTATAATCCTTTGTATTTCTGTGGTATCTGTTGTTATTTCTCCTCTTTCATTTCTAATTTTATTTATCTGAGCTTTCTCTCTTTTTTTCTTTGTAAGTCTGGCTAGGGGGTTTGTCAATTTTGTTTACCTTCTCAAAGAACCAGCTCTTTGTTCCATTGATATTTTCTACTGCCATTTTTGTTTCAAGTGCATTTATTTCTGCTCTCAGTTTTATTTCTCTCCTTCTGCTGACTTTGGGCTTTGTTTGTTCTTCTTTTTCTAATTCAGGGAGGTGTAGTTTGAGATTGCTTATTTGGGATTTTTCTTGTTTGTTAAGGTAAGCCTGTATCACAATGGATTTCCCTCTTAGTACCACTTTTTCTGCATCCTGTATGAGTTGGTATGGTATGTTTTCATTTTCATTTGTCTCCAGATATTTTTTTATTTCTCCTTTAATTTCTTCATTGATCCAATGGTTGTTAAGTAGCGTGTTGTTTAGTCTCCACATCTTTGTCCCTTTCTCAGCTTTATTCTTGTAATTAATTTCTAGCTTCATAGCATTGTGATCAGAAAAGATGCTTGTTATTATTTTAATCTTCTTAACTTTGTTGAGGCCTGCCTTGTTTCCCAACGTATGGTCTATCCTTGAGAATGTTGCGTGTGCACTTAACAAGAATGTGTATTCTGCTGTTTTTGGATGGAGTGTTCTATCCATGTCTATTAAGTCCAACTGGTCTAGCTTTTCATTTAATGCCCTTGTTTCCTTCTTGATTTTCTGTCTGGATGATCTATCCATTGATGTGAGTGGAGTGTTGAGGTCCCCTACTATTATTGTTGTGTTATTAATATCTCCTTTTAGGTTTGTTAATGGTCACTTTATGTACTTTGGTACTCCTGTGTTGGGTGCCTAGATATTTATAATTGTTATGTCTTCTTGGTGGAGTGTCCCTTTGATCATTATATACTGCCCCTCTTTCTCTCTCTTAACCTGTCTTATCTTGAAGGGCACTTTGTCTGATATAAGTATGGCAACACCTGTTTTCCTTTGTTTGCCATTCCTTTGGAGTGTCATCTTTTACCCCTTCACTCTGAGCCTGTGTTTGTCATTGGAGCTGAGATGTGTTTCCTGGAGGTAGCATATTGTTGGGTCTTGTTCTTTAATCCATCTTGCCACTCTGTGTCTTTTTATTGAAGAATTCGATCCATTTACATTTAGAGTGATTAAAGATATACGAGGGCTTAATAGGCACATGAAAAGATGCTCATCATCGCTGATCATCAGGGAAATGCAAATCAAAACTACACTAAGATATCACCTTACACCCGTTAGAATGACAAAAATATCTAAAACCAATAGTAACAAATGTTGGAGAGGTTGTGGAGAAAAAGGAACCCTCATACACTGCTGGTGGGAATGCAAACTGGTGCAGCCACTATGGAAAACAGTATGGAGATTCCTCAAAAAACTAAAAATAGAACTACCATACGATCCAGCCATCCCACTACTGGGTATTTATCCAAAGAGCTTGAAGTCAGCAATCCCAAAAGTCCTATGCACCCCAATGTTCATTGCAGCATTATTTACAATAGCCAAGACATGGAAGCAACCTAAGTGCCCAGCAACAGATGAATGGATAAAGAAGATGTGGTACATATATACAATGGAATACTACTCAGCTGCAAAACGGAACAAAATCATTCCATTTGCAATAACATGGATGGACCTTGAGAGAATTATGCTAAGTGAAATAAGCCAGCGAGAGAAGGATAATCTGTGTATGACTCCACTCATATGAGGAATTTAAAATTATGGACTAAGAATAGTTTAGTGGATACCAGGGGAAAGGTGGGGTGGGGGGTGGGCACAGGGGGGTGAGGTGGTGCACCTACAACACGAATGACAAACATTAAAGTACAACTGAAATTTCACAAGATTGTAACCTATCATTAACTCAATAAAAAAAAAGATATATGAGGGCTTAATGCTTCCATTTTATCACTCATTTTCTGGTTCTCTTGCATTTCCTTTGTTTCTTATCCCAGGTGTTTTGGTCTAACAATTAAGTTATGTAGTTTTTTATGTTGTGTTTCTTTGTTTTCTCCTTATTTATTATTTGTCTCTGTTTTGCTTCTTTGTTTAGTGGTTACCATTAAGTTTGTATGCAGAAATCTCGTAGATAAGACAGTCCATTTTCTGATGACCTCTTATTTCCTTAGACTAAACTGATTCAGTGCCTTTCCTCTTCCCCTCCTAAGTTGTTTTCATTACATCTTATTCTATCTTGTATTGTGAGTTTGTGGTTAAAATGACAAGATTCTCTTTGTGTTTGGTGTTTTTCTTCCCTTTATCTTTAATGTTATACTTGAGTATTTGCTAACCTGTTCTAATATATAGCTACAATTTTGTGATTTTGTCTACTTTTTTATCTCTTTTTTCCATGCTTTGTAACCCCTTTATCCCTTTTTATTTCAGGTACGAGAGCCTTCTTGAGGATTTCTTGTAGGAGGGGTCTTGTGGCTATGAACTCCCTTAGATTTTGTTACCTAGGAATGTTTTTATTTCTCCATCATATTTGAAGGATATTTTCTCTTGATAGAGTATTCTCAGGTGAAAGTTTTTGTCCTTCAAAGATTTGAATATGTCATTCCAGTCTCTCCTGGCCTGTAAGGTTTATGCAGAGAAATCCACTGAAAGCCTGGTAGGGATTCCTTTGTAAGTTATTTTCTTCTGTCTTGCTGCCCTCAGTATTCTTTCTTTGTCATTCACTTTTGACAGTTTCACTGCTATATGCCTTGCAGTAGGTCTTTTTACATTGACATATTCAGGAAGTCTGGTAGCGTTTTCCGCATGGATTTCCATCTATTTCCCTAGGTTTGGGAAGTTCTCCACTATTATTTCTTTGAACAAGCTTTCTGCTCCATTCTCCTCTTCTCCCTCTGGAACACCTATAATTCTTATGCTGCATTTCCTAATTGAGTTGGATATTTCTCAGAGACTTTCTTCAGTTCTTTTTAGTCTTAGTTCTCTCTCCTCCTCTATCTGGAGTATTTCAATATGTCTATCCTTGATTATGCTGATTCACTCCTCTATGATGTCTGCTCAAGCATTCAGGGAATGCTTTTGTTTTATCTCATTAATTATGTCTTTCATCTCCAATATTTCTGATTGATTCTTCTTTATAGTTTCAATCTCTTTTGTGAAGTAGCTCCTGAACTCCTTTAATTTTTTCTCTACATTCTCTTTTAACTTGAGTTTTTTGATGATAGCTATTTTGAATTCTCTGTCATTTAGATTACATATTTCTCTGTCTTCAGGACTGATTTCTGGGTACTTGTCTTTTTCTTTCTGGTCTGGAGATATAATTTTTGATACTGCTAGAGGGAGTGGTTTTGTTCTGCCGCATCCTGGTATTGTTTGGTTGCAGTTACCAATTATTCTCACTGGGTGGGGGTCAAGAGCCATGTATTCTGAGCCCTCTGCATTCTGCTGGGATCCCAGGCACTGGAGCCAGTGCTGGGTGGGTGGGGAGGAGGGGTGCTTTCTTCTGCATGCCCTTGTGGGCTTACTCACTCTGCTCTCACTATCTGCTCTCCTGGGGTGTTGGCTTGATGAGGTCACCCCTGCATTAGCTTTCACCTCAGTAGAGTCTTTCCCCTAGGCTGCAAGGGATCTTTGATGTTCCCACAAACATGAGTCCCCTCCCATCTTCCTTCCCTCTTGGATGCTGCATGCAGTCCCAGATCACAGTCTTTTGGGGAGGGAGTGAAGTTTTTGCTTACCCCATTCCACCTCCTCCAAGGTGGGGCTCCATCCTCTCCACCCTCCAAAGTGTGGATGTCCTCTGTTGGAGTATCAATGTCTTTTTCATTGTATGCTGGAGTGGAGAGATCGCCAGGAGAACTCACCCTGCCATGATGCTGACATCACTCTCGGAAAACTTACAAGTTTTATACTGTGGGACACCACTTGGCTGATGCTATTTGCATCCTAAAATGTAAAGTTACATTTCAGGCGTCATCTAGCATACAGTAATTTGTGAATCTTGGTACAACCCATTTGTATAATAGTCATATTAGTACCCTTAGATAAGATTCAAGCCTTTGTCTACTATTTCCCTTCATATTACTTCAGGTGGCTGCTAAATCACTAGAATAGTTACTCAAAGGCATTCCTTCTCCAACACACCTTCTTCTTTGGTAACATAACCCCTATTTTGTACATGTTATCAGTGGCTATATGCCTCAGGAGAGGTTGGGTCCCTTCCCAGCTATGGATGTAGTGGTAGGGAGGGATAGTCTTGCTTAGTCTAAACTAGTCATGGCAACTCCATTTCCTTAGTCAGTTATTGGTTTACAAAAGTGCCTTCTGAGTATAATTGCTCTATCTTTACAAAGATTGAGGAGAAAGACCTTTTTCTACTTTGGAATATTGCCATCTACATGCTATGCCTATGGTAGCAACTATTATGGTATCATGATGAAAGTTGGTTTTAGAAGACAAATCAACACAGTAAAGATAACATAGTAGAAACATGGAAAGAATTTGGGGTCTTTGATGGTGCTATGAATCACTTAATTAACAATACTTGAAACCATCCTATCTCAGAAGTTCTTGATATGTGAGATAATAAATTTCCTCATAATTTAAGCCATTTGTGTTTGTCTTCTGCTATTTGCAGTTGAAAGCATCTTAACTGATACAAAGTGGAGTAGAAATTAACCCATCTTATACTATAATTTGTTCTCGGTGGTGGTAGTACTTACTGGCTACAATTAAGACTAGGAAAAGCCTGGAGCCACCCTAGGAAGAATTAGAGCCTTTGCATATTTTTAGGAAGAGGAGGAAGAAATGTATGGTGTGGGGTTTCATGAACAATAACGAGAGTGAGACTATTTTATTTGAGGTGTCCAGGATCATTAACTACATAAGAGTTCCCTGGGAAGTTGCTAAGGAGGGAGGCCCATGTAAACTGATCTATAAGCTCATTTCTAATACAACAACAGTGAACTGAAAATCCACATTCTTTGAGGCAATGGCCAGGATCCTAGTTGGATTTAGCAAATTTAGTTGTGGGTTATTTCTTAGTTTCAAAAGCTACCTCAGAAATTGCAAAAAATTGATCTTGGACATGAGAATATTGTTTATATTATCCACACCATTACTGAGGGCATGCATTCTCAGAGTTGTGATGATTTTTAGTTCAGTGCCATCCCCGAACCAGAGAAAGAGGCCTGCACGGGCTTACTTATAGGAATGCTCAAGAGTGACAAGTATCAGAGGCAGAAAAATTACAGAGATGGTTAAAAATTTTTAGAGGCAGGGCTGGCTACATAATATTCATGGCCCAGTGCAAAGTGAAGATGGGAGACTCATTGTTCAAAAATTATTAAAAGTTTCAGATGTTAGTGAAAACGGAAGAGTAGGAAGCTCCAAGGGCCCATTACTTCTCAGAAACACCAAACGAAAACTGAGAAAAAAAGCTGTTTGAATCAAATTTGTCAGAACTCTGGAAAATAATCAAAAGTTTACAGTAACCAAGTGAGAGATGAATCAAGAAAAAGTCCACACTAACATGGTAGGAGAACTTTGTGGAGTTTTAACTTAGCCTTGCCTCAAAACCCTCCCCAGTGCAGTGTCAGCCTGAAAGATGGCAACCTGTGTTCTTGTTATGGGTATCTGGTTCAAGAAGGAACAGAGCAGACCTTGTTCTCAAGGAATTGTGTTTCTCTCTTTTGATCTGTTGAAGGCACTCTGAAGGACTAATGCATCACACTTGCCTTTATTTCACCTAACTCAGAACACTTTCAGATTGGAAAAGTGGCTAAAGGGAGGGCATTTCTGGAAAATATTGAAGGCAAATGAACAAGTTACTACTGTCTGTGGCAAAAGATTACAGTTTCAGCAAACAGTAGGCATGCTAAAAGCATGTGAGGAAAAGCTGAGGAGAGAATTACTTTGGGAAATAGGGCTTTAAAAAGCACCCACTGTAACAGGGAATATAGAGAGACATGTACATGCCCAGGGCTGGTTGCATGCTCAATAAAGACCTGAGAAAGCCCTGAGCTTTTACTTCCTGCTGAAATTTAGGCTTAGCGCAAGCAGGAAGAAAGACTAAGTCAAAGTTGTACACGGACTGGCTAAGCATTGAAGGAGTGCCCCAACACAGAACCCGTCTGCAAAAATCAAGATAGATTTTTTCCCTCTTTCTTTCTTTTTTTTTTTGAGTTAATGATAGGTTACAATTTTGTGTGATTTCAGTTGTACATTAATGTTTGTCATTCGTGTTGTAGGTGCACCATTTCACCCTTTGTGCCCACCCCCCACCCCACCTTTCCCCTGGTAGCCACTAATCTGTTCTCTTTGTCCACATTTTTAAATTTTAATTTTAAATTTAAATTCCTCATATGAGTGGAGTCATACAGAGATTATCCTTCTCTAACTGGCTTATTTCACTTAACATAATTCCCTCAAGGTCCATCCATGTTGTTGCAAATGGGATGAATTTATTCTGTTTTGCAGCTGAGTAGTATTCCATTGTATATATGTACCACAACTTCTTTATCCATTCATCTGTTGATGGGCACTTGGGTTGCTTCCATGTCTTGGCATTGTAAATAATGCTGCAATAAACATTGGGGTGCATAGGACTTTTGGGATTGCTGACTTCAAGCTCTTTGGATAGATACCCAGTAGTGGAATGGCTGGATCATATGGTAGTTCTATTTTTAATTTTTTGAGGAATCTCCATACTGTTTTCCATAGTGGCTGCACTAGTTTGCATTCCCACCAGCAGTGTATGAGGGTTCCATTCTCTCCACAACCTCTCCAACATTTGTTACTATTAGATTTAGATATTTTTGTCATTCTAATGGGTGTAAGGTGATATCTTAGTGTAGTTTTGATTTGCATTTCCCTGCATCAGCGATGATGAGCATCTTTTCATGTGCCTATTGGCCATCCATATATCTTCTTTGGAGAAATGTCTGTTCATGTCTCCTGCCCATTTTTTGATCGGGTTGTTTGATTTTTTTGTTGTTGAGTTTGAGAGTTCTTTATATATTATGGATATTAAGCCTTTGTCAGATATATGACTTGAAAATATTTTTTCCCAGTTAGTGGGTTGTTTTTTGTTTCAATCCTGTTTTCATTTGCCTTGAAGAAGCTCTTTAGTCTGATGAAGTCCCATTTGTTTATTCTTTCTATTGTTTCCCTTCTCTGAGAAGACTTAGTGTCCGAAAAGGTCCGTTTAATACTGATGTCAAAGAGTGTACTGCCTACGTTTTCTTCTAGAAACCTTATGGTTTCAGGTCTCACCTTTAGGTCTTTGATCCATTTTGAGTTTATTTTGGTGAATGGTGAAAAAGAATGGTCAATTTTCATTCTTTTACATATGGCTTTCCAGTTTTCCCAGCACCATTTGTTCAAAAGACTTTCTTTTCTCCATTGTATGCACTCAGCTCCTTTGTCGAAGATAGGCTGTCCATAGATGTGTGGTCTTTATTTCTGGGCTTTCAATTCTGTTCCATTGATCTGTGCACCTGTTTTTGTACCAGTACCATGCTGTTTTGATTACTGTAGCTTTGTAGTAAGTTTTGAAGTCAGGGATTGTGATGCCTCCCGTTTTGTTCTTTTTTCTCAGGATTGCTTTAGCAATTCAGGGTCTTTTGTTGCCTCATATGAATTTTAGGATTCTTTGTTCTAATTCTGTAAAGAATGTCATTGGGATTCTGACTGGGATGGCATTGAATCTGTAGATTGCTTTAGGTAGAACGGACATTTTAACTATGTTTATTCTTCCAATCCATGTACATGGAATGTCTTTCCATCTCCTTATGTCATCATCCAATTCTCTCAGAAAGGCCTTGTAATTTTCATTATATAGGTCCTTCACTTCCTTAGTTAAATTTACCCCAAGGTATTTTATTCTTTTTGTTGCAATTGTGAATGGTATTGTGTTCTTGAGCTCTTTGTCTGTTAGTTCATTATTAGAATATAGAAATGCTACTGATTTATGCAAATTGATTTTATACCCTGCAACTTTGCTGTAGTTGTTGATTACTTCTAACAGTTTTCCAATGGATTCTTTGGGGTTTTCTATATATAAGATCATGTCGTCTGCAAACAGCGAGAGTTTCACTCCTTCCCTCCCTATTTGGATTCCTTTTATTCCTTTTTCTTGCCTAATTGCTCTGGCCAGGACCTCCAGTACTATGTTAAATAAGAGTGGTGATAGAGGGCATCCTTGTCTCATTCCTGTTTTCAGGGGGATGGCACTCAGTTTTTGCCCATTGAGTATGATGTTGGTTGTGGGCTTGTCATAGATGGCCTTTATTATGTTGAGGTAGTTTCCTTCTATGCCCATTTTGTTCAGAGTTTTTATCATAAATGGCTGTTGGATCTTGTCAAATGCTTTCTCTGCATCTATTGAGATAATCATGTGGTTTTTATTCCTCAGTTTGTTGATGTGGTGTATCACATTGAGTGATTTGCAGATGTTGAACCATCCCTGTGTCCCTGGTATGAATCCCACTTGATCATGATGTATGATCCTTTTGATGAATTGCTGAATTCTGGTCGCAAAAATTTTGTTTAGAATTTTTGCATCTATGTTCATCAGTGATATTGGCCTGTAGTTCTCTTTTTTCATCGTGTCCTTGTCAGGCTTTGGTATCAGCATGATGTTGGCCTCATAGAATGTGTTAGGAAGTGTTCCATCCTCCCTAATTTTTTGCAATAGCTTGAAAAAGACAGGTATTAAATCCTCTCTGAAAGTTTGGTAGAATTCCCCAGGGAAGCCATCTGGTCCTGGGGTTTTATTCTTTGGGATGTTTTTGATTGCTGTTTCAATCTCTTTCCTTGTGATTGGTCTGTTCAAATTGTCTGCTTCTTCTTGAGTGAACTTTGGAAGATTGTAGGAGTCCAAGAATTTATCCATTTCCCCTAGGTAATCCATTCTGTTAGCATAGAGTTTTTCATAGTATTCTCTTATAATCCGTTGTATTTCTGCAGAGTCTGTTGTTATTTCTCCTCTTTCATTTCTGATTTTGTTTGAGCTTTCTCCCTTTTTTTCTCTGTAAGTCTGGCTAGGGGTTTGTCAATTTTATTTATCTTCTCAAAGAACCAGCTCTTTGTTTCATTGATCCTTTCTACCACCTATATTGTTTCAATAGTATTTATTTCTGCTCTGATTTTTATTATTTCTCTCCTTCTGCTGACTTTGGGCTTTATTTGTTCTTCTTTCTCTAGTTCAGTTAGGTGTAGTTTAAGATTGCTTATTTGGGATTTTTCTTGTTTGTTAAGATGTGCCTGTATTGCGATGAATTTTCCTCTTAATACAGCTTTTGCTGTATCCCATATGAGTTGGTATGGCATGTTATCATTTTCATTGGTTTCCAGGTATTTTTTTATTTCTTATTTAATTTCTTCCATGATCCATTGCTTGTTCAGTAGTGTATTGTTTAGTCTCCACATCTTTGTGTCTTTCTCAGCTTTTTTCTTGTAATTAATTTCAAGCCTTATAGCATTATGATCAGAGAAGATGCTTGTTATTATTTCAATTTTTTTAAATTTGTAGAGGTTTGCCTTGTTTCCTAACATATGGTCTATCCTTGAGAATGTTCCATGTTCACTTGAGAAGAGCGTGTATTCTGCTTTTCTAGGATGAAGTGATCTATATATGTCTATTAAGTCCAATTGTTTTAGCTTTTCATTTAGCTCCACTATTTCTTTGTTGATTTTCTGTCTGGATGATCTGTCCATTGATGTGAGTGGGGTGTTGAGGTCCCCTACTATTATTGTGTTGTTTTTAACATCTTCCTTTAGGTCTGTTAATAGTTGCTTTATGAACCTTGGTGCTCCTATGTTGGGTGCATAGATATTTATAAGAGTTATTTCTTCTTGATGAAGTGTCCCTTTGATCATTATATATTGTCCCTCTGTGTCTCTCTTTGCCTGTCTTATTTTGAAATCCATTTTGTCTGATATAAGAATTGCAACACCTGCTTTTTTTTCCTTGTTATTAGCTTGAAGTACTGTCCTCCACCCCTTCACTCTGAGCCTGTGTTTGTCCTTGGGGCCAAGGTGTGTTTCCTGGAGGCCACAAATTGTTGGATCTTGTTCTTTAATCCATTTTGCCACTCTGTGTCTTTTTATTGGAGAGTTTAATCCGTTTACATTGAGAGTGATTATTGATGCATGTGGACTTAAAGCTGTCAATCTGTTGCTCATTATCTGGCTTTCCTGCTTTTCTCTTCCTGTGTGCTTTATCCTATCCATTTGATACTGCAATTTCTTATGCTGGGTTTCTTAGATTTTTGCTTATTTATGTTTTGTGTCTCTGTTCTGTTTTTTAGTTTAGTGGCTACCCTGAAGTTTGTATTTAGAATCTCGTGTATAATATAGTCTACTCTCTGGTGGTCTCTTACTTACTTGGCCTAGACTAATTTAGTCCCTTTGCTCTTCCCCTCCTAAATTATTATTTTCACTTCTTGTTCCAACTTGTGTTATGAGTTTGTAGTTAGAGTGATAAGATCGTCTTTGCTTTGGTAGTTTCCTTACCTTTATCCTAATGCTATAGTTGAATATTTGCTATCCTATTCTGGTTCTATTTTTCTGTCTCCCTACTCTGTGGTTTGTGACCCCTTTCTCCCTTTTTTCTTTTTTCAGGTATGAGAGCCTTCTTGAGGATTTCTTGTAGTGGAGGACTTTTGGTTACAAATTCCCTTAACTTTTGTTTGTCTGGAAAAGATTTAATTTCTCCCTCATATCTGAAGGATATTCTTGCTGGATAGAGTATTCTTGGCTGAAGATTTTTATCTTTTAAAGCTTTGAATATGTCACTCCATTCTCTCCTAGCTTGTAAGATTTCTGCAGAGAAATCCACTGAAAGTCTGATAGGAGCTCCTTTGTAGGTAATTCGCTTTTGTCTTGCAGCCCTGAGTATTCTCTTTGTCATTCATTTTTGCCATTTGTACTACTATATGCCTTGCAGTAGGTCTTTTTACATTGACAAATCTAGGAGATCTGAAAGCTTCCTCTACACACATTTCTCCCTGAATCCCTAGATTTGGGAAGTTCTCTTCTATAATTTCATTAAGCACACTTTCTGCTCCATTTTCCTTTTCCACGTTCTCGGGAATTCCTATGATCCTTAAATTCTTTCTCCTCATTGAATCCGCTATCTCTCTAATACTTTCCTTATTCCTTTTAATCCTTAGTTCTCTTTCTTCCTCTGTCTGGAACCATTCAGCCTGTCTATCTTCGATTATGCTAATTTGCTCTTCTATGGCATCTACCCGGGCATTCAGGTAATCTGTATTCTGTTTTATCTGTCCATTGTGTTTTTCATCTCTAGTAATTTGGTTTGATTCTTCTTTATAATTTCAATCTCTTTTGTGAAGTAACTCCAGAACTCGGCTTGTTTCTCTATCTTTCTCTCTATCTCATTGAGTTTTTTTATTATAGCTGCTGTGAACTCATTTTCATTTAGTTTACCTAATTCCAAGTCCTCAGGACTTAATTCTATGTTTTTATTGTTTTCCTTCTGGTCTGGGGCGTTTATAAATTGCTGGATGGTACAGGAACAGTTTTTTCGCAAGGTGGTAGAATTCAGTTGCAGTTACAGCCTGTCGCCACTAGATGGGGGTCAAGTGCCGCACGTTCTGAACTCTCTGCCTTTGGGCAAGATGGCGGTGCCCAGTGCGCTTTGCCGGGGCAGGGGTGTAGGCGATTTCTCTTGCGCACTGATCTGGATTCGATCAGTTCTGTTCTCTGGTCTCCCGGGGCCCTGGGTTTATGGGGTCCCTGCACACAGAAGCTTTCTCCCGTCAGCGGGTTTCCACTGTACCGGCGGCGGGAGTCCTAGATGATCCCCTGGTTGCACAGTCCCTCCCCCACTCCTTCCCAGACCCATGCGGCGATCCCAGTTTCTACACGATGGAGCGATGTTCTCTCCTACCCGGTTCCAGCTCCTCCAAGGCAGGCAGCAGGGGCTCTGTCCTCTGTCTTTTGATACTGTAGGTCTCTGAGTCCTGGCATTAGGTTCATTAGCTGAAATTCAGGGTTTTTTTTCAGTCCTTTGTTGTACTTTGGAGGGGAGAGAGTCCCGGGTCAGCTCACCCTGCCATTTTGCTCCACCTCCAATCACTATTTATTTCTTTTTTTGACTTCAGGAGTTTGAGGAACTCTCTGTCAACTCACTAGCTGACCACAAGGTAACAGGAGAGAGATTTCAGAGACCACACTCAACAAAGAATATACAGAAAGCAGCAAAAACCAATCCTGAGAAGGGAAATATTCTGATTTCCAGAGCTACCACATTATAATATTCAAAATATCCAGTATTCAACAAAAAATTACAAAATATGGAAAGAAACAACAAAGAAGGTCACATTCATAGGGGAAAAAAAGAAATTAACAGAAACTGTCACTGAGGAAGCACATACTTTGGACTTACTAGACAAAGATTCTAAATTAACTGTTTTATTTATGCTCAACTAGCTAAAGGAAACCGTGGACAAAGAAGTAGAGAAACTCAAGAGAATAATGTCTCATCAAATAGAGAATATCAATAGAAAGAGAGAAATTTTTAGAAATTAACCAAATAGAAATCTGGAGCTGAAAAGTACAATACCTAAAATGAAAAATTCACTAGAAAGTTTCAAAGCAGGTTTGAGCAGGTGGGAGAAACATCAGAAAACTTGAAGGTAGGACAATTGAAATGATATAGTGTGAAGAACAGAAAGAAAAAATGAGCAAAAATGAATAGCGTCTAAGAGATCAGTGGGACATCATCAAACACACTAAAATGTGAATTACAAGATTAACAGAAGGAAAGGAGAAAGTGAAAGGGAAGAAAGAATATTTGAAGAAATAATGGTTATAAACTTGCAAATTTGATGAACGACATGGATTTACACACCCAAGAACCTCAAAGATATCCAAGTAAGACAAACTCAAAGAGACCCACACTGAGACACATTATAATCAAACTGTTGAAAGACAAAGAGAATACTGAAAACAGCAAGAGAGAAGAGACTCATCAGGTACAATGTATCCTCACTAAGATTAACCTCTCATTTCTCATCAGAAATCATGGTCTCCAAAAGGCAGTGGGATGACATATTTAAAGTGCGGAATGGAAAAAACTGCCCACCAAGAATTCTATATCCAACAAAACTATCCTTCAAAAACAAAGGAGAAAATAAAACAGTCCTAGATAAACCAAAGCTAAGAGAGTTGTCACTCGCACACTTGCACTACAAGAAATGCTAAGGGGAGTCATGCAGTCTGAAATAAAACAACATAAGATAGTATCCTGAGACAATGCAAAGAGGTGAAGAATCCTGTAAAGGTACTATATAGGTAAATATGAAAGTCAGTATTAATTGTATTTTTTGTTTGGGTCTTATCATTTTTTCTATATCATCTAAAAAATAAATGTGTAGAGCAAATAATTTGATTAGACATTTCTCCAAAGAATATATACTAATGGCCAATAAACACATGAACTCAACATCATTAGATGTTGAACAAAACAATGACGTAGGTCACAACTGGGTGAGATGCTCAACATCACTAATCATTAGAGAAATGCAAATCAAAACATGATGAGATACCACTTCATACCAACTAGTATAGGTATTATTGAAAAATAATAAGGAGCCGGCCGGGTGGTGCAGTGGTTAAGTTTGCACATTCCACTTCAGCAGCTCGAGGTTCAACGGTTTGGATACTGGGCACGGACCTATGCACTGCTTGTTAGGCCATGCTGTGGCAGGCATCCCACATATAAAGTAGAGGAAGATGGGCATGGATGTTCATTCAGGGCCAGTCTTCCTCAGCAAAAAGAAGAGGATTGGTTGCAGATGTTAGCTCATGGCTAATCTTACTGAAAAATAAACAAATAAACAAATAAATAAATAAAATCAGAAAATGACAAGTGTTAGTGAGGATGTGGAGATATTGGCACCCTTGTGCATTGCTTGTGGGAATGTAAACAAGTGCAGCCACTGTAGAAAACAGTATGGAAATTCCTGAAAAAATCATAGAATGATCATATGATCTAGCAATTCCACTTCTAGATATATATCTGAAAGTATTGAAAGCAGAGATTCAGATATTTGTATACCAATGTTCATAGTAGCATTATTCACAATAGCCAAAAGGTGGAAACAGCTCAAATTTCCATCGAACGATGAATAAACAAAATGTGGTATACACATATGGAGAAATATTATTCAGCCCTAAAAAGGAATTAAATTCTGATACATACTGCATAATAGATAAACTTTGACTATATTATGCTAAGCAAAATAAACTGGACAAAAAAGGAAAAATAGTGTATTATTTCATTTATACAAGGTACCTAGAATAATCAAATTCATAGAGACAGAAAGTAGAATAGTTGTTACCAGGAGCTGATGAAAGGGACACTAGGGAGTTATTATTTAATAGGGACAGAGTTTCAGTTTAGGAAGATAAAACAAAGTAAACTTTAAGAAAGAATCCTTACAAAAGTCAAAAAAGGTCATTATATACTGATAAAATAATCAATGTATTGAGAAGATATAACCATGATAAATGCATGCAATTGTCCCTCAGTATCAGCAGAGGATTGGTTCCAGGACCCCGCATGAATCCCAAAATCTATGGATGCTCAAGTCCCTTATATAAAATAGCATAGTATTTGCACATAACCTATGCACATCCTCCCGTATACTTTAAATCATCTCTAGATTACTTATAATACCTAATACAATGTAAATGCAATGTAAAAACTATGCTATAGTTGTTATGCTATATTGTTTAGGGAATGATGACAAGAAAAAACGTCTGTACATGTTCAGTATAGACTCAACCATCAGAGGCCTTTTGATTAGTGGTTAATTGATTTCATGGATGTGGAACCCATGGATAGAGAGGGCCAGTTGTATACACCAAATAATAGAGCCCCCAAAATATGAAGCAAAAACTGACAAAATTGAAAGGAGAAATAAACAGTTCTACAAAAATAGTTGGAGAATTCACTAATTTATTCTCAATAATGGATAGAACAACTGATAAAATATCAAGAAGGAGGTAGAGGGCTTTAACAACACTATGACCAACTAGACCTAAAAGACATAAAGAACATCCCTCCAAACAACACCAGAATACACATTCTTCCCAACTGTACATGGAACATTCTCCAGGATAGACATGTTAGGCTACAAAACAAGTCATAAATTTATAAAGATTGAAATCATACAAAATATCTTCTCTAAGCATGATAGTATGAAGCTAGAAATCCGTAACAGAAGTAAAACTGGAAATTCACAAATATTTGGAAATTAACATAGCACTGAAACAACCAAGGGGTCAAAGAAGAAATTAGAAAATACTTTGATGAATGAAAACAACATAGCAAAACTTATGAGATGCAGTGAAAGTAGTGCTCAGGGTGAAATTTATAGCTGTAAATGCCTACATTAAAAAAGAAGGAAGATCTCAAATGTATAACAATTTTAGAGAAGTAGAAAAAGAAGAGAAAACTAAATGTAAAAATAGCAGAAGGAAGTAAATAATAAAGATTAGAGTATAGATAAATGAAAGAGAGAATAGAAAAAAAGAGAAAGTCAACAGACGTTAAAGTGTGTTCTTTGAAAAGAATCAGTAAAATTGACAAAACTTTAGGTAAACTGACTATGAAAAATGAAAGCATACTCAAATTACTAAAATCAGAAATGACTTCTTGGTGGAGTGTCCCTTTGATCATTATATACTGTCCCTCTTTGTCTCTCTTTACCTGTCTTATCTTGAAGACCACTATGTCTGATGTAAGTAGGGCAATACCTGCTTTCTTTTGTTTGCCGTTAGCTTAGAATATCATCTTCCATCCCTTCACTCTGAGCCCGCATTTGTTGTTGGAGCTGAGATTTGTTTCCTGGAGGCAGCATATTGCTAGGTCTTGTTCTCTAATCCATCTCACCACTCTGTGTCTTATTGGAGAATTCGATCCATTTACATTTAGAGTGATTATTGATATATGAGGACTTAATGCTGCCATTTTATTGCTCATTTTCCAGTTCTCCTGCATTTCCTTTGTTTCTCCTCCCAGGTGTTTCAGACTACCAATTCTGTTAGGTAGTTTTTTATGCTAGTTTTCTTAGTTTTCTCCTTATTTATTATTTGTGTCTCTCTTCTGCTTTTTTGTTTAGTGATTACCATGAGGTTTGTATGCAGAATCTCGTAGACAAGATAGTCCATTTTCTGAGGACCTCTTATTTTCTTAGACTAGACCTGATTCAGTCCCTTTCCTCTTCCCCTCCTAAGTTGTTTTCATCACATCTTATTCTATCTTGTGTTGTGAGTTTGTGGTTAAAATGACAAGATTATCTTTATTTTTGATGTTTTCGTTCTCTTTATCTTTAATGTTTTACCTGAGTATTTGCTAACCTTTTCTGATATGTAGCTACAATTTTGTGATTTTGTCTGCCTATTTATCTCCTTACTCAGGGCTTTGTAACTTCTTTCTTCTTCTTTTTTTCAAGTATGAGGGCCTTCTTGAGGATTTCTTTTGGGGAGGCATCTTGTGGCAATGAACTCCCTTGGCTTTTGTTTATCTGGGAAAATTTTTGTTTCACCAGCATATCTGAAGGATATTTTCACTGGATAGAGTATTTGTGGCTGAAAGTTTTTGTCTTTCAAAGATTTGAATATGTCATTCCACTCTCTCCTAGCTTGTTAGGTTTCTGCAGAGAAATCCACTGAAAGCCTGATAGGGGTTCCTTTGTAAATTATTTTCTTCTGCCTTGCTGCCCTTAGTATTTTTACTTTGTCACTGACTTTTTCCAGCTTCACTACTATGTGCCTTGCAGTAGGTCTTTTTATATTGACATAGGAGATCTATTTGCCTCTTTCACATGGATTTCCATCTCATTCCCAAGGTTTGGGAAGTTCTCCACTATTATTTCTTGAACAAGCTTTCTTCTCCATTCTCCTTCTCTTCTCCCTCTTGAATACCTATAATTCTTATGTTGCATTTCCCAATTGAGTAGGGTATTTTTTGGAGACTTTCTTCATTTCTTTTTAGTCTTAATTTTCTCTTCTCCCCCATCTGAAGCATTTCTATATTTCTGTCCTCAATATTGCTGATTCATTCCTCTATGATATCAGCTCTATTGTTCAGGGAATCCATATTCTGCTTTATCTCATCCATTGTGTTCTTCATCTCCAATATTTCTGATTGGTTCTTCTTTACAGTTTGAATCTCTTTTGTGAAGTAGTTCCTGAATTCATTGAACTGTCTATTTGCATTCTCTTTTAACTAATTTTTTTAGTGATAGCTATTTTGAATTCTCTGTCTTTAGGTTATAGATTTCTGCATCTTCAGGACTGATTTCTGGGTAATTGTCATTTCCCTTCTGGTCTGGAGATTTAATATTTTTTCATACTGCTAGATGGCATGGATTTGTGCTTCTGCATTGTGGTAGGATTTGATTACCACTTCCACCTGTCACCACTGTGTGGGAGTCAAGAGCTGCTTATTATGAGCCCACCAGGATCAATGGGACAGCTCCCAGGTGCTGGGCTGAAGTGTCAGTGGGGAGGGGCGCTTTCTTTCTCCTGCATGATCTAGGGGGCTTCTTGCTCTGCCTTCGCTATCTGCTTTCCTGGGGTGCTGGCTTCATGAAGACATTCCCACACAGCTAGTTACCTCTGTGTGGAGCTTTCCCCTGGGCTGTGAGGGACCTTGGAGATCTATGGTGTTCTCATGGAGGGCTGCCACTCCCTCCCCCCTTTCCTCTCAGAAGCCATGTGCAATCCCTGGGTGGCTTCCCTTCAGGGAGGAAGAGAAGCTTTCTCTTACCTCATTACACTTCCTCAGGGAGAGGGTCTCCAGTACCTCCACCTTCCAAAATATGGCTGCATGGGCCTCTCAGACATCTTTTGTGTTGCATGGATGTCCTCTGTTGGAAAATGAATGCTCTTTTCATTGTATCTTAGAGGGGAGAGTTTACAGGGAGAGCTTACTCCACCATGATGCTGACATCCTAAAATCAGAAATGAAAATGGGGACATTACTACTGACATTTCAGAAATAAAAAGGATTATAGGGGAATACTATCAATAATGGTATGCCAACAAAATAGATAACATAGATGAAATAGATAAATACACAAACTACTGATACTGACTTTAAAAGACTAAAATATCTGAACAGACCTATAACAATACATAGAATTTGTAATAAAAACCTGCTGACAAAGAAAAGTACAGGACCAGATAGCTTCACTAGTGAATTCTATCAAACATTTAAGACAGAATTAACACCAATCCTTTTCAAACCCTTCCAAAAAACAAGAGGGAATGTTCTATGAGGCTAGCATTACCCCAACACCAAAGACAGAACAGACATTGCAAGAAACAACCGGTTGATATCCCTTATGAATATAGATGCAGAAATCCTCAGTGAAATAACAGCAAGCTAATCCAGTAGCATATTAAAATGATTATACTTATGACTAAGTGATAAACATCCCAGAAATGCAAGGATTGTTCAACATGCAAAAATAAATTAATATAATCTATATTAAGAGAATTAAGGGGAAAAAAATCCCATGATTATCTGAATTGATGCAGAAAAAACATTTGACAAAGTCCAACACCCTTTCACATTAAAAGAACCGATCAGAAAAAAAAAAAGAACATGGGTTTAGATTCCAAAAAAAAAAAGAACTGATCAAATGAGTTCCTCTAACTTGCTTTTCTTTTTCAGAGATTTTCTGCATCTTGTTATATGTATAATTTTCCACATGAACTAAGGAATCAGGTTGTCTAGTTCAAAAAACAATCAAATAAAGAAACTATGTAGGTATGTTTGTTGGGATCCTGTTGAATTTCTAAATTAGGGGAAATTGACATCTTTATAAATTATTTGTTTTCTGAAAATTACTGGGGGCCGGCTCCGTGGTGGAGTGGTTAAGTTCGTGCGCTCCACTGCCGCAGCCCAAGGTTCAGATCCTGGGCGCGGACATGGCACCATTCATCAGGCCACGTTGAGGCGGCATCCCACATCCCACAATTAGAAGGACCTGCAACTAAGATATACAACTATGTACAGGGAGGGGTTGGGGAGATAAAGCAGGAAAAAAAAAAAAAAAGATTGGCAACGGTTGTTAGCCCAGGTGCCAATCTTTAAAAAAAAAAAAAGAAAAGAAAAAGAAAAGAAAATTACCATGAAATATATCATGCATAGAACATATTTTTAACATGTACAGTTTAAACAATAACAAATTATCACTCATTTATTCACTACTAGAGGTACAACTAGAAGTATTGCTTTTGTTATTATTATTTATTTATTTTTATTTGTGGTAAGATGCATATAACATAATATTGACCATCTTAACCATTTTTCCCAGCCTTATTGGGGTATAACAGACGAATAAGATTACATATATTTAAAATGTACAATTTGACAATTTGATATATGTATATTTGTAAAATGATTACCACAATCAAGTTAATTAACACATCATCTCACAGTCACCTTTTCTTTTTTGGTGAGAATGTTTCAGATTTACTCTCAGCAAATTTTTTTTAAATATATTTTTTATTAAGATTATGACAGTTTACAACCTTGTGAAATTTCAGTTGTACATGATTGTTAGTCATGATTTAGGTACCCGCCTACACCCTTTGTGCCCTCTCCCCACCCCCCCTTTCCCCTGGTAACCACCAATCAGTTCTCTTTGTCTAAATGTTAACTTCCACCAATGAGTGGAGTCATACAGAGTTCGTCTTTCCCTATCTGGCTTATTTCACTTAACATAATACCCTCAAGATCCATCCATGTTGTTGTGAATGGGACGATTTTATCCTTTTTATGGCTGAGTAGTATTCCATTGTGTATATATACCATATCTTCTTTATCCAGTCATCAGTTGATGGGCACTTAGGTTGCTTCCACATCTCAGCTGTTGTAAATAATGCTGCGATGAACATAGGGGTGCATGGGACTTTTGGAATTGCTTACTCTCAGCAAATTTTAAGTATATGATACAATATTATTAACTATATTCACCATGCTGTACGTTGGATCCTCAGAACTTATGCATCTTATAACTGAATGTTTGTACCCTTCGACCAATATCTCCCCATATCCCCCATCTCTCAACTGTTCTACTCTCCATTTCTATGAGTTCAACTTTTTTTTTTGAGGTTCCACATATAGGTGATACTATACAGTGTTTGTCTTTCTGTATTTGGCTTTTTTCACTTAACATAGTGCCCTCCGGATTTATCCATGTTGTCACAAATAGCAGGATTTCCTTCTTTTCATGAGTAATATTCCATTATATATATATAAATACATATATATATACACATATATATACATACATATACACACACACACACACACACACCACATTTTCCTTATCCATGCTACACTTAGATTGTTTCCATGTCTTGGGTATTGTAAATAATGCTGCAATGAACATGGGGGTGCAGATATCTCTTTGAGATCTTGTTTGCATTTCCCTTGCATATTTACCCAGAAGTAGGATTGCTGGGTCATATGGTAATTCTTTTTTTAAGGAAACTCCATACCCTTATCCATAATGGCTACACCAATTTACATTTCCACCAGTGTACAAAGGTTCTACTTTCTCCACATCCCCATCAATGCTTGCTACATTTTGTCTTTTTTATATTACCCATTCTAACAGATGTGAGGTGATATCTCATTGTGATTTTGATTTGCATTTCTCTGCGGATTAGTGATGTTGAGCACTTTTTCATATACCTATTAGCCATTTGTATTTCTTCTTTGGAAAAATGTCTATTCAGGTCCTTCATCCATTTTTTAATCATTATTTTCTTCTTCTATTGAATTAATTGTATGTTTCTTTTAAATTTTTTTATTATTTATTTATTTATTTTGAGGAAGATTAGCCCTGAGCTAACATCTGCCACCAATCCTCCTCTTTTTTGCTGAGGAAGACTGGCCCTGAGATAACATCCATGCTCATCTTCCTCTACTTTATATGTGGGATGCCTGCCACAGCATGGCTTGACAATCAGTACGTGGGTCCACACCTGGGATCCAAACCAGCAAACCCCAGGCTGCCAAAGTGGAACATGTAAACTTAACCACTGTGCCACTGGGCTGGTCCCTATATAAATTTCCCATATATTTTGGATATTAACCCCTTATCAGATAGACAGTTTGCAGATATTTTCTCCCATTCTGTAGGTTGCCTTTTCATTTTGTGGAATCATACAATATTTGTTCTTATGTGTCTAACATTTCACTTAGCATAATGTCTTGAAGGTTCATCCATGTTATAGTATACGTCAGAATTTCAATTTCCTTCCTTTAAGCCTTAAGCTGAATAATATTCCATAGTATGTATATACCACGTTTTGTTTATCCATTCATCTGTCAATAGACACTTTGATTGCTTCCACCTTTTAGCTAAAGTGAATAATTTTGCTATGAATTATATACGCTATGTACGAATATCTCTTCAGGACCCTACTTTCATATTTTTTTGGGAATACACCCAAAAGTGGAATTATTGGATCATATAGTAATATTATTTTTAATTTTTTGAAGAACTGCCATACTATACTTTTATTTTTAGCATTGAAAAGTTTTCATCTTTATTCTCAAGGCCCAGAAAATCACTACCTTTAAAGCAGGAAGATTTTTCATCACCAGTATATGTAGAGAACTTTCTTAATTTTAGGCATTCACTGAATTAAAAATTGAGTCATCGCCACCCTCAAATAATACATCATTCTCATCTCTAGTGTCGATGACATTATTATTTTCGCAACAGCACACATCATTTTCACTGCTCTTCATTACTTTCTGCATATCTGATCTAGCATCTGGTATTATTTTCCCTCTTCTTGAAGAACATTCTTTAGAATTAGAATGTCCAGTATTCTGGTTCCAGTATTCTGGTGGTAAAATCTTTCAGTTTTTGTTTGCCTGAAAATGTCCTGTTTTACCTTATTTCTATTTCCGTCTTGCCCAATCATCTAATTACTTTTTATTCATCATTTCATTATAAAAAATTTCAAACATGGAAAAGTTGAAAGATTAATACAATGTACTCTATATACACACCACGTGGATTCAAAAAATGTTAACATCTTGTCATTTGTGGTCTAATATCTTCATTCAAGTGTGTGTGTGTGTTTGTATGTACACATAAAATCCCTGGGGAATTAATAGAAACAGAAAGTAAAATGGTAGTTACCAGGGACTGAGGGGAAGGGGGAAATGAAGAGTTCTTATTTAATGGATATGGAATTTCAGTTTTGTAAGATGAAGTTCTGGATATCAATTGCACAACAATGTGAATATACTTACTACTGAATTATACACGTAAAAATGATTAAGATGGTAAATTCTACGTTACGTGTTTTTTCTCACAATTTTTAAAAACTCTGGGAAGTTTTTTTCTGTGGATATCTAAGGTGCAATATAGCAAATACATGGCTCTACAGATATACAGTAAGGAGAAAGAGTGGTGAAAGAAATATGATACTGGGCTAGTCATCTTATCAGTCACAAAGTTAGGTCTTCTCTCATAGTTCCAGATGGTCTAATCTGTGCTCTGCTATAAATATAGTGGCCTGATGCCTTGAGTCATCTGCATTTAAAATGCAGCAGTGGTCTAATAAGCTATAACGGAAGGGGATGTTTTACTTCTGGTTTGCTCTCATCCTTGGAATGCAGCTTTTTGGGGATCTGTGCTGCTCCTGGCCGTGTTTACCCCCCAAACTGTATTTTTACTTTCCCTTCTTCCCAGCCTCTTGGGGAAAAGCCTCCATAGTTAGAAGGAAGAAAGACGCCAGGGCATTCCTCTTTACTTCGGGCAGCCTCTCTGGAAGTGGCTCCATTTTCTCTGTGGTTCCAGCTGCACAGGACTGCTACACTTCTAGCTTCCACTGGGTGACCCCTAAGCTCCATTGACATTATCTCTTATGTTTGTCTCTCCAACCCAAGAGTGACTGTGGCATCTCGTTTTTATTAATCTGTGGCATCTCATTTGAATTTCAGGTCCTCCATCACCTATGTGACCAGTTCCCTGCAATACATTTCTCCGGCCGTAAATATATGAAGTGGTTTCTGCCTTCCTGGTTAGGTCCAACACAAATGGGCCATAGTTTACCAGAGTTCTCACCCTCAGCATGCCCTGAACTGCAGCATTGGTCCCCCAACCTCAAAAGGCACAGTCCAGCCTCTGGGGTACCTCTTTGCTTTGGCAAATGTAAGCAGAACAGAGGTAAACTTGATTGACAGGGCCACCTCCACTTCTCAGGATTACTGTCTTTTTCCAGAATCTCATTCCAGCAATTCCTCACTATCTTGTTAGCTGTGTGATACTTTTACAGAGATTGTGCTTTCTATTTTGACCAGCTTTTTAAGTTGTCCTTAATGGCTAGCTTGGTCTGAATTACCTATTCTGCCCTTACTGTATGCAGAGGTAGAACTGAGAGATGGAGAAAGAGAAAAACTGATCCTGAGGACACTGAACACTTGTTTTCAGTCCTGCCTGGAATCTCACCTACCCCTACTTTCATTGCATGCAACCCTGGATCCCTTTTTTGCTGAAGCCAGGTTTTGTTGAGGTGTCTGCCACTTGCAACTAAGAAATTTCTAATTTATACTCTAGCAGTTTTATTTAGGATTTTTGTACTAGTATTCATAGATGAGATTAGTTTATAGTTTTTTTATTTTTCTGATAGCATTTCGTAAAATTTTCTATCAGTGATATGCTGGCTATATAGAAAATTAAGGTGCTCTCTTTCCTTATGCTCTGGAATAGTCAAAAAATATGAGAATTATTTGTTCTTTTGAAATAACCCTAAAACCATCTGGGTTATACCATTTTAATAGTGGCAATAATCAACTTAGTGGTAATATTCATGCCAGCCCTAACGGTCTAGTGGCTAAGATTTGGCACTCTCCACCACCATGGCCCAGTTTGTTTTCTGGTCAGGGAACCACAGTACCTGTCTGTCTGTTGTCATACCATGGCAGCGACATGTTGCTGTGATGCTGAAAGCTATGCCACAGATATTTCAAATAGCAGCAGGGTCATCCATGGTGGACAGGTTTCAACAAGGTTTCCAGATTAAGACAGACTAGGAAGAAGGACTTGGCCACCCACTTCTGAAAAAAATGGCCAGGAAAATCCTATTATTGGCAGTGGAGCATTGTCTGATAAAGTGCAGGAAGACAAGAGGATGGCAGAAAAAAAAAGACTAGGCAGGGTTCCACTTTACTGTGCAGAGGGTTGCTAGGAGTTGGAATCAACTCAATGACATTAGCAACAAAACATTCACACTATTTGCATAATTGTGCCATTTTTGGTAATGTATATTTTCATTAATATTTTAAAAAGTGCATTACGTGTAAAATTGTAATCACGGCTCTCTTATAATTTTAAAAGCAGTCTGCCGTATATATAATAGCAGCTCCTCTGTGTTGAGTTTTTATCATGTACCAGATATTTTGCCAAGCAATTGACATATATTATCTCAAGTAATTCTAATAATGATGCTTTGGGGTGTTATTATTTATTTTACACTTAAGAAAATAGTCTCACAGGGATTGAGACGTGCCTAAGGTCACACAGTAGAGCAAGGATTTAAATTCAGGTCTGTATGATTCCAAAGTCTACACTGTTTTATAATTATGATAAACTACTTCTCTGGCTTTGGCGTTTTTTTCAGATACCCTTTCACATTCCTAATGTGTATATTAATGCATTCCTTTCCTTTAAAAAAATGCACCTATCTGAGGTTTTTCTATTTTAAATATATTTATTTTGTTCAAAGAAGTCATTTGATTTGTGTTTATCAATTCTGTTTTTGTCTAATTTACTTGTTTTTTAATTTAATTTTATTTTTTTTGAGGAAGATTAGCCCTGAGCTAACATATGCTGCCAATCCTCCTCTTTGCTGAGGAAGACTGGCCCTGAGCTAACATCCGTGCCCATCTTCCTCTACTTTATATGTGGGATGCCTACCACAGCATGGCTTTTGCCAAGCGGTGTCATGTCCACACCTGGGATCTGAACCGGCGAAGCCCGGGCCGCCAATAAGCGGAAAGTGCAAACTTAACCTCTGCACCACCGGGCTGGCTCATATTTTTTGTTTCGATCTTTTTTCATTTTTCTAATTTCTGCAGCTTTGTTTTCTAGTTCTTTTTAAATCTTCCTGAATTATAATGTAACAAAACATTTGGCTACTAAATACTATTTTTGGCCAGAGTCCACAAGTTTTGTTTTCATCTTCTAAGTTCTTGGCAATTTTAATTATAATTATCTTTTTCAAACTACAGCTATTTAGTAAGCGATTTATAAATTTTAAAATAGTTTTAAAATGTTTACTTATTTATTTTTGGCTTCTGCTCTTGTTTAAGAAGCTACAATGTGCCCAGAGCTTTTATGATAGGAAGAATTATCTATCACAGTATGCTATACTGCATGTAATACTGCATTTTGTAGCATGATCACTTCATTTTGTAGTATGACCACTTCTTTATGTCAGTAGACATTCTGCTATACCATGATTTTTAGTGCCAGCAATGTATTTCATCTTATACATGAGTCATATTTTAAATTTCCTACCATCTGACAATAAATTTTTTTATTTATCACTGTAATAAATAATGCTGGGGTGATCATTATTTTAAACATACGTTTTGAGTATATATTCATGATCATTTTCGTAGGATAAATTTCTGGAAGTATAATTACTATTTCAAAGGATAAGCACTTTTTAAAGGTCTTTGATCTATAACACCAAATTACCTTCCAGAAATGTTATACCAATTTCTACTTCCAGTGGCAGTGTATGTGAGTTCTCATTTCTCTATACCCTGACCAATAAGATATAATTATATTGAACCTTTGTTAACATATAATGTTCATCTTTGTCTCTTGTAAACTTTTTTGATTTAAAGTCTATTTTGGCTGATGTTAGTATAGCTATCCTGCTCTCTTTTGGTTATAATTTGCATGGACTATCTTTTTTCATCCTTTCACTTTCAATGTATTTGTGTCTTTTGATCTAAATTAAGTCTCTTGTAGAGAGTATAAAGTTGAATCATGTGTTTTTAGCAATTCTTTCAATCTCTGTCTTTTGATTGGAGAGTTTAATACATTTACGTTTAAAATAATTACTGGTAAGGAGGGACCTTCTGTCCTTTTGCAATCTGTTTTCTATATGCGTTATACCTTTTTTGTCCCTCATTTCCTGCATTACTGTCTTCTTTTGTGTTGAGTTGATTTTTTGTAGTGAGATGTTTAAAGTCTTTCCCCATTTCTTTTTATGTATGCTCTCTAGCTATTTTCTCTGTGGTTACCATGGTGTACAGAGTTCATTGACCTCCCCGCCTTCCAAGGACACTGGGCCTGGGCCCTACACGAAGGAATGCGTCTGGGCTTGGGGGCAAAGATGGCCACTTCGGCCCCGACTCTAAGGCACAAGTTACAAAGAGTATGTCCTGCATCATGTTCCTCATCTGGGCTGGCCACGCTGATGGGCACCTGACTGGACTTTAGAAACATCCCATCTGTGGGAACAAAAAAGACAGAAGCACCCCATCCATGGGAACAAGAAGAAATAACTCAAAGTATCCAAATGTCTGAAAACCTGAGTGAGAACCCAGAGAAATCTTAGGATAAAAGGGAGTCTTGCTGAGGTAAGGATGCTTTGCCTCAGACCCGGACAATCGGCACTTCCACCCGCCATACAAACTTTTGGGACTTCCCTGGCTGATTGTGGTGTGGATGTTGTAAGTACCGATTTGTTGTTCCCCTTTATCCCTGCTCCTCACTCTTTTTCCCTTTATCAATAAACTTTGATTGCTTAAATAACCAAGCAATCAAGCAACCTGGTACCTGTCATTCCTTGCCCTTTGCGGCTGCGGGCAACACATGGGGATTACATTTAACATCCTAAAGTTATAACACTCTAATTTCGATTTATAGCAGTTTAACTTCAATTAAAAACTCTGCTCCTTTACAACTCTGTCTCCACCCCTTTCTGTTGTTGGTATCACAAAATTACATCTTTACACATTGTGTGTTCCAAAACGTAAACTAATAATTCTCTTAAATGCATGAGTCTCTTAAATTATGTAGAAAACAAAATTTGGGGTTACAACCAAAGTTACAATAATACTAGCTTTTAGACTAATAATTATTTTTTTAAAAAATCTATTAGTCTCTTGAATCATGTAGAAAACAAAGTAGAGTTACAAACAGTTATTACAATAATACAAACTTTTATAGATGCCTATTTACTTTTATTGAGATCTTTATTTCTCCATATGGCCTCAAGTTACTATCTAGTGTCTAGAGGACCCTTGAGCATCTCTTACAGGGCATCTAGTGGTGAGAACTCCCTCAGCTTTTGTTTTTCTGGGAATGTCTTAATTTCTCCCTCACTTTTGAAGGACAGTTTTGCTGGACACAGGATTATTGGTTCACGGGGTTTTTTTAGCACTTTCAATATATCAGCCCACTGCCTTTGACCTCCAAAGTTTCTGATGAGAAATGTACTAACAATCTTATTGAGGATCCCTTGTATGTGATGAGCTGCTTCTCTCTTGCTGCTTTCAAGATTCCCTTTTCTTTGGCATTTGAAAGTTTGATTATTTGTCTCACTGTAAGTCCCTTTGAGTTCATCTTTTTTGCAGTTCATTGAGCTTCTTGCATCTTTACATTCATGTGTTTCATCAAATTTGGGACGTTTTCAGCCATTACTTCTTCAAATATTCTCTCTTCCCTTTTCCTCTATCTTCTACATCTGGGACTCCCACATTCTGTGTGTTTGTCCTCTTGATGGTGTCCCACAGGTCCCTTAGGCTTTGTTCACTTTTCGTCAATCATTTTTCTTTCTGTTCCTCAGACTCAGTAACTTCCATAGTCATATCATAATGTTCACTGATTCTTTTTTTT
This sequence comes from Equus asinus, assembly GCF_041296235.1. Classification (NCBI taxonomy): domain Eukaryota; kingdom Metazoa; phylum Chordata; class Mammalia; order Perissodactyla; family Equidae; genus Equus; species Equus asinus. The sequence goes on along the minus strand of NC_091820.1, from coordinate 59,249,868 downwards.
GCCACACAACACATTTTATAGTTTATATGTTTTTTATTGCAGGAACATTGGTTTATAAAATTATATAAATTTCAGGTGTATATTATTATATTTTGATTTGTGTTTAGATTACATCATGCTCACCACCCAAAGACTAATTACAATATATCACTACACACGTGCATAATCACCCCTTTTGCCTTCTTCTGTCCACCCATCCCCTCTGGTAACCACCAATCCAATCTCTCCTTCTATGTGATTGTTTGTTGTTGTTTTTATCTTCTATTTATGAGCAAGATCATACAGTATTTGGCATTCTCACTCTGACTTATTCTGCTTAGCATAATACCCTCAAGGTCCATCCATGTTATCACAAATGGCCAGATTTTATCATTTCTTATGGCTGAGTAGTATTCCATTGTGTATATATACCACATCTTCTTTATCCATTAGTCCCTGGGTGGGTACCTAGGTTGCTTACAGATCTTGGCTATCATGAATAATGCCACAATGAACATGGGGGTGCATGTATCTTTATGCACTCATGTTTCCATGTTCTTTGGATAAATACCCAGCAGTGGAATAGCTGGATCATTTGGTAGTTCTATTCTTAATTTTTTGAGGAATTTCCATACTGTTTTCCATAGTGGCTGCACCAGTTTGCATTCCCACCAGTAGTGTATGAGAGTTCTTTTTTCTCCACATCCTCTCCAACATTTATTTCTTATCTTGTTAATTATAGCCATTCTGATGGGCGTGAGGTGATATCTCATCGTAGTTTTGATTTGCATTTTCCTGATAATTAGTGATGTTGAACATCTCTTCATGTGCCTGTTGGACATATGTATATCTTCTTTGGAGAAATGTCCATTCAGATCTTTTGCCCATTTTTTAATTGGGTTGTTAGTTTTCTTGTTGTTGAGATGTATAAGTACTTTGTATATTTTGGATATTAACCCCTTATCAGATATATGGTTTGCAAATATCTTCTCCCAATTGTTAGGTTGTCTTTTCATTTTGTTGATGGTTTCCTTTGCTGTGCAGAATTTTTAGAGTGATGCAGTCCCATTTCTTTATTTTCTCTTTTGTTTCTCTTACCTTGTCACACATGGTGCTTGAAAATATGCTGCTAAGACTGATGTTGAGGAGCGTACTGCCTATGTTTTCATCTAGAAGTTTCACATTTTCAGGTCCTATACTCAAGTCTTTAATCCATTTTGAGTTAATTTTTGTGTATGATGTAAGATAATGGTCTACTTTCATTCTTGCATGTGGCTGCCCAATTTTCCCAACACTGGTTACTGAAGAAACTTTCCTTTCTCCATTGCATGTTCTTGGCTCACTTATTGAAGATTACCTGTCCAAAGATGGGTAGTTTTATTTCTGGGCTTTCAATTCTGTTCCATTGATCTGTGTGTCTGTTTTTGTGCCAATAGCATGCTGTTTCAATTACTATAACTTTGTAGTATATTTTGAAATCAGGGAGTGTAATACCTCCAGCTTTGTTCTTTTTTCTCAGGATTGCTTTGGCTATTCAGGGTCTTTTGTTCCATATAAATTTTAGGATTCTTTGTTCTATTTCTGTGAAAAATGTCATTGAAACTTTCATAGGTATTGCACTCAATCTGTAGACTGCTTTAGGAAGTATAGACATTTTAACAATGGTAATTCTTCCAGTCCAATAGCATGGAATATATTTCCATTTCTTTGTGTCTTCTTCAATTTCTTTAAACCATGTTTTATAGTTTTCAGTGTACAAGTCTTTTACTTCTTGGATTAAGTTTATTCCTAGGTATTTCATTCTTTTTTTGCAATTGAAAATGAGATTGTATTCTTTAATTTCTCTTTCTGCTCCTTTGTTGTTAGTGTATAGAAATGCAACTGGTTTTTCTATGTTGATTTTGTATCCTGCAATTTGACTGTACTCATTTGTTATTTATAAAAGTCATTTGGTGCATTCTTTATGGTTTTCTATATATAAAATCATGTCATCTATAAATAATGACAGTTTCACTTCTTCCTTTCCAGTTTGGATCCCTTTTATTTCTTTTTCTTGCCTGACTTCTCTTGCTAGAACTTCCACTACTATGTTAAATAAGAGTGGCGAAAGTGGACATCCTCATCTGATTCCTGTTCTTAGCAGGATAGCTTTCAGTTTTTCTCCGTTGAGTATGCTATTAGCTGTGGGTTTGTCATATATGGCATTTATTATGTTGAGGTACTTTCCTTCTATACTCATTTGATTCAGAGTTTTTGTCAAAAATGAATACTGTATCTTGTCCAATGCTTTCTCTGCATCTATAGAGATGATCATGTGATTATTATTCTTCATGTTGTTAATGTGGTGTATCACACTGATTGAATTGCAGATGTTGAACCATTCCTGCATACCTGGAATAAATCCCACTTGATCATGATATATGAGCTTTTTAATGTATTGTTGTATTCGATTTGCTAGTATTTTGTTGAGGATTTTTGCATTGACGTTCATCAGAGATATTAGCCCGTAATTTTCTTTTTTTGTGTTGTCCTTGTCTGGTTTTGGTGTCAGGGTAATGTTGGCTTCCGAATGAGTTAGGAAGCTTCCCTTACTCTTCAATTTTTTGGAAGAGTTTGACAAGGATAGGTATTAGGTCTTTTTTGAATATTTGGTAGAATTCACCAGGGAAGCCATCTGGTCCTGGACTTTTATTTTGGGGGAGATTTTTGATTACTTTTTTGATCTCCTTGCTGGTGGTTTGTCTATTCAAATTCTCTATTTCTTCTTGATACAGTTTTGGAAGGTTTTATGATTCTAAGAATTTATCCATTTATTCTAGATTATCCAATTTGTTTGCATATAGCTTTTTGTAGTATTCTCCTATATTCTTTTGTATTTCTGAGCAGTCCTTTGTCATTTCTCCTCTTTCATTTCTTATTTTATTGATTTGAGCCTTCTCTCTTTTTTCTTGGTGAGTCTAGCTAAAGGTTTGTCTAATTTGTTCATGTTTTCAAAGAACCAGGTCTTAGTTTCAATTTTTTTTCTATTTTTGTTTTAGTCTCTATTTCACTTATTTCTGCTGTGATTTTTATTATTTCCTTCCTTCTACTGGTTTGGGGCTTTGTTTGTTCTTCTTTTTCCAGTTCCTTTAGGTGCACTGTTAGATTGTTTATTTGAGATTTTTCTTGTTTGTTGAGCTAGGCCTGCATTGCTATAAACTTCCCTCTTAGAACTGCTTTTGCTTATCCCATTAATTTTGTCATGTCATATTTTCATTTTCAATTGTCTCCAGGTATTTTTTGATATCTCCTTTGATTTTTTCATCGACTCAGTCATTGTTCAGGAGCATTTTTTGTAGTCTCCACATATTTGTGGCTTTTCCAATTTTCTTCCTGTAGTTGATTTCTAGTTTCATACCATGTGGTCAGAAAAGATGCTTGGTATTATTTCAATCTTCTTAAATTTATTGAGACTTGTTTTGTGGCCTAACATGTGATCTCTCCTGGAGAATGCTCCATATGCATTTGAAAAGAATGTGTATTCTGCAGTTTTTGAATGGAATTTCTCTATATATCTACTAAGTCACTCTGGCCTAATGTTTCGTTTAAGGCCAATGTTTCTTTATTGATCTTCTGTTTGGATGATCTATCCATTGATGTAATAGGAGGGTCAAAATCCCCTACTATTATTGTGTTACTATTTCTCCTTTTATGCTTGTTAATAATTGCTTTGTACATTTAGGTGTTCCTATGTTGGGTACATAGATATTTTCAAGTGTTATATACTCTTGTTGGATTGTACCCTTTATCATTATGTAGTGCACTTCTTTGTCTCTTGTTACAGTTTTTGTTTTAAAGTCTGTTTTGTCCAATATAGGTGTTGCTAACTCAGATTTCTTTTCTTGGCCATTTACATGGAGTATCCTTTTCTATCCCTTCACTTTCAGTTTGTGAGTGTCTTTAGGTCTGAAGTGTGTCTCTTGTATGCAGCATATATACGGGTCTTTTTTTTTATCCAATTGGCCATCTTATGCCCTTTAATTGTAGCATTTAGCCCATTGACATTTAAAGTAGCTATTGATTAAAATTTACTTATTACCATTTTGTTACCTTTTCTAGGTGTTTTAGTACTTTTTCTCTGTTCCTTTCTTCTTCTCTTGCTCTCTTCCCTTGTGGTTTGATGGTTTTCATTAGTATTATGTTTGGGTTCCTTTCTCTTAATTATTTGTGTATTCATTATAGGTTTCTGGTTTGTGATTACCATGAGGTTCATAGATAATAATCTGCTTATATAGCAATCTATATTAAGTTGATGGTCTCTTAAGTTTGACCCCTTGCTAAAAGCTCTACTCTTTTACTCCTCTCCTCCCACATTTTATGTTTTTGATATCATATCTGACCTCTTTTTTTGTGTATGTGTATCCATTACCCTCTTCTCATGGAACTAGATCATTTTAGTACATTTGCCTTTTTTTTATTGGTGAGGAAGATTGGCTCTGAGCTAACATCTGTTGCCAATCTTCCTCTTTTGGCTTGAGGAAGATTGTCACTGAGCTAACATCTGCGGCAATCTTCCTCTATTTTGTATGTGGGATGCTGCCACAACATGGCTTGATGAGTGGTGTGTAGGTTCACACTCAGGATCCGAACCAGCAAACCCACAGGCCACTGAAGCAGGGCATGTGATCTTAAGCACTATTCCACCAGGCCAGCCCCAGTCCTTTTGTCTTTTGACCTTCATGTTAGCTTCATAGCTGGTTGATCTACTACCTTTACTGTACATTTGCCTTTACCAGTGATTTTATTGTTTGGGGGGTTTTTTGATAATTTTCTTATTCCTATTTGTAGTCTTCTCTTTTCCACTTAAATAAGTTTGTTTAGCATTTTTGTAAGACTGGTTTCTTGGTGATCAACTCCTTTAGTTTTTGCTTGTCTGGGAAACTCTTTATCTCTCCTTCCATTCTGAATAATAACCTTGCCTGGTAGAGTATTCTTGGCTGTAGGTTTTTTCCTTTCAGCAGTTTTAATATATTGTGCCACTCCCTTCTAGCCTGTAAGGTTTCTGCTGAGAAGTCAGGTAGCAGCCTTATGGAGTTTCCTTCGTATTTAACTTGTCGCCTTTCTCTTGCAACTTTTAGGATTCTCTCTTTCTCTTTAATTCTTGGCATTTTAATTATAACGTGTCTTGGTGTAAGCCTCTTTGGGTTTATCTTGTTTGGTACTCTCTGTGCTTCCTATACTTGGATGTCTGTTTCCTTCCTTGGGTTAGGAAAGTTTTCAGCTATTATTTCTTCAAATAGATTCTCTGCTGCTTTGTCTCCCTCTTCTCCTTCTGGGACACCTATAATACAAATGCTGGTGCACTTGATGTTGTCCCAGCTATCCCTTAGACTATTCTGGTTCTTTTTAGTTCTTTTTTCTTTTATCTGTTCAGCTTGGGTGATTTCCTCTAGTCTTTCGTCCAGCTTGCTGATCCCTTCTTCTGTATCAACTACTCTGCTGAGTCCCTCTAGTGAATTTTTCATTTCCAGTATTGTATTCTTCTTTTCTGCTTGGTTCTTTTTTATATTTTCCAATTCTTTACTGACATTCTCACTGACTTCATCCACTCTTCTCCCAAGATGAGTGAGCATCCTTATGACTGTTTTTTTAAAGATTGGCACCTGAGCTAACACCTGTTGCCAATCTTCTTTTTCTTCTTCTTCTTCTTCTCCCCAAAGCCCCCCAGTACATAGTTGCATATTCTAGTTGTGAGTGCCTCTGGTTGTGCTATGTGGGACACCACCTCAGCATGGCCTGATGAGTGGTGCCATGTCCATGCCCAGGATCCAAACCAGTGAAACCCTGGGTCGCCAAAGTGGAATGTGCAAACTTAATCACTCAGCCACAGGGCCAGCCCCCTTATGACTCTCAATTTGTACTCTTTGTCAGGTAACTGTTTATCTCTGTTTCATTTAGTTCTTTTTCTGGGATTTTGTCCTGTTCCCTTACTTGGAACATATTGCTTGTCTCCCCATTTTGCCTCTGTCTCTGTGCTTATATCTGTGTGTTATGTAAGTCAGCTATGTCTCCTGATCTTGAGAGGTGGCCTTATGTAAGAGATGCCTTACAACACCCCGCAGTGTGCTTCCTCTTGTCACCAGTTCCAAATGTTCCAGTAGTGTCCCTTGTTTGGGCTACATGTGTCCTTCTGTTGTGGGATGGTTGCTTTTGCTGTAGGTGCCTGGGGAGGCTAGACTGTCCACCTGGCTAGCTGGTTGTAACGTTCAGCTTCATGTGGTTGCCATGTCCCTTCAGTCACTTTATCAGGTTTGTGGAGCCCCAACACAGATGGCTGCAAGGTCTAATAGCACATTCTTGTTACAGTTTTTCTGTTGAGTAGGTCCCCAGCATGGCTGGTTGCTAGGCTCAGGGGTTTAAAATTGCTGTAGGCCTCTGGCCTGCAAGGCTGTCATCAGCTATGTCAGGATTATAGCTGAGTGGGACTGGCCCCAGGGATGGGAGCACCCCATTTTTTCAGTCTTTGGAAGATGGGGCTGATCTCCTATGTGACTGTTTGAGAGGCATACATCTGCTGCAGTTGACTAGCCCCACCACCTACATTGCCACACACCCCACCAACATAGTCCTGCCCAGTGTGCATTCCCCAACCCCCTGAAGCTGACTCAGTTGCCCCACTGCAGAAGCCCCACACACTACACCAATGCAGGCCCACCCCTCATGCAAGCCCTGCCCCATAGAGGTGGACCTTCTTGCCCAGCTGCAGAGGTTCCAGGTACCCCACCTATGCAGGCCCACAAGTTCCCCAAGGGCTTGCTGTTGGGTTGAGCCAGTCCCCAGGGCAGGCTGCTTGCTGTGGCTGAGTGGATTAAATTGGTGCTTTAGTGGGTGGGGCAGACCCCTGTGCTAACAGGCTAGGAGAAGAACTCTGATGGCGTCTGCCAGCATCTGTGTTAGCATGCCTGAACTAGGTCACAATAATGGCTGCTGCCAATGTCTCAGTCCCTGGGGAGGTGGTCTGCTGGGGGGTGTCTCACCTCTCACTGAGATGCACCCAGAGCCTATCAAGTGAGTCTCTTTTCACCAAAGGACTGTGCACCTGTCTTTATGGTGATTTTAGGTTCCTTTCCAAAATGGGTGAATTTGTGTGTGGGCCCTTTAAGAGCAGGCTTTTCTTTCCCTCATGTCTGATAGATTTTCTGAGGGTATTTCGCATTGTCATTAATAGCCAGCAAAGCCAAATATTATGACACTTGTCTCAGTTGTGCTGAGTCCAAAAGCTGCTTACAGTGGTAACACTACCCCAGTCAGATCCCCCACTCCTCCAGGGAAGACTGCATACCTTAGGATAGTTCCAGGCCAGCCGTGAAGCACCACAGCTACGAGGTGGCTTTTTTTCTCTTTTCTGCCTCTTCCACTTCAATCAGCACTGTCCCTTGTTGTGAGGGTTCTTTTTATCCAGTTTTCAGTTCTCTCTCAGGAGTAATTGTTCCAAGAGTAGTTGTAAATTTGTTGTGTCTGTGGGAGGAGGTGAGTTCAGAGTCCACCTACACTGCTATTTTGACACTGTCTCTCACTTATTCTTTCTTATGCCTGCTTAAATCTTCTTTTGAACCTTTCTAGTGAAGTTTTCATTTTAGTTATTTAATTTCAGCTCCAGAATTTCTTCTTGGATTCTTTTTAGATTTTCTATCTCTTTATTGATATTTCCATTTTGTCCATACATTGTTTTCTTGAATGTATCCACATATTCCTGTAGTTAATTGAACATCTTTAAAACAGTTGTTTAAATATTTGTCTAGTAGGTCTGCCATTAATTCTTTTTCAGGGACTGTATATATTGATTTATTTATTTTTCCTTTGAATAGGCCATAACTCCTGTTTCTTTGTGTACCTTGTGATTTTTTTTGAGAATTGGACATTTGAATCTAATAATCTGGTAACTCTGGACATCATATTTTCCTCCTTCCTCAGGGTTGGCTGTTTTTTGTTTTCTTGATTACTGTAGGCTGTCTCTATGCTGAGAATCAGCCTTTGGTATATACTTAAGATCTTTTCAGGTCTTCTCTGAGACTTTCTCTGGGCATGTGTAGTCACTTTCTAATTTTCCCCATCTATGCAGTTGTTTTTGAATGTCCTAATCTCTAGTGTCTGGCTCTCAAAAGGGGAAAAAGAGGGAAATCGGCGGGGGGGGGGGGGGGCGGTGAGGGAGATAAAGGGCATCAGCCCTTTAAATCCCCTGGAAGTCACTTTAGCTGAAGTGGGGGAAGTTTGCAACAATGTGAGGAGGTACAACAACAATGACCACTGCCTCTTTGCCTGCACCTCTTTGATCAAAAGCAGTAATCAGTGATCAGAAGACAAATCCCTGATACTTGGAGGATAGGATTCTTTTTGCCCTCTCTGGCTCCTGCAGCTGTATGTAAGCTGCTCCAGGAACACATGTACAGCTGCCTGCCACGTGGCTGGGGATGGGGGATGGGGGATGGGTAGTTGCTACTGTGCTAAGAGATGAAATTGACCAAAATTAACTACAATTTACCTTCCAAGCCTTCCCCTGAAAGTTTCAATCTTTAATACACTCCAGAGTTCCAAAATGCTTAAGACAGTTTCTGCCAGTGCAATTGTCTTAGGTGGGGAGACAGATTCCTGATGCCTCCTACTCCACCATCTTCCCAGAATCCTTTCACCCAATAGCCCTAATTTTTGTTACACTTTATTTCTTAGGACAGTTTTAGATTTACAGAAAAATTGATAAGATAGTATGGGGAGTTACCATATACTTGCACCCAGTTTCCCCTATTATTAACAGTTTACATCACTATGGTACATTTGTTAACTTAATGAACCAATATTGATACATAATTATTAACAAATGTCCATAGTTCCCTCAGATTTCCTAGGTTTAAACTAGTGTCTTTTTTCTGTTCTAGGATTTCATCCAGAATGGTATATTACATTTAGTTGTCATGTCTCCTTAGGCTCCTCTTGGTGGTGACAGTTTTGATACTTCCCTTATTTTTTATGACCTTGACAGTTTTGGGAGTACTGGTCAGGTATCTTGTAGGATTCTTCTCTCACAGAATTTGTCTAGTGTTTTTCTCATCATTAGACTAGGGTTACAGATTTGGGGGAGAATAATCAAAGGTAAAGTGTCATTTTAATCCCATTGTATCAAGAGTACATGCTATTGTTAGCGGATCAGAACTGGCCACTCCAAAATGTGTCTCTTTGTCTTGATTATTTTTAAGAACAAAAGACTCTGAAGGAAACTTTGACTTTCTCCATAACTGCCTAAAAGAATTTAAAATAGAAGGGCTTATTCCAAGAAGGAGTTAATACCACAACTGTAATGTAATATACAATGTGTCTCTCAGATCACATTGTCTATGGTTGGTCCACTTGCATTTCCATCTCCGTGTAAATTTCCTTCTTCCCCCTTGAAGTCCCAAACCACTACCCCCAACATCCTCCTTTGCCTTTAGCTGAAAATTGTATAATAGTGGTGGCCTTGGTCATTCTGCGAGTTACTCAACTTTCCTAGGTTTCTCCCATGTATACATGTTCTAGAGCTTTGTTTGATTTTTCTCCTGTCTCATGTCAATTTAATTCTTAGACTAGCCAGAAGGACCTAGAGGGTAGAGGAATTGTCTTCCTCCCCTACATTATCACATTATTTGTGACTATTGATGTTGACCTTGATCACCTGTCTTAGGCAATGTTTGTCAGGTTTCTCCACTGTAAAGCCCTATTTTTTAATGAAATTTTTTATTTTGAGACAATCATAGCTTTACATACAATTGTAAGAAGTAATACATAAACATCACATGTGCCAGTTTTCCCCAATGGTAACATCTTGTAATACAATAGTACAATACCACAACCAAGAAAGTGACATTGATATAGTCAAGACGCAGACATTTCCATCACCATTAGCATCCCTCATGTTAGTCTTCTATAGCCAGACTCACTTCCCTGTCACTCTCACTCACTCTTTCACCCCTGATGATCACTAATCTGTTCTCCATTTCTGTAATTTTATTATTTCAAGAATGTTGTATAAATGGCATCATACAGTATGTGACCTTTGGGGATTGGCATTTTTCACTCAACATAATTCTCTGGAGATTCACCTTCATTTTTGTATGAACTGATAATTCATTATTTTTTATTGTTGAGTAATATTCCATTGTATGGATATACCACAGTCAAACCATTCACCCATTAAAGGACGCCTGCATTGTTTCCAGTTTTTGGCAAATAAAGCTGCTATAAAAATTTGTTTAAAACCTTTTGTGTGAATATAAGTATTCATTATTCTGAGTACACACCCAAGAGTGCAATTTCTGGGTTGTATAGTGGTTGCGTGTTTACTTTTTAATGAAACTGCCAAACTGTTTTCAAGAGTGGCTGTATCATTTTATGTTCTTACCAGCAATGTGCAAATAATCCAATTTCTCTGCATTCTTACCAAGTTTGGTGTTATCATTATTTTTTATTTTAGCAATTCTGATGTGTGTCTGATATCTTACTGTATTTTAATTTGCATTTCCCTGGTGGGTAATGCTGTTGAACATCTTGCTTTTTGTTCATTTGACAGCTGTATATCTTCTTCAGTGAAATGTCTTTTTGTGTGTTTTGCCCATTTTCTCAGTGAGTTGTTTGAATTTGTAACCATTGAGTTTTGAAAGTTTTTTTAAAATATATTCTAGATACTAGCCCTCGCTGGATGTGTGGTTTATACATATTTTCTCCCATTCTGCATCTTGTCTCTTCATCCTATTATTTGGGTATTTCAGAGCAAAAGTTTTGAAATTTGATGAGGTCCAATTTATCAATTTTTCCTTTTGTGGATCATGTTTTTTTTTTTTTTTTTTTAAAGATTTTATTTTTTTCCTTTTTCTCCCCAAAGCCCCCCGGTACATAGTTGTGTATTCTTCGTTGTGGGTTCTTCTAGTTATGGCATGTGGGACGCTGCCTCAGCGTGGTCTGATGAGCAGTGCTATGTCCGCACCCAGGATTCGAACCAACGAAACACTGGGCCGCCTGCTGCGGAGTGCGCGAACTTAACCACTCAGCCACGGGGCCAGCCCCAATGTGGATCATGTTTTTGTTGTCATATCTAAGAACTCACTACCTGCCCATGGATCCCAAAGGTTTTCTCCAATTTTTTTCCTAAAAGTTTTATAATTTACATCTTATAATTAAGTATGTGATTGATTTTGAGTTAATTTTTTTGTAAGATGTGAGACTTAGATTGAGGTTCATTTTTGTTTTGCTTATTGAAGTCCAATTGCTCCAGTATCATTTGTCAAAAAACCTTTCTTACCTCTATTGAATTGATTTCACATCTTTATCACAATTAAGTTGGGCATTTTCTCTGGGTTTACTTCTGTGTTCTCTATTCTTTACATTAATCTACATGTCTATATCTCTGCCTATACCACTCAGTCTTGATTACTATGGCTAATTAATGTCTTGAAATTGGATAGACTGATTCCTCCCACTTTATTCTTGTTTTTCAAAATTGCTTTAGCTATTCTACTTCCTTTGTCTTTGCCTACAGATTGTCGAATAATCTATATATACAAAAATATCTTGCTGAGATTTTGATGGGAATTGCGTTAAACTTACGTATCAATTTGGGAATAATTGACATCACTTCTATGTTCAGTATTCTAATCTATGTACATGATGTCTCTCCATGTATTTAGATCTTTGATTTCTTTCATCAGCATTTTGTACCTTTCAGCATACAATTGCTGTACATGGTTCACTAAATTTATAGGTAGGTAGGTATTTTTTTTTGAGTGATTATAACTGGTATTGCATTTTTAACTTCAGTGTTAATGTATTCATTGCTAGAATATGGAAATACAATAGATTTCTGTGTGTTTCTCTTGTGTCCTGCAACCTTGTTGAAATCACTTCCTAGTTCTAGGAGGTTTTTTGGTGATTATTTGGGATTTTCAGACTTAAATCTTTCTTTCTTTATTTTTTCTCCCCAAAGCCCCAGTACATAGTTGTATATCCTAGTTGTAGGTCCTTCTAGTTCTTCTATGTGGGATGCCACCACAGCATGGCTTGATGAGCAGTGTGTAGGTCACACCTGGGATCCAAACTGGTGAACCCCAGGCCACTGAAGCAAGCACACGAAGTTAACTGCTATGCTACCAGGTGGGCCCCTACTTGGGATTTTCTATGTAGACAATCATGTCACCGGCAAATAGGAGCAGTTTTATTTCTTCCTCTCCAATCTATATGCCTTTCATTTCCATTTCCCATTTTACCTTATTGCACTAACTTGAATTTCCCTCACTATATGAACAAGAATGATGAGAGCTGACATCATTGCCTTTTTCTTGATCTTCAGAGAAAAGTATTCTGTCTTTCACTGTTAAATAGAATGTTAACTGTAGGTTTTTTGTAGATGTTCTTTATCATGTTGAGGAAGTTCCCCTTTTCTTCCTATTTTTCTGAGAGTTTTTATCATGAATATGTGCTGGATTTTGTCAAATGCTTTTTCTGCATCAACTTACATGACCATATGATTTTTCTTTTTTAGTATGTTAATATATTAGCTTACACTTACTGGTTTTTGAATATCAAACCATCTTTGCATCCTTGAAAAAAATCTCATTTGGTTATGATGTTTAATTCTTTTATGTTGCTGAATTTTCCTTGCTAATAGTTTGCCAAGGATTTTTTCATCTATGTTCATAAGGGATATTAGTCTGTAGTTTTCTTATGTACTGTCTTTGTCTAATTTTGCTATCGAGGTAATTCTAGCTTCATAAAATGTATTGAGAAATGGTCCTTCTCTTCTATTTTTTGGAAGAGAGTGCATAGAATTGGCATGAATTCTTCCTTAAAAGTTTGGTAGAATTTTCCAGGGAAACCATATGAACCTGGAGATTTTTTGAGGAGGAATATTTAATTACTAATTCAATTTCCTTAATATAGAGCTATTCACATTGTTCATTTTATATTGGGTAAGTTATGGTAGTTTGCGTTTTTCAAAGAATTGGTCCATTTCATTTAAGTTGTCCAATTTATGTGTGTAGAGTTATTCATTGTAATCCTTTATTATTCCTTTGATGTCTGCAAGGTCTGTAGAGGTATCCTTTATTTTATTCCTGATATTGGTAATTTATCTCTCCTCTATTTTTTTGAGGAAGATTAGCCCTGAGCTAACGTCTGTGCCCATCTTCCGCTATTTTATATGTGGGATGCCCACTGCAGCATGGCTTGCTAAGTGGTGCACAGGTCTGCGCCCAAGATCTGAACCGGCAATCCCTGGGCGGCTGAAGTGGAGTGTGTGAACTTAACTGCTACACCAACTGGCTGGCCCCCCCCCCTCTTTTTTTCCCTTTGTTAGTCTTGCTGGAAATTTGTCGATTTTTAAAATCTTTTCAGGAAGCCACTTTGTTACTGCTGGGCCTTCTTTGGATAGTACTCCAACTGGGCTGCTGGAGCACCTTGTTGCAGCTTTATGAGAGTTTAAGTTCAGCTTCCTCACTAAGCATTTGCTGCTGGGGATGGGGCTATAGTTTTACTTGTGATGTTTGGCTGAAGTAGAGTGGCTACTGTCTAAAAGTTTTCTATGTTTCTAGGCTGCCTCTCTCCTGGCCCTTTGGCTAGTGAGAGCAGGCTTTTGTTAGGGCTTTTTATGTCTATGCCTATTGAAATTTCTGGGTTGCTGGCTTCTTCAGCTTCAAGTCTGGGATATTGTTACCGAAATCAAAGTGGGTTCCCTCCTGGTGAGTTAAATCGGACTCTCCGCCAGAAGTAGCTGTCTCACAAAGTATATTTCCAGCAAATAGGAGACCATGAGGAATCACTTCCAAAGCCATGGCATCCCCAAACAAAGGGAAGCAAGAACCTTTTATTTTGGATGGGGAATGAATATTCAAAAGGGAGAGATGGGTATTTGCTTGCACAGGCTCAGCTGGAAAACATGCTTCCACATACACTGTAGGTTATGGTAATAAGGCCTAAGAGCCTCCTGGAGAGATCTTAGCATTCAAAATAAAGCAAAGGTCATAGGTATAGCTTTTGTGGTGAGGCTTGGTCTGGTTCAGGGTGGTTGGCAATTGCATCTCCTTAACATAACAAAAGAAAAAATAATTTGGAACAACAGTTAAATGCTTCCAAACCCACCCTTGAGTTTCTTGGGGCAACTGGTGAGTGACAATATGACAAGGGATTTTTACACACTGAGGTATATGGGGTAACTGTTCACATTCAAAACTGATTTGGCTTAAAATAAAAAGTCTGACTTACAGCCTATCAAACATACATTGTACATCTGCTTTAACTATTAAAATAAAGAATGCACTTTCTTAAGATAAGAATGCATATTTCCCCTCTTATGCCCTACTGGTAACACCCTACTGGTAATGCCCCTATTAGTACTCCTAAAATAAGTTCCCTTTCCCAACATCAGGGTCATGTTGACCTGCTAATTTGAAACTAAACATCTCTTTGAAACTTTGATGAAAATATATCCTGGGTATGTTTAATGTATGTTCTTTGTAATAAAAAGATATGAGACTGTACTGAAAATCATGCTTCTCCAGAACACTTTCTTCCTTTCTGGAAAAGGCCTTCCTGGGTTATGATCCTCACTGTGGCTTAAGTAAAACTCATCTTACTTCTCTTATCTATAGAATAGTTATTAGTTACGTAACTGTGGGCCCTCCAGAACCCACGGTTGACCCAGTTGACCCAGTTCAACTGACCTCATCTTATCAACAGAGTAATTAAGAGTAGCTTTTCCAGGAACTGAGACCACTTGTCCAGTTCAGGCCGGCTGAGACCACCAACTCATCAATTGGGCCTGCACAAATGCTCGACAAGAGACTTTTTTGATGTCAAGGAACTAAAAACTCCACCCTCAGATAATGGTAATGCTGCCATTTTATGAACATGTATCCTATGAAGAGGTATGAAGCTTAACTATGCTTGTGCAGATTATCAATTATCTCACTTCTCCTGACCTCCAATCATCTATTCCCACACTTCAGACCACCCTGCCCCCTCCCCCTTAAATATCCCTGACTCCCCATTTTCAGGGAGGTAGATCTGAGATTGATTCTCCTGCCTCCTCACTTGGCTGCCTTGTGATTAAATCCTTTCTCTTTGAAAACTCATTGTCTTGGTGATTGGCATAATCATGTGGTGGGCAAAACGAACCTGGTTTGGCAACAGTTATTTTTTAGTCCACAGATATATGAGGCAAAAAGAAAACCCAAGGAACTCACTATCATGTAGTTCCTTTGATCCAGGAGCCCTTTGCCCATCTATCTTTTTCTGTCCACCTTTTGGAGTCTTTATATGCTTGTTTTATATATAATGTTTAGGGTTTTTAGTTGCACTGAATGGAAAGAATAGGTAAACACATATCTATGCCATCTTCTTGGAAGGAGAAGCCCCATTAGCTGGATTTTCAGTTATTTTCTAAGAGATGTTTTGTTATTTTGTTTTTAAATCAGGAAGAAGCTTGAATTTTATAAAATGCCTTTTTAGCCTCTCTTGATATAACGTGCTTTCCTGTTTGTATCTATTAATATGAGGATTATAGAATCAATTTTAACTAAAATTGTGTGGTGAATGTTATATAGTTATGTACCCCTGTCCCCAAGCATATAGCAGAGGTTATAGACTCAAGTAGCTAGAGGGGCCTGGTAGGTAAAGTAAGAGAAATTCTGGCTGGGACTTTTGCAAGACTATGAGGAATAGTGGGTGCTGGGGTCAAAGCGGGGACTTGTGACTTGTCTGTAGGGAGAAAGTACTACTCACCTCCAGCTGAAAGTATCCACATAGAAATGGGTGCCTAGTGCTTCCCTATCTTTGTTTTTGTTACAGAGAGACTGAAAATAAGAATTTCTATGGGAAATGTTCCAATGGCATCTAATTGATGAATATTGTTAAACAATGTGTGGGTCAAACTAAATGTATTGTGGACCTGATTCAGTAAGAAGGCTACCATTGATACTGGCTCAACACAAGGTTGACATAAGGGAAGCCATATTGTAGAAAAAAACTGATATTGTAATTTTGAATGACCTCTGATTAACTAACCCAGCTAGATACGCACCCTCCAGGAGAAATATATGCTCTGTAGATTTTATGGCCTCTCCCAGCTGCAATAAGTTGATAATTTTGATAACTTTGTTCTTTTGAGTTCATTAGGAATGTGATGACCCCCAGGCAGAGAGTCTATGCTGATAGCCATCATCAATGACAACTGAAAGATCTGGGTACAGGGTGTTGCTCTTGTCTCTGATGTACATTCAGTAAAACAAAAGACTATCAGGAACTAAGACCAGATGTCTGGCCCCACCCAGAGATCAGATGGCTGCTTCTACTTGGAGACCAGATACCTCCCCCACCCAAAGACCAGCCCCCTATATAACTGGCCTGTAGGAGTAATCACCCACATGTGTATGGTGATGGAGTGTAATTAGTCTTTGGGTGGTGAACTTGATGTAATCTACACAGAAATCAAAATATAATGATGTACACCCAAAATTTATATAATGTTATAAACCAATGCTACTGCAATAATAATAAAAAAAAAAACTGGCCTGTAGTCTTTGTTCTGGAAGATGTTTCTTTCGGACATTAGTCAGCCATCTTCCCCCTTGCTGGCAAGCTGTAATAAAATTCTCTGCTACCAACTTGCCTCTCCACTATTGGCATGTCTTGCCGTGAGCAGACGACTCCCACCTTGGGCAGCAACACCATTTTGTAACTTCTGGCACAGGAATACTGATGAATCAAAATAAGACTTCGCTTTGTCTGAGACTAGAAAAGGTTGCCTAGAGGGAATGTAAGGAGAACTTAAATGCTAGGTGTATCCTTAATACAGAGATGTAGCCTCATTTCCCCCTCCAATTCTGGGCCAAATTCTTGAGGGCATGGGAAACGAAACTCCAGATGGTTTGGGAGGATTCAAAAGCAGAGTCCTGTGTTTGTCCTTTCCTAAATAGAGTTCAGCACTCTGACAAGACTCGAGAATTTGTTTAGGGGCTGGGAGTGTCTTGTTGACACAGCACAGCAAGTAACCAAATCAATTTTTAGGAGCCCAAGAGGGTCACAGATGTTGAAACTCAGCTAAATTGAAAGGATCGTTCAGATGGGAATGAAGGATTACACGTCAATTCTTATGGAGGTTCATAAAAGAATGTGGCTTCAGTTATAAGATCAGTTACATTTCTTTGACCATTTGAGTTTATGGACCAAAAATTGTACCCTCTACACTATCCTTTCTGTTATAAATTCTATCACATCCTAGGTTTGATGTGTAGTATTGTCATTTTCTAAATCATTTTTCATTACAACTTCAAATTTTGCTTGCCACAATAGCTACCTCCCCATACCAAGTTTTAGAGTTTAAAAGTGCCTTTTCTATTTTATAGAACTTCACTTGTTTTCCAGATCTGATATTTTAAAATGCCAGCATATAAAACTGAACATTTTTATATCTGTGAAAATACATTTTTCACAAACTCCTAAATATAAATATGATTTTTGTATCTGTGAAAATGTGTATTATTGAAATTACCAAAGCCCCAATCTATGTTTAATCTTAGTGGTTATACCTGTTTTCTTAGATTGTTAAAAATATGTAAGTCCAAACTTTGTCGCTGATATCTTTATGTCCACAGTTTGCTCCTAAGGTTTTTTGTTTGGTCAATTTTTCCTCATTGCTCTCTCTCTCAAAGCTACTTACACACATTATACATATTTTTCTGGTTTATTTTCATTAAACTATACACTTTATGTAGGGCCAGATAGTGATGTCTTTCGGTGTTATTTAAAAGCTGATGTGGTCAGATAATTCAAAGCAATCGACATATAATAAAATTAAAGTCACTTTGGCAAGGTCATAGACATTTCTAGAATCAGCTTTATTTGGGTGATGAGTCTCTGAGGAACTGCCACCTCCTCAGGGTGCCTTTTGTATCTAAGACAGAACCATTTGTCCCCTCCGTACACACTCACTATGCTTTTCCCTGGTGTTGTTTTTCTCCATAGCAATTTATCTTCATCTGACACGCTGTTTTACTTGTTAATAGATTCTAGGCCTGTGTTCTCAAACTTGGTCTGATTTGTTCACTGACGTAGTCCCAAATCCTCCAATAGTGGCTGGAACACAGTAGCTGTTAAATGTTAAATCAAAAGACGTCCAAAGACCTAGAAGCTGCCTAATGTTCAGAATGACTGTTCAATAACCAGATTCTCCAGTGGCACAGAAACACATTAATTATAAGACATCTAAAAGTGAATAACTTTTTTTGAGATTTTTTTCCAGCTGTTTTCTCCTTTAACACGGTAATTAATGCTCACTAGCCTGGGAGTAGCCTCTATCTGTGAACCTCTGGTCAGTGAAGAGGTTTCAGAGAAAATAATATAATTATCAATCAGCAAAAGGAGGGGAGGACAAAGGAAAAAAACTAAGCGGTAGCCTCAGTGGGGCATTCCCGGGCTAGATGTCCGGACTTGCCACAGCGGTAGCAATTGACCTTGTTCTTCTTGCTACAGTTGATGGCCACGTGGCCGGTCTCGCCACACCGGTAGCACTTGACTTGGGTACAGTCTTTCTGAAAGTGGCCTAATTCGCCGCAAGAGTAACACTTTTGCTGTTCCTGACGGTCACAATCGCGAGCCAGATGGCCTCGTCTGCCACAAGTGTAACAGCACTGCTCCCTCTCTCGCTTAGGCTCCGTACAGTCTTTGGCAATGTGGCCACTTCTCCCACAGTTGTAGCAGATGTTCTCAAGAAGGTGACAGTCCCTAGCATGATGACCAGACTCACCGCAGCGGTAACAGATGTCAGGTAGGGTGGTGGAAGTGCCCTGAGAACCTCTGCCACGGCCTCTAGCTCCGCGCCCTTGAGCTCCTCCTCTAGGGCATCCCCGGGCCCAGTGGCCAGAGCGTCCACCCTTGAAGCAGTCCTTACTGCTCATGGCTGCGGTGAGATCTTCAGGTGTGCGGGTCTACCGCTGCCCGGAGGCCCCGGCGCTACTCCCATAGGTGGCTGAGAGAGAAGTGGCCGTTTTTCTCTAGGGGCCTCAGCGACGTCACACAGGTTTGCACACGGCCTCATTCACGTGTCACAGGCGGTCCAGCTGCCTCTCTCGCCTGGTTTTCCTCTTATCCTTAAAGGTGAAAGCACGGCTGAGAGGTGGTGTTTTCCATTTGTTAAAAAATAAACACTTGGGTCGTTAAATCCAGTTCGAATCCCTCCCTGTTCAGATTACGGGCCCCGTAGGATTTCGTATAAAGACTTAGGCCTTCTTTGCAGTCTAGTAGATGACCAGTTTTTATATATCCGCTATGGAGTTAGGAAAAGTATGTGTGAGATGTATCTAATCCAGTAAATGAAAGAAACAAATTATAACAAATTAAAATAATTCATTATTTTTGTTTAAAAAAATACAAATGTCCGTAAAGATATGAGATACATAAGACAGAAAAAAAGTCTGTGAAATGCCACAGTGAGATTTACTTACAATTTAGCCTATTTTATTGTAGGAATCTGAGTTTTCAGCATAATCACTGCCATTTAAGTTGTAAAACATAACACGAGTGAAGCATTCAGTAAGAAGAAGATGATATAATTTGGAAAATAAATTGCAAAGCCATAATTTAAATATTGGACAGATTTCCTCTCTGTTGTTTTTCAGATTGTTTATATCTTATATAAACTTCATAAGGATTTATGGACATGTTCATTAATATAGATATAGAAACAAGTATGGAAAACTAGACACTGAAATATCAACAGTAGCCTTTTTGGGGTTATATGATTGAATATGACTTTTTTCTCCTTATTTTCCTTCTCTGTGCTTTAAAATTTTTGAAATGATTTTAGGTTATGTAATTTAAAAAATCCACAATAAAGACTTGTCTTTAAGTTACTAGTTAGCCATATGTTTTGTGTGTGAATTTTTTTCCGGCAGCCAGTACAAAAGTATTTGGTGAAACACAGACATAAGAATAGTGAATGTAGCAGTTGGTCTTTATTTTTTGTTTGTTTGTTTGTTTTTTGGTTTTTTTTTTGGAGGAAGATTAGCCCTCAGCTAACTACTGCCAGTCCTCCTCTTTTTGCTGAGGAAGCCTGGCTCTGAGCTAACATCCGTGCCCATCTTCCTCTAGTTTATACGTGGGACGCCTACCACAGCATGGCTGCCAAGCAGTGCCATGTCGGCACCCGGGATCCGAACCAGCGAACCCCGGGCCGCCGAGAAGCGGAACGTGCGAACTTGACCGCTGCGCCACCGGGCCGGCCCCTTTTGGTCTTTATTTTTAACATGACTTGATTGGAATGTGCAACTGCTTCTTTAAATGCAACCACAAAGAAAAATGTTTTCAAAAACTAATAAAAGCTTAGAGCCAAAGAGCATGAGCAGTTGCCACATATAGAGTAATGAAATGAGTTTTGTTCCTAAACAATTAAATGGTGCTGCATAAATGGTTTCAAAATGCCAAAATTCTCTCTGTGGTCCAAAATTTGATGTATGTTTATTAAATTAACCTTATTAATTATCATGTTTAAATCCCTCTTTAGGTTTATGTTTTTATTAAAGTAATACATGCCCATAGTTTAAAGCATTGATTTTCAAACAACATTGAGACATGAGGAAGAAATACATATTAGATCACAATAGAGGATATACATATGCATATATGTGTCCTATAACTCAAATAAGTTTAAGAAGAAAAATTTACCCTTAAGTGTGCGATGTACTTTTGAAGTTTTCTATTCATGTTGTAAAAAATGCTGGTGGTGACCCATTAAACTGAGATCTCAATTCACTAAATGATTGTAATTCACAGTTTGAAGCACACCGAGTTAAAGAGCCATAACTATGAATAATGCTTATATTATGATCTCCTGATATTTCAACTTTAGACATCTGTGATTTTTCATTTCAGAGAATGAACATTTAGCCCTCTTTTACCTACACCATCTTTTGGTCCACCTCATGCACTTGCACACTTTGAATTCTCCACTCCACCCACGCCCTCCTTTACCTTTCTCTAATATGGTTCGATCAATATCCAGGGATTACATAATTGTAACTATGTAAATACTACTTGTGGCTGAGCCATAAATCCTCTGATCACTTTTCATTACATGCCCAGCCTTTTGACTCCTGGAGTTAATTACTGTCATTCTTCATTTCCTTAGTTTCTCATATACTTATCTCAATTCTACTTCATAGATCTATATGGCTATCTCTATACCAGTGCCGTACAGTCTTCATTACTGTAGCTTTGTATTTTGTTTTGAAATTGGGAAGAGTGAGGCCTTCAACTTTGTTCTTCTTTTCTAAGATTGTTGTGACTATTCTGAGTCCCTTGCATTTCCATATGAATTTTAGTGTCAGCTTGGTAATTTCTGCAAAAAAGGCAACCAGGATTTTGATATGGATTGTAGAATCTGCAGACTAACTTGGGAAGTATTATCTTAACAATATTAAATCATCTAACACATGAGCACAGAATACTGTCTCATTTATTTAGGTTTTTATTTTCATTCAACAATGTTTTGTAGTTTTCAGTGTATAAGTCTCACACATCTTTTGTTAAATTTTTTCTTAGTATTTCATTATTTTTGATGCTATTGTAAATTGAAATATTTTGCTAATTTCATTTTTGGGTTGTTCATTGCTGGTGTATAGAAATACAGTGATTTTTGTATGTTGACCTTTTACCCTGCAACCTTGCTGAACTGAATTGACTTAATAGTCCCAATAGTTTTTTAATAGCTTTCTTAAGATTTTCTATAGATAAGATTATGGAGATTATGTCATTGGCAAGTAGAGGATAGTTTGAATTCTTCCTTTTCAATTTGGGTGCCTTTTATTTCATTTTCTTGCTTAATTACCCTGGCTAGAACTTCCAGTACAATGTTGAATAGAAGTCGTGACAGTGGACTTCCTTGTCTTGTTCTTGATCTTAGGAGGAAAGATTTCAGTCTTTAAGACCATTAATTATGATGTTAGCTATGGTTTTTTATAGATACTCTGTATCAGATGATGAGGTTCTTTTCTATTCCTAGTTTGTTGAATGTTCTTATCATGAAAGGGTGTTGGATTTTGTCAAACGATTTTTCTTCCTCTCTTGTGTTTGCCTTGACTTTTTGCATTTGCTAGAACCACCAATATATTGTTGAACAGAAATTGTGAGAGTGGATATCCTTGTTTTGTTCCTGATCTTAAGGGGAAAGCTTTCAGTCTCACTATCAAGTATTATGTTAGCTTCGGGCTTTTGTTAGATGCCCTGTATCAGGTTGAGGAAATTCCCTCCTAGTCCTAGCTTATTAAGCATTTTTTATCATGAAAGTGCATTGGATTTTGTCAAATTCTTCTGTGGCTATTGAGATGACCATGTGGCTTTTTCGTTATTCTATTAATGTGGTGCACAACATGGATTTTTACATGTTCATCTAACCACGTGTTCAAGGGATATAATCCTGTTTATATGCTGCTGGACTTGGTTTGCTAGTATTTTGTTGAGGATTTTTTGTGTGTGAGAGAGGAAGATTGGCCCTGAGCTAACATCTGTTGCCAATCTTCCTCTTTTTGTTTAAGGAAGATTGTGGCTAACACCTGTGCCAGTCTTCCTCTATTTTATATGGGACACCCCCACAGCATGGCTTGATGAGTGGTGCTAGGTCTGTGCCCGGAATCTGAACCTGTGAACCCCCTACCGCTGAAGCAGAGCATGCAAATTTAACCACTATGACACCAGGCTAGCCCCATTTTATTGAGGATTTTTGCATTCATATTGATAAGGAATATCAATCAATCTGTAGTTTTTTTTATTCTTGCGATATCTCTGTTTGGTTGTCATTTCAAGGTAATACTGACCTCAAAGAATGACTTTAGAGGTCTTCCCACCTTTTCTGTTTTGTTTGTTTGGAATAGTTTGTAAAGAATTGATACTATTTCTCCTTTAAATGTTTGGAAGATTTCAGTAGTGAAGCCATCTCAGCCTGGGCTTTTCTTGTGGGAAGTTTTTAAATTACTAATTTAGTCTCTTTACTTGTTATAGGTCTATTCAGATTTTCCATTTCTTCTTGAGGCAGTTTTGGTAGTTTGTGTCTTTCTAAGAATTTGTCAATTTCATCTAGGTTATCTAGTTTATTGGCATACAGCTGTTCATAGTATTCCCTATATTCCTTTTATTTCTGTAAAGTCAGTAGTGATGCACCCTCTTTCATTCCTAATTTTAGAAATTTGAGTCTTTTTTCTCTTTTTCTTGGTCAGTCCAGCTAAAGATTTTTCTCAATTTTGCTGATCTTTTCAAGGAACCAAGCTTTGGTTTTGTTGATTTTCTCTATTGTTTTTCTATTCTCTATTTCACTTATTTTCATGCTAATCTTTATTACTTCCTTCTACTTGCTTTAAGCTAGTTTGCTTTTCTTTTTTCAGTTTCTTAAGGTGGTGGATTAGGTTATTGATTTGAGATCTTTATTTATAATATAGGTGTTTACAGCAATAAATTTACCTCTGAGGACCACCTTAGGCTGCATCCTATAAATTTTGGTATGCTGTGTTTTCTTTCTCATTTATCTCAAAGTATTTCCTAATTTTCTTTGTAATTAATTCTTTGACATATTGGTTATTCAGGAATGTAATGTTCAATTTCTACATATGTGTGAATTTCCTTCTGTTATTAATTTGTAATTTCATTCCATTGTGATTGGAGGACATACTTTATATAATTTCAATAATTTTACATTTATTGAGACTTATTTTATGGCCTAGCATATTGTCTGTCTTGGAGAATGTTTCATGAGTGCTTGAGAGGAATGTTTATTCTGCTGCTATTGGTTCGAACATTCTATAGACATCAATTAGATCAATTGGTTGATAGTGTTATTCCAGTTTTCCATATCATTGCTGATTTTCTGTCAATGTGTAGTATCCATTATTGAGAGTGGAGTATTCAAGTGTCCAACTATTATGGTTAGATTATCCATTTATCCATTCAATTTTGTCAGTTTGTTCCCATGTATTTTTGGGCTCTTTTGTTAGGTGCATAATATGTTTATAATTGTTATGGTGTCTTAATGAATCAAACCTTTTATCATTCTAAAATGCTTCAACCCTTTAAATATTTCTCAGACGTGTCATATTTCTTTCCATTCCACTAATACTCTAAAGCAGGCCTACATCAATTCTTGACTAAGTGATTTTTCTAAAATGCAAAGTCAACCACATCACTCCCTTGCTTAAAATCTTTCTCTCCAATAACTACTAGATAAACTCTGTTAGGCCCAAGAGAAGTAATCTTACCAAGATCAAATAAAGACAGTGACCAGAGCTAGGACTACATCCCAGGTTTGCCAACTCCTGTTTGAATACTCCCTTTACTGTAGGTACCACTGAGCTGGGTACTCTGGATTGGCCCATTCAATCTTCATTTAATTCTCCTTCTTGTTTGAGAAGTTGGAAAGTCAAAAAGTCCATTTTCTATACTCCCTTGCAGCCATAGTTCTGAAGGCAAAATAGGTCCATCAATTAGGATCAACTCCTCGAGATTTGGAAGGCAAATGTGATATCTTCAAGCCACATTTTTTCTCTTCTTGTTGGAAAATGGGTTGTGCAGACTTGCCACACAAATAAAATAACATTTTGGTGTTCATTCACCAGCTTTGTATGCCAATAATCAGCTATGGTGGTGACAGCTACAGCAGTGGTTTTTCACATATATATATGGATTTCTGGATTTATTTTAAGGAATTTGTTCACATGATTATGGAGGCTGGGAAGTGAAAAATCTGCAGGGTAGGCTAGAAGGCTGGAGATCCAAGGAAGAGACAATGTTGCAGTTCAAGTCCAAAGGCTGTCAGGCTGAGGACCCAAGGAAAAACTCATGTTGCACTCCAAGTCCAAAGACTGACTGCTGGCAGAATTCTCTCTTGCTCAAGGGAGGTAAGTCTTTTGTCCTTTTCAGGCCTTCGACTGATGGATGAAGCCTACCCACACTATGGAGGGCTATCTGGTTTACTGAAAGTCCAACAATTTAAATGCTAATCTCATCCAAAAACATCCTCACAGAAACATCCGGAATGGTATTTGACCATATATCTGGGCACCATGGCCTAGCCAGTTGGCATATAAAATTAACTATCACATCCTCTAAAAGTGGGTCATTCTCCTACAAAATGTATAGGGTGGGGAAAAGAGAAATAGAGCCTCAGAATGTTAGCTTAAGATGAGTGGATACAGTAGACTTCCTCAAATTTCTCTTTGACCCCTCCTGAGGAACTGCTTGTGAACAGGGAAGTTCAGACAAATAGGTAGGCGCAGGGCGCCAAGCATTTTCTAAGGCTCAAGATTTACAAGCTGTGCCTCCTTCTTGAATTTCTCTTCAGATGGGACCATAGTAGATTAGGTAAGTTTTGTCAAAAGGAAGAGAAGTGGAAAGAGCAAGTAACTCCATCTGCAAGAATTACTCTGTGCTGACCTCAATTTTGCAATACTTTAAAAAAATGGTATGCTGTCTCTTTATTAAAAATAATAAAGATGATAATTAGGAACTTGGAAAAATAGTTAAAACAACACATTATCACATCTATAAAAATGCTGATGTTAAAACATTACATATTTAAACAAAAATTGAAAGAACACAAAGATATGCTAATGAGCATGAGATTTCTTTTTGGGGTGACGAAAAATTCTAAAATTGTGGTCATGGCTGTACAACTCTGTGAATATACTAAAATCCATTGCATTGTACACTTTAAGTTGGTAAATTGTAAGACACGGGAATTATATCTCAATAAAACACAACAAAAAAGAGAACACAAAGAAATAAAAAAGTTTGTTATAGTAATGTTGTAAAATTCTGGGGAAAATTTTCTTTTAACTTTTGTGCAATAACAAATGATTCTTTTAATCTAGGGGAGAGGTTCTTTGTACTACTATAACTTTAGTCATCCCTATTTCTTTTTTTCTTTCTGCATATTGCACATTGTTGCATAATCTTTTTGTGCATATTATGTAAAAAACACAAACTTCCATTGTTTCTCTGAATAATGTATGACATTCTTAATTAGAGAGGATGATGATGTACACATTTTATGGGTCTCAGGATTTATGGATTTGTGGGTCTCAGTTTTTGATATTTCCAAACTGGCTTTCTTAGAGAGCAAGAAGAACCAGCCACCAAAGTAAAATATTATAAAGAGAAACAAAATATTATTTTGTATTCTCTCCTCCTCACATCCAAAGAGGAATCTATTTCAGAGCCCATTGAATAAATGATGCCACGCTCTTAAAATTAATATGTGAATTTCTCTCAGAAGATAGGAACAAGCCTTGTATTTAGCAGTGAAGGACACTGAACAGTATTTTTAATGTCTGGGCAATACCAGGGTTGTGAAGAGAAAGAAAAAGGCATTGCATCCTGCTTCTTGCCTCCAAACTGATTGAACACTCCTGCCCTTTCTGCTCTGTGCAAGGGGTCTTTTGGTTCCCTGTCTCTGGGTCTTCTCAGCGGGTTCATCATCAATCAAGTGTACTGTTTGCCCAACACGAGCTGGTTGAGCCCAGCTTGAGAACTGCTTTGGAGAAGATTGTGTGGATGTAATACCTTTTTTACATTTTTTTGCAGTATTTTTTACAATTTGCAACATCAGGCACACAAGGAGAGGAGTAAGAGGCCCAGTAGGGCTGCAGACTGGCAGGGAAGGCCAAGAATGGAAGGGTAGTCCACTAGGATAACAGCGAATAAAGGCAGACAACAGGAAGACGGTAATGAAATGTTGGGCTAAGATGAATGGGAGAGGGATTGACGAAGGAAGGATGGGATGAGGGAGGGATGGTGGTGGAAGCCGGTGTAACCAAGGGGAGGAAAGAAGGAAGAAGCAGGACAGGCAAAGGACCTGGTCACTGCGGAAGAGGCGAATAAGGCCGGAGGGCTAGCCTCGGAAAGGTGGTGGTGGGTGGCGGTGGAGAGAAGAGGGCGTGCTCAGCGCATGCGCTGGAAGCACACTGCGGCGATCCTGGAGAGGCAGTCCTTTACTGGCTTCAGCGGTGCAGTTGCAAGCGCGGCTGGTCATCTGTCCGTTGCCACCTTGGCCTGCTGCTGCCACCCTGGCGACGCGAACTCTGTGCCGCTGTGCCTCCACCCTGTCTTGGGACGGCCGGCGCTAAGAATTCTCGCTACGACAGTCGATTCAGCCAGGAGGTAAAGGAACGACGTAGGGGAAGAACATAGAGGGCGGCGGAGGGAACTCGTGCCAGGGAGATCCTTAATTTGTGTGTTCTCCCGGTTCACGAGAGGAAAAAATGGGGGACAGAACGGGCCTCAGACCTTCCAGAGGATGTTGAGCATTTACTTCTCATTGTGAAAGGAATGAATACAGACTCCTTTCCTCTAACCAAGGTTGAGGCACCTGAGCGTCGGTCTTTCTCCAAACGTTCCCTGTTTTAACAATTTTGGAGTTCTTCGTATGTAGCAGAAGGTGTAAAGGGCGGGGCCATAGGACCAGGCTCATCCGATTATGAGAACTTTCTTTGCCTTTGTTCAGGGTGGAGGGTCTTATTACGGAGTCCGAGGGTACTCGCGGTGGATTCCATCTAGACTTGGCAGCGGCTCGGATCACCTGCAAAGCCGTCTTTCCCGTACTGCACTTCCCTAGTTTATCAAACCTACCCCCATTAGGGAAGGCTGGTAATGGCTCTCCTTGAGCATGGGGGCACAACTGTAGCGAGAAACACGTCCCGATGTCATCAGGCATGTGTATATAAAAAACGGAGGGGGAGGACAGGCGCAGTGCGCATGTGCATTTGAATGGCTGGGGAGGCGCGGCGCGGCGCGGCGGCGCGCAGGTACATCTGAGGAGGCCTGACGTGAGGGGGAGGGGCCTCCAGTGGGGGAGAGCGGGAGGGACGCGCGCGCGCAAGGCTCGGGGAGGAGAGGGGGTCGAATGCGCATTCAAGAAAGCAAAGTTGCTAGTAAGTAGTTGGCGTCAGCGGTTGGGAGGGAGCGTGAAGGTGCGCATGCGTATTTGCGACAACATTGTGACGGTTGGCTTTAAACGGCAGGAGGGAAGAGGGGCGCATGCGTATTTCAGACGGAATGACGGAGAGGGGAGGCGCGCAGTGTACGTGTAATTAAGATTGCAAAATGGCGAGGGGGGAGGTAAGTTGTCCTTGCTTGGCCATTTTGGGCTAGGAGGGCCTGCAGAGAAGCAGATCTACCTTTCTCGCTGGGTGAAGGGATCAGCTCGAGTTGAAGTTGTCCTAGGCTGTGGCCAAGTTCTCCAAAAATTAACCCAGAATCTTAGTCTCTCACTAGCCTGTCGGTAATGTGGGCTTAAAAATGCGGAGGCGATGGTGACTCTATAAAAGGTTGCGGCAGCTGGCTGTGTGTAGGAAATGCGTAAAACTAGAGTACTTGGAGATAGGCCATATTCGGACAGTACACATTTGGAGGGCTCTCTGTCGGACTTGCAGATCTTGGGCCGCTCTACGTGGCTCTGGACACATTCTTTCATCCCATCAGAGGAGCAACACAGTGGTTGCTGTATTGTAAGAATCTGCTGTTATGTTGGTCAGAAGCCCTTGATTTTCTCCCCTTGAGAATATAGGGGTGAGGATTTGGCTGTTTCCGCATGCTTGTTACACTTGGCTTTAAACCTTGGATTTGGGCAAATGGCAGTGGTGGCATGAAGGTGACCTGGGCCCATACCCTTTCCTCTAAATTATTTTTTCTGTAAAACTTTGAGCACGGTTTCGTCTAGGGGGAAGATTTTTTTTGGATAGCCGTACTGTCATGGCTGTCAGTGAGGAGCTATTGTTAGTCGCTGAAACTAATAATTTAGCACTTAGATATGTAGAAAAGGCACTGGACCCAAAACTGGGGAGACAGGTCTTTTCCAATAATCTTAGCTGTTATCTCGTGCTGGTCTTTTTCATTCTCTGGGCCTATTTACCTATCTATAATAATAATTATACTTAAGCGGTCTATAGCGCTTAAACTACCTGCCAGATACTGGTCTACGTGCTTTTACACATGCCTTAACTCATTTAGTACTCTCGACAGTCTTATAGCAGTACCGTTGTTCATCCTTTTTACAAATGAGAAATTTGAGGGATACAGATCAAGTAATTTGTCCAAGGCCTTACATCCAGTTGAATGGCTGAGACTGGATTTTTATCCAAGTGGTATGGCTCCAGAATCCTGTGCTCTTAAACATTAGGCTTTATCCCCTAAAATGAGGGGGCAAATTTAAAGGACCCTTGTTTATGATTGCAAATTTTGTTTATAACTTACCTGTGTTGTTTAGGAAAGACCTGTTTGCTGTTTCTTATTTAGTGCATTGTACAGGGTTATGTATGTGGAGACAGAAAGTCAAGAATTAATATGGAGCCTAGTAGGGTGGCCATCCTTATCTACTCTTACTCTTGTCTTCTGTGCTTTTTGTTCTGCAGAGGGTTTAAAATGGCCGACTGCGGCACGCTGGACACACCCTTCTTGTTTTGCCTGATTTGAGACAACCGGTCATTTGCAGCAGTAGAGATTTTTTTCTTACCTATTATTAATATTTTGGTGTGTTAATAATACAGATGTCCAATGGTAAAGGAAAGGTTATTTCTTTTTTTCTTATGATAAAAGACTGAAAATGCATGGATTTTTAAAATTATTTGGTTAGGATAGATTCGTCGAAGTGGAATTACTACGTCAAAGGGTATGAATATGAACATTTTTAACACTATGTATTTTGCCAAATTTCTTCCCCAAAAGGTTGTACCCATTTTTACTAACACACTGAGTAGTGTTTGTTTAAAAAATTATTTTGTGGATAAAAACCAGTATTATTTTAATTTTGCATTTCTTTGGTTATTGATGAGTTTGGATTCTTTTTTCCTCCATATGTTTCTTAGCAGTTTTATTTTCTTTCATGTGATGTTAGTTCATGTCATACTGATTTATCTGTTGGAATTTTAGTTTAACGTTTATTATTTATTTGAATGTGTTCTGTAAATGAAAGGTATTATTCAGATTTCTGTATTGTTATATACTCCAGGTTATTGTTTGCCTTTTAATTCTTGTTTTTAAATTTTTGATTAATAGAAGTTTGAAATTGTGGTCAAATCTGTCTTGTGTTTTGTGATTTTTCTTCCATTGTTTAAGTTTGAATAGTTCCATCAATCTAGAATTTTTGCAGATATTCATTGTTGCTTTGTCTGAGGATAACCATCGGCTATGGGAAAAAAGATCCATAATTTCACCACCCAGAGATAACCAGTGTTAATAAATGCGTCACTTCTATTCATTCTCTCTGCATTTCTGTACAGTTGATCATATATATTTGTACCATTTTATATCGTGTTTTGTGGTTAATGTTATAACATGCATTGTTTCCGTGTTAAACATTCTTTGTAATTGTCATTTAATGGTTTCATGATATTTTGTTGTGGAAAGTATTTTATGGAAGTATTTTAAAATTTTCATGATTTTAAATTATGTAATGAATGTCTTTTCATTTAATTTTTATTGTTTACCTATTTTGAGTTCTTTCTTTATAGAATAGAGTTCCAGAATTGGAATTATTCATCAGAAAGTTTGAACATTATAAAGACTTGCCATCATAGAGTTCTAAAAAATTGTCAGTTTTTGTACCCAGTCATTTAAATAGTTAAATTTTTTTGTTGTTGTTAAGTTTATATGTAAAAGAATGGCGTCTTTCTGAGACATTTCTCTGATTATTAGTGAGACTGGACTCTCAGATGTTAATTATTAGCTCTGATTTCCTTTTGTGAACTATTCAATTTGGGTCTGAATGTTATCTATCTGTGAGAACTCTGTATTTTGTGTTCTGTATAAGGATCTATTATCCCTTGTTATTTGTTGCAAATGACAAATGTCATTTGTTGCACATACACTCCTGGCTAATGTTTGTTGCCATTGAGTCTGAAGAAATGTTTGTGATTCCAAAGACAACTGCTACATAGAATACATGTCAGATTCTTGGTAGCCATTTTGAGATAACAGTTGTCTGTCCTTTAAATAGATAGCCATTTCTTTTTATCTTAAAAGCAAAGCACTCTTGAGTGCTGCACAGCAGTGGTGCTCCCTGGCTGTGGGTGTGGAGAAGACATGGCAACGTTTTGTCCCTAATAAGAAACCAACCTTCGCAAAACACAAAACAGTAGTCCCCTCTCCCTCATCCATTCAGGGGCTGATCTTGTTTTGAATATGAGTGACCTGGGGGAGGCTGTGGACAAAGTGTAATGTCCACATTTATAAATAACACTAAGCTCTTTGGGGATGTAAAATGCTAACGGGAACAAACTAATAACTGAGAAGACATTGTGAGTGTGGGCTGACAATTGGCGGAATAGAACAGTGTAGGTAACAGCATTGAAATGACTTTAGGGGAAAATAGTATGTTAAGCATATAAAAGAGTGACCTTAGAGACTTTGGGTCCTAAGACAGAGATCCTGGTGTAAATGGCAACAGTTTATTGATGTCATCAGCTCAATTTGCTGGTAGAGGGACAAAAGAGCCATTAAAAACCTAGGCCTTACTAAGAAGGGTATGGGACATGCTATCTTTGTACAAAACCATTTGAACCAAATGTCTAGTTGACATTAGTAATCTCCTCAAGGAATCTCTTACTATACCACTCACTGAATTTTGAAAAGGAGGTGGGAAGAGTGTGTTACCTCTCTGTTTCATTTTTTTTACTTATAATATATGGGTGATTTAGATTAGATGTTCTCAAAGATCTTGGGAGGGATGGGCCATCTCATTCTGGTTTCCTCAAACTGGATCTGTTATTTGTGATTCAGAGAATCTGTTTAATTATATTTATTAAGTAAACCTTTCTAAATTATTATTCCCACTCCGTGAGCTATATACTATCTCTTTTATATTTAACAACAGTCCAATTTTAATTTTTTCAGTGAAGGATGGGGATTATTGGCTTTAGAGGCAGCAAGCAAGCTGTTACTTACTGTTTTTTGCCATCCAGTAACACTGGGTTAATCCAGTTAGTTGTAAGCTCCCATTTTTCAGCATTTGCTAGTTAGTCGCAAATGTTCAACTAGGCTTATGTGTGTGGTGGGGAAGTTGACAGATGTATAATAAGCAAAACAAAATGAAGCCAAACAACAGCAAAGCTTGTGTTGTAGAGGAGGTGGTTGAGATGGCCCTTTACTGGAGGCCTGTGCTTATATCTTAAGTGTGACAGACCCATTTTACATAATGCCAATGTCGAGATCCCCAAACCGCCTATGATCAGGAGTTAGGGAGAGCCTGGATATTTGAAGTAGCCTAAAAGCATTTAACCTTGGATTTCTACAATTTCTTCCTCCCCTCTTTTGATGTTACAGCCGGCAGCAGCCTGGAGCAGCACCCCCTGGAAAGAAATTTTACATCGGCCATTATAATACAACCTGATAAGTGTTACAGCACTTATCAGGTTGTATTGTAATTGTCTGTGTATATGCGTGTCTCCCTTCCTATGTATTCAGTTAGACTGTGAGCTCCTTGAGGGCAGGGACAGTGTCTTCACCTCCAGAGCCCAGCCTGGCACATTAGTAGGCCTCAGTAAATGTTTATTGGATGAATAAATGAATGACTCATCAACAAACATTTATTGTGTGCCTGCTAACGTGATCTCCACAGGCTCTGGACTGTCAACTATTTCTTCAAAATGCACGTGGTCAGAAACTTGGTATTTGTTTCTAGTTTTGTATATACCTTCTTAAGTGTTTCTGCTGAGATAATGCTATTTTTGTGTTTGGATTTCAGTCCTTGGTGCTTACAGATGTTGCTACTGCTGACAGTTTCTTCCTTGGTGGGACCTGGGTGATAGCTGCCAGATCGGGAGCCTCATCCTCACTGCCCAGTGTTTGATAAATGGTTCCTACATGTAGACTCATCCCCTTTTCACTCCTCCTCAGGTCATCCTCCAAATGGTATTCCTAGGTAGGGTTCACGTTCTAGATCAGGGGTGCACAAGTACAGCCCATGGACCGCCTGGATTTGCAATTAAAGTTCTTCTGGAACACAGCCATGCTCATTTGTTGTTGTTTTGTCTGTGGCCTTTTTGCAATGGCAGAGTTGAGTAGCTATAGCTACATCAGAGACATGGTGGCCCACAAAGCCTGGCCCTTTACAGAAAAAGATTGCCTACCCTGTTTTGGATCATCACTCAACAGTGATGGTTCTATTCCCCTCTCCACTCACCAGAGATACTTGTAGTATCTCAGAAACTCATTTATTTACCTCATTCTTTATTGATTATGACAAGTCTTTTTCTTATTTTACAGATGGGCAAGCTAGGACACACTTCAAACTAGGAGATTGATTATAAGACCTCCCCCAGGGTCCTGCAGTCAGTCAGTTACACTGTGTCCTTCAACATCAAGTTTCAAGCTTCAACTCTCGAAATTCCTTTTGTTATATCCTAACTTGAAGCACGTGGACATACCATGCCTTAGTGCCTTATTACTTGCCTCCCTCTTTCCTACACAGCTCTTTGCAGTGAAAATATGGAAAATAAGGAATTAATCTGAGATAAGGCAGAAAGGTAGGCTGAGGCAAATGTTTAGAAGGTCCGAAGAAGTGGTGTTTCTGAAATCTTGACTTACTCAGACTTCTACAGATAGCAAGCATGGACTTCCAAGATTTTAGGGTCCTCCCCTCTACCATCCCTAATCTACCACATTGTCTTGGTAACCTGCCTGTGAGTATATTGTGGTTCATTTCACTTCATTAAAAAGTTGCAGAGCTCCAAGTCCAATGCAAGAAAGCTAGATCTGAGAAAACAAACTGGAGAGAATATTGGATATTCTCATTCTAGGAGTAAAATGAAGGGAAAGGCCTTACAGCGTTGTTGTTCAAGCTGCTTGGTGGATTTTTCCCAGCATTTTATTATGAAAATTTTCAAACATACATGCAGAAAAGTTGAAAGAATTGTACAGTGAAAACCCATATACCCACCACCTAGATGGTGCAATTAACATTTTGCTATATTTGCTTTACTGCACATTCATATGTCTTTGTTGGATAGGTTTTTAAAATATTCATGTTGTCATTCATTTTGATCTCATCTGTATCTGACCCATCATGGTGCCAAAAAATAGTTTCTTTTGATCCTTATCTGTATTTTCCAAGTTGGCATGGATGCCACTGCAGCCTAGCTGTGTATAAGCAGATCTGCCTGGGAATGAGAGTCCCAGGGAGAGAAGCCATTTTGTTTCTGGGAGAAAATGGCTTTAGCTCACTGTTGTTTACTGGAAGTAGTAGGAGAAGGAAAGAAGGAAGACCAAGTCCAGTGTGAATCCTTCTAATAATAGACTGTCCTCCACTTCATTCACTTAACCGGCTTGCGGTGCAGGTGATTTTCTGAGTGGCTTCCACTTGGTTCTTTCCTTTAAGACTTGAAGGAGAAATAGTAAAGTCACATTGAAATGCCACTGATGATATTCAGCATTAGCACAACTCCTTGGAATTTTAGCAAACGGATTTTTAATTTGGACTACTGTCTAATAATATTCTCTCAGATCTCTTTTTTTTTTTTTTTTTTTTGAGGAAGATTAGCCTTGAGCTAACATCTGCTGCCAGTCCTCCTCTTTTTGCTGAGGAAGACTGGCCCTGAGCTAACATCCGTGCCCATCTTCCTCTACTTTATATGTGGGATGCCTACCATAGCATGGCTTGTCAAGCAGTGCCATGTCCACACCTGGGATCCAAACCGACGAACCCCGGGCCACCAAAGCGGAACGTGCAAACTTAACCGCTGCACCACCGGGCCAGCCCCAATTGGATCTTTTCTGTTAGCACTAGCCACAGAGTCAATTAGGAAGCACCACCAACTGAAATGTAATTCATCTTTATCATGAATATGATCATGGTAAATGTTACCTCTTTGTATCTATCTCCCTTCATTCAAGCTTGAGGACAGAGGCTGTATGTTGCTCATCTTTGTAATTCTCTTAGTAATAAATGCTTGTATTTATAAAAATGCATTATTGCATTTAATACCTATCACATGGGCCAAGATTAAAAAATGTCATACTAGTGTTAGTGGGATATGTCCACTTTGAGTGTGATCCTTTGTAGCATCACTGTGGCAATATATTAGTTGGCAGAATAAATCTTGCATGTCCATTGACCTAGCAATTTCATATCTAGGGATATACCCCCAAATGTTCTAAATAAATTCTAAAATATTTTAAGGATTTTCTAAAAGGTTTAGGCATGGGAAGGATCAAAATGTTCATAGCAGTAAAAAATGGAAAAACTTACCTATCATAAATAGGAATTGGGATAAATTTTAGCCTATTCATGTACAACATAGGCATTAAAAATAAAAATAGTCTTGCAGATGAATATTTGATTTGGAAAGATGTACCCAGTATATTAGTTGAAAAAAAGGCTACAGAAGAGTAGTATAGTTTCATCCAATTGTTGTAAAATAAAAATTCATGTTCTTAAATATACATGAAAGTAGATGGAAGAACATACCCCGAGTGTTAAACTTTCTGGGATTCTGTGGTTTTTACTTTCTATCCTTAATGTATTTCTGGAATTTTTTTCAAGAGTGTACATGTGACTTTCAAAGTTAGGCAAACATTGAAACTGTTTCCATTTTGAAATTTGTTGACCTGAACAGAAGTGGAATTTTAGTGGGGTGGTGAGGGGGCTGGAACCTGGAGCAGTTTAGTTTGGAAAAGAGCTGAGTGGGGTGGAAGAAGGGAGTGGTAGAAATAGATCTCCGTCTTCAGAGAAAGGCATTAACTACCAGCTACTCTATTCTTGGCTCTTTAGTGCAGACATTTCACACATTAGGGTTTATACTTACCATTTATTTTACCGTTTATAAATACCATTTATTTACTAGGGTTTATATTACCATTTCCCAGTTAGGCCCTGTACACATTCATTTCCCACCCTTGTCCCTCTAGGCTTTAATAAGCTAAATACTTGCTAATAGCAGCAGCTGCTTGTGGATGTGCAGATCTTGCTCTAATAATGGCTGCTTTACTTTATCCAATAAAGAGATGGCCCAAACCCATCAAGGCTCCTGCTTCCTCCCACATACACTCTTGGCAGCATGAATATCGCCCACATATGGTGAGAGAGCTTTCTGCCTGGATCTCATATCACTAGTAGATTATAAGACATACTTTTTTGCTGGTGGTAGATGAAACAGTTACAAATGAGCCCTGAGAAACTGCTTCTTGGATCTTCCTAGGGTTTGAAGGTTGCCTGCATCTCAGTGAATAACAGGAAACCTAGTTACACTAGCTTGTGCTGCCAGCATCTAATGATAATAATTAATAGCCCGGGCTTTGTGCCATCGCTGAATTGCCAGATTTCTGGGTTGCTTTTCATGCTAAGCAGCTAGGGATTGGGAAATTTAGAGGCAGTCTGATGCTTCCTTAAAAAGAAAGGACTTTTGGGGGTCTTTGGCTTGTCCTACGTGGGTCTCAGGTCTCAGCCCCATTTCTCCTAGTGGTTGAGTCTTGGAGGTAGGGGACTAGCCAAGGGCCTGCCTAGCTCCTGTGATCCTTTTGGTAACCCAGGCAGCTGGTAAGGGAAGAGATATGTTCACTTCCTTTTCACATTTGAGTAAGGTGATTCCTGGTAGAAGTTGAGATTGTAAATGATAGACCTTGGTCCAGAGCCCAGGGTTTTGTTACCTTTCCTCATCAGTGTGAACCAAATGCCATCTGATGACTAGATAGAGGTTTCATTCACTTTTAGGGGGCTCTTTTAGTCAGGAGTATGAAATGGAGGGTCATAACTGCCAGACATAGAAGGGCCCCTGAGAGATCAGGTTTACCGCCATTCAAAGATAGGGATGTTGAGATCTAAAGAGGGGAAGAAGGACTTGCAGGCAGCTGGGGAGATCAGCATCAGAGTTTATATCTGAGTTGTAACATTTTGGTATAATTGCTTAGGGTGTCTGTACCCAAGTTATCTCATTTAAAATGGGGACAAGAATCCTTAATTGTAGGCATTGCAACAGCCTTTACCAGATAAAGAACATAATTGTGATGCAAGAATGAAATCTGAGGTCCATGGTGTGGGCTGGATGACTTGACTAAGGTGGTAAAAGTAAAATTAAAGCTAGATCTCAAACCTTGACAGTTCTATCTTAAATTTGTTTCTTCGTCCTTCTCTCTATCCTACAGGTGACACCAAATGTGATCAGAAATCATGCCAGTGGTGAAGAGGTATATTGAGTGCTGCCTGGCCCAGTGAGGCTACTAGAGAATTGGGAGAGGCTCAAATCAGCATCCTACACATGGTTATCAAACCATTGTGAAGTCTCGGTAAGTGGTCAGAGGCTTTGGTGGTCAGTGGCCCAGTTAGTGGGAAGGAGCGGGGGAGATAGTCTTAATAGGCACTAGGCAATTACTGATATTTTTGCATTATATGAAAAAAGGTCTTAAAATATTCAGACTACACTACAGAGTAATGAGCCTAACCTCTGCTTTCTCCATTCTCCCATTTTTGCAGGTGGGGGGAATTGGATTTCTTGCCCAAGATTATAGCTAGTTGGTGTAGAAAATGAACTTGAATCCAAGCCAGTAATGTGTTTTCTACCACTGCATCCTCTAGATTCCATCTAAGCCCAAGGAGGCCATATGAGACAGAAATGTTTTTATTCCATACTGAACGATTTTTATAATAGCCTCTGAGATTGTGCTCCCCTGATGAAGGAAATTTCCATGGTGTAAAATTTTATTAAGCATAAAATCACCTGGGATGCTTGTTAAAAATGCAGATTCTTGGGCAGCCAGAAACCTTGTCGTTGGTCAAGAGCAACACTAAGACTACCTGTCACTTATATTGAGGCTTCCTGCCCAGTGGGTTCACCAGTGAGCCAGAATGAATCACTGTTGCCATGGATATCCTTGTGAGGCAGCCGGGAAGCCTTGGTAAGTTGGTGGTGGTTTGGGGGAGGGGAGTCCCCAGTTGGTGGTATGGAAGTGATGATTGGAATGCAGCACTTTCCCCCTTCCTTCAACAGATAGCTAAGTGCCAGAGACTATTTTAGATATTGAGAAAGTTCTGCCATCACGGAACTTTCATTCTTGTAAGAGTAGACAAAGGAATAAATTACCAGTAAATGCATAATGTATTGTAAATGTTACATCAAAAGTTTTTCCATTATGGTGTGAAAAATCGCATTAAAAATGGTTGGGTTAGACTAAGCAACACCTTCCGTTTTTCCCCCCACTTCCCATTCTCCCTTTTAATACCTGCCACTGTCTCTCAGTGCAGTGGAGGCTGACCAGGCTGAATATGGGAGGGTCATACATGATGAAAGCAATCTTTTTCCTTTTTGTAACCCCTCACTAGGATGAATTATGAAAGATATGTTTGAAAAGCATTTTAGAGAGTCCACCAGATCTGCCATGTGAGTGAATGTGCAACAGAAGAGGGGTGCCTCTCAGCGATTAAGGTAACACAGTGATTAAGGTAAGTAGGGTAGGAAAGGCTGGCTCTGCCCTGACTCCTGTCACGGAGGCTCTTAGAAATGTCATTTCCAGGGGCCAATACTTTTAAAGCCTGCAGTCTATTCTATAGTACATCTTTCTCAAAACGGTTGGGATGGATTATATGCTTACCAAGTCTATGATCACCCCTTGCAGAAGAACTGAAATGGTTCCTAGGTAAACTAGGTGGCGTAAACTGCGTGTCACAAATAACATCAATGTGACAATAATTCACTCCTTTTAACGGGAGTGTCTGTTCTTTCAAACAAGACTTGTTGAGAGTTTTTTCTTAATCAGACTGTAGAGCTGTATACGTCCTGTCAAAAGCCAGCAAATAGCAGAGGCTCATTGTTTCGGTGGCAGCCAAGTGTATGGCATTTTGGATCAGTAATTTCAGAGGCAGCATGGTCTTCCAGATTGCACTGCTCTTAAACCAATTGGACTGGCATTCATTTTTGGTTCCTCAGGGGTCAGTCCCCTCATAGGCTTTAGGAAGCCAC
Organism: Equus asinus; assembly: GCF_041296235.1. Lineage (NCBI taxonomy): Eukaryota > Metazoa > Chordata > Mammalia > Perissodactyla > Equidae > Equus > Equus asinus. The sequence goes on along the minus strand of NC_091820.1, from coordinate 59,210,911 downwards.
GAAATGGTTCATATTAAACTAGGCAACATCTATACTATGGCTCTTCTTGGGAGATCTCTGCAGAGGCCTTCCCTATCTTAGGCTAATAGTGCCTCCATCCAGAGTTAATACCTGAGGGCCAGATCAGTCCTTGGTATCTGTCATTTTTCATGGAAGTAATAAAGGTCACCTTTTCCCATGAGGATACTCTTGAGATGGTGTCTTCATAGCATAATGTTCCTGGTATAGGCTCTGGAGTGTTTGGGTAGTTTCTATTGGCAGAATTAGGTAGATTAGCCTGCACAGGGAACCTGAGTGATAGAAAAGTTGGCTTTTCGCTGAGGAGAAGCCTGGAATAATCACTGATACAAAGGGAATTCCTGCATTCTGTGTCCGCCACCACAACTTATTTCAAAATGATATTGTTCACATGTAAGGATATGAATGTTAACATGCTGTTAAAAAAAGTCTCCCTATCTCTTTCTCTGTATCGGCCAAAATAGGTTGTATAAATCCGGCTTTTGCTGTCTGAACCACAGTTCTTTCCCTAAGACTTTCCTATCCCCATTATCCATCCTCTTTTCCTTTTTTGACAGCAGGTCTGCTGTTTTTTCTTTTTCTTTCTCTTTAGGCTAGTCATCTAGCACCCACACATAACTTTTGAAAATTTCCTTTCTAAAGTAATGTATATTAATAGTAGCACTTATCAGTTATAATTGCCTTTTATGTTTTAGGCAAGTGCTTTCCACATATTATCTCATTTTAGCTTAACAGTAACTCTGAGAAGTAGGATTTGTTCCTATTTTACAGATAATAAAACTGAGGATCAGAGAGGTGATGTCACCAGTGTAACACAGGGAGCCAGTAGTGGAGCTGTGTGTGTCACACTCCAAAGATCTTAACCACCTCACTATACCTGAAGCACTAGAATGTGGCAAGCGCATTCTTAGTCATTGGGACTTCTTGCCTTGTGGGGTCCTCGTTACTGTCTTCTGCCCAGACACAGGAGCACATGTGAGGGGTTCATTCTCAAAGGAAGATTCAGATGCCCAAGAATGATGGTACGAAGGATGTGTAGGTCCCTCTAACTTTTAGAGATGACTACTCTGGATAGGTTGGCATTTATTTCTCTCCCACACAGCCTCTTACCATTTGTTTATCTTTTTCTTCATGCCTTTTATTATTATGCCCACCCTCCTGCATGATATCTATGTTGGACAATTTCTGTGAGGTTATCCTTTATTCTGTACCAAACCGAAAGGAATCGCAAGAGTCAGAGTCACAACTGAAAATCCCATCACTGGCAGGATGTTAATTCAGGTGCCAGGTGCATCAGGGGCTGGAACAGCCTGCTGTACAGATCAGCATCTCCCGCTGGAATTCCGTTAGCAGACAATACTGATAACGTTACTTTCTGTTCGTATCAAGTGGAAAACAACAAGAATACCTGTCAATAAATACTTTCACAAATTTTGTTGCTGGTAATGTAATAATGTCCAGACAGTTACCATACTCTAGGGGTTGGCAAAGTATGGCCCACATGCCAGTTGCCTGTTGTTGTAAATAAAGTTTTGTTGGAACACACTCCTGCTCATTCAGGATTGTTCATGGCTGCCTTTGACACTATAATAGAGTTGAGTAGTTGCGACAGGGACCATATGGTCCACAGAGCCTGAAGCATTACCATCTGGCCCTTTGCAGAAAGTTTGCCAACTTCTGACGTAGATTAAATGTATTATGTCTACAAATCCTCAGCGCCCCCCCCCCCCCGCCCCCGCCAATCCATTTTGTTTTCTGTGGGACTTGGATTTATAGCTGATCTTAGAAAGTATGGAATCTCAAAGTAGTCAGTTTGCCTCTGAATTTCTTCCCAGTAAAATGAAGCTCGCAAAGAAAGCACATTCACAAATTGGGTCATATATACAGAAAGAACTATGCTTTATGTGCCTCGTTGCAGTTCTGCGTTTATCCTATGTGGTTCCCTCAGTTTCTTCCCTTCTCAGGGATAAATTTTAAAATGTATTTTAAATGTAGCGGTTCTCAAGTATCCAAAAAATTGCAACTTATGTTTCCTAATTATGACTTTATCCTAATTTTAATACATCTCCCCCCTCTGTAGCATGAAAGCAGCCGTAGACAATATGGAAACAAATGGGCAGGACCGTCTTCCAATAAAACTTCATTTATAAAAACAGATAGCAGCCCAGTTCAGCCCATGGGCTGTAGCATGCCATCCCCATTCTACGGTATACATACGTGAAGACTAGAACAGAAAGACTTGCGGTGATACTTCAAGCAAGCATTCAGAGTGATTTTTACTCACAATGTGTGTAATACAATAACACAGCTATACTTGAATCAGCACCGGAAAGTGTCTTGTGGTCTGTGCATCATGTGCATGACTTAATAGTCATCTAGATGTTGGCTTGGGTGCTTGATAGAGTGATAGAATCTTCATGGGCCATGTTATTACCATCCCTTAGAAGAATCCTCTTCTTTGCCATAGGTCTTTCTTTGCATGACTTAGTAGTGACTTTGTCTTTATATTTATGTTGTTTTTATCCTTACAGTGTCAGTTCTAGTGTTTACTTTCTACACCAGCATATGTCTTCTACACCACCCATGCCTATAAGTGAATCTAATACGGAAGTTACTTTGGATATAATCACTACCTTAAGTCAAGGTAGGGGGCTGGTTTTGGTAATTTGCTATGTCAAATCTTAAATTTGGCTTTCAGGATTAGGAGGAATTAATTGTTCCGTTGATACCTCAAAATGGGATCTGGACAAAGGAACAGGTATTTCATCAAGTGAATGATTGTTGAACGTGGAAGTATTTTTCTTTGGCCATTTTGTTGTATTTGTTTATATTTAATAGCTTCCCTTATAATGAACCTACCTTGCATTTCTAGAAGAAAATTTCTTACTTTGCAATGATTTTGAATTAGGTTTGCTAAATTTCCTATTTTAAACTTTATTTTCTATTTTATTTGATTTTTTTTCCTGTTTTGTTTCTGTGGTCAAGAGTGAGTTTTTGGTTGAGATAGCAGTCTTTGTCAGTTGTTGACGTTGGGGTCATTAATGAAATCTTTTTGCCTGATTCTTTTAAATTAAGCAGATCTCAAGTGTGTCCCATGCCCTTAAATATACTTTAATAACATCTCTTTTAAATTGGCACATAACATACCACTGCATGAATGTAAAAATTTGATTTGTATCTGATGTTTAGGCTGTAGGGGAGGAGGACATTTCCTCTCCCCAAATGTGGGTTCGTCTGGCCAGAGAATGAATTAAATTCACATGAGACAGAATAGCAAGAGAAAATTAAACAAAGCTTTATGAGGAACCATGGCCCGGGGCCTTTCTTCCCAAAGGAAGAAAAGGCACCGAAGAAGTGGGGTGCACATAGTGGTTATATACCCCTAAACGGGGTGTTTCACATGTGACTGAAACGTCCCTCCCACAATAGTCACAAGATTGCCCTGTCCGCACAGCGCTTGATGGACACAGCAGGTAATGGTCTGCTATCTCGGTGGGCGTAGCAGGAGGCAAGTCTATGTCTGGAGCTGGGCGGTCACAGGTGAGCGCAGCAGCAATAGGTTCCTAGCCTAAGGAAAGATGCTTAATCCTTAAGGAATGCCAACATTGGGAGGAAGAGGGAAGTCAGTTACAGGAGGTTACCAGACTAGCACAATAAAATGCAGATTTAAGTCCTTGCCTTTGGTATTGATTAAGAGTTTTTGGAGAGAAGGTCATCTCCTTTCTTCTTCCTGGTACAGAGAGGGAGGCACCTTTTACAGATAGAGATTTACCTTACAAATGTAAATGTGTGCTAACAAAGGGCAAGTTCCATTCCTCAGAGCCTCCTTCCCTGTCCCAGTTTATCAAAAGCAATCAGCCTCAAATCATCCTGATGCCAAAGAGACATATCTTGGGGTGGCCACTTCCAGGTCCCCACAAGGCCCTTGTTCAATTACTGTCGTTTTAATTTTGTGTAAATAATACTAACGTGGACATCCCTGTAGATAAATCTTTGCACGTCTCCATGTTTGTTTCCTAAGGTTGAATTAAATGTACAATCCCTTTAGTAGTGTATGAGAATGCCCGTTTTTTCATATCCTCACCAGTACACTATATTATGATTTTTTTTTTTAAAGATTTTATGTTTTTCCTTTTTCTCCCCAAAGCCCCCCAGTACATAGTTGTATATTCTTCGTTGTGGGTCCTTCTAGTTGTGGCATGTGGGACGCTGCCTCAGCATGGCTTGATGAGCAGTGCCATGTCCGTGCCCAGGATTCGAACCAATGAAACACTGGGCCGCCTGCAGCAGAGCACGCGAACTTAACCACTTGGCCACAGGGCCAGCCCCTATATTATGATTTTTAAAAAATCTGGCAATTGCAAGGGTGAAAAATGGTCTCCCTTGATGTTTTAGTTTTATTTCTTTGATTCCTAATGGGATAAGACAGTTAAGGGGCTGGCCCCGTGGCCGAGTGGTTAAGTTCGCGCACTCCACTGCAGGCGGCCCAGTGTTTCGTTGGTTTGAATCCTGGGCACGGACATGGCACTGCTCATCAAGCCATGCTGAGGCAGCATCCCGCATGCCACAACTGGAAGGACCCACAACGAAGAATATACAACTACGTACTGGGGGGCTTTGGGAAGGAAAAGGAAAAAAATAAAATCTTTAAAAAAAAAGTTAAAAATCTTGCTTGGGTCTTAGTTTTGAGTTTCTTTTTTACACTGATTTTTAATCTACCATATGTTGCAGATATTTTTCTCAATTTGGCATAGAAATTGTTAATTTTTATGTAGTTCAGATATCTTTTTTTTCTGGTTTATTCTTCACTTGCATTTCATAGTGAAGATAAATATATTTTCTTACAGTTCATAATTTATTTATTTACTTTTAAATACAAATCTTTTCCAGCGGGGATCTCTTCAGAATGTTATATGTAACTAATTTTTCTAAATGTCCAGTGCATTCAGGGTTTAGGGGGTTATAGTAAGGGTACTCGTGAGGATCGCAGCAGAGTTTCAGAGTCTTTTCTCCAGTGTCCTAATTTTTTTTTTTTTTGAGGAAGATTAGCCCTGAGCTAACATCTGCCAATCCTCCTCTTTCTGCTGAGGAAGACCAGTCCTGAGCTAACATCCGTGCCCATCTTTCTCCGCTTTATATGTAGGACACCTGCCACAGCATGGCTTGCCAAGTGGTGCCATGTCCGCACCTGGGATCCGAACCGGCGAACCCCGGGCCGCCGAAGTGGAATGTGCACCCTTAACCGCTGCGCCACGGGGCAGGCCCCTTCAGTGCCCTGTTTTTAATGAGACCTAAATATTCTCTCTGCCTCTGTTTCTCTGTGTGTCTTAGTTTTGCTACCACTGGCCTATGCTGTCCTCTATAACAGGGGTTAGCAAGCCTTCTCTGTAAAGGGCCTGATAATAAATATTTTATGCTTTGTAGGCCATATATTGTTTCTGCCATTGTAGCATGAAGGCAGCCATAGTCAATCCATAAATGAATGAGCATGTCTGTCTTCCAACAAAACTGTATTTATAAAAAAAAAAGATGGTGGCTGGATTTGGCCCATAGACTGTAGTTTGTCAACACTTACAACTTCTGCTTTCATAGTTTCTGCTTAGTCATGGTGAGCTTCCTCATGTTAATGCCTCTCATCTCCCCTCATAACCTCTTTGAGCACTCTTTCACTTCATGTCTCTACTACTAATTACCTGTTTCTGTTCATATTTCACAATTTTAAGTTTCCGTGAGCACAGGTGGTACCCAGACTGGATGCCTTACATGTCATTAGTATGTCCTGGGACACGAAAGTGATTTGCCTGGCTGTCTACCTTGTTGCTTCAATATAACCAATTCCAAATAGTTACATTCCTTTTTTTTTTTTTTAAAGATTTTATTTTTTCCTTTTTCTCCCCAAAGCCCCCCGGTACATAGTTGTATATTTTTTGTTGTGGGTCCTTCTAGTTGTGGCATGTGGGACGCCTCCCCAGCGTGGTTTGATGAGCAGTGTCATGTCCGCGTCCAGGATTCGAACCAATGAAACACTGGGCCGCCTGCGGCGGAGCGCGTGAACTTAACCACTCGGCCCCAGGGCCAACCCCCAAATAGTTACATTCCTTTTGACAGTCTGTTCCTTGAAATCTAAATTTAATTGTAAGAAGTGGGCTCATTTGGATCAGTTTAAGAAATTTGCGGAACTCGGCTCTGTTGTACTATTGTTAATGAGATTCAGCGTATTTCTCTGGTTTTCTGCATGTCATCTTGCTTCTACTACCAACTGGTTTCTTCATACTCTGTCTTCCTCTGCCTCCTAGCTACTGAATACTTATGTATTTTTCTTTTTCATAACTGAGCTTTGTAACCTCTATAGGCATGGTCTTCATTCTATCTCATCTTTCTCTCTGCAGACTGTCTGCTTCAGCTCTTGTCCTCCATGCTGCCCAGTTGTCATTCATTTGAGAACCTGATTGCCTGTGGGTTAAGTTTCCTGAGACTGTAGAGGTTAGCACTTGCTGTTTGGCTGGTCTAGGACATTTTCTCCTATTGATTGCTGTGTGCAAATGTTTTCCTTTCTTTTTATATAATCCCCAAATTCTTTAGACTAATAGAACTCAGCTATCACAAGTATATCCAGAATCATTTAATTGCTCTAAACTAGAAGTCAACCCAGTCATGGGACATCCAGAAAGATACCTGACCATCATTGAAAGTGACAGTCTCACAAATAACTACACATCCCTACTTTCCTTACATCTTTGAGTCTCTTTCTGCTGCTAACTGGCTTCTTCATCCTTTGTTCTTTATCCTATTGCTGATGGATAGTTTCTGCTTATTTTTAGCTTCTGATTCCTGTGCTTACTCATTGATTTTACTTACTTTGATTACTTACTTTTACTTACGTTGATTTTACTGAAATCCTTCATGATTCTTGCATAGGCTGTGGTATGTTCTTTCATTGTGTATCTATTCATTTCAGCTGCTGAGTTTCTGTTCCTCTGTGTTTCCCCCAATTGTAAATTGAATCTAGTTTTCTCACCTCCTCCTTGTTTGGGGACAGCTTTCATGTTACCATAAGTCATAGGCTGTTGACCAGCTTGTGGATGTCTGTCTATCCTCGGAGTCTGATCCTTACTTACCCTTGATCTGACCAGCCGTGGATTCGGAGGAGGGATGGTTGGTCACAAGAATGCTTTCTCAGCCAGGCTTGCTTGCAATATAGTTCCCTTTAGAAAGATTCTGGGCGTGGGTAACTCCAGGACATGTCTACTTTATTCTCTCTGGGTTAGCTCTCTAATGCTGCAATCAAGCAGCATCTACCAAGTCTCTCAAAGTCTCACCTTCTAGTGAGTATAAAATCTAAATTCCATGATATCGCAAGCTGGTTTGCACATAACGTCTTTAAAACAAAGGGGATTCTCCACAGATTGTAGCCAATTCCCTGAATTGCATTCCTTCTGGGGGGCTGTTCTGCTTCTTACTATTGGTTAGGCACTTCTGATTGCTAGAAACAAATTCTCTGGTAAGCTGATGACATATTATTGGCTGGCCGCTAGTGTGGAGATAATGGTGACCGGGATCACATGAAATTCCAAATAGAGGGGTACCTTAATATGGTGTATGCCCCTTAGGGATGAGGCCTGGTTCTAGGAAGGTCCAGGAAACTCAGCAGCAGGAGTTTGTGGATCTTCATGTTCGGATTGTGCCATTTATGTAACTGAACTACTCTGTCTTTCTGCTGATCTTTTGTGTCTCATTTCTCCCAATATCTATTGGCTTACCTATCCACTTTATCTTTTCTTCTCCACCTCATATTGTTAGCTTATTCATAGGTTCTGCTTACTTAGGGCTTCACCATTGTCATAAGTTTTGCTTGCTTGTGGCCTTCATGGCCTCCTCTCATTGTGTTGGCTTGCTGTGTATTCTTCCAGTGTGAGGTCCTTTTGCTAACTGTGATTACTTTTGATAGTTCAATTCTAATTCCTAAGAACACAAATTTACTAGGCCTGACTTATTCCAGTTTAATTAGGTATTTATATACCAATAGCAGCAGTTTGTGGGTCTTCACAATCATGTTCTGCAATTAATATGATTATTACACTTCTTTTATTCTGCTTCCTCTCTTCTAGCTTCTAATGCATCTGTTAACAAGTGGCTTCTCCATCCTTTATTTCAGGGATCGCAATTGCAAATGTCTACAGGGTCCAGATGGTTCTGATTTTTTCTTTCTTTTACTTGAAACACTACTTTGGTGGTTTGTGTGTGTGTATCTACTTTGGATAGAGTCATTGGAAAAGAGAGATTTCTCTAAAAATAAAAATGCATGCAAACGTGATGGTAAAGAGCGGCTGCTGCTTCTAAGAGGCTATAATAGGGAGTGTTTGGGATTGTGGTCTACTGGAACATGCATCTTTCATCCAAAAGAGAAGGCTGTTACCCCTTGGCTCTTGCTGATTGTTGCCCAGTGGAAATGTGGCCCAATATCAACAGGATTTCCAGCTCTCTACAAGGTGCCTGATTTTGAGCTCTTAGCTTAAATGTTTTTTTTAAATGCCGCAGGCCAACACAGTGTGCTTATACATGCTTTTATAACCTCATAGCTTCTGCTTCTTCATAATTTTGCTTATTTGTAGTTACCGTTTTCCCATGTGGTACGAAACATAGGTGTACAGCACTACCCATTCAGCTCAGCCCGGAGGTTGGCAGTTTCCCTTGGGTAGTGTTTAAAACTAGGTCACAGTTTTGAATGGAATTGTATAGATTAGAATAGAATAGATTAGGAAAGAGCAGATTAAGATAGGATATAAATAAAATTGAAAAATACTAGCCTCCATCTGGCAAAGGGTAAGTACTTTGTGAAGGTTTTGTTCTAGCTATTTGTAAGTATGCCTTCGGTCCAAGGTAATTGTAATTCTTACTGTGGGTTAAACAACTTTCCAAGACACTGAATGAAATATTGTGAGCAAACTGGCATCCTTTGGACTAGATCCCTTCTGTAGACAGGTCTTCTTTGGCCCACGCAGTGTTTCTTAAAAATCTGGTGGTTGCCAGGGGCTGGGAGGAGGGGGAAAATGGGGAGTTGTTTAATGGGTATAGAGTTTCGGTTTTGCAAGATGAAAAAGTTCTGGAGATTGGTTGCTCAACAATGTGAATATACTTAACACTACTGAACTGTGCTTAAAAATGGTTAAGATGGTTAAAAAAAATAGAACAAGAGTAGTCTGTTAAACAGAAAAGTTAACACAGCTATCAGAATATCCCTGGTTATATTAAATATAACATCTTCAAATTAAAAAACAGTTGCATGACCATCTTTGATGCAACCTTCTATTTCCATATATCAAAAATCAAAAAACTGTGGCCCATGGGCCAAATGTGGCTCACCGCTTGTTTTTTTTTTACAGCCTATGGGTGAAGAATGGTGTTTACATTTTTTAATGGTTAAAAAAGTCAAAGGGAAAATAATATTTCATGATGTGAAGATTATACAAAATTCAGGTTTCAGTTTTATTGGAACACAGCCACACGTTCATTTCTGTATTGGCTGTAGCTGCTTTTATGCTGCAGTAGCAAAGTAGAGTAGTTGTGACAGAGACCATATGGCCTGCAAAGTCTAAAATATTCACTACCTGGCCATTAACAGAAAAACTTTGAAGTCGCTCTATTGTAACAGTTGCCAGATCCTTCACAGCATCATCTTTGATGGCTTTAAATGCCTAATTAGCAGCTTTGTCCTGTACTACTAGTGGTTATTGTCATTCTATTCTAATATGCAGCAGGATCCTCACTTCCTTATTCCCTACTGTGACACCCTAACGAGTTTCAGAAAACTCACATTCTTGGTGAGCTTCAGTTGTGGCTGAAATCCTGTTAGCAATTTCTGGTATTGTAGGCTTTTATTTTCAAGAAACAGACTTCTCTTGGGCCAACCAGGCAATTTGGACCACCCACGGCTATGCATAGCCAGCCTCTAAGGTAAGTAAGGATCTGGGAAGGGTCTAAATAAAGAAAATTCTATATTTGAATAATGACAAAAAAAAATAAAGAAAATAAAGTTCTGTTTCCTCTCTGAGGAAAATGGTTTGAGGATTGGAAATGATTCCAAGACTGATCTGGGAATGTTGGCAACAGGGGTTTGTATCATTCATCCGGTATGCCACCTTTAACATTTTTTTAAATAAAAATTGTATATATTTAAGGTATACAACATGATTTGATATATATAGTGGAGTAATTACTATAGTCAGATGTCAAACTAATGAACTTCTTTACTAGTTATTTCTTTTGTATGTGATGAGAGCACCAGAAATCTACTCTCTTAGCAAATTTTTATTATTCAATACAGTATTATTAACTTATAGACATCACGTAGTCTATCACGTGTTTTCATTCCTCCTTGTCTCTGCTTTTTTGCTTTCCTCATTGTCTTCTCAAGCTTTAGTTTACCTCCTAGCTTTGTTTGTATTGTTTCCTCATACATTTTTTATTACTCATCACTAAACCTTGCTTATTGCTCCAATGTTCTTGGCTGTATCTCATGTTTCCCAGTTCTGTCCTTGAAGGTTCAACTCCCTCTGCTGTGGGCCTCATTCCTTTTGCATTTCACAAACTTTATTCCTCAGTGCAAGAATTTCAGTGGCTTAACTCACTTCTGCTTGGGTGTTGACTTTCTGAGTCATGTAATGACACAGCACTTCAGTGGTGTGTCCCACACCAGGTACCTTCTGCTTTGGACGACGGGACAGGTCATATTCTAAAATTCATTGCTATCTAGAACTGCCTCTTCTCCAGAACTATGGGTGAGACAATTTACCTCAGATGGTACTGTGGCCAGCACTTGATTCAGCTGTGTTCATATTGCATTTCTACATCTTGACCACTAAGCACATATGCCCCTCATCTCATATATTCATTTCTAAAGATGCTTTTGTCTACATGTTTCCAGTTCTTACTTAAGCAGAAATGTTGGAGAGTAACCAAGTCACAGCCAGATGCTATAGTCTGAAGTAATGCCATGGGGCCATTTTAGAAATTTATCTGCCAATTTCAGAAGCACCCATCTATCTTTGGTCTTCCTTGGCCACTTGAATTTTTTCCGTTGTTGTTGATTGTGCCAAAACATACCTTCGTTGAGGGGCTGGCCCTGTGGCCAAGTGGTTAAGCTTGCACAGTCCGTTTCAGAGACCCAGGGTTTTGCCAGTTCGCATCCTGGGAGCGGACATGGCACTGCTCATCAAGCCATGCTGGGGCAGCATCCCACATGTCACAACTAGAAGGACCCACAACTAAAAATACACAACTATGTACCAGGGGGCTTTGGGAGAAAAAGGAAAAACAAAATCTTAAAAGAAAACAAAAAAAGCAAACAAAACTTACCTTCGTTGGATGGGTGGTCCTGCAACAATAACTTTGCTACGATTCCTGTAAGCTCTTAACATTCCAGCCTGGCTTGTGGTAGGATGCATCTGCTCTCTACTCCACCACCAAGTAATAACCAGGTCTGGGTTTCACATTCCTGCTGAAGTTCTGTTCATGTAGCCTAACCTTATACTATTTTCTAAATTATAAAGGATGTCTAGTTTCAAGAGAGAAGACAGAGGCTTAGCTCAAGAAATTGATATTTATCATATAGATGCACATAGTGAAATACAGTAAGGAAGATAGGGATTTCATAAGAATCAGAAGAACCGTGGCGTGGAACTGCATCTGTGGCGGCTCTAGGGACTTAAGTGCGTGGAGTTGGTGGACCTTTTCCTCTGTCCTGTTGACTTGATTTAGCTCTTTATTCTGCCTTATCATCTGTGTTTTTTCTCGCTTTTCTTCCTCATGACTGGCTTTGCCATTACCCTGTCTTTAGTGAGGCTTTCAGCTTCAGCTTTCACTGCTGATTACCTAATTCTCATTGTTTCTACTCAGATGCCAAACAGAATCTAATTGACCTAGTTTATCTTTGTTAGTACAGCACTTTTTCATGCTTAGACATGTCATAGGTTGCTGACAATGTATGGATTGGTCCCATTAATTGTTCTCATTGGAGAGGATGTAATACTGGATAATGTGAAACAAAACCTGGTCATCAAAGGCTGTGCCACAGTTGTGACAGTAGACAGGGTAGTGGTCTTTAGAAGAAGGAAGTGGGTCTATGTTTGGTAGGAGCCTGAACTGATGTGTTTAGTCCACTGGTTCTCAAACTTTGGAACCTACGGTCTTATCCATGTTATTCCATGCCTGTTGGAATGGTAACTGAGGACCATGTCTAGTTATAGCAGAGACAAAATCATGTTTTCCAGGGCTAGCGCCTCACAGTTATATCAGAATTCCCACATCATTGTCAGAAGAGAAACAACCGTCAAACCCTGCTTTGCTTATTTCTTTGAAGTTGCTGTAACTACTACCAGTTGCTTCAAAGCTTCACCCTAAATGGATGCATGTATGAGTCACAAAGGCAATTGTATAATTAGTGACTACACCACAACATAACTTCTAAAAACTGTTTCATCCTGGCATGTGGAGGGGATTGTGTGTAATTTTCACTCTACAGTCACACCCTAACAATTCCACATGTTTTCTATTTCTGCTGAGGGTCTGTTTCATGCAATTACATATCTGATACAGATTTCTGTACTTGCCTCTTTTGGTCTCAAGAAATGAATCACTCAGCCTACCTTGTTAGTAGGGTTTCATTATACGTAAACGTGAAGCAATGTGGCAGATGGGGATTTAATGGGAATCTAAATATAAGAACAATATTGAGTATGGGAACTGGATTCCAGCAGCTCTGGGCACCTTAATGGCAGGTATTTTTGGATCATTACTCGTACTACATCATTGACATCACTCAGCCACTCTGCATTTGTGTTCCTGCTAGTTCAGTGGTTCTCTGTCAGAGCTGTACGTTAGAATCAACTGGGAAGCCTTAAAAATAAACCAGAGCTGGATATTGTGATTTAATTGGTCTGGAGTGGCCCCAGGCATCAGTATTTTTAAAGCTCCTGACCACTATTCATGCTTCTTTTGTTATTAACTGGCTTGCCCGACCTTTATTTCTCTACCTTCTAGCTTCTGCTTACTTGTACTCATGGATTATAGTACCTTGTAAATTTGCCTTCTCTTGGCCTTCATGAATTCCCTTAGAGAAGACACTGTGGGCATGACAGCATAATTGAAGTGTCTATTGCAAAGGTTGGTAAACATTTTCTGTGAAAGTCTGCATGGTAAATACTTTAGGCTTGTGGGCCACATAGCTCTGTTGCAACTATTCACTCTGAGAATCAACCATAGATAATGAATGCATAATGTCTGCAGGCAGATTTGACCCATTGACTGTAGTTTGCTGACCCCTGGTCTATTCCCTCTTTGTTAATAATAAAACTTCTTGTTAATTCTTTCTCAATACTTTCTTAGCTACTGTTCTCCAATTCATCATTAACTTCAATTTAAGAATTGTTTTGTAAAATTCTGCTTCATCTAAAAAAATTCACGTGGGGATGTTGTAATAGCATTTGATTTATAAATTAATTTGGCTAGAATTAATATGTTTGCAACATTTCTTCTCCCCTTCTAGAGACATTTATTCAAGTCTTTTTATGTCCTAATCATAATTTTCATCATGTGGATCCCCAGTATTTCTTATGTTATTCCTTAGGTGTTTTATGCCATATGGAGCCACAATTAATTAGATTTTTTTTTCTGTTAATTTTAGTAACTGGTTATTTTTCCTAGCTTATTTCAAAATTGAAGTGCTGTTTTTCCTGGTTATAAAGTAAAAAGGTGCTTGTTATTGTAGGGGACGAAGACATTTCCTCTTCCCAAATGTGGGTTCGTCTGGCCGGAGAACGAATTAAATTCACATGAGACAGAATACCAAGAGAAAATTAAACAAAGCTTTATGAGGACCATGGCTCGGGGCCTTTCTTCCCGAAGGAAGAAAGGGCACCGAAGAAGTGGGGTACACAGAGTAGTTGTATACCCCCAAACAGGGTGTTTCACATATGATTGAAGTGTCCTTGCCACAGCGCTTGATGGACACAGCAGGTAGTGGTCTGCTATCTCGGAGGGAGTAGCAGGAGGCAAGTCTATTGTCTTGAGCTGGGTGGTCACAGGTGAGCACAGCAGTCAGTTCCTAGCCTAAGGAAAGATGCTTAATCCTTAAAGAAATGCCAACATTGGGAGGAAGAGGGAAGTCAGTTACAGGAGGTTACCAGACAAGCACAATAAAATGCAGATTTAAGTCCTTGCCTTTGGTATTGATTAAGAGTTTCTAGAGAGAAGGTCATCTCCTTTCTTCTTCCTGGTACAGAGAGGGAGGCACCTTTTACAGATAGAGATTTACCTTACAAATGTAAATGTGTGCTAACAAAGGGCAAGTTCCATTCCTCAGAGCCTCCTTCCCTGTCCCAGTTTATCAAAAGCAATCAGCCTCAAATCATCCTGGTGCCAAAGAGACATATCTGGGGGTGGCCATTTCCAGGTCCCCTACAGTCCCGCCTTTGAAACTTTAAGAAGTTTCACAGTCCAGAAGCTGAGTGGTAGATTGTTTCATCTCACTGAACACATTTCTTAGTTCTGGTAATAGGTCAGTCCAGTTAAAGTCATTTTAGAAGGCAATGATGCAGGTGGGCTCCCAAAGTTAGGCCTATAATTTGGAAACAAGCAATCAGGTATTTAACAAGTATTTCTATGGAAATAAAAAGAAAAACGAGGTTAATGGTTGGAGCAAATTATAAACTAGTTCCTGAGTCCAGGAGGCAGCCAGTCAATAAGACTTCTAGATGTTAGAGTCAAAGCATCTTTTGTAGCTTGAAACATCTCTGATGATGTCATCAGGCATTCAGGTATCTTTCGGAGTGGCTTACAGCTTACACAGCAACGGACAGGAATCTCTCAAGTTTCTATCAAGTTGTTCAGCTTTAGTTAGCAAGGCTTCAGGAAAAAGAGCATGTTCAATTCTCAATGATTCCAAATGAAAATGAGGTAAAAAAAATTGAAAACATTAGTTTGGAGATTTGTAACCAGGTATTTCAGTAGAAAAATTCAGGATCCAGTCCAGTTCACAGGTAGAAAAAAAAAACCTCAAAGACAATTAACAGAACTAGGATCCAACATCCACAAATAGTTTTTCACTGAAACATAATTCTTCTCTCTAAAATCACCCTCATTTTTGCCAAAGATAGCCAAATTAAGACTAATTGGTTTGCAAAATAAGTTTAGTTTCAAGAAACTTGGCCCAATTATTTACATAAGTGCAGCAAGAATAGCAATTGATCATATAGGCTCTTAAATCTGCTTTGCTGGAACTTTTTATGAGGAATCTCAGATTGAACCTTAAAGACTTCTCAAGGCCAGGAAAGCCACGCCAAGGATTTGTGCCATCAGGCCTTGCCTGCAATACCTACAGGTTTGGGTGGATTTCTCTCCTTTCTTGAGATTCCCCAAAATATTTTGAGGTTCCTTGCACCTGCCAGATAAGCAAGCTTCCTTACTTACCAGGTAAGATTGCTGGAATCTCTGTAAACAAGGTACCAGGCCCGTATTTCCAAGTGGCTTATTTCCACAAAGTCAACCTTATTCCTCAAAGACAGTATTGTCATATCCAAGTCTGTGTGTTTCTCTCAAATATGACATTCCAGTCAAAGCTTTGGCAAGATAACCAATGTTTCCAATTGTATCCTGTTATAAGGAGAACAGATTCTTACTGAACTTATGCAAATAACTATATTGCCACAGAATAACCATACTCACAAAGAGTTTCCAAATTCTCGAGGGATCAGGTAGGGAGAAAAAGATAAATGTTTCAGTTTTGCTCACAAAGGTATAATTTCACTCAATTTCACTAAATTGCTATAAGTCATAGTTAGCATAAGAGAAAAAGATTTTCTTGAATCTGAGAAAACAAAACAAAACATCAAAAAATCAACAATAAAAGTCACAAAAATTATAATCATCCTCAGTTCATTCAGTCCTGTATAACCGGTTCTTGATCTTAATCTTCTGTTAGTAGTTTTATGGGGTCATCAGTTTCTCCATTAGATTTCTGTAATTTCTTACCCAGTTCAGTTCTGTGATCTGAAAGTTTATCAGAAACCTGTATTGCAGAGTGTCAGAGTCCTTTCCATGAATCCCTCTGAAGATGAGACATATTTGCAAAAGCAAAAAGCATCAGAGTAAAACAACTAACTGTAAATAACAAAAGTCTTAAAAATGACAATTGAGAGAAACTTGGCTATTTCTGTGATACACAACACCTTAAAATAATATTTAGAATTATGGCTGATAGCCAGGACAGATCAGAATTTTAGGAATGTTATATAATTTCAGAACATTTATATCAGTAACATTTATCCACATAATACCAACTAAGAAAGATTATCATCACTTTATCTGACAATGCTTCCAATGTAATTTAACAGACCAAATAAGCCTAATTAGTTTAGAATCTTCCACCTGGAAGAGAGCGCAAATTTCTCTATGAAGTCCCAGGGGCCCTCTGAAAATCCCTAGAGAAATCCTCCTCCTTCATCCAGGTCAAAAGAAAGCTTTTATTCAGGATTTGAAGGTTGTTTTTTTTAGGGAGAAGCTTGTCAAAAATATCAAAAGGTTTTAAAACACTTACTTAAAGTAAACAAGATCAAGAGATTGCTGATCTTGTCATTGTAAAACAAGGGTCAATGAAATAATGCTTCATAATAGTTAACCAAAGTGACAACAGCAAAAAAAACCTTAATAGAGAGGCCTTTTTTTTTTTTCTGAACATAAATTATTTTAACAAAACAGATTCTGTCTTTTAGGTAGACTTAGAGCCAGCCAAAAAGTTCAGGATAATCATCCTTTGAGAGAAAACCAAATTCTAATTTTTGTACCAGTTTACTTTTTCATATTAAAACCCATTTACTTAATTAGTTAGATTCATTTCAATCTTAACCAACTTGACCAGGTACAAAACTCTTCAAAATTTCTCTTACACAAACCTTCTACAACTTTCTTGTTACATTCAGAATTTGTCCCATGCTTGCTTTCTTACTTTCTAGTATATTAGGACAAATTTATCTTTCTTAACCAATCAAACAAAATATTTCCATTCTTTATACCCTCTTTACTGAAAACATACATTTTACTCTGCTTGAATACAGAGCCGTTTTCCCTATTAATTTCCAGTGGCTTTAATTACATGTTAACTAGAACTTTTAACCCTTACAGACCCTAGTAAAAAACTAAAACCTAAGCAATTATGAACTGTCTTTTATATGAACATTCTAAACACTTTTCCTAATTTCTAGAAACATGCCACTTTACAGTAAAACAAGGCACACTTTCTAATAGACCCAAATGCTTTTAGCCTCTTTGCAATAAGAAGCCAAAAGTAGATAACCTTACATTTAATAATTAATGTCTAATATCTTATTTGGAAATGATCTAGTTACTCAACGAATTTTATCATTTAAATTAACCTAGCAAAACTTCAAAATTTCAAGTTACCAAAAAGATTTTGGAAGTTATTTTAAATACACATACTATAAACTATAATTATTGCTAAAAAATGTTACCTATAAACTCTTATTTCATTTCTATCTAAATCATTTGTTCCCAATAATGATGTTTAGGTTACCCACAAAAACTTTGAGACATTAGACAAACAGCTAGCATTTAAAGCTATTATGCTGAGAAATTTCTAACAGACAACATGAACTTCTTTGACTGATAAACCCAGGCTGCATGTTTGCATCTCCACTGCTAATTCTGGAGGACATATCCAAACATTTTAATCAAACCAACAAACTTAAATTTTCATTAACCAAAGATTAATCCATATCATCTTAACTTAAAGGACAATGGGTTAATTTCTATTGCATTTAGAATTTATGTAAGTGCTTACTTTAATCCAGTTAAACAGAGCTCTTAGTTTTGGCCATACCATCTGGAAGTAAAGTCACACATATATAACTATACACATATAGACACACAGACAGAGTTTCCACAGCTATTGTTTAAAAAGTCACTGCCATGAATCAGGTATAATACAAAGCTCCCTAGTTATGAATCCAAATTTTGTTCTGAGCCTTTTTACTAATATTTGTGGAGAAGACACTCAAGATGCTAGATTTTTTTCTCTGCAAGGGCATGCTTATGACCTTTCCCCTCTTTTTTTTTTTCTTCAGTCTTAGGAATTAGTGATGGGCTAGATAGTAGTTCCTGGAGAGGGGAGATGATAATCCTTTTTGAGATAAAGGAACTGGGTGGAATCTGAACTGCCTCTAGAGCTGTATTTCCAGTCTTGCAAGGTTTTTCCAAGGACAGTTGGAAGTTACTGGGTTGTAAATGACATTCTAGATTGACCTACCTGTCTAACTACATCACAAGGGCACAGAGAAACCCCTCAAGTTTTCTCCAAGCTGGAGTTTCTGGGGCATAACCTATCCAACTGAAAGCGTTTCCAACTAGTTAAAATGCACCCAGGGGTGAGTCTCTGGGGATGGTTGAGGCATTCCCCATGGCAGTAAAGCTGGTGTCTGACTGACAGCAGCCAGAGAAAGGGTGCAAAGGCGCCTGAGTGCAGGCATCAACATAGTTATAAGATCTTGTCAAATCCCACTTAGCCCGGGCACTTAGTCCCTGAGCCAGCACAAGGCGAGGCAGGGAGGCAGGAGGCAAAGGCCTGGAGCTGATTGGGGGCTGGGGCTCCCTGTGTCTGGGGCTGAGAGTTAAGTACAGAAGGTCCAGGTTCTACTCAGGTCCAGCCTGAACTTAACCTCAACTTGGTGATGAGAGGAGGTGACAAACAGAAAGGAAAAGAGATCAGGCCTCACCCTCATGGCCTTTCCCCCAAGGGTTATTGAGATAGAGGTCACACAGCAGTTTCCGTGCCGGGGCACACAACACCATCAGGACAGTTCACAGAATAAATCACAGGTCTCCTATCCTCATAACCAATTCAGTAGGCCACCTAAAATGCTTAACGAGTTGATCGCCAAGAGAGGGCTCCCCACGTGGTTTCCGGGGTGATCAGGCCCGGAAACCAGAGTGAGGGCTCCCGGGGGTGGAGCCTTTGACACTTTAAAGATTTCCTTGTTTCTCTATTGCAAAGCTCAAAAGGAGCCCAAAATAGTCACTGTAACTTTAAGAGAGAGGAAAGAAAGGGGTCCATTACCTTGAAAATCTCCCCTGAACCTAGGTTCTGCCTGTGGGGTTCCTATAGCAAGGGGCGATGGGGCCGTCCCTGTGCATTGCATCCCTTGTACACCTTCCCTATTATGCCTGGCAGTCATGAGTGCCAGGTGAATTGTCCCAAAGATAAAAGAGCAGACAAAAACAGTGAAGAATTTTCTGCCGGTCTGGGGGACATTCTACCCAATTGCGTCCTGGAGCCATTCTCCCAAGAAGGGGTTCCCATACTCAACCAAAGGTTAGAGTTTGAGACTTTCCCGCAGTTCGGAGAGTGGTCAGGTGCCAGAGGGAGGGATAGCAATCCAGCCTTAGGAAAAGAAACCTGTCACGGGAGTCTTGGAGATTGGTGACCATCCTAATGACTTAAGTGGTCGACCTGCGCCCATGTGAAATTTGTCTATTAGAGATAGAGTCAGGAAGGAATGGATTAATTCATTCTCCATCACCGTCAGGCTTAAGGTACTGATTCTCTTCAGGCTGAATGTCACGATTTGCCCCATAGAGTAGCCATGGGCAGCAAACATGGATTCATACAGCTGTCCGAGAAGGTTCCCGATGGAGCAGTGAATTTAGGTCCATCCTTGAAAAAGAGAAAGGCACAAGGAAGACTAGAACTTTAGCTCATAAGGTGAAGCAAGCGGGCTCAGCAAGCCAAGGCGTCAAAAGGAAGACTTCCTGGACTCAAGGCCTGGAAGTAGCGCTGCTCTATTCAAATGGCGTGGGGACAGGGCCCATGGGCAGTGAAGAGCTGCAGCATGGCGACAGGACCCAACAGGTCTTAGTCTTCTATTATTGGATAGGGAAGTATTCCCAGCCAGACATTTTAAAACATACTCAGGCAAAGTTGATGTAACCTCTTCATAAAGAAAATCAGCTCAAGCATTCCAACCTTTATAATCTTATCTACACTTAGACCTTTATATTTCACCAATTCAATTATAAGCTGAGTCAGGGTTTAAACCTAGTCATCATTTTCTGTGTTTCCTTTCTAATTTGGCTTTTTTTCATAAATACCAATAAAAATTATGAGAGCTCTCACAATTTTTTCCCCAATTTAGAAGTTTTCCGAATTTGAATGATCCATCGTCTGGCCGAATTGACGAGTAGGATCTTTTTTTTTTTTTTTTAAAGATTTTATTTTTTCCTTTTTCTCCCCAAAGCCCCCCAGTACATAGTTGTGTATTCTTCATTGTGGGTCCTTCTGGTTGTGGCATGTGGAACACTGCGTCAGTGTGGTTTGATGAGCAGTGCCATGTCCGTGCCCAGGATTCGAACCAACGAAACACTGGGCCGCCTGTAGCGGAGTGTGCGAACTTAACCACTCGGCCACGGGGCCAGCCCCAACGAGTAGGACCTTAACAGCGACTCGACCAAAGCTTAACCAAGGACTTAAAGAGGCGTCCCCAAAAGAGATCCAGAAAATTCACTCCCAAAAATAGCCCAAGAAAGTAAAGGCCTTCATTGCACAGCAAGCAACAAAGGTTGAGATGACAAAGGCCCCTTATGAAAGCAGTTGGGACCTCTTATGACAAACTTCTCCGAGAGCTTATACAACCAGACAAAGAGTGTGTCCCAGAAGCCCAGTCTACTCGACTGGCTGCCAAGATGCATGCCAGTACATGCATCCTCCGATGGCGGAGACCAGAAAGGTCACAAAACTAAGCTCTCAAGACGTAGAAGAAGACAAAAGGCCCAGACAACAGGCTTCTAGAGACGCCTGTATCTTATGACAAACAGAAAGACAGAGACAAGGAAAAGTCTATCTCTGGGAGGAAAAGGATCTACAACCAGTGAGTACTCAAATCCTAGAGTCTCTGAATACAAAAAGCTAGCCTCACCAACATTTTCTCCTGCTAATCTAAATTTAAAAGAGCAAAAAGAACTCACCACTCTTGCTTCCATTGGACTCTGCTGGCAGAGATCCGGGAGACTGACGTGGTAAGAACTGTCACCTCTTGCTGGCTCTCATCAGGGGTCCAGGATCTCTTGGCCGCAGCAGTCCAGGAGCAAGCAGTGTCCAGCCAGTGAAATTTTATCCTGCCGACTGCACCAAACTGTAGGGGAGGAAGACATTTCCTCTTCCCAAATGTGGGTTCGTTTGGCCAGAGCACGAATTAAATTCACATGAGACAGAATAGCAAGAGAAAATTAAACAAAGCTTTATGAGGAACCATGGCCCAGGGCCTTTCTTCCCAAAGGAAGAAAGGGCACCGAAGAAGTGAGGTGCACAGAGTGGTTATATACCCCCAAACAGGGTGTTTCACATGTGATTGAAATGTCCCTTTTACAATAGTCACGAGATTGCCCTCTGCACAGAGCTTGATGGACACAGCAGGTAGTGGTCTGCTATCTCGGAGGGAGTAGCAGGAGGCAAGTCTATTGTCTTGAGCTGGGTGGTCACAGGTGAGCTCAGCAGTCAGTTCCCAGCTTAAGGAAAGATGCTTAATCCTTAAAGAAATGCCAACATTGGGACGGGGAGGGAAGTCAGTTACAGGAGGTTACCAGACAAGCACAATAAAATGCAGATTTAAGTCCTTGCCTTTGGTATTGATTAAGAGTTTCTAGAGAGAAGGTCATCTCCTTTCTTCCTGGTACAGAGAGGGAGGCACCTTTTACAGATAGAGATTTACCTTACAAATATTTTGTAAATGTGTGCTAACAAAGGGCAAGTTCCATTCCTCAGAGCCTCCTTCCCTGTCCCAGTTTATCAAAAGCAATCAGCCTCAAATCATCCTGGTGCCGAAGAGACATATCTGGGGGTGGCCATTTCCAGGTCCCTTACATTATGAATAATTCAGGTAGCACAAGAATACAGTCAAGATAAGCTGTAATCCCATCATTCAGCTAAAACCACTGTTAAACTTGGTGTATAGACTTCTTGAATGTTGGGCTGTCTTTGTCTGTTGTTATTGAGTATTTATTTTATCTAATTAGACCACTTGTTCAGATTCTGTGCTGATTAAGCAATTTTATGATTATAATTTGGCAATAGGAAAAGAATATGCTCTTCATGTGGAAACAAGTATTCTGGTTACATTGATGGGTATGTTTCTTGTAGTAAATTAAGAAATTGGCACGTTATAGATTATTTATCTCTCATTATATGTCAGGTATTGTTACCAAACCTGAAGTGAGTTTGCTCACCCGTTCCGCAGCAAGCCAATCTCTGACAATGGGTGTGGTGGAAGAAAGTACGAATTTTATTTTTGCACAGCGCTGAGGAAGGAGAGAGGGCAGCTAATGCTCAAATCCCAAACTCCCCGAAAAGCTAAAAGGAAGGGTTTTTATTTGGGGTTTTAGGTAGGGGAGGGGGAGCATATGGCCTTACTGGTCAGAGCTTTCCCACCAGCCTGTCTTCGGCCTTGAGACTACTTGCGGAGAGGAGGAAGCCTGTGACCTTGCTGGTCAGCAGCTTTCCCACCAGCCCGTATCTCTTTGCGGGAGGAGGTAGTCCAGGTGCTTGTCCTTGACGGTGTCTATCTCTATGGAGGATAGCGGATTCTGGAGCCAGGAAGCCAGAGAGTAAGCAAGGAATGAGTGTTTTGGTTTTAACCCCATATATGCTGTGTTTAATGTGGGGAAACTGATATCAGGGTCGGTATCAGTATGATGAATACCCTTGTAATTTATCTTTGCACAGTTGACTCATCATTTCCTTACCAACCATATGTTTTAGTTACAGAAGCTGCAGTGAATTCTGTCAGGGCCCTGAAGCATGGTTTGTTCCCATGAAAAAGAGCTTATTGAAGATTGATGTCCACATGTTCCTGGCAGCAGGCTTGAGCCCTAAGTATGCATTTGGAAGTATTAGAGAAGAGAATATAAAAGAGATAATAAAATCAATAGTTGTAGCTTGTTAGGAGAAACTCCCTCATTTTCTAATTGTACCTAGAGAATTACTTTAGTCAGTTTAGAGATAGCAGCGTGTATGTGCTTTGTCTTGCTCCCGAGTCATGGTTGCTGGAAATTAGCTACAGTGGGCCACCAAAGGATTTTTACAGTCCTTGAAGTCATTCAAGTAGAGAGAACTGCATGAAGTATTTGTAATTGAAAAGTATGACTACCTGCTTTTAGTAGCCCAGAACTTGGTAATAATGTCCTTAACTGAAAGCAAGGATATGATATATTTTAACTGAGCAAAACAGCTTAATATCTAAAAAGAATTTCTGTATCACTAAAGAAGAAAAATACCTTGCTAGGACCAAGTTTAGGAAACAAATACTCTTTTTTTTTTTTTTTTTGGAGAAAGATACCCTCTCCAGAAAAAAAATGACTTGTCTAGCTAGGGAAATGCATTGTTTTGCTTAGAAACCAGCTTGACATTTTGTTTGAAGTCGGAAGTAGTTACTAAGCTGTGAGTTTATGTTCTGTAGATGTAACCTCATTTATTGACAGTTCTAATCCAGTGATTAAAAAAAAATGTGACGGTGAGGAGAATTAGAACCAAAATCATCTAATTGTTATAATGTCAATATGTGTTATATTTCATTGTGGTTGTAGAAATGCATTTTGAAACTTGGAGGAAAATAAAGGTTGCCTATATGATCTGACATCATAATATCAAAAAATAGATAATGTGTTGGGAGTTCTTGGAATATAGGACTCAGCGTATAATTGGACTCACAGCTGAGATTTATCATAGCAATGTAGTAAAGGTACACTGCCTTTCTAAAATTAGCATAAGGAGAAAAGATACAGGTGGAATCTGGAAAAATCCCTTTGCAGGCTTCCTTATGCTCTCTCCCTCCCATGAGCGGTCACACTGAGTGCATCCTCCAGCAATAAAAATGCCGCAACATGTGTGCAACGTTTCTGCCAGGGAAGCCTGTTAGAGACTCAACAGCCAAGGTTTTTATTGTGGGCTGGTCACGTAAGCACCTTCTGCTTAGCACGTACCAAAATTCCAGACTTCCAGAAGGAAAGTAGGTGTTCAGCATGGTCCACGTTGTTTATACAACCAAGCCAGGCACAGTGAGCCACTCTTATCAGTTAGGGAAAGTTTTCTATCAGTGTAGGGAACTCTTTATGAATAAAGTTCCCAGATGCCAGCCATAGGCCAACCTTGCAAGCAGACCTTTGTGAGGATAGTCTCAGGCCTGCCATGTTAACTCTTTTCTGTGCATGTGGGTTGAATGTATAATAATAGATCAAAATTAGAGCATTCTATAATTGATCACATTCAGACTCTGCCTAAGGGAGGAAGTGGGCTACTTTGATAAGAGTAACCTTAAATATATGATTTCTTTTGGGGGCATGTAAAAAACTTTGGGGAGCCTTTTAGGTTATGTCAAAGAGTGACAGCTTATTTCTAAGGTATTTTTTAAAATCTTGGATATATTAACTAATTTTTTCTTTTGCTTCCTTTTTTCTCCTCATAGTGTTGCAAATAGTTAACTGAGAGAAGTGTGTTAATATTAAAATTTGGGTGGCATTCCTTCCCTACACATTAACTTAGAAATTGACATTAAACCATTCTTTAAGAAAGAAGTCCAAGCGAATGTTAAATTTTTATTTTTTTGAGGAAGACTGGCTCTGAGCTAACATGCGTGCCCGTCTTTCTCTACTTTATATATGGGACACCTAACTCAGCATGGCTTGCCAAGCGGTGCCATGTCTGCACCTGGGATCTGAACTGGCGGACCCTGGGCCGCCGTAGCGGGACGTGCACACTTAACTGCTGTGCCACTGGGCCAGCCCCCGAATATTAAATTTTTGTTCTATGGTTTTGCTTGAATTTAACTAGAAAACTGAAAGTTAGTTTAAAATAACAGACCTCTCCATTTGATAAGATTTAAAGATTTTATTTTTTTTCCTTTTTCTCCCCAAAGCCCCCCGGTACATAGTTGTATATCCTTAGTTGTGGGTCCTTCTAGTTGTGGCATGTGGGATGCTGCCTCAGCATGGCCTAGATGAGCGGTGCCCTGTCGGCGCCCAGGATTTGAACCAGCGAAATCCTGGCCCGCCGCAGCGGAGCACGCAAACTTAACCACTCTGCCACGGTGCTGGCCCCTCCATTTGACAAGATTTAAAAACGGATTGATTGTGCTATCTGGGCATAATTTGATTCAGGTGATACTTTTTTTCCCCCCTTATGTGAAATTGAAGGAATTGCTGTACCACTTTAATGCATTTGCCTGGTAAAGTTAAAAATATCGAAGTCTGTACACCAAAGTGTTCACATTGAGTATCTTTTGAGAAAGGTTTTCATAAGTAATTGTTATTTCTTCTGGGATGTTTTGGTTTCTTTTATTATTTTTTTTCATAATGAAAATACACTATGTTGGAGAAAAGCTAATAATTTAGTTAGTTGGTAGGTTAACAATGAGAGATTGATACTTTTCTGACACCAGTTCTCTGATGTCACCTGGCTGTCCTGCAATTCTGTTGAGTTATGATGCTGATCACCTCGAGTTAATGCTAGATCCCACAAGTTACGGGCAAAGTCTTCCTGAAAACTGCCTTCCCTTCAGCAAGTCTTAGGACCACCCATCCTTCTGACTGACTGGCTAAATTCAGGGATTCCCATGACTATCTCAGGTTTGTTAATTTGCTAGAACTAGTTCCAGAACTTCCCAAAAGCGCTGTATTGACAATTACAGTTTTATTGTAAAGGGTACAACTCAGGAACAGCCAACTGAAGGAGATGCATAGGACAAGCTCTGGGAGGATCCTGAAAAAGGAGCTTCCATGCTGTCTCCCCTTAGACTCAGGACACATTACTCTACTGGCACATCAAAGTGTTCACCACCCAGGAAGCTCCTCAGGCTCTGGATGTCCAGAGTTTTATTGGGGTCTTATTATGTCACTGGCCACTTGTTTAAGTTCAGTCTACAGCCCCTCTCCTCTCCCTGGAGGTCTAGGGGCTGGGAATGAAAGTTCCAACCTTCTAATCATATGCTTGGTCTTTCTGGTATGGCCATCCCCTGTTTCTGGTAAGTACCTGAGAGCCCACCTTGAGTCATCTTGTTAGCATAAAGTCAGGTGTGGTCAAAAGGGGCTTCTTATGAATAACAAAAGAACACTCCCTTCACTCAGGCTTCTTGGAGCTCTGTGCTCCAACAGGGGATAAAGACCAGGTTTATTATATTATACATTTTAATATTTTGCCTCTGGTTTTGTAAGGTTCTTGTTATGAGGAGCGCAAATGATAGATCCAATGAGGAGGTGGTAATTTGCAAGGCTACAAGAGATGAGGAGCAGTAAGGGACATAGGGATTTTATTGGAAACCCACCAAAGGAACTGGTGAGTGGGGTTCTAGGTACTTCCGCTGTAACCATCTTTGCTGCAGACATCTTTGCCACGAGCATTTTCACCATATAACTAATTGGCTGTGAGGCAATTTTGCCGTAGAAGATGAAATAACTGGTTGACAGTTTGGTTTCAACTAGAAAATATGGTGATAAAACTTACTGGAGGTGTAAAATAAGAGAGTGTAAGGCCAGATTGCATACTCTACTGGAAAATGATAACATACCAGTTTGCAGATCTTTCAGTGAGCACTGTCATCCCCACCTATCAAAACCAAACGGCAAATATGGAAGAGGTGGCTTGTCATTCACAGCAGTCTTCAAAAGCATTAATTATCAATTCTTTAGCTTAAAATTTAGATACAACGGCTTGTTCTCTAATACTGTCTTTACCAAATTGATCACGTAATATTAGAAGTTGGAGGCAAAAGAATCAAGCTCCTCCTCCTATCCCCCTCCCGCCAAACATGATTACATGATTCTTGATGAGTATTTTTCTTGAAAATGGTAAAAAGTTTTTGCTATTTGATAGTGGAGAACATTGATGCAGGGTCAGTGAGCTGAGGAGTGAAAAGAAAGATTTCTTGGACTCAAGATCTGGCGGTAGTGCTCTTATTTAGAGAATAGTGTGGAATAGCATGGGGGCAGGACCCATGGGCAGTCAGAGCTGCTGATGCAAAAATGAGCTGAGGGTAGGGCTAATTTTAAGGCATAGGTATGTGAGTTATCTCTTTACAAGACAAAGGAAAGAATATGAAAAAAAAGTTAAAATGTGCAGGTGGGGTCTGGCTATTGGGTGATCCCATAACTTTTAGATAAGAATCAAATCGGATTAAGTAAAGGCCAGAAGCCACCACTCTAAATCAGTTACATGAGGTTGCCAGACAGTAACCAACTTAAGTTCTTGCCTTCTCCATTAAGAGTTTCCAGAGATAAGGCCATCCTGCCTTCCTTTACAAATGCAAATGTCTCTCATCAAAGGGCAAGCAAATTCCAGTCCTGGGAGTCTGCTTCTCATCTGCACTTTTAAAATTAACCAGCCTAAAATAATCCTCATCAAACATGATGTGGACAGAATTCTGGTATTTGGCACAAAATCTGGCTTAGATGATTTAGTGAAATATAAGGAGTGGGCATGTGATGGAACATTTAAATGTAGTCCAGATATGTACTACATGCTTCATTGTGTCCTTTTTAATGTCTTTCTTTTATTTTCTGTTATTTTTCTTTTTAAGGCAAAATTGCCTTACGTCCAATTAGTTATGCAGTGAGAATGTTTGCAGCAAAGATGTCTGCAGCAAAGATGCTTAATGAGAAAATACTGGACGTGGGTGAGTGACTATGCCTCTGGGATGGGAACTAGAAAGCCATCAGGAATTGGAGACATCTGGAGAAACACTGTTTCTTTTATTGGCCTTGTTTGCTCTGCATTTCTGCTCTATCATCACTTTGCCTCTGATTGTTTTCCTCTTTCCTCCTTTTGACTTTCTGTGTCCTTCTCTACCCTAGAGCTTCTGCTTCCTCATAGTTTCTGCTTCCTCATGAATTCTTAGAGATCCAGTTGTAGTTCTTACTTGGTTATGCATATTTAAAACTTGAGTGCTTATGAAGTGTCAGCCTGTCATCCTTACTGGCTCTTTCTTAGGCTAGTCAGGTGGCAGTTGGAAATTGAGAGTAGTAGTCTTAGGCTCAGAAGCCTAAAGGGAAGACAGGCTTATTACAATGGAAAGCGCTTCTAGAACAAGATTAAAATATTTCTGAGTGCTTAAAATGTTAAGGATATCAGTCCTTTTCCTAATACCAAAAGCAAAATTCTTAATATAAAAGATTGATAAATGTCATGACATAAAATTTGAGTTTAATGTATTTAAATAAATGTTTAACTTTGGATTTACTTTTAGAAAGAAATTCTAAATCCTGAGATCAAATCAAAATATTTGCTTATGTATTTTTTCTTATTCTTCCAGTCTTTTAATCCGTAATGTTTTTTTAAGTGAAAAGGATTTACTTTTTTCTCTCAATTGTTTAATTATTCCATTTCTTAATTAATCAATCATTTGCCCACTGATTTGTAAATGCACCTTTATCTGTGTCTTCAAATATAGAAGCCATAAAATAAGATTCATAAATGCAGTTTCATAAATAAAATATTTCATGTCAAAAAGCACTGTAAATCCAAAGAAAAAGAAGTCAAAACAAAAATGAGAAATTTGGAAAAAATATTTGCAACACATATTAGTAAGTGCTAATCTCCATTAATATATAAAAAGCTTCTAAATGAAATCAAGATTGTAGTTTAAAATGAGCAATGGGCATGAACAGACACTTCACAGAAAAACAAATGACACTTAAACCTATGAAAGAATTTATGAGTTCAAGCTCATTTATAAGAGAAATGAAAAATAAAACTATAGGAAGTTAATAGTTGGCAACTTTGTTGGAAAGACTATGCAAAAACTGGCATTTACAGAATGTTTGTTAGAGTGGAAAATAGTATACTTATGGAGGACACTTTGGAGATATTTATCAGAATTATAGTTGCCTTTATTCTTTGATCTAGCGATCCCTCTTCTAGAAATATGTGAAACAAATTGCATATGTCACGTTGCAGAGTGTTTTATAATAGCAAAAGATTGGAAACAATCCAGGAGCCCATTAGTGTGGGACTGGACAAACTGGTACATTCACATAAGGGGATACTAGGTTGCTGTAAAAATGAACGAGGAAGCAGTCTCTGCGATGATACATTGTTAAGTGAAAAAGTGAAATATACATGTTCACATATGGTAAAAAAAGTAACACTGAGATTTATATAAAAATGATTATCTGTAGGTGCTAGGGGAATGGGGCAGGTGCATCCAGGGATGAGAGCAAGAATTTTCTATGTATAATTTCCTTTTGGAGGGGTAGCAGAATTGATATGTTTGGAAGGTTCCAGTGACAAGATACACCTTTAATTTTTTTTTTTTAAGATTGGCAACTGAGGGGCTGGCCCCGTGGCCGAGTGGTTAAGTTTGCGCGCTCCGCTGCAGGCGGCCCAGTGTTTCGTCGGTTCGAATCCTGGGCGCGGACATGGCACTGCTCGTCAGACCACGCTGAGGCAGCGTCCCACATGCCACAACTAGAGGAACCCACAACGAAGAATACACAGCTATGTACCGGGGGGCTTTGGGGAGAAAAAGAAAAAAATAAAATCTTAAAAAAAAAAAAAAAAAAAAGATTGGCAACTGAGCTAACAACTGTTGCCAATCTTTTTTTTTTTTTCATCGCTTTTTCTCCACAAATCCCCCCAGTGCATAGTTGTATATTCTAGTTGTGAGTGCCTCTGGTTGTGCTGTGTGGGATGCTGCCTCAACATGGCCTGATGAGCGGTGCCATGTCCGCGCCTGGAATCTGAACCAGCAAAACCCTGGGCCACCGAAGCAGAGCGTGCGAACTTAACCACTGGGCCGGTCCCTCATTTTTACTGTAATGTTTTGTATATTTCTAAGGTATATTGTGTTCACTTATCTGTTGATTTCTTTTACACACTGGTCTTTAAACTCTGTTGTAATATAAGTTTTTTTTTTTTTAATAATCATAGCCATGCTCACTCATTTATTCCTTTTGATTAGGTTTTTATTCAACTTATATAATTTAAATGCCTCCTGTGCCATGGACGCTGGACATATAGTTATGCATGCAGTAGTTTCTAGATTTTCTCAGGGAGATCAATAAGCTAGGAGAAGTATAATAGAGTTAAGTACAGGGTACATAGGATGGTGACCTAACAGTATAGGTGATATGAAGCCAAGATAGGAAGGGAGAAGAGGACTTTGCAACATTGGACCTCAAGGGAATTTTATCACCTGAGTTGTACACTAAGGCAGAACCCCACTTTGAGGCCAGGTACCTGGGCTTACATTGGGAGATCTTGTTTTCTGAACGACTGTTGGTATTGTGACAGTGCACTTACCACTATATATATATTACCACCAAATAATATAAATTCCAATTATTAGAGGTTCCAAGGGACCTAATTTTGTCCATTAGGTGTTCCTGCTAAAATTACTGTACTTTTAGGGCGCTAATCATGTCAGTCATAAATGCAGCCTTTTTCATGATGTCCCTAGATAAAATTTTGTCCATTTTTATTTTGGGTTGATCATCATCCATTCCTTTCTCTTGGAATCATGATAGGCAGCCTGGAGTAATTTCCAGATTATTTTCATTTTGTAGAAACTTAAAAATCTGTTGAAGTAATATAAAGTGTCTGACTTAAATTCTGCTTGGGGGTTCGTTTTTCTCAGAATGGTCCCTCTGACATTAAACCAAATATAGTGAAGTCAAGGGGTCAGTATATCTTGTAGTAATTTTAGTGACTGATCTATAATTGGTAATTTGATACTTTTGGATCGATTATTTTCTAGTTCAGACTACACAATATGTCTGTTAGTCCCTGGGATCATACAATCAGTGTATCATATTATATAAGCATTGCACCCTGGGTCTGAAATTACATTGCTGTAATGTAATGTAAGATATAGACATAGCCACTTTGAACAGATTATGTGTACCTCTTAAAACCAATGAATTTCTACCAGACTCGTGGAGGTTTAGAATTTGTAGGAGTCCACTAAGCATTAAGACTTTTGGGACTCAGCTTATGTTGGAATAATGTAAAGTGGCCTGCCGTCTTGCGTTAGTATATTTTCCTATAACCCTGATTGATTGGCAGCCTAGTGGCAATTTGGTTGCTGATGATGATATGTAAGCTCCTTGCTGGTATGTACAAGGATTTGTGTCTTTGTAGACAAAGGATTTTTGTCCTTTTAGAATGTTGTGCTTCCAAATCTTAGAACTGCCTGGCACATAGTAGATGCTCATTAAACGTTGAATAAACATTGGTATGAATGTAATACCAATATGTATATGATACATATGTATCATCCCCTAAATGCAAACAGTATATTTCACATTCGTTTATATATTTTTTTATTGAGGTTATGATAGTTTACAACATTGTGAAATTTCAGTTGTACATATTATTTGCCAGTCACCTTATAGGTGTGCCCTTTCACCCTTTGTGCCCACCCCCCACTCCCCTTCCCCCTGGTAACCACTAAATAGTTCTCTTTGTCCATGTGTTTGTTTATATTCCACATATGACTGAAATCATAT
This sequence comes from Equus asinus, assembly GCF_041296235.1. NCBI lineage: Eukaryota > Metazoa > Chordata > Mammalia > Perissodactyla > Equidae > Equus > Equus asinus. Next base: position 59,179,345 of record NC_091820.1, on the reverse strand, counting down.
CTGGCTTTCTCTATCTGGCTTATTTCAGTTAACATCATACCCTCAAGTTCCATCCATGTTGTTGTGAATGGGACGGTTTTGTCATTTTTTATGGCTGAGTAGTAGTCCATGGTATCACACCGTATCTTCTTTATCCAGTCAGTTGATGAGCACTTAGGTTGCTTCCATGTCTTGACTATTGTGAATAATGCTGCACTGAACATAGGGATGCATAAGTCTCTTTGAATTGCTGATTTCAAGTTCTTTGGGTAGATAGCCAGTAGTGGGATGGCTGGGTCATATGGTATTTCTATTTTTAGTTTTTTGAGAAATCTCTATACTGTTTTCCACAGTGGCTGAACCAGTTTGGATTCCCACCAGCAGTGTATGAGGGTTCCCTTTTCTCCACAACCTCTCCAACATTTGTTATTTTTTGTCTTGGTGCTTATAGCCATTCGAATGGGTGTAAGGTGATATCTTAGTGTAGTTTTGATTTGCACTTCCCTGATGATCAGTGATGTTGAGCAACATTCGTTTATATTTTTATGTATCTTGCACAGTTGTTTTTGGGTACTTGCACTAGTAATTCTTTATGATTTATGAGTAAAGAGTTTGTACATTTAATAATTTGATTCATTAGGTTGCTAGATTGCCCTTTGAAAATGTTCCAGTTCTACTGTCGTTCACAGATTATAATAGTTTTCTCAAAAACAATAATATATGCAAATGGTAAATAGTACAAAATTCAATTTGTACTAAAGTTGATCTAGGTGAAGTTTTCTTCCCACCCCTAATTTCTTAGTCCTCAGGCTTCCTTCTTCCCAGATACAAGTACTATTACTAATTTCATGTGTAACCTTTCAGAGATAGTCTCTGCATGTGTAAGTCAATAGTCTTGTTATAAAGTCGGCATATTGTAGAAACAATAGACTAACTGAAAAATAAATTTGTAGACCAATCTCTGATAGTGATATATAAGCAAATAGCCTGAATATAAACTTGGTGAGAAGAATCTAGGAGCAAATTCATGATTAGTAGACAAGCAAGAGGTGTTCATGCCAACCTTGCAAGGATGGTTCAGTTTTAGGGAATCTGTGAATATAATTCACCACATTTTAGGCCAAAAAAAAACCACATCGCATCCTCATGAGCGACTCTACAAGTCATACTTCTTTATAGCACCTTTATAATTCAATTAAAATCATTGATCTATTTGGATCTTATTTTGATGTCATAGTCATATAATGATCTGACATTTGATTTTAAAGGGCTAGCCAGTTGTCTAGTACTATTTCTTGAAAATCCATCTTTTGCTCCCTCATTTAAAATTACATCTGTCAAATATTAAATTCTCATAATTTATTTGAGTCTGCTTCTGGACTCACTGGTTTGTGTCATTAACTGTCTTTTCCTGTGACAGTATGGAATTATTTTGATTGTGTGAATATTATAAATGTTACTGTTTGCTATGCCCACTTGCTGCCTGTCCACATTTAGATTCATTTATGTGATGCCATTTTGTATACTCTACGTTTCTTGGTTCTGCATAATATTTGCATCAGTGACTATTCATTATGGCTCTTGACTACTCTGCTTTAACAATTTACTAGAGTAGTCTCCATATTGAATTTTTTCATTATTGTATTTTATGTCAATTTTACCCATAGTTTTGATTTTGCCAGCTGCTGTTATATTTTTTTTCTGCCAAGTGTCCCATAATGATGTCACATGATATATACATATATGGTCTTTATAACAGAAAAATATACATCTTAAAATTAATATTCATATTCATAGAGAATCCTCTGCCTTTGCCATATGTCTTTGCATGGCTCAAATAGTAGGGCCCTTTGTCATATATAAGTCATTCAATTTTATGTTCTAAAAATCATCAGTTTTAGCGTTGAACACATGACTCTGGACTATATTCATCAGAATACTTGGCACTTAGTTTGAAATAAAAATTCATGGATACTATAATTTATTTCACAGTTTACTTATTAATAAGGCTTTTGGTTGTCCCTTTCAAAAATAATGGTGCAGTGAAAACTTGATCCATGTGTTGTTGTATGAGTATTTCTATATGGTATCCTTGCAAAGTTGGTAAAAAATATGAAGTTTTTATTTATTAGCATTCTTCCCAAATTTCCCATCCAAAAATGTTTTAATGTATACCACAGTGTTATTATTTAACCATTTTATGGTTGCTTAAGTACTTTTCTTCGAAATATACAAGATTCTGGACTGTTTAACCTGTATTTTAGCCCTATATCACAAAACACGTTTTCCAAAATTTTCCTTGCATACCAGGCATTTCACAAGGATATTATAAGCTTGATTCAATTTGCTTTATTGAATTTGTAATAAATCTAATTTTCAGCACATAGAAACATCTAAATGCGTGGTAACCTATTTTTAGAGTAAAGTTTTTTGGGGGTGTATGCCATTCTGTTCATTAATTTTTTTAAGTAAACTTTTTGTTTTTAGTACAGTTTTAGATTTACATAAAATTTACAGAGTTCTCATATACCCCACACTCAGGTTCCCCTATTAACATCTTATATTACTACATTTGTAGTAATACATTGTACTTATATAATTATACGTAATATATTGTACTTATATAATTATAAAAATATAATTGTACTTAGATTAGTACATTTGTCACATTCTCCCTCTCCCCAGGCCCTGGTAACGTCTAATCTACTTTCAGTCTCTTCTCTGTGAATTTGCCTATTCTAGGTACCTCATGTAATTGGAGCAATACACTATTTGTCCTTTTGTGTATGGCTTGTTGTGCTTAGCATTATCTTCAAGGTTCATCAGTGTTGTTGCATGTGCCAGAACTGCATTTTTTTTTTTTGTGACCAAATGATGTTCCATTGTATGTATATGCCACATTTTGTTTATATACCACATATATTTGTTTATATACCACATTTTGTTTATCCGCTATCTAATAGATAGCACTGATCTAGAACATGCATGTAATGTTTTTGGTTAATTGTTTCCTCTTTTATTAAGCTAATTGAGTTGGTCAGAGTAAACTGTACTATAGAGAATTATTTACCTCTTGCAATAAAAATCTTTAAATTGGCTCTGGAGTATTAAGATAAAATTTTGGTCACTGGAATTATGAGGCATCCATATTAATAGCATAAAGCTACCCAAAAATTAACAAAAATGTTTTCTTATTCTAGATGCAATACCTTTGGCATCACTGTCTATTCTCCTAGGTTAAAATTAAACAATAACACTAATTGGGTATATAGTTCTCTGTGATTTAAAAAATACTCTTTTAGCTATTGTTTTTAATGTAGGTCATAGGATGTTGTGTAGAATTATTATCCGCTTCCTGAACATCTGTTCTTTTTCATTTTTTCCTTCCTATTCCCTTCGTATTTTCTGAGGGCCTTTAGTCAGTTTCTTTAGGGAGGAATAAGTTCAAATTGATACCTATCACTCAAAGAATTGTTTTCTTCCCCCATTATACAATGTATAAAAACATTATAAAAGGCATAGGTATTCATTGTAAAAAATTTGAAATAAAGTATAGCACAGTTAAAAAAAGAACAAACCACTCAGATTTTGGGTACATTTCTTTCTAGTATGTGTATGTATATTGGTAATATTTTTAGATGGCTCTTAAGTTAACAGGAACATTTTCCTATCATTAAATATGAATGCATACAAATCTCTCATTTGGACCATGATTATTTTGTATAACATTTACCTCTTTTTTAAACATTAGGATTATTTTAAGTTTTAAAAAATAAAATTAGAACATAAAATTAGATATACTTATGGAAATATCTTTGTATGTATATCTCCCTGATGATTTATTATAAACTTGTTAGAGACCCAATTATTGTTTTTTGTCTGTTTTGCATCTCTTGATTAATTGATGATCAAAGTCAAGTGTAAAGTAATTAGACCCACATTTAAGATGCAGGTATTGTTTATATATCCCTATACCTCTTCACACTTAGTTCATTCTCACGTCTGACAAACATGATCTTCCTGTGCCCAGCTGTTACTCACCATTCTTAGCCTTCCTCTTCCAGCCCTATGTTATGAAATGGCTCTGTTACTTTTTCTGTCACCAAATGATATACTTTCAACGGTTGCAAGATTATTTTACCCGTTTAATCTGTTTTCCCAGCACTTTTCTACCAAATACAACTATTCCTCCTCATTTAAATACCTCTTAATCATCCCTTACCTGTTTGTTCTATTGCAGACAGCAGTCTGTTTTATACAATATTCCTTTTTTTATAACTTTTGATAACAATAGTTCACATTAACTGAGCATATAGTAAGTGTTACACCCTGTTCTGCATGAGCATTAACTCAGTTTTAGTGCTCAGGAAGTAAATTCTAATATTATCCCCTATTTTTTTTAGATGGGGTATTTGAGGTCAGTTACACTCAGTACCATTGCCCCCAAATGTCACAGAGTGAGTCAAGCAATTCAGCCCCAGGGTCTCTGCTCTGTAGGCTCTAATTATCTTTATAAATGATGCTGTAGTTGGAGGTATAAATGAGGTCCTTTTCAATGTCCAGTGGTGACTGTGTTCCTAGGAAGATCAGGAACTTTTTAAGAATTGCTTTTTTTAAAAAAAATTTGAATGCTGGACCAGCAAAGTAGAAACAGTCAGAACACTTTATAGGATAGGTGTGTCAGGATGAATGGGGATGCCTTTCCAGTAGAACACCTGGATGGGACCCTCGTCTTCATGGTTTTCAAACATGGCAGACACAACGAGCTGTACAGAAATGACTTTTAATAAAGGCCATTTCCTCCCAAGGTTGTTTCGTTTTAGAGATCGCTAAACGTAGAATTGTTTTAATCGCTTATACTTGATATAATAATCTCACCAACTCTGATGTTAGTATTGTTTTTATTTTGTTTCAAAGACAGGTTATCAAACCAATAGAAGTTCAGAACTCACCCAAGAATGGCCAGCCAATAAATTGTAGACTTCCTTATTGAACCCATCTGTTATGATGCACGAGCCTAAGCTCTTAATTGCCTCAGGATACTATAGTGTCATCTTTGGACTTTCCTAATTACCCTTCACCTCACTGGTATTTCCTCTTGTGATGTCTCCATCCTAACAACCTTGTTATACACATGTTTTTGCAACTTAACCACACTCCGTGGAAGAAGCCCTTTAGAATGAGACTTGTTCCAAAGTACTGCATTGGCTTCCCAAGTAGAGAACTGCCTTTTGGTACATTTCTTTGGCTACCGGGGCAGAGAGATTCCTGGGAGCCAACCTGCCACCAAGTCAACTCTTGCCACAGATGTTTCTTTCCAGGTTCAGCTTTGGAAATTAAGGCCCTGCTACCTTCAGGTCTTCAGCCTCTGTTTGACTTCCAATCTCATCCACTGATGATTGTAGAGTTAAGTCAGGTGGGGAATCATTCCATCACATAGGCCGTAATGTTGCTGGGAAGAGGGCTGTCTCTGTAAGAGGGGAAAAATTGTATTCATATAAACTATAGAATAAGTTCTAAACTGTAATGCATTGTCCAATTGGTTGATTTTAAAGAAAACTCATTAATAACATAGCTTTACTGTGCCAAGACTAACTGTCTTATGTCTGTGTTCCTATTAATTATTATCTACCATGAGCCTTACAGATATTCTCTTCCCTGCATCCTCTAATGAGTTAATTATAATTGGTGTTAATGTCATCTACATTGTGCAGATAATCAAAGTGTGAATTGGGAAGAAAATAATTTTAACAAAATCAGAATGCTTTTAAGTTGCAGTTTAAATTGGAAGGCTCAATTCATGGCATTTTACATTCCAAGGAAAGCTTTGCATTGTTTAGGATTCACTTAACTCATACATGTCAAAGGAAGAAAAGCATGGCTGACCTTCACACATATGAAAATTTTCCAATACTTGCCTGGCAGCAGATGACCCGTAATCACTTATATATTTCTCTGGGGCATATGTGTGGTTCCTCAGCAGTTAAGCATTCGATTCAACTGAAGTGCAGTTAGCCTCCCCTAACAGGACAGTTTTTTTCTAAATATATGTATTTTTTTAATAGGAAAGAAAATGGCTGTGCACAGAGGGAGAACTGAGCAGCATCTGTTCTTCAGAGCTACTCCTGCAGCAGTGGTTGGGGCTGTTAGCGCTCGCTGCCCTGACAGAGACCTGCTTTGACAGGGTCGGAGGGAGTGGGCTTTGGGTGTCACACCTGCATCTCCAGTGTTGACTGCAGCCTTTTTGAAAATCAGGCTTTGCTCCTTTTCTAGGGACTCCTTTGGAATTGGGAAGCTTTTTTTGCTGTTTATTGGCTCTCTGCCTTGACTTAGTCTTGAAGTTTCTGAATTTCTAGCTCCTTAAGTTTTTTCAGGTTTAAGTTAAATGCACTTAATTCATGTATGCACGAGTCACTTCAGTTGTAGTGTGCATAAGTCCTTATACCTGGCACAATACTGAATCCAGTTTCTTACCTGGCAACGTGGCCCTATGAGAATAGCATCCCTCTATCAGGGCTGAAACAACAAAGCACAGTGACCAATAGGCCCAGATTGCTGGACCTCAGATTCAGAAGCAGCTGACATTTATTGGAGAGTTACTGTGTGTCACACCCTGTTCATGTGTTAAAGCAGTTAGTGCTGACAGTAACCCTTTCCTTTAGGTGCTGTGAGTATTACTGTCCACATTTTACAGATGGGAAGATTGAAGCAGCTTAGACAGTCTCCGTGACTTGTCAAAAGTCACACAGCAAGTCATTTGCAGAGCAGGGATTTGTACCCAGGTGATCGTACTGCAGGGTCCACACTCTTAGCCCCTTCCTTACATGTAAGGCCCCTTATATATTCCTGTTTTATTCTCCTTTGCCTGACACATGCAGTTATTATCCCATCTTGCCCCCTTTCATCTATCTACTTTGAGTCTAATACTCTTTTTGTTTTTATTGTTTTTAAATAATCTTCCTTCTCACCTCCTCCTTCTCGAATCCTTCATATTTAGAGTTTAACCACCTGCCTAGAAAAGCTGGTAGACTTATACAATAAATCCTCATAAAATTCTCAGCAAATTGATGGGAGTGAGTGTGTGGGGTCATTTATCTTTGGAATGAATATAAGTGTGTTGGGAGTGGGGACCATGGTTTCCTGGGATCTTGGGAGTGTCAGTGACTGAGCTATAGTTTGTAGATGGTACAAGGTGCTTCTTGTGCTGGCTTTTTGGGGTCCATGTCTGGAATTAGACAACTGAGGAGTTTTATGGAGTCTTTTAAGAATGACTTATATGTCCCTTGGTGTCTATGTCCATCCTTTCACCTGTCTCATTTGAAGACTTCTTTTATCTCTTAACTGGTGGTTGAGTGTGGTGGGCTTACTTGTTGAAGGCTTCTGTTTTTAGACGCTGGCTTGTGTTCTGTGCCTTGCCTCCCTGCTTCTGCCTGTGGGACTTTACCCCCAAGTGACTCAGCTGTAGTTTAATAGCAGCTTGGCTGTTAAGTAAGTGAATTGTTTACAACAGCAGGAATTTTTGAGCTGACCTACTGAGAAGATGAGTAGAGTGATTTAGGGAGCCCTTTGTAGGTTTCCTCCATTTGTCTTTAGCCTCGCACCACATCTCCAGTAATCTGTCATTTCACAGTGCCTATGAATTAGGTTAATTTGTCCAGAAAGTCACCTTGTCTCACCCTGGCCCTGAGGAATACCAAGTACCAGGAACTATAATCACTTACATTTACCCAGCCACTGGATGCCCAATGTCCCCTCACACCAAACCGGTTGTAAGTTAGCTTTTGGCGGAATCTGGGAGGTGCCTTACAGCTCCAAGGAGCAGGGTGGTAGGACAAGGGCTCATTTGGCATAATTAGACTTTCCCATATTCGATATCCTGCTGCAGCTTCAGAAGAACTGGTGCATCTCAGAAGATGGTTGAAATTGATCCAAGTCCTTTGAGGCCACTGCTACCACCAGAGCTGTTCTGGGTTAGACAGTACCCCTCCCTAGCCTGAAGGTAAGGAGTGTGTGGTTTGAGAGAAGGAATACAAGTCCATATTCTATAGAGTATTAGAATTGGATAGATAATTGCCTTAGGCCCCATCAGTTTTTACGTGTGAACACTGAGATCTGCAGTTGGATTTGGGGCAACTTGTCCAGCTTTCCTCGGGCTAGATTGAAATCCCAAGCAAACCACATGAGCCCTTCCAGTACTTTTGCTTTTGATAATTTAGGGGTTTTAGAGTCTTGGCTTCTCATGTATTAAAAAAACAAGAGGGAAATAGGGGGTAGGTGTGGGATTTTGGATAGCTGCTCAACATTTCCTGTCATACAGGTTGATGCTACTAGGAATTCTGTTTGAGAGTTACTGAGTAGGGAATGTGGGCCTGAGGGCTTGGGACAAGAGGGAAAGGGATGGAGGATCCATTTGGAATCTGTTTCAAGGAAGAAAAGACTGCATAGTATTTCGAAGAAATCAAGCCTCAGTCCAAGAAGAAATGTTGTCTCAGCAGCCTTCTTCACATCACCCCATCTCCTGGGCAAGGCGCAGCCCCACCTGTGTCCCCTTAATGCTGCCTCTGGTTCTGTGTATTTTGAGGGTCGGCGATTGTGTGTGCTCTGGATGAGTTCAAGCACTGGGAGAGGGACCACTCCTGGCTGTCATTTAGGCCACCAAAGCAGTGGGGAAGGGTGGTTTCTTGTGGTATGGGGATGTGGTGTCAGACTGATGGAGAGCAACAGAGAAGGTGTTTGGGGCCTCGTGGAGGGAAGGGTGCTTATCCTGTAGGAATCAGGGGACACAGATTTTTGTCATCTAACAAGTACCCCCAAATTCGGGGCTGGCTGCAGCTCTATTACCCAGCCCTGTCAGCAGGCACTGTAGTTATTAGCAATGACTTTGAAAAATAGTCCTTTGCCATTTCTCTGTTTCACTCCCAGACTACTCAGTATGTTGAAAATTGAGTTCATGGACCATCATATTTATATAGAAGTCCTAACTTGAGATGCCTCCATTATTATATCTAAGTGACCTCTCCACCCTTTCCCTGGCTTCTCATACCTTATGGGATTGATGGACCAGCCTGTGTCTTACCAGTGTTTCCTGAGTACCTACCGCTGTGTTCAATTGGAGGGTTGACGGGGGAGGGACTGCAGTGGGGATTTGGGTGTGTTAAGGTCTTAAAAGATTTTTTGTGGATTTCACATGCCTCAAAGAATCTTACTGTCTGGTAAGTACAGGACATTTAAGTAATAAATATAACTACAAACATTAGATTGTAGTCCATCTGCTTCAGTAACTTGACTTTAAGTGCTTCTTAGTTTCCATGTTTTACACTTGAGGATAAGGTTAAGAGAAGTTAATTTATTGAGAAATTTTAGTTAATATTGGAACTATGTTCACCTAATACAGGAAGCCAGATTTCTTTGAAGATGAGAATGCCTCTGTAAGACGATAGGAACCAACACCGAACATTTGTTCCCCACGGAATAGTATGCCATATAGGCAAGATCCTGGGTCCCCTGAAGGGTCTCCTATCATATGTGTTGGTGAAATACCAGCTGTCCTTTGGGATGGGATGTCTCTGGCTGAGCTGTACTTTTCACTGGCTTCTGCTTATCAGGACCAGAAAGCTGTCCAGACAGATTCTGCTGTGCTGAACTCTTGGTGTTCATCTTGGGGACTCACTGCCCTGTTGCCTTTTAACTAAGTGCAGCAGTGCGGCATGTGCTCTAGAGTTAGGAGGTCTTGGATGAGACTCCAAAATAAAAGACTGAAGAAATCCCATGCCTTATGTTAGGACTAGAGCTTCTGGTAAAGGGTGTAGTGAGATGGTTTGTAGCCAGAAGGATGATTGTAGACATTGACCTCAAGGGTAACCCAGGACAGGTTTGCCATGAAGAAAAGAAAGACTACCCCTTGCTTTCATCGGGAGGAGGAATGAGCCTGATGCCTTTTGTTTGTGGTACACTTAGCCCAAAGAGCTGTGTGATACCCACAAACATTGATAAAGGTAATCTTTGATCACTGCCAGCCAGAAAGGCCACTGTACCTTGTATTCAGTACCCTATATTGAGTTATCTGTCCTTTGGATGAGGTGCTTAGTTTTTAAAAGGGCCCTGAAGACTTCCTTTGCCCTTTCTGGTTCACATCTCACCATCAATCACATGTTAAAAGTGGCCAAGAAAGGAAAGATTTGGTTTATTTTAAGCTGTAAAAGTGACATACTGGCAGAGGTGGGAATAAAACCATCTTCTGAATTGTCAGTTTCAGACTCCAGCACAAAAAAATGACATTTTTAAGTGAAAAGCATCTGGTTTTATGTGGGGAACTACAAACTGGCAAACTTTCCACAAGAGGGGAGGAATAAATACTTTTTACCGTGTCCTTGGAGTATGGGTGGGATTCATGAATTTCATGAATACACTTCCTGCGTGGCTGTTACAGTGATTCGAAGGAGCCTCATGCTACAGTACAGAAGATTTCTTGGCACAGAAGATTTCTCATCCTTGGAAGTTAAGGTTAGTTCACTTTCCTTGCTCCCCCCCCCTCCCCCCACCTTGCACTAGAGCTCGTGAACTAGAGACACATATGTCTCTCTATGGTCTGTCCTAGACACCATCCATACAAAGGCCCTTTCGAGGACCTCTCAGCACATTGTGGAGTACCTTCCATCAAGCAGCCCAATACTAAGAAGTCGATTGCCTAATGACAACATTGATAAAGTGTACCCTAAAGTGAACTAGGAGGCAAAATTCAGATGGGAGCTTGCCATCACTATCAACAAATACGCCACAATCTTTTAGGTAGTGAAATTCTTTAATGCCTAATTAGTATTAGTGCCTGTCGTCAATGTATTTGCTATTTGAAAATGTTCTGATATAGTTTTGTCACGTGTGGTGCCCCTGCTCTTTGGGAACCATATATTTACAATATAATCTCCACCCGTTGGTTTTAAGGATAGTTTCCCTGCAAGTGGACAAGAACCTGTGTTAGTATAGCGCTAGCACTTGTTTGTCTTACCCAGCTCGGGTTCTTCTAAATGCTGTGGTTCTCAACTATCCCTTGATGGGCTGGGTTGTATTTTCCTGGTTCATGTCTATTACTATTAGTAGCTGTTACTATTCCTTTCAAGCATTCTGCTGCCTAGGACATATTGCTTAAATTTTCATAGAGTTAATGTTACAGACAATACCATACATTAGTGCAGCTAAGCCTTCTTAGCAGTTTTTCAATAAATGCCTTTGGAGTATTTGGTTTCTTTAAAGTGTGTTGATGCCTTCTGATTGTCCATCTGCCCCTCTTAAGTATGCTCCTGTAGACACTGCTTTGTTGTTGTGTTGCTGACAGGCACTGCTGGAGACCTGCTGTCCTGAAATGGGGAGGATAAACATCTTAGACATGGCTCTACTCTGTTTTTCTAGCTTAGTTCGTTCTTCAGATAAGATTTGACACTCAAATGGCAGCTAAACTCAGCAAATGGATGATTTTTCCATGCGTATGGTTGTAATGAATTTCCAGTTTTGGTTTCTCTATGGACAAATGAGAAGCAAGGAAATCTTTCGTATGTAATTGCATGGCTTTGTCTTTTGGAAATCTCTGGTGCAGAGCTCTCTGTTCCAAAGTTTGGACCTATTAAAGTTTTACTAACAACAAAAAAAATACATCTTAAGGGCCTTTGAAGGAACTATCTATTCATGCTCACATATACACATACGCAGTGATAACACTAGTTGCACTGTTTTTAGATGCAATGTTTAATTTCACGTAGAAATCCAGCTATTTCCTAGTTATTTCCATTCTGTACAAATAGGCAGTACAATCAGCTACCCAATAAAATTACAGATTTGGCACCCATTTTTGAAATCCTGAGCCACTGACAAATCTGTAGTGTGATAAAGTAGCCATTTGCTATCAAATACCAATTTTCTGTGGGAAATTTGATCTGGCAATAGAACACATACTGCAAACCTCGATAGCTGTACTAGTCCGTATTTATGTCTTCACATTGTCTTGTTACTAATGTCATGCTTAGAATTTTGGTCACCTACCTTTTATTGATGCTGCCTAGTGGCTTACAAATAACTACGGATTTATGGAATTTTCCAATTGTCTACTCTGCGTTGCCCCTTTAGAGGTGACGTTACATGCCAACTTCTTGATATTTTCCAATTGCATTTTCATTATGATCCCTTGATTCTTGATTCTTTTTTTAAGGTTTTAAAAATAAAATTCGGTGTAATTTATTTGCAAATCCTTAGGGACTGGAGTTTTTTGGGGGAGTCATTTGCATGTGCACTTTTGGCAACGTTCAGTAGGATCCCACTGCCCATCATATCTTTCACGTGTCTTAACCAACTTTGGTGCTGTGTTGGAGAAAAAGATCCATTACCACGGATCTTGTGTAGTATTTCATTTGTTCCCATGGCGTCATCCTTTATTAGATGAATTAGTAGAAAAGTCCTAATAATGCACTACTTGAAGCATTGGAAACCAGCAATTTAGTAGTAAAGGCATTTGATGGAGTAACAATTTTACATTAAATTTAGGGATATATATGCTTTTATCCTGAATGTTTCATGAACGTATTTATCACCACTGCCATTTGCAAGTAGTTTTACAACACTTCCCTCCCCTGTATTGGTAGTGTTTATCCTGGCATATTTCTAAATTTTAGATTTGGCACTGTTTCAGGTAATTATTTGGTAATTTTGTTCTAAGTTTGTCCACATGGCATCGCTGTTCACCAAGTGCAGAGTTTGCAATCTAAGTTTGGTTTTGAAGGACCTTTGACGGGCCAAAGTATATAGGTAAATTTAGTCATAAATGTATGCCTGATTCTCCTGGCTCCAATATTGTCTTATGACCAGTGTTTCATCTTTAGTGCCACTGCTTATTAGCTATATGTATAATAGTCTGGAGTTTTCATAGGTTGGAATGTATTGAGCCTTCTCAGATTTGTTACTGAACTGCAGACAAATTGGAGCTGATCCAAAATCGTATGTTACCAAATCGGTACATGCATCATCGCCCTTTGGGAATTTATTGATTTGCAGTTCACATGAATTAGGAAATTAGTGCCATCTGTAGTGCAATTTTCTTTTTTCTTGGTGAGGAAGATTGGCTCTGAGCTAACTGTTGCCAATCTTCCTGTTTATTTATTTTTTTTTCTTGAGGAAGATTGTCCCTAAGCTAACATCTGTGCCAGTCTTCCTCTATTTTGTATGTGGGATGCCGCCACAGCATGGCTTGATGAGCAGTGTGTAGGTCTGCACCCAGGATCCGAACCTGTGAACCCCTGGCCCCTGAAGCAGAGTGCACGGACTTAACCACTGCACCACTGGGCCGGCTCCTGCAGTGCATTTTAACTCTTCTGGTACATAAACAGAAATACTGAGATTGGTAGGAATTTGACACTGAGTTGTGAACACAAGATAACCATCACAGTAGCTTTTATGTAGTACCTCATTTGTCCACATGGCAGCACACTTTCAAAATAAGTACATAGAAATTGCTCCCCAATTTTCCAGTAGCATTACCGTCTGATCCCTCCATTCTGAGTCACTAATATATTGTAGGACTTTTGATCGTCTTTTGTTACTAGACATTTAAATAATTTTAATGGTACTCTGGTAGGATTTTCAAGCCCAATAGTTTGTGTTTTTCAGTTGTTAAAGGTATTAATAAGGCTATTTACTGGTATGTGTAGTGTCTTATCCATTCACAGTGTACCTCTAAGTTTTGTGCATTCCTGTGGACAATAAGCAGTGATTGTGGAAATTCACTAGTACTTAATTTTCAGTTAGTGGTGTGGGTTGCATATTTCCCTTTAGGGATTATTACTCCCAATTTGATGCTCCAGTGGTAGGAAGACAACAATAATATAAGGTTCTTCAAGGCATTGTGATTCTCAGCTGTTGTAGGTTTAGGTATAGGTGGTTGGTAGTATGCTTTCCTTGTTTATACCTCACTTTGGTTATGTGATATGTAAACTAGTCTTGCCAGTTACTGTAGGTCCTCAGTAGCGTTAAGAGTGGGGTTTTCACTCTTAAAAACTCCAAGAAAAGTTCCTCCAGATTGCAGTTTAGTGGACAAAAAGCAAACAGTGGACACCTTGCATTACTCAGTTTACTCTAAATATGATGCCTTTTCTCTCTGTTACCACTCTTACCAGAAATTTGGTCAGAGGAAACAGCAAGGTTACAATCTGATCTTACTAAAGAACCAAAAATGTTTGTTTTGATAAAAGCTGATTATTTGCTTCTAACGTTAATTTTATCTCCACATTCACTGAGGTGACTGGCATTTTTAAAGGAGGTCAGTTTAGTTATTACGTATATTATAGTGGCTACTGTCCTGTAATTTTAGGCTTCTGACCCCAAATTTCTGGAGATTTTTTTTGTCTTTCATTGTGAGGAAGTATTTTAAGGTTTGTTGCCGCCTTGTGGACACAAAGAATAATCTTCCTGATATTCTGTAGTACCGCATTAGTCCACAACGCATTGCCCCTTTGGAATGATGTTGCATTGCTTGCATCACAAATTTGGTTCTGATAGAATATTATTGCAGTAACCTGATGACTGCTAGTGAGCCAAAAATACATTTGAAAAATTTCAAGGGTGCTTGTTTAATGTCTTGATATTGTCCTGTTACGGGTTCTGGCTCATAAACTGATGTTTTCGTGTAGTGTAGTGCCGATGTACAATTTGATATCCCTGCCTATTAGCTTCATCATTCTGGTTTATCACTAGCAATTTAAAAATTTCACTACCAAATTAAAACTGTACAGGTGACTTATTTACATCAAGTACCAAAGATCGTGTTTCTCCTAAAAACAGTCAATCTCACAGGAGTGTGTTACTTCATATATGAAAAATGTCTGAGGGAGTATATTGTTAAAGGCTTAACGTACTATTCCAAAATTTCTAAGTATTGTTATTTTATATACTTTTGTTGCAATAACTTCAGCTGATTTTTGTTAAATGTAGTATTGCTCCAGTAAGCGCGTGCCCTAAGATAAGCTGACCTGGGTACTATAAAGCGTAGAATGTGTTAATATACTATTGCTATAGTTGTGCCCTATTTTCTAATTTTCTTAAATTATCTACTGTCCATACTTACGATGCGGTGACAAGTGGTGTTTTAATTTTGCTGATATTCTCAAGCAACCATATTGCTTGCTTAACAGTACTTTGAGCTGCATCTCACTTTTGGTTTTAATTTTTTCTTTTCATGGCAAAACTTTTTTAGGTGGTCCACTTGAGTGTTGTCACCTGGGTTGCTCAGCACATTATATTGCTTTACGTGCGTAACTGTTCATTGTTTACTTTTAGTTCAATGTTGCTGTTTAGATTGATTATATTCTAATGGTATTAACCATTTAAACCTTCTATCGCCCCTCTAGTTGACTCCGTGGAATTTCATCTGTTAGCAGAACATTAGGTATTAGGATCTGCCAACCATGGGTTGAGTGGTTCTGAAGGTACTGTTGCTTGCCATATTATGAAACCATAGGTCCATGATTTGTTATACTGCCCATGTTGACTTAATCACTTGATCAAAAAGTGTATCTCAGGGGTTGGCCGGCCCAGTGGTGTAGTGGTTGAGTTTGTGTGCTCCACTTTGGTGGCCTGGGGTTCGTGGGTTTTGATCCCGGGCACAGACCTACACACCATTCATCAGGCGATGCTCTGGTGGTGTCCCACGTGCAAAATAGAGGAAGATTGGCACAGGTGTTAGCTCAGAGCCAATCTTCCTCACCAAAAAAAAGTGTATCCCATAATTTTATCATGGTGAGTTGTCATTGCTTCTCTCTTGCTGTTGTTGAATACTATTAGTCTACACCATAGTTACCAAGGTGATTCAAATGTATTTTGTAGATCTTAGACTTTTTCTACCATTACGAAAATTTTGGCTTTTCACTGCCTTGTATTGGTAATGAGTTGTCATATTTTCCTATCTGTTAATAAAATTATATTTTGTCTAGTTGTTGGCTAGGCAGTCCCTCTGTAGTGTAGATGTGGTTCTAAGATTTTTCACTACCTGTGGTCAAATGTACCTACTTTCTGTTTTTGAGGCTCTTTCATGGCTGTTCATTGCAGAGTCTTACCTCTTCTGCTTCTCTGCTAGATCCTTATTTAGCCCAACTGTATTATAGGATCATCTTTGGACTTAATGATGTCACTGGAAAACTTCCATCTCCTAGTAGATGAACATACGCCAGTGGTAGGGCTAATCTCCTTGTGGTATTCCTTTATCTCTTACCTTTGTTTACATGTTTATGTGTTACACCTACACATAATGGGTAGTTTGCTGGTACAAATATTTTACCTTCACTCATGGCCAAGATGCTGGTAACCATTATGTGGGGGCAACCTATCAATGGATTTATAGCTAACAAGTGTTATCTCAATTCTATAATAAGATTAAATGTTTTATAGCAAGAACACCTATCTTAGCAACCCTGCTAATCAGTGTGACTCTAAATAAGGTAAGTTAGTTCTCTTTTAAAAAATAACAACTGTTATTTAACAATTGTGATTTAATTCATATACTATCAAGTTCACTTTTAAAGTTCAGTGGTTTTTAGTATAATTCATAGAGTTGTACAACTGTAATTACTGTCTTACTGTAAAACATTTTCATCACCCCAGAAAGAAGTCCCACACACACTAGCAATCAATCCTCATTTCCCCCTTACGCCAACCGTGGAAACCACTAATCTAACAGTCAGTGTGAATTTGTCTATTCTGGACATTCTTATGAATGGGATAGTACAATATGTGACCTTTGTGTCTGGCTTCTTTCCCTTAGCATGTTTGGGTGGTATATCCATACTATAATATATAGTACTTCATTCCTTTTATGGCTGAATAATATTCTACTTTATGGATTAATCTCATTTTGTTTATCCATTCATCAGTTGAAGGATATTTAGGTTTCCACCTTTTGTCCATTATGAAGAGTGGTGCTATAAACATTCGTGTACAAGTTTTCATGTGGACATATTTTCATTTCCTTGGGTGTACGCTTCTCATTGGAAATGCTTTGTAATATGACAACTCTTTAATGTTTTGAGTAATTGACAAACTTTACGAAAGTGGCTGCTCCATTTTATGTCCTCACCAACAACGTATGAAGATTTCAATTTAACCCCATTCTCACTTGTTATTTTTTGTCTTTTATATTAGCCATTTTAGTAGATGTGAAGTATCTCATTGTGGTTTTGACTAGTATTTCTGTCAAGCAACTTTTCATATGCTTACTGGCCATTTGTATTTCTTTGGAGAAATATCTATTCAAATCCTTTGTTCATTAGAATTGGGCTTATATGTCTTTTTGTCATTTTGTTGTGAGAGTTTTTTATATAACTGGATAATAGACCTTTATTGGATATGTGATTTGCAAATACTTTCTTCCATTCTGTGTGCTTTTTCACTTTTTTGATGGCATTGTTTACAGCACAGACATTTTTAATATTGCTGAAATCCAGTTTATCTGTTTTTTTCCTTTTGTCACTTTTGATTTTGGTGTAATAAAGAAACCATTATCTAACCTAAGTTGTTGCTTTTACATTGAGGTCTGATCCGTTTGGCATTTCTTTTTGTATGTGGTGTGAGATAAAAGGATCAACTTTATCCTTTTCAGGTAGATTTTCAGTTGTCCCAACACCATTTGTTGAAAAGATTACTTACTATTGAATTATCTTGACACTCGTATTGAATATTCATTGATTCTAAATGCAGGAGTTTTATTTTTAGACTTTAAATTCTATTTCATTTATCTCTATACCTTATGTTTGGACTGTGTGGTAGTATTGTAGTAAATTTTGTGTGTAAGTTTTGTAGTAATAAGTGTGTGTGTATTGTAGTAAATTTTGAAATCTAGAATCCTCCAACTTGGTTATTTTTCATCATTGTTTTGGCTATTCTGAGACCCTTAAATTTCCATATGAATTTTAGGATCATTTTGTTAATTGCCATGAAAAAGATCGGGAATTTTGGTAGGGATCACATTTAATCTGTAGATCATTTTGTGGAGTGTTGACACTTAACTATTAATTTTCCCAGTCCATTAACATGGACTGTCTTCCCATTCAGTCTTCTTTAATTTCCTTCAACATTGTTTTGTAATTTTCAGTGTAAAAAGTCTTGTACTTCTTCTAAAAAATTTATTTCAAGTATTTTACTGTTTCTCATGATATTGAAAATAGAATTGTTCTCAATTTCATTTTTGATTCATTGCTAGTGTATAGAAATAAAATTATTTTTCTGTTGATCTTGTATCTTCCAACCTTTCACAACTCATTAGATTGCTTCTTTTTGTTCTAATAGTTTTAATATTTGGGTGTTTTTTTGGTGGAGTACTTAGGATTTTTATGTATAAGATTATATCCCCTATTATTACAGATCATTGTATATCTTTCTTTCCAAACTCATTGATTTTTATTTCTTTTTCCTGCCTAAGTAGCCTGGCTAAAATCTCCTTTACAGTATTGGCAAGAGCAGTTTTCTTTGTCTTGTTTCTGGTCTTCAGGAAAATACATTTAGTTTTTGACCGTTAATTACAATGTTGGCTGTACAATTTTTATAGGTGCTGTATTTCAAGTGTGGAAAGTTCCCCTCTGTTCCTAATTTGTTGAGGGCTTTTTGTTTTTCTATCATGAATGGTTGGCATGAAATTAGTCAAATGATTTTTCTACATTTGTTGATATGATCATGAGGTTTAATCTTTATTCTGTAAATATGGTGTATTAAATTCATTGATTTTCAGATATTAAACCAACTTTGCTGAGATAAATCGCATTTGGTTATGTTGTATAATTCTTTATATTTGTTTCTGGATTTGGTTTATATTGTTTTATTGGAGATTTTTGCATCTATATTCATAATGTAGCTTGCTCTGTTGTTTTCTTGTTTCAATCTTTGGTTTTGGTATCAGGCTAATACTGTCCTCATAGAATGAGTTGGAAAGCATTTCCTCCTCTAATATTTTTTGGAACATTATGTGAAGGACTGGTGTTAATTCTTCTTTAAACATTTCACAGAATCACCATTGAAATCATCTGTTCATGGGCTTTTTCTTGGTGGGAATTTTGTAGATTAATTATTAAATTTGTTTTTATATGTCTATTCAGATTTTTCTTCTTGAGTCAGATTTGATTGTTTGTGTCTTTCTAGTAAAGTATCTATTTCATCCAAGATATCTAAGTGGCATACATTTTTTGATAGTATTCCCTTGTAATTCCTTTTGTTCCTGTAGGGTTAATAATAGTGTCCCCTCTCTTATTCCTGGTCATATTTCTTTGAGTTTTCTCTTTTTTTCTTGGGTCAGTCTAGCTACAGGTTTGTCTATTCTTTTTTGATTGTTTCAAAACAACTAGTTTCGTTTCCTTGATTTTCTCTATTTTTTTCTATTCTTTCTTTCACTCATTTCCATTCTAGCTTGTATTATTTCCTTCTTCCTGATTCATTTGGGTTTAGTTTGCTCTTTTTCAAATTTCTTAGGGTAGATATTTTGCTTATTGATTTGAGATCTTCATTTTTAATGTAGACAGTTGCAGCTACAATTCTCCTTCTAAGCACCATTTTTGTTGCATCCCCTAAATTTTATATGTTCTGTTTACATTTTCATTCAAAGTATTTTCTAATTCTCTTTGTGATTTCTTTTTTGACCTGTTGGTTATTTAGGAGTTTGTTGTTTAATTTCCACATATTTGCAAATTTCCCAGATTTCATCATTACTGATTTCTAATTTCATTTCATTATAGGAGAACATACTTTATGATTTCAATTCTTTATTGAAACTTGTTTTGTGTCTTAGCATATGATCTATCCTGGAAAATGTTCCATGTGCATTTGAGAATATGTATTCTATAGTTGTTTTTCTGCAGTTGCTATAGATGTTTAATAGGTCAAGTGGTTTTATAGAGTTGTTCCTCTTCTATTTCCTTATTGATCTTGTGCCTAGTTGTTCTGTTATTGAAAGTGTAGCATAATGTCTCCAACTATAGTCATGCACCACATAATGAGGTTTTGGTCTATGGTGGACCACATATACAATGGTGGTCCCAATAGATTAGTTCTGTATAGCTTAGGTTTGTAGGAGACTATGTCATCTGGTTTTGTGTAAGTACACTCTGATGTTTGTACATCGATGAAATCACCTAACAACGCATTTCTCAGAACATAGCCCCATCGCTAAGTGGTGCATCACTGTATTATTGCTGGATTATCTATTTTTTTCTCTTTCTGCCATTTTTTCTTATTTTTGGTGGACTTGTTGGGTGCATATATATTTACAGCTCTTAATATTTTCTTGATGGATTGATCCTTTGATTATAATAAAATATCCTTATTTATCTCTAGTAACAATCTTTTCTTAATTCTATTTCTTATTTGTATAGCTACCCCAGTTGCCTTTTGTTTACTGTTTGCTTGGTATGTCTTTTTCCATCCTTTACTTACAAACTTTTTGTGTCTTTGAATCTAGAATATATGTCTTGTAGATAGCATATAGGTAGATTGTATTTTTTAAATCTGTTTTGCCAAACTCTGCCTTTTGATGGATTATTTGTTATTTATGTTTAATGTAATTACTGGTAAGGTAGGACTGATGTCTGTTGTTTTGCCGTTTGTTTTCCATGTGTCTTATGTCTTTTTATTCCTTTCTTCCTCTATTACTACCTTTTTTTGTGTTAAACATTTTCTAGTACCATTTTAATTTCCTTGTTTCTTTTACTATATTGTTTTGAGTTATTCTTTTCATGGTGGTTCTGGTATTTCAATTAAAGCCTTACCTTAAAATAATTGATTTCAAATTAATATGAACTTAATATCAATTGTGTACAAAATTTGCTCCAGTATATCTTTGTTTCCTTCCCACTGTTTTTCTTGTATAAATTACATCTGTGTACAGTGTAAGCACATCAACACAATTCTCTAGTTATTCTTTTATGCTACTGTTTTAAAGTAAGAAATGAGAAGAAAAGTGTTACAAATAAAAAGAGATTTTCTCTGTCCTTTATATTTATTTATGCAGTTACTTTTACTGGTGCTCTTTATTTTTCATGTATACAAGTTATCGTCTAGTGTCTTTTTATTTCCGCCTAAAGGGCTCCATTTTGTATCTTTTGCGTGTCTGCTAGCACTGAGTTCTTTTAATTTTTGTTTATCTGAGAATGTCGTTTCTCCATTTATCAAGGATAGTTTTGCTGGATACAGAATTCTCAGTTGATGTTCTTTTTCCTTTAGTAGTTTGAATATACCATCTCACTGTTTTCTGGTCTTTATGGTTTATGATGAGAAGTCAGCTTTGACTTATTGATGATCCATTGTACATGATGAGTTGTTTTTCTCTTGCTGCATTCAAGATTCTGATGTCAATTTGACAGTTTGATTATCATGAGTCTAGATTTGAATGTCTTTGATTTTATCCTTTTTGGCATACATTGATCTTCTTGCATGTATAGATTAATATTTTTTCATCGAATTTGGCAAGTTTTGGGCCATTATTTATTCACATATTCTTTCTGTCTCCTTCTCTTCTCTGTTTGACACTCATTATGTTTGTTATGTTTATTGAGAGTTATTCTTTATCATTGTCTTATAAGAGAACTTAAGGCTATATATTGTATTGGCTGAATCTCATAAGTAGTGTTGTTGTCTTGTTGTTTGCTAAATATGGTTGATTATAATTTACATTTGTTTTTTTGACCCAGTAGTTATTTATTGTGATGCTTCATATTGAGGTTTTTGGTTTGAACTACATATATATATATATATATATATATATGTGATTTTGCATTGTAATTAGACAATGTGGGTGCTGTCCTTGCCTACATGCCTAGTTTTTAATAACAACTTTGGTCAGATAAATCTGTCATTCTTTTTTTTTTCTTTTAAACTTCTTTATTTTCATGTACTTATTCTTCCAGGAGACCTTTAGAAACTACTTGTCAAGTTCTCACCACAAATACCATTGGAATTGCAATTGGAATGGCATTGAATGTATAGATTAATTTTTGGAGAGCTGTCATCTTTATAATCTTCTCATACATATGAATGTGGTATGTTTCTCCTTTTATTCAGGTCTTCAGTATTTGTGTATGTGTGTGTGTGTTTGTATCCTACTTATTTTCTTCAATATTTTTTTCATAGTTTCTGAAAGAAATAGGCAAATGTTTTAGGAACTGAGATTCTGGTGGGGAAAGTACAGAAGATGTCATCTGCATGGACTAGACTTCAGTATAGAAGGTTATACAAAATCCAGTTTTTGGATATGATATTACCATTTCTTCCAGATGGCCCTAGGAGCCTGCATTATTTATAATGTTCCATATCCCTGTTTAGTGTGAGTACAGAGGTGATTGCTAATATTAGAGAAATTACGTAGTAAGCCATTTATTTTTAGTGCTGTCAGCATCCCTTTGATCCTCCCCTTTCCCATTTAGAAGTGCTTCCTCCATCCTGCAATCTTCTGGGGCCTCACTGCTCGTTGTTCACAGGATATGTACCCATTGAAGACCTTCAACCCCTCTAATACAGAGCTAGCTTTTTGTTCTTACTACAAAAGCTTAGAATCAGAGAGGTAAGAATCCTGTTCCACTTGGTGATTTTTCAATTTTAAGAGCAACTCTCTGAGATAGAGCTAGAAGAGAATGTTCAGGATACAGAGAGGGATTTGAACTTAGATCCTATGAGAAGCATCATAGGAATTAGAGCTGTTTAGATTGTGGGAGACAACTCCTCCAAAATGGAAGGTTTGATGTTCTGTTTTCAGATCTCTTATGAAGTCGGAGATAGTTGTTTTTTGCTGCTTTTGAAGGCAGTTCTAGTTAATAAAGAAGCAGATTTAAGAACTATCTGAAGATGAAAATACTCAGAAGTGATACCTGGTGGCTTGTATGACCACTTTGGCATGGAATTTGAGGATCTCCCTGCATGGAACGAGAGGTTGGATTACATGTACTTGAAGGTCACATTTTTTTTTTTTTAAAGATTGGCACCTGGGCTAACAACTGTTGCCAATCTTTTTTTTTTTTTTTTTCTGCTTTATCTCCCCAACCCCCCCTGTACACAGTTGTATATCTTAGTTGCAGGTCCTTCTAGTTGTGGGATGGGGGACGCCGCCTCAACGTGGCCTGACGAGCAGTGCCATGTCCACGCCCAGGATCCGAACCCTGGGCTGCCACAGAGGAGCGCGCGAACTTAACCACCCGGCCACGGAGCCGGCCCCTAAAGGTCACATTTATTCTTGAGATTCTGTCTCAATCAGGTCAAATAAAACTGCTTTTTGTTGTGTGCGTATTTCACATGTTCCCATTTAATCGTCACCACAACCCTCTGAGACATCCTAGAGAGGTAGAATAAGTTTGCTAAAGTAACTCATCTAATTAATGGCAGAGCATACTTAGTTTATCTCTCTCCTCCCATGTACTTTAATTTGCAATAGTAATTCCTTAAATTTGTGTAGCACTGTATCATTTAGAAGCCTTTCAGAAACATGGTTTTATTTCTTATCCTTATGAAAATCTGGTGAAATTGAAAGAACAGATTCTGTGTGTCTATTTTATAGGTAAAATTTAAGGCTTCAGGTAGCAGGCTGTGGAAGATAGTGGGTAAGGAGGTCCTTGGAGTCTTTGAAAGCATTTAAAGTATTTCCTGCTCCAGGCTCAGGCCTGGGAAGCAGGCCTCTGGAGAATGGGTTATATTATAAGTTTGTTATCAGTCTAGTATGGATGGCAATGGGACCTCAGCTCTTGCCCACAACTCTGGGAGCCACCATTTGCTCATGAGTGTGACAGGCTCAGAGTGATGGCTATCTTGATTATAGCACATTATAGCATAGGTTGTAGATTTAGAACCTCAAAGATGGAAAGACCTTAAAAGTCTCATATTGGGGCTGGCCCAGTGGTGTAGTGGTTAAGTTCACGCTCTGTTTCCTTGACCCAGGGTTCTCAGGTTCAGATCCCAGCGTGGACCTATCACTGCTTATCAAGCCATGCTGAGGTGGCCTCCCACGTACAAAATAGAGGAAGATTGGCACAGATGTTAGCTAAGCGACAGTCTTCCTCACCAGAAAAGTAAAAAACAGTCTCATATCCAAAACAGCTTATTTTAAGTTGACCCTAATTCAAGTCCTTTTATAATATATCCAACAAATGGTCTTTTAGCCTCTGAGTAGCTGCATTTAGTGATGGGAAACTCCTTCCAGCGTCAGCTTGTTTCTTCTTTCAAGACCTCTGCAATATTGAGCTGAAATATGTTTTTCTACAGCTTCAACTCATTCAGCATATCTTTGTTGTTCCCCAACTCAAAAATATTGCTTTATTGTTCTCTCTCCTGCACCTTCAGCTTCTTCTCTGTGCTGCCTTTTGAGCTGCCAGGCACTGTGCTGGGTGATGGGAATATGGAGACGAATTAGACACAGTTCCTGCCCTCAAGGAGTTCTCAGTCTAGTGAGAGAGTTCGACATGTACACAGATAATTACAACAGTATGGTATGCGCTACAATGGAGGTATGTACCAGGCACTATGGGGTTCAGAAGTAAAATCATTTGATTGAGTCTGGAGATGCCAGAGGTTGGAGGAACTTACTTATGTTGATTTTAAAGTTTGACTAGGCAGAAAACAAAGGGAAAGACTTTCTAAGCAAAAGCATGGACATTGGAGACAGAATGTTGAATTGGAGCTACAAGTAGTTCATGAAATTAGCTTGGAAATGTAGACTGGGAATAGATCCTTATATACTATGCCGTGAAGTTTGGATCTCATTTTGAGTGTTTTAAGAAGGGGATGCTTTTGATGGTCTCTCGCAGTAGTGTGGAATCTGTTCTGGAAGATTCTCAAATCTAGACAGGGAGATCAGTTAGAAGGATACCGTAGTAGTTAAGATGATCAATGATCAAAGGCCAGAAGGAGTGGGAGTAGAGAAGAGGAGATAACCTCTTAAATAAGAGGTTATAAAAACAGAAATAATAGAACGTGAAAATTAAGGTAGTGGAGAGGGAAAAATCAAGGCTTTCAGACTTCGGCAAATGTGCCTCCCCGTACCCCACCCTGGCCTTGATGAAAGATCCTCTTTTGTTCTTTAAATGGGTGTTGCTGTTGTTTCCTTCTTGGCCAGGGCTTGGCTGCACAGATTTTGCAAGTTTATTTTTGGGTGGCAGCTGTTTAAGAAATGTTGATTCTCAGGAAGACGTCTGAATAGCTGCAGACCTCTTATAGTACTACTAAATTCCTGGTCTTCATCAGTAGCAGGCCTGCTCTCACTGTCATGTCTCCCAACGTATTTTTTCCAAATGTGGAGGCTTTTATACCTGAAACCCACTCAGGGAAGAAATGGCCTTAGTTGTTATTGTCTCAACTGCTTTATTTTACTTAGGGGTTTAAAAATGTCTATGGTTACGGCTCCAAGTAAAAAATATATTCAATAATTAAAAATCTAAACATATCCATTGTTTATTTTCTCTTTTCTCAAAGCAACATAAACACAATGTTCTTTGGGAAATTCTTCACTTAAGATTCAGAGTAGTGACCCTGGGAATTCAGAAAATGGCTTTCTTTGACTAGACTGATTAATGGGAGATTATTTCTAAGTTGACCTTATGTATTTTCTGTGAACCTTATGTAACTAGCCATCCTGGAGGGCAGTAGGGAGAAAGATTGGGAGAGTTTGGGCCTTGGGACTAGATACCCTGAGCTCAGATCTGCTCTCCCATTTGCCAGTGTGGTCTTGAGCATGGTTTTTCACCTCTCTGGGACTTTGTTTCCTCTTATGTAAAATAGGAATAGTATCTTTTTGCAATGATTGGCAGGGGCAGTGGGGGGCGTGGCGTGTAAGGATTTAATGGGATTACATAAATTGCTTAGAACAGGTCTGGACTATGCTAAATGCTGTATCACCTGTAGTTGCTACTGATAATGATATTGACCATGACAAGGATTAAAAGGAGATAGTAAACTAGAAGTGCTTTTACATCATCAATGAGGATGTTGGAGCTTGAGAAAGAAAGAAAAACTAACTGATCTCAGGATTTTCAGTGGTATGCTAGTGTGAATTCACTTCTCTGCCTTTCTTTTTTTTCTTTGCCAAATAGGTTGGGAAACCAGATGAATTTTGTCCATGCCCTGGTCACTAATCTGTTGCCTTTGCTCTTATTTCCAAATAGAAAGCTGTGAAAAGTTGTGTCACACCTGAATAAAGGTTATCCTAAAAACGTAGAAAAATGCTTTTGAGTTGGTCAAAACTGGATTTGAAACCTGACTCAACTGCTTAAGCTGTGTGATCTAAGGCATGTTACTTAACGTCATTGAACCTCACTTTCCTCATCTAATATGGTAATTAATTTTCAGAATTTCCATGAGGATGTTTGTAAAGTGTATGTTAGAAGCACTCTAAATTACAGCTATCATTGTTAGTTCTTGGGACACTCACCGCATGACAGAAACAACAGCAGGCCCTGGTGGCTGGGAGGACATCATGGATCCAACAGCAACCTGGAGTTGTGCTCTTCTGAAGAAATGCTACTCGGATGGATATAATACAACCTGCTAAGTGTCCTAGCACTTATCAGGTTGTATTATCATTGTCCGTGTCTATGGCTCTCGTCTACCAGACTCTAAATTCCTTACGGGCAAGGATGGTGCCTTATTCATCTTTGTATTCACAGTACCTAATCCAGTGCACATTGTAGGCCTCATTAAATGTTTGTTGAATGAAAAAATGAATCATCAACAGACATTAATTGGGCGCCTGCTCTGTGATCTCCATGAGCTCAGCTTGTCCCCGCCAGTTGCCTACAACGAACAAGCTGTCTTCAGTATGCTCCCTCCTGAAGCTTACTCCTATCTTCTAATTCTTTTGCTGAGGACTTTTCTGTGTAGTGCAAGGATAGCAAATATATTTCATCTCAAACACCATCTCCAATTGATTAATAGTGCCTGCCTTGATTATGTCTTATAAAAAGGATTCTGAAGCTAGGTCTCAGCTTAGTGTGAAAGAGGGTTATAACTAATTAGTGATGTTTGCTGAGGGTGGGAGAAGGGGGAGTAGCAGCACAAGTGCCACGTATATGTCATTTAATGTTGTGTTTTCCATGAAATACTCTGTCTCTACGCCTGCAGTTTAGTCTTGGCTACTTGTAGATGTTGCATGGCTGCTGCTGCTGCTACAATTGCTGCCAGTTGCTCCTTGGGTAGGACCAGAGTGATCATTGGTCAGAAACTTCATCCTCACTGTCTCGGGTTTGCTGCTGTGGCTGGTATTCACAGTTTTCCCCTTTCAACTTTACTTCAGCTATATTCCCTTACTACAATGACAGGTAGGCCTCCACTTTCTGTTTACCACTCAAAAGGCTCATATTTCCTTTTTCTTATTTAGTGTGATTAATCATTATTGCTCCATGAGAAAGCTTCTTTCCATCAGAAGATGTGACAACTAAAATACAAGTTAACCATTCCATCAGGGCCCTACAATGAATCAGATAAGTTCCCTTTTAATATGAGAGAAAATTGAGTATACTTGCAGGCTGTGGGGCAGGAAGAACTGAGAATGGAGTCATTATAGATGTGGGAGAGAGAGATGATAGATGAAATGAGATCCTGGAAGATGATGCAGGTAGAGGTGGGAAGGCGAAACCTGTGGCTCTAGAACGTGAGTGGAGGATTAGCCTTAGATGAAAGGAATTACCTCTTCATTGGAGCATAGAGATAGGGATAGGAGTTAAGAGAGAGTACTTGATAAGAGTATTGAAGATTTGTAATTGTAGAGGTAGATGATGGAGAGGAAGCTGACCAGGGACAGGATTATGAAGACAAACCAGAGTCTCTCAGGAATATCCAGGCCAAAAGGCTGGAGTGGGGCCATTAACAGGAGAGCTTATAATGAGAATCTAGTTTGAAACTTGATTAGAAACTCAGGAAAATATGAAGTGATCTTGGGCCATTGTCACAAGTAACATTTGGTCGCCTGTAACTTAGCTTGATTGAGGAGTGGGCAGCTAACAAGAGAGGAATTACACAGAAATGGATTTGAGAATCCAGATTATATGGAAGAAAGTTGGAAGTGAGCCCAGAGTCTGTGAATAAAAAGAGGCCTTAGTGCGATCAAGATGGGTGTTGAGTAGTTGGAAAACAGGATGAGACCTGTAATCAGAGAGTGAATTTGGGAATGTTAAGATTTCAAAACTGGAATGGTCAAGATGCCTGGGAACCTGGGATGTCAGATGGTCATTTACATGGATATTGAGGTGACCCAGGATTACAGCAAATGCTGGGCTGGTAATGAACACTGGGCCAGGTACGATAGGCTTCAGTGAGGAATGATCTGGAGGTTGGTCATGGCAGCTGTGCAGATGCAAGAGAAGAGGATGTAGTGGGATAGTATGAGCCTCAGAGTAGTGGTGGGGATTATTAGGAGATACAAAAACTATAGTTTGTACATTGCACTGAGATGTTGGCTGGCAGAAAGCCCAGCTGAAATGATTCCCTCCTTTATTGAGTGTTTGCTCTAGCCTGGCACCTTGCCATTTATCCCTTTTGGGTCTGTCACATTTCAGGTGTGAGAGAATGAGCAGCAATGCCAGGCAAGGACAGCTAGGGGAGCTGCTGGCCCTTAGCACTGATGGAATCCTGTGGCCATCTCCAAGTCTTTGAAAGAGCACCAGACTGGTCAGCCATTCTAGGTTCAGGATACATCCAATTTACTGGCCATATTGTAGATGCTTCCTGTGCTGTTGGGAAGGAGGGCTGGAAATTGATGTGGAGAGATGGCCCTTGGACTCGGAAGGTAAAATTTAGAAGAGAGTCTCTGTGAGCCCTCTGACATTGCATATAGTCATTTTTCTTCTGTTATGTCTTCAAATGAGTCAATATTCCAGTAAAGGTTTAGAGCCACCGTGTTAAGTGATCAGGCCCTCAGACATCCCAACCCCTCCTGTGGGGGCTGCTTTATATTTATTCCTCAGGAGGAGCTGGTAGAAGACTTCATGTGAGGGAGAAGAAAAGGAAAGAAGCAGAGGATGACTGCAGCCTCTTTTCATCTCAGCATCACAAAGCATGACTCAACAGAGGGATCACTTTCTTGAGACTCTCCAGACCACAGGTTGCTCTTTTCAATCTCATGCTTAGCCCTCTCAGCTCCTTTCTTTTTTCAGAAGTTGTACTGTATGTATGTATACGAACTATTACTTCCCATAAAGTGTTCCATGTTCACAGCAAAAAAAAAAATCCCTAAAATATGGCATAATTCTTGCCCTGTTAGGTGTCCAACAGTCGAAAATTGCTGGGTCTCCAATGCTGGAATACAGGCTACCAGAGATGAGTTTAGGTTTCAGCAACAAAGAAACCCAGCTTCATGGAAGGAAGGCAGTGAATTGACTTGAAAGTAACCCCCTGTGCTCATATTCTTTCTTTTTCCTTCAGCCACATGAATATCACTGATGGAAGCAAACAAAAGCCATGACTTTCTCCTTCCACTGGTACTTTTCTGGCCCATGTATATGTCATTGGAAGTCACTCTCTTTTATTAGAACCTCCTTCTTCCCATCTCTTAAGACCCAGAGAGCCATGAATGCTAAGGTTGGGGTTGAATTTGTCGTAGTTACCTCTGCAATTGGGCGATACTCATGTTAATTAGCCTGATACCTACTCTTACCTGATCTAATGGCAGCCACTGGAGAAGCTGTAGCCAAGGCCAGCAACCCTATGGACTCTAGCCCCAGGATTTATCCCTGATGTCTCAACTGATTATGAAATAACCAGTAAGAGTGCTGCCCCAACCCAACCCCCCTTCTGACTTAGTCATCAGAGGTTAGGACTTGTCTTAGGATTTATGATATATAAGGACAGAAATCTTTTTTTTTTTATTGAGTTAATGATAGGTTACAATCTTGTGA
Source organism: Equus asinus (assembly GCF_041296235.1). Lineage (NCBI taxonomy): Eukaryota > Metazoa > Chordata > Mammalia > Perissodactyla > Equidae > Equus > Equus asinus. Next base: position 59,149,487 of record NC_091820.1, on the reverse strand, counting down.
AATTTCAGTTGTACATTAATGTTTGTCATTCGTGTTGTAGGTGCACCACTTCACCCTCTGTGCCCACCCCCCACCCCACCTTTCCCCTGGTATCCACTAAACTGTTCTTAGTCCATAATTTTAAATTCCTCATATGAGTGGAGTCATACACAGATTATCCTTCTCTCTCTGGCTTATTTCACTTAACATAATTCCCTCAAGGTCCATCCATGTTATTGCAAATGGAATGATTTTGTTCTGTTTTGCAGCTGAGTAGTAGTCCATTGTATATCTATACCACATCTTCTTTATCCATTCGTCTTAAGGACAGAAATCTTATGGGTTAATAGTAACAGTATCAGGAGTCTTGGTTACTTTTTGTCTCTCTTGAGGATGGGCAGAATAGGGCATGGGGGAAGTGGAAAGTCTTGTGCCTTTCAAATACATTCCTAAGGTGATTCCTCATGACACCCTTCGTCACACCTTCTGATGCCTTATCCTGAGCTTTGTCTCCTTTCTTCAGAGTCCTTCTAGTGCACTCCTTGCTCTCACTAACCAGTTTTCATTTCCTGCCCCACCCTGATAGGTTTCATCAGGTGTTTTTTCCTTTCCTTACCCCAGGCCATGTCTGTGACAGCCCACATCTGGGAGGAACCTTATTGTGAATGAATGAATGAAGCCTCAGTGAGTGTTGCAAGTGACACCTATCTTTCTCTCTCCATATAAGGAGAGAGAAGGAGTGGAGGGCAGAGAGGAAAGAGAGGAAGGCTATGAAATCTCATAATGGAATAACAAATGCTTGACATTTTAGTGGATATTGGACCTAGAAGCCTACCTGAATGAAGGAAGCAAACCTGAGATCCCTGGTGTTTGTGAGTGAAACTGGGAGTGAACTCCTTACTGCCCTTAGGAATGGACGAGGGAGAAAAGTGAGGGGGGGGGTCATAAAATCCTTTACTTCAGTGGAGGAGTCAGTGAGACTCGCTTCATAAACCTATAATTTTTTAAGGTGGATGGAAGATAAGTTGTTGCACTGCACTGCTTGTGTTGCTACTTGTAAGAGTCACTGCCAACCACTCTTCTCAGGTAGGGCTGCATTTGTGGAGATTTTTGTTGACCCTTCTTGAAAAGCATCCCAGTACAAGGTTTGCAACTTAGAACAACTCTGGTTCAGTGACAGGGTGTTAAAGGGGGTGAGGACAGAGGAGGTAGGACAAGTAGTATCAAACAGCTCAGTTTTTTGTTTTTAATAGGCTGGCTGGGCCAGAGGCAGTAAGCAGAATGGCTACAGGCAACCCCAAACACCAGATATGGCATAAGGAAACAGTACAATGAAAGGTCAATGATTCTAGCTGTTATTTGTCATTCCTCAGAGCATGATGGAATATCTAAAAGAAAAGGAAGAGCTGCTTTGGAGAAGGATAATAAAGGATTCTTTCATAGAAGAGATTTAGAAGAGGGGAAATGTTCAACTTTGTAACATGGGTATTATAGTTTTCAAAGACATCTGTTCTCTACATGGGTCATGGAGATTGGTACCAGTATCAGCCTGTGGCTGACTAGGCCAGTTTAACTTAGAGGTTTTGTGCTCTTGGAGAGATGCTCCCAATCTCTCTCACTTTGACAGGTGTTCATCTGCAATGAGTCCAGTACCTGAAGGAGCAAGAGGACAACAAGCATCCAGGGGACAACAGTAGCCTTCTGAGTGAAGATAGCAACTGAAAAGATCATGGGCTTGGCTGGATTGGGCTGGGCTTGTTTGTTTTTTCAAAATAAAGAACAGGTTTTTTTCCTTGATGATAAAAGTAATTGCTGATTGTTAAAAAAAAAAATAGTGAAAGGTATAGATTAAAAAGTAAAGAATACCTATAATCTTATAACCCAGGAAATAGTAACTCATAAAATTAGAGTGTTTCCTTTTTCACTTTTAGAAAAAATGCATATAACACAATATAAAAACAAAATTGGCATCATATCATGTTGTTCTTCAACTTTGTTCATTTGAAAATAAATAAGCATATTTCCATGTCATTGGCATTCTTTGAAAACACAGTATTAGCTCTCACATAGTATTTCATATGGATCTAACAATTTATTTAGATGATCCCATGCTGCTGGACATTTTGGATATTACCAGTTTTGCCTATAAAATTGAAGTAATGAACATCAATGTACGTTAATCTTTATGTGCATCTCTAATGATTTCTTTAGAGTAAATTTCTAGAATTAGAATTACTGAGTTTGAATGATGAGAGCATTATTAGGGTACCTGGAAGGTTGTTGAATTGTCTTCAATATAGTTGTACAAATTACATTCCCATCAGTGGTGTATACATGTGCGTATTTCTCCACACATTCATCAAAACATGACCTTTTAAAAATCTCTGCTCATTCGAGAGAAATATACGTTTGTTGGTTTAGAGATTTTTATTTCTAATTTACATACAGTAAAATTCACTCTTATGGTGTATAGTTCTATGGGTTTTGACAAATATAGAGTCATGTATTCTGCCACTCCAGTATCATACAGAACAGTTCTATCACTAATTATTCCTCTCGTTTGCTCTTTTTGTTGTAAGCCCCTTTCCCCGTTCCCAACCCCTGGAAACCACTGATATGTTCTTTATCCCTATGGTTTTGCCTTTTCTGGAACATATTAATGGAATCATGCAATATGTAGACCTTTTGGTCTGGCTTCTTCCACTTAGTAATATGCATTTAAGATTCATCCATGTCATTTGTTATGTCAGTCAATAGTTCATTCCTTTTTATTGTACTTCATTGTATGGATGTAGCACAATTTTTTATCGATTCACTAATTGATGAACATGTGACATGTTTCCAGTTTTGGTGATTATGAATAAAGTTGCTATAAACTTTCAGATACTGGTTTTGAGTTAACCTAAATGTTCATTTCTAGAAGGTCAATGCCTAGGAGTGGGAATGAGTGCCAAACTTTTCCAAAGTTTCTCTATCACTTTGCATTCCCATCACAAATAAATGAGTTCCAGTTGCTCCACATCTTCATCAGCACTTGGTGTTACCATAATTTTGTTTAAATGTTAGCCATTCAACTAGGCGTGTAGTGATATTTCATTCTGGTTTTAGTTTGCAATTCTCTAATGGTAGATGAGTTTGAGCATCTTTTCTTATGCTTATTTGCCATCTGAATATCTTCTTTGTTGAGTAATCTATTCAAATCTTTTGCCCTCTTTTTTATTGGGTTCTTCCTTTTCTTATTGTTGAGTGTTTAGATTTCCTTACATATTCTTGATACAAGTCCTTTGTCAGATTTTTTTGAAATGGGTTCTCTCAGTCTGTGGCTTGTCATTCTATTAACAGTGCCTTTTAATTTGATGAACAATATAAGTTGGGATGGGTATAAATGGAGTTGAAATATTCTTAGCTACTTATATTATCCCAGAGATATTTAATAATAACAAATATTTATTATGACTCTAGGGGTAGATCTAAAAGAAAGATCCATTGTGATCCTTACACTGTGTAATCTTCTCCCCTTAAATGTAGGCAGGATTTGTGTCTTGCTTCTAACCAATAGGATAATGGCAAAGGGGTTGGGATATCATTTCCATGAAAATGGTACATAATATTACATATACACTTAAAAATAGCCTCAAAGTTGATAAAACATTAATTGATAGAAGTCTATGGAGAAGTTGAAAAATCCACCAAGTGAGTGAGAGAATTCAACAGTTCTTTTCAGTTATTGAGAAATCACATATACAAATCAACAGCATACAGAAGATTTAAACAACACAACATATAAGCCTCACGAAATAGAAATTGAAATATATATGCTTCTGCTTCAAAAAATTACCGAAAGCATAACTCATTTGAAGCACACTTGGAACAGTTACAAGAATTGATTCTGCATTAGACCATAACAAATTATTTACTAATTTAAATTATTGGTATCATAGGATCATGTTGTCTTACCACACTGCAATTAAGTTATATATTAATAAAGAAGGTAAATAAAACATCTACATATATTTCCTAATTTAAAACACATTTCTAAATATCTTGTGGATCAAAGAAGAAATGAGAGGCATCTTAAAATACTTAAAATTTAATAATAATGAAAATACTACATATAAAAAACCTGTGAAACATGGTGAAATTATGCTTTGAGGAAAGTTTATATCCTTAAATAGTTATCTTAGAAAAGAAGAGGGGATGAAAATTAATGAGCTAAGTCTCCAAGCTAAGAGTATAGTAGGAACAACAGGAAAAGTCAAAAGACAGTAGAAGGAAGGAAGTGTTAAAGGTAAAAGCATCAGTTTATGAAATAGAAAACAAAGACACAAGAAAGATAATAAAATCCCACGTTTGTTTCTTTTACAAAACTAATAAACATTTGACAGTTTCTTCAAGATAAAAAGAAAAGATACGTTGAAGTAATATGAAAGAAGGGGGGAACAAAAACCCTAGAGATTAGGGAATATTATTAATTTATGCCAAAAGGATTGAAAATTTAAGAGGAAATAGACAAATTCCTCGAAAAGTGTAACTTAAAACTAACTCAAGAAAAAAATAGAAAGCTTGAATAGTCACATAAAATATTATGCTAATTTAAGTCATTCAAATCTTCTTCAAGACCCAACTATATATGCTTTCTACCAGAAACTGACTTTAAATAAAAATACATAGATGTTATATTATGCAAACACTAATCAAAAGAAAGGTGGAATGGCTATATTAATATCAAAAAGTAGCTTTCAGAAGAAGCAATATTCTCAGGTTAAAGATGGCAATTTACCAAGAAGATATAACAAAACTTGAAGCAAAAATAGCTAGAACTACAAGGAGAAACAGACAAGTCCGGTATTATATTTGGAGATTTCAATACTTTTAAGAATTAATAGAATGATTAGCTAGAACGTTAATAATAAATCTAAACAACACTACATTCAACTTGTTAACATATTTGTAGAATACTATACACAGCAGCAGTAGAATTAATACTCCTTGCGATTGCACATGGAATGTTTGCCAAGATAAACTGTATCCTAATTCATAAAGTAAACAGACTGGCTTCTCTCACTTAGCAATGTGAAATTTCATCCATGTCTCTCATGGCTTGATAACTCATTTCTTTTTATCCCGGAATAATGTTCCATTTTATGGTTGAACCGCAATTTATCCACTCACCTATTAAAGGACATCTTTATAAAGGGTGTCTAATAAAAAATGATTGCCTTCAATTATGGGCCATTATTAATAAAACTGCTATAAACATTCATGTGTAGGTTTTTCTGTGATCATAAGCTTTCACTCATTTGGATAAATACCTAGAAATGAAATTGCTGAATGATACTGTAAATATGTTTAGTTTTCTAAGAAACTGCCAAACTGTTTTCCAAAGTGTACCATTGTGCATTCACACCAGCAATGAATGAGAGTTTCTCCTGCTCCATCTTCTTGATGGCATCTGATGTTGTCAGTATTTAAATTTTTAGCCACACTAACAGATGTGCAGTGGTACCTCGTTGTTGTTTTAACTTGCAATTCCCTAATGACATATGATATTGAGCATCTTTTCATATGCTTATTTTCCATATGTATATCTTCTATGGTGAGATGTCTATTCAGATTTTTGCCCATTTTAAAATCAGATTGTTCATTTTTTTATTGAGTTTTAAGAGTTCTTGTATATTTTGGATAAAAGTCCTTTATTGGTATAGCTCTTGCAAATATTTTCTCCCAGTCTGTGGCTCTTCTCATTCTCTTGACAGCATCTTTTGCAGAGCAGAAATTTTTAATTTTAATGAAGTCCCATTTGTCTCTTCTTTCTTTCATGGATCATGCTTTTGGTGTTGCATCTAAAGAGCCATTGTCAAACCCAAGGTCTTTTAGATTTTCTTCTATGTTATGTTCAAGAAGTTTTATAGTTTTGCACTTTACATTTAGGTGTATGATCTATTTTAAATAAATTTTTTAAAGCATATAAGGTCTGTGTATAGTTTCCAATCAAGGCTTATCACATCTCACCTGGAATGGCAGTCTGCTGGTATTTCTTGTCCTTGCCAATTTCAAGTTGAAAAGATTAAATTCCTGGTTAGTGCAGCCTAGAGTCCAAGGGCTCCTTTCCTTCACCCAGTCCCTATTGATAGGATGGAGATTCTACTCCAGATGTGCCAGACTTAGACTACTGGGACCCTGACTTCTCCTTTCCCCAGCTTTCTCATAGGACAAAGTTTCCACACATGGAGAGAAAAAAACCTAGAAGTCAAGAGACTGTCACTCCACCCAGTATCCATAGGTTTTCTGAGAGTTTTTCCCAGAGACAGAGGCCGTTCATTAAAAAAGTGAGCTCCAAAGCTCTACCCAAAGCAAATGACTATTTGAAACAGTGTGGCAAGTTCAAGTCTAAGGGGACTCTTGAAACCATTAGTTCCTCTCAGTTAAGAGAAAGAGGCTATACCATAGGCCAGCTAGTTCACCAGAGAGAACCAGGGAAAGATACGGCTAAAAAGCCCTCCTGGAAGTCGAACAAACTACAAAGACTGGCTTCAAAAACCATCCCTTCATAAATTTAATTGGACCAGACTGCTGAGCAATTTATGCCTCAGAGCATTGTTGAAAACATAGCAGTCAGCTGGTAATTAGTGGAGCCTAATAGGTGAAATATAGTAATATGTGAAACAGACAGCTTAAAAGAGTGGTCAGAGAAAGAGATAGTCAAAGAGAGCATTGCTAAAACCTCTGTGATCCCAAGGTGACTATGCGCATGCTCAAGGCTTTGCCCTCTGAAGGACAATAGCAAAAGCTTCCCATTATAAGGAAACAGACTTCAGTAAAACAGCCTAGCCACAAAACAAACAATAACAACAGCAAAGACCAATGAAAACGAGTCTTGGAGAGGACTGGGGTTAGAATCAAGTGTTCAACATATTACTTAAAATATCTAGTTTTCAACAAAAAATTATGAGATATCCATATTGGTTTATTGTTGTTATTGTTTGTTCTGATAAATAATCAACAAACAAAAATAAGTTGCATTTCTATACTCTAACAATGAAGTAGCAGAAAGAGAAATCAAGAATACACTCCCATTTACAATTGCAACAAAAAGAATAGAATACCTAGGAATAAACTTAACCAAAGAGGTGAAAGATCTGTACACTGAAACCTATAAGACATTGAAAGAAATTGAATAAAACACAAAGAAATGGAAAGATAGTTCATGCTCTTGGATGGGAAAAATTAACAGTTAAAATGTCCATACTTCCTAAGGCTATCTACAGATTCAGTGGAATCCCTATCAAAGCTCCAACAACATTTTTCAAAGAAGTAGAACAAAGAATCCTAAAATTTATGTGGAACAACAAAAGACCCCTGAATAGCCAAAGGAATCCTGAGAAAAAAGAACAAAGCTGGAGGTATCACACTCACTGATTTCAAAATATACTACAAAGCCATAGTAACCAAAACAGCATGATACTGGCATAAAAATAGACACACAGATCACTGGAACAGAATCAAGAGCCCAGAAATAAACCCACACATCAATGGACAGCTAATTTTTGACAAGGATGCCAAGAACATACAGTGGAGAAAGGAAAGTCTCTTCAATAAATGGTGTTGGGAAAACTGGACAGCCACATGTAAAAGAAGGAAAATAGACCATTATCTTACACCATACACAAAAATTAACTCAAAATGCATTAAAGACTTGAATGTAAGACCTGAAACCATGAAACTTCCAGAAGAAAACATAAGCAGTATGCTATTCAACATTGGTCTTAGCAGCATATTTTCAAGTATCATGTCTGACCAGGCAAGGGAAACAATAGAAAAAATAAACAAATGGGACTACATCAAACTAAAAAGCTTCTGCACAGCAAAGGAAACTATCAACAAAGTGAAAGACAACCTAACAATTGGGAGAAGACATTTGCAAACCATATGTCTGATAAGGAGTTAATACCCAAAATATGCAAAGAACTCATACATCTCAAAACAAAAAACTTAACAAGCCAGTTAAAAAATGGGCAAAAGATCTGAACAGACATTTCTCCAAGGAAGACATGCAGATGGCCAACAGGCACATGAAAGGATGTTCAACATCATTAACTATCAGGGAAATGCAAATAAAAACTACAATGAGGTATCCCCTCACTCCTATCAGAATGGCTATAATTAACAAGACAGGAAGCAAATGTTGGAGAGGATGTGGAAAAAAGGGAACCCTCGTACACTGCTGGTGGGAGCACAAACTGGTGCAGCCACTATGGAAAACAGTATGGAGATTTCTCAAAATAAAATAGAAATACGATATGACTCAGCTTTCCTACTACTGGGTATTTATCCAAAGAACTTGAAATCAGCAATTCAAAGAGACTTATGCACCCCTATGTTCCTTGCAGCATTAGTCACAATAGCCAAGACTTGAAAGCAACCTAGATGCCCATCAAGGGATGAATGGGTAAAGAAGATGTGGTATATATACACAATGGAATACTACTCAGCCATAAGGAATGATGATATCTGGCCATTTGTGACAACATGGATCGACCTTGAGTGTATTATGCTAAGCGAAATAAGTCAGAGGGAGAATGTCAAATACTGTATGATCTCACTCATAAGTAGAAGATAAGGACAACAAACAAACACATAGAGACAAGATTGGTTACCAATCTGGTGGTTACCAGAGGGGAAGGTGCAAGGAAGAAGGGTGAAAGGGGTGACACAGCATGTGTGTGGTGATGATGGTAATTAGTCCTTGGATGGTGAACATGATGTAATCTACACAGAAATTGAAATATAATGATGTACACCTAAGATTTATATAATATAAACCAATGTTACCACAATAAAAATAAGTAAATAAATAAATAAAAAGAAATAAGTTCCATGGTCCTTTCTTCTGATTTTCATTCTAAGAAGATGAACTTATTGCCTCTGTGATAAACCACCCCACCTCTCGTTGTAGCCACCCAGTTCCTCTGGATTTATTCATTGATAAAATCTGCTGAAATAAAAAATTGAGAAATCCAAATAAACAAGAACATGTGACCCATAAACAGGAAACAAAGTACATAACAAAACTGCCTGTGAGAGGGACCAGATGTCATATTTAACAATGACTTCAAAGTAACCAGTAGTTCAAAGAAATTTAAGAAACTACAGGAAACTATGCTTAAAGAAATAAAGGAAGGTATAAAGACAATGTCTCATCAAATAGAGAATATCAACAGAGATTTCAAGTGGCAGAACAAAGAGTCAGCAAACTCAAAGATAGATCAATAAAATTTATACAATCTAAATGACGAAGAGAAAATAGAATTTAAAAAAATCAAGAGAGCCTCAGAGAAATGTGGCAAAACTTTAATCACACCAACACACATTAACAGAAATACCAGAAGGAGACAAAAAATAGAAAAGAGCAGAAAAACATTTGAAGACATAGATGAAATGTCACAAATTTGATGAAAAAAATAATGTTCATATGCAAGAATCTCAACAAACTCCAAATAAGATAGGGATCTATACACAGATACATCATAGTAAATGTGCTGAAAACCAAGACAAAGATAAAATATTGAAAGCAACAAGAGCAAATGACTCATCACCTACAAGGAAATTCAAATAAGATTAACAACTGACTTCTCATCAGAAACAATGAAGGCCAGAAGGCACTGGGACATCATATTCAAAGTGCAGAAAGAATAAAACTGTCAACCAAAACTCTTGTATCCAACAAAATTGTCTTTCAAAAATGAAGACAAAATAAAGACTTTTGTAGATAAATAAATGTTGAGAGAATTTGAGTGACATCATCAAGATGGCAGAGTAGGAGATTTCCCAGGTTCCATTCTCCCCACAAAGATCAACAGACAGCTCTCCATGAACAAACACAGCCCTGGGAGTGTTCTGGAGTCCACTTAAGAAACCAGCAAGACAGCAGAACAAAAAACTAGAGAATAACTCCAAAAAAGGAAAACAAACGTCAGCTTCATTTTGCCTGCATCATCCCCCAAGCTGGCATTGCTTAGTGACAAGAGGGAATTCCCCAGCTAGAAAGAGTTCCTCTCACAGGGAAAGGAAGAGTGATGTGAACAACCACCTTTCCCAGCCTTTTGGGGAAACGCAAAAGCCTGCTTCATTTTTACCCCACCCAGAACCCAGCAAATCTGAGATGTATAGAGATAGCTAGAATTCATGAAGAAAAGTAGGGGCTACCAATAGCAGCCGTGTAGTGGGAGTGATTGAGGTTCCCAGTGACCTGCTCTGCAGACAAACCCAGCAGCTCTTGCCATTGAAGAAACTATGACAAGCACAGCCACCACAGACTCCCTGCAGATTTCACCAGCTTTCACCCACAAGTATTTGCATTCACTGACACCAACCACCTGAATCCCTCCCAGCCCACTAGCTTAGGGATAGCTTCTCTAGCTGAGATCATGTCATTTTTTCTTTTGTGTGTGTGGTGACAACACTTAAGTTCTATTCTCTTAGAAAATTTCAAGTATACATAGCTACTTTGAATTAGTTTTCAGATTATCCCAACATCTATGTAATCTCAGCTTTAGCATCACTTGATTGTCTTTTCCCATATAAGTTGAGATCTTCCAAGTTCTTCATAGTCTGAGTAATTTTGTAGTGTATTATGGATATTTTACATAGTAACTTATAGGACACTAGCTCTTTTTTTAAATTCCATGTGAAATGTATACACTTTTGTTTAAGCAGATAGTCCAAAATAGTTAAATTCAGGCTTCAAGTTACAATCTAACTTCTCTGGGCAATATCAGTTCAGTTAGCAGAGACTTTGCTGTGCTGTTTACATATGTCATTCGTGTGTGCTATATGGTGGCTTGTCTAGGACCTGGACACTATTCTATTTCATAGATAGGCTATCAAAGTCTATGGTATTTAGGTGAAATCCACATATGGGTACCTCAGGGGTGAACCCAAGAATTCATGGTGAACTTTTGGGGATCACTTTTCTGACCTGCTTCCTCTTTACAATCTTCCTAATACTTTCTGGTTTCTTGTGTCTCTTTTTTTTTTTTCAGTCCTATGGTCAAAAAATGGGGCCTTATTTACCCCAACATGTCCTACACATCCTTTGACTGTACCCATGAATGGAACCAAGCAACAGGTTGACAGAGAGAAAAAACAATGGGTGCTTACCTCACTGTGGTAAGCAGAATTTCTAATATGTTCTCCCAAACATGTCTCACCCTAATTTCCTTTGTCTGTAAATATGATATCACTCTCATGATTATGTTGTTATATTGCACAGTTGACCTTAAGATAGTAAGATTATCCTGAGTTATCCAGGTGAGGCCATTGTAATTAGATTATTCTTTAAAAGCATAGATTGTTCTCCAATTGGTGGCAGAAAAGGAATTCAGAGAAATGCAGCAGAATAGGAAATTAGAGAGATGTTATGCATGAGACCTTGATGCACCATTGCTGGCTTTGAAGATTCAGAAGTCTACATGAAAAGGAATACCAGTGGCCCTAAGGAGCTGAGAGTGACCCCCAGCTAACATCTAGCAAGGAAACAGAGACTTCAGTCCTACAGCTATAAGAACTGAATTCTGCCAACAACCTGTATGACCCTAGAAGAAGATTCTTTCCCAGAACTTCCAAACAAGAGCCCAGCCCAGCCAACATTTTAATTTCAACCTTGTGATACCCTGAGCAGAGAAATAAATTTAGTCTGCTTGGACTTCTGACCTACCCAACTATGAAATAATAAATGGGTATTGTTTTAAGCTGATAAGTTTATAGTAATTTGTTACATAGCAATAGAGATCTAATATACCAACCATCTTGGGACCACAGCTCCACAGATTTCTCTCTCTCAGAGTTTTTTTATTTATTTTATTTTTTTTTTTTGAGGAAGATTAGCCCTGAGCTAACATCTACTGCAAATCCTCCTCTTTTTTGCTGAGGAAGACTGGCCCTGAGCTAACATCCATACCTATCTTCCTCTACTTTATATGTGGGATGCCTGCCACAGCATGGCTTGCCAAGTGGTGCCGTGTCTGCACCCGGGATGCAAACCAGCAAATCCTGGGCAGCCAAAGCAGAACATGTGCACTTAAGTGCTGTGCCACTGGGCTGGCCTCTCTCTCAGAGTTTAAGGCTTCTATAGAGCCCCCATTGCCACAGCTGTTGCTGCCACTTGCTCTGCCATCAGGGCATTGCTTGGGTCCTGGGACATGACAGAGAAAAAAAATAAACAGGGAATTTCCTCTCACTCTCTCTAAGAATTAGAAGATTCCCTTTTCTTCACATGCCAGAATTAGAGGGCTTCTCTTGGAGTTCTCTCTATCTATTCTGTTGCTCATTTCCGGGTTTCAGGCAGCACTGAATCCAGGCAGGAGATACCTGAGTGGTAACTGGTAAACTCATAACTAGGTTCATGCTACTTCAAATGCTGTTCTTCTTTCCAAATTCAACTGCTATTTACTTTTTTAAGGCCTCAAAAAGCTTTTCAATGCATTCTATCTAAGTTTTATAACTGCATTCACTGGAATAGACATTGTGGAGTATATTTACTTCATTTTGCCCACAACTTGAACCAACCCCCATATTTCAATTACACTTTATCTACATAGTGGCATATATCCATTACATACAATTCTCTCTGCCTTTCTGGCCTCCTTTAGTCATAGTGCTACAGGTATGTTGATCACCACAGTCATTATGTCAATGTCTCTCTAGTCATTTTATTTTTCTGAAGTTCATTCTCTAGTCAATTCCTCAGGAGTGGTTCAAGGGAAAAACATTCCCTGATTTCTTGCAAGTTCATAACAGTTTCAATGTATCCTTTATGCTTGAAATTAAGTTTTGCCTGATATAAAGTCCTAAGCTTGACTTCTGGTTTTCAGTATAGTATGTAAGGAGCTTGCAAGTCATGACTCTTATCCTAACAACAACAAAAAAACTGAATTAAAAATCAACAATTCTTCTTAGATCCAGCAGAAAACTGAGGTCACAGAGTAAATCACTGCCCCTGAAATGAGAAAGACAGGCAGATACAAAGAAACACAATTATCAGATTAGAAGACCAAGAGCAAAACCCACAGGAATCAGTGTTGGGGTAAAAAGAGAAACTGTAATTGGAGAAGGGTTGAGGCTCAATGTGGACTAGCTTGAGAGTGAAAATCACTAGGGGATGTAGTCTTAGGGAAACACCCACACTTTTGTGAGTTTACCTCCAGGATTCTTACAGTGAAGATCAGAGAAAAATCCCCACCTGCTTCCAGTCGGTAGAGGGGGACAGTAGCTATTTTTAAATAATCCAGGGGCATTCTGTTCTTAACAAGGCTGATCTTCAAAAGAAAATTTTACCAGAGCATAACTGACTAGGGTTTTACAAAAGCCTAAGTGGTCCAGGGGAAGAGAAATACCCAACTCCAGCCTGCTCTAGCCTTCCATGTGGTGTAAGGGAAATAAACTCCAGACCCCCATAGCATTTCTGTCCCACCAAAGGAGGGAAAACCTGACAGGCACTTGTGAAGGTCACAGACCAGGGGCAGAGGCTCACTAAAAGCCTGAGAATTAATCACAGGATTATAGGACATTTCATTACCCCCACCCTCCACCACACACCTTACCACCATACCAAAATGCTCTTGTACAACAGGGGGAGCAAAACCAACTACACTAGAGAAATTTTAGCCTCTGACAGCTACAGCTATAGCAAACAGTACACAGCCTAACCCCAGCCAGATAAACATAAAAGCTCACACTAAAGGCCTGGTTACTTCAGTTACTTTTACAGAGTACATCATTTCTGGCTTTTGACAAAAAATTACGTGGTATATTAAAAGACAACATAATTTGAAGAAACAGAGCAAGCATCAGAACCAGACACAGATATGGCAGGAATGTTGGAATTATCAGGTAGGGAATTTAAAACAACCAGAATTAATATGCTAAGGGCTCTAATAGAAAAAGTGGACAACATGTAATAACAGATGGATAATGTAAGCAAAGAGATTAAAACCATAAATCAGAATCAAAAGGAAATACTAATCAAAAACACTGTGACAGAAATGAAGAATGCCTTTGACAGGTTCATCAATACAATGTACATGGCCAAAGAATCAGTGAACTTGAAGAAATGTCAATAGAAACTCCCAAAACATAAATGCAAAGAAAAAGACAAACACAATATCCAAGAACTGTGGGACAATTACAAAATATCAGAAGAAGAAAGAGAAAAAAGAACAGAAGAAATATTTGAAACAATAATGACTAAGAATGTCCCCAAATTAGTGACAGACACAAAACCACAGATTCAGGAACCTCGGAGAACACTAAGCAGGATAAATAACAAAAAAAACTACACTTAAACACATCATATTCAAACTGCATAAAGTCAAAGACAAAAAGAAAATCTTAAAGAACCCAGAGAGAAAAATCCACCTTACCTGTAGAAGATCAAGGATAAGAATTATATTGGGCTTCTCTTCAGAAACCACAAAAGCAAGAAGAGAGTGAGACGAAATATTTAAAGTATTGAAAGAAAAAAACTCCATCAGTTTAGAATTCTTAATCCAATGAAATTATGCTTCAAAGTACAGGAGAAATAATTCCACAGACAGGCAAAAAATTGAGGGAATTTGTCACTAGTAGACCAGCCTTGCAAGAAATTTTAAAAGAAGTTCTTCTCATGGAGACAATCCAAGTGCCCATTGACTGATGATTGGATAAAGAAGATGTGGCATATATATACAATGGAATACTACTCAGCCATAAAATAAGACAAATTCACCCCATTTGCAATAACATGGAAGGACCTGGAGGAAATTATGCTTAGCTAAATAAGCCAGTCTAAGAAAGACAGACACCAGATGATTTCACTCACATGTGGACTATAAACAGATACACGGACCAAAAAAAAAAAACAGTTCAGTGGTTACCAGGGAAGGGGGGTGAGGGGTGGACACGGGGGTGAAAGGGAGCACTTATGTGGTGACAATCAAGAAATAATGTACAACTGAAATCTCACATTGATGTAAACTATTATGAACTCAATAAAAAGAAAGTTCTTCAGATAGAAGAAAAAGGATAGAGGTCAGAAACTCAGGTCTGTATGAAGAAAGGAAGAGCTTTACAAAAGGAATAAAAGAAGCCAAAATAAAAATTTTAAATTTTCTTATTCTTAATAAATCAAATCTAACAGATAACAGTTTGTTTAAAATAATTATAATAGAACAAAGTATTTGGTGATTATAGCTCATGAATAAGTGAAATGACAGAAATATTGTAACGGACAGGAGGGAAGAATTGGTAACAATCCTTTATAAGGTACACTACCCAACAAGTAGTATAGTGTTATTTAAAAGAGAACTAGTTGTAAATGTATATTGAAAGCTCAAAGGCAATCACTGAAAAAAGTAAAAAAGTATAATTGATATAGTGAAAAAGGAGAAAAAATAGCATCGTATAAAATACTCAGTTAAAACTAGAGAAGGCAGAAAGAGAGTGGAAGCCAAAAAAAACAAGGGCAATGAATATAAAACAGTAAAAAATATGGTAGATATTAATCCAACTACAGGCATACCTTGTTTATTATGCTTTATTGCACTTCACAGATAATGCATTTTTTATAAGACCCTCCACCAGCAAAAAGATTATGACTCACTGAAGGCTCAGAAGATGGTTATCGTTTTTTATCCATAAAGTATTTTTTAATTAAGGTATACACATTGTTTTTTTAGACACAATGCACCCTTAATAGATTATGACATAGTGTAAACATAACTTTTATATGCATTGCGAAGCCAAAAAATTTGTGTGACTCACTTTATTGTAATATTTGCTTCATTGTGGTTGTCTGGAACTGAACCCACAATATCTCCAAG
The DNA here is from genome assembly GCF_041296235.1 of Equus asinus. Taxonomy (NCBI): domain Eukaryota; kingdom Metazoa; phylum Chordata; class Mammalia; order Perissodactyla; family Equidae; genus Equus; species Equus asinus. The sequence continues at coordinate 59,133,651 of NC_091820.1, read as the reverse complement.
GTATGCTTGTATATCAATAATCACTTTAAATTTCAATGGTTTAAATGCAAAAATTAAAATATGGAAACTGCCAGAGTAAATAAAAAATGAGACTCAACAATATGCTGTCTATAAGAAACCCAATTTAACTATAAAGACACAAATATATTAGAAGTAAAGGGATGGAGAAAGACATATCATGATAACAGTAATTAAAAGAAAATTAGGGTAGCTATAACTTCAGACAAAGCAGATTTCAGAGCAAAAAAAAATTATCAGGGATAAAGAAGAGCATTACATAAAGACAAATGGATCAATTCTCCAGGAAGACATAACAATCCTTAAGGTGTATGTGCCTAACAATAGAGCATCAAACTACGTGAAGTAAAAAGCTGATGGAATTGCATTGAGAAAAACTTGAGCACACTATTATAGTTGGAGATTTCAACACCCCACTATCAGTAACTGGCAGGTCCAGCAGGTAGAAAATCAGTAAGGACATAGTTGAACTGAAGAGCACCATCAATCATCTGGATCTAATTCTTCTGTAAAGATATCTGTAGACTACTTTATCAAACAACAGCAGAATATACATTCTTCTGAAGCTCACATGGAGCATTCACCAAGATAGAGCATTTTCTAGTCCATAGAAGACACCAAAAATTTTTAAAAGAATAGAAATCATACAAAGTATGCCTTCAGACTACAATGGAATTAAGATAGAAATCAATAACAAAAAGATAGCTAGAAACCCCTAAAATACTTGGAGATTAAGCAAAACAGTTCTAAATCATATGTTGGTCAAAGAAGTTTCAAGAGAAATGTAAAAATATTTCAAACAATGAAAATACATCAAAATTTGTGAGATACAGTAAAAGCAGTGCTCAGAGGGTAATGTATAGCATTGAATGTATATAATAGAAAAGAAGAAAGATCTAAAATCAATATTCTAAGCTTCCATCTTGGAAAATAAAAAAAGAAAATCAAATTAAACCCAAAGGAAGCAGAAGAAAAGAAATAATAAAAATTAGAACAGAAATCAATGTAAGTGAACACAAGAAATCAATAGAGAAAATCAATGAAACCAAAAACTGGTTCTTTGGAAAAAATCAATGCAATTGATAAACCTCTATCAAGGTTAACCAAGAAAAAATAAGAGAGAAAAGACTCAAATTACTAATATCAGAAAGGAAATATGGGCCATCACTACTGATCCCATGCACATTAAAAAGATAATAAAAGAGTATTATGAACAACTTATTGCACGCAAATTTGATGATCTAGATGAAATAGACCGAGTCCTTGAGGAACACAATCTACCAAAACTCACACAATGAGAAATAGGCAACATGAATATGCATCTATATATTAAATAAATTGAATCTATAATTAATAACCTTCCAAAACAGAAAGCACAAGGCCCAGATTGATTAAGTGGTGAATTCTACCAAACATTTAAGGAAGAAATGATACCAATTCTTTACGATACTTTCCAAAACAAAGAAGCAGAAAGAATACTTCCTAACTCATTTACTGTGGCCAGCATTACTCTAATACCAAAACCAGATAGACATTATGAGAAGGAAACTACAGACAGATATCTCTCATGAGCATTCATGCAAAAATACTCAACAAAATATTAGTAAATTGAAGGTGACAATGTATGAAAAATTATGCATCATCACCAAAAGAAATTTATTTCAAATATGCAAGGTTGGTTCAACATTCAAAAATTAATGTAATCCATCATATCAACAGACTACAGAAGAAAACTCATATGGTCAAATCAATAGATGCAGAACTTTACCCAACTTTAAGACTTACTATAAAGCTACAATAAACAAGACGGCATGGAATTGGCAGAATAGACAAACAGATCAATGAAACAGAATAGAGAGCCCAGAAATAGGCCCACACAAATATAATCAACTGATCTTGATAAAGGATCAAAGTCAATTTAATAGAGAAAGGCTAGTCTTTTCAACAAATGGTGTTGGACAATGGGATATCTACATGCAAAAAAATGAATCTAGACACAAATCTTACACTTTTCACAAAAATTAACTCAAAATAGATCACAGACCTAAATGAACAATGCAAAGCAATAAAACTCCCAGAAGATAACATAAAATAAAATCTAAGTGACCTTGGGTTTGTGATGACCTTTTAGATACAATACAAAAAGTATGATGCGTGAAAGAAAAAGTTGATAATTTGAACTTCATTAAAATTAAAAACTTCTTGCAAAAAATACTATTAAGAGATTTAAAAGACTGTAGGAAATTATTTTCAAAGCACATATCTTATAAAGGGCTTCTATCCAAAATACAGAAAGAATATTTGATACTCAACAATAAGAAAACAAATAACTCAATTTTAAAAAGGGCAAAAGATCTGAACACACACCTTACCCAAAGAAGATAAACAGATGGCAAATAAGCATATGAAAAGATGCTCAACATCATGTGGCATTAGGATATTGAAAATTAAAACAACAATGAGATACCACTACATACCTATTAGAATGGCTAAAATCCAAAAGACTGACAGTACCATATGCTGACAAGGATATGAAGCAAGAGGAACTCTTATTCATTGCTGGTAGGAATGCAAAATGGTACATGCATTTTGGAAGATAATTTGGCAGAAACTTACAAAACTAAACATACTCATGCCGATATGATACAGCAATCCTGCTCCTTGGTATTTACCCAAATGAGTTGAAACCTTATGTTCACACAAAAACCTGCACATGAAAGTTTATAGCAGATTTACTAATAATTGCCAAAATGTGGAAGCAACCAAGATATCCTTCAGTAGGTGGATGGATAAACACATTGTGGTACATCCATACAACAGAGTATTATTCAGCAATTAAAAAAAATAAGCTGCCAAGCCTCAAAAAGACACGGAGGAAACTTAAATGCATATTGCTAAGTGAAAGAAGCTAATTTTAAAAGCTATACACTATATAGTTCCAACTATATGACATTCTGGAAAAAGTGAAACTATGGAGACGGTAAAAATATGAGTGGTTCCCAGGAGTTCATGGGGGAGGGAGGAAGAGATGAAAATGTGGAGCACAGGGGATTTTGAGGGCAGTGAAACTATTCTGTATGACAATGAAATGATGGATATATAACATTATACATTTGCCAAAATCTATAGAATGTAAAACAAAAATCTATAGGATGACCTTTAATGTAAATTATGGATTTTAGTTAATAATCATGTATTGCTCACACTAATGCGAAACGTTAACAGTAGTGGAAACCAGGGGTGGGAGTGAGGCATATATGAGAACTCTCTGTACTTCCCTCTCAATTTTTCTGTAAACCTAAAACTGCTCAAAAAAAAAAAAAGTCTATCAGTATAAAAACAAATGCTAGGCTCATATTTTCTTTCTTTGTGTATCTTAAATATATAATTCCATTTTGGTCTTGGACTTGTCTGAATTCCTACACTCAGCATGATGATTCTGAGATTTATCCATGTTATATCATTCTAAAATTTCTGATAATAACTTATCTTCCTTGTATGTCACTTGTTCATTTTGCCTAAATACTTAAAGGACTTTTTCTTTCTCTCTAAAGTTCCATAGTTTTATTTGAATATATAATGATTTTTGACAGTCTAACTCATATTTTCAGATACATTGGTGTACTCTTGCAATATTTAATTTCAAATTTTCTTTATATTAAGGGTTTTTCGAATTATAGTTTTAGTATATTCACTTTTCTGTTGCTTTGGTTTGTTTTTCAGGGACTTCTATTATTTATGTTGGATCACCTTTGCTTATCATCAATACTTCCCACTTTCTTTTGAATACTTTTTACGTTTTTCATCATTTATTTATCAAGTTTATTAAGGTATAATTTAGGTAAAATAAATTACACAATTTAAAGTGTACAATTTGATGGCTTTTGACATATGTATATACCTGTGAGACCACAACAAAATCAAGATATATAACATTTCTATTACCCCCCCAAATTCCTATGCTCCTTTACATTCTATTCACATCCTCAGATAAATGCTGATCTACTTTAAATCACTAGACATGTTTTCATTTTCTAGAATTTTATATGAGTGGAATTATACAGTATGTCTTTTTTTACTGGCTTATTTCACTCAGCATAATAATTTAAGATTCATCTATATTGTTACATTATCAATAGTTCATTCTTTTTTATTGGTGAGTAGTATTCCATTGTATGGATATAACACACATTATTTATACATTCATATGTTTATAGCCATTAGAGTTGATTGCAGGATTTTACTATTGTGAATAAATCTATGTTGTATACAAGTCTTTTTGTGGACATATGTTTCCATTTCTCTTGGGTAAATATCAAGGAGTGAAATGACTGGGTTTTATGATAGGTGCATTTTAACTTTATTTTAAAAATTACCAGAGGTTGGTGTCAAGATGGCAGCATAGGTGGACTCTGAACTCACCTCCTCCCATGAACACAACTAAGCTACAACTATTTTTGGAAGAATTACCCCTGAGAGAGATGTGAAAACTGGGTAAAAAGATTCCCCACAACAAGGGACAGTCCTGACTGAGGCAGAAGAGGCAGAAGTTCCTTCTGGAGAGAAAAAAGCTGCCTTCAAAAGGTGCAGTGCTCCACAGCCAGTCAGGAGCAACCCGAAGGTACTCGGACTTCCCTGGGGGAGTGAGGTAACTGTACAAGGGAGTGTTACCACTACAGGCATCCTTCAGACTCAGCACAAGTGAGATGAGTCTCATAGTATCTGGCTTTGCTGTCTATTAACTACAATGGGGAATTCTCCTAGAAAAGCTATTGGACATGTGCCTAAAAGAGACAGCTCTTAAAGGGCCCATGCAGAAATTCACCCATGTCAGAAAGCAACCTAAAATGACCAGAAAGAAAGGTGAAAAGAGACTCACTTGGTAGGCTCTGGGTGCATCTCAGGGAGAGGTGAGACCTCTCCAGGGACTGAAACATTGGCAGCAGCCATTATTGTGACCTAGTACAGGCATATGGACATAGACGATGGCAGACACCATTGGAGTTCTTCCCCTGGCCTGTTAGCACAGAGGTCTCCCCCACCCACTAGAGCTCCAATTTAATTGAGATTAGCCAGAGCAGGAAGCCCACTCTGGGGACTGACCCCACCCAACAGCAAGCACTTGGGCAACTTTTTGAACTGCATAGACTGGGTTCCTGGATCTGCTGCAGGCAGGCAAGTGGCTCCACCTCTGTGGGGGTGGGGCTTGCCTGAGGAGTGGTGGAGTGGGTGGGGCATTGGTGGAGTGTGTGGGGGCCTCTGCAGTGGGGCAATGTATGCTCCAGGGGGCTGGGATGTGAGCACAGGCCAGGACTGTATTGATGGTGTCTGTGGACCTGTGGGCTGTGGGGCTTATCAGCAAGAGAAGACTTGTGCTTCACAAACAGCCACATAGGGGATTGGCCCTGCCTTCAAAAGCCTGAAACAATTCGGTGCTCCCATGCATGGGGCTGGCCCCACTCAGCTGCAATCCTGAGAGAGCTGACAACAGCCTTGCAGGCCAGAGGCCTATAGCAATTGTAAGTCCCTGAGCCTAGCAACCAGTCACACTGGGGGCGTACTCACTTAACAGAAAAGCTGCAATAGGAATGTGCTATTAGACCTTACAGCCAAGTGTGCTGGGGCTCCCCAAACCAGACAAAGTGACAGAAGGGTCTGTAACAGCCACATGTAGCTGAGAATTACAACCAGCCAGCCAGGGGGACAGCCTAGACTCCCTGGGCACCTGCAGCAAGAGCAACCCTGCCACAGCAGAAGAACACATGTAGCCGACACAGGGGTCACCCCTGGAATATTTGGAACTGGTGACAAGAGGGAAGCACCACACTGCTTGGCCTCAAAAGGCATCTCTTCCATAAAGCCACTTTTCCAAGATCAGGAGGCATAGCTGACCCACCTAATACATAGATATAAACACAGAGAAAGAGGCAAAATGAGGAGAAAGAGGAATACATTTCAAGTGAGGGAACAGGACAAAAACCCAGAAAAATAACTAAATGAAACAGAGATAAACAATTACTTGACAAAGAGTACAAATTAAGAGTCATAAGAATGCTCACTGATCTTGAGAGAAGATTGGATGAACACTGTGAGAACATCAACAAAAAATTGGAAAATATAAAAAAGAACCAATCAGAAATGAAGAATGCAATACTGGAAATGAAAAAATCAGTAGAGGGAGTCAATAACAGAGTAGATGATACAGAAGAATGGATCAGTGAGCTGGACGAAAGACTAGAGGAAATCACCCAAGCTGAACGGGTAAAAGAAAAAAGAACTAAAAAGAATGAGAACAGTCTAAGAGAACTCTGGGACAACAACTAGTGCACTAACATTCATATTAGAGGTGTTCCAGAAAGAGAAGAGAAAGACAAAGGGGCAGAGAATCTATTTGAAGAAATAATAGCAGAAAACTTTCCTAACCTAAGGAAGGAAACAGACATCCAAGTACAGGAAGCACAGAGAGCACCAAACAAGACAAACCCAAAGAAGCCCACACCAAGACACATTGTAATTAAAATGTCCAAAATTAAAGATAAAGAGAGAATTCTAAAAGCTTCAAGAGAAAGGCAACAAGTGGCATACAAAGGAAGCCCCATAAGTCTATCAGCTGACTTCTCAGCTTAAACATTGCAGGCTAGAAGGGAGTGGCATGATATATTTAAAGTGCTGAAAGGAAAAAACCTACAGCCAGGAATACCCTACCTGGCAAGGTTGTCACTCAGAATGGAAGGGGAGATAAAGAGTTTGCCAGAGAAGCAAATATTAAAGGAGTTTATCATCAAGAAATCAGTTTTACAGGAAATGCTAAAGGGACTTATTTAAGTGGAAAATTGAAGGCCACAAATAGGAATAAGAAAAGTATTTTTTAAAAAGGCAATAAAATCACTGGTAAAGGCAAAAATACATTAAATGTAGCAGATACAACACCTATGAAGATAATATGGAGGTCAAAAGACAAAAGTATTAAAACTACCAATTTCAATGATAAGAACGTAATGGATACAAACATGCAAAATAAGAGGTTAGATATGATACTAAAAACATAAAATGTGGGAGGAGGGGAGCAAGAGTAGGACTTTTAGAAAGAGGTCAAACTAAAGAGACCATGACCTCAATATAGGTTGCTATATATGTAGATTATTATATACGAACCTCATGGTAATCACAAAGCAGAAACCTATACTAAATACAGAAGTAATTAAGAGAAAGGAACTTAATCACAATTCTTAAGAAAGCCATCAAACTATAAGGGAAGATAGCAAGAGAAGAACAAAGGAACAGAGAAGAACTACTAAAACACACAGAAAAAAATAACAAAATGGCAAAAAGTACATATTTATCAATAGCTACATTAAATCTCAATGGACTTAATGCTCCAATCATATAGCATAGGGTGGCTGGTTGGATAAAAAAACAAGACCCATATATATGCTGCATACAAGAGACACACAGCAGACCTTAAGATGCTCACAAACTGAAAGTGAAGGGATGGAAAAAGATACTCCATACAAATGGCAAAGAAAATAAACCTTGGGTAGCAATACTTATGTCAGAAAAAATAGACTTTAAAACAAAAACTGTAGGAAGAGACAAAGAAGGGCACTACATAATGATAAAGGGAACACTACAACAAGAGGATATAACACTTGTAAATATCTATGCACCCAACATAGGAGCACCTAGATATATAAAGCAATTATTAACAGACATAAAAGGAGAAATAGACAGTAACACAATAATAGTAGGGGCTTTAACACTCCACTTACACCAATAGATAGATCATCCAAACAGAAAGTCAATAAAGAAAGGTTGGCCTTAAATGACACATTAGACCAGAGGGACTTAGTAGATATATAGAGAACATTCCATTCAAAAACCACAGAATACACATTCTTTTCAAATGCACATGGAACATTCTCCAGAACTAATCACGTATTAGGCCACAGAACAAGTCTGAATAAATTTAAGAAGATTAAAATGATATTGAGCATCTTTTCTGACCACAAAGGTATGAAACTAGAAATCAACTACAGGAAGAAAATCAGAAAAACCACAAATAAGTGGAGGTTAAACAAAATGCTACTGAACACTGATTGGGTCAATGAGGAAATCAAAGGAGAAATAAAAAATTACCTGGAGACAAATGAAAATGAAAATATGACATGCCAAAATCTATGGGATACAGCAAAAGCCATTCTAAGAGGGAAGTTTATAGCAATTCAAGCCTACCTCAATAAACAGGAAAAATCCAAAGTAATCTAACAGTGCACCTAAAGGAAATGGACAAAGAACAAACAAAGGCCAAAATCAGCAGAAGGAATGAAATAATAAAAATTAGACCAGAAGTAAATGAAATGGAGACTGAAAAAACAATAGAAAAAATTGATGAAACCAAGAGCTGGTTCTTTGAAAAGATAAACCAAATTGACAAACCTTTAGATAGACTCAAAGGAAAAAAGAGAGAAGGCTCAAATAAATAAAATCAGAAATGAAAGAAAAGAAATTACAACAGACCCCACAGAAATACGAAAGATTATAAGAAAACACCTGAAAAGCTATATGCCAACAAATTGGATACTTTAGAAGAAATGGATAAATTTTTAGAAACATAGAACCTTCGAAAACTGAATCAAGAAGGAATAGAGAATTTGAATAAGCCAATCACTAGTAAGGAGATAAAAACAGTAATCAAATCCTCCGAAAAATAAAAGTCCAGGACCAGACTGCTTACCTGGTGAATTCTACCAAATATTCAAAGAAGACTTAATACCTATCTTTCTCAAACTCTTCCAAAAATTGAAGAGGAGAGAAGCCTCCTAACTCATTCTATGAAGCCAACATTACCCTGATACCAAAACCAGACAAGGACATCATAAAAAAAGAAAATTTCAGGCCAATATCACTAAGGAATATCGATGCGAAAATCCTCAACAAAATACTAGCAAGTCAAATACAACAATACATTAAAAAGATCATACACCATGATCAAGTGGGATTTGTTCCAGGGATGCTGGAATGGTTCAACATCTGCAAATCAATCAACGTGATACACCACATCAACAAAATGAAGAATAAAAATCACATGATCATCTCAATAGATGCAGAGAGAGCATTGGGCATCCATTTATGATAAAAACTCTGAATAAAATGGGTATAGATGGAAAGTACCACAACATAATGAAGGCCATATATGACAAACCTACAGCCAATATCATTCTCAACGGAGAAAAACTGAAAGCTATCCCTCTAAGAACAGGAAGCAGACAAGGATGCCCTCCTACACCACTCTTATTTAACATAGTATTGGAAATCTTAGCCAGGGCAGTCAGGGAAGAAAAAGGAATAAAAACAATCCAAATTGGAAAGGAAGAATTGAAACTGCCACTATTTGCAGATGACATGATTTTATATATAGAAAATCCTAAAGAGTCCAGTAAAAAAACTTTTAGAAATGATAAATCAATACAGTCAATTTGCAGGATGCAAAATCAACATACAAGAATCAATTGATTTTATGCACTAACAACAAAGTAGCAGAAAGAGAAATTAAGAATACAATCCCATTTAAAATTGCACAAAAAGAATAAAATACTTAGGAATAAACTTAACCAAAGAGGTGAAACATCTGTACACTGAAAACTGTGAAACATTGTTGAAAGAAATTGAAGAAGACACAGAAAAATGGAAAGATAGTCCATGCTCTTGGATGGGAAGAATTAACAGTTAAAATGTCCATACTTCCTAAAGCAATCTACAGATTCAATGCAATCCCTATCAATGCTCCAATAACATTTTTCAGAGAAGTAGAACAAAGAATTCTAAAATTATATGGGACAACCAAAGACCCCGAATAGCCAAAGGAATCCTGAGAAAAGAGACCAGAGCTGAAGGTATCACACTCCCTGATTTCAAAATATACTACAAAACTATAGTAACCAAAATGGCATGCTACTGGCACAAAAATAGACACACAGATCAATGGAATAGAATCGAAAGCCCAGAAATAAACCCACACATCTATGGACAGCTAATTTTTGACAAGAGCCAAGAACATCCAATGGAGAAAGGAAAGTTTCTTCAATAAATGGTGTTGGGAAAACTGGACAGCCACACACAAAAGAATAAAAGTAGACCATTATCTTACACCATACACAAAAATTAATTCAAATTGGATTAAAGACTTGAATGTAAGACTTGAAACCATTAAGCTTCTAGGAGAAAAGACAGGCAGTACAGTCTTCGACATTGATTTTAGCAGCATATTTTCAAGTACCATGTACGACCAGGCAAGGGAAACAATAGAAAAAATAAATAAATGGGACTAAATCAAACCAAAAATCTTCTGTACAGCAAAGGAAACCATCAACAGGATGAAAAGACAACCTAACAATTGGGAGAAGATACTTGCAAACCATATATCAGATAACGGGTTAATATCCAAAATATACAAAGTACTCATACATCTCAACAACAAGAAAACTAACAACCCATTTAAAAAACGGGGAAAAGATTTGAACAGAGATTTCTGCAAAGAAGATATACAGATGGCCAACAGGCACATGAAAACATGTTCAACATCATTAGCTGTCAGTGAAATGCAAATCAAAACTACAATGAGGTATCACCTCACTCCCATCAAAATGGTTATAATTAACAAGACAGGAAACAATAAGTGTTGGAGAGGATGCAGAGAGACGGGAACCCTCGTACACTGCTGGTGGGAGTGCAAGCTGGTGCAGCGACTATGGAAAACAGTATGGAGTTTCCTCAGAAAATTAAGAATAGATCTACCATATGATCCAGCTATCCCACTGCTGGGTATTTATCCAAAGAACATGAAAACACAAATGCATAAAGATACATGCACCCCTATGTTCATTGCAGCACTATTCACAATAGCCAAGATTTGGAAGCAACCTAGGTGCCCATCAAGGGATGAATGGATAAAGAAGATGTGGTATTTATACACAATGGAATACTACTCAACCATAGGAAATGAGGAAATTGGCCATTTGTGACAACATGGATGGACATTGAGTGTATTATAAGTGAAATAAGTCAGAGGGAGAAAGCCAAATACCATATGATCTCACTCATAAGTAGAAGACAAAAACAAAAAACACATAGCAACAAAGATTGGATTGGTGGGTACCAGAGGGGAAGAGGGGAAGGAGGAGGGCAAAAGGGGTGCTTAGGCACATGTGTGTGGCAACGGATTGTAATTAGTCTTTGGGTGGTGAACATGATGTAATCTACACAGAAATTGAAACATATAATGATGTACACCTGAAATTTATATAATGTTATAGACCAATGTTATCTCAATAAAAAAATTTTAATAAAATAAAATAAATTACTAGTTTCCCATGTCACTGTAGCATGTTGCTTTCCCAACAGCTGTGTATGAGAGTTCCAGTCACTCCACATCCTCATGAAATGTTGATATTGTCAGTCTTTAAAAATTTTCAGTCCACTTAGATTGAAATAAATTATACAAAATTGGTTTTCCTCATCAATATCAACACCAATATTTTCTGTATTATGCCTATAAAAAAACACAAAACATTTCATCTTTGCAAGTTTTTTAGATTTTGCTTATAAATCAAAATAAGGGAATAGACATAGTCATTGAAAAAGCCAGAAGAAAGTATACGAATCATTTGTCAGTATCTTAGGCCTTTGTTGGACCTAAGATGTAGGTAGGCTCAATAAAAGAAAGTAAATAGTAACAACTGGATGTGAAATAACAATGGCAGGCTGTTCCATTCAAATTTAACTGTAGCTTGTTCCTTTACATTTGTTAAATAAAGACAAAATATACAGTGAAACTCTTGTCGGGTGATCTGGGTTTCTCTTACTGTTAATCTCCTTAACTGTCCATTACAAATTTTTAACAAAACTTAAAATATCTACTTGTCAATTGTCAATTTTTTTGTCAGTGTAATAGGTGTGTAGTATTACCTCATTGTGGTCTCAATTAGCATTTCCCTAAAGGCTAATAATGTTGAGCATCTCTTTATATGCTTATTTGTCATCTGTGTATGTTCTTTGGGGAAGTGTCTTTTCAAATATTTTGCTAATTGTTGGAGATTGCTTGTTTTCTTACTGTTGATTTTTGAGACTTCTTTATATATTCTGCTTATAAGTTTGTTGTCAGGTACATGCTGTTTAAATAATTTTCCCATTTTTGGATTATTTTTCCATAGTGTTGGGAAAGTGGACATCCTTGCCTTGTTCTTAATCTTCTAGGGAAAGGATTCAGTCTTGCACATGTAAATATCGTGCTTACTGTAGGATTTGTGCAGATGCTTTATATAATATTGGGAGAATTCCATTCTATTCTTAGTTTGGTGAGTAATTTTATAGTAAATTCTGTCAAAGGCTATTTCTGTATCAATAGATATGATAATGTGAATTTTTTCCTGCAGTCTGTTAATATGATGGATTACATTAATTGATTTTTTATTGAGTTAATGATAGGTTACAATCTTGTGAAATTTCAGTTGTACATTGTTGTCTGTCAGTCGTGTTGTAGGTGCAACCCTTCACCCTTTGTGCCCACCCCCACCCTGCCTTTCCCCTTGTAGCCACTAATCTGTTCTCTTTGTTGACATGTTTAAATTCCTCATATGAGTGGATTCATACAGAGATTGTCCTTCTCTATCTGGCTTATTTCACTTAACAAAATTCCCTCAAGGTCCATCCATGTTGTTGCAAATGGGAAGATTTTGTTCTTTTTTATGGCTGAGTGGTATTCCATTGTATATATATACCACATCTTCTTTATCCAATCATCTGTTTATGGGCACTTAGGTTGCTTCCACATCTTGGCTATTGTAAATAACGCTGCAATGAACATTGGGGTGCATGGGATTTTTGGAATTGCTGACTTCAAGCTCTTTGGATAGATACCCAGTAGTGGGACAGCTGGATCGTATGGTAGTTCTATTTTTAACTTTTTGAGGAATCTCCATACTGTTTTCCATAGTGGCTGTACCAGTTTGCATTCCCACGAGCAGTGTATGAGGGTTCCTTTTTCTCCACAACCTCTCCAACATTTGTTACTATTTGTTTTGGTTATTTTTGTCATTCTAATGGGTGTAAGGTGATATCTTAGTGTAGTTTTGATTTGCATTTCCCTGATGATTAGTGATGATGAGCGTCTTTTCATGTGCCTATTGGCCATCCGTATATCTTCTTTGGAGAAATGTCTGTTCATGTCTCCTGCTCATTTTTTGATCGGGTGTTTAATTTTTTGTTGTTGAGTTGTGTGAGTTCTTTATATATTATGGATATTAAGCCGTTGTCAGATGTATGACTTGAAAATATTTTTTCCCAGTTAGTGGGTTGTTTTTTCGTTTCAATCCTGTTTTCCCTTGCCTTGAAAAAGCTCTTTAGTCTGATGAAGTCCCATTTGTTTATTCTTTCTATTGTTTCCCTTGTCTGAGAAGACATGGTGTCTGAAAAGATCCTTTTAATACCGATGTCAAAGAGTGTACTGCCTACATTTTCTTCTAGAAGCCTTATGGTTTCAGGTCTCAGCTTTAGGTCTTTGATCAATTTTGAGTTTATTTTGGTGAACGGTGAGAAAGAATGGTCAATTTTCATTCTTTTACATGTGGCTTTCCAGTTTTTCCAGCACCATTTGTTGAAAAGACTTTCTTTTTTCCATTGTATGCCTTCAGCTCCTTTGTCGAAGATTAGCTGTCCATAGATGTGTGGTTTTATTTCTGGGCTTTCCATTCTGTTCCATTGATCTGTGCACCTGTTTTTGTACCAGTACCATGCTGTTTTGATTACTATAGCTTTGTAGTATGTTTTGGAGTCAGGGATTGTGATGCCTCCAGCTGTGTTTTTTTTTCATCAGGATTGCTTTAGCAATTCGGGGTCTTTTGTTGCCCCATATGAATTTTAGCATTCTTTGTTCTATTTCTGTAAAGAATGTCATTGGGATTCTGATTGGGATGGCATTGAATCTGTAGATTGCTTTAGGTGGAACGGACATATTAACTATGTTAATTCTTCCAATCCATGTGCATGGAATGTCTTTCCATCTCTTTATGTCGTCATCCATTTCTTTCAGAAAAGCCTTGTAATTTTCATTGTATAGGTCTTTCATTTCCTTAGTTAAATTCACCCCGAGGTATTTTATTCTTTTTGTTGCGATTGTGAATGGTATTGTGTTCTTGAGTTCTTTGTCTGTTAGTTTGTTATTAGAGTATAGAAATGCTACTGATTTATGGAAATTGATTTTATACCCTGCAACTCTGCTATAGTTGTTGATTTTTTCTAAAAGTTTTCCAATGGATTCTTTGGGTTTTTCTATATATAAGATCATATCATCTGCAAACAGCGATAGTTTCACTTCTTCCCTCCCTATTTGGATTCCTTTTATTCCTTTTTCTTGCCTAATTGCTCTGGCAAAAACCTCCAGTACTATGTTAAATAAGAGTGGTGATAGAGGGCATCCTTGTCTCGTTCCTGTTTTCAGGGGGGTGGCACTCGGTTTTTGCCCATTGAGTATGATGTTGGCTGTGGGCTTCTCATATAAGGCCTTTATTATGTTGAGGTAGTTCCCTTCTATGCCCATTTTGTTCAGAGTTTTTATCATAAATGGCTGTTGGATCTTGTCAAATGCTTTCTCTGCATCTATTGAGATGATCATGTGGTTTTTATTCCTCAGTTTGTTGATGTGGTGTATCACGTTGAGTGATTTGCAGATGTTGAACCATCCCTGTGTCCCTGGTATGAATCCCACTTGATCATGATATATGATTCTTTTGATGTATTGACGAATTCGAGTTGCCAAAATTTTGTTGAGAATTGTTGCATCTATGTTGTTCAGCGATATTGGCCTGTAGTTCTCCTTTTTCGTGCTGTCTTTGTCAGGCTTTGGTATCAGTGTGATGTTGGCCTTGTAGAATGTGTTAGGAAGTGTTCCATCTTCCCTAATTTTTTGGAATAGCTTGAAAAGGATAGGTATTAAATCCTCTCTGAATGTTTGGTGGAATTCCCCAGGAAAGCCATCTGGTCCTGGGGTTTTATTCTTTGGGATGATTCTGATTGCTGTTTCAATCTCTTTCCTTGTGATTGGTGTGTTCAAATTGTCTGCTTCTTCTTGAGTGAGCTTTGGGAGATTGTAGGAGTCCAAGAATTTATCCATTTCCTCTAGCATATGCATTTTGCTGGCATATAGTTTTTCGTAGTATTCTCTTATAATCTGTTGTATGCCTGTGGAGTCTGTTGTTATTTCTCCTCTTTCATTTCTGATTTTGTTTATTTGAGCTTTCTCCCTTTTTTTCTTTGTAAGTCTGGCTAGTCTGGTTTGTCAATTTTATTTATCTTCTCAAAGAACCATCTCTTTGTTTCACTGATCCTTTCTACTGCCTTTTTTGTTTCAATGACATTTATTTCTGCTCTGATTTTCAATATTTCTCTCCTTCTGCTGACTTTGGGCTTCGTTCTTCTTTCTCTAATTCAGTTAGGTGTAATTTGAGGTTTCTTATTTGGGATTTTTCTTATTTGTTAACGTGTGCTTGTATTGCAATGAATTTCCCTCTTAATACAGCTTTTGCTGTATCCCATATGAGTTGGTATGGCATGTTATCATTTTCATTTGTCTCCAGATATTTTTTGACTTCTTCTTTAATTTCTTCCATGAACACTGCTTGTTCAATAGCATATTGTTTAGTCTCCACATCTTTTTCCCTTTCTCAGCTTTTTTCTTGTAGTTAATTTCTAGCTTTATAACACTATGATCAGAGAAGATGCTTTTTATTATTTCAATTTTTTTAAATTTATAGAGGCTTGCCTTGTTTCTCAACATATGGTCTATCCTTGAGAATGTTCCGTGTGCACTTGAGAAGAATGTGTATTCTGCTGTTTTTGGACGGGGTGTTCTATATATGTCTATTAAGTCCAACTGTTTTAGATTTTCATTTAATTCCACCATTTCCTTGTTGATTTTCTGTCTGGATGATCTGTCCAATGATGTGAGTGGGGTGTTGAGGTCCCCTACATTATTGTGTTATTTTTGATATCTTCTTTTAGGTTTGTTAATAGTTTCTTTATGAACTTTGGTGCTCCTGTGTTGGGTGCATAGATATTTATAAGCGTTATTTCTTCTTGATGTAGTGTCCCTTTGATCATTATATACTGACCCTCTATGTCTCTCTTTACCTGCCTTATCTTGAAATCTACTTTGTCTGATATAAGTATTGTGACACCTGCTGTCTTTTGCTTGCCATTAGCTTGGAGTATCGTCTTCCACCCCTTCACTCTAAGCCTGTATTTGTCATTGGAGCTGAGGTGTGTTTCCTGGAGACAACAGATTGTTGGATCTTGTTCTTTAATCCATCTTGCCACTCTGTGTCTTTTTATTGGAGAGTTCAATCCGTTTGCATTGAGGGTGATTATTGATGCATGAGGGCTTAATTCTGTCATTCTGTCACTTGTTTTCCGGTTTTCCTACATTTCCTTTGTTTCTCATCCTGTGTGTTTCGGCTTACCCATTGACTTCTGCAGTTTCTTATTTCCTTACTTATCTTTTGTGTCTCTGTTCTGTTTTTAAGTTTAGTGGCGACCCTGAAATTTGTATTCAGAATCTTGTGTATAACATAGTCCATTTTCTGGTGGCCTCTTATTTCCTTAGCCTAAACTGATTCAGTCCCTTTCCTCCTTCCCTCCTAAGTTATTATTGTCATCTCTTATTCCAACTTGTGCTGTGAGTTTGTGGTTAAAGTGATAAGATTGTCTTTGTTTTTGGTGTTTTCCTTCCCTTTATCCTAATGCTATAGTTGTATATTTGCTATCCTATTCTAATTCTATTTGTCTCCTTACTCTGTGTTTTGTGACCCCTTTCTCCCTTTTTTCAGGTATGAGGGCCTTCTTGAGGATTTCTTGTGTGTGTGGGGGGGGGGGCGGGGGGTGGTCTCCTGGCTACGAAGTCCCTTAGCTTTTGTTTGTCTGGGAAAGATTTAATTTCTCCCTCATATCTGAAGGATATTTTTGCTGGATAGAGTATTCTTGGCTGAAGATATTTATCTTTTAAAGTTTTGAATGTCATTCCAATCTCTCCTAACTTGTTAGGTTTCTGCAGAGAAATCCACTGAAAGTCTCATAGGGGTTCCTTTGTAGGTTATTTTCTTCTGTCTTGCTGCCCTGAGTATTCTTTCTTTGTCATTCGCTTTTGCCAGTTTTACTACTATATGCCTTGCAGTAGGTCTTTTTACATTGACATATCTAGGAGACCTGAAAGCTTCCTCCACACACATTTCTCTCTTTCTCTAGATTTGGGCAGTTCTCTGCTATTATTTCTTTGAGCATGCTTTCTGGTCCATTCTCCTTTTCATCATTCTCGGGGATACCAATAATTCTTATATTGCATTTCCTCATTGAGTTGGCTATTTCTCAAGGATTTTCTTCATTCCTTTTTAGTCTTAGTTCTCTCTCTTCCTCTGTCTGGAGCCATTCAACCTGTCTATCTTTGATTATGCTGATTTGCTCCTCTATGGCTTCTACATGGGCATTCATGGAATCTGTATAATGTTTTATTTCTTCCATTGTATTTTTCAGCTCTAGTATTTCTGATTGATTCTTCTTTACAGTTTCAATCTCTTTTATGAAGTAACTCCAGAACTTGTTGACTTGTTTCTCTATATTTTACTTTACCTCATTGAGTTTTTTGACAATAGCTATTCTGAACTCATTGTCATTTAGTTTACTTATTTCCGAGTCCTCAGGACATAATTCTGGGTGCTTGTCTTCCCTCTGGTCTGGAGCTTTTATGAACTGCCTGATGCTGGAACTACAGGTCTTGCCCATTGCAATACTGTTCGGTTGTAGTTACAGCCTGTCACCACTAGATGGGGCTCAAGAGCCACATATTCTGAGCCCTGCACCTTCAGCCAAGATGGCCAGCACAGCGTGGGTTGGGAAAAGAGGGGCACTTTCTCTTCCGGGCAGACCCAGTTTCCGATCAGCTCTCGCTATCTAGTCTCCTGGGGTCTTGGCTTGATGACGTCACCCCATGCAAAAGCTTTCACTCCGTTAAAGGGCTTCCGTCTGGGCTGCAAGGGCACTAGGGAGTCCTGGGTGATTCTGCTGACTCACAGCCCCTCCCCCAGTCCTTCCCTCACGGAGCCTCCTGTGGCAGTGATCCCAGTCTTTAGGAGAGGGAGCGAAGTTCTCTCTTACCCAGTTCCAGCTCCTCTGAGGGGGGCTCCAGCCTCTCTGCCCTCTGTCGTTTGGCTGCTGTAGGTCTCCAAGGATTCCTGTGCTATTAGGATATTTTTTGTTGGAATATTGTTGCTCCTTTTTGTTGTATGTTGGAGGGGAGAGAGTCTCAGGCAAGCTCACTCCACCATTATGCTGACTTCACTCCTCCAGCTCACCTTCATTTTTGAAGGATAGTCTTGTCATAATTTTTGGTTGATAGTTTTTTTCTGTCAGGTCTTTCAATATGTCATCCCACTGCCTTCTATCCTCCATTGTTTCTGATGAGAAATCAATTATTAATCTCGTTGAGGTTTCCTTGTAAATGATGCATCATTTTTCCCTTGCTGCTTTCGATGTTTTGAATATAGTGTGTCTAGTTGGGGATCTCTTTAAGTTTATCCAAGCTGGAGTTCTTTGAGCTTCTTGGATGTATAGATTTGTGTCTTTCATCAAATTTGGTAAGTTTTTGGCCATTGTTTCTGTAAATATTCTTTCTGCCCCTTTCTGTCCTCTCCTTCAGGGACTTTAATTAGGCATGTGTTGGTATGCTTAATGTCTTACATTAGCATTAGAGCCACATGTCTCCAGGGCTGCTTACTTTTCTTCATTCTTTTTTCTTTCTTTTCCTTAGGCTGGATAATCTCAATGTACCTGTCTTTGCTGATTCTTTCTTCTGCATACTCAAATCTGCTATGGAGCCTCTGTAGTGAATATTTCACTTGTTACTGTACCTTCCAAGTCCAAAATTTCTATTTATTCACTCTTTATAATTTCCATCTCTTTATTGATATGCTCAATTTGGTGAGACATTGTTCTCATTCTTTTCTTTAGTTTGTTAGATAATAGTTTCCTTTAGCTCTTTAAACATATTTAAAATATCTGACTTAAAGTCTCTGTCTAGAAATACTTCATTTGTGCTTCCTCAAGCATGGATTGTATTGATTTTTTTTCCTGTTTATGGGCCATATTTTTGCATATCTTATAGATTTTTCTTGAAAACTGGACAATTTTGAATATTATAATATGGCAACTATAGAAATCAGATTTTCTCCTGTCCCCAGGATTTGTTATTGTTGCTGCTTATTGTAGTAGTTGTTGATCATTTAGTGACTTTTTTATTGCTATAAGAAAAAGATCCTCAAATTTAGTTTTAATGGTAGCCTTTTTACATAAGCATTCTTAATAATGTTGGTTTTATTTTCTCACCAAATCACATGCAAGTGAATTTTTATTTTTTTAGATCATGGTCCTTAAGCATTTTTTTGGCATTATTGCGTTTTCCCTAGTTCCCCTCCACAGTATTTTGAATCTATTTGTGGTTCTTTTCTTTTGTAGATATTAATATTCCTTTTTTTTTTTTTTGCTGAGGAAGATTCACCCTGAGCTAACATCTGTGCCAGTCTTCCTCTATTTTGTATGTGGGTTGCCGCCACAGCATGGCTGCTGGCAAGTGACATAGGTCCACGCCTGGGAACCAAACCCAGGTTGCCAAAGTGGTGCATGCCAAACTTAATGACTAGGTCAGGGGGCCAGCCCCTGCATTATTCTTTACTGTAGAATTCTGCACTTGCATTTCAATCTACTTGTATTTTTTTCAACCTTCTATGACATTTGGATGAATTTGTTAATATTCAATTTCCTTTTTATAGCATTAATAAAGATGCTACAGAAACTGAACCAAGCATGAAATCAGGTCCACAGTGCTCAACAGTGCAGGTGGCAGTCCAAAATGAAGAGGCTTGCTGGAATGTGGTTAAACTCTTCTTTGGGAACAACACAAAGCTGAGATGCATAGAGAAAGAAAAAGAGATAAACAACACTCTGTATAGCAACATGAGTATGTTACTTCAGCTTCCACAATCTTGTCAGTAAGTTTACAAACCACAGTACATATATATATGGTAAGCTGTTACTTATAACAAGTCTGCTATTAATATCCAGAATTTGGAGTTGGAATGGAAAAACTATTAGAATTACCAACTTACTCAATTACCTAACTAAGCTATAATCTGCATACCACATTTAAATAAATGGAAATTTTCTGAAACGCCTTTTTAATTTACACCAAGCATGTTCTTTTTTCACACAAATTAAGTCTATTAGCCTACAGTTTGTTGACTTTTAAATAATAATATAAAGAACTACCAACAATATACTAGCAAATCTTTATAAGGGCATGAATGTGTGTGTGTGTGAGAGAGAGAAAGAGACAGAAAGTAGTTATATGCATAATTTCATAATTATTTAAATATTGCTTTGATTTTACAAAGTTCTTTTCATAGAGTTCTCATTAAACAAATATTTCAAATGACTATTTTATCCTCAAAGGGATAATTTTTTTCCAGTTTTATTGAGATATAATTGACATACAGTACCATATAAGTTTAAGGTGTACAGCATAATTCTTTGACTTACAAATATTGTGAAATAATTACCACAATGTTTAGTTAGCATCCATCATCTCATACAGATACTAAAAAAAGAAGCAAAAGTTTTTTCTTGTGATGAGAACTCTTAGGATCTAGTCTCTTAACAACTTTCAAATATACCATATAGCAGTGTTAACTATAGTCATCATGTTGTACATTACATTCCCAGTACTTATTTATCTTATAACTGGAGGTTTGTACCTTTTGACCACCTTCATCCAATTTCTCTCTGTAAACCCCTTGTTTAGTGACTTTCAGAAATTACTTCTGTGCTCCTTGTTGCTTGTGGCCTTTAAAGTCTCTGTCAGGTAATAACCGGGCAGAGATTTCCTTGAATATCTGAAGACAAAAAATATTCATCTTTGACAATGGGCTCTGTCTGTGTTGGGGCACATCTCCAACACTGAGCCAGGCAGTTTACAATTCTGCCTTTGTCTTCATTTTCTACCTCCATAGAGCCTCAAGGTCAGCAAGAGGAGAGAGACCTAGGGTCTACTCAGGTTTTTTTCTGAGTATGCACACAGTCCTGAGTAGGCATGTGGCTTTTTAGATTACCAAGTATTTGACAGAGCTTTTCAAAGCCTTTTTAGATATGTCATTCCCCAGCCTTTCCTCTCAAGCTGTTTTGTTAGTGTATTATATGCCCCAACTGTTATCTATTGCTTCAGGCAGCAGCAACCTAAGACATTATCTTATACATGTTTTCAACAAATGCCTCCTGGGAAACATCTTTATTACTAGCTCAGTTCTGAATTAGATGAAATAAAGATAAAAACTTTAATTAGTCTCCCAGGTAGCCACCAGACAGGTAAGAACAAATAATTAATTACATTTACTTATAAATGAAGTCTGTTCTGCCCCTCCAGTCCCAAGAATGTGGGCTCTTGTTTTCACTGCTAACGTTTAGCCAAGGATTGGAGAATGGGACTGAGGTAAATTAAATGGTACAAACGTTGCTGTTCTTATCAAGAATCAGCTATACTTTCTAGAATAAGCATTGCCTAGGTTGATTCAAGCCTTTGGTCAATTTCCAGAGTTCCAAAAAATGTTAATTTTGTCCATTTGTTCATTGATTTTATGGAGGGGCAAGATTTTGAATCCTTTTCTTTGTCATTGCTGATATCACTCCTATAATGGTTAAAAAATACATCTACAAATTCTCTAATATTCCATCCTTTAAGTGGTGGAGTCAAACTATCATCCCATGAATGTGGGTTGTATTTAGTGACTCAATTGTAATGAATAGAAGAAAGTGGAAGTGATGGTACATGACTCAGAAGGACTATGTCACAAAAATCATTGAGTGCTTCTTCCTTGCTCTCTCTCTTGAATTATTCACTCTGGGGAAAGCCAACTGTTACACACTGAGGCCCAATAAAAGGAATGGAATATTCCTACCAAAAGCAACATGATTGAGTAATCTTATAAGTGAATCCTATAACCCAGTCAAACTTTCAGATGATTGCAGTCCCAGCGGACTCCATGCTTCCAATGTCCTAAGAGCTGCTGTGCCAGAACTATTAGCTAAGCTCCACCCAAATTCCTAACCCCTACCAACTGTCAGATAATTAATGTTTGTTGTTTTAAACCATTATATTTTGGGGCAATTTGTGACATAACAGTAGGTAGCTCATAAACCTGCTTATAAAGAAAACAAAAATATTAAGATGTTAAGAGCAATCCTGAAGAATATACTAATCTTTTTGAATGCTAATCAAAAAAGATATTAGTAGAACAGGTCAAGGCCTATTCAAACGGCTTCTGATATAGTTCCTGACAGCTTATCTGTTACACCTCTGAAATGGTTTCTGCAGAAAAGGAGATAACATTTATAAGCAGAGGGTCAATTTCTGTAGCGAGTTTGGGGATTTCTGAGCTGATTTAGAAAAAAATGTGACCACAAGGTGGCAGTAGCACACAAGAAACTTTATTTGGGTGGTACTCGAATAGATTTGTATAAAGGATGGGGTATGGGGGAGTTCTCACAGCATGAGACCTTCCAGAGGTCTACCACTCAGAAGGGGAGGAGAGCATGGAAACTCCCAGGCAAGAAGGGAATAGAAGAGGGGCCTTATGTCTAGGTGATATCACTTGGCAGCAAGATGGGGACTCTGAGTCAGAGAGCTCTAAAGGGCAGCAGAGGCTTGGGGTCATTTATAGCACCAGGGTCTACCTTATCTATGGCCAGCAGATTTACAAGTTCAGTTTACAAGTATAAAAGTCAGGCAAACCCTAAAAAGCTAAAAATATTTTATAAAGGCTACATTTAAAGCAATTGCGCAAAATGTGTAAATTTGTAAAAATTTTCAAAACGTGTAAAAATTTGAGTTTGGCACTGGTGAGCTTTTAAGCTAATTGTTATGGCCTGCTGTAAAGAAGGAAAAGAATGTAGGGCCAATATACAGGGGCCATCTTTGGCTCATTCATATAACAACTTCCCGTGCCACTTATTATGAAGACAATCTTCAATGATATAGGGGTCTTTGCAGGTGTGTTTAATATACAGAAAACATCATTCAAGACAAAATAGCCTCTTCCCATTTTATGTCATGGAAATTCTTCACTGGGGTCTCTATAGGGTGAATCAGGATTAAATTCTTACCTTGCAAAAAGAAGTTTTTGAAAGATAGGTTATTTGCAGAGAACCAACTAAGATTCACACTAAACCTCGTATTTGTTTTTTATTCCTGCTTAAAAATTACCATGAACTTAGTTTTAAACAGCACATATTTATTATATCATGTTTTCCGTAGGCCAAGGATCTGGGACAGCTTAATTGCATGCTCTGCTTAGGGTCTCACGAGACTGTAATGGAAATGTTGGCTGGGCTGCATTTTCGTCGGAGGAATAACTGAGGAAGAATATACTTCCAAGTTCTTTCAGGTTGTTGGCAGAATTCATGCTCTTGTGGCTATATAACCAAAGTTCCAGGCTTTTTGCTGGCTGCCAGCAGGAGACTGTCCTCAGGTCCTAAATGATTCAGGAATAGTTCCTGTTCCCACGTGCTTCTCCAACATAACTGCTTACATTGTCAAACCAGCAATGACAGTCCTCCAGTCTGATAAGACAGATTCTTACTTATGTAATCATAGAAGCTATTTTTGCCATATAACATAACCTAAGTAAGGGAGTGACATTCTATCACTTTTGCCATTGTTTAGAATTTGCTTTTGGTTAGAAGTCACGGGTATTGCGTGCATAGAAGGGCAAAGGAATAAGCAAAGGTGTGACTGCTGGTAAATAATAAATCATTATGGGTTAACTGATGGTTTGTCTGCTACAAACCTATTTTAAAAAATGACAGGACCAAAGAGGTGTTGTTACTTAGAAGTGATGTTTCCCAGACTTAATAAAAAGATACCCAACTACTATGAATTCTATATGTATATAAAATAGTTTATTTTTATTTGCTTTCCAATGTTTTTATTAATGCCTGCAATTTACTTTTCAATAATTAGCATATTTAATATTATTGCAGTAAAAAACACTACAAAACATTAACTTTAGTTCTATTAGTCTACAAAAAATCTTGATGATAGATACTTGTGAAAACATTGGAAAATACATTATTTTATTTTTGGAACAAATTATCACGAATATAGCCCAATTTAGGAACCAATGATAAATGGTTATAATGATTCTCAAATAAATTTACTAGAGCAAGGTATAATTGCTCCACTGGTAGATTTTTCTCATTATAATTGCTCTAATCTTTTAAGGTTAACATTTGAAGATATTATGAAATAAAAATGAAAACTTTAAATCTAATGCTTGAAAGTCAGTCTTCCAAAATTAACTTGAGCATTCTAAGTTCTGAGATTTAAATTTGAAAGTGTTGTTTCTTACTACTTCACTTTACACATTCACATAAAGTAGTTGTATTAGTCAGGGTTTTCCAGAGAAACAGAACCAATAGGATATATCTACAAATATATGAGATTTATTATAGGAATTGGCTCATGTCATAATGGAGGCTGAGAAGTCCCATGATCTGCTGTCTCCAAGCTGGAGAACCAGGAAAGCTGGTGGTATAACTCAGTCCGAGTATGAAGTCCTGGGAACCAGGGAGCCAGTGGTGTATCTCCTGGTCCCAGGTAGAAAGCCTAGGGGAGGGGAGAGGTGCTGGTCCAAGTCTTCGAGTCTGACGGCCTTCAGAACCAGGAGCTCTGATGTCTGAGGGCAGGAGAGAGAATTCAACCTTCCTCTGTCATTTTGTTCTATTCAGGCACTCAATGGATTGGAGGATGCCCATCCATATTGGTGAAGGTGGATAGTCTTTACTCAGTCTACTGATTCAAATACTAATCTCTTCTGGATACACACTCACAGACACATCCAGAAATGATGTTTCACCAGTTATCTGGTCATCACTTAGTGCAGCCAAGTTGACACATGTTGTGACTTTTTAGATTAACATTTGTTAAGTAGAGCCTCATGATGTCAGATGGTGAGCCACGGTTCAACAAAAGACTGCAAGGGAAAGTGAAATAGAAAAGTTTATTACTCACAGATCCTGGAGGAAGTACATGGCATGCTTGGAGGAGCCACATGGGGAGGTCAAGGCAGGGTGCAGGCAGAGAGAGGAGGGCAGGACCTAGGACACATGCCTTTATTAGGGTCTGTGGGTGGAGTGCTTTTGGGTTCCCACGCTAAGGCCACATTGGTCAATTCAAACCAAAGAGTGAGGTTTTGTTAAGCTTCTTGGGGGTCTTATACAAGGGATGCACAAGGGGAAGGCTCTGGGAGGGGAGGGAGAATGCTTATCACAAGGGTAGCTGGGGGAGTCATGTCAGGAACTTACATTTACCTGTGATTCTGTGGGTTGTTACCTAGAGCATGCATTCTTGGGGGGGGGTTGGTTATTGTCAGTTGAAGGCCCCTGCAGTCTACTTCGCCACACAAAATGGACACTGAAGCAAAAACATTATGGAGTAGTTTAGCTAAACTTTCAACAATCCATCCTGTGATGTTTCAGCATCAGGAACAGCAATCACTTGTGTAGCAGATATGTTAAAGGACATAGGTATTGTTTTCTGAAGCTATTGTAAAGCACATTTATCCAAAACAATAACAATGAAGCCTATGATGAATATGCTACTGTTTGAAATCCCATTCTCAGCCATTGCCCCCCACGTGGATGACAAGAGCCATGATAACAAATCAGGGACCTCAGGGAGTATGGAAATTTGTTGAAATATTTTATATTATGCATGATCTGCATACTTTGAGATATCTTCTGGAGGTTGGCCTGTACCGGTCCTGAGTTGTTAATGTACATGCAGAAAGAGGTGCCCTGTAAAGAACAGAATGCACCCCATTCGGTCAGTAGGAAATCTAATGCCAGTTGATTATCCATCACCATTTGTGCTAGTGAGTCATGCTGTTCCTGCATCAAACTCAAGCTAGTGTCTGCATGTGGTTGGTGATGGTGGTTAATAATTGCTGAGTGGCTTTTTAATAATTGATCTTGTTGGGCTAGGGTGGTTGCACTTATTCTTAAGCCTGCCAGTGCACTAGGGATGGCCAATCTCAACAAGACAGGGATAAAAATGGTCCTTTTGGTACGTGAGTGGGGTGTCTCTAGTGGAGAAGTGCTGGGAGAGTAAACGGTGGCTAGAATATTAAAAGTAACAATGTTGCAATAATAGGGGTCATCTCCACGGATAGCTTGTTGGTGGAGCAGGGTCAAGTGGACTTGCTCCTGGCCCCTTGAGTCAGGTCCACAATAGAATCTGAATGAGGCACTATTTACCATTAGGGGGCAGTGAGTATACAAGTTTAAGTCCAACTTTTGTGTTTGAGTATAGTTGGTAGCCTTTAGAAAGTACCACCATGGTTTAATCCTTCTGATGCTTACTTACAAGGTGCTCATGCCCAAACATGGGGTCTAGATTAGGGGTTTGGTTTAGCTTAAATGAGACTCACTGTGTTTGGGAGGGAATTAGCACAAGGGGCTGATCACTAGGAAGAGCTGTGGGATAGATAGTGACATGGGGATGTAGGCCTGGCCCTATATGGTAACAGATCCAACATTGGTTTTACTTTCAAGGCCTGGTCTGCTATCTTGGAGGTTTATCTGAATACATTTGTCGTGTGGGATCTAGTCCACTTAGTTTTGGTGTGGGGTAAGGTCATGGCTTACAACAGGGAGGGACTTTTGGATAAGACGTGAGAAGAAGAGATCATGATTTTGAGTATGGAGGAGTTGTCAGCAGTGGTAGTGGGAATAATGAGAGAAATAAGTCTGTTGTGGATGTATCAGATGGAAAGCAAAAGCTATAATCTAGTACAGTGAGCAGCAAACACAGCAGCAAGAGGTCCCTAACCGTGGGATCTAAGCAAGTTAAGCTAGTGGTGTTGAGAGGAACTGCCATATTGTGGTTAGTGTGGTTTAGAGTACATTGTGTGGCTTGCCATAAGGGTGAAAAGTGAAATACTGTTGTCAGGCAGTTGGCAGGGAACTTACAGTTTTGCAAGAGTTTTGATAGAAGCAAAGTTCACAAGGCAAGCTGTTAGCCATTTCAGAAAAATAGTATTCAATAGGGTCCTCAAGGTCAATCAGTTGGAGGCATTCTTGCAATTCAGCCCCCAGGTTGACAGTTACCACCATCATTTCTCTCTTGGTGCAAGAGGGGTTCGGGTGTAAATCCCAATTTCCAGCAAAGTTGGGGGTGTGTTGTCTCCCTCATCATTCTCTTGGGCTGGGGTGAAATCATCTGAGGTGTTGGTGTACTTGAGGATGGCTATGACCAGCCCAGGGATAAGGTGGCCTTCCCAGATGGAGATCCACAAAGGGTAGGAGTGGCTGGCTGCTGTTAAATTCTGAGTTTATATGCTAGAGGCCTGGCTCAGGATGAAATTACAGCTATGGGATCTACTGCTAGCTGAGCAGATTCCAGTGAGCTTCATCAGATCATCAGGGGCGCACCTTGCAAAGGAGCACAATGTCCAAGACAAAGCTTTGTGGGAACTCCATTCATAATAATAACTCTGTGCATACTGATGGGCTAATTGTAGGGACATTTTGTGGATGGCAGCTTTACAATCTGGAGATCATCCCATTAAGGCTATAGTGGAATCATTAGGGCACAAACCTACCAGACAGATAGGTCTGATTTGGTTACATCGAGAAGGCCATTCTGCCTGGGATATAATTTGAGGCATAGTATAAGGAGAGATGAGCTCATTTAAGCATCACTTCCACTGGCATCATTTAGCAGAAAGGGAGATACGATCTGGGTCAGAATCCACGCCCAGTGGCACGTTGGCCAAAGCCCTTCTTACAGGGCCTGCCAGCACTTGGTGCTCAGCCAACCTGCGGTGCAGGTGTGTACCTAATTTTGGTTCAGCACATCTCTTGGGACAGGATTAGGCCTGAGATGTCTACTAACAACCCTATTATTCGGCTTGTACACAATAAGAGCAAAACCCTCAACAAAGCACTTGAATTTGACTAGCTTATGGAGGCCTCCTTCAGGGCTTGCAATCTAGATACAGACCAAAGGTAGAGTGTGGTTGCTTTGGAGCAATAGGTTGCTTATCTCTTCATTTAAGATGGGGTAGGAACATGGCCTGTGTCTGCTGATAGCAACTGTTGGACTTCAGGGTTCCTTTGTCGATTTCATTTCCTAATGTGGCTGGCATCCACTAGGTGGAGGGCTTCTTTTCCTCTATCTGAGATGCACACAGTTACAATAGTGGGCACTGGAACTATAATTTCAATCTCCAGTAAAATTTTTGATGCATTTGGTTTAATTATCCAGCCTTTATAACCTGAATAGTGAGGCAAAGTTGGTGGCCTTAGCTTTGCAGCTGGAACTGGGCCATCATCTGAGCCAATAAAAGTCTGTATAATCATGATTTCTAAGCAATTTGGTAGGGGTTTGTCCCCTTGAGATCTCTCTATTATAAAAGGGTCATGTTGCACAATCTACCCTCAATCAGGTCGCCAGCATGTGGAAGGCAGCAACACAATAAAAAACATCAAAATGGTAATGGGAGCATTTATCTGGTGAGCAGATGTGAATGAGGTCCTTTTAAATATCAAAGGAGTGGGAGATCCCTGTAATGGCTAGCAGGGAAGTCTCTGGAGAAGACTTGTAGCTAGTGTGGGGGTTGAGAGATCTGAGGGCTCGGAATTAATCAGTATTAGAGCTTGAGGTAACATTTCTGTCCATTTAGGTGACCATTTATTGTTTACAAGTTTGAGGAGCATGTCTTCAAGTAGGCCATTGTGCCTCTCCATAAGTCCAGCCACTTGGGGCTGGTAAGCGAGGTGGAAATTCTACAAGATTCCATGTTCTAGAGTCCATGACTGAACAGCTTGGGAGGTGAAATGGCTACCATGTCTGAATCTATAATGTCTCCTGGGCCAAAGAGAATGAGCACATACCTGGTTAAAAGGAAATTATATTATGGGAAGCAGTGTTTCTGGAGGGAGCTGCCAGCAGAGTGCAGTAAAAGTATTGATGATGGCAGTTGCCTATCTACTAGCTCCAGCAGAGGGCGGCAGTGGACTGATAAAATAAATTTGCCATCTTTAATAGATTCTGTCGCCCTGGGGCACATGTCCCCAGCTGGGAGCCTTACAGACTTTTGTTTGGGAGCAAACGGGGCAATTATCTACCACCAGTTTGGCTAGAGCCAGCGTGAGGGGGAGGCCATGCCTGTATATCGAATCAGTGAGTGCTGTCACTCCCTTCTGGCCTGATGCAATCTGTGCCCGCTCTGCTAGTGGGTATGGCATCTCTGAAGAAATAGTTGTTTCTGGGGCTGTGTCTGCTACTCTGGGAGATGGCTAACATGGGGCCTTGAAATAGGCATGTAATTTGATAAGAAGTCTGCACTCTTATTACAATGTGCTTTTGGTGTTTGTTGGTGTGCATATGCAGAGACAAGTGACCATAATCAGCATGTGTGAGTTGGCTATCTCTTTCCAAATGGAGGCGTCCCAGAAAGGCTTTCCCTGAAACACAAAACTATCTTTTTTCCATTGTCCAGAACAGACTGTGAGCCCATTGGATACAGCCCAGGAGTCAGTAAAAATGTATGCCCTTGGGAGTCTCATTTTTGTGGCCTGTTGTAGGGCAAGGTGTGTGGCCACCAATCTTTCCAATGGGGCTGAGCCAGGACAGCACTCCTTGACTAGGGATATGCCACTAGAGAAATAATACTGCGGCCTTCCAGCTGGCTGCACTGTGTACAATGGTGGCACTGCTGTCAGCAAACACTGATTCCCTTTTCTTGTCAGACAGTTGGTCCCAAGAGGCTCCCTCAACTGCTAGAGGGGCCAACAGTGGGGATGCCACTAGCTGCAGGTCCATGTCAGTGCACAAGTGGCTGAGTATGGGGGAAACCACATCCTCCAATAACCTGAAAAGGCCCTTGACATTCGGTTTAGCCTTTTCCTGATGGTGTCATTTCCATTTTAACAGTGAGGCCTCAGTGGCTGTGCTGAACCTCTGCTGGGTTGGATGGGGACTTCAGTGTGAAGCACCATGGGCTTGTGTGTGAAGTATTATGAGTTGTGACCCTATTGGTGCCTCTGTCTCTAAAAGGGACCAGGAGGCTGGCAAAATTTGGAGCCTGAGTGGCTACTATCTGGTGCAGGCATTTGGTCCAGAACCCCATGAGCAGCCAGGTAGAGTCATGCTTAGACCAGAGAGTCCATGAAGAGTAATCAGGCATTACTAGTGACTCAGCTGAGAAGTCTGAGCCTGGGTGGACTAAGGGCAGGGCCTGTTGTGTGGCCTTGTTGCACCAGCCACAAGGCAGTTTGTTGAAGTTCTTCCCAATGGAAAGAAGCTGACTCGCATGTAACAGCATAAATACAGGTTTAAGCAGAATGGGTAAGTGTGGAATGTGTTGTCTCCAAAAAATGCATAGGCTTAATATACGCTGTGTCTGACACACTCAGAAATAATGTTTTACCAGCTGCTATTTGGTCATCACTTAGCGCAGCCAAGTTGACACATGTTGTGACTTTTTAGATTAACATTTGTTAACTAGAGCCTCAGGATGTCAGATGGTGAGCCACGGTTCAACAAGACTGCAAGGGAAAGTGAAATAGAAAAGTTTATTACTCACAGATCCTGGAGGAAGTACATGGCATGCTTGGAGGAGCCACATAGGGAGGTCAAGGCAGGGAGCAGGCAGAGAGAGGAGGGCAGGACCTAGGACACATGCCTTTATTAGGGTCTGTGGGTGGAGTGTTTTGGGGTTCCCATGCTAAGGACAGATTGGTCGATTCAAGCCAAAAAGAGTGAGGTTTTGTTAAGCTTCTTGGGGGTCTTATAAAGAGGTGCACAAGGGGAAGGCTCTGGGAGGGGAGGGAGAATGCTTATCACAAGGGCAGTTGGGGGAGTCATATCAGGAACTCACATTTACCTGTGATTCTGTGGGCTGTTATGTAGGGCATGCATTCTTGGGAGGGGCTCATGTCAGCTCAAGGTCCCTGCAGTCTGCTTGGCCACACAAAATGGATGCCAAGGCAGCAACATTATGGAGTAGTTTATCTAAACCATCAACACACAAAAGTAACCTTCACAGTAGTCAACTACATAATACTACTTCTCATTCATCCTCTATTTTAAAAACATGCACATAACAGGAACATGAAAAAACTTTTAAAAGTTCTGGTGAACAAACATCTATGGACAGCTAATCTTTGACAAAGGAGCTGAGGGCCTCCAATGGAAAAAAGAAAGTCTCCTCAACAAATGGTGCTGGGAAAACTGGACAGCCACATGTAAAAGAATGAAAAATTGACCATTCTTTTTCACCATTCACAAAAATAAACTCAAAGTGGATCAAAGACCTAAAGATTAGGCCTGAAACAATAAGTCTTCTAGAAGAGAATATAGGCAGTACACTCTTTGACATCAGTTTCAAAAGAATCTTTTCGGACACCATAACTCCTCAGAGCAGGGAAACAACAGAAAGAATAAACAAATGGGACTTCATCAGACTAAAGAGCCTCTTCAGGGCAAGGGAAAACAGGATTGAAACAAAAAACAACCCACTAATTGGGAAAAAATATTTACAAGTTATTTATCTGACAAAGGGTTAATCTCCATAATATATAAAGAACTCACACAGCTCAACAAGAAAAAATCAAACAACCTGATCAAAACATGGGCAGGGGACATGAACAGACATTTCTCCAAAGAAGATATACTGATGGCCAATAGACACATGAAAAGATGCTCATCATCACTAATCATCAGGGAAATGCAAATCAAAACTACACTAAGATATCACCTTACACCTGTTAGAATGACAAAAATACCCAAAACAAAAAGTGACAAATGTTGGAGAGGTTGTGGAGAAAAAGGAACCCTCATACACTGTTGGTGGGAATGCAAACTGGTGTAGCCATTATGGAAAACAGTATGGAGATTTCTCAAAGTTAAAAATAGAAATACCTTATGACCCAGCCATCCCACTACTGGGTATCTATCCTAAGAACCTGAAATCAGCAATTCCAAAAGTCCCATGCACCCCTAGCATTATCACAGCATTATTTACAATAGCCAAGTCATGGAAGCAACCTAAGTGCTCATCAACTGATGATTGGATAAAGAAGATATGGTATGTATGTATATACAATGGAATGCTACTCAGCCATAAAAAAGGATAAAATTGTCCCAGTCACAACAACATGGAGGGACCTTGAGGGTATTATGTTAAGTGAAATAAGTCAGATAGAGAAAGACGAACTCTGTATGACTCCACTCATAGGTGGAAGTTAACATTTAGACAAAGAGAACTGATTGGTGGTTACCAGGGGAAAGAGGGGTTGGGGGGTGGGCACAAAGGGTGAAGGGGTGCACCTACAACATGACTAACAATAATGTACAACCGAAATTTCACAAGGTTGTAAACTATCATAATCTTTTTTTTTTTTAAGATTTATTTTTTTCCTTTTTCTCCCCAAAGCCCCCTGGTACATAGTTGTATATTCTTTGTTGTGGGTCCTTCTAGTTGTGGCATGTGGGACGCTGCCTCAGCATGGTTTGATGAGCAGTGCCATGTCCGCGCCCAGGATTCGAACCAACGAAACACTGGGCTGCCTGCAGCAGAGCGCGCGAACTTAACCACTGGGCCACAGGGCCAGCCCCCTATCATAATCTTAATAAAAAGAAAAAAACAAAACAAAACAAAACAAATTCTAGTGAACCAAATTAGAAAATATGTCATAGGATATTACATAAAAATTTTTTTTTTAAATAGGAAATCTGCATGGTGTTAGTCATCATACTGAGTTCAATTAAATACACTTTATACCCATGATACCTTGCATTGAATCATTTAAGAAAAACTGAGATCTCACAGTTGTACAGGAATTCGATAAATGGAAAACTGATATATAGGGTAGCCTCAAACTTAAAAATAAGTTCTACGCAAGAAGTTTATTTGTAGTGTACTTTTCTGGTCACTTACTTCATCACTCAATCATACAAAAATACTTGTTGAACACAATTTGGTAGGCACATTGTACTAACTGGTGGGATTGTGTTTGGAATACTGTTAATTCTACAGATGAGTTTGGGGAGAACTGGCATCCTTACTACATTGAGTCATCAAATCCATGAACACAGTATGTCTCTTGATTAATTTAGGTATTTAACTTCTTCCAACAGAATTCTTAAGTTGGAAGGCTACTTAACTACAAATTTAAATTCTTTAATAAATATGAGCCTATTCAAATAATCTATTCTTAGGGAAATTATAGTAGTTAGTATTTTAATATCTTTTAACATCTTTAGGGTTTGTAGTAATAACATGTCTTTTATTCTTGATATTGATAATTTTGTCTTGTCTCTTTTTTTCTTGGAGGATTTGGCTGGTAGCTTATCAAATTTGTTTTATTTTTAAAAGAAATTTGCTTACATTTCCCTGATGATTAGTGATGTTGAACATCTGTACATGCATGTGCCTTTTGGCAATGTGTCTATTTTGTTTGGAAAAATGTCTGTTCCTATCCTCTGCCCATTTTTTGATCAGGTTGTTTGTTTTTTTGTTGTTGATTTGTGTGTGATCTTTACATATTTTGGAGATTAAACCCTAGTCAAATATATGATTTGCAAATATTTTCTCCCAGTTGGGGGTTGTCTTTTCATTTTCTTGCTGGTTTCCTTTGCCTTGCAGAAGCTCATTAGTCTGATGAAGTCCCACTTGTTTATTTTTTCTTTTGTTTCCCTTGTCCAAGTAGACATGGTATTCAAAAAGATCCTTCTAAGATCAATGTCAAAGAGTGTACTACCTATATTTTCTTCTAGGAGTTTTACAGTTTCAGGTCTTATCTTCAAGTCTTTGACCCATTTTGATTTAAATTTTGTGTATGGCAAAAGATAATGGTCTACTTTCATTCTTGTGCATGTGGCTGTCCAGTTTTCCCAATACCATTTATTGAAGAGACTTTCCTTCCTCCATTGTATGTTCCTAGCTCCTTTGTCAGACTAGCTGTGTGTAGATTTGTGATTTTATTTCTGGGCCTTTCATTCTTTTCCATTGATCTGTGTGTCTGTTTTTGTACCAGTACCATGTTGTTTTGATTACTATAGCTTTGTAGTATATTTTGAAGTCAGGGATTGTGATGCCTCCAGCTTTGTTCTTTTTTCTCAGGATTGCTTTAGCTATTTGGGGCCATTTCTTGCCCCATATGAATTTTAGGATTCTTTGTTCTATTTCCGTGAAGAATGTCCTTGGGATTCTGATTGGGATTGCATTGAATCTGTAGATTGCTTTAGGTAGTATGGACATTTTCACTATATTTAGTCTTCTGATCCATGTGCATGGAATATCTTTCCAATTCTTTATGTCATCATCAATTTCTTTCAGTAATGTCTTATAGATTTCATTGTATAGGTCTTTCACCTCCTTGGTTAAATTTATTCCTAGATATTTTACTCCTTTTGTTGCAATTGTAAATAGGATCGTATTCTTGAGTTCTCTGTTAGTTTGTTATTAGAGTATAGAGATGCAACTGATTTTTCTAAGTTGACTTTGTACCCTGCAACTTTGCTGTAGTTTATAGGGTTTTATATATAAAACTCATATTGTCTGCAAACAGCAAGAGTTTCACTTCTTCACTGCCTATTTGGATTCGTTTTATTTCTTTTTCTTGCTTAACTGCTCTGACCAAAACCTCCAGTACTATATTGAACAAGAGTGGCAAGAGTGGGCACCCTTGTCTTGTTCCTGTTATCAGAAGGATGGCTTTTACGGTTTCCACACTGAGGATGATGTTGGCTGTGGGTTTCGCATATATGGCCTTTATTATTATTTTTTTTTTTTCGTTGTTTTATTTTTTATTTATTTATTTATTTTTTTATTAATGTTATGATGGATTACAAGCTTGTGAAATTTCAGTTGTACATTTTTGTTAGTCATGTTGTGGGTACACCACTTCCCCCTCCGTACCCTCCCCCCACCCCCCCTTTTCCCTGGTAACCACTGATCAGATCTCCTTCTCAATATACTAACTTCCACCTATGAGTGGAGTCATATAGAGTTCGTCTTTCTCTGACTGACTTATTTCGCTTAACATAATGCCCTCGAGGTCCATCCACATTGTTGTGAATGGGCCAATTTCGTCTTTTTTTATGGCTGAGTAGTATTCCATTGTGTATATATACCACATCTTCTTTATCCAATCATCAGTTTCTGGGCATGTAGGCTGGTTCCATGTCTTGGCTATTGTAAATAATGCTGCGATGAACATAGGGGTGCAACGGACTCTTGAGATATCTGATTTCAGGTTCTTAGGATAGATACCCAGTAATGGGATGGCTGGGTCATAGGGTATTTCTATTTTTAACTTTTTGAGAAATCTCCATACTGTTTTCCATAGTGGCTGTACCAGTTTGCATTCCCACCAACAGTGTATGAGGGTTCCTCTTTCTCTACAACCTCTCCAACATTTGTCGTTCTTGGTTTTGGATGTTTTTGCCAATCTAACGGGGGTAAGGTGATATCTTAGTGTAGTTTTGATTTGCATTTCCCTGATGATTAGCGATGATGAACATCTTTTCATGTGTCTATTGGCCATATTCATATCTTCTTTTGAGAAATGTCTGTTCATGTCCTCTGCCCATTTTTTGATCGGGTGGTTTGTTTTTTTGTTGTTAAGCAGTGTGAGTTCTTTGTATATTATGGAGATTAACCCTTTGTCGGATAAGTGGCTTGTAAATATTTTTTCCCAATTAGTGAGCTGTTTTTTTGTTTCAATTCTGTTTTCCCTTGCCTTGAAGAAGCTCTTTAGTCTGATGAAGTCCCATTTGTTTATTCTTTCTATTGTTTCCCTCAACTGAGGAGTTACAGTGTCCGAAAAGATTCTTTTGAAACTGATGTCAAAGAGTGTACTGTATGGCCTTTATTATTTTGAGGTACTTTACTTCTATACTCATTTTATTGAGAGTTTTTATCATAAATGGATGTTGGATCCTCTCAAATGCTTTCTCTGCGTCTATTAAGATATCACCTTACATCCGTTAGAATGGCTATTATCATCAGGACAAAAAATAACAAATGTTAGAGAGGACGTGGGGAAAAGGGAACTGTCATACACTGTTGGTGGGAATGCAAACTGGTGCAGCCACTGTGGAAAACAGTATGGAGATGTCTCAAAAAATTAAAAATAGAAAAACCATATGACCCAGCTATCCCACTGCTGGATGTTGATCCAAAGAACTTGAAATCAACAATTCAAAGAGACCTATGCACCCCTATGTTCATTGCAGCATTATTCACTATAGCGAAGAATCAGAAGAAACCCATGTGCACATCAACTGATGATTGGATAAAGAAGATGTGGTTTATATATACAATGGACTACTATTCAGCCATAAAAAAGACAAAACCAGCCCATTTGCAACAACATGGATGGACCTTGAGGGTATTATGTTAAACGAATTAAGCCGGAGAAAGACAAACACCGTATACTTTCACTCATATGTGGAAAATAAACTAACACATGGACAAAAAGAACAGTTTAGTGGTTACCAAAGGGGAAGGGAGTTGGGGGGTGGGCACCAGGGGTGATGGGGCACATTTATATGGTGACTGACACTGTACAACTGAAATTTCACAGTGTTATAAACTATTATGACCTCAATAAAATTTTTTAAAACTTCTGCTATTTCTAATTTTCCTTACTGTTTTCTCTTTCTGATTTCATTGGTTTTTGCTCTCATATTTATTATTTGTTACTATTGCTTGCTTTTAATTTGTTGTTTTTCTAGCTTTTTCAAGGGGAAATTTCAATTGATTTAAGAGCTTTAATTCCACTATAAGCACGTAATGTTAAAAATGTCCCTGTTCTGTGTTACAAACATCGCAGTTTTGATGTTGTATTTCCTTTTTATTAACCTCCAAATATGTTCTAATTTCCACTGAAATTTCTTAGACCAGTCAGCTTTTGGAGAGCTTTTAATAATTTCCAAGTATTTGGGGTTTCTGTTATTGATTTCTAGTTTAATTCCATTATTGCCACAAATAATACTTTCTGTAAGTATGATTATATTACATTTGATCAGATTTCCTTTTGGCTGAGCATATGATGAATATTGCTGAATGTTTCAAGAGAACTTGCAATCTCTTGTGGGGTTGAGTGTTCCACAAATGTCACATGTCAAGTTGATTGACAGTGTTCAGACTGCTGTTTATTGTTGTTGTTGACTTCTAGTAATCCTGTGTACAGTAGAGTGGAACACTGCTCAGTCTTTTTGCATCATCTTCTCATCTCCCAGTGCTATATCAGACAATGCTCCACTGCTATTCATTGGGTTTTCATGGACAATTTTTTTCAGAAGTTGATGGACATGTCGTTCTTCCTAATCTATCTAGTCTGTTTAGTTTGTAAGCTCTGCTGAAGTCAGCCTGTCCACTACGGGTGACCCTGCTGGTATTTCATACACTGGTGGTGTAGCTTTCAGCATCACAACATGTAGCTGCCACAGTATGACAATGGGCAGATGGGTGGTGTGGTTTCCTGACCAGGAAATGAACCAAGGCCATGGTGGTGAGAGAACTGAATCTTAACCACTCGACCACTAGGGTTGGTTATGTTCATATATATGTATCTCAGACTTGTATATCTGGCGTATTTTCTGTCTACATGTTTTAATCAATGAAGGAATTAGTAGCATCCAAATTTAAGAATAATCCAGGTAATTTTTTCTGTTCTGCAGTCTTGCTATTCCACCCTTCTTTTGATTAGTGTTCACATAGTTTGTCGTTTTTCTTCTTGTTGCTTGTAACATATCTTTGTTACTCTATTGAAAGTGGGTATTCTTTGGTATTTTTCTAGGTGATTTATATTTTTAACAAATTATGTTTAAATAATTATGGAGACAGGATGTTTCAAAAGACTACTGCAAGGCTCATACCTCTCACCTGGTCACCCCCAAAGGTAACATTTTAACTGTAGCACAATATCAAAACCAAGAAATCAACATTAATACATAGGGTGCATATGGTTCCACGCCATTTTATCACGTATGTGGACTGCTGTAACCACCATAGCAATCTATCAACAAACTATTCCATCATTGCAAAGATACTCCTTGTGCTACTCCTTTATAATCACTCCCAATATCCTCTGCCATGCCTAACAGATGACAATACCCTGTTTCCCATCTGAATAATTTTATAAGTAACCATGCATATGTGACAATTTGAAACTAATATTTCATTCACAATACTACCCTTGAATCCAACTTTTTGTATATATTCATAGTTCATTTCTTTTTATTGCTGAGTAGTATTCCATAGTATGGATATACCATAATTTTTGCCATTCACCTGTTGAAGGGCATATGAACTGATTTCAGTTTGTGGCTATTTCAAATAAAAATGTGAAAATTTAAATACAGGTTTTTGTGTAGATATGGGTTTTAATATCTCTGAGATAAAAACCAATGACTGCAATTATTGAGTCTTATTGCATGTTCAGCTTTAAAAGAAAATACTAAAAGGTTTTCAAGGGTGGATATACAATCTGATGTACCCATCAGAAATGTCTGAGAGTTCGTTTCTCTACAGCATCCTCAGAGTTTTGTATGGTCAATGCTATGTGTTTTAGCTCTTATAACAGGTATGCAATGGTATCTCATTATGGCATCAATTTCTATTTCTCTAATTGCTAGTGACTTTCAATATCTTTACATGTCCTTGGTGACATTTCTCTAGCCTTATCAGTGAAATCTTAAGTAAAATGTTTATCAGTAAAATGCTCCAACATGCCTTTTCCTCAATTTCTAACTATCTGGCTTGCATTTTTCTTGTTGAGTTTGAAAGTTCTTTATATATTCTAGGCACAGGTTCAATGACATATTAGTGGTTTGTGAATATTTTCTCTGAAAATGCACAGTGTCTTTCCATTTTCTTTATAGGGAGTTATACAAAGCAAAAGTATAGAAGTTTAATTCCATTCAATTTATCAATTCATGTTCTTTAATGGGCTGTTTTTGTTGTCATGATTAAGAACACTTTGGGCTAGCCCTGGTGGCCCACTGGTTAAGTTGAGCATGCTCCACATCAGTGGCCCAGGCTCAGCTCCTGGGCATGGACCTACAGTGGTCTGTTAGTAGCCATGTTGTGCTGGTGGCCCAGATATTTAAAAACAGGAAGATTGGCATGGGTGTTAGCGCAGGGAAAATTTTCTTCTGCAAAAAAAAAAAAAAAAAAAAAACAACAGGGAGAGAGAGAGAGAGAGAGAGAACACTTCACCAAGCCCTAGGTCCAACAGATTTTCCCCTATGGTTAGGTCTAAATATTTTATAGTTTGGCCTTTTACATTTAAGTCCATAATCTACTTTGAGTTAACTTGGGTAGGAGATGTGAGGTTTAGGTCAAGGTACATTTAAAAAATTTATGAATGTTTGATTGACTCAAAACGAAGTGTTGAAAGACCATCTTCCTCCTGTTGAATTGATTTTAGAAATTTTTCAAAAGCAGGCTAGGTATATTTCTGTGGGTAAATTTCTGGATTCTCTATTCTGTTTCATTGATATATGTCTCTTTCCCTCCATCAAAACCATGCAGACTTGATAATGGTAACATTTTTTAATGTTTTATAATTGGGTAGAGTAATAACACTCACTATATAATTCTTTTCAATTGTTTAATCCACTCTAGTTACATTGTCTTTCCTACTGAGAGACATCTTAGTTGCTTCCAAGTTTGGGCAATTATGAATAAAGCAGCTACAAATATACATGTGGAAGTGTTTGGGTGGGCAAAAACTTTCAACTCCTATGGGTAAATAAGAGAAACAATTGGTGGATTGTACGATAAAAGTATGTTTACGTTTTTAAGAAGTCACTGAACTATCTCCCAAAGCGGTTGTACCATTGTGCATTCCAACCAGCAACTTTAGAGACTCATCAGAATTTGGTTTTGTAAGTGTTCTGGATTTTGATCATTCTAATAGTTGTGCAGTGGTATCTCCTTCTTCATTTGCATTTCCCTGATAACATATTATGTGGAGCACCTTTCATACACTTTCGCATCTGCATATCTTCTTTGGTGAGATGTATGTTAAGTTTTTGGCTTATTTTTTCATCAGGTTGCATTCTTATTGTTGAGTTTTTAGAATTCTTTACAGATGTTGGATAATAGCCTTTTATCAGCTGTGCTATTGCAAATATTTCCCACCAGTCTCTGGCTTATCTTCCTATTCTCTAGACATTGTCTTTTGCAGAGCACAAGTTTTTAACTTTAATGGAATGCAGCTTTTCAATTATTTCTTCATGGACCATTCCCTTGGTGTTGTAACAAAAAAGTCATTGCCATACCCAAGATGATCTAGGTTTTCTCTATGTTACCTTCTAGGAGTCTTATAGTTTTGCATTTTACATTTAGCTCTATGATCCATTTCTGGTTAGTTTTTGTGAAGGCGGTAAGGTTTATATCCAGATTCATTTTTTACATGCATAGATCCAGTTGTCCCAGCAGCACTTGCTGAAAACACTGTCTTTACTCCGTTGTATTGCCTTTGCTCCAATGTCAAAGATCAGTTGACTATATTTATGCAGATATATTACTGGGCTCTCTATTTTGTTCAATTGATCTATTTGTCTGTTCTTTTGCCAATACCACACTGTCTTGATTATTGTAGGTGTAAAGTAAGTCTTGAAGATGGGTAGCTTCAGTTCTCTGACTTTGTTATTTTCCTTCAAGTAATCCTGAGTCTTTTGCCTCTCCATTTAAACTTTAGAATCAGTTTGTCGATACCCACAAAATAACTGCTGAGATTGTGATTTGGATTGCATTGAATCCATAGCTCGAGTTGGGAAGAACTGACAACTTGAGAATATTGTCTTATCTATGAACATGCAATATCTACTTATTTAGTTCTTTGATTTCATTCATCACAGCTTCATACTTTTTCTCATAAATAGATTTTATATATTTTGTTAGATTTATACATAAGTATTTAAAGTGGAAGATGTGCTAATAAAATAGGTATGGCATTTTTAAATTTCAAATTCCATTTGATGATTGCTAATATATAGGAAATCACTTGGCTTTTGAATATTAACCTTGTATCATACAACCTTGCTATAATCACTTATTAGTTCCAGGGTGTTTTTTGGTGATACTTTGAGTTTTCTACATAGACAATTATGTCATCTCTGACAGAGACAGGTAAGTTTCTTCCTAACCAATTTGTATAACTATTATTTCCTTTTCTTGTACTATTGTTTGAGTTAGGACTTCCAGTATGATGTTTAAAAGTGGTGACATGAGATATTCTTGCCTTATTCTGATCTTAGCAGAAAACTGGCTAGTTTATCACCATTAAATATGATATTGACTCTTGGGTTATTTTGTATAAGTCCTTTATCAAGTCGAGTATGTTACTCCCTATTCCTAGTTTACTGATACATACATTATATATATATAATGGGTTTTGGGTTTGTCAAATGATTTTTCTGTATTTATTTTTATGATCATATGATTTGTCTTTATTTAGCCTCTTGATGTGATGGATTACAGAAACTGAGGTTTGAATATTGAAACCACCCTGTATACATGCAATAAATCCCATATGGTGGTGGTATAAAATACACTGTTGGATTTGATATGCAAATGTTTTGTTGAGGATTTTTCCATCTGAGTTCATGAAAGATATAGGTTTGTAGTTTTCTTAAAATGTCTTTATCTGGTTTTGATACATGGTAATGGTAGCCTCATTGTACAAGTTATGAAGTATTCTTACTGCTTCTATCTTCTGAAACAGATTGTAGAGTATTGGTATAATTTCTCCCTCAAATGGTTGACACAATCCCCCAGTAAATCCATCTGGGTCTTATGCTTTCCTTTGTGGAAGGCTATATATTGACTTAATTTAATACGTAAGGGCTTATGCATATTGTCTTTTTGTTAAGGTATTACACATCTATATTTAAAAGTGATATTACTCTGTAGTTTTAACTTTTTTTTGCCTTTGCCTTTGGTAGTCTGGCAACATTGGCTGTACAGAATGAGTTGAGAAGTCTTTTTTCTCTTTTCTGGAAGAGATCACATACAACTTGGTGATAATTCTTTACATATTCGGTTCAGTTTCGAATAAACATAGTGGGCCTGGAGAATTTTTTCCAGAAGTTTTAAAATTATGAATGTAATTTACTAAGTTGGTATTGGGCTACTCATTTTACTACTTTGTATGAGTTACAGTAATCTGTGTTCTTTCAAGATTGGTCCATTTCATTGAATATGTCTAAGTCAAGCATGACAAGTTATTCATAGTTTCCTCTTATTGTCCCTTTAAGGTCTTCATGGATGTTATACCTCATTTCACTTCTGTTATTGATGATTCGTGGCTTTTTTTTTTTTTTGCCAACCTTGGTAGAGGTTTATCAATTTCATCAACTTTTCAATGAAACAGGTTTATGGCTCATTTTCTCTGCCATCTGCATTTAGTTTTGTTGATTTCTGGCCTTTTTTCATTCTCTTCCTTGCTCTCGCTTTGGATTTAATTTGTTATTCTTTTCCCAGTGTCCTAAGGTGTTTCCTTTGTTTACTGATTTGAGCTTTTGTGTTTTCTTATGTAAGTATTCAGTGATATAAATTCCTACTAGCAGGAATT
Source organism: Equus asinus (assembly GCF_041296235.1). Taxonomy (NCBI): domain Eukaryota; kingdom Metazoa; phylum Chordata; class Mammalia; order Perissodactyla; family Equidae; genus Equus; species Equus asinus. Next base: position 59,090,889 of record NC_091820.1, on the reverse strand, counting down.
GAGCTGTTTCTTACATATTTTATATTTTTTGTCAGTCATTTTTACATATATTTTTTTTTAATGTTATGATAGATTACAACCTTGTGAGATTTCAGTTGTACATTTTTGTTAGTCATGTTGTGGGTACACCACTTCCCCCTTTGTGCCCTCCCACCACCCCCCCCCCTTTTCCCTGGTAACCACCGATCTGATCTCCTTATCAATATACTAACTTCCACCTATGAGTGGAGTCATATAGAGTTCGTCTTTCTCTGACTGGCTTATTTCGCTTAACATAATACCCTCGAGGTCCATCCACGTTGTTGTGAATGGGCCAATTTTGTCTTTTTTTATGGCTGAGTAGTATTCCATTGTGTATATATACCACATCTTCTTTATCCAATCATCAGTTTCTGGACATGTAGGCTGGTTCCACGTCTTGGCTATTGTAAATAATGCTGCGATGAACATAGGGGTGCAACGGACTCTTGAGATATCTGATTTCAGGTTCTTAGGATAGATACCCAGTAATGGGATGGCTGGGTCATAGGGTATTTCTATTTTTAACTTTTTGAGAAATCTCCATACTGTTTTCCATAGTGGCTGTACCAGTTTGCATTCCCACCAACAGTGTATGAGGGTTCCTCTTTCTCCACAACCTCTCCAACATTTGTCGTTCTTGGTTTTGGATGTTTTTGCCAATCTAACGGGGGTAAGGTGATATCTTAGTGTAGTTTTGATTTGCATTTCCCTGATGATTAGCGATGATGAACATCTTTTCATGTGTCTATTGGCCATATTCATATCTTCTTTTGAGAAATGTCTGTTCATGTCCTCTGCCCATTTTTTGATCGGGTGGTTTGTTTTTTTGTTGTTAAGCAGTGTGAGTTCTTTGTATATTATGGAGATTAACCCTTTGTCAGATAAGTGGCTTGTAAATATTTTTTCCCAATTAGTGAGCTGTTTTTTTGTTTCAATCCTGTTTTCCCTTGCCTTGAAGAAGCTCTTTAGACTGATGAAGTCCCATTTGTTTATTCTTTCTATTGTTTCTCTCAACTGAGGAGTTATAGTGTCCGAAAAGATTCTTTTGAAACTGATGTCAAAGAGTGTACTGCCTATATTCTCTTCCCAAAGACTTATTGTCTCAGGCCTAATCTTTAGGTCTTTGATCCATTTTGAGTTAATTTGCTGTGTGGTGAAAAAGAATGGTCAATTTTCAATCTTTTGCATGTGGCTCTCCAGTTTTCCCAGCACCATTTGTTGAAGAGACTTTCTTTTCTCCATTGTAGGCTCTCTGCTCCTTTGTCGAAGATTAGCTGTCCATAGATGTGTGGTTTTATCTCTGGGCTTTCAATTCTGTTCCATTGATCTGTGGACCTGTTTTTGCACCAGTACCATGCTGTTTTGATCAATGTAGCTTTGTAGTATGTTTTGAAGTCAGGGATTGTGATGCCTCCTGTTTTGTTCTTTTTTCTCAGGATTGCTTTAGCAATTCGGGGTCTTTTGTTGCCCCTTATGAATTTTAGGATTCTTGGTCCTAATTCTGTAAAGAATGTCCTTGGGATTCTGATTGGGATAGCATTGAATCTGTAGATTGCTTTAGGTAGAATGGACATTTTAACTATGTTTATTCTTCCAATCCATGTACATGGAATGTCTTTCCATCTCTTTATGTCGTCATCCATTTTGTTCAGAAAGACCTTATAATTTTCATTGTATGGGTCTTCCTTAGTTAAATTCACTCTGAGGTATTTTATTCTTTTTGTTGCGATTATGAATGGTATTGTACTCTTGAGTTCTTTTTCTGTTAGTTTGTTATTAGAATATAGAAATGTTTCTGATTTATGTAAATTGATTTTATACCCTGCAACTTTGCTGTAGTTGTTGATTACTTCTAAAAGTTTTCCAATGCATTCTTTCGGGTTCTCTATATATAAAATCATGTCATTTGCAAACAGCGAGTTTCATTTCTTCCCTCCTGATTTGGATTCCTTTTTGTTGCCTGATTGCTCTGGCCAGGACCTCCAGTACTACGTAAAATTAATTGGAAGTTTTTTTTATATATTCTGCATGCTAGTAGCTTCTTAGAGATATAATTTCCAAGTATTTTCTCCCATTCTGTGGAATGCCTTTTCAGTTTTTCGACTGTGACCTATGGTGCCCACTTTCTTAAGTTTCATAAAGCATAATTAATGTATTTTTTACTTTGATGATTTTACTTTCAGTGTCATATCTAAGAATTGAATGCCAAATTAAAGGTAAGACTTTATATATTTTCTCTTAAGTCTTGTATAGTTTTAGCTAATACAGTTAGGTTTTGATCCCTTTTGAGTTAATTTCTGTAAAGGGTATCAGGTAAAGGTCCAACTCCATTCCTTTCTATGTTGATCCGTTGAAGACTATTCTTTCATAATTGAATGGTCTTGGCAACCTTTGGGAAAATCAATTAGCTATAGATGTATGGGAGTATTTCTGGACTCTCATTTCTATTCCATTGGCATTCCTGTTGGTATACAAATACCACAACATTCAGATTACTACAGCTTTGCTGTGAGTTTTGAAAAAGGACATGGGAGTCATCCAAATTTGTAGTTTTTCAAGATTGTTTAGGATATTCAGGATGCTCTGCAATTCAGTACCTATTTTTGGATCAACTTTTCCATTTCTGTAAAAAGGGCAGTTGAAATTTTGAAAAGGATTCTATTAAATTTATGTATCACCTTAAACTCTGATGCCATGTTAAAATGCTTTCCAGTAAATGAATATGTGTTTCCATGTTTTTTGTTTAATTTCATTTGGCAAAGTTTTATAGATATCAATTTGCTAGTCTCACACTTCCTTGAATAAATGTACCCTGAATATTTTATTATTAATGGAATTGTTTCATTGTGGCTTTTGCATTGTACACTGCTAGCACACAAAAATACAACTTAGTGTTTCCTTTTCGCAAATATTTGGAAAATCTGCTGAATTTCTTATAAGCTCTAATAGTACTTTGTGTGGATTCTTTAGGATTTTTTATATATAGGATCACATCATCTGAGAACGGAGACAATTTTAGTTCTTCCACTTCAATTTCAATGTATTTTATTCTTTTTCCTGCCGAATTGTTCTCACTAAAACTTCTAGTACAGAGGTGAATACAACGGGCATCCTAGTTTTATTTCTGGTCATAAGGGGACAGGTGTCTTTCCCCATTAAGTATGTTAGCTGTTTTGCATAAATGCCTTTCATCATGTTAAGGAAATTCCATTCTATTCCTCGTTTGCAGAGCTTTGTATATCGTGAAACGTTACGGATTTTGTCTACTGCTGTTTCTGGAAGAAATTATCACTTGGGTTTTTTTCCTTTGTACTATTACTGTGGTAGATAACATCAATTTCTGTATTTTGAATCAGCTTTCCAATTCTGGGAAAAAATCCCTTTTGCTCATGGTGTATAATCATTTTAACAGGTTACTACATTTGGTCTACCAGTACTTTATTACACTTTTTGGCATTTATATTCATAAGGTATACTGACATATAGGCTTTGTCTTTGTCTGACACTGGTATCAGGGAAATGTCAACACATAACTAAGTTAAAAAGTGTTCCCTCAATTTTATTTTCTGAGAGAGGTTGAAGAGTGTTGTTAATCCTTCCTTAATGTCTAGAAGAATTCACCAGTGAAACCATCTGGTACTGGGCTCCTCTTTTTTGGCACTTTATTCTTTAAAACATGATTTCTTGAGGTGAAATCCATGTAAGTTAGAAATGAGAATTGTAAAGTAAACAATTTAGTGGCATTTGGCAAATTCACACAATGTAGTTGCAAAATGTTTACATCACTCCAAAGTAAAACCCTATAGTCATTAAAAAGGTTCTGAGCATTCCCTCTCCCCCCACCTCCTGGAGCCAACCAAAAATCTTAAAGGAATTATCTATATGGAGGAATCATACAACATCTGATCTTTTGAGTCTAGTTTCCTTAACTTTGCAAAATGTTTTGTAGGTTCATCCACATTGTAGCATGTATCATTACTTTGATACTTTTCATGGGAGAGTGACACTCCATTGTATGCACATACCAAAATTTGATTGTTTCTTTGGACATTTGCACCATATTCCACAGCAGCTGAAACATTTTAAATCCAAGGTTGGAGAACAGGTTTGAATTTATGCACATTCTTGCCACTACATTATTTTTCATGCTTTAAAACTTACAAACACACTAGTGGATATGAAATTATCTCACTGTAGTTCTGATTTGCACTTATGTCTAATAATATGAACCATCTTTCAGGTGCTGTCCATTTATAGACTTTCTTTGAAAAATATCTTTTAAAATTTTTGCCCATTTTTAAATTTTGTTGAATACTAGTGGTTGAACTGTAAGAGATTTTTTTTTTAATACGCAACGTAGACTCTATTGGACATATGCTTCATAAATATTTTCTCATGAGTGCTGTCTTTTTACTTCCTTGGTAATGTCCTTTAATGCACAAAAATAGTAAATTTTGATGAAATCTAATGCATTTCTTTCTTTTGTTGCTTATGCTTTAGGTATCACATCTAAATTTCCATTGCCAAATCCAAGGTGAAGACTTAGTCCTGTTTTCTACTAAAATGAGAGATTTTGCTTTTATCTTTGCAATGTTTCATGCATTTTCAGTTAATTTTGCATATTGTGTAAGGTAAAGGTTGAATTTCATTCCTCTGCATGTGGAAATTCAGTTGTCCAGCCAGGAGTTATTGAAGGGATTGTTCATTCCTGTAAATGATCTTGGTGCCCTTGTCAATAATCAACTGTGTATAGATGTATGGATCTATTTCTGGAAACTCTATTCTATTCATTGGTCTATATGTCTTTACTTACGTCAGTACTGTACTGTTTTTGATTAATGCAGCTGTGTAGAAAGAGTTGCAATCAGAATTTGAGTCCTCTGACTTTGTTCATTTTTAAGATTGATTTGGTTATGAAGAAACACTAGAAATTCCATGAATGTGAGAATGAGCTTTTTCATTTCTGCATAAATAGCTGCTAAGATTTTGAAAGGACTGCATTGACTCTGTAAATCACTATGGGTTGTATTGATATCTTGAGAATATTGTATTACAATACATGAACACAGGATGTCTTTCCATTTGTTTAAATGTTGTTTAGTTGATTCCAGCAAAGTTTTGCAGTTTTCACTGAACAAGTATTTCACCTCCCAGGTTAAATTTATTCCTAGGTATTTTATTCTTTTGGATGTCATTGTACGTGGAACTGTTTTGCTAACTTCCCTTTTTATGACTGTAATTAACTATAGAAATACAACTAATTTTGTGTTGATCTTTTATCCTTTAACTTTACTGATTCTGATATTATGTTTAGAAACTTTTTGTGAATTCCTTGAGGTTTTCTACATAAGTGTTCATATCACAGTAGTATATAGTTTTAATTCTTACTTTGCAATTATTACACCTTCTATTGCTTATTCTTGCCTAGTTACTGTAGCTACAACATCAAATACAATGATGAACAGCAATGATGAAATCAGGCATGTTTTGTCTTGTTGATCATAGGAGAAAAGGATTCAATCTTCCACGATTGTTATTAGCAGTGTGTTCTTCATAAATGCTACATACCATGTTCAGCAAGTTCCTGTCTATTCCTAGTTCACTGTTTTTTGTTTTTCCTTAAATCATGTAAAGGTGTTGACTCTTGTCAAATGTTTGCTCTGTATCAATTGAGATGACCCTCTGGATTTTCTTCTTCTTTATATTAATGTAGAATACTATCCTTGCATAATTGGCACCAACTCCACTTACTCATGGTGTACAATCATGTTAAAATGCTGCTGGATTGCTTTTTGTAGCATTTTAGTGAAGACTGGTATCTATATTCAAAGTGACAATGGTAATTAACTTTATCTTCTTGTCATGGTTTTATTTGGGAGTCAGGGAAATGCTGAATGCATAGAATAGGTAAGTATTCCTTCCTCTTCTATTTTTCAAGAGAATTTGAGTGGTTAATATCAATTCTAAATATTTCAAAGAATTGACCACTGGAGGCATCTCATATAGGTCTTTGCTTTGTTGACAGGTTTTAAACTTTTGACTACATGCTCAATTCCTTTATATTTATAGATCTTTTCAGATTTTCTAACTCTGGATGACTATGTTTTCGGTATCTGTGTAATTGCAGGAATTTTTACATTTCATCTAAATTATCTCATTGGTGTCCAATATTTGGAATTTTTTTCTATGTTGGTAGTAATCGTCCCAATTTAATTTCTAAGTTATGTAATTGAATCTTGTTCTTTTTGCTCACTCAAGCTAAGGGCTTATTAATTTTCTTTATATTTTCAAGAAACCATCTTTTGCTTTAGTTGATTTTATTTTCCATTTAACTTACCTAATCTATACTTTTGTCCCTAGCTTTGAGTTTAGTACCCTCTTGAGTTTCAAATTCCATAGGTCTAAAGTTAGGTTATTTATGTGAAATACTTCTTCCTTTCTAATATAGACAGGCTTTCACTACTATAAATTTTCCTCCGTACATTGGCTTCACTGCATCCAAAAATGCTGGGATGCTCTTTGATGTACATTCATCTCTAAGTACTTTTTAACTCCACATGTGATTTCTTCTTTCAGCCATTAGTTTAGAAGCTGCTTCTTACCTTGCACGTATTTATAAATTTTCCACTTTTCCTTGTTATTGATTTGAGCTTCATTTCACTGCAGTAGAAGACACTTTGTATTTGTTTTTGGCTGAGGAAGATTTGCCCTAAGCTAACATCCACAATATTCTTCATTTATTTTTTGGTATGTGGTCTGCCAGCACAACATGGCCACTAACAGAGAACTGTAGGTCCACGGACAGGAACCGAACCTGGTCCAGCGAAGTGGAGTGCACTGAACGTAACCACTAGGCCACTGGGGCTGGCCTTTGATTTTAATTCTTAAAAATTATGTACAAATTTGCTTTTAGACCTAACATATGATACATACTGGAGATTATTCAACATGCACTTGAGAAGAATATGTATTCTGCTGTTCTGAGATTAAGCCTGAATCAGGTCTATAATACAAGAGCTACAGTTTCTCATCCATCTCCCATCTAACTGTTCTATTCATTATTGAAAGTAAGGTTCTGACTTTTACAACTGTATTTGTAGAGCTATTTCTCCCTATATACCTGTCAATACATGCTTCAATCATTTTGGGCTTTACTGTAGGGTGTACAATTGTTATCTTCTTGATCAATTAGCCCTTTTATCAATATATAATTTCCTAATTGTCTTCTGACATCGATGACTTAGTCTATATGTTTGTTTTCTTATGTCATTCCTTTTTTTGTTTCATGTGTAGATCATTATATTTCAAATGCTGTATAGACTACATCATGTTCACCACGCAAAGACTAATTACAATCCATCAGCAAACACGTGTCTAAAAACCACTTTCACCCTCCTCCCTCCCTCTTCTTCTCTGGTAATCACCAATCCAATCTCTGACTCCATGTGATTGTTAGTTGTTTCTATCTCCTATTTTTGAGTGAGATCATACAGTACTTAGCTTCCTCCATCTGACTTATTTCGCTTAGCATAACACCCTCAAGATCCATTCATGTTGTCACCAATGGCCAGATTTCATAATTTCTTATGGCTGAGTAGTATTCCATTGTGTATAAATACCACGACTTCTTTATCCATTAACTGCTTGATGGGCGCCAAGGGTGCTTAAAAGTCTTGGCTATTGTGAATAATGCTGCAATGCACATGGAGGTGGACGAATCTTCATGCACTTGTGTTTTGATGTTCTTTGGAGAAATAGCCCACAGTGGAACGGATGGAACATGTTAGTTCTCTTCTTAATTTTTTGAGGAATCTCCACACTGTTTTGCATAGTGGCTATAAAAGTGTGAACTCCCAGCAGGAGTGTACACAAGTTCCCTTCTCTCCAAATCTTCCCTGATATTGTTTCCAATTTTGTTAATTATAACCATTCTGAAGGGAGGGAGGTAATGTCTGATTGTAGTTTTGATTTGAATTTCCCTGATAATTAACAATGTTAAAAGTCTTTTCATGTGCCTGTTGGCCATCTTGAGAGAAATGTCTGTGCAGATCCTTTGCCTATTTTTTAATTGGGTTGTCAGTTTTGTTGCTGTTGAGATGTATGAGTTCATTATATATTTCGATATTAACCCATTATCAGCTATGTGGCTTGCAAATATCTTCCCCAAGTTGTTAGGTTGTCTTTTTGTTTTATTGATGGTTTCCTTTGCTGTACAGAAGATTTTCAGTTTGATGTAGTCCCCTAAGTTTGTTTTTTCTATTCTTTCCCTTGCCCAGTCAGACATGGTACTTGAAAATATGCTGCTAAGACCAATTTCAAAGAACACACTGCCTGTTTTCTACTAAAAGTTTTATGGTTTCAGGTCTTATATTCAAGTCTTTCATACATTTTGAGTTAATTTTTATGTAGGATGTACTTGCATTCTTTTTCATGTGGCTGTCCAGTTTCCCAACACCATTTATTGAAGAGATTTTCCTTTCTCCATTGAGTGTTCTTGGCTCTCTTGTCGAAAATAAGCTGTCCATAGACATGTGGATTTATTTCTGGGCTCTTGATTATGTTCAATAGACCTGTGTGTCTGTTTTTCTGCCACTACAATGCTGTTTTGCTAACTACAGCTTTGTAATCTATTTTGAAATCAGGGAGTGTGATATCTCCAACTGTGTTCTTTTTTGTCAGGATTCCTTTGTGTATTTGCAGTCTTTGGTCTTCCATATAAATCTTAAGATTCTTTGCTCTATCTCTGTGAGAAATGCTGTCAGAACTTTGATAGGGATTGCATTGAATCTGTAGATTGCTTTAGAAGGTATGGACATTTCAACTACGTTACTTCTTCCACTCCAAAGGAGGGAGTATCCTTCCATTTCTTTGTATCTTCTTTAATTTCTTTCAACAATGTTTCCTAGTTTTCACTGTACAGACCATTCACTCTTTAAGTCTATCCCTAGAAATTTTATTCTTTTTGTTGTGATAGTAAATAAGATTGTATTCTTAATTTCTCCTTCTACTACTTCATCGTGAGTGTATACAAACACAACTGATTTTTGTATGCTGACTTTGTATCCTGCAACTTTATCATATTATTATTTCTAAAAGTTTTTTGGTGGGTTCTCTAGGGTTTTCTATATATAAAATCATGTCAACTGCAAACAGTGACAGTTTCACTTCTTCCTTTCCAATTTGGATCTTTTATTACTTTTTTGTGCCTGACTGCTCTGTCTAGGACTTCCAATACTACGTCAAATAAGAGTGGTGAAAGTGGGGATCCTTGTCTGGTTTCTATTCTTATAGGGATAGCTTTCAGTTTTTCTCCATTTAGAATACTAGTTGTGGGTTTGCCAAATATGGCCTTGTTACTATATTGTAGTACTTTCCTTCTGTACCCATTTTAATCAGAGCTTTTTCATAAATGGATGCTGTATCTTGTCCAATGCTTCCTCTGCATGTATTGAGATGATCGTGTGATTTCTACTCTTCATTTTGCTAATGAGGTGTATCATATTGAGTGATTTGAGGGTGTTGAACCATCCCTGGAATAAATCCCACATAGTCATGGTATCTTTTTAATTTATTGTTGTATTCAATTTACTAGCATTATGGTGAGAAGTTTTGTATTGATGTTCGTCAGCAATACTGCTGTGCAATTTTCTTTTTTGGTGCTGTTCCTCGCTGGTTTTGCCATTAGGGTAAGGCTGTCTTCACAAAATGAGTAAGGAACCTTCCCCTCTCTTCAGTTTTTGGAAGAGTTTGAGAAGGCTGGTATTAAGTGTTCTTTGAATGTTTGGTAGAATTCAGCCAGGAAGCCATCTGATACTAGACTTTTGTTTGGGGGGAGGTTTTTTACTGTTTTGATCTCTTTACTGGTGATCAGTCTATTCAAATCCTCTATTGTTCTTGCTCCAGTTTTGGAAGGTTGCATGATTCTAACAATTTATCCATTTCTCCTAGATTATCCAATTTGTTGGCATATAGCTTTTCGTAGTATTCCCTTATAATCTTTTGTATTTGTGAGCTGTCTTTTGTAATTTGTCCTCGTTCAATTCTTTTTTTTTTTTAATTTTATTTTTTCCTTTTCCTCCCCAAAGCCCCCCAGTACATAGTTGTATATTTCTCGTTGTGGGTGCTTCTAGTTGTGGTATGTGGGACGCTGCCTCAGCGTGGTATGATGAGCAGTGCCATGTCCGCGCCCAGGATTCGAACCAACGAAACACTGGGACGCCTGCAGCGGAGCGCGCGAAGTTAACCACTCGGCCACGGGGCCCGCCCCAGTCCTCGTTCAATTCTGATTTTACTTATTTAAGCCTTCCTTTTTCTTGGTGAGTGTAGCTAAAGGTTTGTCCATTTTATCTTCTCAAAGAACCAGCTCTTGGTTTCATTGAATGTTTCTATTGTTTTTCTTAGTCTCTATTTCTACTGCTTCTGCATTAATTTTTTATTATTTCCTACCTTCTACTTATTTGGAGCTTTGTTTGTTCTTCTTTTTCCAGTTCCTTTAGGCGCACTGTTAGATTATTTTACATTCCTCTTGTCTGTTGAGGTAGGCATGTATTGATATAAATGTCCATCTTAGAACTGCTTTTGCCATGCCCCATAAATCTTGGCATGTCATATTTTCATTTTCATTGGTCTCCGGGTATTTTCTCATTTCTCCTTTGATTTCTTCATAGACTCAATCATTGTTCACTACCATTTTGCTTAATCTCCACATATTTCTGGTATTTCTCATTTTCTTCCTGTAGATGATTTCTAGTTTCACACCTTTGTGGTCAAAAAAGATGCTTGCTGTAATTTCAATCTTCTTAAATTTATTAACAGATGTTTTGTGGCCTAATATGTGATATATCCTGAGAAATGTTCCATGTGCATTTGAAAATAATGTGTATTCTGTGGTTTTCGGGTGGAATATTCTGTATATATCTACTAAGTCGATCTAGTCTAATGTGTGATTTAAGGACAACGTTTCTTTATTGATTTTCTTTAATCTATCCATTGGTGTAAGTGGAATGTTAAACTTCACTACTATTATCCTGTAACTATTTCTCCTTTTATGTCTGTTAATAAGTGGTTTTTTTAAAAGATTTTATTTTTTCCTTTTTCTCCCCAAAGCCCCCAAGTACATAGTTGTATATTCTTCGTTGTGGGTCCTTCTAGTTGAGGCATGTGGGACGCCACCTCAGCATGGCTTGACCAGCAGTGCCATGTCCACGCCCAGGATTCGAACCAACACTGGGCCGCCTGCAGCACAATGCGCGAACTTAACCACTCGGCCACGGGGCCAGCCCCAATAACTGTTTTATATATTCAGTTGCTCCTATGTCAAGTGCATAGATATTTGCAAGTGTTATATCCTCTTCTTGGATTTTTCCCTGTATCATTATGTACTGCCCTTGTCTCTAGTTACAGTTTTTATTTTAAAGTCTATTTTGTCTGATATAAGTTTTGCTACCCCTGCTGTATTTTCAGTGCCATTTGTAAGGTGTATCTTGTACTATCCCTTTATTCTCAGTTTGTGAGTTTCCTTAGGACTGAAGTGAGTCCCTTGTATGCAGCATATATATATAGGTCTTTTTTATCCAATCAGTCACACCATGTGTTTTGATTTGAGCATTTAGTCCACTGACATTTAAAGTCGCTATTGATGAGAATCAAGTTATTGCCATTTTGTGACTATTTTTCTGGGTGTTTTAGTAGTTCTCCTCTGTTCATGTTTTCCTCTCTTCCATTGTGATTTCGTGGTTTTCTTTAGCACTATGTTTAGGTTCTGCTCTCTTACTTTTTTGTGTATTTATAATAGGTTTCTTGTTTCTTATTACCATGAGGTTCAGATACAACCACCTACATTTTTAGCAACCTATAATAAGTTGATGGTCTTTTAGTTTGAACTCTTGGTAAAAGCTCTACACTTTTACTCCCATTTTATGTTTTTGATATAACATCTAATGTCTTTTATTTTGTCCATATGAATCTGTTACTTTCTTATCATGGAAACAGATAACTTTAGTACTTTTGTCATCTGAACTTCATATTAGTTTCTGAGGTCGTTGGTCTGCTACCTTTACTAAATATTTGCTTTTAGCACTGGTTTTACTGCTTTTTAAAAATAAATTTCTTTTTTCTATTTGTGGTCTTCTCTTTTCCACTTCAATAAGTCCCTTCAGCATTTCTTGCAAGGCTGGTTTTTTGGTGATAAGCTCCTCTGGTTTTGCTTGTCTGGGAAAAGCTCTCTCTCCATCCATTCTAAAAGATAACCTGGCAGGGTGGAGTACTCTTGGCTGTAGCTTTTTCCTTTCAGCGCTTTAAACATATTATGCCAGTCTGTTCTAGCCTGTAAGCTGTCTGCTGAGAAGTCAGATGATAGCCTTATGGAGTTTTCTTTGTATGTGACTTGTTGCCTTTATTGTGTGGGTTTTAGGATTCTCTCTTTAATTCTTGACATTTAAATTATAATGTGTCTTCATTTGCTGCTGGGTGGGTTTATCTTGTTTGGTACTCTGTGCTTCCTGTACCTGGATTTCCGCTTCCTTCCTTATGTTAGAAAAGTTTTCACAAATTATTTCTTCAAATAGATTCTCTACTGCTTTGTCTCTCTCTTGTCCTTCTGGGACACCTATAATATGGATGTTAGTGCACATGAGGTTGTCCAAGAACTCCCTTACACTGTCCTCATTCTTTTTAATTCTTTTCTTCTTCTGTTCAGCTTGACTGATTTCCTCTAGTCTTTTCATCCAGCTATATCCAGGTCGTCTATATCATCTGCTCTGCTATTGAGTCTCTCTACTGAATTCTTCATTTCCATTATTGTATTCTTCATTTCTAATTGGTTCTTTTTCATATTTTAGTTGAAGTTCTCACTGAGTTCATCCATTCTTCTCCAAAGACCAATGAGCATCCTTATGATTCTTAGTTTGCACTCTCGTCAGGTACATTGTTTATCTCGGTTTCATTCTTCTTCTTCTGGGGTTTTGTTGTGTTCCCTTATGTGGTACACTCCGTTGTCTCCTCATTTAGTCTCTTTCTCAGTGTCTTTTTTCGTATTAGGTAGGCCAGCTACATCTGCCGAGAATTGCTGCAGCTCAAACATGGCTTTTTTCTCTCCAGAAATGAAGTTTTGCCTCTTCCACCTCAGTCAGGACAGTCCATTGTTGTGGGGAAACTTCTATCCAGTTTTCAGTTCAATCTCAGGGGGAATTGTTCGAAGGGTAGTTGTAAATTTCTTGTGTCCATGGGAGGGGGTGAGATCCGAGTCCAACTACACTGCCATCTTGACACTGTCATCACAAATTCTTTTTTGTGACTGACTTTTGCCAGTTTTACTAATACATGTCTTGGAGAACGTTTTTACATTGATGTAATTAGGAGTTCTATTATCTTCTTTTACTTATAATTCCAGCTCCTTTCACAGGTTTACAAAGTTGTCAGCAACTATTTCTTTGAACAAGCTCTCTGCTCCTTTCTCCCACTCTTCTTCCTGGGGGATACCTATAATCCCTATCTTGCATTTCTTAAGTGACGAGTATTTCTCAGAGAATTTCTTGATTTCTTTTTAGTCTTAGTTCTCTCCCCTCCTCCATCTTAAGAATTTCTATGTTCTAAATTACTAATCCTTTTCTCCATAACATCAGGTGTTTTTTAAGGACTCCAGATTTTTCTTTAATTCATTCATCGTTCTTCATATGCAACATTTCTGACTTTTTTTTTTATAATTTCAATATCTTTTGTGAAGAATTCCATCTGTTTATTAACTTTATTCCTAAGTTCATTGAACTGAGTTTTCCTTGAACTTGTTGAGTTTCTTTAACTATTTGGAATTATCTGTTTAGATTGTAAACTACGGCCTTCAGGATTGATTTGAGTACCTGTAATTTTTTTCTGGTCTGGAGTGTTAATATACTTCTTCATGCTATTTGATGGGGTGGACTTTTGCCATTGCACACTGGTAGTATACCACTGCAAATTCCACCTACCACCAAGGGGATGGAAGCAGCTGTTTTTCTCTGAGCCCACAGCAACCCTTGGCAGTTGTTCCTGTCCAGTGGAAGCTCTGCCAACAGGGACCATCTGTGTTTGCCCACTAGCTGCCGCTGCTTTACACACATAAGCACAGCTGCTCTGGCATGGATCTCCTACTCTGGCTGACTGGCCAAGCTGGTGCACAATGTAGGAATGGGTGAGGGTGCTTTCTTGTACATGTACAATCCCAGGCACTCCCGCTATGCATGCACCATCTGGCCACCTGCACTCTTCGCTGGGAGAGGGCACCACCATAGTTGCTTAGATACCTTGGTGTGGACCAATCCCATGGGCTGGGAGGCAACTCCAAGAGCAAAAGTGTTACCCCTGAGGGCTGCAATTTCCCCCCTCCCCTCTCAGAGTCATGTGGCAGCCGCCATGCAAGGTGATGTACCCAAGATCATTGATGCTGGGGGAGAGAGAGAGGAGATCCACTTCCTTCCTTCCACTGTCTCCCATCAGGACCCAGCAGCCCCGCCTTCAGACATATGGCTGCATGGATCACTGGGATCTAGTGTATTGTGTGAATATCCTTTTTGTTTTATATTAGGGGAGAACTCACTCTGGCATGAGGCTGATGTCACTCTCTTTGGATCATGGTTTTTTCACACATTTCACAAATCTCTGCTTTTTCATTGCAGAGTTCAATACATTTATATTTAAAGTAATTACTGATAAAGATGTGTTCTGTGACTTTGTTTTCTAGCACTTTTTATCACTCATTTCCTCCATTACTGATACATTTTGTGTAGATTTTTTATAATGTTCATTTTGATTACCTTCTCATTTCCGTGTGTGTGTGTATGTGTCTTATAATATATATTTAGATTTTTTAAGGTATTTTCATTATGGTTATTATGGAGATTACAATGCATCCTAGATTTTTAACAATTGCATGTAATCCTAGAAAATTCTGCTCCTATACACTTTCATCGAACACACTTATATTGGTTTGTCACCAATAGAAACTTCATACATCATTTGCCCAATTATTTAATTATTTTATATGCACACTTTTTATGTCATGCAGGAAAGAAAAAGTGGAGGACCAAACCTAAACACAATAACACTGGATTTTATATTTACCTGTCTAGTGCACATCACTGTACATCATTAGTTTTTATTCAGCTTTGAGTTACTATATATTATCCTTTCATTACAACAGAAAGTACTCTTTTTATGACTGATTGTATCTCCTACAAGTAAACTCTACAGATAACAAACAAACACATAACAGATATAACAAAGTTTACAGATACAAACACCCTTTGCTTTTGTATATCTGGGAATGCCAATTGTTGTTTCATTTACATAGTACTTTTGCTAGATACAGAATTCTTGGGGCACAATTTTCTTTTAACAGTTATAATATCATCCCACTGTTTTCTGCCCTCCATGGTTTCTGATGAGAAATTGGTTGTGTATCTTTTGCAGATATAACGTATGTTGCAAACTGAATTTCTCTGAGGACCATGCTTCTCAAAAATTGATTAAACTGAGTCTCAGTATGGATTCTTTGGGTTTATTCTACTTAAAACTTTGTTAAGCTTCTTGGAATTGTAGATTCATTTAATCCTCAAATTTCAGAAGTTTTAAGCTATTAAACATTGAAATATATTCTTTATGCCTCTGCGATGTCTCTTCTTATGGAACTCCAAAAATACATATGTTGCATCATGTCCTGGTAACACACAGATCCCTTAGGCTTTGTGCACTTTTCTTTATTTGCTTTCCAATCGTCTCCTCTAACTGGATAATATTAACTATCCAATCATCAAGTTCACTCAATAGTTCTTCCGCCTGCTCAAGTCTGATGAAGAGCATATGTACTGAATTTCCTAGTCAGTTATTACAATTTAAATCTCCAAAGCTTCTACTTGATTCCTTTTTATATATCTGTTTATTGACATTCTCATTTTGTTTCTACATGATTATCTTGGTTTCCTTTCTCTCCCTGAGCAAATTTAATACAACTGATTTCAAGTATTTCTATAGTCAGGCCAATTTCTGAGATTCAATGGGAATGGTTGCCATATATTTCCTTGTAATGGGCCATAATTTCTTTCTGTGTGTGCTTTGTGATATTTGGTTGAAAATAGGACCATTGTCTATTTTAATTTGGTTACTCTGAAAATCAGATTAGAAACTCACCAGGGTTTCTTCTTCTTGATTATTAAAGGCTACAGTTGTCCAGTGATATTTGTAAACTATTATTGCAGATACGACTCCTTGTTCGCGGTGGTCATTTAAGCTTCTTTTCAGCTAGTGTTTATACCAAGATTTTCTTGAAAAGCGGGAGCAAAACAAAGAAAACAAGGTTAAGAATAAAACCCCATCAATCTTTGTGAATTGGCTCTCTGCTGGGATAGTCCTTGAGACTCAGCCAAGCTGTTTATTTAGATTTTTTTTTCTTAGTGACTAACCTGAGGACTGCAATTACTACTTTAGGTTTGTTACTATAAGGCTTGGATATATGTATTTTTTTTCTTTTCATGAGGAAGATTGGCCCTGAGCTAACCGAGTTGCCAGCCATGATTTATTTCTCTCCCCAAAGCCCCAGTACATAGTTGTATACCCTAGTCGTAGGTCATTCTACATTGTCCATATGGGATGCTACTACAGCATAGCTTGATGAGTGCCATGGAGGTCCACACCCAGGATCCAAAGCAGTGAACCCCAGGCCACCAAAGCAGAGTGTACAAACTTAACAACTTGGCCTCAGGGCCAGCCCCCTGAAGTAGTACTGACTTAGTTGCAGTATTTTACAAAAATGCTGTGACTATACAGCACTAGTCCTCACATGGCTATATCACAAATTACAACCTTCTACATGATGTGCCCATTAACAGTCATGATTATTATTTTATGCTTTTCTCTTTTAAATCATACAGAATCATACACAAGATACTAAAATATTGGCTTTTAACTTTCTATTTTTAAGAGTATTTCTTATTTCATGATATGGCTTTGAGGAACTGTCTAGTGTTCTTTCATTTAAACCTGAAGAACTAATTTTTTTTATTAAGATTATGATAGTTAACCACCTTGTGAAATTACAGTTGTACACTATTGTTGGTCATGTTGTAGGTACACCACTTCAGACTTTGTGCCCTCCCCCCACCCCCCTTTTGCCCTGGTAACCATCAATCAGTTCTCTTTGTCTATATGTTAACTATCACTTATGAGTGGTGTCATACAGAGTTCGTCTTTCTCTGTCTGGCTTACTCACCATAATATATTCAAGGTCCATCCGTGTTGTTGTGAATGGGACGACTTTGTCCTTTTTCATGGCTGAGTAGTATTCCATTGTGTGTGTGTGTGTGTGTGTGTGTGTGTGTGTGTATATATATATATATATATATACCACATCTTCTTTATCCAATCATAAGTTGATGGGCACTTAGGTTGGTTCCACGTCTTGGCTATTGTGAATAATGCTGCGATGAACATAGGGGTGCATGGGACTTTTGGAATTGCTGATTTCAGGTACTTAGGATAGATATCCAGTAGTGGGATGGCTGGGTCATAAGGTATTTCTATTTTTAACTTTTTGAGAAATCTCCATACTGTTTTCCATAGTGGCTGCACCAGTTTGCATGCCCACCAACAGTGTATGAGGGTTCCTTTTTCTCCACAGCCTATCCAACATTTGTCACTCTTGGTTTTGGATATTTTTCCCATTCAAACAGGTGTAAAGTGATATCTTAGTGTAGTTTTGATTTGCATTTCCCTGATGATTAGTGATGATGAGCATATTTTCATGTGTCTATTGGCCATCCGCGTATCTTCCTTGGAGAAATGTCTGTTCATGTCCCCTGTCCATTTTTTCATTGGGTTGATTTTTTGTTGTTGAGCTGTGTGCATTCTTTATATAGTATGGAGATTAACCCTTTGTTGGATAAATAACTTGTAAATATTTTTTAACAATTAGTGGGCTGTTTTTTTGTTTCAATCCTGTTTTCCCTTGCCTTGAAGAAGCTCTTTAGTCTGATGAAGTCCCATTTGTTTATTCTTTCTATTGTTTCCCTCGTCTGAGGGGTTATGCTGTCCGAAAAGATTTTTTTTTATTGAGGTAATGATAGGTTACAATCTTGTGTAATTTCACTTGTACATTAATGTTTGTCATTCGTGTTGTAGGTGCACCACCTCACCCCCCTGTGCCCACCCCACCTTTCCCCTGGTAGCCACTAATCTGTTCTCTTTGTCCACATTTTTAAATTCGTCATATGACTGGAGTCATACAGAGATTATCCTTCGCTAACTGGCTTATTTCACTTAACATAATTCCCTCAAGGTCTATTCATGTTATTGCAAATGGAATGATTTTGTTCTGTTTTACAGCTGAGTAGTATTCCATTGTATATATATACCACATCTTCTTTATCCAATCATCTGATTGATGGCCACTTACGTTGCTTCCATGTCTTCGCTATTGTAAATAATGCTGCAATGAACATTGGGGTGCATAGGACTTTTAGAATTGCTAACTTCAAGCTCTTTGGATAGATACCCAGTAGTGGAATGGCTCTATGGTAGTTCTATTTTTAATTTTTTGAGGACTCTCCATACTGTTTTCCATAGTGGCTGCACCAGTTTGCATTCTCACCAGCAGTGTATCAGGGTTACATTCTCTCCACAACCTCTCCAACATTTGTTACTATCAGATTTAGATATTTTGTCATTCTAATGGATGTAAGGTGATATCTTAGTGTAGTTTTGATTTGCATTTCCCTGATGATCAGCGATGATGAACATCTTTTCATGTGCCTATTTCCCATCCATATATCTTCTTTGGAGGAATGTCTGTTCATGTCTCCTGCCCATTTTTTTATGGGGTTGTTTGATTTTTTGTTGTTGACTTGTGTGAGTTCCTTACATATTTGGGATATTAAGCCTTTGTCGGATGTATGACTTGCAAATATTTTTTCCCAGTTAGTGGGGTTTTTTTTGTTTCAATCCTGTTTTCATTTGCCTTGAAGAAGCTCTTTAGTCTGATGAAGTCCCATTTCTTTATTCTTTCTATTGTTTACCTTCTCTGGGAAAACATGGTGTCAGAAAAGATCCTTTTAATACTGATGTCAAAGAGTGTACTGCCTACATTTTCTTCTAAAAGCCTTATGGTTTCAGGTCTCACCTTTATGTCTTTGATCAATTTTAAGTTTACTTTGGTGAATGGTGAGAAAGAATGGTCAATTTTCATTCTTTTACATGTGGCTTTCCAGTTTTCCCAGCAGCCATTAAGATAATATCTTAATGAGTACATTCTATGGTATAATTAAGATATCAGAATATTTTCACTGCCCTAAAAATTCTCTGTACTGAACATATTTATCCCATACCTCCCCAAACCGACAACCACTGATCCTTTCACTTTCTCCATAGTATTCCCATTTCTACAATGTCACATAGTTGGAATTATACATTATGTAGCCTTTTCAGATCGGTTTCTTTCACTTTATAATATGCACTTAGGAACTCTAAGTTTCCATGTCTTCCCACAGCTTCAAGCAACATTTCCTTTTTGTATTGAATAATATTCCACTGTCTGGATGTACCACAGCTTATTTCTACATTCACCTAGTGAAGGACATCTTCATTACTTCTACATTTGAGCAATTATGAGTAAAGACGCTATAGACATCCATGTGCAGATCTGTGTGGATGTAAGTTTTCCATTCTTTGGGTAAATATCAAAGAGTGTGATTGCTGGATTGTATGGTAAGAGTATGTTTACTTTTGTAAGAAACTGAACTGTCTTCCAAAGTGGCTTTACCATTTTGAAACCCGCCCAGCAATGAAGGAGAGTTACTGTTGCTCCACATCCTTGCCAACGTATAGTATTGTCAGTGTTTCAGAATTTGGCCATTCTAATAGGTATGTAAAGGTATCTCATTAATGTTTAAATTAGCATTTCCCTAATAACATACGATGTGGAGCATCTTTTCATACATTTACTTGGTATCTGTCTATATCCCATGGTGAGGTGTCAGTTAAGGTCTTTGGCACATTTTTTAAACTGGATTATTTTCTTATTGCTGGGTTTTAAGAATTCTTTGTATATTTTGCGTAAGACTCCTTAATTAGATGTACCTTTTCCAAGCTTATCTTCTCATCTTCCTGACACTACCTTTCAGAAAGCAAAACTTTTTAATTTTAATGAAGTCCAGCTTATCAATTATTTCTTTTATGGACTGTGCCTTTGGTGTTGTATCTAAAAATTCATTGGCATAGCCAAAGTCATCTAGGTTTTTTCCTGTTATCTTCTAGTAGTGTTGCATTTTACATTGACATCTGGGATCCACGTGGAGTTAACTTTTGTGAAGACTGTAAGATCTTTGTGTAGGATTCCATTTTTTTTCTTCTTGTTAATACCCAGTTGTTCTGGCACAATTTGCTAGAAAGACTACCTTTATTCCACTGTATTGCCAATGCTCCTTTCTTATAGATCAGTTAATATTTATTTGGGTCTAACTTCTGGGTTATTTATTCTGTTTCACTGATGGATGTATTTTTTTTATATAGTACCACAGTATATTGATTACTGTAGCTTTAAATTGTCTTGAATTTGAATAGTGCCAATCCTCCAACTTTCTTCTACTTCTAGAACAACATGTCGGTAATGCTGGGTCTTTTGGCTGTCCATATAAACTTTAGAAGCAGTTTCTTGGCATCCATAAAATAACTTGCTGGGATTTTGATTAGGATTACACTGAGTCTATTGATCAAGTTAGGAAGAAAAGACATCTTGAAAATATTGTTTTCCTTACCAGTGAACATGAAATAGCACTCCATTTATTCAATTCTTGATCCCTATTATCACAGTTTTATAGTTTTCCTCATACAGATCTGGTACATATTTTGTTAGATTTATACCTAAGTATTTCATTTATGGGGCATGAATGTAAATAGCACTGGGTTTTTAACTTCATATTCCACTTATTTATATAGGAGAGCTACTGACAAAACCTGGTATCCTGCAACCTTGCTATAATCATTTTAGTTCCAGGAATTTTCTTTCTTATTTTTTGTCAACTTGGATTTTCTACATAGACACTCATGTCGTCAGCAAATAAAGGTAGTTATACTTTTTCCTTTGTAATCTGTATTCTTTTAACTTCCTTGTCTTGTCTTATTGTATTACCTAGAATCTCCAGCACACTGTTGAAAAGGAGTGGTGAGAGGGACATCCTTGCCTTTTACCTAATCTTAGTAGGAAATCTTCTAGTTTCTCACCATGAAGCATGACATCAGCTGTAGGCATTTGGTACATCAATCATCTTTTATCAGGCTGAATTAGTCCTCCTCTGTTACTAGTTTACTGCAAATATTTATCACGAAAGGATGTTGTATGCTATCAAATGCTTTTTCTGCATCTATTGCTATGATCATGTGATTTTCCTATTTTAGCCTGTTGATATCAGGGGTTACATTAAATAATTTTCAAACGTTAAAACAGATTTGCATACTATTTGTAAATTCCATTTAGTCATGGTGTATAATTCTTTTTATACATTGTATATGATTGGATAATATTTTGATAAGGATTTCTGCATCTATGCTCATAAGAGATATTGGTCTGTAGCATTCTTTTCTTGTAATGTCTTTGGTTTTCCTGTTAGGGTTAATGCTGGCCTCATAGAATGAGTTAGGAAACATTTTTTCAGCTTCTATCCTCTGAAAGAGATTGTAGAGTGTTGGTCTGATTCCTTCCTTAAATGTTTGGTAGAACTTTCCAGTGAACCCATCTGGGCCTGGTGTTTTCTGTCTGAGAAGGTTATTAATCATTGACTCAATTTCTTTCATAGATATAAGGTCAATGAGATTTTTTAAATAACATTGGCGCCTTCTTTTGCTAATTTTTTCCTCTTCTTCTTCTTCTTCTCCCCAAAGCCCCCCAGTACATAGTTGTATATTCTAGTTGTAGGTCCCTCTGGCCCCGCTATGTGAGATGCCGCCTCATCAAGGCTTGATGACCACTGCTAGGTCCACGCCCAGGATTCAAACTGGTTGAAACCCTGGGCTGCTGAAGCAGAACACGTGAACTTAACCACTGGCCACAGGGCCGGCCCCTAATGAGATCATTTTTATCATGTACATTTTGGCAAATTGTGTCTTTTAAGGAATTGGTCCATTTCATTAGATTATCAAATGTGTGAACATACAGTTGTTCATAGTATTCCTTTATTATCATTTCAATGTCCACAGGATCTGTAGTAATGTCCCATCTTTCTTTTGTGATGTCAGTAATCTGTGTCCTCTCCTTTTTCTTAGTTAGCCTGGCTAAAGCCTTATGAATTTTATGGACCTTTCCAAAGAATCAACTTTTAGATTCATTTATTTTCTCTCTTTCCTGTTTTCAATTTCACTAATTTCAGCTCTAATTGTTATTTCTCTTCTGCTTACTTTCGATAAATTTGGTCTTTTCTACTTTTCTAAGGTAGAAACATAGATTATTGATTTTAGGTATTTTGTCTTTTCTAACACATGCATTCAATGCTATAATTCCCTTCTGAGCATTGCTTTCACTACACTCCATAAATTTCAGTAAACTAGGGTTCTCATTTTTAGTTCAAAATATTTTAATTTCTCTTAATATTGTTTCTTTAACCCATGTGTTATTTAGAAGTGTATTTTTAATCTCAACATATTTGAGATTTTCTAGCTATCTTTCTACTACTGATTTCTAGAATCCTTCCATCATGGTCTGAAAGCATACATTGTATGATTCCATTCTTTTAAATTTGTTGAAGTGTGTTTTATGGCCCAGAATGTGTTCTATCTTAGTGAATGTTCCACGTTAACTTGAAGAAGAATGTGTATTCTGCTGTTGTTAGATGAAGTATTCTATAAATGTTCATTATACCTAATTGATTGCCAGTGTTGTTGAGGTCAGTAAGTCCTTACTGATTTCCTCTTGGCTGGCTTTTGTCCATTTCTGAAAGAGGTGTTGAAGTCTCTAACAATAACGGATTCATCTATTTCTCTTTGCAATTTGAATAGTTTTCGTCTCAAACAGTTTGGTTTACCGTTGTTAAGGGCATACACATTAAGGATTCTTATGTCTTCTTGGAGAACTGACCCCATTAACATTATGTAATGCCCTTCTTTATCCCTGGTAACTTTCCTTGCTTTGAAATCTGTTCCATCTGAAATTAATACAGCTACTCCTGCTTTCTTTTCACTAGTGTTAGCATGGTAATTATTTTCCCACTTACTTTTAATCTTTATGTGTTTTTATACTTAAAATGAATTTTTTTGTAGGAAGCATATAGTTGGGTCTTGTTTTCTAACTTATTGTGAACAAGCCTTAATTGATGAAATTAGACCACTGATGTTGAGTGATTACTGATATAGTTTAATTAATTTTTACTGTATTTGTTCATGTTTTCTCTTTGTTGCCCTTGTTCTCTGTTCCTATTTTTATCTTCCAATCTTTCTCTGCCTTTTGTGGTTTTAATTGAGCAATGAATACAATGCCATTTTCTCCCATTTATTAGCATATCAGTTATACTTCTTTTGCAACTTTTTTTTTTTACTACTTGCTACAGATTGCAATATACAACTACCCAGGTCTGCTTTCAAACAATACTATACCACTTCCTGGATAGTGCGAGGACCTTATAATAAAACAATCCTAATCCTGTCCATTGTATCATTGTTTTCATTCATTTCACCTATATGTAAGTATACATATATGTGTATGATATAAACAAGAATACATAATTGAATACATTGTTAATATTATCTGTAACAAACTGTTACCTGTTAGGTCAATTAACAACAACAAAAATAAGTTTTTATTCACCTTCATTAATTCGTTCTTCGATGCTCTTCCTTACTTTATGTAGATCTGAGATTCTGAGCTTTACCATCTTCATTCTCTCTAAATAACTTCTCTTAATAGTTCTTGCAATGCAGGTGTACTGGCAAAAAAATTCCCTCAATTTTTCTTTGAGGTCTTTATTTCTCTTTTACTTTTAAGGACAACTTTGCAGGGTACAGAATTCTAGGTTCCAGGTTCTTTTCTCTCATCACTTTAAACATTTCACTCCATATTTTTTTTTCTGCTTTATCTCCCCAAACCCCCACCCCGTACATAGTTGTATATCTTAGTTGCAGGTCCTTCTAGTTGTGGGATGTGGGATGCTGCCTCAACGTGGCATGACGAGCAGTGCCATGTCCGCGCCCAGGATCCGAACCCTGGGCCGCCGCAGTGGAGCGCAAGAACTTAACCACTCGGCCACAGAGCCAGCCCCTCACTCCATGCTTTCTTGCTTACATGGTTTGTGTGATGTTAGATGTGATTATGATCTTTGTTGCTCCATAGGTAGGGTGTTCTTTTCCTTTGGATTCTTTCAGGATTTCTTCTTCAGCTTCGATTTTCTATAGTTTAAAAATGATATGCTTAGATATAATTTTGGGATTTTTTTTTTCTTTTTGGCATTTTTCCTACTTGGCGTTCTGAGTTTCCCGGATCTGTGGTGTGGTGTCTGAGATTAATTTGGGGGAAAGTTTCAGTCATTATTACTTCAAATATTGTTTCTGTTCTTTCTTTTCCTTCTTGTATTCCCATTAAGTGTATGTTACACTCTTTGTGCTTATACCACAGTTCTTTGATATTCTATTTAAGTCTTTTGTTCTCTTTCCTTTTCAGTTCTCAAGAATTCTATTGACATATCCACTAGCTCAGAGATTCCTTCCTCAGTGATTTCCAGTCTACTAACGAGCCCATCAAAGGCATTCTTAATTATGTTACAGTGTTTTTGACATTTACAATTTTGAGGGGGATTTTCTTAGAATTTCCATCTCTCTGCTTACATTGCCCATGCGTTCTTGCATGCTGTCTACTTGACCCATTAGAGCCCTTAGCATATTAACCACAGTTGTGTTAAATTCTAGGTCTGATAAATTCTACGTCTGCCATCTCTGGTTCTTGTACTTGCTCTGTGTCTTCATATTGTTTTTTTTCCTTTTGCTATGTCTTGTAATTTTTTCTTGACAACCAGACATTATGTACTGCATAAAAGGAACTGCTGTAAACAGGCCTTTGATAATGTAATGGTGAAGTGTGAGGAAAGTTGGGAGGCATTCTCTAATCCTATAATTAGATTTCAATCTTTTACTGAGCCTATGTCTCTGGACTATGTAACTTCACAAAGAGTTTCTCAGCTTTACTGTTCCTCCCTTAGGTGGGGCAGGATGGCTCGAGAGAGCTGGAGTAGGGTATTTCCCTTCCCCAGGTAAGTCAGGTTCTAATAATACCACAATAAGTTAGTATCTGGTGAGTTCTCTCTGAGGTCAGGCCTTGTTAAGTAGAACAGAGTATTCCAGCTTATTTCAAAATAGTTCCCTTTGCTCTCCTCCTGACAGAAATACAAGACTATTTTCTTCCAGTATGTAGCTCCTGAAGATAAATCTTACAATATTGTGGAGGTCCCTCTATGACTGGGTCCTCTTGTAGTTTTTGGGTTTTTGAGGAAGATTAAGCCTGAGCTTACATCTGCTGCCAACCCTCCTCTTTTTGCTGAAGAAGACTGGCCCTGAACTAACATCCATGCCCATCTTCCTCTACTTTATATGTGGGATGCCTGCCACAACATGGCTTGACAAGCGGTGTGTAGGTCTGCACCCGGGATCTGAACCAGCAAAACCCAGGCCGCCAAAGCAGAACATGCGAAGTGAACCGCTACACCACCGGGCCAGCCCCAGTCCTCTTGTAGTTTTTAACTCTTAGACTTGTCCATGCTGAGCCTCCCGCAATCTGTCCATTACAGTTCAGGCTTCCCTATCCTGGCACTGGTTCCTGTAGTGGTTTCCAATTGTTCCTACTCCAGTAAGGCATAACTTCCTGTGTTCTCTCCAATATTGTGGGCAATGGTTTGCCCTGGGTCCTCTCCTCCTTTACAGATCCAAGAAGCATTGCTGATTTTTCAGTCTGTTCAGCTTTTTACTTATTTTTAGGATGCAGGAGCAACTTCCAAGCTCCCTACATGTGGAACTGACAACCTTACTTCTTTTAAAGTCTATCAGTGATTGGTCACTGTCTATCAGTTATTCAACAGTCTATGTGCAAACAAAAAACATGTAGTTATGTTGCCTCCTTGACTCCCAGTGATAAACACAAATCACATCTTTCAAAAAACACAGTCAAAACACGAAAACGTCCAAGAAAAATGAAAATTCTGTAAGTGATAACATTGGAAGACAAGTTTGAATTTACTGCAAATGTAGTTATAGCATAATGCTTTTGCTTGCCTTACGGCATCAGCTAGAACTTCCAGTGCAAAGTTGAATACTAGTGTTGAAATCTGACATACTTGCCCAGCTCCTGTTCGTAGGAGGGAAACTATTCAGTCTTTAATGATTAATATGATGTTACTATCAGTATTTATGAAATTCCATTTATCACATTAAAAAAAGCTACCTTCTATCCCAAATCTGCTAAGACTTTTTATAAGGAATGCATTTTAAATTATGTCAAATGCTTTTCTTTTTGCACTATTGAGATGGTATGCTTTCCTTTTTAGTTTGTTGGTATGAGGAATTACATGATTCAACTCCAAATATTGAATCACTGTGTTAGTTATGAATGGGACCAAACTCTGTCATGTATTAACCTATTAAATATTGCTAGATACTGTCTGATAATATTTAGCAGAGAATTTTTGTGTCTATGTTCATGAGCGATAGTGACCTGTAGTCTTTTATTATTTGTGATCTTTCTCTGGTTTTGGTATCAGGGTAATGCTGGCCACATAAAATGACCTTGTAATATAACTTTCTCTGCTACTTCATGAAAGAGACACATAGAATTGCTGCTGTGTCTTCTTTAAATGTTTAGAAGCATCAACCAATGAAACAATTTGGTTAGGAACTTTCTTTGTTGGAAGGTATGTTAACTATGAATTCTATTTCCTAAGGGTAAAAAAGAAATAGTCATACTTTGTATGTTTTTTGTAGAGTGAATTTTGGTAGCTTCTGTTTTTCAAGGACTTGGGTCATTTCATCTAATTTTTTACATTTTGTGCCATATAAATATTCATGTTTACATTTTATTATGCTTTTAATCTCTGCAAGGTCCAGAGAGCCCCTCTTTCATTCCTGATATTTGTACTTTGAGACTTCTCGATATCTTCTCAATAGCATTTAGTTGGGTTATGAGTTTTTAATCAAATCAGACAGGCTCTGGGTTTTTTAAAATTATTTACATTTAATCCAATTACTGATACACTTGGATTTAGGTCTATCATTTTATTATATTTTGGTTGCCTCCTATATTTTATCCTTCTTTGGATGGTATAAATACTCTGTGTGTGTGCCTGTGTGTCAATTTTGGGTTATATCTCCGTGGAATTTTACTGACTGATTTAGAGATTTTAATAAAACTGTATATACATTCCCATATTCTATTTATAGTTAATATTTTACCACTGAAACACAAAGATAGAATCATTACAATATGTTCTTATAGCTGTTTATATCATACTTGCCGTATATTATATCTATATCCATTGAAACCCCAGCTGTGACAATTTTATAATTTTTGCTTTCAAGAGTCTTAGATATTTTATAGAACTTACAAGAAGATAAAAATTTTAAATATTTACCTAAATATTTACTATTCATTTTGTTCTTCCATCACACTTTAAGTTTGAAGATTCCTGGTGGAATGATTTCCATTGGGCCAAATAACATCAATTAACATTTCTTTTGGAACAAATCTGATGAATTCTCTTAGATCTCCTGCATAGAATAATATCTTTATCCATCTTCATTTCTGAAGGATATTTTTGCTGGATATCAAGTTCTAGGTTTACAATTCTTTGGTCTCAGCAAGATGATGTTGTTGCACTATCCCCTCAACTCCAATTGATTCCAGAGAAATCTACAATTATCTGAACCACCATTACCCTATATGTTTCATCCCTCTCTGGCTGCATTTGAGATTATTTTTCATCTTTCATGTTCACCAATTTGATTTTGATGTGTCTGGGTTAGATTTTCTTGGCATTAATACAGTCTGGGGTTCACCAAACTTCTTCAATCTAAAAATTTGTCTTCTACCAAATGTGGAAAGTTTTTTAGCCATTATTGCTTCAAATATTTTCCTACAGTGATCTCCCCCCTCCTCTCTGTGACTCAATGACAGAAATTTTAAATTTTTGATATTCCATATTGAACTTTTGATATTTTTTATATTCCTGAGATTCAATTGTTTTATAATCTTTTTTCCCCTCTCTCTTCTTCAGATTGGAATATTTCTATTCAACCCCTTCTCTAGCTTTCCCTGTCCAATATTTCCCTTACACACAAATGACTGCAGGAGTCTCCTTTTGTACTTGCTCTGGTCAGAAAAATGGGATTCTCTCAGAGTTTAGTCTGCCAGGCTGTCATCCAATTCTGCACAACTCACTCCACTTTTGGGGCAAAGCAGTGGGACAAAAAGAGCTAAAATAACAGGAATCCTACCCACTCTTCAAAGAACAGAGGTCCACTTTCTCTTGTTCCTCTAGCCAAAGAAAGAAGGTTTCTCTCAAGATTTCAGGCACCCACAGTAGTACAGTTCTAATATTGGGGCTTTTCTCAGGTCAGGGCTGCCACATGAGAAAATTGAGAGGCTACCAATGAGTCAGAACAATGAAGCCGGGAGGAAGTGGTAAAAAACAGAGTTGAGAGGGAAGTGTTTCTATTGCTCTTAAAAGAACCCAGGGACCCTGATGCCCATATTTCACACCTCCAGATATATGTGTGGAGGTTTGACATTATTTTCAAGAAGAGTGTCTCTACTTAACTCTCACACCACTTGCACTAATCCCACTCCATTCATGATAATGAAAAATTAACTTGGGAATCAGTATATGGGAAGAGAACGTTGAGTCAGACCTATCTTTCAAAGCCAAACCCAAGTTCCACCTCTCCTTTAGGAGGTTTAACCATATTACTTGTTTTTAAGCATATGGAGGTTCTGGGATTACTGTTCATTTATATATATACATAGACACACACATATACATACATATATATAACCTTTATTACTTACACTTTTAATGACTGTCTTGACTGTAATGATTATATCATAAGTGGAATATAAAATTTTAAAGAACGCACCATCAGATGATGTGCTAAGTCCATAGGGCGATTTCTTAACCAAATTAAACTAGTTTTATTTTGAAAATATTTTTTTCTGCCCAAGAACGAGGGCTTCAAAACAAAATCTAAGCTGAAAAACTCATTGCGAACAGTCATTAAATAGATTCATGTTTGCATGAACAAATGAATAAACTGATTTTAAAAAAGTGTCCCAAGACTTCCAATTTTTGGTCTGACATTTTACAAAGCTTAAAAGTCATAACTCATATCCTGACAACTAGAAAAAGCTTAAGAAATTGAAAACCAACAACTCTTTTTAGACACATTAGAGAACTGAAGTCATCACAGGGGAAACTGTTACTCTGAAAAATGGAAAGAGAGGCAGATATGTATAATCATAGCTTGCTGAAAGCAAAAGCCCAGGAGTAAAAGCCTGCAGCTGGAGTCAATACTGGAATAAACTCAAACTGTATTTCATGAATTGCTGGGAGCTCAGTATAGACTAGCTTGAAGAGTTAAAAAAAATCAGGGTGCCCAGTCTTATAGAGGTCTCTAAACTTCCACGAGTTTTACTTCCAAGATTCTCAGAGTGAAGATTGGAGGAAAGTCCCCTCCAGCTTCCATCAGGGACAGGAGGAAAGTAACCATTTTGAAATAGACCAACAGCATTCTGTTCTCCTTAAAAAAGGCAAGCTCTCAAGGGAAACTATTTTACCAGAGCCAAACAGACCTGGGGGAAGGGAAACACTCCAGTTCCCTCTAGCCTTTGACATGGAGGAAAGAAAATACGCAATTCCAGTCTCCTGGAGCCTTCAACGGTAGAAAGCGAAGTACCCAAATTCAACTCTTTCTACTCTTACTGTCTCACCTGAAGAAAAAAGCAAGAATCACTTGGGAAGGTCACAGACAAGGTATACAGGCTAACTAAAAGACTGACACTTAATCACAGGATTATAGAATGCTACTCTTCTCCCTAACCTTACCATTGCATCAATAGAGTTCCTCTTTCCACTTTTCAGAGTTCTCCTTGGGTTAACTCTTAAGAAATTTACAAGGATTACCTATATATATATTTTTTAAATTGCACTCAGGTTCAGTTAACCTTCATTTTTTAAAATTATTTTATTGAGGTCGTACTGGTTTATAACATTGTGTAATTTCAGGTGTACATTATTATATATCAGTTTCTGTATAGCTTGCATGGTATTCACCACCAACAGTCTAGTTTTTATCTGTCACCATACATATGTGCCCCTTTACCCCTTTCACACATCCCACATCCCCTTCTCCACTGGTAACCAGTAATTTTTTCTCAGCATCCACGTGTTTATCTTCCAAGTGAGTGAAATCATGCAGTATTTCTCTGTCTGGCTTACTTAGCTTAACATCATACCCTTGAGGTCCATCCATGTTGTTGCAAATGGGATGATTTTGTCTTTTTACATGGATCAGTAGTATTCCATTATATATATATATATATACACACAGACACACACACACACACCACCTCTTCTTTATCCATTCATCAGTTGATGGGCACTTGGGCTGCTTCCACATCTTGGCTATTATGAATAATGCTGTGATGAACATAGAGGTGCATGAATCTCTTTGTATTGTTGATTTTATGTTCCTTTGGGTTAAATGCCCAGTAGTGGGATATCTGGATCATTATTTCTATTCTTAATTTTTTGAGAAATCTCCATACTGTTTTCCATAGTGGCTGCACCAGTTTGCATTCCCACCAGCAGTGTATGAGGGTTCCCTTTTCTCCACATCCTCTCCA
The DNA here is from genome assembly GCF_041296235.1 of Equus asinus. NCBI lineage: Eukaryota > Metazoa > Chordata > Mammalia > Perissodactyla > Equidae > Equus > Equus asinus. Next base: position 59,059,985 of record NC_091820.1, on the reverse strand, counting down.
ACATTTGCTACGTTTTGTCTTGGTAATTACAGCCATTCTGACAGATGTAAGGTGATACCTCATAGTTTTGATTTGCATTTCCCTAATAATTAGCGATGTTGAAAATCTTTTCATGTGCCTGTTGGCCATCTGTATATCTTGTTAGAAAAACGTCTGTTCAGATCCTCTGCCCATTTTTCAATCAGATTGTTTCTTTTTTTTCTTGTTGAGTTCTTTTTATATTTTAGAAATTAACCCCTTGTCAGATATATGATTTGCAAACATTTTCTCCGAATTGGTGGGTTGTCTTTTCATTTTGTTCATGGTTTTCCTCTGCCTTGCAGAAGCTTTTCAGTCTGATGTAGTCCCAATTGTTTATTTTTTCTCGTTTCCCTTGCCAAAGTAGACATGATATTCAAAAAGATACTGCTAAGACCAATGTCAAAGAGTGTACTGCCTATATTTTCTCCTAGGAGTTTTATGGTTTCAGATTTTACGTTCAAGTCTTTAATCCATTTTGAGTTAATTTTTGTGTATGGTGTAAGATAATGGCCTACTTTCATTCTTTTGCATGTGGCTGTCCAGTTTTCCCAACACCATTATTGAAGAGACTTTCGTTAATCCATTGTATGTTCCTGGCTCCTTTGTCAAAGATTAGTTGTCCACAGATGTGTGGTTTTATTTCTGGGTTTTCAATTCTGTTCCACTGATCTGTGTCTCTGTTTTTATGCCAGTACCACGCTGTTTTGATTACTATAGCTTTGTAGTATATTTTGAAGTCAGAGACTGTGATGCCTCCAACTTTCCAAGGATTATACTGTACTTAAAATGGGAAGAACAGGGAGAAATGTGTCTGTGTTACCCTGTCTGAAACAGAAGTTCTGGTGCCTCTTTTTATAAATAAAGTTTTAATGCAAAACAGTTACACTCATTCATTTATTTATTTTCTAAGGTGACTTTTGTGCTACAATGGCAAAAGTTAAGTAGTGTGACACAGACAAAAAACTTAAAATATTCACTATCTGGTCCTTACAGAAAGTTTCCTGACCCCTGTGTTATAGAGGACATAATGATAATACCTCAAATACAATAGCAACAAAAAAGCTGAAATATTATAAGCAGAACAAAAAAATGTTCAAAATATAGATGAAGATAACTAAAATATAATTAAAATTCAAAAAGAGCCTTAAACGAAAGAAAAGACATCCCTTGTTCTTGGATTAGGATGTCCCAAAATCTTCAACATGTCATTTATAAATTTTATAAAAATATTAATTTATAAATTTAATAAAATGTAAAAAAACTCCCAGTGAGTTTTTGTAGAGGTACACAAGTTGATCCTAAAGTTCAAAGGGAAAAATTAACCTACACAAATTTCTGGGAAAACATTGAAGAAAAAAAAAAGCTCCACGAGTGAACTAGCCTGACAAAATATTATAATATACTGTAAAGCCTATATAATTAAAAGTGTGGTACTGCCACCCGAATAAACAGATCAATAATAGAAAAAGCAGAAAAGTCTAGAAATAGATCCAACTACATGTAAAAGTCTAGTACATCACAGTCCATTTGCAGTTAACAATGTACTGTTTCATAACTTCTTGCAATCTTATAAGATCATAGCTCTCTGTCCTTTATGTTACTATCTTTATATATAATACATGTATATATACTATAGATAACCAGCCATGGTGGTCTAGTAGTTAAAATTCGGTGCCCTCACCACTGCGGTCTGGGTTCGTTTCCCAGTCAGGGAACCACAGGAACTGTCTGCCAGTTGCCATACTGTGGCAGCTATGTATTGCTGCGATGCTGAAAGCTATGCCAACAGTATTTCAAATATCAGGAGGGTCTTCTAAGGTAGACAGGTTTCAGTGAAGCTTTCAGACTCAGACAGACTAGGAAGAAGGAACTGGCCACCCACTTCTGAAAAAGTCGGCCATGAAAACCTGGTGAATAGCAGCGAAGCTTTGTTTGATGGAGCGCCAGAAGATGAGAGGATGGTGCAAAAAAGACAGGGCAGTGTTCCACTCTACTGTACACAAGGTCATTAAGGAGTTGGAACTGACTCAATAGTGCTAACGACAATATGTTATGGACCTCATAAGACAATGTTACAATTCTAATTTTTAAAAAGGCATTTGGTATATACAGCTATTAAGAGAGAAAACACAAAAACAGTGTATTTTCCCAGACATTTGCCAGCTTAAATGTCCTTCATTCTTTTCTGAGGATCCATGAAGTTTCATTTACTTCAGTATGAAGAACTTCCTTTCTCATGTGTCGTAATATAGATTTGTTTGTAACAAATATTCTTAGTTTTCTTTTAGTGAGAATGCCTTTATTTTCTCTTTATTTTTAAATATTTTCACTGGATATACATTCAAGATTGACGGGATTGTTTGGGGTTTTTTTCCTCACAATTTAAAGGTGTTCCATGCAGTTCTGGCTGGAAGGATTTATGATGAGAAGTCAAACTATAGGATCATTGTGCCCACTTATATATCATTTTTCTGTTGCTGAAGATTTATACTTTGTCTTTGGCTGTAAACACTTTAACTATGATGTGCCCCAGGTGGGCTTCTTTGCTTTTATAATGCTACATGTTTAGCATTTTGTATCTGCAAATTTTTATATTTCATTGAGTTTGAGAAATTTTCAGTCACTACAAAGTTTTTCCCCATTTCTCTCTGTCTCATCTCTTCTGATATCCCAATCACATCTATGTTTAACTGTTTGATGTGATCTAATAGGTCTCTGAGGTCCTGTTCAGTTCTTTCCAGTCTTTTTTATTATTATTTCCTTCACCGAGAATAATTTCTATCGATCTGGTGTCAAGTTCACTTACTCGTTCCTCTGTCACACCTATACATCATACGGAAGCTAACTCCTTTCAGTGAACTTTTCACTTCAGAAACTGTATTGTTCCTTTCTACAATTTCCATTTGTTTCCTTTTCATGACTTACATTTTCTTATTGAGAGTTTCCATTTTTCTGTTGAGATTTTCATGCACTGAAAATGTTTTACTTCATGGAGAATAGCTAAAATTCCAACTTTAAAATTCTCATCTGCTAGTTTCAACATCTGGTTCATCTTAAAGATGGAATTAATTTTTTTTTCTCTAGAGAATGTGCTACATTTTCTTGGTTTTTCCTCAGTCAAGAATGAACATTGTAATCCACAGGAAAACCACTGAAAAAATAATGTAAAAAAAAATAGCTAAATACCAAACAGGAAAACTAAAACGGAATTCTAAAACTATTCAATTGCTCCCAGAAAAGCAAGAAAGGAAGAACAGATGGACTAATAACAACAGAAATGTAGGGGTCTGGAATTGGCCACCCCAACATATGTCTCTTTGGCATCAGGATGATTTGAGGCTGATCGCTTTTGATAAACTGGTACAGGGAAGGAGGCTCTGAGGAATGGAACTTGCCCTTTGCTAGGACACATTTACATTTGTAAGGTAAATCTCTATCTGTAAAAGGTGTCTCCCTCTCTGTACCAGGAAGAAGAAAGGAGATGACCTTCTCTCTAGAAACTCTTAATCAATACCAAAGGCAAGGACTTAAATCTGCATTTTATTGTGCTTGTCTGGCAGCCTCCTGTAACTGACTTCCCTCTTCCTCCCAATGTTGGCATTTCTTTAAGGATTAAGCATCTTTCCTTAGGCTAGGAACTGACTGCTGTGCTCACCTGTGACCACCCAGCTCAAGACAATAGACTTGCCTCCTGCTACGCCCCCTGAGATAGCAGACCACTACCTGCTGTGTCCATCAAGCGCTGTGCTGACAGGGCAATCTTGTCACTATTGTGGGAGGGACATTTCAATCTGATGTGAAACACCCTGTTTGGGGGTATATAACCACTCTATGCACCCCACTTCTTCAGTGCCCTTTCTTCCTTCGGGAGGAAAGGCCCTGGGCCATGGTTCCTCATAAAGCTTTGTTTAATTTTCTCTTGCTATTCTGTCTCATGTGAATTTAATTCGTTCTCCGGCCAGACGAACACACATTTGGGAAGAGGAAATGTCTTCCTCCCCTACAGAAACAAGTAGCCAAAAATAAAATGGCAGACCCCAGCCACGGCATATCAACAATTACATTAGATGCTAATGGAATATATGCTCTGACTAGAGGCAGAGACTGCAAGAATGGATTAAAAAACTAAGAAAACTAAATACAAAGTACAAGAGATGAACTTTAAACATAAAGATGCAAATAGATTGAAAGTAAATGGATGGAAAAAGATATCACAAGAAAATAGTTAGCAATTTAATAAGACAAATAAAATGGTTATATTAATAGCAGATAAAACAGATTTCAAAACAAAACGTATTACCAGAAATCAAGAAGGACTCATACTGATAAAAGGATTCATTCGATAAGACATAACAATTATAAACACATATGGCACTCAATAACATAGTATCAAAATACATGAGCTAAAGACTGATAAAAGTAAAGGGAGAAACAAGCAATTCCACATTCATGCTTGGTAATTTTAAACCTCTCTCCTAGCAACTGATAGACCTAAAAAAAAATTCAGGAACACATACATGCAAAGAAGATATGAACAACATTATCAATCAACTAGATTCAATTGATATGTTTAGATACTACACCAAAAATGGCATAATACACTATTTTCAATTGTACAAGGTAGGTTTACCAGGATAGACAATATTCTAGAGCATAACATAGTCCCAATATAACTAAAAACATTTGGATCATAATGAATATGTTCTTTAACTGCAATAGAATTAAACAAAAACAATAAGGTAACCAGAAAAACCCCAGATATTTGGAAATTGAAGCATCTTTAAATAATCAGAGTCAGTGAAAAAAATTCTAAGAGAAATCAGATGACATTTTGAACTGAAAGATAATAAAAATATAACCAAAAAAATCTGTAGGACGCAGCTAAATAGAGAAATCTGTAACTTTAAATGCCTATGTTTGAAAAGAAGGAAGGTCTTAAATCAATGATCTAAGCCAGGGATCACTGAGCTACAGCCCTCAGGCCTGCATTGTCATTGTAAGTAACGTTTTATTGGAACACAACTACATTCATTCACTTAAGAATTATCTACAGCTGACTTTTGCTACAATGGCACTATTGAGGAATTGTGAAAGACCATATGGGCCATAAAGCTAAAGTATTTATGTCGCCCTTTAACAAAAAGTTTGCCCACACCTGATCTAAGCTTCTACCTTATGAAAGTAAAAAGGGAAAACAAATTCAAAGAAAGTAGACGGAAATTATAAAGAACAGAAATCACTGAAATAAGAAAGAAAATAAAGAAAACAAATCTTAAAACTGATAACCCAGATAGATTGATAAAGAAAGAAAAAGACAGATTTCTAATATCAAGAATTAAATAAGAAACATCACTACAGACGCATCATACATTCAAAAGATAATAAAAGAATATTATAAACTGACGTGGAATGGTTTCCAAGAAACAATATTAAAAAGAGAAATCAACATGCAATATGCTAAAGAACATATATAACATGCTACCTATTGTATAAGAAAGGAAACTAAGAAAATATGTATCTGGGTTGGAAGAATAAACTAGAAAACATTGAAGTTGGTGATCCATAAAGGATGGGGAGGTAAAGTGAGGTAGAAAAGATACAGGAGAGAGTGACACTTCTCTGAGAGTTCCTTTTTGTACACTTCTATAACTCTTTTTTTTTGAGGAAGATTAGCCCTGAGCTAACATCTGCCACCAATCCCCCTCTTTTGACGGAGGAAAACTGGCCCTGAGCTAACATTTGTGCCCATCTTCCTCTCCTTTATATGTGGGATGCCTGCCAGAGCATGCCTTGACAAGCAGTGTGTAGGTCAGCACCCAGGATCCGAACAGGCAAACCCTGGGCCAGCGAAGCAGAGCATGTGAACTTAACCACTGTGTCACCGGGCTGGGTCCTACACTTATAACTTTTTAAAGCACACTACTATCCTAAATACTCAAAAAGTAAAATTATATCAATAAGAATGTGATGGAAGAAAAAATAAAACTAAACAAATGAACCTAGTTATATTTTGAGTTTTTAACATACGGAAAGAATGAAAGGAAGGCAAATGGAATGGGAAAAGGGAAGAGAAAGAGGAAAGGGTAGAGGAAGGGAAGGGGTGGAGGAAGGGGAGGGAAGGGGCAAAGGAACAGAAGGGAAGGAGCACGGGCAAGGAAGGGAAGTAGGAAGGATGGATTCAAGTATCTTATCAACACAGTATTTGACAATAAACCCTCAGTCTTGGGAGGGGGGATGTGGGCGTCAGGGGACAAGGAGCAGTAGAAGTGCACACAAATCCTTAACTATTTTTAGTAGATTTGTTTATTGGTTTTTGGGTGAAGCAATTTTGAAACTATTTTAGATATATTATAAGACTGCATAATTGAATAAACGTTTTTCATGTTGGAAGCCAGTTTCCTCACTGTCCATAAAAGGAAGATACAACTATAGAATGGGGAAAAGCAAGAAAGAACACTGTAGGGATGGACTGGAACTAAAGGTACAGTATGAACTCACATAGGTTCTAAAATAGACATTCGTTTGTGTGTATACATATTTGTGTATCTTTGTATATAAATGCATGAACTTCCTAGCTCTGAATACTGAAAGGCACAAGAAGCAGACCCCAGGAGCAATGAGCAACCTAGTGCCAAGATCTTGGTTTCTAAGTACTATTCTTCCAATAAAAGGAACCAAGGCTCCTAATAAAAACAGATAATCACAGGATGAGGCAGGATACGCACAAGATGAGTCTTAAGATGAGAAAAGTAAGGAAATGCTTAAATACATGTTGGGGACATATCGCACAGACTCAAGGAAGAGTTTGAAGGGGCTTCCACTGGCCAAATCTAGAACATTTTGAGGACAAAAGTAATTAAGAAACATAATGAACTACAAACCATTGAAAAAGCTAAGGATTTGAATCTCTCTTGATAATTAATAAATATATCAGAGAGAAGGTAGGTCTTGTGCTTACAGAATTATGAGCCTGACTGAGGCCTGACTGGTAAATGTGGAGGAAGCACCAGAGTTGCAAAACAATCATGGTAAAGAATGAGCAAGGAAGAAGGTTAAATCTAGGGGGGGGGGCATTTTGATAGGCAGCAGGATATTTTCATGATCTTAAAATGTCTCACTACTTTGTGATGGAATCACCGTGTACCTACACCATGAATATTCTGGTTGCCAGACTGTACTGCAATTTTGCAAGGCTGTGGAAATCCTGCATATTAAAGAAGGGTAAAAAAATATGACAACTAAATACAACACTTGCCTCTAGACTAGATCCAGGAGTAGAGGGGATAAAAATTCTATAAAAAACATTGTTGCAGAATATGAAGGGTAGTTTAAACAAATGAGATTGACAAACGTACTATGGTTATAAAAAACAACTCCTACTCTTAGGAAGTACCCACTGAAGATTTAGGGGCAGAGGGTTAAACGGTCCAGAAGAAAACAATTCATACAAGGTGGAGAGGGAGGAGCACAAAAGATAGAACAAGTGGTGTAAAATGTGAGCAATAGACAGATCTTGACAAGAGAATACATGTGTTCCTTGTATTATTTTTTGGTAAGTTTTTGTAAGTTTGAAATTATTTTCAAATGAAAAAGTTTTTTAAAAGAAAGAGAGGAATGCTCTCCAGAATATTAAAACAAAAACAAGTGTTATAAATCAAAATCCAGAATATTAAAAAAAAGTTGTCACAAATCAATTAACAAAATTAAAAGACAATCAGAAACTTCAGAAAAACCAGAATCATTAATAAGCCTATGAAAAGATCTTCAACATCACTACCAATGAGTGAAAGGTAAATTAAAGCACAACATATCATTTCATATGCATAATATCGGCAAATTCTTTTCAAAGTCCTGAAAAGCATAAGCATGGGGTAAAAGGGATATGGAGGGAAAAGAAAATAATAGTGAGAAACCAATATTCTCATACTCTTTGGTGAGAGTGTAAATTGAGATAAACACTCTGGAGACTAACACATATTTTGCCTTAAATACAACACAATTTCACTTTAAATAAAAACACTAAAGAAATCCTCACGGATGTGCACAAGAAGTCAAATATTTTACTGTAGCATTAGATTTAACCGCAAATAACTGGAAACAACCAGTCCATCAATAGGAAAATAGAGCCATTGTATTTTCACCAAGTCAAACATGATACAGTAAGTGAAATGAATTAGCCAGATCAACACATTTATCAACATAGATAACTTCAAGGGTAAGACATTAAAAATATTTAAGAACTAGTATACGCACCAACCAATCACAAAGGACACTGGCTGTAAATAACAACTATGGCCACACCACTCTGTACTTGCTGAATATCCTATATCTTAAAAATAATGATGAGTAAGGGGCTGGCCTGGTGGCACAGTGCCTAAGTTTGCAAGCTCTGCTTTAGCAGTCTGGGGTTCGCAGGTTCAGAGCCCAGGTGTAGACCCAGCACCACTGGTCAATCCATGCTGTGGCAGCATACAACATAAAATAGAAGAAGATTGGCACAGATGTTAGCTCAGCAACAATCTTCCTCAGGTAAAAAGAGGAAGACTGGCAATCACTCAAGGCCAATCAATCTTCCCCACCAAAATAATAAAAAATAAAATAATGATGAGTGAAAAACTCAAGTTGTGTAATAAAATATGATAAAATTTGTATAAAGTTTAACAACAAGAAAAATACCATTAACATATAACTAAGCAGGAAAAGTATACAAAATGCATGGTAAGGATATACCACCTCAGAATAGGACTTACTTGTGGCATGGGATAGAGAGGTACAAAGGGGACTTCAACTGTACCTATGATGTTTAAATTTTTTAAAAATGTGAAATATGATAAGGTATAAGATTTGTTAAAGCTGGGTAGTGGTAACAAATGTTCAGTATGTCATCCCCAATGTTTTCTGTTTCAAATATTTCATTTAAAAAATTTTATTTGGGGGCCGACGCCATGGCTGAGTGCTTAAGTTCGGGCGCTCTGCTTCAGCGGCCCAGGGTTTTGCGGGTTCAGAACCTGGGTGCGGACACGGCACTGCTCGTCAGGCCATGCTGAGGCGGCATCCCACATGCCACAACTAGAAGGACCCACAATTAAAATATACAACTCTGTACTTGGGGGGGGAGGGGGGTTGGAGAGAAAAAGCAGAGGAAAAAAAACAAAAAGACTAGCAATAGTTGTTAGCTCAGGTGCCAATGTTTAACAAAAAGAAAAAAAAATTATTTAAAAATGTTAGATGGCTTGTTATTTCAACAGAATGAAGTACAAATTACCAAGGAAGGCATTCTAGGTTCTGTATATTCTAGCTCTAAACTACTTTTCTTGTCTCATCAGCTATTGCTCTCCACCTCACATAACCCTTATGTTACAGATACAAACAATATATCACTCTAAATATTCCATAAACTTGCAAACAGACATGCCTTTGCTCTTACTTTCTCTCTACTTAGAATATCCTTTTCCCCAATCTATATGAGGAAAAGATTATACTAATTCTTGAAAGCCAAACACAAATGTGACCAACTCTTTGAAATCACCTTTGAAAACTCCATTCAGAATGAGCCCTTCTCTGTGTTCTCTTTCCACAGCAGTGAGTATATTCTTTTACTATTATAACACATCACATTGTCATTTTGTTGATCACTGAAGCTAGAAGTTTATCATTGTTGTAGGTCTTGCCAAAGAACAATATTTTGGCTTTGTTAAGTTTCTCTACTATCTGCCTGTTTTCCACATCACTGATTTCTATTCTATTATTTACTTACCTCTACTTACTATAGGTTTACTTTGTTCTTTTCATAACTTCCTAAAGTGGAGCTTAGGTTACTGATATTTAGACTTTTTTCCTTAACAGTAAAAGCATTTAATAAATAAAAGCATTATAATTTTCCCTCGAAGCACGGCTTTAGCTACATTCCATGAATTTTGACATGATGTATTATCAATATCATTTGGATCAAAATATTTTCTGATTTCCCTTTGACTCTTAGATTATTTAGAATTGTGTTACTAATTTCCAAATATATGGGGTATCTCTAGATAATTTATTTTGACTGATTTCTATTTTAATTTTGATTATACATTGAATTTTTTTAATTCATATTTTGAATATATATTGGTTTCAATCACCTTAAATTTATCATAACATATTTCATGGCCCACCATGTGGACTATGCTGGTGAACATATGATGTACACTTGATAATGTGATTTGGCAATTTCGGGGTGCAGTGTTAAACAGTTACCAATTATATCAAGGTGGTTGATAGTATTCATCTGACCATCTATGTCTTTACAGATTTTTTGGTCTAGATATTCTATCAACTGCTGAGTCAGGTGGCAAAAATCTCCCACTGTAATAGTGGAATTACCTCTTTTTCCTCTTAATTTTGTCATCTTTTGCTTTATGTATGTTTAACCTCTATTATTAGTCATATACATTTAAGATTGTTATGGCTTCCTGATGAACAGACTCTCACCAATATGAAATGTCCCTCTTTACTTCTTATAATAGTCTGATTTGTGGTCTTACTTATCTGATATTAACAGCATCCCTTCAGCCGCTGTCTTTATTTTAAGTAAATCTCCTGGTGACATCATAAAATTGTATCTTGCTTTTTTTTAATCCATTCTGATAATCTGCCTTTTAATTGATGTTTAGTCTGTTAACATTTGATCTAATTACTGATATGATTGCTTAGGTCTCCCATTTAATTATTTGTTTTCTATTTGTCCTCTCTGTTTTCTGATCCTCTATTCCTCTTACATCGTATCACAAAACTGATCACTCAAATTACAATTTCAGTGCCTACCCATAGTAGGACTTATACTGAGGCAGCACTCAATACAACTGTAAAATAAATAAATGAGCAAAACGAGACAATTTTAAGATATAAATAAAGACTTTTTAAGGGGCAAATTCACACAACACATACACAAAGAAAACACTATATATTAACATAAAAATAGAATGATTTATATTCAGCTTTGGAAAATACAAATAATTTGATAGTTCCAGAAATTTATAATGTTTTACACTTAACAAAACAAAACAGAAAAGTACTAAATCCATGAAAACAGCAAAGCACCTCATTTTTTTGCAATTTTCCCTACTCCATTTTCTGGGATTGAGACCATCACGTCAAAATGATGACAGGCACTAAAACGAGTAGGAGGACTTTCTTAGCCTCCTACCCCTTATAATTCTGTGCTTAATCTTTTTCTTCTTCATACCTTTCCTAAGATGGAGGATAATTTTGCTTTGAAGATTTTCCCTTTTAAAAATTCTTTTCTAAAGAAATAATCATATTTTCTAAAAAAAGAATGCTAACTTTTTAAAATCAAGCAATTCAGGAAAGCACAAATAAAAAAGCATAAAGTATTAAAAACCTTATCATTAAAAAAACAGGCTTAACATTTACTGAACATCTTTTGGACATCTCTCTGCATATAATTTAGAAAGAAAAACATAGGTAGATTAAAAACATAGTTACGGGGCCGAACACATGGCCGAGTGGTTAAGTTCGCGCACTCTGCTTCGGCAGCCCAGAGTTTTGCGGGTTCAGATCCTAGGCGCAGAATGGCACCGCTCATCAGGCCATGCTGAAGCGGTGCCCCATGTGCCACAACTAGAAGGACCCACAACTAAAATATACAACTATGTACGGGGGGACTTTGGGGAGAAGAAGGAAAAACAACTCATTCTTTAAAGAAAAAACATAGTTATAAATAACTTCATTAACCTAGGATTATATCACAAAGTGGCTGCTAGGGAGAGGAGAAGTGATTGGAAAGGAGTACAAGGAAACTTTCAGGAGTGATGGACATGTATTCTATTTTGTCAAGTGGAACATCTACAGTGCATTTTAATATATATGAATTATATCTCAATGTTTTAAAATGGGATTATATGAGCTTTTATTTTAAATGACTCAATTTTATCTCCTTGTTTTAAAGAGAAGAAAAAAAAGGAACAGTGAAGAAATTACTCAAGTCCAGATGTTATTTCACAAGAAATGTAATTTCCAAAAGGATACCCTAAAATGTTTTTTTGATGAAAACTAATGTGTAAACATTATATATATTTTTACCACATGTTAACTTTAGAGTAAGCATTGACACAATACAACGAAGAATGACATTAGAAGAATGAGGATAATTACTCCTACATCTCCTCATAAAAATATAAATTTCTGTGGCTTAAGTATTTCTACTTTGTCAGGGCTTATGACACATTTTGTTGTGTAACCTTAACTCCCTCAGTTTATCTTCTAGTTCAATACTTACATAGATTCAGTGCTTACCACTAGCCCTTTTATCACAGTTACTCTATTCCTGGATCTTTATTTTTCTTTATTTCTTGGTTAACTCCATTTCACTGTCAGATACCTTTTTCAAGAAGGGCTCATGGATGCTAACTCCATGAGTTTATATTTCATCATTTCTGCCTGTCTCCTTAGTACTTCAAAAGCAACTTGACTTTTTTGAGTGATTTGGTGACAAATCTTTGGGTGAATTCCAGTCACTATGGTGAACTTGAGTGCTATGGAAAACCTCCCCTCAAGCAACTCAAAGTAGAAATGCTGGATAAAAAAGAACATACTAATAAAAATGCAAAAGACAGATCAAAAAGAAGAGAAAAAATTCCTCAGCTACCAGAAACAAAGAAATCAAAACCACTGCTGTGAAGCCTGAGCAAGAAATGTGATGTCAAGAAAGAAAAGGAGCTTGGGCAGGGCTTCCTGCATGAGGTCAAGGCCTTTTCTATCTAAAAAAGAGAGTGACACTTCAGTTTCCACAAGCAACATATAAAAGTACCCTTCACCCATCACTGCCAATAATAATTATTTAATTTTATCCCTCTCTATGAGATGAGAAATGATATTGCACTAATAATAGAACTTGCATTTCCTTCAGTATCTTTTCCATGTTTATTATTGATTTGGGTATGCATTTCCACCCATTTATCTTTCACCCATTTATCTACTATTTTTCCTATCTTTCACACACTTATCTACTATTTTTCTTACAAACTACCTGAAACAACATAGGTAGTAACCCTTTATCTTTGGTGTGCAATGCAAATTAGTTTTCTTCTGAATTCTGTTTTTGGTGTATTTTACCATAAAAGTTTTTATTTTTAAACTTTATATATTTAAACCTATCTTTAAAAAGGATTCAAGTTTCTGTTTTAGTTGGAGGCTGCAATTTTCACAAGTGAAAAATGAATTTTCAGAGGTATTAAAAATGTTCAAGTCCTCACATTTTCATCATTTCCTACTTCATGCAACTCTTAAAGCCTCAACAAATTTATTATCAACAATTATTGGGATCATATTTTCAATTTTTCTCCAAGTATTTTTTTTTTTGGTCATGGCTTAATTTGCTAGAGACCAACGGCCATTTGGGCAGACAAACCAGATTTCTGACAAAGAATACTACCATGGATGAAGGTCATTTCATAATGACAAAGTTTAAGAGAGACAATGTCAAATGTTTATGAACAGTTTCAAAATAACAAGCAAAAATTGATAGAACTGCAAGGAGAAACAGACTAATGAACAATCATACTCAAAGATTTCAATACATTTCTCTCCATAATTGATAGAAAAAAGTGCACAGAAAATCAGTAAGGATACAGAAGACCTGATCAACTCAATCAACTAATTTGACCTGGCTGCTACTTATATAACATTTCAGTCTACAATTCTTCTTAAGCACACACTGAACATTTATTAAGATAGATGACAATCAGGGCCATAAAACAATTCTAAGTAAATTTAAAAGAATGTAGGGGCTGGCCCCGTGGCCGAGTGGTTAAGTTCGCGCGCTCCGCTGCAGGCGGCCCAGTGTTTCGTTGGTTCGAATCCTGGGCGCGGACATGGCACTGCTCATCAAACCACGCTGAGGCAGCGTCCCACATGCCACAACTAGAAGGATCCACAACGAAGAATATACAACTATGTACCGGGGGGCTTTGGGGAGAAAAAGGAAAAAATAAAATCTTAAAAAAAAAAAAAAAAAATTTAAAAGAATGTAAATCATACAAAGTATATTCTTTTGATGCTGGCCCTGATATCAGTTCCCCTACATTAAATCCAGCATATATGGAGTTTAGAACCAAAACACTCATTCCCTGCTTACTCTCTGGTTTCCCAGCTCCAGAATCCACTATCTGCCGTGGAGACAGACACGGCCAAGGACAACCATCTGGATTCCTTATCATCTCCTCCTCCTCCCTCGAGGAGCTTCCCAAGGCTGAACACAGGCTGGTGGGTAAATGACCAAGGCCACAGGCTCCTCCCTGTCCCTACAAACAGAAACATTCCTTACAACCTTTAAAACCCCTTGCCTCCCATTTTCCGAGAAGACGAGATGAAAAGGGACGAATTTTAGGGCTCACTCTCATCTCCCAGCTAATAGCACCTGAAATAAAAACTCTTTCCTTGCCATAAGCCTGGCATTACAGTTTTTATTTGGCCCCTCGTGTGGCGTGTAAGGAACCTATGTTTGTAGGCACTGACACGGACTACAAGAGAATTAAAATAGACAATAACCACAGAAAGATCCTCCAAATACATGTAAACCAAACAGCACATTTATGGACAAAAGAAGAAATCAAGATGGAAATTGGAAACTGTTTTGAATAAGATAAAAATGAAAAAATATATCAAAATTTGTGGGATGTCACCAAAGACGTACATAGGAGAAAACAGCATAAAATACCAGCATGAAAAAGAAAAGTCTTCATATAGACAAGGAGAACTGATCGGTGGTTACCAGGGGAAAGGGCGGGTGGGGGGAGGGCACAAAGGGTGAAGTGGTGTACCCACAACATGACTAACAATAATGTACAACTGAAATTTCACAAGGTTGTAAACTATCATAATCTTAATTAAAAAAAAAGTCTTGACTCAATGACTTGACCTTAAGAAAATAGAAAAAGAGCAAATTAAACTAAAAGTAAGCAGAAAAAAACCAATAAAAACCAGATCAAAAGTCAATAAAATCGATAAAATAAAAAAGAAAATTAATGCAGTCAAAATGTGGATCACTGAGAAGATCAACAAAGTTGATAAACCTCTAGTCAGGCTGATTAGGAAACAGAGAAAAAAAGCAAGATGGTCTTTTCACAAATGACGAAGATGACATTATGAGAAATTTTAAAGATATAGAAAGTGAATTTTATGAACTTTATGTCAATAAACTCAATGAGATGAAATGGACAAATTCCTTAAAAGATCAAACTATCAAACCTCACTCAAAAATATATATATAAGCTGAACATTAATTATCAATTAAAGACATTGAATTAAACGTTTAAAATCTTCCAAAAAAGAAAACAGTAGGCCAAGATAGATTCACTGGTGAATTCTACCAAACACGCAAGAATGAAATAATATGGAGTCTATAAACATTATTCCAGCAAACTGAAGAGGTATTACTTTCCAAATCATTTTAACGCATTAAGCCACAATCACCCTGATACTAAAACCTCAAAAAGACATTACAGGAAAACTACGAACACATCTCCCTCATGAAAGTAAATGTAACAATTCTTAACAAAACTTTAGCAAGTCCACTCTAACAATACATAAGTAGGATAACGTATCCTGATAAAGCAGAGTTTATCCCCAAAATGCAGGCCTGTTTCAAAATTCAAACCACAATCATTGTAGTTCAATATACTGAATTCAAAAAGAAAAACCATATAATCATCTCAATGAACACAAAAATAGCGCTTGACTAAATTAACAGCCCATTCAAGACTTTAAAACTCTCAAAAGACTAAGAATGAAAAGAAACTGCTTTACCCTAATAAAGGAAATCTACAAAACAAAAACCTACAGCTACTACCATGCTTAATGGTGAAAGTCCCAATGCTTTCTCCAGAAGGGAAGAAGACAAGGATGCCCATTCCCACCACTTTTACTCTACAGTGTTCTGGGAGTTCTAGGCAGTAAATATAATAGTAATAATTTCTAAATGAGATTGGAAAGGAAGAAGTAAAACTGTCCTTATCTGCAGGTGAAATGATCCTATATGTAGAAAATACTAAGGAATCCGGATTAAAACTACTACAACTAACAAAGAAGTTTAGGAGGTAATAGAATACAAGAATTAAAGCCCCCAAATCAACCTATTTCCACAGCAGCAATAAACTATCCAAAAATGAAATTAAGAGAACTCCATTCTGAATAGCATCAAAAGAATAAAACATTTAAGAATAAATTTAACAAAAGAAAAGAAAGATTTACACATTATAAACTACAAAACATTCCTTGGAGGAACTGAAGGAGATGTATAAATAGAAGTAAATGGAAATCTATGTTCATGGATTGGAAGATGCAATATTATTATGAAGACAACTCCCACCAAACTGATCTACAAGTCAGTGCAATCCATATCAAAAGCCTAGCGAGGTTTCTTTTGCAGAAAATGGCAAGCTGATCCTAAATGCAAGGGATACAGAATACCCAAAACATGAGAAAACAAAGTAGTAGGTCTTTCATTACCAGATTTTAAAGCTATGGTAATCAAGACAGTGTAACACTGATGAAAGATTACATACAGAAAGTAACTGATATATTGGACTTCACCAAAATTAAAAATTTTAGTACTTCAGATAGACGCTATAGAAAAAAAGACAAGCCACAAAGTGGGAGGAAATATCTGTAGGTCATATTTCTGATAAAGTACTTGTGTCATATATATACATACACATACATACACACACAGACACATATAACTCAGAATGAAATGAAAGAAAATTAGAAATGGAGAAAAGATTTAAATAATATTCCACCAAATATATACAAATGAGTAATAAACAAATGAAAAGATGCTCAATCTCATTAGAGTTTAAAGAAATGCAAAATAAAATCACAATGAAATACCACTTCACACTAAAATGGTTACCATCAAAAAGACAGGCAATAACAACGGATGATGAGGATGCAGAGAAATGTGAACTCTCATATACTGTAGGTGGGAATGTGAAATAGTACAGCCACTTTGAAAAGGTTTGGCAGTTTCTTTAAAAGCTAAATAAATACTTAGTCCATGACCCAGCCATTCCACTCCAAAGAATCTACACAAGAGAAATGAAAACATACATGGACACGCACATCAACATTCATAACATTTATTAACAATAGCCAGAAGAAAAAGAAGTGAAACAATTCAACTTTATATCCAGTGTTGAATAAAGAAATAAAAATGCGGTATATCTATAAAACAACAGAATAAAATACTGATACGTGCTACCACAGAGATAAACCTCAAAAGGATCTTAAGAAGTGGAGGAAAACTCAATATAATAAATATCATATGATTTCATTTATATGAAATATCCCAAGAAGGATAATTATCAGAGACCAGTGGTAGCCTGGGACTGGGGACGGAAAAAGGATTGACTATAAACGGTCTTGAGGGAATTTTTGGAAACAATGAAATGTCCCAAAACCAGATTGTGGTATGAAAGGCGACATGAACGGAACCATATTAAAATAAATCTGGAACAGTCATTTCACAGGAATTACCTTGCACATCTTGTTTCATCTTCCAAACTGGATCAAACTGCTAACATTCTAAGAAGTCAGTAAGGACAAGAATATCCTGTTTATAAGGACTCATGAAATGGATTTTACTGATGACGGCATCACTAACTAATCAATGATGTACTAGTCTAGTCTTTTACCTGACAACCGAATCTCAAGCCAATCTATGAATTACAAACCTATCATAAACTCATCTAACACCAATGAACTCTTCTTTAATACAACTTATCTAATCTTCCTCTCTTTTTCCAAAAAACACCCCAGAGTGCTTCTCCTGTAATTGGGACACTATTTGGGTTTCTACCTGAATCTGTGCTCCCCGAACTGCAATTCTTTGATCCCAAATAAACACTTTGCCTCTTAAATTGGTTTCTGTTTTTGTAGCTTGACAGTGGTGATGACTGTAAACTATAAAAACTTACTAAAAATAAATGAATTGCACATAAACAATGGATAATTTTTATGGTATGATATTATACCTCAATAATGCTTAAGAACCAAACTGAAAATTTTTAACTAAAAAAAAACATCTACAGTAAAAAAAAAAATTCACTTGAGATCTCAATAGCAGAATGGAGACAGGAAAAAAGAATCACTGAATTTGAAGACATAGCAACAGAAATTACCCAATGTAAGCAACAGAACATAAAAAAGGTTGATACAAAACACAGACTCGGGACCTTACGGGGCAATATCAAAACGTTTAACACACAAGTCATCAGAATTGCCAGAATGAGAAAAAAAAAACTGCACAGTAAAAAATGTTTGTAGGAATATCAGCTGAAAACTTTCCAAATCCAAAGAAAGACAAATCCACATATTCAACCACATCAGGAAAACCAAACAAGATAAACCAAAAGAAAAACATACCCATAGATATCACAAACTGCTAAAAGCCCAAAATAAAGAAAAAAATTTACAAGTATCTATAAAAAACAACACATTTCATATGGGGAAACAATGATTCAAGCAACTTCAAATTTCTCATAAGAAACCATGCACAACAAAGATAGTAGAACAACATCTTTAAAATGCTGACAGAAGGAAAATCATCGAACACCTCTTCATCCAGTGAAAATGTCCTTCAGGAATGAAGGCTGAAATGAGTACATTCTTAGATGAAGGAAAATAAAGAGAATCTATCTCAAGGAGAGTTGAGATGAAATGATATGAGTTCTTCTGAAGATAAATGATATCCAAGAGAAGATAGGATATTCAGAAATGAAGGAAGAATAGAACTAGTAAGTGACTGAGCAAATATAAAACACTATTTTTCTTCTCTTAAGTTCTTTAAAATATGCATGATTCTTGAAAGCAGAAATCTTAACACAGTCTGGGGTGGGCTTTCAAAATAGATAAATGTAAAACACATGGCAACTATTTTAAAAATCAATGGGGGATTATAAAGAGGTCTATAGGAATTTAAGGCTTCTGTTTTACTTGAAGTGTTAAAACATTATATAAAGTGTTAGGTGACTGCTGGGTATGTATATTGTAATCTCTATAGCAACAAGGACAACAAAAGAAATTTAAAGAGATGTAACCAAAAAGTTGAAAAGAACATTAAAATGGAATACTAAAAAATATTCAAATAATGCAAAAAAAATGAAAAACAGAGAAACAAACAAAAATAACAAAGACAACAAAGCTCAGACATGTAAAAAACAGCATCACTATAAGCCTTAAGAGGAGAAAAAGGCTTGACAACTGCAAACTAATTGACCCTAGAAGTGAAGTCATAGGGCAAAAAATTATATAGAAATTTAGAGAAAGGAAGATGCCTGCAGGGAAAAACAGAATCTAAGCATTTGATTGAATGCCACAAAAAGTCATATAAAAGCAGATAGGATGATTAAACTAAAAATTATAATAAACTGCTAAACAGGAGAATGAGAAGCTCCCTAGGGGTTTCAAAAACGGGTCAAGTCCCACTCACCTGCAGCCTTTACCAACCGGTGGCCAAAGGGAAGATCACAGAGAAAGATTCCCTTGGTGCTTTTTGGGGGAGGGGAGCAATAACTATGGCTGAAATTCTATCCAGTTGCATCTCTCCTATCTCTCTTACCAACAAAAAAGTTCTTAATCTAAAAAGAAAACCATTAAAATCTGTAGCCTTGAGCGTTGGTTAGAGAAATAGAGGGCAGATCAAAATTAATAACAGGCTTATCTCCCCTAAGGCATAAAAGCCTAAGTGCACACCATGGGGATACCCACTGGTTGAAACCAACTACATCTGGGCAAGGGGAGAAAAAACAAAGCTTTAGCCCTGTGGGAGGAACTGGAATACATGCTGAGAATAGCATCGTGTTGAAAGTACAAGAAGACTAGTGAAGACCATACCCAAGACCCAGATTCATGGTGCCTGCTTAAGACAGTCTTAATCGGAACATTAGAGAACGCCCCCCAATTCCTACCCCCAACCACATGCTAACGAGGATGGAGTAAAATTAGAATGATATACAGGGGAAAGCCGAAGGAGACAGGCCCTCTCTACGGAGCACTGCAAAGGCAGAAACCCAAAGCCAAGCAGGGACACAAAAAGTATCATTACATGGTCCCAGGTCTCTGGTGTACTGGGGGAAACCATAATAACAAGCTTCAAAACCAGTCCAATATTCACTACTTTGACACAAAACTCTACATTAACAGCCTAGACAAAGACAAGGTGTGCTTTTCTGAAAGAATAAAAACTATTTACTTCAGTATCTACTATCTTATACAACACGTCTGACCTTCAACAAAACTTATAATATATACAAAAACAAAGGGACAAAAAAGTCTGAAAAAACCCGCAATCTTCAAAACCATGCTCAGATATAATCTAAGATATGGGAAATAACAAAATTTAAAATAACTAAGATGGGGGCCGGCCCCGTGGCTGAGTGGTTAAGTTCGCGTGCTGCGCTTCGGCAGCCCAAGCTTTCGCCGGTTCGAATCCTGGGCGCGGACGTGGCACTGCTCGTCAAGCCATGCTGGGGCGGCATCCCACATGCCACAAGTGGAAGGACCCACAACTGAACAATGCACAACTATGTACCGGGGGGCTTTGGGAGATAAAGGAAAAAATAAAATCTTCAAAATAACTAAGATAACATGTTAAAAATGTAGACAACAGGCAAGATCACATAGGTAACATCAGAAAAAAGATGAAAACTATAAGAATCAAATGAAAAAAGTAGCAATCAAAAACACATTAACAGAAATGAAGAATGTCCTTAATGGACTCATAAGTAGAATCAACACAAAGAATCAAGAAACTCGAACAAAGGTCAACAGAAACTACCCATACTAAGAAGCAAACAAAGTAGAGGAGAAAAACTCATTCATGACAGAAATACATAGACAGTAAAAAGATCAGTGGTTGCCAGAGCTTGGGGGTAGGGGGTGAGGATAAATAGGCAGAGTACAGAGGATTTTTAGGGCAGGGACTGAGTATGATACTTTAATGACAAACATATCATTAAACATTTGTTCAAACCCACAGAATGTAGAGCAGCAAGAGCGAACCCTAATGTAAACTATGGACTCTGGATGCTGATGTGTCAATGTAGGCTCATCAGTTGTAACAAATGTACCACTCTGGTGGAGGATGTTGATAACAGGCAAGGCAATGTGTTGTGGAGGGAGGGGGAATACGGGAAATCTCTGTACCTTCCTCTCAATTTTGTGAAATAGAAATGGCAAGCAGTAGGATACAATGGAGTATATGAGGAAGACATTTGGTGTAAACCTAATTCGGCCTGAGTTTGTTTTTTTTCCAAAAGGGCCTAATGTGGCCACTGAGCACGCACAATCTATCTGCTTTAAACATTTACTATGGCAAGAACAAATGGCCTTAAGATAAAGGTGCAACTTCTCCCTACATTGGCATTTCCTTAAGGATAAGAATCTTTCCTTAGGCTAGGAACTGACTGCTGTGCTCACCTGTGACCACCCAGCTCCAGACAACAGACCTGCCACCTTGCTGTGTCCACCGAGACAGCAGACCCACCTGCTGTTTCCATCAATCGCTGTGCCAACAGAGCAGTCTCGAGACTATTATAAAAGGGACATTTCAATCATATGTGAAACATCCTCTTTGGGGGTATATAACTACTCTGTACACCCCACTTCTTTGGTGCCCTTTCTTCCTTCGGGAAGAAAGGCCCCGGGCCATGGTTCTCACATTTTAGCTCAGAATAAACTCACCCAAATTTTCATTTATAGATTGGTTATGGATTATTTTCATCGACATTTGCAATGAACCTAAAACTGCACTAAAAAATAAAACCTGTTAAAACCTGCCGGGGCTGGCCCTGTGGCCGAGTAGTTAAGTTTACACGCTCTGCTTCAGCAGCCTACAGTTTGCCGGTTCAGATCCTGGGCACACACCTAGCACCGCTCATCAAGCTATGCTGAGGTGGTGTCCCATATAGAAGAACTAGAAGGACCCACAACTAGGATATACAACTATGTACTAGGGGGTTTTGGGGAGGAATAAAGAAGAGGAAGCTTGGCAACAGATGTTAGCTCAGGGCCAATCTTTCTTAAAAATGAAAACAGCCCATACTCCTCTAGGAAGCAAATTTATCAAATGGCATTAGTCTTCTGCCTTCAGAGCTATTTCTAAAAATGCACATTTTCCCCTATATTTCCTTCTAGATGTCATATAGTTTCTCTATGATTCATTTTAATTACTAAACTTGTTTAATGAGTGAGGTATGCGTTCACATTTTTTTGTATGTGTTCCTCCAATTGTTCCAGCACCTTTTGTTAAAGAGATTTTCTTTTCTACGTTAAATGGTCTTTGCAACTGTGTTGAAAAATAATTAACTAGGTTTGTGTGGTTCTATTTCTGGACTCCTTACTCTGTTCCACTGATCTTTGCATTTCTCGTTTCACCAATACCACACAGTATTGATTACTCCATCTTTACCATAAGTCTATAAATCAGGTAGTGTGAGCTTTCAAATATTTTTATTTTTACTTTTTAAAATTGTTTCAGTTTTTCTGGTTTCTTTGCATTTTTACATAAATTTGAGAATAAGCTTGTTAATATCTACAATAAAAGGTTGTTGAGATTTTGATTGGGATGACACTGAATCTACACATGAAAACGCAGCGACTTGATATGTTACTGAGTCTTCTAGTTCATGGACATAGAATTTATCCCTACTTATCTAGATCTTCTTTGATTTATTTTATTAATGTTTTGTTGTTTTCAGCAAAGAGAAAATTATGAAAGGAGCAGGAGGAAAACAATACATCACATACAAGTGACCCCAAGAACCTTTACAGGTGACTTCTCATGAGAAACAACAGAGACCAGAGGCAGTGTGTGGTATAGCCAAAGTGCTAAAAGGAAAAAAATGACAACCAAGAATCTTATCTTCAGAAAAACTATCTTTCAATGGGGAAAAATTAAGACACAAAAAAGGACTAAGAGAACTCATTGCTAGTAGACCTGCCTTAAAAGAAAAACACCTCCTTAAAGATGAAAAGAAATGACTTTAACTCAAATCTATATAAAGAAATAAAAAGGGCCAGAAAAGCTAATTACATAGATAAACATAAGTGACTGTATAAATATACATTTTACTCTTTTCTTCTTAAATGATTTAAAAGAGAACTGCATAAAAGACACAAGCATAAAACAACTATAAAACTGTTGGGCAGTAACACATAAAGGCCTAATTCATATGACAACAGCACAAAGGAGACAGAATGAAGAAAGCTATATTGGAAGATTCCATAGAATATCGGACATGAATTAGTATTAATCTGAAGCAGATGTTTAAAGCTAATATGCATATTATAACCTCTTGAGCAACGATTTTAAAATAAACTAAGAGATACACTAAAAATGAGAGTTCCTATTGCTACACATCCTGGCCAGCGATTGGTATTCTCAGGTATTTAAAAGTTTTAATCATTCTAACACGGGCATAGGGACATACTATTTGTTTCTTCTTTTTAATTGAATTTCTCTAGTTGTGAGTGAGCATCTTTTCATTTGCTCATTTGCCATCTTGTATCTTCTTTGGTGAGGTCTATGTTCAGATCTCTTGACCAATTTTCAATTGGGTTCTTTGTTTTCTTATTGTTGGGTTCTAAGAGTTGTTTCTATACTAGATAAAGTCCTTTACCAGATATGGGTTTTTCAAAATTTTCTCCTAATCTGTGGTTTGCCTTTTCATTCTCTTGACTTTTTTCCACGGCAAACATTTTAATAAAGTCCTACTTATTAATTTCTTCTTTCTGGATTATACTTTGATGTATCTAAAACTCATCACTAAACCCAAGGTCATATATTCTCCTGTATTTTCTTTTAGAAGTCTTACAGTTTTCCTTTTTTTCCTTAACAAGCCTTTTTGTCTTTTTTTGTTTTTCTATATGCGAGCAATGAACAATCTAAAAATGAAATGAAATGAAGAAAGCAAACCCATATACAACTTCAAAAAGACTAAATATTTAAGAGTAACTTAACAAAAAACTCCAAGATTTTTACAGTGAAACTTACACAATGCTGTTGAAGAAACCAAAAGAGATCTAAATAAATGGAGAAATATTTCATGTTTAAAATGCATTACAGTTAAGATAGCAATTCTCCCAAAACTGAACTATCAAGTCAATTACAACCACTATAAAAATTACAGCAGACTTTTTCCAGAAAATAGTTGACTCTAAAACTTATATGAAAATGCAAAAAATTCAGAATAGCCAAAAGTATAAATTTGGAGGACTCCCTCTGCCACATTCAAAAATTACTACAATTATCAGGACAAAGTGCTACTGGAATAAGGACAGACATATTCATCAATGGAACAGAATTGAGAGTACAGAAATAAACCCTTAGCATTATGGTCAATTCATTTTCAACAAAGATGCAAAGGAAATTCAATAGGGAAAGGATAGTCTTTCCAAATTATGGTAATAGAACTATTGGATATCTACAACCAATCAGATGAACTTAGACCCTTACTTCAGAACATACATATACAGTACCTTAAAACGTATGCAGAAATCTAACTGTAAAATGTAAAACTATAAAACTTTTAGAAGAAAACATAGAAGTAAACCCTTGAGACACTGGGTTAAGCAAAGGTTTGCTAGATTTGTTACCAAAAGAATCATACCTAAAAGGAAGAATTAAAAATGAGACCATCAAAACTGAAAACTTTTTGTTTCATAAGACACTAATAAGACAATGAAAAAGGCAAGGCATATGCTAAAAGAAAATACTTGCAGATCACATATCTGATAAAACGCTATTATCCAGAATATACCAAGAACTGTTATAACTCAATAATATGAAGGCACACAATCCACTTAAAAATTGAGCAAAATATTTAAATAGACATTTTACCAAAGAAGATATATGAATGGCTAATAAGAACACGAAAAAATACCCTATTCATTAGTCACTAAAAAAAAATGCAAACTGAAACCACGAGGTGCAATTTTACTCTAACAGAATGTGGTAACAAATGTAGACAAAGGTGGCCAGCCCCATGGCCAAGTGGTTAAGTTCGCACTCCACTTTGGTGGCCCAGGGTCTTGCCAGTTCAGATCCTGTGCGTGGACCTAGCACCACTCATCAAGCCATGCTGAGGCAGCATCCCACATAGCAGAACCAGAAGAGCCTACAACTAGGATATACAACTATGTACTGGTCCGGGGGCGGGGGGGTGGGTTTGAGGTGAAGGAAATAAAAGAAGATGGGCAACAGGTATTAGCTCAGGTGCCAATCTTTAAAAAAAAAAAACATGGAGAAAGATATGAAAGTCATTAACGTTGCTGGTAGGAACGTAATATGTTACAGTTACTTGGAAAACAAATTTGGAAATTTCTTAAGAAGTTAAACATAAATTACCACATGAGCCAACAATTCATACACAAGAGAAATAAAAACATCTACACAAAGATTTCCAAGTAAATGTTCACAGAAGCATAATTTATAATAGCCAATAAAACAGAAACAATCCAAATTCCAAGAGTTTAACGGAGAAACAAAAGAGTGGTATACTCAGACAACTGAATATTATTCACAAATAAATGGAATACTGATACATATACTAATATGGATGAACCTCAAAATAAACCTACATAAAAGAACTCAAACACAAAACACTAAGTATTACATGATTCCAATTGTATGAAATGTCTAGAAAAGGCAAATCTACAGAAACAAAAGTAGGTTAGTGTTTGCCTGGGGTTAGAAACAGAGATTAAATGTAAACTGGTATAAGGAATGTTACTGGGGTGGTGAAAATGTAAAACTAAATTATGGTGAGGGTTGCAGAACTCATTAAATTTACTAAAAGTCATTTAATTGTACACCTTAAATGAGTAAATTATATGGTATGTTAGTATTTCCTGAAAAAAGGCTGTTTTTTAAAATTGAAATTGTCTAAACATCAAGAGTAAAAAGACAAACACTGTCATATAGGATAAAACACAAGCCAATCCACCTACCTACTTATTCTATCCGACCTAAAAACCCAACCACCAACGTACTTACTATGAAATACACACACACGCGAACTATACAGACATACAAAAATTAAAAGTAAAATGACAAAGAAAGATACAGCAAGAAACACTAACCAAAAGAAAAAGTTGAAAATCCCTGAAAATTAAGACAAAGTAAACATCAGAACAAAAAAGTTTATCAGAGAATAAAAAGGAACATTATGCAAAGATAAAGGTGTGACATCTTCCAACAGCATAATCATCCCATACCTATGTAGGGGACCTGGAAATTGCCACCCCAAGATATGTCTCTTTGGCATCAGGATGATTTGAGGCTGATTGCTTTTGATAAACTGGTACAGGGAAGGAGGCTCTGAGGAATGGAACTTGCCCTTTGCTAGGACATATTTACATTTGTAAGGTAAATCTCTATCTGTAAAAGGTGTCTCCCTCTCTGTACCAGGAAGAAGAAAGGAGATGACCTTCTCTCTAGAAACTCTTAATCAATACCAAAGGCAAGGACTTAAATCTGCATTTTATTGTGCTTGTCTGGTAACCTGTAACTGACTTCCCTCCCCCTCCCAATGTTGGCATTTCTTTAAGGATTAAGCATCTTTCCTTAGGTTAGGAACTGACTGCTGTGCTCACCTGTGACCACCCAGCTCAAGACAATAGACTTGCCTCCTGCTACGCCCCCTGAGATAGCAGACCACTACCTGCTGTGTCCATCAAGCGCTGTGCTGACAGGGCAATCTTGTGACTATTGTGGGAGGGACATTTCAATCTAATGTGAAACACCCTGTTTGGGGGTATAAAACCACTCTATGCACCCCACTTCTTCGGTGCCCTTTCTTCCTTCGGGAAGAAAGGCCCTGGGCCATGGTTCCTCATAAAGCTTTGTTTAATTTTCTCTTGCTATTCTGTCTCATGTAAATTTAATTCGTTCTCCGGCCAGACGAACCCACATTTAGGTAGAGGAAAAGTCTTCATCCCTACACGTATATGCATCTAACAAAAGATTTTCACAATGCATAAAACAATAAATGACAGGTAGGAAATAACAAGTAAGCAAATTCAAAATTAGTTTGAGATTTGAACACTGATCTCTCAGAAATTAATAATACAAACAGGAAATTAGAAAAGATATGCAAGGCCTGAACAACACTATCAACAGCTTGATATGATTATGGAACACTCCAAAGACTAACAACAGAACACATATTCTTCTAAAATACACATGTATAACATTCATCAAGATAGATCATGTTCCGGTCTGTAAGAAAAATCTCAATGGATTAAGAAAATAATAATAATACAAGGGCCATTTTCAGAATATAAAATTAAACTAGAAATCAACAACAAAGATATCCAGAAAATCCCCAAACAATTGGAAATTAAATAACAAAACTCTAAATAACACATAGATGAAAGAGAGTCTCAAGGGAAATTAAAACATGGATTGAACTAAAAGACAATGAAAATACAATACATCAAAATCTGTGAGATGCAGCTAAAGAAGTGTTAACAGAAAAATTTACAGTATTAAATAAATGTATTAGGAAATAGCAAAGACCTAAAATCAGTAACGAAAGCTTGTACTAAAGAAAGTAGAGAAAGAACAGCAAATTAAATCTAAAGCAAGCAAAAGGAAGGACATAATAAAGATCTAGAGCAGATATTGAAACAATACTCAAAAAAAGTCAATAAAACCAAAAGCTGGGTCTTTGAAAACAATGATATAACTGATAAACTTGTAGCCAAGCTGACCAAAAAAAAAGGAGAGAGAGAGAGAGAGAAACTATAATATAAATCATCAGTATCACAAACGGTGCCAAAGACATTAAGAGAAAATGAAGGAATACTACAAACAATTCTATTCTCATGAATTTGATAAATTACATGAAATGGAATAATTATTTGAAATACACAGACTACCAAAACTTGTTCAAGAAAACCTGAATAGCCCTATATCTTGTAAATAAATTGGATTGCAAGGTACAAACCTAAAGATGAAAACTTCAGGCTTAGATGGTTTAACTGGTGAATTCTACCATAAAGGAAGAAATAACATCAATTTTACATAAACAATTCTATTAAAACAAAAAGGGGAAAACAGGTTCCAATTATGAAGCTAATATTACCCTGTTCACAAATCCAGAGAAACGTTACCAGAAAAGAAAATTACAAATCAGTATGTCTAATAAACACAGACGTAAAAACTGTGACAAAACTTTAGCAAATCAAATTCAGTAACATAAAAATATTATATCACAATCAAGTGGGTTTCATCTGAGGAACACAAGGTTAGTTCAACATTTAAAAATGAATGAAATTCTGTATCAACAATTTAAAGAAGAAAGATGACAATCAACTCAATAGATTTAGAAAAAGGCACTTGAGAAATTCAACAAAGTTTTTTTTATCTTTATTTTTATTTTTTTTTGATGTACATATTTCTAATTCTGTGTAGATTACATCATGTTCACCACCCAAACACTAATTATAGTCCATCCCCTCACATGTGTGCCTAATCACCCCTTTTGCCCTTCCCCCTCCCCCCTTCCCCAATGGTAACCCACCAGTCCAATCTCTAATGCTATGTGGTTTTTTTTCTGGTTGTTTTATCTTCTACTTATGATTCAGATCTTATGGTATTTGACTTTCTCCCTCTGACTTATTTCACTCAGCATAATACCCTCAAGGTCCAGCCATTCAACAAACTTTCATGATAAAAACTCAACTAAAAAGACAATGGCAAGTGCTTAACCTAACAAAAGGCATGGATGAATGACCTACAGCTAACAAAGACTGGAAAGAAGAAAAGTATGCCCTCCCTCTCTCTTCTATTCAACATTGGAAGGCCTACCAGTTCAATAAAACAAGAAAAACAATTATAAGGCATATATCTTTGAAAAGAAGGAATTTAAAAGGCCTTTATTTGGGGCCTGGGCCAGTGGCGCAGCAGGTAAGTTTGCACGTTCTGCTTCTCAGTGGCCCTGCTTCTCAGGGGCCTGGGCTTCTCAGTGGCCCAGGGTTCACTGGTTCGGATGCCGAGGGCAGACATGGCACCGCTTGGCAAAAGTCCTGCTGTGGTAGGCATTCCATATATAAAGTGGAGGAAGATGGGCACAGATGTTAGGTCAGGGCCAGTCTTTCTCAGTAAAAGGAGGAGGATTGGCAGCAGTTAGCTCAGGGCTAATCTTCCTAAAAAAAAAAAAAAAAGGCCTTTCTTTGCAGAAAATATTATTTTCCATCTGGAAAATCTCAAATAATCTACCCAAAAGAACCTCTTAGAATTAAAAAGTGAGTTTAGCAAGGCTGCCGAAAATGAGGTAAATAAACAAATGTCAGTCAAATTCCTATGAGTAATTGGAAGTTGAAATAAAAAAGTAAAAGTAATACAATTTATAGTACCACCCCCCAAAAAGGAAGTTCTTATGTGTAAATCTAACAAAATATGTACAGGATGCAGATGCTGAAAAATGACAAAACATTAATGCAATAAATCAAATAAAATCTAGATAAATAAGGAGAGATACTAAGTCTACAAATCAGAAGACTCAGTAAAATACCAAATCTCCCCTATTTGATTTATAGATTCAATATTATCCCAATCAAAATCTCAGTAACCTCTTTATGTAGACTTTTAAAGATAAGACAGAGACAATAATGTGGAAAGAGATGTTCTGAGACACAGCACAAAGGTGGGCCCTGATTACCCATGCTTCCACCAACTTGGAGCTTTCCTTTGACCTACTATTGTCAGTCTATATGACTAGCCTTCATTCCTGTTCGGATAGAAGTCTTGCCCTGTACCGCAATCCTTTGGTTCGGGTCCTGCTCCAATCTGAACCAACCTACAGGGGACCACATGCTAATATCTGCCTGCCTGAGCAACATAACCACCTAGAAGTTTCCCGCTGAAATGTTCTACCTACCAATTTGGATGCCAACTCTCTGAATATCAGGCCAGATCAGGCACACATTTGCCCTGCCCCTACCCCCAAACATACACTTCAGACCAGCGGTTTTGAAGCTTTCATAAGAGTTAACACTGTGAAAACTACTGAGGGCCCAAAGAGCTTTAGTTGATTTATTTACTACATCACAAAGTAAACTAAAAAGCTTTTTAAATAGTTAAGATACTTATTAATCAATAGTTAATTAGTTAATAATTAACTGGTTGATGTAATTAACTTAAAAATTTAATATTTAATTTAAAAATACTATATATATTACGTGTTAACATCCACAACAAATTTTTATGGAAAATGTATTTTCAAAATCAAATAATATTAGTGATGAGTGGTATTCCTTTATACATATTTACATATTTTTGCAAATCTCCTTAATGTCTGGCTCAATAAAACACAGGTGGAGCCTCATATTTGCTTCTGTATTCAAGCTACTACGAAATTTTCTGCTTGGGTTCAAATATATGAAGAAAATCCTGCCTGACAGATCTGCACTTGAAAAAGTATATTAGTATCTTTTCAGATAATTATGAATATTTTTCATTGATACTATACCAAAACTCAACAATTGGTAGCTTCTCAAAGATCAGTTGAAAGGTAGGAATCTGAAAACATATCCACAAACTTTTCATACCCTGTTATAGTAAAATCCACCGGTCTTGTCTTGCCTTTTCAATGGATATTTGACCCATGCATGATTTTGGAACATCCCACAGACGTCATTTGGAAAATACTGGTTTACTGAGTAATGCAGATCTTCAAAATGTTGGCATATTCATTAAATAATATTTTTAAAACCACACAATAAAATCTCTCATGTCATCAAAAAAATCTTTTAAGAATTGGGAAGCTATAAAGCTCACACAGGTGGATACAAGTTTACAAAAATTCTAAATTTTGTTTGAAAGCTCAAATTTAAGATGGGCAACAAATACTATCAGTTGTTTTCCTTGAAGGAATAAACTCACTTCGTTTATTTACAAAAAAATATATGCCTGATACCAAATATGAAAAACCACAGTTTGTCTTCCGTTATTCTTCTAAGTAAAATGTTCTAAGTGAAAAAAGTGAGCAGCACAGTTTGCTGACAACGTTACAGGTGATTTTCCTCAAGTTAATCATCATAACCATAATCATAATTTGGCTTACAGATTTATGCATACTTCTCTTTTCATCACACAATATTAAGACGTACTCAAAGGTTCATATTCAATAAAAATAGTAACTCTTACTGCTCAAAGACATTTTTAAAGAGAAACTAGCTTTTTTTTTTTTTAACTACAGGTGCAAGGTGAAGAATAAAATGACTACTGGTACAGTTTGATGCCACTACCTTGATTCGTATCAGGCAGTAGCAGATTGATTTTCTGCCGCTATTGACGCCATCAGTGCAGATGTCAGCACAGGAAAATTGAAAGTAACAACTTAGTACTATTATGAAAATACTTCCCACTTTGCTGATCCTTTGAAGAGCCCAAACTCTGAAAATTGTTGTATATTGTTGGCCACCGCCTAAGGTAATATGTTCCCCTAGATCTGCTACCACCCCAGTATGGCTTATTGCCCTTTCCCAGTAGTACTTACTGATGGCTGGACCAGTTTAAGCAATGACAACTTCACTATTATTTAACCTTGTTAAGTGTCTTGTGGAAAACAAGGGATTAAAAAAAAAACCAAAACCCTACCTTATTTCCAAATCAGTAAGTTTCTCATCTGTCCCAGGAATCATAAAAGCTGAGCTCACTTTTATCAATTAGCCAAGGGTTTAGACTGTAAGCAAACTTTTTTTTTTAACTTTGTAAGGGAATCCTAAAATGTATAACCTACATTTCTGCTTAACAAAACAGAAGATATAACTATAACTTAACCTTTTATGGATGTCCTCTACATTAACTCGCCCCAGAGTACTCTATTTTACATATGTCTCCTCACTTGCAGTCAGGCCATGAGCTGCCACTTGTAATAACGATCAATTTATTATGCCATTGCCTCTCTTCTACCTTCTAAATCTGCCATGGACTTGGAAACCAGATTTATTAGAATTATGTATTGAAGGCTCCATGTGAGAGATAACAATGAAATGAATTCAATGTGAGTTCTAGTGCACAGACATTGCTGTAACCTCTTTTAGCTGTTCAAAATCCTTTTTATTCTAATTCTCAGTTGTGTTCAAAACAAGTTAACTGGCTAAACAGATGAGCTCCAGACTTAATATTGCACTTGCATTTAAAATGAAGTCTTGTCCAGAAAACCTGAAGTCCACAGAAAAAGAGGTTTGACAAATCAAGAATTCAAGACCAGTGTGTTTAACTAAACGTTTAAGATAATTGTAGATTCACATGCAGTTTTAAGAAATACAAAGATAACTCTTTTACTATTTACCCACGTTCCCCCAATAGTAACAGCTTGCAAAACTATACTATAACATCACCACCAGGACTATTCATGACAGACCCTTCGAACGGACAATTACTATGCATAAGGATAGTACTGGACGTGTCGGTTTTATCTTTAAAAATGGAAAAATAACATCCATAGTGAAAGATAGTTCTGCAGCCAGAAATGGTCTCCTCACAGAACATAACATCTGTGAGATCAATGGACAGAATGTCATTGGGCTGAAGGACTCTCAAATTGCAGACATACTGTCAACATCTGGGACTGTAGTTACTATTACAATCATGCCTGCTTTTATCTTTGAACATATTATTAAACAGATGGCACCAAGCATTATGAAAAGCCTGATGGATCACACCATTCCTGAGGTTTAAAAGTCATGGCACAATGGAAACTTCGCTGAACTTCTCCAGTTTACTTCTTTGGCAACTTAACTTTATATAATGCACATGAAGCTTTCTAGGAGCCAGAGAGCATATGCTGCATGAGGACCTTTCTGTCTTACATCATGGCTGGGAGTCTTACTGTTTGATCTGATACCTTGCTCAAACTTCAAGATAGTTGTATAGCCTTATCCTGGTTTTACAAACATGAAACTTCGAAAACATTTACTGACTTTCATAGAATAGTTTCTCTACTGGAAACCTGATGCTTTTACAAGCCATTATGATGAGGATGACTGATACAGGCTTAGCTTTGTGTTAGAACCAGTTACCTTTATCCTAGAAATCAAGTGGTACTGTTTAATTACTTTAGTTCTATGGGATATTTGCATTTTTACTGTGTTTACCATAGTACATTCAGAATGATTGCTTTTGATAGTTTTTTTTTCTCTTTTAGTTCTGTGTGTTTGTGTGTGTATGTGTGTGTATAAAACACCAATTAAGTAACACTGGTTTTATTCCATTGTAAGCATTAGACAGTGCATGTAGGTTGCAAGAGATTGTGCAGATTATCACTAAATTTTAACTACCTTCACTTAATATGCTTAAACTGTCGCCTTAACTATGCTAAGCATCTAGAATAAAAGCCAAAATGTAACTACTGCTGCCTTTCTGAAACCCACCATGCAGTTCTGTATTAACTGAAATGTTCAGCAGCCCAGAGCAGTTTACTGGGAGATACTGAGCTATAGCATAGCTGCTTAGTTGCATTTGAGATTTTCTAGTCATTGTGTAATGGAAACTTCTTTCTTCTAAAAGTTCCTGGTATCACTTTCTGAGAAATGAATCACTATATACTTAATGTAAAAATTCTTATAGGAAATAGGACAAACTTCTTTCATTTTTAGATTAACTGGGATAATACCTAATTTGGGCATTTTACTCTTAGGATTATGTAACCTTGCTACTTTGGCATGGTCATAGAATGTTTCCCTGGTAATTTGTACCATGTTCTGACTCCTCCTTGCAAACAAAATGGCAGAGACACTTAACCTGATTTTTTTCTTCTTTTTGATTTATGTGTATTCTATTTTAATTAAATATATATAAATTAAAAAAAAAACTTTGTGTTACTATTATTTTTCATTTTAGCATTCTAATAGATACGTAGCTGTATTTCCTTGTGGCTTTAATTTGCAATTCAAAAATGACTAATGGTGTTGAACACCTTTTCCTTTTCTAATTTGCCATCTTCTTCCGTGAAATATCCTTTCGTGTCTTTTGCCCATATTCTAAATGGATTGGCTGCTTGGATTTTACTACTTGGTTTCCAGTTTTTTATATATTCTCAATACTAGTAACTTATGAGATATATGGTTTACAAATAAAGTCTGCTGCTCTGTACATCCTCTTAACAGTGTCTTTGCCAAAGTAAGACTTTTTAATTTTCATGAAGTTTAATCCACCAATTT
Source organism: Equus asinus (assembly GCF_041296235.1). Taxonomy (NCBI): domain Eukaryota; kingdom Metazoa; phylum Chordata; class Mammalia; order Perissodactyla; family Equidae; genus Equus; species Equus asinus. Next base: position 59,025,737 of record NC_091820.1, on the reverse strand, counting down.
TCGTTATATGGGTCATGCTTTTGAGGTCAAGTATGTGAACTCCACGCCCAGCCCAAGATTCAGAAGACTTTGTTTTCTTCTAGAAGCCTATAGTTTTAAGATTTACGTTTTACACTTAAGTCTACAATTACATTCAGTTCATTTTTATATAAGGTGTAAGACTTCGGTCAAGGTTCGTTTTTTTTGCCTATGGATGTCCAATTGCTCAAGCACCATTGATGAAAAGGCTCTCTTTTGCCTACTGAACTGTTTTTCCACTTTCATCAAAAATCAGTTGGGCATAATTGTTTTTGTCTATTTCTGAGTACTCAATTTTGTTACATTGATCTATGTATCTATCCCTCCACCAATATAACACTGTCTTGATTACTGCAGGTATATAGTAGGTATTAATAACAGACAGAATGATTCCACTAATTTATTCTTTTTCAAGATTGTTTCAGCTATTCTAGGGCCTGTGCCCTTTCATATAAATTTTAGAATAAGCTCATCTATATTTATAAAAACATACTAGTACTTAAGTAGGAATTCTATTAAACCTTTATCACGTGGCGGACGACTGACAGCTTTACTATGTCGAGTTTTCCAATTCATGAGCATGGTAAATATCTTCAATTATTTATGTTTTCCTTAGTTTCTTTTATCAGCATTCAGTAATTTCGAGAATACAGATCCTGTACATGTTTACATAAGCTTATATCCAAGTATTGTACAAGACTTTCTTGAAAGGAATTGATGATGACATAAAGAGATGGAAAGACATTCCATGCACATGGATTGGAAGAATAAACATAGTTAAAATGTCCATACTACCTAAAACAATCTACAGATTCAACGCTATCCCAGTCAGAATCCCAATGACATTCTTTACAGAAATTGAACAAAGAATCCTAAAATTCCTATGGGGCAACAAAAGACCCCGAATTGCTAAAGCAATCCTGAGCAAGAAGAACACACCTGGAGGCATCACAATCCCTGACTTCAAAACATACTACAAAGCTACAGTAATTAAAACAGCAGGGAACTGGTACAAAAATGGGCGCACAGATCAATGGAACAGAAGTGAAAGCCTAGAAATAAAACCACACATCTATGGACAGCTAATCTTTGACAAAGGAGCTGAGGGCCCACAATGTAGAAAAGAAAGTCTCTTCAATAAATTGTGCTTGGAAAACTGGACAGCCACATGTAAAAGAATGAAAATTGACCATTCTTTTTCACCATTCACAAAAATAAACTCAAAATGGATCAAAGACCTAAAGATTAGGCCTGAAACAATAAGTCTTCTAGAAGAGAATATAGGCAGTACAATCTTTGACATCAGTTTCAAAAGAATCTTTTCGGCCACCATAACTCCTCAGAGCAGGGAAACAACAGAAAGAATAAACAAATGGGACTTCATCAGACTAAAGAGCTTCTTCAAGGCAAGGGAAAACAGGACTGTAACAAAAAAACAGCCCACTAATTGGGAAAAAGTATTTACAAGTTATTTATCCGACAAAGGGTTAATCTCCATAATATATAAAGAATTCACACAGCTCAACAACAAAAAAATCAAACAACTCGATCAAAAAATGGGCAGGGGACATGAACAGACATTTCTCCAAAGATATAAGGATAGCCAATAGACACATGAAAAGACGCTTATCATCACTAATCATCAGGGACATGCAAATCAAAACTACACTAAGATATCACCTTATACCTGTTAGAATGGCAAAAATATCCAAAACCAAGAGTGACAAATGTTGGAGAGGCTGTGGAGAAAAGGGAACCCTCATACACTGTTGGTGGGAATGCAAACTGGTGCAGCCACTATCGAAAACAGTATGGAGATTCCTCAAAAAGTTAAAAATAGAAATACCTTATGACCCAGCCATCCCACTACTGGGTATCTATCCTAAGAACCTGAAATCAGCAATTCCAAAAGTCCCATGCACCCCTATGTTCATTGCAGCATTATTCACAATAGCCAAGTCATGGAACCAACCTAAGTGCCCAGCAACTGATGATATGGTATATATATACAATGGAATACTACTCAGCCATAAAAAAGGACAAAGTCTTCCCATTCACAATGACATGGATGGACCTTGAGGGAATTATGTTAAGTGAAATAAGCCAGATAAAGAAGGACAATCTCTGTATGACTCCACTCATATGAGGAATATAAAAATGTAGACCAAGAGAACAGATTAGTGGCTACCAGGGGAAAGGTGGGGTGGGGGGTGGGCACAAAGGGTGAAGGGGTGCACCTACAACACGACTGACAAACAATAATTTACAACTGAAATTTCACAAGATTGTAACCTATCATTAACTCAATAAAAATTAAATTTAAATAAAAAGAAAAATGGGAAGACTAGAAGAGAATTAACCCTGTGCTTTTAATTGGAATCAGATATATTAATACAAATTCATGGTTTTATATGAAACACACACAACCACACATAAATAAATACATACAAAAGGATACATACAGAAACAGGATCATCTATGTATATGGATATAAAGATATATTTCCTAACTCTGTTGACTGAGAAGGCCTAGAAACAATGATACCTCAGTAACAATGAACACACAAATACTGTTTTCTAAAAACCATTCTCCAATAACAGGAACCAAGATTCCTTAGAGAAATGGTTGATTCCAGAGTTGGGGTGGGAAAAAAACAAGATGTGCCTAGAACATACTGTGGTGTTAGAAAGCAGAGCAATGCTCAAAAACCATGGAGAGACAGCAAAAGGACACAGGAGCCAACGTGAAGGAACGTCCAATGGCCAAACCTCAGAGCCACAGTAATAAAACAATGACAGTATTGAATTACAACCAAAAGAACGAAATATTGATGAGTCCATACCGACATAAGTATTTCATTAAATAAAGGAAATGTGAAGAAAAGACAGTGCTTCCTTACAGTAGAACTCCAATTAAGAAATCTAGAAGGAATAATGGAAGATCTAAATAACCGAGACAAACACAAACATAATCACTGTGGCAGGTAAGAAACATGGATGGATAAAATCAGTGGGTGAAAGTATGATGAGAAACATGACATCTGCATGATCTCAAAGCATATAAAAGTGAAAGGGAAAAGCAGTAACTTTACAGTGGAAAACTGATACACTTTAACCAAGGGATCAAAATTAACATCACACATATTAAGACATAACAACATCATGTACATATGACGCACAGAGAATAGCACAGCATTACTTCTGTAGCATTATTTCCAAGATTGCACAACATGAATTAAATCATAATAAATGTCAACAATGTGACAGATCTTGAAATTAACTGATAAAGATTTTAAAACAACTGTTATAAAATGTTCAATCACAACATTCTTGCAACAAATACTGAAGTAGAAAATCTTGTCAATAAATGACATAAAGAACAAATGGAAATTTTAAAGTTAAAAATACAATAACTAGGGGCTGGTCCGGCGGCACAGTGGTTAAGTGTGCATGTTCTGCTTTGGCAGCCCGGGTTCACCAGTTTGGATCCCGGGTACGGACATGACACCACTTGGCAAGCCAGGCTGGCACAGGTGTCCCACATATAAAGTGGAGGAAGAGGGCACGGGTGTTAGCTCAGGGCCAGTCTTCCTCAGCAAAAAGAGGAGGACTGGTAACAGATGTTAGCTCAGAGCTAATCTTCCTTAAAAAAAAAAAATACAATAACTAAAATTAAAAAATAAATGGACAGAATCAACAGCACAATGCAGATGGCAAAGGAACTTAAAGAGATAAACAGAAACTATCCAATACTGATAGAGAAAATATTGAACATAAATGCATAAACGTACAAAGGCTAAGGGAACTACAAGACAGTAACAGAAGGATAGGATAAAAAGTGTGGGACTGAAAATATTTGAAAAAAATTAATGACTGAAAACTTCCAAAGTTTGGCAATAAACATACACCTACAGATTCAAAAAACTAAGAAAATTTCAAAAAGGATAAACACAAAGAAATGCACGGTCAGATACATCATAATAAAACTGCCAAAAACTTAAGCCAAAGAAAATATCATAGAGAAAAATGAAACATTACCCCTTACTGGCATAATGATTCAAATAACCAATTTCCCATCAGAAACCATGGAAACCAGAATGAAGTGGCACATATGTTTAAACAGCTGAAATAAAGGAACTGTCGACCTCAAATAATCTATGCAGAAAAATTACCTCCAGGAATCAAAGTAAAATAAAGACAGTCTGAGATGATGGAAAACTAAGAACATGTAGCCCATGAGATCTTCTCTAAAAGAATTGCTAAAGGAAGTTCTTCATATAGAAACGAAACAATAGAAGGAAATCTGCTTCATCAGAAATGAGCAACAGTAACATTTATCTAGATAATACAATAGATTATTGCTCTCTCTTGAGTTCTTTCAAATTGTGTGAGGGCTGAAAACAAAAGACAAACATTTTTTGATAGAGTTTTCAATGTATGCCAATACAATACATGACAATTATAAAACAGGGAGTTAAGAGACTTACAAGATGTTAATGTTTCTGTATTCAAAACTACCAGGTAAAATACAGACAGTGAAAACTTAAGTATGTATTGTGTAACCTTCTAAGGAAAACACTAAAAAAGACTATATAAAAAGATATAGTCAAAAATATCAATAAAATTAAAACGTAAAACCAAAAAGTATTCAAATAACCCAAGAGAAGGCAGAAAGGGGGTGAGGGGAAGAGGAACAAAAAAGGAACAAACAGAAAACAAAGAATAAAGCAGCAAACCGAAATCCAAACATAACAATATTTACATCGAATGTAAACAACCTAAGCACCAAAACTCAGCACGGAAAATGTCAGAATGACCAAAAACCAAAAAACAAAAACCACCCTAAACCATGACACAATATCCTACCTAAAAGAAATGGACTTCAACTATATTGATACAGGCAGACCAAAAGTGAAGAAATGAGAAGATACACACCATGCAAACATCAACCACACAACAGGACTGGTTATGTTTATTAAAGACAAAAATAGACTTCAAAGCAAAGAAAACTACCAGGGGTAATGAGGGGAATTATATAATGATAAAAAGGTCAACTCAACAAGAAGCCACAGCAATGTTAAATGTATAAGCCTATGCACCCAACAGAGTTTCATAATACATGGAACAAAAATTGACAAAATGAAACAAGAAATAGGCAAATCGACAGGTATACTTAAAGACTTCAACACTTCTCTGTCAGTATTAGACAGAATTAATGGGCAGAAAGTGAGCTAGAGTATAGAAGATTGAACAAGATCATCAACCAAGGAAATCTTTTCAGCAGTTACCCAACACTCCACCCAATAACAGAATTCATATTCTTTTTAAGTACACACGGAACACTTACATAAAACAAAGCCTAACATACATTTAAAAAAATTGGAAGTATAAAAAGCACTTTCTCAAGTCCTAACATTAAACTAGAAATTAATAACAGAAAGAACACAGGAAACTCCCTAAACAACTTAAAAACCAATTATACTTTTCATCCTCAGAAGCTGAAATCTTTTTTTTTTTTTTTTAAAGATTTTATTTTTTCCTTTTTCTCCCCAAAGCCCCCCGGTACATAGTTGTGTATTCTTCGTTGTGGGTTCTTCTAGTTGTGGCATGTGGGACGCTGCCTCAGCGTGGTCTGATAGCAGTGCCATGTCCGCGCCCAGGATTCGAACTAACGAAACACTGGGCCGCCTGCAGCGGAGCGCGCGAACTTAACCACTCGGCCATGGGGCCAGCCGCGCTGAAATCTTTTTTATATCTTTCATACTTCAACTTAACATTTTCAGTCTTTGCTCTACATTCATAATTGCTTTATTTTTGTTTTGTTTTTCTGAGGAAGATTAGCCCTGAGCTAACATCTGCTGCCAATCCTCCTCTTTTTGCTGAGGAAGACTGGCCTTGATCTAACATCCATGCCCATCTTCCTCCACTTTATATGTGGGACGCCTACCACAGCATGGCTTGCCAAGCGGTGCCATGTCCACACCCCAGATTCCAACTGGTGAACCCCGGGCTGCCGAAGCGAAACGTGCACACTTAACCGCTGTGAAACCGGGCCAGCCCCCATAATAACTGTTTTAAAGTCTTTAAACATTAGTTCTATATTTTTTGTCATTTCAGAGTCAGCTTCAATTGACAGAATTTTTTCTCCTCATATTTTCCACATCTTTGCAGGCCTGACATTTTTTTTCAAATCACTATTCACTATTCGAACTAAAACTTCTGGCATCTTCCCACTCTTTCCCAATATATTGGTAACCAAAAATTACCGGCATGAGATAGTTATACAATCCAACTAAAAAAGAGAAGATCTGAATAGACATTTTTCCAAAAAAGACATGCAGATGGCCAATAGGTACATGAAAAGATGCTCAACATCATTAACCATCAGGGAAATGCAAATCGAAACCACAATGAGACAATCATGTCATACCTGTTAGAATGGCTATTATTAAAAAGACAAAAAATAAAAGTGTTGGTAAGGATGTGAAGAAAAGGGACCTCACGTGCAATGTTGGTGGGACCGTAAATTGGTGTAGCCACTATGGAAAATAGTATGGAAGTTCCTCAAAAAATTAAAATAGAACTACCATATGATCCAGCAACTTCACTCCTGTGTATTTATCCAAAGGAAACAAAAACACTATTAAATAGAAAAGATACGTGTACCCCCATGCCCATTGCAGTATTATTTACAATAGCCAAGATAGGAGAACAACCTAAGTGTCCACTGATGGATGAATGGGAAAAGATATGGTAAGTATATATACAATGGAACACTATTCAGCCATAAAAAAGGATGAAACCTTGCAATTTGCAACGTGGATGGATCTTGAGGGCATTATGCTAAGTGAAATAAGTCAGAAACAGAAAGAAATACCATATGATCTCTCTTATATGTGGAATCAAACAAAAAAGTGAACCAAAAAAACCAAGCTCATAGATACAGAGAATAGACTGGTGATTGCCAGAGGTGGGGGGCGGGGGTGGAGAAATGGGTGAAGGGGGCAAAAGGTAAAAACAAAAGAAATAGAAATTCAGTACCAAAAACCTATTTGAAACCACAGCTCTGTGGCCCATCTTGATGGGTACAAAATAAATGTATTGTTTGTATAAAATAACATTAAAAAGGAAAAATGGAATATAAAACCATATTCTTGGGGCTGGCCCCGTGGTCAAGTGGTTAAGTTCAAGTGCTGCGCTGCAAGCGGCCCAGTGTTTTGTTGGTTTGAATCCCGGGTGCGGACATGGCACTGCTCATCGAACCACACTGAGGCAGCGTCCCACATGCCACAACTAGAAGGACCCACAACGAAAAATATACAACTATGTAGCAGGGGGCTTTGGGGAGAAAAAGAAAAAAATAAAATCTTAAAAAAAAAACATATTCTTAACTAACATTGATTATAGTAATTGATTAAAACTATGCAGAACGCTTATATGTACATTAATAAAGATAGATCATTTTGAATAACAAAAAATGTTTTAATATTTATTATTTTCGGTAAACTTATTTAAGTTTGGAAAGAAATTAGAACAGAAGAAAAAGACGTTCGGAAAGATTCAATACAAAAACATTATTGGCATAAGAACATTATAGTTTTTCTCATATATCAGTCAGCAATATTTTTGTTCAGTGGGCTTTTATTCCTGCCTTTCAACTTGGTAAAATGGTAAGAGGCAAAAAGAATAATTTTATTCCATGTTTAAGAGAAACTATAGCATAGGGGTCGGCCCCATGGCCAAGTGGTTAAGTTTGCACGCTCCGCTTTGGCTGGCCAGGGTTTCACCAATTCAGATCCTGGGTGCAGACATGGCACCGCTCATGAGGCTATGCTGAGGCGGTGTCCCACATGCCACAACTAGAAGGACCCGTAACTAAAAAAATATACAACTATGTACTGGGGGGATTTGGGGGGAAAAGCAGGAAAAAAAAAGAGAGAAATTATAGCATAAAATCTGTTTTTGATGACAATGCGGGGTGGTAGTAGCATAATTTAGAGATATAGATACAAGAGATGTTTGTTTAAACTAGGACTAAGCAAATTCTTTCACTAAGAGGTAGTTAGTAAATATTGTAGGCTTTGCAGGCCATGTGGTCACTGTTTTAACTGCTCACTTCAGCTGTTACAGCATGAAATTACCCACAGACAATATACATATAGATAAATATGGTTGTGTGGCAGTAAAACTATTTATGGACACTGAAATTTGAACTTCACATGATTTTCATGAGTTGGGAAATATTATTCTGCTTGTGAATTTTTTTAAACCACTTAAAAATGCAAAAACTATTCTTAGTTTTCTAGTCATACAAACTCAGGTAACAGGTTAGATTTGACCCACAAGCCACAGTTAAAAGCTTTGTGCTAAGCCAAAAAACAATTTAAATTTAACAGGACTCAAGTCACACAGAACATGTTCTTCAACAAAATGGAATTAAAAAAGAAATCAAAAGCAAAAGAAAAATTTGGAATTCCACAAATGTTTGAAAATTAAACAATACATTTCTTTACTACCCATAAGTCAAAGAAGAAATCACAAGCAAAATTAGAAAGTACTGTGAACTGAATTATAATGAAGACACAATAAATAAAAATGTATGGGATGAGAAGACACCACCAAAAATGGTGGAGTAGGGAGCTCCTAGGATCCATCCTTCCACTGAAATGATTAAGCTGGCAAAAACTCTTACCAACTTTTTCAGAATTCGAGAATCTAATCAGAAACTTACTACAACCAGGACAGTGCTTAACAAAGACAGGGGCTGCAAATTTTGTTAAAGAAATCTAATCAGGTCACTGGTTAACAACTCAGGTAATGGAATGGAGACTTTAGTGACCACATTTGACAGGGAATACAATCTTTGCAAAAAAAAGTAGTTTAGAAAAGCCATCAAACAAATGGATGACTGCAGCCCACAATAAGCAACAACTGCAAACGCTGGAGAGGGGAAGAATACTCTGAGTTCCAGAGCCACCATATTATAAAAAGCAAAATGTCTACTTTTCAACAAAAAATTATTAGTCACGTAAAGAAACAAGCAGGTATGGCCTATTGACAGAAAGAAAAGATAATTAATAGAAAGTGTCCCTGAGGAATACCAGACATTAGACTTATTAGAAAATCAACAGTCACAAATATGCCAAGAGCTAACAGAAACCATAGACGAAGCTAAAGGAAACCAGGAGAACAGTGAATCAATAAATAGAAAATATCGATAAAGAGACAGAAATTACAAAAAGGAACCAAATACAAACTCTTAAGCTGAAAAGTACAATGACTGAAATAAAGAATTCACTGAATTTTAGAGGGGTTCAACTTAAGATTCAATAGGCACAAGAAAAGATAAATTACCATGAAGATACGTAAATTAAGATTATCCAGTCTGAGGACTGGAAAGACAAAAAAATGAGGAAAAATGAAAAGAGCCTAGAAGACCTATACACAGCATCAAGTGTACCAATTCATGCAAAATGACAAGTCCAGAAGAAAAGGAGGGAGAAAAGGGGCATTAAAGAATATCTGAAGAAACAATGGCCAATCTACATATCTTAAAACTTCAATGAATCTCAAAGAGAATAAACTCAGAGATCCACACTGAAATGCAGTATAATCAAACTGCTGAAACTCAAGAAAAAAAGAAAATCTTAAAAGCAAGAGAAGTAATTCATCATTAGAAACCATGGAGGCCAGAAGGCAGTGGAATTTCAAAAATAAAGAGATCAACTTATGGCATGACAGCATAAGGAGTTCAAGTGACCTGCTCCCCAGTGAAAACTATTTTAAAAACCACAACCATTTAAAGCCACTGGAAATGGTTCTAAGAACAAACAGCAAATAATAAAATATCTATACAAGAACATCTTCAAAAATTCACTAAGAAAGGTGAGTCTGTGGCATTTGAACGAAGACTACTCCCTCCCTCCCTCTCCCATCCCAACTCAAGAAGGAGTGAGACTCCACTCAAGAGTCCTGCAGCCAAGAACATAGGGCTCCCTCTCCCCACAGGTCCCATTCAGAGGCTTTCCTCCCAGGAGAAACAGAGCATCAGTGTTTCTCATCCAGCCCACAGCTGCCAGCTGCTAAGGTAGAGTCCTGATCAAGTGTGGTTTAGAGGTAAGGGTTCCCTGTGCTGCCTAGCCCCCACTGATGGAATGTGGGGTTTAACTGGGTGTGGTGCATGGAGAAGACTGAGGCTCTGAACATTCTTGCCCTGGGTTGTGAGGAGAGAGGGGCAAACTGAGAGGACCTCTGGCTGCACCCTCCCCTCCACCAAGCATTCAGCTAATGGAGCAGGTCACAGAGAAACTTGCCATTCTCCCTAGCCCCACCTCTAGAGACCAGGTTCAGAGCTTTTGCTTGAGGGTAGAAGCAGACATTAAAACAGATAGCTCCTAATCTCTTCCCAAAGGACTGACTTCATTTGCAAGAGCATGGAGAAAGTCAAGCCTAGAGGAGTCCTGAAAAAACAGTGAGGTTAAAGTGAAAGGCGATTAGGAGGAGATTCAAAATATAGACTAAACTGTAGGTCTGTTAGTTTGCAGGAGAGAACTGGGTAATAAAGGCAACTGGGAGGAGCCCTCCTGGGGTGAGAACAAATAGCAAAAACTAATCTCAGAAACTATTCCTTCAAAGGACCCATATTTTGACTGGAGTAGTTTATACCCCCAGGGCATTGTGGAAAACAATTAAAAAATCAGTTCACAGTAAGTGGAGTTTGGCTGCTGAGTGTGGTCACAGAAAGACAGCCCTAACAAAACCACTGTCATCCCAGGGTGACTGTGGGCATATTCAAATTGCACCTCCGTAAAGAGCAACATCGAGGGACGAACCTTGTGGGAAAGGAGTCTACAATGAAATACCACTTCATACCCACTAGGATGGCTAGAATTGGATAAATTAGCAAATTTAGATAATGACAAGATTTGGTGAAAATGTAGACAAGTTAGAGCCCTCATACACTGCTGGTGTTGAGTGTAAAATGGTGCAGCCACTTTGAAAAAGAGTCTGGCAGTTTCTCAAACAATTAAATATAGAGTTACCATAAGACACAGCAATAACACTCTTAAGTATACACCCAGAGAAATGAAAACGTATGTCTACACAAAAACTTGCTCATGAGTGTTTTAGCAGAATTATTCTTAATAGCCTATAGGTGGAAACAACCCAAATGTCCATCAATGCATGAACAGAAAAACAAAATGTGATATTATCCATACTATGGAATATACTCAGCCATAAATGGAATGAAGTACTGATACATACTGCAACATGGATGAATCTTGAAGCATTATGCTAAGTGAAAGAAGCCAATCACGAAAGACCACATATTATATGATTACATTCATATGAAATGTTCAAAATTGGGAAATCTATCAAGACAAAAAGTAGATTAGTGGTTGCCTAGAGCTGGAGAGGTGGGGTTCAAGGGAGTATGGGGCTATGGCTAAAGCATATGGACTTCTTGAAGTAAGGAAAATGTTCTAAAATTGACTGTGATGATGGCTGCACACATACTAAAAACACTGAATTGTACAGTTCAAATGGGTGAATTGTATGGTACATGAATTATATTTCAATAAATCTGTCAAAAGAGAACCGAAAGGAAAAATTAAAACATTCCCAGAGAAACAAAAGCCGAGGGACTTCATTGCTAATAGAACTGCCAAAGGGAGTTCTTCAGGCTAAAATGGAAGGATAATAATAACTCAAAAGCATATGAAGAACACGGGTAAAGGTAACTACATAGGTAAATATAAAAGCCAGTATTACTATATTTTTGGTTTGTATCTCCTCTTATTTTTTTTATATGACATAAAAAGAAATGGACAGGCTGATCCCAAAATTCATAGGGAATTGCAAGGGACCCTAAATAGCCAAAACAATCTTGAAAAAGAAGAACAAAGTTGGAGGACTGACACTTCTCAATTTTAAAACTTACTACAGTCTACAGTAATCAAAACAATGTAGTACTGGCATAAGGACACACACAGAGACAAATGGAGTAAATTTTAAAGACCATAAATAAACTCAGACATCTATAGCCAACTGATCTCGCCAAGAGTGCCAAGACCATTCAACAGCAGAATAAACAGTCTGTTCAACATATGGCACTGGGACGATGGCTATGCACATGTAAAAGAATGAAGTTCGACCTCACATCATATTCAAAAATTAACTCAAAATGGATCAATGACATAAAGAGAAGAGCTAAAACCACAGAACACTTAGAAGAATACACAGAAATAAATTTTCATGACCTTGGATTTGGCAAAGGATTCTTAGATTTGACGCCAAAAGCACAAGCAATAAAAGCAAAAAAATAGCTAACTTTAGACCTCAACTTTAAAAAATTTGTACACCAAAGGACACTATCAAGAAAGTGTAAAAAACATCTACAGAATGGGGAAAAAATCTGCAAATCATATATAGCAGTCTACTATCCAGACTATATAAAGAATTCTCTCAACTCAAGAACAAAAAGACAAACACTCAAATTTAAAAAATGGGAAAAGGACTTGAATAGACATTTCTGCAAAGAAAATATACAAATGGCCAACAAGTACATAAAAAGATGCCCCAAATCAATAGTCATTAGGGAAATGCAAATCTAAACCACAATGACATACCACTTCAAACACATTAGGATGGTTGTAGTTTCTTAAAAAACCAAAACCAGGAAATAACAAGCATTGACAAGGAAGTATGGTAATTCTATCTTTAACTTATGGAGAAATTGCCCAAGTACTGTTTATATCCCAACAGCAATGTATGAGGGTTCCAATTTCTCTACTTCCTTGCCAATACTTATTTCCTGGTTTTGGTTTTTTTAAAAATTAAATTCTCCCCTCAATTTAGAAGTTGTTTTAAATGGCCACTGCTGCTGTAATCCAGATAACAGGCACTTAAAAATTCACCGTTTTTAATGGACTTTTCTTTTTAAAATTACTCTTCAAGATTTATAAAAAAATAACCCATGCCAGAAGAAGTTCATATGTCACAAAAGTTTAAGAAATGCCTGCAGGGGCTGGCCCGGTGGCACAGCAGTTAAGTGTACACGTTTCACTTTGGCGGCCCGAGGTTTGCCAGTTCCGATCCGGGGTGCGGACATGGCACTGCTGGCAAGCCATGCTGTGGTAGGCGTCCCACAAATAAAGTAGAGGAAGATGGGCACGGATGTTAGCTCAGGGCCAGTCTTCCTCAGCAAAAAGAGTAGGATTGGCAGCAGATGTTACCTCAGGGGTAATCTTCCTCAGGAAAAAAAAAAAAAAAAAGAAATGCCTGCAAAAAATAACCACTGTTTAAAATAATAGTTACCTCTGGGGATGAGGGAAGAGAGAGATGCAATCAGGGATGGGTACACAAGAACTTCAACTGTAACAGTAATGTTTTACTTTTTTTGATTGGCTGGTGAGAACAGAGGTTCATTGTATTATTCTTTATATGTTTGTATATGTCTTAAGTATTTCATAACATATATAGAAAGCCCCACAAAAAACACAAAGAAAGCTAATCTTATATTCTTTCATCAACTCATCACCACCAAAAAATAGAAACCTACTGCAGTACTCTGCAACTTACTTTTCTGATATAACAATCCATTATAGCATTCTCTAGATCAAAAAGAGGTAAATGTTTTCACAGGTGCAAAATATTTCATAATATGAATGTCCCACAATTTATTCAAATATTCTCCTATTGATGGATATACAGGTTGTTTCCAGTTACTTGTCCCAAAAACAAAACTGGAAAAGCATCTTTGTACATGTATCCTTACATACTGATACTTTTTATTTCTGTAGGATGGATTCTAAAAACTCATACTATTAGGTTCCAGTATTTAGTCAAGTGATATCTGTATTTTCTATTTCCCTAAATCTTGCCAGATTACTTTTTCAAAAGGTTGTAGCAATTCACACTCTCCCGCAACTTATGAGTGAAATATGGGCACTTCTTAACTGAAATTTCTTTTAACCACAGAAGCATTTAACAATAAATTAGATGTAATTTTTTAACTGTCTTCTCCATATAGTAAACATGTTATGCTTAACATAAATTTGTTTTCACGAAGAGATTTAAACATGGGAAATCTAGCTCTTTCCTTACTAAATAAGTAATCAAGCCGAGAATTCACAAAATAAAGTAGCAATTCGCCCAACGATCACCTGTATACACACATAAAAAACACACACCTCTACCTCTGAGATGCTTCCAGAACAAACGTTAAGCATTATATGCCCAAAAGTCCTCATCTGGGGTATAAAGGGCACAGAAAAAAATTTTAATCTAGCCCATAATAAATATGCTACAAACTGATTAGACTGTCAAAACTACAAAGTTTGCAAGCGAAAGGCAGCAGGAAGGAAATAAGGAGGAGCAGCCCCAACAGGTTAGGCTGGTCCTGAAAGTGCTCTGGGGAGATGGGCTCCTTTCGTTTTGGAACGACACGGTGTCAATAAAAACCCATTTAAACAAGGAAAACGACCCAGAATCCCTCCTAGGAGCCAGTTTCCGCCAACCACCTAGCCTCATCGGTGGTAAGGTGATTAAGGACAGAGAAATTATTCTCCGATATTTTGCAGAGAGGCGAGAGAGAAAAATGAAATACAGGCCGGCCCCTCCCCCCACGCAGGCTGGCCACGCGATCCCGAAGCGCGTAGCCTGCTAACGGCCACTTTTCTAGCCGATGTGAGGCGCAGCACTCACCACAACACAAAAATGGGCCAGTCTCTGGACTTCCCTTCGTAGATTTGTCCTTTGGCCGCGTTTCCACCCCTGGTTCGCCTGGAGTACTTGCCTCCGGCGCAAACGCCGCCATCTTAGGCCTTAGATGCGCCCTAGGGGATAGGGCGATGAAAGCCTGGTGGGCGTCACAACTAAATCGGCCCCGCGCCCAGCCTCCGTGCAGAACTCAAATGGCTCCGCCGGCAACGTGACCCAGCTGCCTGCCGCCCCTCCCCCAGTTTGCCTGACTGGTTGCATTTCCCCTCACAGCCTTTGTTATCTCTGTTGAAATTCCCTCGTTTTTCCTCCTTTTCTTTCCCTTCATTTGTTTTTTCTTTTTCCATCCCAAATTTGTTTTACCTTTGCTCCGATTCCTTTTTTCTTTCCGTATTTCTAGATAGCTGTCGTTCTCCTCAACTTTCATTTACCTCACAAGTGTGCCGCATTTTATAATAGACAAACCTATCTTTATGTGATTTTACCAAATTCTGACATTATAAGGTAAGCTGAGGACTCACTTTCCCTGTTTTATAGATAAGGAAACTAAGACCCAGAGACATGAAGCAATGTCCCAAAAGCTGCAACAGCTAGCAAGTGTTAGAGTGGACAAGAACTTAAATATTTTCACCTCGGTGACCACCCCCTCCCCCACCCCGCCCCCACCCCCTCCCCTATAGAACACTATCTACTTAAACCAATTAATTGAAAAGATGGGAAAATTGAAGACAAAGATGGGAAGGGTTTGGGCCTAAATTCATACAGTGAATCAATGACAAAACTGGATTTCAAAACAGGCTGCCTCCTTGTTTAATTCTGTAACAGAAAGCATCTTCATAAAGGGGTTAGGATGGTATTCTCCAGCCTAAAAGTCTTTCTCTTCTTTTAGACTCAGCTCAAGTCCTGACTCCTATAGGAAGCCTCTATGTTTATCAAAACGTATGTCTTTTTTAGTCCTTCTCCATGCGGGAAAATACACTAGCTGGATGCCAGCCCCCAAAACGTTTAAAAAAAAAATGAAGCTGAAAGTTGTTTGTGAATCCTGTGGAAGGTTAGTGGGGGAAGGTTTGTGCTCCAAAGTAAGGAAAAGACAATTCAGAGGTCCTAATCCGTTTCCAAAGGTATAGTTTCTCTCGACAGTCTAATGTTGTCTCTAGCTTTCTACAAGAACTCAACATAGAACACCTCTTACTGTATTCATTTGCATCATTACTTTTTCTTTCTTTGATAGTCACCCTCAAATAGAGGGTGATGGTAGAGAATTGTGTAAACATCTGGGCCTTGATGAATGGCCGTTCCTGGGTAAAGCACTGCATGCAGCCAATCTGTGTTGTCAGTAATGAGTGCTGTGAGGTGAAGAGGCCTTAGTTGAAGCTTAAGGTGTGTCATTTCCTGGGGTTTAGGCATGTTTGAGCACATCTTGGAAAGTGATAGGGCAGACACCAGAAGTCAATTGCAAAAGGAACTGCTGAACTCTTGAGAAAAGACCCATACTAGGGGAGGAAGGAGTCAGACAGACAACCTAGAGTAAATGAGAAATCACTTCTGACTATTTCAGGGGATCTGTGACTTCAATCATCTTTTCCCATCCCAACTCTTGGTTGTACTACAAAATGTATTTATTTTGAACTAGGTACACAACATCTCTCTGCAGTGACTTAATCGTAAGTAGAAAGGTGGAGAAAAGTGAGTGAAACCTATTGAAGTTTTGATCTGATGATTCTAAAGACTTTTTCTGTCAGGAACAAATGACTATTTGCATTTTAAAGAAATACATCTAAATAAAATTAGCAAGAAGCATTAGTAAAACAATAGGCTTGTGAAGCAGCTAATCAATTTTAGGGGGGAAAAAAGCCTTGAGGCACTGGTTTTATTTAGTGGTATTTCAAATTGAAAGTTGCTGGACCCAGAGACCTAGGGGCAGAAAAGCTCCATTAATTCACAGCCAAGGTGAAAACTTTATACCTCTGCCTTCACCCACTTAGGTTTCCCTTGGTGTATCTGCCTTAATTCCAACCACCCCTCCCCCAAAAATGCTTCCAGAAAACACCAGAAACAGAGCCTGATGGCCAGGCTACAATATTTGCTCTTCAAGGCTGATCCTCTTGGCTTCCTGGACTACTGTTCCAGTCAGTACCTATTCCATTTTCTATGAGAGCCCAGTTTTCCTCTTTCATAAGTAGTTGTTCCAAAAGTAAGAAAACTATCTTTTGCAAGGATATAAAATCGAAATAGGCAAAAGAAGAGTTGGGATTTCACCATCATCTAGCATATTTAGCAGGCTCTTGCTTACAAAGGGCTCTCAGCTGCAGAATTTACAAAGATAATTGCACAGGCGATGACCCTTGGGACAATAGTTTCTGTTACTTGTGAATTCATAATCTAAGACAAATAAATGAGTAATGGGCCTATAAATGACAGTCAAAATAATAGATGTATGAAGAGGTAAACTAGAACATGTTCATTTGAAACATGAGTTGGGAGAAAGTACAATTTCATGTGGCAAGTGGGAGAGCAGACGTAACATGGAAGTTATTCATTAAGAACTTACACGTAAAGAATAGGGCTACAGAAGCAGGTGATAGAGGTACAAATATGAGTGCAACGCAGTATTGGTCCTGAAGGAGATTAGATTCAAGTTGGGGAAGGGACAATAAGAGGAATTCTAGAAGAATTATAGGCAGTATCTTTGTATCAGGCACTGTAATAGGTACAAGGTGGGACTAAAAGTGAGGTTTGGGTGTAGGAGAATATGGAGATGAATCTACCATGATTCTTAGCCTCAGGGAATTTACACACTAGTGGGCAAAAATAAAACAGGAAGGTTGGGTAATATTTTTTACTAAGGGACTCAAGGAAATGAAGAATGTATTTAATATATACATTTCAACACCTAAAATGATTTATAAACTCATACATTTTGCAAGGCACTATACTAAGTGATGTAGGGAATGGGACGAACAACAACAACAAAAAGATATCTATGGATGTACTGCCAACCAGTGATGGCAATATATTAGAATGAAGGATATATCATAAAAAATGTAAAATCAAACTGCTTACACTATGGATAAAGTTGACCTGTCCTCTCCTTTTTGATTATGATATAATTCATATACCATAATATTCAGCATTTCAAAGAGTATGATTCAGTGGTTGTTGGTATATTCACAGATTTGCGTAATCCTCATCACTATCTAATTTCAGAATATTTTCATCACTCTGAAAAGAAACTCCATACCCATTGTCACTCATTTCCTCCTCCCGCAAATAAGTCTCTGGCAAATACCAATTTATTTCGTCTGTATAGATTTACCCCTTTTGAATCTTCCATATAAATTAAGTCACACAATAGGTGGCCTTTTGTGACTGGCTTCTTTTACTTAGCATACTATTTTCAAGGTTCACACGTGTTATAGCATGTACCAATACTTCATTCCTTTTTATGATTAAATAATATTCCATTGTATGGATATACAATGTATTGTTTATCCAATATACATGTTTGAGCTGATTCCACTTTTTGGCTATTATGAATAATGCTGCTATGAACATTCATGTAGAAGTTTTTGTGTGGACATATACTTTCATTTCTCTTGGTAGTATACCTAGGAGTGGAACTACTGGGTAATATGGTTATCCTATGTTGAACTCTTTGAAGAATTGCCAAACTGTTTTCTAACGTACTGCACCATTGTACATTCCCACCAGTAGTGTATCAGGGTTCCAGTTTCTCCACATCCTTGCCAACATTTGTCATTTTAATTATAGCCAGCCTAGTAGGTGTGAAGAAGCATCACATTGTGATTTTCGTTTACATTTCTCTGATGGCTAATAATGTAGAGCATCTTTTTCTGTGCTTATTAGCCATTTGTATATCTGCTTTGGAGAAATATCTATTCAAATCCTTTGCCCATTTTTCGATCAGGTTATTGGTATTTTATTGTTGAGTTGTAAGAATTTTATATATGTTCTGGATACATGTCCATTATCAGATATATAGTTTACAAATATTTTCTCCTATTCTATGAATTTTTTTCAATTTCTTCCTGTGTCCTTTAAAGCACATAAGTTTTTAATTTTGATTAAGTATAATTTATCTGTTTTTTTTCTTTTGTTCCTTGGGCTTTTGATATCATATCTAAGAAACCATTGTCTAAGCTAAGGGCATGAAGATTTCACCTAAGTTTTCCTCTAAGAGTTTTATAGTTTTAGCACCTACACTTAGATCTTTGATCTAGTTTGAGTTGATTTTTGTATATTGTGGGAAAAAAGGATCTAACTTCTTTCTTTTGCATGTGAATATTCAGTTGTCTTAGCATCATATGTTTAAGACTAGTCTTTCTTTGTCGAAGGTTAGTTGACCATAAATGTGAGAGTTTATTTCTGAACTCTCAATTCTGTTCCATTGATTTATATGTCTAATCTTATGCCAGTACCACAAGTCTTAATTACTGTAACTTTGAAGTAAGTTTTAGAATTAAGAAGTGTGAGTGCTGTTTTATTCCTTTTCTCTGGATTGTTTTAGCTATTCTGGTCCCTTGTAGTTCCATGTGAACTTTAGGATCAGCTTGACAATTTTTGAAATAATCAAGCTGGGATTTTGATAGGAATTGTGTTAAATGTTCAGAAAATTTGGGAGCGTATTGACATCTCAATATTAAGTCTTCCAATCCATGAACACGGAATGGGTGTTTCCCCATATACTTAGTTCTTAAAGTTTTTTCAATGATGTTTTGTACTTTTCTATGTACAAGTTTTTTACTTTTTTGTTAAATTTATTCCTGAGTGTTTTTGATGCTATTTTACATGGAATTATTTTCTTAATTTCATTTTCAGATTTTTCATTGCAAGTGCATAAAAATACAACTGGTTCTTGTATATTGGTTTTGTATTGTACAACCTTATTAAAATTGTTTATTAGTTGTAGTTCCAGTAGTTTTTTATGGATTCCTTAGGATTTTCTGTATACAGGATTATGTCATTTGAAAGTAGATGTAGTTTTACTTCTTTCTTCATCTGGGTGCCTCATTTCTTTTTCTTGCCTAATTGCCCTGAACAGAACCTCCACTACAAGGCTGAATAGAAGTGGCGAAAGCAAACATCCTCGGCTTGTTCTTCATCTCAGGACGAAAGTATTTTCAGAGGTGCTTTATTAGCTTCCTATCGCCACTATAAAAAATTACTGCAGGGGGCCAGCCAGGTGGTGCAGCGGTTAAGTTCGCACCTTCCGCTTCTCAGCGGCCCCGGGTTCGCCGGTTCGGATCCCAGGTGCAGACATGGCACCGCTTGGCAAAAGCCATGCTGTGGTAGGCATCCCAAGTATAAAAAAAAGTAGAGGAAGATGGGCACGGATGTTAGCTCAGGGCCTGTCTTCCTCGGCAAAAAGAGGAGGATTGGCAGTAGTTAGCTCAGGGCTAATCTTCCTCAAAAAAAAAAAAAAAAAATTACTGCAAAGTTAGTGACTGAGAATGACACAAATTTATTCTCTTAACACTTCTGGAGGTCATATATCTGAAAACAGTTTCACTTAGTTAAAATCAAGGTGTCAATGGGCCTGTGCTCCTTCTGGAGGCTCTAGGGGAGAATCTGTTTCCTTGCATTTTCTTGCTTCTAGAGGCTGCATGCATCCCTTGGCTTATGAGCCCCTTCCTCCATCTTCAGATCCAGCAGTGTAACATCATCTCTAACCTCTCACTTCTGCTTCCTGCCTCTCATCTTCTCTTTGACTCTCATCCCCTGCCTCCTCCGTATAAGGAACCTTGTGATTACATTGGGCCCAACTGAATAATCCAGCATAATCTCCCCCATCTCAAGATCTTAATCATATCTGCAAAGTCTCTTTTGCCATGTGAGGTAACATGTTCACAGGTTGTGAAGATTAGGACAGGTGCCATTATTCAGCCTACCAAAGATGCCTTTTGTCAGTTTGAGTAAGTTCCCTTCTATTCCTAGTTTGTTGAGCTTTTTTTTTTTCATGAAAGGGTTTGGATTTTGTTAAAGGTTTTTTTCCTACATCTATTGAGATGATCATGTGGTTTTTGTGCTTTATGCCATTATTAGGGTGATTGATTTTCATATGTTCAACCAACCTAGCATTCCTGCAATAAATCCCACGTGGTCATGACATACAATCCTTTTCATATGTTTCCAGGTTTAGTTTGGTAGTATTTTGTTGAGGATTTTTGTGTCTATATTCATAAGAGCTATTGCTCTATAGTTTTCATTTCTCACAATGTCTTTGTCTGGTTTTGGTATCAGGGTAATTCTGGTCTCAGAGAATGAGTTGGAAATTGTTCCCTCCTCTTCTATTTTTTGGAAGAGTTTATGAAGGACTGTTACTTCTTCTTTAAACATTTGGTAGAACTGACTAGCGAAGCCATCCAGGGCTGGGCTTCTCTTTATGGATTTTTCCTTGATTACTAGTTCTATCTCATCACTTTTAAGGGTCTGTTCAGATTTTCTAATTTTTTTTTGAGTCAGTTGTTGATAGTTTGTGTTGTTTTAATTTTGCATGATACTTAAAACTATTTCAGATGAAATTTCTACAGGATTTAAGTCATCAGAATATTTATGAGCCAGGTCATTAGCTGCTTTTTGTAAATCGGAGTTATTCATAGAAAATAACTTTTCTCTGGCTAAAAATGAAATTGTGAGAGCACTTCATTTAATTTTTCATATCTCTACTTCAAATGTGAAATTAGGACATCTATAATTTTCTTAATTTCTATCTGATATGCATTTTCTCCATAATAATTGATGCTCTCATCTGGTGATTTGTATACTTCCAATTTATTTACTTTTCTTTTTCATTTATTTTCAAATCTGGGAAGAATATTCATATCTCATGATAAAGTTTTACATTCATAAAACATACTTTCAGGGGCGGGCCCCATGGCGCAATGGTTAAGTGTGCACGTTCCACTTCAGCGGCCTGGGGTTCGCCTGTTTGGATCCTGGGTGTGGACATGGCCCCGCTTGGCAAGCCATGCTGTGGTAGGCGTCCCACATATAAAGTAGAGGAAGATGGGCATGGATGTTATCTCAGGGCCAGTCTTCCTCAGCACAAAGAGTAGGATTGGCAGCAGATGTTAGCTCAGGGTTAATCTTCCTCAGAAAAAACAAAAAAACGAAACAACATACTTTCATAGTTGGTTTCTTTCATTACCATTAAAAATACATAGAGGGGCCGGCCCAGTGGTTAAGTTCGTGAGCTCTGCTTTGGTGGCCCAGGGTTTCGCCAGTTTGGATCGTCGGCATGGACATGGCACTACTCATCAACGCACATTGAGGCGGCATCCCACATGCCACAACTAGAAGGACCCACAACTACAAATACACAATTATGTACCGGGGAGCTTTGGGGAGAAAAAAGAAAAATAAAATCTTAAAAAAAAATGTACTTAAAAAATTACATAGAAACATGCATATGGAAACATGTTTCATTTTGCATCAGACTTTAATATGGCTCAGCACAGCACTGCTGGGTTCCGTCTTTATTTAAAATTTCAATATTTTGTTCATCATGTATTTTTTGCATTAATTTTAATTTAATAATTTATATTGCATTTACCACTTCATGCCTACTAGAATAGCTGTAATCCAAAAGACAAACAAGCGTTGGCAAGAATGTGGAGAAATTGGAACCCTCATATATTACTGGTGGGAATGTAAAATGAGAGATAATTTGACAGTTCCTCAAAAAGTTAAACCTAGAGTTACCATATGACCCAACAGTTCCACTTCTAAGTCTATGCCCAAGAGAATTGAAAATGTGTGTCCACACAAAAACTTGTTCCTAACAGCATTATTGACAATATCTCAGAAGTGAAACAACTCAAATGTTCATCAACTGATGAATGGATAAACAAAATGTAGTATATCCATACAACGGATGAACCTTTAAAACGTTATGCTAAATTAAAGAAGCCAATCACAAAAGAGCACATATTATATAATTTAAAGTACATGAAATGTCTGGAATAGACAAATCTATAGAGACAGAAAATAGATTTGTGGTTGCCTGGAACTAGGAGGAGAGGGATTAGGGGTTGAGGGGAATAGGGACTGGCTCCCAATGGGTACAAGGTTTCTTTTTGGGGTGATGAAAATGTACTAAAAGTAGATTATGGTGATGGTTTCACAACTTTGTAAATATACTAAAAACCATTGTATCGTGCACTTTAAATGAGTGAGCTTTGTGGTATGTAAATTATATCTCAATAAAGCTATAAAAAAGTTAGAAAATCATTACATTAAAATATTATTTATCTTAATTATTGAGTTTTTGATGCTCTCATAAATTTTGCATCCAAGGCAAGTGCCATACCTCACCCTAATCCTGACTCTGGAAATCAGTGATTCCCAAAGGTTTCTTACATAAAATCATGCATTACCCACAAGCTACTGATCCCTAAAATTCCAACTATTAGAGATTATCCCTTTAGCCTAAGGTTTTCACTCCTATTCCCCAAGAGGAAGAGGGGCAGAGAATATCTCAGTAAGTATTGTCTACCATTGACATCTTATAATTGAAATTATTGGTTCTTTTCCCCAGAGCATTTTTAATGGGAAACTATAAGATACTAGGGCTCTGAAACAGAGGGCACCAGAAATCAGAGAAGTGAAGAGAAAAAAGATTGAAGGCCACAGAAGCAAACTCTGCCTTTTTAATATGAATTTCTTATGATCAATTTACCTAATATTTATTGAATATCTACTCTATGTCAAGCTCTGTACTAGGTGCAGGGGTAATGCCATGAAAAGGACAGACATGTCCCATGCCTTCAATGACTTCACAGTCTGGTAGATAAGATAGACCGGTAACAACCTGATTTTGTATAGTGCCAAGTACTATAATAAAGGCACGAGATAGTGCACAGAGGAGGGAAAGTATTGGGGTTTGCACAGTGCTTTATAGTTTACAAAGCACCTTCTCACACATGATCTCACTGGATCTTCACAACAACCCTTTGAGTTTTGCAGAGTAGAGTTTGGTGTTCTCATTTTACACATGAGAAAACTGAGGTTAAACTAAGCAGTAGTCAGGACTAGAATCCAGGTTTCATGATCTTTTCACTACATCCTGCAACCTCTCACACACAGAGGCCTGTCTATTCTCCTTGGCTCATGGTGCTGGAGCTATAAGAGGTGTGACTGGATGAGTTTCATTTTCTTTCCTGCCTCACACCCCTCAAAATCTACCCTCCTGTATATCTCCAAAAATGCAGCCAACACTTGAAAAGGATGAGGGAGGCAGGAGTGAGGAAGTCCTTAGCCAAATGACATATACACATCGTACTGGGATATACTAGAGTTCCTCTTCATGAGTTCTTTGCCAGCCTCTTGCTTTTTGCCAAGTACAATAATAAATGGCATTATTGATTACCTCTAAACAAAAACCTCCATCTATTCGAACGTGAACTAAAGCTGTCTGTTATATTCCATGTAATTTCAGATTTATATTCTGATTTATTTTCATTTATCTCATAAAAATGTTTAGAAAGAGCTTTGTGCCACCCCGATGCCTCTTGTGGCTTCTTTAGTAAGCTTTTTAAGTTATCTTTTACAGTTCTTAAAATTAGGCCCTTCTGTGTAAAGGTGGCTATTTGTTTTTAGTAAAACTATTTTTTATTCATAAATGACATGATTGTGTACATAAAATATCCAAGGCATCTACAAACTGCTGAAAGTAACAAGTGAATTTAGCAAGGCCGTGTGATATGAAGTCAATCTAAAAATATCAATTGTATTTCTTTTCTTTTTAAATTTAATCTAATTTAATTTTTTTATTGTGGTAACATTCGTTTATAACATTTTGTAAATTTCAAGTGTACATAATTATATTTTGATTTTTGTGTAAAGAACATCGTGTTCACCACCCAAAGACTAATCACCATGTGTCACCACACACATGTGCCCTTTCACTCCTTTCACCCTCCTCCCTCCTCCCTTCCCCTTTGGCGCACCAATCCAATCTCTATATTTGTGTGTTTGTTTGTTGTTGTTGTTATAAACTATTTGTTTTTGATATGCCAGAGTGCTACACTTTGGCTCAAATAGACTATGCAAATTGAATTAGGTTGGAAAGCTTTGACTAACGAGTGAAAATCAAAATTCTAAATTCAGTCATAATAACCTCACTTGGATCTCAGGCTTCACGGTCAGACCACCTTCACACTTTGAACTTAGATCCCATGCATACCCTCAAGACTGAGGTCTTAAAACTCATTTTCAGGTTCACTCTCTTCACCTTTACACTCTTCTACTTAAAACAAACACAAAACAAACAAACAAGAATTGCTCTTCTTTGGTGACCAGACAAAAAGATATTGGGCTTCTGTTGAGGTAGATAGGATTTGGTCTAGATAAAAAGCACTCCCAACTTGGCCTTAGACTAGGGAATCTCCAGGTGGAATGGCTTAAGGATGGCCCTAATATTCTAAGACTGTAAATGCCTGAATGATCAAATAACTAAAGCTTTAGAGATTAACTGATTTAGATTAACTGGTAGGGCTGAGGAAACTGAGAGGCAAAAGAAACTATAAAAAAAAGTTTCTGCGAGTTTATAACAGAAATAACTAATACTTATGTAGTGTGCCAGGTATTAGTGTAAGGGCTTTACATATATCTGCTCTTTTATTTGTGCAGCAACCCTATGAGACTGGTATTATTATGTCATTTTGTAGATGGAAAACAGGAAGCACTGAGAGGTTAAGCAGCTTGTCCAAAGTCCACAACTGGCGAGTGTCAGAGCTAGGATTTAAACACAGGCAACTAGGATCTAGATCCATGATATGCTATGCTATATACAGCCTTGCTACAAAACTGATTCCTCCTCTCCTTTTCATCCTCCCAAATACCAGCTCTCAGGTGCCTGTATATCTGCAGATATAGATAGATAGATAGATAGATAGATAGATAGATATACATATAGATAGATATCTTCGGGTTAAAGCTTTATATTCTATTAAAATGATTACAGTCTGTTTTTAGAACACATGGGTGTTGTTCCAAAAACTTGCTTTTAAGTTCTTGGGAACTCAGAATGAATTTTCCCAGGGAAACAACATTATACGTGGTAGTTAAGTTCTCAGGCCAGACTGTAGAAATCCATTTAACTTTTGTAAAACTGAACTATAGAAATAACAGCCTTGGGTTTTAGAAAGAAGAAGGTCCTGTTGTTCATAGGATGGAGCAGAGGAGGAAAGAAAGTTACCTTCCCTTTCTTGAGCAGAGAGCCAGCTCATCAGCAAAATATTCAAATAGGTAACTTTGTTTTTTGTAGCCCCTTGCTTTATAGAGCCCCTCTATAAAGACTCGTGAGTGCCCGAGACTCTTGAGTGCCAAAACCCTCAGGCTCATCCTAGGAGATCACATTTGTACTAGTTTCTATTGCTGCATAACAAAATAACACAAACCTAGTGGCTTAAAATGACAGCCATTTATTAGTTCACGGTTCCCTGAGTTAGGAGTTTGGTAAAGCTTAGCTGGCTACTCTGCTCAGGTTTAACAAGATTAAAATGAAGGTATTGCCCGGGGCTACAGTTTTCCTCTGGGCCTTGGAGTCTTCTTCCAAACTCACTCAGGTTATTCACAAAATTCATTGCCTTGCAAATGTAGGACTGAGGTTCCCATTTTCTTGCAAGCTGTCAACCAGGGGCTACTCCCAGCTCCAAGAGGCTGCTGAAATTCCTTTCCACCTATCTTTCTCCGTTTTCAAACCAACAACAAAAAACTTCTTATATATCAAATCCTACTAGGACTTAAAGTCTCTGACTTCCTGTTCTGCCACTAGTTGGAGAAAACTTTCTACCTTTAAAAAACTTGTACATTAGATGAGGCCCACCCAGATCATCTCTCTATTTTATGGTCAAGTGATTTAGGACTTTAATTTCATCTGCAAAATCCATTCATGGCAGTACCTAGATTAGCGTTTGATTGAATTCGTGGGAGAAGGTTATATACCAGGGACCCAGGAATCTTAGGAGGTCATCTTAGAATCCTGCCTACCATACCACAGAAGTCTGCTAGGCCTTACAGAGTGACCTACCCTCTCTACCAGAACCCAAACTCCCAGCCCAGAGATTCTAATAATATTCACGTGCCAGGGGGAAAAGTTAGCTAATTATTAGCCTGCAGGCAATGGGCCTTCATTTGGCACAGCAAAAGTAAATAAAGGTCTGATAGCTGCCTTAACCCTCCCAGAGGTGTTTGTATACATAGAAAGAAGGTGCTTATTAATCAAAATGTGTTTCCATATCGTTTATTTTCAGACAGTATAACACATTTATGAGAATAATTCAGGACTTTTGGTGAAAGATATTTTGGGGCAGAGGGCCACCATATAGTCAGGCAAGACCTATTTGGGAGCTTACTCTTGAACCCTCTTCATGTCCTCTAAATTGTTCTGATTTGTCACAGCTTTGTCCGTTTCTCCTACAGGTTTTCTGCAAATTCATTTTAATTTCTTCTCAATGCCTCAAGTGCCAGTGGCATCAGGGGCCTTGGAGGAGAGGGATGCAGATAAGGGAAAGGAAGGGCAGAGATGGCAGTAGGTGCTTGCATGGAAGTGTCACTTGTAAATCAAGTGTTTGTAAGTTAGAGACTGTACAAAATGTGATTTCAGAGGTTGTAGGAAGGTTCCTTGCCCTACAAATGATTTGTCATAGCAGTTCACAAATGCCTAAGGAGAACAAGTCATAAGACTTCTCTTATCACTGTTAGTGAGGGCCTTGAGAGCAAAGCTTGAATTCCGCAAGGACACTTTTCATTCCCTGAAGAGGCCCTAATTTCATACAAAGGCAAGGGATCTCTCCTTCTCTTTCTCTCTCTCTCTCTTTCTTTCTTTCTCTCTCTCTCTCTCTCAGTTCAACTCAAGTTTTCTGTTGTTTTTCACTTACCCTGAATTTTCAAGTGGCTAGTAGGGCCCATTTCTGTCTCACATATCTGATTTAACATAGGGCTGCAAGCAAAATCAGGAATTCAGTTCATAAACCAACTGCCAACTCCTCCTTCATATTTCTGGCCTTTTCATTTACACTGCTAAGCACTCTGGAGTTATAAAGATATATGATACCATTCTCAGCTTGAGGCAGCTAGGAGTCCAGTACAGGAGCTAGAACATATAGAAGAAGCAATGCAATTGAGGCTGTAAATATCCAATAGCTGCTGTTGCTTGCTGAATAAAGTCTGAACTCTTTAGTCTAGAAGTCAATCCATCTCTGAGTGCCCATGTCTGCCCCAGCCTCGTCTCTCGCTACTTTCTCTCTATTTCACCTCAAATCAGTTTATACAGTATCCCATAACACCCATTTTCTGTATCTTTACTTTTACCTGGGCTGTCTTTGCCCTCTCCTTCTTTTTACCATTCTAAATTTTACCCATCCTTGAAGATCTTAGTCTTGAAATCTTTTGTCACCACAGCAATCTTTCCTTTCTCTGAACTATAGCATTGACTATCAATACCACTCATTTCACCCTTGGAATACAACTGCTTTATGTGGAACCTGTTTTTTATTCACTTTAGTCTTTTCTCCCTGTAAGGGAAGAAGACATTTCCTCTACCCACTGTGGGTTCTTCTGGCCAAAGAATGAATTAAATTCACATGAGACAGAATAACAGGAGAAAATCAAACAAAGCTTTATAACATGTATACATGGGAGAGGCTCAGGCAAACTGAGTGACTTGCCAAAATGGCTGAAGCCACCAACTTAAATATCATCCTCAGCTAAAGACAAAGGAGGATGTTGGGGTTGGGGGGAGTCAGTTACAGGAGATTACTAGACAAGTGCAGTAAACAAGGGTCAGGTTATTATGCAGATTTAAGTCCTTGCCTTCTGCATTGATAAGAGTTTCTAGAGATAAGGTCATCCCCCCTTCTTCCTGTACAGAGAGGGAAACACCTTTGCAGATGGAGATTTCCTTTACAATGTAAATGTTTCTTAGCAAAGGGTAAGTAAACTCTGCTTCTCAGAGTTTCTTTCCTGTCTGCAGTTTTTAAAAGTATCCAGCCCAAAATAATCCTCATGCCAAAGAGACATATTTGGGGTGGCCAATTCCAGTCCTCCACAGTCCCACCTTTGAAACCTTTAAGTTTCACAGTCCTTTGAAACTTTAAGAAGTTTCATAGTCCAGAAGCTGAGTCGTAGATTGTTTCATCTCACTGAACACATTTCTTAGTCCTGGTAATAGATCAGTCCAGTGAAATCCATTTTAGAAGGCAGTGATACAGGTGTGCTCCCAACATTAGGCCTATATTTTGGAAGCAAGCAATCAGGTATTTAATAAGTATTTCTATGGAAATAAAAAGGAAAGCAAGGTTAATGGTTGGAGCAAATTATAAACTAGTTCCTGAATCCAGGGGGCAGCCAGTCAAGAAGATTTCTAGATGTCAGAGTCAGAGCATCTTTTGCAGCTTGAAATGTCTCTGATGATGTCATCGGGCATTCAGGTATCTTTCTGAGTGGCTTGCAGATTACACAGCAACAGACAGGAATGTCTCTTAAGTTTCTGTCAAATTGTTCAGCTTTAGTTTGCAAGGCTTCAGAAAAAAAGCCAGGTTCAATTCTCAATGATTCAAAATGAAAATGAGGGAAAAAATTGAAAAGCTTAGTTTGGAGATTTGTAACCAGATATTTCAGGAGAAGAATTCAGGATCCAGTCCAGTTCACATGTAGAAAGAAAAACCTCAAAGACAATTAACAGAACTAGGATCTAATATTCACAAATGTGTATTATAATTTTTTACTGAAACATAATTTTTCTCTCTAAAATCACCCTCATTTTTTCCAAAGATAGCCAAATTAAGACTAATTGGCTTGCAAAATAAGTTTAGTTTCAAGAAACTTGGCCTAATTATTTACATAAGTGCAGTAAGAATAGCAATTGATCATACAGGCTCTTTTTTTTTTTTTTAAGATTTTATTTTTTCCTTTTTCTCCCCAAAGGCCCCCGGACATAGTTGTATATTCTTCATTGTGGGTCCTTCTAGTTGTGGCATGTGGGACACTGCCTCAGCATGGCTCAACGAGCAGTGCCATGTCCACGCCCAGGATTCGAACCAACGAAACACTGGGCCGCCTGCAGCAGAGTGTGTGAACTTAACCGCTCGGCCACGGAGCCAGCCCCCATATAGGCTCTTAAATCTGCTTTGCTAGACTTTTTTATGAGGAATCTCAGATTGACCTCTCGAGGACAGAAAAGCCAAGACAGGGACTTGCCATCAGATTTTGCCTACAGTACCTACAGATTTGGGTGAATTTCTCTCTTCTCTTGAGATTTCCCAAAATATTTCAAGGTTCCTTGCACCTGCCAGATAAGTGAGCTTCCTTACTTACCAGGTAAGACTGATGGAAATTCTCTCTGTAAACAAGGTACCAGGCCCATATTTCCAAGTGGCTTTATTTCCAGAAAGTCAACTTTATTCCTCAAAGGCAGTATTGTCATATCCAAGCCTGTATGTTTCTCAAATATGACATTCCAGTCAAAGCTTTGGTAAGATAACCAATGTGTCCAATTGTGTCCTGTTATAAGGAGACCAAATTCTTATTGAACTTATGCAAATAACTATATTGCCACGAAATAACCATACTCACTCACTAAGTTTCAAAATTTTGGAGGGATCAGGTAGGGAGAAAAAGATAAATGTTTCAGTTTTGCTCACAAAGGTGTAATTTCACTAAATTGCTATAAGTCATAGTTAGCATAAGAGAAAAGAGAAAAAGATTTTCTTAAATCTGAGAAAACAAAGCAAAACATCAAAAAATCAACAATATTTCAAATAAAAGTCATTAAAGTTATAATCATCCTCATCAGTTCATTCAGTCCTGTATAATCAATTCTTGATCTTAATCTTCTGCTAGCAGTTTTATGAGGTCATCAGTTTTTCCATTAGATTTCTGTAATTTCTTACCCAGTTCAGTTTTATGACCTAAAAGTTTATCAGAAACCTGTATTCCAGAGTGTCAGAGTCCTTTCCATGAATCTCTCTGAAGATGAGACATGTTTGCAAAAGCAGAAAGCATTAGAGTAAAACAACAACTGTTTGTAAACAACAAAAGACTCAAAAATGGAAATTGACAAAGAAATTTGGTTAATTTTGTGACATACAACACTTTAAGCAGAATTATGCCTGATAACCAGAACAGATCAGAATTTTAGGAATGTTATATAATTTTCAAAACATTTATATCAATAACATTCACCCACATAATACCACCTAAGAAAGATTATCATCACTTATCTGACAATGCTTCCAATGTAATTTAACAGACCAAATATGCCTAATTAGTTTAGAATCTTCCACCTTATAGGAAGAGAGAGCAAATTTCTCTGTGAAGTCCCAGGGGCCCTCTGAAAATCCCCAGAGAAATCCTCTTCCTTCATTCAGGTCAAAACAAAGCCTTTATTCAGGACTTGAATATTTTTGAAGGAGAAGCTTGTCAAAAATATCAAAAGGTTTTAAACACTTGTTCAAATAGGAAACAACGCTCACTGTCAAACAACGGTCAGGTATATACTCAAAATGACAACAGAAATAGTCAAGGGCAAAACAGTTAAAACAGTCAAAATCTTAAGAGATTTCTTTCTTTCTGAACATAAGATATTATTTTAACAAAACAGAGTTTCTTTAGGTAGACTTAGAGCAGGCCAAAAGTTCAAGAAAATTATCCTTTTCAGAGAGAAAAACAAATTTTAATTTTAGCACCCACTCATTTTTTTAACATTAAAACTCATTTACTTAATTCGATTTACTTTAATCTTAGCCAACTTTACCAGCATAAAACTCCTTTCAGAATTTCTCCTTCATAAACTTATCCAAATTTCTTTTTACATTCAGAATTTGTCCCATGCTTTCTTTTATTCCCTTCTAGTACTTTAGGACAAATTTATCTTTCTTAACCCAACAAAAATACTTCCATCCTTTATACCTTCTTTACTGAAAACATACATTTTACTTTCCTTGAATACAAAGCTGTTTTCCTTATTAATTTCCAGTAGCTTTAATTACATATATTAATTAGAAATTTTAACCCTTAACAGACCCTAGTAAACACTAAAAACCAAGCAATTATGAACTGTCTTTTATATCAGCATTCTAAACATTTTTCATAATTTCTCGAAACACGCCACTCCACAATAAAACACCAGGCATGCTTTCTAAAAGACCCAAACGCTTTTAGCCTCTTTGCAATAAGAAGTCAAAAGTAGATAAACTTACATTTAATAATTAATATCTAATATCTTATTTGGAAATGATCTAGATACTCAATGAATTTTATCATTTAAATAAACCTAGTAAAACTTCAAAGTTTCAAGTTACCAAAGAGATTTTGGAGTTTATTTTAAATATACATGTCATAAGACGTAATTATTTTAAAAGTTTACCCAATACTTATCTTTTTCATGTCTGTTTAGTTTACTTGTTCCTAATACTTATTTAGATTGCCTATAAAACTTCATTAGACATTAGATAAAATTAGCTATCATTTAAAGTTATTATGCTGAGAAATTTCTAACAGACAACGTGAGCTTATTTGACTAGTAAACCCAGGCTGCATATCTGCATCATATTCAAATACCAACTACTCTTGAGGACATGCCTTTTCAATCAAACCAACAACTTAAACTTTCCTTAACCAAAGATTAATCTATATCATCTTAACTTAAAAGACATTGGGTTAATTTCTATTACATTTAGAATTTATGTAAGCGCTTACTTTAAGTCAATTAAATAGAGCTGTTAGTTTTGGCCATACCATCCGGAAGTAAAAATCATACATATATAACATATATAGACACACAGACACAGAGTTTCCACAGCTATTGTTTTAAAAATCACTGCCATGAATCAAATACAATAAAACAAAGCTCCCTAGTAATGAACCCAAATTTTGTTTTGAGTCTTTTTACCAATATCTGTGGAGAAGACACTCAAGATGCTAGCTCTTTTTTTTCTTTTTTGTTTTTCGGCAAGGGCACGCTTATGGCCTCCCCACCCCCCACCTTTTTTTTTCTTCAGTCCTGGGAATTAACTTCATCACAACAGCACAGAGACACAGCTCAAGTTTTTTTTCAGATGGAGTTCCTGGGGCATAAACCACTCAATTGAAAGCATTTCCAACTAGTTAAAATGCACCTGGGGTGGGGGTGGGGTGAGTCTCTGGGGATGCTTGAGGCATTCCCCATGGCAGTAAAGCTGGTGTCCAGCTGACAGCAGGGAAAGAAAGGGTGCAGAGCTTGACTGCAGGCATTAACATACTTAAGATTTAGTTAAGTCCCACTCCCGGGCACTTAGTCCCTAAGCCAGCACAATGCGAGGCAGGGAAGCAGGAGGCAAAGGCCTGGAGCTGCCTGGGAGCTGAGGCTCCCTGTGTCCGGGGTTGAGAGTTAAGTACAGAAGGTCCAGGTTCTACTCAGGTCCAGCCTGAACTTAACCTCGACTTGGTGAAAAGAGAGGTGACAAACAAGACAGACAAAGCAGGGGAAAGAAGGGATCAGGCCTCACCCTCATGGCTTCTTCCTGAGGGTTATCAAGATAAGGGTCACACAACAGTTCCCGTGCTGGGGCACACAACACCGGCAGGACAGTTCACAGAATAAATCACAGGTCTCCTATTCTCATAACTGACTCAGTAGGCACCTAAAATACTCAGAGTTAACTGTCAAGAGAGGGCATCCCACTTGGTCGCCAGGGTGATCAGGCCCGGAAACCAGAGTGGAGGCTCCCAGAGGTGGAGCCTTTGACACTTTAAAGATTTCCTTGTTTGTCTATTGTAAAGCTCAAAAGGAGCCCAAAATGGCCACTGTAACTTTAAGAGAGACGAAAGAAAATGGGTCCATTACCTTGAAAATCTCCCCTGAACCTAGGGCAGCATCCTACCCATTGTGCCTGTGGGGTTCCTATAGCGGGGGGCGATGGGGGCGTCCCTCTGCATTGCATCCCTTGTATACCTTCCCTATTATGCCTGGCGGTAATAAGTGCTGGGTGAATTGTCCCAAAGATAAAAGAATAGGGAAAAACAGTGAAGAATTTTCCATCGGTCTGGGGGACATTCTACCCAATTGCATCCTGGAGCCGATCTCCCAAGAAGGGGTTCCCATACTCAACCAAAGGTTAGAGTTTGGTACTTCCCTTGAACCAGAGTGCTGATTGGGACTTTCTCGTGTTCGGAATGTGGTCAGGAGCCATAGGGAGGGATGCCAATGCGGCCTTAGGAAAAGAAACCTGTTATGGGAATCTTGGAGATTGGCGACCATCCTAATGACTTAAGTGGTCGATCTGCGCCCATGTAAAGTTTATATATTAGAGATAGGATTAGGAAGGAACAGATTAATTCATTTTTCATCACCGTCAGGCTTAAGGTACTAATTCTCTTCAGGCTGAATGCCACAATTTGCCCCATAGAGTAGCCATAGGCAGCAAACGTGGATTCATATAGCTGTCCGAGAAGGTTCCCGATGCAGAAGTGAATTTAGATCCATCCTTGAAAAAGAGAAAGGCACAAGGAAGACTATAACTTCAGCTTGCAAGCTGGTGAAGCAAGTGGGCTCAGAGAGCCAAGGAGTCAAAAGAAAGACTTCTTGGACTCTCAAGGTCTAGTAGTAGTGCTCCTTCATTCAGAGAACAGCGTGGGGACAGGGCCCATGGGCAGGAAATGTATTCCTCCCCTACATCTCCATCTGGATCAAAAGAGGCTTAAGATTCTAAATTTTTAAATCTCTGTATTTCCCATAACATAGCCTGGCTTAGTGCTCAGTTAAGCCTTGGTTAATCTACTGATCAAGGTCTGGAAAGGGAGTGAGAATGGTGGGAAACGACTTTGTAAAGGACACTAAGCCATCTTAGAAAAGAATATATCTACTGCTCATGAAATACTCACTCTAGGTAGCTATTTTAGATAGAAGAACCACAGCAGGCCCCAATTTTTCTCTCAGAAGAATAAGCCTATCTCTATAGTAAATCTGGCTAGGTTGTCCTGAGGAGGCTATACCACCAACTTGAGGCCATGTCTTCTCTTGACCTCTCACTTCCGTCCCCCAGTAAAGACAAAACCTAGATCTAAAAAAACTCATTTCTAGAAAGAGAATAATTTTAATAGAAATTTAAAACTTGTTCTGCTATCATAATAACTTGTAGAAATGGGTCCAACCTGATGCTTGGAATGAAAAAGAGAGGACAGGGTCCCCAGGTCTTCCCCTTACCCTCTATTTCTCCTGCCTCTAACAAAATCTTAAGTTCCCTGAGTACAGAGACCTTATCTTATTTAAAACTTTAATTTTCAGAGCAAGGCCTAGCACAGTGCCCTGCAAATACATATTCACACCCAGCAAAGGCTTATTGAAAGGAAAGGTTAAACATGGACACTTAAAAGTTACAGATACATAAATATCCAGTATTGGGAGCAGGACAGAGTGGATGTTTTGGCTAATCAGTCAACCATAAACAATTATTGAGTGCCTCATGCAAGACTCTGTGGTTGCTGCTTTAAAGAATACAAAGATGAGTAACATATGATCCTTGCCCTCCAAAAATTCAGACTCATTGCAAAGACAAGACATACTCACAAATGAAATACTTTCAGAAAAATATCAGCTTAGTGCAGAAGAAAGAATAAGACTAAAAACCAGGAGTAGAGCTGGGGCCCTATTGGCTATTCCCTTATTTGTGATCTTAGGCAAATAATTTTTCTGAACGTGTTTCCTCCTCCTTGCTCCACCTAACTCATAGGGTTATGTAGTAGTTTAGATAAGTGAGAGAATTTACACATGTAAAAAAGTGTGAAATGCCAAACTCAAGTACCACACAGTTAGAATACCATATTATTATTGTGTTAAACAGTGTGGTTCAGACTATAGATGTGCCCTTTGGTTGCCACCATCACCACAACAAGAAACTCAGGCAAGAATTCCTGGAGGAAAGAGGGCAGTTCCCCTTTTCCCCTCTTATTTACCATTTTCTCCTTTTTTTTAAAATTTAATTTTCATTGAGTTATTGATAGGTTACAATCTTGTGAAATTTCAGTTGTACATTATTGTTTTTCAGTCATGTTGTAGGTGCACCCCTTCACCCTTTGTGCCCACCCCTCACCCCACCTTTCCCCTGGTAGCCACTAATCTCTTCTCTTTGTCTACATTTTTAAATTCCTCATATGAGTGGAGTCATACAGAGATTGTCCTTCTCTATCTGCCTTATTTCACTTAATGTAATTCCCTCAAGGTCCATCCATGTTGTTGCAAATAGGACGATTTTGTTCTTTTTTACAGCTTAGTATTCCATTGTATATATATGCCACATCTTCTTTATCTAATCATCTGTTGATGGGCACTTAGGTTGCTTCCATGTCTTGGCTATTGTGAATAATGCTGCAATGAACATTGGGGTGCATAGGACTTTTGGAATTGCTGACTTCAAGCTCTTTGGATAGATACCCAGTAGTGGGATAGCTGGATCGTATGGTAGTTCTATTTTTAATTTTTTGAGGAATCTCCATACTGTTTTCCATAGTGGCTGCACCAGTTATTTACCATTTTTTTTAAACCACTTTATGGATGTATGATTGACACACAAAAAGCTGTACATATTTAATGTATACAACTTGATGAGTTTGAAGGTGAGTATACATCTGTGAAGCCATCACCACAGTCTGTGCCATAAACATATCTGTCACCTCCAAAACTTTACTCCTGCTGTTATTTTTTTGTGGTAGGAACACCTAACATAAGATCTACCCTCTTAGCAAATACAATACAGTATTGTTAACTGTGGGCACTGAGCTGCACAGTAGATCTCCAGGACTTATTTGCCTTGCATAACTGAAACTTTGTACCCTTTGACTAATACCTCCCCATCTCCCCCTCCCTCTAACCTCTGGCAACTACCATTCTACTCTCTGCTTCTATGAGTATGACTATTTTATATTCCTGATATAAGTGGTAACGTGTATTTGTCCTTCTGTGTCTGGCTTTCACTTACTATGATATCCTCCAGGCTCATAAGAAGGGACAATTCTTAGTAAGAAAATTGCTCCCTGTCTCCTCCATTCTCTTTCCTGGTGGCCTCTCTCCACACACACATGTATTTATATCCAGACAAAATCAATTTTTACTCAAAGTCAAGGGTAGTCTTTAAAAGTTGTGAAAGGCAGTCGCAAAAATATACCTTGAGGTATGTGGATGGGAATTCCCAATGTCTTCTTCCTACTATTTCCCATTTGGAGATAAAGAGATCTGAATTTGGCCTGGTCTTTGCCCTCAAATAACCTTAGTTGGCCAATCAAATATCTTCCAGAGGCCAGAGGAGTAACATAAATGAGTTAAGTCACCAGACAAATGACAGTAGGGATTTTTGCAGAGACTGTGAGACACTAGAAAATGCACGCTCCATATGATGATATTTTTATTTAAAAATTGAGGCAACAGTGAACCTGAACACTAAACCTCAAAAGACCTGTCCACTTACCCCACAGATCACCCTAAAAAGGCACTTGTTTGCTCTTTCATCTCTTTCTTGGCCGACTGGCACCCACACAGCCTAATCCCTTTCCAACTCTCTACATATTTTCCACTTAAAGAAAGTGGAGCCTGGCAGGGGCAGTGAGGACCATATAGGATAGGGAAACTGGAAACCTGGATTTTAGCCCCAGCTCTGACCCTGACTTCCCACATGCCTATTCCCAAGTACCCCATCCTAAATATCCTGCCCAGCAAGTGACAGTATGTCTTTGAGCCTCAGTTTCCTTAACTATAAAATAAAAGACTTTAATTTTGATCCCTAAATGCCCTTCAACTGAGACATTCTGTATTTAAGCTTGAGATGAGGAAGATGGAGTACTGATAATTCATTTTTTGTTACTGATGCCAGCATTCTCTCCTGTCCTTCATCCTGGGAAGAGCCCAACTTAACTTTGGATTGTCTCAGACTCAGAGGAGTCAGATTTCACTGGACAAAAAGTTTTTTCCTCTCAACTTTGCC
This sequence comes from Equus asinus, assembly GCF_041296235.1. Classification (NCBI taxonomy): domain Eukaryota; kingdom Metazoa; phylum Chordata; class Mammalia; order Perissodactyla; family Equidae; genus Equus; species Equus asinus. Next base: position 58,988,023 of record NC_091820.1, on the reverse strand, counting down.
ATCACTTGGAGAAGAGGGCTAACTTCTCAGGAGAAGACCAATCAATACCTCCTGGAGCCCCTGCCACTGCAAGCAGAGGAGACGAAGTGGATACAGGAGGTGAAAGCAAAGAAGTGACACTTGAGGAAAGAAGTGGTGGTGGCAGCTGCAAAGATCTCTAAGAGATCTTTGGCTTTTGGCCCCCTTTGCTCTGCAGCCATGTGGCCCATATCCACCTCTGCCATGTCTTAGTTTTCTACCAACTTTCACCTGGTGCCTGTTCCAGAGTATTTCATCCTGGATAGCGCCCCCAGCAGGAGCATCAAGATGGTAGTGCTCGGGGGAAGCTGGGTAGGGATCGCTTTGTGAGTATGTGTGTTTGAGGTAGGAGGACAGAGGGCTGTGGAATCTGTGGTCACCTCTCCTCACCACACATTGAACAACTGAGAAGTCTGGCTGATGTGAGGAGGCTGTGAGGGGGAAGGCAAAGGAATTTCACTGAGAAGGATTGCCACCAGTCGGGCTGAAGGAAGTGAAGTCCCAGAGCCTGTGGATAGGGCTATTTGTGCAGGAAACATAGCGAGGTAGGGGTTTGGGGCTGAAGGGGAGAGTTAGGTAGTTGAGCCTGGTCCAGGGGGCAGTAGCTGTGGGACATAGAGTAGTAGCCCCTCCTCTCCAAACTCACTTAACAGATGGCTCAGCTGCCTGGGGGAAGGAGAGCTGCAACTCAGTGGTGCTCTCCAGCCCCAGGAATGCTCTCCGCATGGAGGGGAGATGTGTTGCTTTCTTGAATGCTTCTGTTAGTCTCCCTCTCCTGGGGCTTGGCTAAGAACTTTTAGGAAAATCATCATTCTCCAAGACTTGCCTGTCTTAGGAAGGAATAAAGTTCTACCCAAGATCAAACAAGTCAATCTTTCAACCCAAGAAACTGTCCCCACTCCAAGGGCTCCTGCAGAGAGAAGTCAAGAGGAAGGTAGGGTAGCATAAGGTGTTGTCTTTACCTTGTTGTGCAGCTCTGATGGTCAGCTTCCTCACTCACCATTTCACTGGAGAATATGAAGCCAATACTGGTGAGTGTATCTCCTGAGGCTCTTCTCACTACTACCCTCCTCAAAAAATAGGGAAAAGATGCCTGTGGAGAAATAAAAACTTCCTCTAGTTCCTCCTCCACCTCTCCCCACTCCCCATCCTGGAATTCCTCCAATTTATCACCATTCTTTCTCTCCAGCCTTTGTCTCTTTCCTTCAGATGAGGGCAAAGCATCAAAAGAGGTGAGGCATTCAAACCTGAACCTTCTAAGAGAGGGTCAATCTCCCCAGATCTCCATGGGTCTCCCTCTCCCAGAAAATCTATCCAATGATGTGAATTTAGAGGAGAAAATCTCCTGAGAGAGTAAGGATGAGGTTAAGCAAAAGTATACTTTTTCAGTCAGAATGGGCTGTCTAGGAAAGACACAGTATGTGTATATATATATATATATATATATATATATATATATACATATATTTACATATTTTTACCCTCTGTGTGTGTCTCTATCTGCTATGTGTGAATATGTATCTAATGTGTATATGTGCATGTATTTAAATTATATTGTATGTGGTTATGAGAGAAGAATTTTAAACTAAGTTGCACATAGTATTGTTTTCCTGGCACTCTAGGAGTTATGCCAATCATTTTTCCAGGAAGAGATTAAATGACTACAAGAATTATTTTTCTCAGATTTTCTAGGTTGGTACCATGGCAAGCTGACAGAAGATGTGCTAGCATTGCCAAGAGACAAGAGACGTACTGTGCTGGAAGCCCCAAGGGCAGCGAGTGGTAGGCTCACTGCAGCCAAGCTCAACCAACCCTCTCCCTTATGAAAGCTTTCTCCTGTGGACCTTGTCACGGTCACACAAAGCCCTGTAAGCAAATGTTCATAACACCTTTATTCATAATAGCCAAAAATTGTAAACAATTCAGATGTATTTCAGCAGGTGAATGGCTAAACAAACTATGATACATCCATACCATGGAATGCTACTCAACAATGAAAAAAGAATGAACTATGGATACATATGATAACTCGAATGAATTTCCACTGAATTATGCTGAGTGAAAAAAGCCAATCCCAAAAAGTTAAATACTATATGATTCCATTTATATAACATTCTTGAAATGGCAAAATTATAGAAATGGAGAACAGATTAGTGGTTGCCAGGGCTCAGAGTGTGTGTGTGTGTGTGCGTGAGCAGGGCGGTGGGACAGGGAGATAGCTGTGGATAGAAAAGGACAACAGGATCCATCCTTCAGGTGATGGGAATGTTTTGTATTTTGACTATGTCAATGTCAGTTTCTGGCTGCAGTATTTTACCATAGTTTTGCAAGATGTTACCACCGGGTAAAACTGGGTAAATGGTACATGGTCTCTCACTGTATTATTTCTCACAACTGCATGTTGATTCATCTACAATGATCTCAAAATTAAAAACTTGATATGAAAAAGTCAATTGATGCATTTCCACTCAATTCTGACGACAGCTACTCTTGCAGCTAAGGACAGGTTTAACGAATGATGCAAAAGAGCAGGGAAAAGGTGAAGCAGGAAATAAGTTGCCAAGGAAAGGTGCACGAGGCTTGAACAATCTGTACCTGTCTTTGAGGCTTGTAAATAGTTTTGGTTTTGAAAATGGAAAAAGACTTCTACATGACAGAGTATAAGTTTGTCATGTTTCTAGGGCATTTATGCTTAAAGCCACTTGGTTAATTAGCAAATGCTCTTTTGGAGTACAACAAGATTTAAGTGGAGCTGCACTGGAAGAGTTCTGTAGGTTTGCCTACTAGGTCTAGACCTGAGCTAGCTTTCAGGGACCTGGAATATCCTGTGAACAGGAGGCCAAGCTACAGACATGTTTATTTAAAGACGGGATTTGAAATGGACAGGGAACTCCGAAATCTGGGATCCTAGGAAGTGGGAGAGGGGAGCCCCAGTAGGTAGAGACAGAAACCCATAGAGAGGGTCAAGTTCCCTACTCACTACCGTTGTGATATAGCATACTCTTCTGATGCACTTTTCCTTATATATAAGTTTTTAAGGCCACTAAAGCCAAGTATTTCAGGATTTGATGAACATATCTGAGATCCTTAAATCCTGAAGTAACTACATGAAAACTGGAGTGAGAAGTCAATATTCATAGTTCCAACCTTGCCTCAGCCCTCAATGCTCCTCACAGCTGTATATCTCCTGTCTACTACTTCCTCTCAATTCTGTATGGTAAAAAGAATGCTAACACAGGTAGCTTTTGAGTGGGCCTGATTTTCAAGCATTGATAAGATGCTTACTTTGGGGCCCACCTTCTATCTCTCTTAGTACCTTGTTCTTCCTTTCAGTGCCCTAGAATCCTAAAACTACACTAATATACAATCGCTCGACTCTACCTGTACACAGACACAAATACACATGCAGACAGACAGACAGAAAGACAGAGAGACACACACGCCAATGCAGGTGTCTAGGTTTTTAAAAATATAATGCATCCCTATTTTATTTTATTTATTTATTTTTCTGAGGAAGATTAGCCTTGTGCTAACATCTGCCAATCTTCCTCTTTTCACTGAGGAAGACTGGCCTTGAGCTAACATCCGTGCCCATCTTCGTCTACTTTATATGTGGGACGCCTACCACAGCATGGCTTGCCAAGCGGTGCCATGTCTGCACCCGGGATCTGAACCGGCCAACCCTGGGCCGCCAAAGCGGAACGTGCTCACTTAACTGCTGCGCCACAGTGTCAGCCCCTAGACTATTTTGAATTTGACTGTATACTTACTCTACCAATGAGTTATATACTTTCATATGTTTTCATGTTGTTAGCATCCTTTCATTTCAGCTTGAACTCCTTTTGGTATTTCTTGTAGGACAGGTCTAATGGTGATGTACTTTGGGGGCAGTCTTTATCTCTCCTAATTTATCAAGGACAGATTTGCTGGGTAAAGTATTCTTAGCTGGCAGGGTTTGCTTTCAGCGCTTCAAATAGATCATCCGACTTGCTCCTGGCCTGCAAGGTTTCCGCTGAGAAATCGGCTGATAGCCTTATGGGAGTTCCCTTGTATTAGATGAGTTTTTTTTTCTCTTGCTGCTTTCAAAATTCTCCCTTTATCTTTGATTTTGACAATTTTATTTTAATGCGTGTCAGTGAAGTCCTCTTTGGATTGAATCTGTACGGGGAATTATGAGTTTCATGTACCTGGATATCCATATCTGTCCCCAGATTTGGGAAGTTTTCAGCCATTATTTCTTTCAATAAGCTTTCTACTCTTTTCTGTCTCTTCTTCTTCTGGGACTCCCATAATGTGAATATTGTTTTTTTTGACAGTGTCCCAAAAGTCATGAAGGCTTTCTTCACTCTTTTTCATTCTTTTTTATTTATTTTCCTCTGGATACTTTCAAATGATCTTTCTTTGAGTTCACAGATTCTTTCTCCTGCTTGATCAAGTCTACCATTTATGTTCCCTGTTGCATTTTCATTTCACTTATTGTATTTTTCAACTCCAGAATTTCTGTTTAGTTCTTTTCATTATTTCTATTGTATGTTAAACTTTTCATTTTGTTTATGTATTGTTGTCCTGATTTCTTTGAGTATCTGTGTTTGCTCTCTTGTAGCTCACTCAGTTTCCTTAAAACAATTATTTTGAATTCTTTGTCCAGCAATTCATAGATCTTCATTTCTTTGGGGTCAATTACCAAAAAATTATTGTATTTCTTTGGTGGTGTCATGTTTCCATGACTTTTTGTATTTCTTGTGGTCTTGCTTTGATGCCTGTGCATTTTATGGAGGAGTCACTTCTTCTAGTCTTCTAGACTTTACAGACTGGTTTTGTTGGGAAAGACTTTCACCAGCTGGTAGATGTCAGGCTGGATGGAATGTCATGGATCTGGTTCCAGGAAAGGCCCAGAGCCATAGTCCCCATGCAATTCTGTCATCTGAGGACACTTTCAGCAAAAATTGCAGGTGCCTTCAATGGCCAGGGCTGCAGGTGTCCATAGGCATGGTGAGCGCTGTTGGGGGTCTTTGGTGGTGAAGTCTGCTGGGGACCTCCTGATCTCTTGTTCTCCCATGGGGAATGTCATGTCCTGGAGAATTCCTCTTGGTGCTAGGTCCAGCTTGTGGATGCCCTTGTGGTAGTGGTACCAATGTCTAATGTGCAGGTGTCCAGGGAGCAGCCTTGGAGCAGGAGTCTGGAGTGCAGGCACTCATGGAGTGATAGTGGCTCTGGGGTCCAGGGTGCTGTCTTGCTTGCAGAAGAGATGGCCCTGGTGCCTGAGAGATGGATACATTCTAAGTGGCCATGGATCTGGGGTCTGGAGCACAGATGCTTGCGGAGAGACAGAAGTTCTGGGTTCAGGGCACTAGCTAGCCCACACTGGTGGTACTCTGGTGCCTGAGATATGGGTACCCATGGGGCAGCTGCATAGCTGGGATAGTAGCCATGGAACCAGAGTCCAAAGTGCAAGTGCCCACAGAGCAGCCATGGCTTGGGGTCTGGAGAATACATGGAACTGGGGGGTGGCAGACCTGGTCCCAGGGCAGCACAACAGCAGCTCCTTGTGGGAGGTGTGCACCAGCATCTCTCTTTCTGGGGAGTCTATTGTGGTGATGATTGTTGGTTACCTCAGTGGTGAAAGATGCTGGTGTCTCTGCAGAGCAGGCTGCTAGGGTCTGCACTGATGAATACTATAGGGTCCTCCACTGTAAAAGTTTCAAGGAGTCCACAGCTCTCACAGGGGCTGTTGAAGTCCTCAGAGGCCAACGCGGCCGGAGTCCTCTGCAGAGCAGGCGACAGAAGATCATGATGGCACTTGCCATGTGACTGATTCTGATAGTCCCCACCCTTCTTTCTTCCTAGCTGTCTCCAGAGATCTCAGCTATGTTTACCTCCCCAGCAATCCTTTCTGTGTGGTTATTCTCCACTTTTTGCTCCTGTGTGTCGGTGTAGGTTCCTTATTGGACTTCTGAGTCCTCTCAGGGCTATTTTCCCTCATGGACGGCTGGCTAATTGTTGTTGTCTATGGGAAGATGAAGGCTAGTATCTCCTACTTCACCATCTTGCTGACTTCACCTCTGCATCTCCTATTTTAAAACCCACAAGTATCACTTTGAACCCAAGTTTCCTCTAGCTTATTTGATAATTTGCAGTGGGTATGGTTGATCTTCATACTTGGACAACAGGCTGTGTCATTGCTCTACCTTGCTATCTGTTCCCTGACAAAGACATAAAATAGCACTACACTATTTTTGCTGTAGGGACTTGAGGAACAGGACCTGAAAAAATACCATTGCTTGAAATAAGGAAAAGAACTGCTTAAGAACCTTTGAATTTTGCATAAGAAAAATCTTCATGGAGATAAAAGGAAACGACCTTATACTCACACTGAACTTACTTGGAAGATAACGGTGCCTAGGAATTTTTGTGGGGAGAGAGGAAGGCTTCATTTGGCAGGGAGGAAGCATTTTTCACAGGAAAACCATTTTTGAAGCAACTTTATGTAACACTTGTTTTCTTTTACACTGAGTTGGCATATAGAGCGTACAGTACTTTAAATCTCAAAGGGTCAAGGGTTAAATTAGGATGGTTGTTTCACATGTTACAAAATTTATCAGTGTGGGAAAATCAGATATTAACTCTGGTTTGGGCCTCTACAAAAGCATTCTTAGACAAAGTAAGATAGAGTTAGGCTTTAAAAAGATGTATTTGGCAGCTCTGAATTTAAGCTCCTACTTTACTTTTATTCTTCCTGATTTAGGATCTATAATAGGGCTTCATGTGGCAGTTTGGTGTGGTTGGCACCCATGAGATAGGACAAGATTTTTAGAGATAATGTAAAGTAGTGCTTATATCATGGACTCTGGCATTAAGACCAGGTTCAAATGCCAGCCCTTCCCATTTCTAGCTTGTGGGACCCTGGGAAAGTCACCTCATACCCCTGAGATTGATTTCTGCATTTATATGATGAAGATGACTTATAATGCCTTTTGTAAGGATCAAATGAAATAATATATTTAAAGATTTTGGCATGGAATAAGTGCCCAATATAAGGTGGTAGTCATTATCATTGCAGAGAAAAAAGGCAACACAATCAAACAGCTTGAAGTGATTCTGATGCTGCTGGTTTGATGGACTCACCACTCTTTGAAAAACACTGACCTAAGAGAGCTCATTAGATTGGTAGATATCAACCAGAAAAACAGCTCTATGTGAAACAGTCAAATATCCCAATTTGAATAGGATTAATCTGAGAGGTGATGAGAAAGTAATCGTGTATGGCTCTGAGTGGCAAGTATGGCTACTTTTTTTTCCCCCCCTGGTTGCCTAGGGTACTTAGAATTGGGACCAGGTCAATTTCTGGTGGATTATCTCATTCAAGGTTAAGCTTGTTGGTTGAATTCCTTTCTCAGAGGTGAGCTACAGTCTCTTCTTCTCTCATCCTATTTGAAAGAGTAAACTTGGATGTGCTGCGGAATCACCTGAGGCTATACTTATGTACTTATTTTTTTGACTTCAAACATCAATAATTTATTATTTCTCTTGATTCTGCAGGTTGGCAGAACTCAGCTGGCTAGTTCTGATTTATGTGGCATTGTCTGGAGTCACTTATGTAGCTTCTTTCAACTGGGAGCTTGACGAGGGATGGAAAATCCAACATAGCTTTAGTCACTAGTTTGGTACCTCAGCTGAGGTGGCTGGAATGGCTGGAAGCTGCTGCGCTTCTCACTCTATCAGGGTAGTTAGACATTTCACATGGTGGCTCAGGGCTCCAATTTCTCCATGACCTCCCCTAGTGTTTCCCCAACATTTTCTTTTTAAAAATTGTGATAAAATATACATAATGTAAAATTTACCATTTTAACCATTTTAAAGTGTCCAATTCAGTGACATTTAGTACATTTGAATGTTGTGCAACTATCTCCACTGTCTAGTTCCAGAACATTTTCATGAATTCAACACAAAACCTCTCTCATTGAGGAGCTACTCCCCATTCCCTCCTCCCTCCAGCCCCTGGTAACCACTGATCTCCCTTCAGACTCTATGCATTTGCTTTGTCTGGATATTTCATATAAATAGAATGATGCAATATGTGGCCTTTTTGTGTGTGGCTTCTTTGTATTAGCATAATGTGTCTGAAGTTCGTCTACCTTGTAGCATGTCTTAGTATTTTATTTTTTTATTATTGAATAATATTTCATTGTATGTATATACCTCCTTTTGTTTATCTATTCATCAGTTGGTGGGCATTCAGGTTGTTTCCACCTTTTGGCCATTGTGAATAATATTCTTAATTTACTTTTCAAATTGTTCATTGCTATAGTATAAAAATACAACTGATTTTGTATCCTGCACTATTGCTGAATTCATTTATTAGCACAGATAGCATGTTTCTGAACTCTTTAAGAAAGCTTTTACATATGTAAGCTCATATCATCTATGAAGAGAAATAGTTTTACATCTACTTTTCCAATTTGGATACCTTTTATATCTTTTTCTTGCCTAATTGCTCTGGTTAGAATTTCCAGAACAATGTCGAATAGCAGTGGTAAAAGCTGGCATCCTTGTCTTGTTCTTGATCTTAGGGGGACAGCATTCAGAATTTCACCTGATTCAGTGTAATATTAGCCGTGGCTTTTTTTTTTTTTTAAATAAATGCCCTTTATTATGTTGAGGCAGTTCCCTTCTATTCTTGGTTTGCTGACTGTTTCTATGATGATAAAGTGTTGGATTTTATCAAATGCTTTTTCTGCACCAATTAAGATGATCATGTTGTTTCTTTCATTCTATCAATGTGGTGTATTACATTGATTGATATTAATATTTTGAAACACCCTGGCATTCCTGGGATAAATTCCAATTGGTCATGGTGTATAATCCTTTTAATATACTGCTGGATTCAGTTTTATAGTATTTTGTGGAGAATTTTTGCATCTATGTACATAAGGAATATTGGTCTGTAGCTTTCTTTTCCTTTGTGGTATCTTTGGCTGGCTTTGGTGTTATAGAATAAGTTAGGAGGTGTTGCCTTCTCTGTTATTTTTTGAAAGAGTTTGAGAACAATTGGTATTAATTCTTTTTCAAACTTTTGGTAGATTTCACTAGCGAAGCTACCTGGCCCTGGATTTTTCTCTGTTGGGAAGTTTTACATTACTGATTTAATTTCCTTAATTGGTATAGGTTTATTCAGGTTTTCTATTTAACAGTCTTTTTTCATTAAACACTCCTATGGTTGCTCTAAGTTGTGTTTTATTAGATTCCAGCATTCTGAAAAAGTTGATTCTGACAGTTTTCCCCAGCTGAACAGTTGCTTCAGTGGATGGATGAATCCTTGGAACTCCCTCTTCCGTTCTCAGTGATGTCACCTACCTCCCGTATTTCATTTTGAATAGGAAAATTTTCAGTCATGCAACAAAGATGAAAGAATAATACTGTGAAGACCCACCACATAAGTTCTGCCATTAAAATGCTATTATACTTGTTCTCAACCATATAACTATTTATCTATGAATCCCTATATTAACCCATTAACTTATCTTATGCTTTGATGCATTTCAAAATAAATTGCAGACTTCCATATATCCTCTGACACTTCCACGTGTATATCATTAACAGAATTCAATATTCCTTTGTAGTATTTTAAACTTTGATGTAAACAACATATACAATGAAATGCACAATTATTAAGTATACACTGACTGATCTTTGACATGTGTAACTCCATGTTCTTTTTTGATAAACATGAAAACCTCTCCCAACATCCTGACATACCTTTGAAAGACAGCATAAGTGGTGTGTGTGTGTGTGCCATGTGGCAGGATTAGAGAAATGCCCCAAATACTCTGATGAAGTTCGTAGGATCTTGAGCTAGTTAGAAGATCCTTACAGGGCACGTGGCCCAACTTTTCTATCTGATGATTCTTTCCAAAGTAACCCCACAAAATCCAGCATTGGCTTGCATACCTTCAGGGATTGGCATTTCACAAGATCTGGAGGTATTCTGTTCCATTTTTGGAGCTCAGATTATTCAGACATCCTTATTTATATAGAGCTACACACAACAAGGCTTATCTCTTTCTCCCACTGCAGACAGTCCTTATGAGTTGTAAAGAGTCCTTCCCCAGGTTTCTCTTCTCCATATGTCCTAGTTCATTTAAATGCTTTTCACTGATGATGGCCTTAAGGGGCCCCACCAGCCTGCTAATTGCACTCTGACTGCTTTATCAAAGTCCTCTTTAAATGGCACTGCATTGAAGGCAAGGACAAACTCTCACTAAGGAGGACTGTTCGAATTACAGGAAGTTAACTACTTTTCTTTCACTCTTTCTTCTGATACTGCACTTGTACGAATAAGACGTTTTCCCCTTCAACTCAGGCTTTATTTCGGCTTGGTATAAGACCTTGGCTCCTTTCCAGCAATCTGGCTCAGCGTTTCTTCGATAACTTCATGCTGCCATCTGGTGGCGAAATCAGGTAACTTCTACCTTTTTTTGAACCAGTCAAGCAGGGGAGAGGAAGTATAAGTTAGTTAACAAAGTGACTAGCCTAGAAGTAAAATAATCGGAATCTTCTAAAAAGAGGACTTGATTCCTTCCTCCATATAATTCCTGTTGTATGCCACGCGTTTGGGAGCCCAAAGTAGATGTGGACACAGCAAAGGTATAGCCACAGAAAATACGCCTGAAACATCTCCATTTTTGTCCAGCTCTGACTAGCTAATTGACTTTGAGTAAGTCACTTTTTCTTCTAGTGTTCCAGTTTCCACATCTGTAATCCCATCAGGTTTACAAAATGAAGCGAAGCAGCAGTGAAGGCAAAGCCAGGCTGTGAAGAGAAGAAAGTGAAGGGGAGGACTGAGGGCTTGGTGGGGGAGGGGTGGAGTAGTGCCTGAGGGTGATGAATAGCAGAAGAGCGCATGGATGCTCCAGGGCATGCAGGACCCTAGGCAAATTCTTTTCGAGACTCCCTTTCTATCTAAGTAATCCGATTAAAATACATTATAAAATTCATGGGCCCATGTGAGGTGTAGTAATTTAGTAATGAAGATTTAGAATGAGTAGAGAATATATATTTATTTATTGAACAAACATATACTTCTTTATTGAACAGTTCATGTGAAAATTCTTCATAATGCCCATGTACCACCTCTTCTTTTGCAGGTCTAGAAACCATTTCTTCATGCTCTTTATTGTCAAATGCACCACACCTGGCTATTTTCATCTCTCTCATTATGAGAAAAGGTAGCAACACTGTTACTACTTCCAATGCAATAGCTCTTTGGAACCTGTTTGTATTGAAATAATATAAATTTCTTGCCTCTGCAATTCTTTCAGCCGAAGTGTCAGCAGTGAGCCCTGGTAGTTTAGAGCCTGAAAATGTCCTGCGTCCGATGTGAGTGAGAGTCACCCAAAATCGGCATCTTATCACCGTTTTGGCGGCCTAATCTCACCCGATTGATTCCATGCAAGAAGTTACTATGATAGCCAATGGTAGTAATCTGCTAGCCTGCCACCTCCTGAAGCCACGGCCTGACCGAAGAATCCCGGAACAACCAGTTTATGACTTGTCTTTTTACCTTTGAAGGTGCTTTTTTGAAACAAAAGTTTTTAATTTCAGAAAGTCAGATTTATTGACCTTTTGTACTCAATGTTCTTTGAGTTTTGTTTAAGAAAATCTTCCGTAACTCGAGGTCTAAAAAGTATAGAACATTTCCACGATTGTAAAAATTCTGTTGGACGGGCCTAGTTACCCTAATAATTGGTAGTCTGTGCTAAAGACACAACATTAGGGTTAAATTTTATCGCGGGATTAGATTCCTGGTGATACTATTAGTTCATGGCCTATAGAGAAAAAGTTTAAGACTGGTCCAGGTGGCACGATAGTCTTGCTGCTGGTGGTAGTTGGCTTGCTTTTTAGGTCCTGCTGGTTAGTTCAGGCTGAGACCCCAGGGTTAAGGGAATACTACTTATATAACCTTTTTTTTTCCCGATGTCTGAGTGATATCAAAACGTTTGTAGCCACTGCCTTTTACAGGTATGGTTGTTATTTTTCAAATATACGATGATCATTACCATAATTTTAAACTCCACACAGATTCCACAATTCTCACTAGAGAGATCTGACACGCAAGGCAGTCTTGTCAACAGTTATTTCACTAAAGTGCAACCAAAGTTATCCAAGTCCAAGGACCTCTACTCTGGGATCCTCATGCTGCCACTAGCTTTTAAACCAAAAGCGAAAAACTCACAATTCCTCAATCTCAATTTACATACAATGGAAGACTCCTTTCCCCCTATTTTTTTCACTAGAAACTTGTGAAAGCTTAAGTTAGGGTAGAAACATTTTAAAGTCATTCAGAATTTTATATATATACAAATTAATCCCACTTCCTCCCCCAAATCTGGAGAGTATAGCAGGTCTTGTTTGTAGGCTTTTGCTTCATAGTTTAATTTTGGGGTGTTCAGGAAGACTCCCGTGGAAAATTATCTTCCAGGCTGAAATTCTATTATTATATTCACTTTGCGTTAAGCATCGTCTTTTCAAGGGTACCACTTTTACAATGCAATATCTCTCATTTGGAATGACAAGTCAGATTAGAGCGTGTCCTTTAAGGGAGACCATTTTGCATACTTTATTATTTATTTGGAGACTGGATGGCATGCTTACCTGATAGTATTTGGGTTAATAGTTATACTTTCCAGTTCAGCTAGCGGGACGGCAATGTACCCTTTGACTTTCTAGGAGTTGTTGTGTGATAGTTTGTGTTGTCTCCCTCAGGTTCTCTATCGTTCCTCTGATAAACGATATAGGACAGTTTATGAGACAAAGTGCTTCTCACTGACATAGCCAGATTTCTGGGGGCAGCTTTAGCTTTTTCCTACTATTGAGCTTTTTCCTACTATTACTGCCAGTGGGTGAACTTCACTACTGTGCTCTTATGATTGGTTCGATGTTGGGGTCATCGGATTCACGGAGAAAGTAGAAAAATACTAAAGATTAAGGATTCGCAGTTTAAAACTTACAAACAGGTCAAAAACAGTACTCGATTATTTCGGGGCCAAATTGGCATTCTGTGAAATGCCTTCCTTTCCTTCCTCTCTTTTGCTTATCAATTGACTTATAAGCACTTCTAATCGCCTGCGATCAGGGGCCATACAAAGACTTCGTGTTGGAGTAGAAAATTTACTGTCTCAGAATCATAGCGTGCGACCTCATGTACGTCGTGTAACCTTTCTGAGCCTCTGTTTGACAACCTATAAAACAAAGGACTAAACCTTCACTATCGCCTTAGGTAATGGAAGGGGAAGTCCCTTGAAGAGGGTTCTAACCTTAATGTATTGCTCCTTCCTAGCTTCTTTGGTTCAAAAGTTTGGTAGGGAAGTTAGACATTCTAGCTGAATGAGGTATTTGGATACTTTATCAACATATCAAAGCTGTACTACTTCAGTCTTCCTATTTCAACACTAAACTAACATCTTTTCATTTGTTATGCTTTTTATGGAGGATTTTAGCATTAGTTACCTAATTTTATTCACTCAACGTCCCTATTTTGTTGAAAACCCATTGAAAACCCATTGAAGTTGTATCTCTTGGACTAAAAATGAATACTATTTCTAGTCTAGTGTTCTTGCTAATATGTTGCTGTTTTCTTCAAATACCCCTTTTTCTTGTTCCTAAGTAAATTTGGGGCCGGCTAAACCACAAAGATTTATGGCTTTCAATCTTCTAGGCCACGCCTCTTCTACTTCCTCCACCCCCCAGTCCCCTCCCCCTCACTTCTTAAAGCGCTGCAATTTGCTGCTGCCGCCATATTTTTTCTTTTCCTAGGGTGGAAACTTGCTAACACTTGATCTCTTTGCCCGTGTGGTTCTTTCTGGAACATTTTCCAGCCCCCAACCACCCATTATGGCATATTTCTTTAGAAAAATTCACCAAAATTCCATAAAATATTTTTAAAGTTATAAACTTTCTCCTAGTATTTTCTTGACACCTCCTCCCTCTTTTTCAGGTATTTAAGATATTTTTAGGCAAATTTTCATTTTAAAGGAATTTTCTTTGGAAATGACTTTTGGTTGACAACTCTGTTTTTTGTGGTTTAGTTTTCTGTTTCCTTCCCTTTTCTGTATTTTGCCCATCGGGGCTGCGGATACCTGATCTTCTTCTTATTTTTTTGCCCAACGGGGCTGTGGATACCTGCCTTTTAATTTTTTTTTTTTTTTTAATTTGCCCATCGGGGCCACGGATACCTGCGTTTATTTTTTTTTTCCCCCTCAGCCCATCGGGGCCTCGGATACCTGCTTTTTTCCTTAAATTTATTTTTTGGCCCATCGGGGCCTCGGATACCTGCTTCTATTTTTTTTTTTCCTTGCCCATCGGGGCCTCGGATACCTGCTCTCATTTTTTTTTTCCTTGCCCATCGGGGCCACGGATACCTGCTTAGATTTTTTTTTTCATTGCCCATCGGGGGTTTTTATGGATAGAAAATTGTTGGTTTTTGTGGTTCGTTGTACTATCTGGAATGTCTACAAATTTTTGCTGCTAATCGTTTGGTGGTGTGTGAGTGGACCTACGGCTTTGGCTGGGAGATGACTTTGCAGTTAGGCTAGGAGCTTGGTCAGGCTGGGGAGGAAAGATGGCGGCCACTTTAGATTTGCCGCCCAGCTCCGCTGACGGTTAGTTGCTTGTGCTAAGAATAAACGAGTGAGACAAGATGGATAGCGGGACAGGCAGAGGCAGTTGTATGCGCTGCATCAGCTAAATGTTTACAATGAGCTTATTGGAGGCTCGTTAGGAGCTTTGTATGAATTAGGGTATCGTGAGGTGGAGAAACAGGATGGTCCTGTGTTATGTTAAAAGAGGCTAATCGAAAATGGGAGGGAGGAAACTTAGGCACAGGGTTCAAAATGGCGATTTTGACTTTGCGGCATTGCTCAGCATGGCTGCCTGCTTTGTTAGTGTCCAAAATGGCGGACACAGTTTTGCCGCAGTGTTCAAGTGGCGGGAAGGCCACATCATGGTGGTGTCTTTGTTCTAGTGCGCAGCATGGCGGTGGAAATATTCTGTTACATGGCAAAAGATGGCGGCTGAAGTACTTGCCGCAGTGTAAAATATGGCGGGCTTTTGTGTTTGCCTTGTGCATTTCCTGACAGGTTTTGCCGCAGGGACAATATGGCAGACCTTGTCATGTGGATATCATGGCAGTTCGTCACGTGGACGTCATGGCGGGGGGTTTTTGCCCGGTACATTCTTGGCGGGCTTTGCACCAGGTGGGCCTGCCGCATTGTTAAAGATGGCGGGGTTTGCCGCGTTTGCCGGGTTTGCCGCGTTTGCCGCGAAAAGTGGGAGAAAGGTGGGGTGGACAGTGTTGGATTGCCGCACGACCCACCCAATCAGAAGGGGTGGTAGAATTGGGAACAACCAATTAGTAGAGGATGGAATTAGACTATGAGTTAGTGTAGCACTGCACTGTGGTCTTTATTCAGCCAGTCAGGTGGAGGAAGCAGAGAGGCCACGTCTCTACGTCGGCTCCCAGTGGGTGGTAACCAAGGTCTTTCCAAGGACATTTGGCCTTTCCACCTCCCTCCCCTCTCACTTGCTCCCTCCCCTCCGGCATTGACTCTTGCAGTGCTGGATAGCTGGCTGTGCGGGCTGAACCTCACCCCATTCCTCTGCGTTGCTGCCGTGGCCTCAGGCTAGTCTACTCCCCTCTGGCTTCTGCTCTTCCGCACTGTGGCCAGGGGCAGTGCTCCATGCCTGCCAAGTATGAATATGGCGGTGAGTCGTGGCCAAGACCAGAATGGATCGCAGATGATCGTTGGCCAACAGGTGGCAGAAGAGGAATCCCTGTCTGCCTCAAGAGGAACACCTACCCCGTGGCTAATGCTGGGGTCGGATTTTGATTTCTATTTCTTGGATGTCAGTCATATATAGTTTGATTATGTGGTTTGCTAGTGTTCGATTTAAGCCTTAAGTGACTATATGGAAATGTATTTAGGGGCTTTATTTGTAGAATTCGTTTCAATTACACTTAATGAGTTTTCACTTTTGGGTCCCTTAAAATTTCTTAAAGTTTCCAATTTCTTTTTTATAAATTGTTTAAACTTTTTTTTTGGCTTTAGATATTCAAAGTAAAATGATTTGGCACTTAAAACATTTTTACTAACTTTTTTACTTTGAAATTGACTGAATAAACTACTTCCCTTCGGATTTTTGAAGAGTCTTATAGCACAGAAATAGTTAATTGAAAATTTAACTGTGAGACCCTATGTAAATAGGAATATTTGAAGGTCCCCTCTGGTCCAGGCCTTGCTTTGTTCCCATCCTTCATGCTGCACTAATTGATCACATACCTATCAAGCAGAAAACTTTAATTGCTGTGGACTCGTTTCCTCTATTGAAACTTATTATATTGGAATATTAATGCCCACAGTTTCAGTTTTCTATGGTTCCCTGCCTACACGGCCCGCAGCCCTTACAACGTCCCTACCCCAGCCCTCCCCCCAGCCCCAGCCCCAGCCCCTGCCCCTGCCCCAGCCCCAGCCCCAGCCCCAGCCCCTGCCCCGGCCCAGCCCCAGCCCCTGCCCCGGCCCCAGGCCCAGCTCCAGCCCCAGCCCCAGCCCCAACCCCAACCCCAGCCCCAGCTCCCAGCTCCCAGCTTCCCCCAGCCCTGCTTCTATCTAAAGCAATTTGCATTGGTTCAGTGCTAAAAATAAGTTGGCCATTGCTCATCCATTAGACTAGGTTACCCTATCTGCCTCTAGCCTTGCTGGTCTTCAGTGCTGACTACCTGAGTCATTTTCAATTGATGTACACAATCCCGTTTGTCCATTGTCCCATGATAGAACAGACTCTGTGCACCATTTGTGTTAATGTTAGGAAATGTTAATTAATCCAGAGTTTCATATCAGACAGTTATTGCCCATAATTCTAGTTACTCAACATCTTCTCAATCTACTGCCCTTAAGGAAGGGAGAAAACATTCCTTTGTCATTGCTGCAGTAATCACAGTCACAATTTTCTGGGCAGTGCTCATATACTGTGCTGACCACCTAAACTCTTTGTACTGAGTGGAATTCTCATTGTTGATAATTCTGCCCATTGGATTAGATCCCAGTCCAAAACCCTTTTACATTCAGCAGGGGGCACAGGAAACCCAAGCCCTGTTCAACAGTAAACGGGCTCAGTCCCACTTGTCATAACCTTGTCCATTAAACAAAGGCACCCTACTTTTTTGCCTAGCTTCTGGGGAGTCCTGCTGTTCTTGGACAATTAAAGTACCAAATTGTTATTGTACATTGTCTTGCTCATTAATCAACAACCCTCCATCCTCTTTGAATTGCTACTAGGCAGTACTGGCTACCTGAGACCATGTTCCTTGAATTATTGAGTAGAACCCTAGTTGTCCGTATCCCTGTTCCTTATACAAGTAACAGCTTCTTTGCACTATAGTAGAGGTGCTCACCCTTAAAGCTCTTTACTTTGGAATATTAATGGATACAATCATTATTGTTCATGGACCTGCCTAACAGATAAGACCCACCCATGCTCTCTCCATTGCTCCTGGGTAGTACTTAGCACCTTGCATAGTATGTAAAATCCTCATTGCTCATGGTCCCACCCATTAGTCTAGGATATTCCTTACCTCTGTGCCATTACTTCGGAGGTGTTCTGATTACCCAAGTTCCCTTCTCTTAAAGTTGATGTGCATAATTGCATATATTCATGGTCCTGTGTATTAAAAAAATGGGATCTCACCCCATCCCACCCTCTGGGATATTGCTAACAAGTGCATAATATTAAAAAACTCAGCTCTTGGACAGTTAATTTGCACAGTTGCAGTTGTCTAAAGTCTTGTCTATTTGAAAGAGCCACTGTATCCCATTTGTATGCTATAATGTGGGCCGATCACTCAAGGACCCTTCTCTTTAATTGAAAATGTCCATAATTGCATTTATCCATGTCCTGGGAAGAAGCCATACCCACTCCCTTTGTACTCCATCCAGGGGCCTTTACTACTCAAGAACTCTGCACTAGGACAGTTTATACACATAATCCTAATTGATTAAAACTGAGCCTTTTGTATCAGGAACCCTGCACCATCTTTACTTTACATCTGAAAGGTGCAAATCACCTAAGGACCTTGTCCTGAAATTGTTCATGTGCAAAATTGATATCCCCAATATCTCTTGTTAAAACAGGGTCCCATCCCCACCTAACTCCTTTTGCATTACTGTAGAGGGCACTTAGGACAGTTAATGTGCTCCTTTACAGCTGTGGTCCCTTCTGTTAGTCTAGGATCCCATCCCCTTCACTTACTTTGCATTATTGCAGAGGGTACCTGAGACTATTAATGTACTTAATTGCAGGTAAAGTCCTTTCCCTTAGTCCAAGATCCCATCCACTACTACTCACTTTGCATTACCACAGGATACAAGGGACTGCTAATGGGCTTAAATGCAGTTACAGTCCCTTATGTTAGCCTAGGATCTCATCCCCACCTAACTCCATTTGCATTATTGCAGAGGGTACTTGGGACTGTTAATGTGCTTCATTTGCAGTTACAGTCCCTTTTGTTAGTCTAGGATCCCATCCTCACCTACTCCCTTTGCATTACCACAGAGAGTACATGGGACTGTTAAGTGCTTAAATTCAGATATTGTCCTTTATGTTAGTGCATGGTTTCATCTTTTTCCAACTCCCTTGGCATTACCAGAGAGTACTGGGGACTGTTAGAGCTTAAGTGCAGATACTATCCCTCATGTTAGTGTAGGGTTCCACCCACTCCACTCCCTTTGCGTTACAGCAGAGGCTATGTAGGACCTTTAAGGTGCTTAATTGCAGATGTGGTCCATTCCGTTTGTCTAGGATCCCATCTCCTCCTATCCCTTTGCATTACTGCAGAGGACACTTGGGACTGTTAATGGGCTGATTGCATCTGTGGTCCTTTCTGTTAGTCTAGGATCCCGTGCCCTCCAACTCCCTTCGTATTACACAGGAAATACTTGGGACTGTTAATGGGCTTAATTGCACCTACAGTCCCTTTTGTTAGTAGGATCCTATGCCTTCCAACACCCTTTGCATACAGAGAGGATATCTGGGACTGTTAATGAGCATAATAGCAGCTACAGTCTGTTCTGTTCATCTAGGATCCCGTGGCCTCCAACTCCTTTTTGCCTTACAGGGTGGTACTTGGGACAGAAAGACAGAAACATACTTAATTGCGTCTGTAGTCCCCTCTGTTAGTCTAGGATTCCATGCCCTCTAACTCCCTTTGCATTACACATGGGGTTCTTGGGACTGTTAATATGCTCAACTGCAGCTACAGTCCCTTCTGTTTGTCTAGGATCTCATGCTCTCTAACTCCTCTTGTATTACTAGGTGGTATTTGGGACAGAAAGGTGCTTAATTGCATCTGTGGTCCCTTCAGTAGTCTGGGATCCCATGCCCTCCAACTCCCTTTATGTTACGGGGTACTTGGGACTGTAAATGTGCTTAATTGCACCCACACCCTTGTGTTAGACTAGGATCTTATGTCCTTCAATTGCCTTTACATATAGCAGGAGGTACCTGGGACTCTTAATGTGCTCAATTGCAGTTATAGTCTCGCTGTTAGTCTAACAACCCATGTCCTCCAACTCCCTTGCCTTACTGGCTGGTATTTGACACAAAGGTGCTTCACTGCATCTGTGGTCCCTTTTGTTTGTTTGGAATCCCATGCCTTCCAAACCCTTGGCATTACATGCGGGGTACTTGGGACTGTTAGTATGCTCAATTGCACCTGCAGTCCTTTCTGTTTGTCTAGGATCCCATGCCCAGCAAATCCTTTTGCATTACGCAGGGCGTCCTTGGGAGTCTTAAAGTGCTCAGCTGTAGCTACAGCCCCTTCTGTGCTTCTAGTATCTGATGTCCTCCAACTCCCTTTGCATTACACAGGGGACATTTGGGACAGAAAGGTGCTTGCTTAATTGCCTCTGTAGTCCCTTCTGTTAGTCTGGAATCCCATCCCCTCCAACTCCCTTTGCATTACACAAAGGAATACTAGGGACTCATTCCCAAATACCCTGTGGTGCCCTTCAACTCCCTTTGCATTACACAAGAGGTATTTGGGACTGCAAATGTGCTTAACTGCAGCTACAACCTTTTGTTAGTCTTGGATCCCATGCCCTCCCACTCCTTTTGCATTACACAGAGGATACTTAGGACTGTTAAATTGCTCAATTGTAGCTACAGTCCCTTCTGTGCTTCTAGTTTCTGATGCCCTCCAACTCCCTTTGCGTTACACGGGATATTTGGGACAGAAAGGTGCTTAATTGCATCTGTGGTCCCTTCTGCTAGTCTGGGATCTCATTCTCTCCCACTCCCTTAGCATTACACACGGGAGACTCGGGACTGTTAATGTGCTGTACTGCAGTTACAGTCCCTTTTATTGGTCTAGAATCCTGTGCCCTCCAACTCCTTTGGCATTACTGGTTGGTTTTTGTGACAGAAGGTGCTTAATTGCATCTGTGGTCCCTTCTGTTAGTATGAGAGCCCATGCCCTTGAACTCCCTTTACATACACCTGAGGTACTTGGGAATGTAAATAGCCTAATTGCAGCTACAGTCTTTGCTATTTGTCTAGGATCCCATGCCCTCCAACTCCTTTTGCATTACGTAAGGGATACTTGGGGTTGTTAAAGTGCTCAATTGTAGCTACAGTCCTTTCTGTGCTTCTAGTGTCCAATGCCCTCCACTCCCTTTGCATTACATAGGGGATATTTGGGACAGAAAGGTGCTTAATTGCATCTGTGGTCCCTTCTATTAGTCTGGGATCCCATGCCCTCCACCTCCCTTGACATTACACGCGAGGTACTTGGGACTGTAAATGTGCTAAAATGCAGCCACTCCCTTCTGTTAGTCTAGGATCTCTCATCCTCCAACTCCCTTTGCATACAGCAGAGGGTACCTGGGACTCTTAATGTGCTCAATGGCAGCTACAGTCCCTTCTGTTAGTCTCAGATCCCATGCCCTCCAACTCCCTTTGCATTACACACGGTGTTCTAGGGACTGTTAATGGCCTAATTACAGCTGCAGTCCCTTCTACTTGTCTAGGATCCCATACCCTCTAACTCCTTTTGTGTTACACATGGGGTACTTGGGACTGTTAATAGACTCAATTGCACCTACAATCCTTTCTGTTTGTGTAGGATCCCATGCCCTCCAACTACTTTTGCATTAGACAGGGGGTACTTGGGACTCTTAAAGTGCGCAATTGTAGCCTCAGTCCCTTCTGTGTTTCTAGTGTCCGATGCCCTCCAGCTCCCTTTGCATTACACAGGGGATATTTGGGACATAAAGGTGTTTAACTGCATCTGTGGTCCCTATGTTATTCTGGGGTCTTATGCTTTCCAATTCCCTTAGCGTTACACACAGGATACTTGGGACTCTTAATGTGCTCCATTGCAGCTGCAGTCCCTTCTATTAGTCTAGAATCCTGTGCCCTCCAACATTTTTGCATTACCAGGTGGTATTTGGGACAGAAAGGTGCTTTATTGCATCTGTGGTCCCTTCAGTAGTCTGGGATCCCATGCCCTCCAACTCCCTTTACATTACACAAGAGGTACTTGGGACTGTAAATGTGCTAATTGCAGCTACACCCATCCTTTGGTCTAGGATCTCTCATCCTCCAACTCCCTTTGCATACAGCAGAGGGTACCTGGGACTCTTAATGTGCTCAATGGCAGCTACAGTCTCTTCTGTTAGTCTCAGATCCCATGCCCTCCAACTCCCTTTGCATTACACACGGTGTACTAGGGACTGTTAATGGTCTTAATGGCAGCCACAGTCCCTTCTGTTTGTGTAGGATCCCATGCCCTCCAACTCCCTTTGTATTACGCAAGGGATATTTGGGACAGAAAGGTGCTTGCTTAATTGCATCTGTGGTCCCAAAACAACATATTAGCCTGAGATCCCATGCCCTCCAACTCCCCTTGCATTCCACATAGGTTATTTGGGACTGTTAATGGTCTTAAGGGCAGCCACAGTCCCTTCTGTTAGTCTGGGATCCCATGCCTCCAACTCCCTTTGCATTTCCCTGTGGTATTTGGGTCACAAAGGTGCTTAACTGCCTCCAGGATCCCTTTCTGTTATTCTGGGGTCCCATGCCCTCCAAATTACTTTACATTACACAAGAGGTACTTGGGACTGTAAATGTGCTAATTGCAGCCACACCCATCCTCTGGTCTAGGATCTCTGGTCCTCCAACTCCCTTTGCATACAGCAGAGGGTACCTGGGACTGTTACTGTGCTCAATGGCAGCTACAGTCCCCTCTGTTAGTCTCAGGTCCCGTGCCCTCCAACTCCCTTTGCATTACACACGGTGTACTGGGAACTGTTAATGGTCTTAATGGCAGCTACAGTCCCTTCTGTTTGTGTAGGATCCCATGCCCTCCAACTCCCTTTGCATTTCCCTGTGGTATTTGGGTCAGAAAGGTGCTTAACTGCCTCTAGGATCCCTTTCTGTTATTCTGGGGTCCCATGCCCTCCAAATTACTTTACATTACACAAGAGGTACTTGGGACTATAAATGTGCTAATTGCAGCTACACCCATCCTTTGGTCTAGGATCTCCGGTCCTCCAACTTCCTTTGCATACAGCAGAGGGTACCTGGGACTCCTAATGTGCTCAATGGCAGCTACAGTCCCTTCTGTTAGTCTCAGATCCCATGCCCTCCAACTCCCTTTGCATTACACACCGTGTACTAGGGACTGTTAATTGTCTTAATGGCAGCCACAGTCCCTTCTGTTTGTGTAGGATCCCATGCCCTCCAACTCCTTTTGCATTACGCAGGGGGTCCTTGGGAGTCTTAAAGTGCTCCATTGTAGCTGCAGTCCCTTCTGTGCTTCTAGTGTCCGATGCCCTCCAACTCCCTTTGTATTACACAGGGGATATTTGGGACAGAAAGGTGCTTGCTTAATTGCATCTGTGGTCCCAACAACATATTGGCCTGGGATCCCATGCCCTCCAACTCCACTTGCATTCCGCATAGGTTATTTGGGACTGTTAATGGTCTTAATGGCAGCCACAGTCCCTTCTGTTAGTCTAGGATCCCATGCCCTCCAACTCCCTTTGCATTTCCCTGTGGTATTTGGGTCACAAAGGTGCTTAACTGCCTCTGGGATGCCTTTCTGCTAGTCTGGGGTCCCATGCCCTCCAAATTACTTTACATTACACAAGAGGTACTTGGGACTGCAAATGTGCTAATTGCAGCCACACCCATCCTCTGGTCTAGGATTTCTGGATCTCCAACTCCCTTTGCATACAGCAGAGGGTACCTGGGACTCCTAATGTGCTCAATGGCAGCTACAGTCCCTTCTGTTAGTCTCAGATCCCATGCCCTCCAACTTCCTTTGCATTACACACCGTGTACTAGGGACTGTTAATTGTCTTAATGGCAGCCACAGTCCCTTCTGTTTGTGTAGGATCCCATGCCCTCCAACTCCTTTTGCATTACGCAGGGGGTCCTTGGGAGTCTTAAAGTGCTCCATTGTAGCTGCAGTCCCTTCTGTGCTTCTAGTGTCCGATGCCCTCCAACTCCCTTTGTATTACACAGGGGATATTTGGGACAGAAAGGTGCTTGCTTAATTGCATCTGTGGTCCCAACAACATATTGGCCTGGGATCCCATGCCCTCCAACTCCACTTGCATTCCGCATAGGTTATTTGGGACTGTTAATGGTCTTAATGGCAGCCACAGTCCCTTCTGTTAGTCTAGGATCCCATGCCCTCCAACTCCCTTTGCATTTCCCTGTGGTATTTGGGTCACAAAGGTGCTTAACTGCCTCTGGGATGCCTTTCTGCTAGTCTGGGGTCCCATGCCCTCCAAATTACTTTACATTACACAAGAGGTACTTGGGACTGCAAATGTGCTAATTGCAGCCACACCCATCCTCTGGTCTAGGATTTCTGGATCTCCAACTCCCTTTGCATACAGCAGAGGGTACCTGGGACTCCTAATGTGCTCAATGGCAGCTACAGTCCCTTCTGTTAGTCTCAGATCCCATGCCCTCCAACTTCCTTTGCGTTACACACCGTGTACTAGGGACTGTTAATTGTCTTAATGGCAGCCACAGTCCCTTCTGTTTGTGTAGGATCCCATGCCCTCCAACTCCTTTTGCATTACGCAGGGGGTCCTTGGGAGTCTTAAAGTGCTCCATTGTAGCTGCAGTCCCTTCTGTGCTTCTAGTGTCCGATGCCCTCCAACTCCCTTTGTATTACACAGGGGATATTTGGGACAGAAAGGTGCTTGCTTAATTGCATCGGTGGTCCCAAAACAACATATTAGCCTGGGATCCCATGCCCTCCAACTCCCCTTGCATTCCACATAGGTTATTTGGGACTGTTAATGGTCTTAATGGCAGCCACAGTCCCTTCTGTTAGTCTAGGGTCCCATGCCTTCTAACTCTCTTTGCATACACCAGAGGGTACCTGGGACTCCTAATATGCTTAATTGCAGCTGTGGACTCTTCTGTTTGTCTGGGATCCCACTCCCTCTAACTCCCCTTGCGTTAAGCACAGTGTACTTGGGACTGTTAATGGGCTTAATGCAGCCACAGTCCCTTCTGTTAGTAGGACCCCATGCCTGCCAACTCCCTTTGCTCACAGAAGAGGGTACCTGGGACTCTTAATGTGCTTAAATGCACCTGTGGTCTCTTGTGTTAGTCTGGGATCCCATGCCCTCCAACTCCCATTGCATTATACACGGGGTACTTGGGACTGTTAATGTGCTCTACTGAAACTGCAGTCCCTTCTATTAGTCTAGGATCCTATGCCCTGCAACTCCTTTTGCATTACCGCATGGTATTTGGACAGAAAGGTGCTTAATTGCATCTAGGGTACCTTCTGTTAGTCTGGGATCCCATGCCCTCCAACTCCCTTTACACTACACATGAGGTACTTGGGAGTGTTAACATGGTTAATTGCAGCCAGCATCCCTTCTGTGTGTGTAGTTTCCTATGCTCTCCTATGCTGTTTGGATTACAGCAGCATGTACTTGGTACTGTTAAACTGCTTAATTGGAGGTGTAGTCACTATCGTGGGTTTAGGATTCCCATGACCTTGAGTCACTTTACATTACCTGGGCAGTTTCTTGGATTGTTATGGTGCTTAATTGCAACTGCAGATCCCTTCTGTTACTCGAGGATTCTATCCACTCCCTCTACATTACTTGGGAGGGTTTTGGGTCTTTTAAATAGCTCAATTGCAGCTCTGGTCCCTTCTGCTAGTCTGGGATCCCATGCCCTCCAATTCCCTTCTCATTATCACAGATGGTACTTGGGCCTATTAATGGGCTGAATTGCAGCTGTGGTACTTTCTGTTGGTCTGGGATCCTACACGCTCCAACTCCCTTTGTATTATAGCTGAGCGTGCCTGGGATTATTAACCGGCTAGACTGCAGCTGTTGTCTCTTTTGTTTAGGACCTCACACCCTTCTACTCAGCATTACAGCAGAGGGTATTGGAACTGTTAAATGTTCAATTGCAGCTGTGGTCCCTTCTGTTTTCTAGGATCCCATGTCCTCCACCTACCTTTACATCGCCTGGGAATATATTTGGGATGGTTAAAGTGCTCAATTGCAGCTGTGGTCCCTTCTGCGTATCTAGTTTCCCATGACCTCCTACTGCCTTTACATTACCTGGGAGTGCATCTGGGACTGCTAAAGTGCTTAGCTGCAGTATAGTCCCTTCTGTTAGTCTAGTTTCCCATCCCCTCCCATTCTTTGCATTACAGCAGAGGATACTTGGGACTGTTAAAGTGCTTAATTGCAGCTGTGGTCCCTTTTGTACTCCAGGATCCCATGACCTCCCACTTCCTTTATGTTACTAGGTGGGCATTTGGGACTGTTATGGTGCTTAATTGCATTTGTAGTCCTCCTGTTAGTCTAGGATCCCATTCCTTCCTACGCACTTTGCATTACCACAGAGGGTACTTGGGACTGTTAAGGTTCATCCCATCCTCTCACTCCCTGTTAGTATTACAGCAGAGGGTGCTGAACACCAAAGCTCTTCTTTTGCCCTGTTAATGTGCATAATTGCATTTGTCCCTCTTCCTCTGCAGTAAAGACCTCACTCATTTCCCTTGTATTCAGCAGCGGATGCCCTTTTCTCAAGACCTTTGTACTAGGATAAAGTGAACCATGGTAATTGATTGACCAAAACTATGCCTTTCATTTAAGTCCTCTGTACTCTCTGTTTTACAAGAAGGTGTACCTACTACCTCAGTTACTTTTTTGGGGGACTATTTATGTGCAAAATTCCAATGTTCATGGGCCCCCCTGTTAAACTAATATCCCACCCTATTACATTATAGCAGGGGATGCTAGGGACCCAAAGTCCTTCTCTTGGGACTCTTAATGTGCCTGTGCCCTCCTGATAAGCTAATATCCTGACTTGTTAGTATTATAGCAGGAGGTACTGACCACCTGAAGTCTTTCTTTTGGACAGTCAACGTGCAGAGATGGGGATCCCATCCCCATCACACCTCCTTTGCATCAGGGGTGCTGACCAATCGTGGCTGCTTCTCCTGTACAGTTAATTGTGCATAATTACTGTAATCCCTGCTCCCTTATGTAAGAATAGGATCCCATTTCCTTGCCCCATTTACATTACTGCAGGGTCTTCTGACTAGCCAAGATTCATTTTCTTGGACTGTTACTATGCATACTTATATTTGCTCCTATGCTTGTATACCAGGTAAGGACTCTCCCCATTCTATTTATATTCTAGCAGGAGCTGCCTACTACTAAAGACCTTACACCCTGCTGCAGTTAATGTGCACAATCTTAGTTGTCTTGTACACACTCTCAGTTGTCTACAACTGTGCCTTTTAGATCAGGACACCTGCACTTATTGAAGCAGAGGTTACTGACTACCTTAAAGCCCTTCTCTTGGGAACGTGGATATGTGTAATTACAGTCATCCATGGTCCTTTGAGTTAACTTGGGTCCTTGAGTTTTCACACCCTCTTTGCTTTACTGCATGAGATACTGTGCACTTAAGGCCCCTTTCTCAAACTGTGAATGTGCATAATGATATTTACATTAGGATCCTTCCCCTTCACACTCCCTTTGAAGTACTGCAGGAATTCTGACCTAAGGTCCCATTTCTTGGCCTGTTAATATTCACTATTATATTTGTCTGGGTTCCTGTGCACTAGACAAGGGCAGCTCCTCTCCCCACTTTCCTTTTTTTCCAGCAAGGAGTGCCCTCTCCACAACACTATTACATTTGGACAATCAAGGTGCACAATTTTAATTGACCACACCTATGGACCTTAGACATTAATATGCATAATTGCACATGGCTCATCCCATTTGAATAAGATCTTACTCTCTCAGACCCCTTTTACAGTACAGCAGAGGTACTGACCCCTAAGGCCTTTTTTCTTGGCCTGTTAACATATGTGTGATTATGTTTGTCTGGATTCCTGTACACTAGACAAGCCTCCCCCCACCCCCCATCCCTGTCTTCCTTTCCCTTTCAGCAGGGGGTGCCTCCTCCATTATACCATAACTTTTGGACAGTCAAGGTGCACAATTGTAATTGATCACAACCGTGCACCTTAGACATTAATGTGCATGACTGCACATGGCTCAGCTCATTTGAATAAGATCCTACGCTTTCAGACCTTTTGTTGTACAGCAGAGGTACTGATCACTAAGGCCTCTTTTAATGGCTTGTTATTGTGCATAATTGGATTAATACATGTTCCTGTACAGTAGATAAGGACACCCCTCTCCCCATTCCCTTTGCCTTTTAGCAGGGCCTGAGCACTACTTTAAGATCCTTATATTAACATGGTACGTGGTTTTAATTTACCACACCGTGTCTGTTGGACGTTAATGTACATAATTGCAATTTAGTTCATCCTACTCTGTTGCCCTTCATTTGCAGTGTACCAGGGTCATTGATCCCTCAATCCCCTTTCTCGATCTGTTAATGTGCATAATTGCATTTGTCTGGGTTCTTGGGCACTAGACAAGGACATGTCCCCCCACCTCCTATGCCTTCCAGCAGGTGGTGCCCACTGCTAAGATCTTTACATTTGAATAGTTACTGTGCAGAATTGTAGTTTTCCACAACCCTATCACTTCCAGGACTATTGTACCTCGTTTGTTCTACTGCAGGGGATACTGTTTTTCCCCAAGGCTCCTTCTAGTGGACAATTAATATACATAATTGAAATTGTCTATTGTCTTCAGGAGACTAAGGTCAAACCCCTTCAGCTTCCCTTTGTAGTACAGCTGATTGTGCTGAGTAACCAAGGCCCTCTTCTTTTGGACTGATAATACGTGCAATTGCATTTTTTCCTATTCTTTGCACTAGATAGGGACCCCACCTACTTCCTTAGCATTTTCAGCAGGCAGTGCCCACTACTTAAGACTCTTTCACTTGGAAAGTTCATGTGCACAAGTGCAATTTTCCAAGCATGTCTTATTCCAGACCCCTGGACCCTCTTTGCTTTAGAGCAAGGAGATGCTATTCACTTAATGCCCTTTCTTTTGGACTTTAATGTGCATAATTGCAATTGTCCATCTCTTCTGCTGGACTAAGATTGCAACCCTCCATACCTCCTTTGCAGCAGGGGCATGTTAACCATGAATAAGTTCTTCTCTTGAGATTATTAGTGTTCATAATTGTACTTGTCTGTGGACCTGTGCAGTAGAAAGGATGCTCTATGTCCCTAGCGTTGCCTTTAGATTGCTGCTGAGGAGTGCTAACTATCATGACCTCAGCTCTTGGACACTTAATATGCGCCCAATAACAATTATCAAAAGTACTTGTCATTAGATATGACCCCTGAATCCTCTTTGTATACATCAGGGGTACTGACTAAGGCCCATTTATTGGACTGTTAATGTGAATTTTTGCAATTATCTGTGCCTCCTTCCATTAGAGTAGGAAATCATTCCCTTACACCCCCTTTGCATTAATGCAGGGGCTGCTGACCACACAAAACCTCTGGGACTGTTAATGGGCATAATGGCAATTAGCAATGGAATTTCCCTTCCTGGCCTTGTTAGACAAGCACTCCCAGCTCCAATTTCCTGTGGCATAATAGGGTATAAACATTGCAGTGCGCCATGAACCAGTCCGTCAAACAGCGACCCATACTCCCACTCCTTTTGCATTGCTCTAGTGTATAAAATTCCAAATAGTCATGGTCTTAACTGTTATCTTCCCTTCTCCCACCCCTTGCCTGCCCTTGGACCCTCCTTATGGACTATTAATGCTCACAATTTTAGCTGTCCATGTATCCAGCCATTAAATAAGACCTTACTCCCTCACCCTGTCCCCCCTTCACCCCTTGCCCCTTTTTACATTGTTGCTGGGGAATGTTACCTGGGCTAGGCCCTTTCTCTTGGACTTAAAACGTTAACAATCCCAGATGTCATTGGTTTACCCACTTTGTACTGCTGTAATGCCTCAGTTACACTTTCCTTGATCCTGCCCATAAGACATGGACCCCTCTACTTCCTTCTTTGCATTGCTTATGAGTAGTGCTGACTACCCAAAGCCCCTTTGGTGTTATTAATTAACACAGTACTGATTGTCCCATTTTTCAGTCCATCAGCCCAAGATCTCCCTATGACCTGGATGTTGTATGTTTGTGCAGTGTTGACTACCAAAAGCAGGCCTGAACTAGGTGGATGGGCCTTCACTCCTTTCCCTGCATTTGTTAATGATCCCAATTCCAATTATTGTCACATTCTGGGGACAGGAACCTTCCCTGCCCACCTCTGTTACTGACTTACTGGGCAAAAGGCTCAAGGCAGGTCAGGCCCAAGGAGCTGGACTGCCGCCCTTTAGTTTGGATTTTCAATATACATAAGTATTAGTTGAAAATTTTCTCCCCAGGAACGAAGGTTAGCACTCTCTGCATTCTTCCTTCCAGAGCAGATTGCGCAGCTAAGAATCTCTCCTCTTGTATATTGCTATTGTACAGTGCCAATTGCCAGGATACAACCAAAAAGTTGCTGTTAATTTTTTATTTTTTAAGAAAGACATCTGGTTTACAAGGTGGAATTGATAACCTGGTCATTAAATTTTTGAAGTCTAAAAACCCATTTATACTATGTACCTGATGACCAGTGTCTCTCATTTTAGTAAGGGTGGTGGGTGTGTGGATGGACCACTGTGACTCTTGCTATTTTGGTGTTACCAAAGGAGTTCTAGAGTGGAACTCTTAAGACCAGTATCTTTGGGCTCTACCACCATTTTAAAACCATTCCTTGTTTGGGCTTTACCACCATTCACTCTTAGAAAAACTACCTAAACGTTCTAGTCCTTAAATTTCTTCATGTGGAGCACCAACCATCCCCTACTTATTTCAAGAAGATTGCCGTAAAAGGATGAAATGAGAGAACGTATGCTGAGGTGCTTTTGAAAACCACAGGTCACGTTATAATCTATTATATAAAATGCACCTTGCTTAATTCTGCTCATTTAAAGTAGCCTGAAGCACCACACTGAAGTGAGGACTTAGAAATGATGGGACTAGTTTCCCTGTTTTATATTAAAAGAAAAATAAGCCAATATCTAATTATTCTTCTGGATACAAATTTCAACAGTCAGATAGCTGCCTGGTAAAAATGAATACTATCCCAGCCTCTAGTGTACAGGGTGTTTGGTGGCAGACAAGTATTTAATATGGAACTGCTGAAGCAAATAACTAGTCATCACAACAGCAGTTCTTTGTAATCACTGAAAAAGAATACTATTCCTCCATTGGCCCAGCTCAGGGTACAGTTTGCACTTCTAGCTCCTTGGACAGCTGTAAGAAGAGTCTCTGGCTCTTTAGAATTCTGTAAGTACTACTTTGTAGCTACTAAGTAATCTTTTCCCTGTTCTATTTTCTGTCTCTCAGATGTTACCCATAGAAAAGTCAGAGGGGCCTATAAGTCTCCTTTCCTGTTCCCACCTCATCTGCAATGTATATATATGTGTATTTCACCATATGAGTTAACCAACAGAATTATAGAATTAATATTGTGTACCTGGCCCTATACTAGGTCACACTGAAGTGAGGGGTGGAAATGATATAGTCCTATATAATCTCATCCCTGAGATGGCTGTATTGTTGAGGAGCTAATATAAGCACACTTTAAATAACTAGGAAATGATAAGCAAGTGCTATCTTATGTGTATTATAAGTTACAGAGTTTTAAGAAGAGAGCCCATTTGGGTTTGAAATTGATTGGATAAAGTTAAAGGAGGTGGGTTTACTTTTTCTCTTTGGTTCAGGATATGATTAATATTGCAGCCATCTGGGTAGTCCAGTTGGTTTATTTTAACGTCATTTGGTTTTACCTCTTGGCGGCATAGCAAGGGATAAAGCATAGCCATTGTGTTTGGCTATATGCTAAGGCTAGCAAATTGTCAATTGTTAAATCTCATTATAAACTTGAGCTTTTTGAAGTTCAAGTATTGGGGGTATAAATATGATTAGTTTGTTCTTTGTACCTTTTTGTTCTGTCTCTGCCGAAGAACAGATGAGAGTAGTGATGCCTTTTTAGTTTGAGATATTTGTGGAACCTATTTGGCAAGAGGGCAATGGAGAAGTCTAAGTTTTATAAGAAAACCCATTACCTTGCTTACTTTGATGAAGTTGAAATACCTTCTTCCCCTTTGTCTTTTTCAACAAGTACCTTGGTAAGCTAAAAAGCTTAGACTCTCCAATGTAAAACAAACACAAAGGTCCAGCTGAAAAAATGTTAACATCAAATTTGAAACATTTTTTGTGCACATCCCTGCATCTTAGCAGGAGCAAGAGGAACCATATTAATGAGCTGGGCTTTTCTCTTACTGCCCATTTTAGTTAAATCCATAATTCCTCACAGTTTGTTCCTCCTTCCCCCCATTGCCTAAAGACATTATTTGCCTGACTAACTGGGGTAACAAACAAATGGTCCTGAGCCTTCTTGGAAACATGGTCTATGCCATTGTTTCTCAAACTGAAGTAATCTGTCAGGATGAAACATCTTTTAAAGGAAAAGAATTTTTTGAGATCCTAAAGAATATATGTTTTGAGGAATAATGACTTAAGAAAGTTATTTGAAATGTAAACATGATTTCTAATTTCAAGATATGTTTGTCAAAGATATACAGTGTTTTATATATAATATATGTAGGACTTGGGGATCCATAAGAATATATCCACAAACCCCCAGGGTTCTTATCACCCCAATTTGAGAAACACTGGTCTACGCTTTATGAAATCTTTTATCGCTACTAATCAAATTATCGTTCAGTACTAACATACAACTATAACTGTTTACTGGAATTTGTTTTAAAGGGATGAATTCTCAGCCGGTTCTGTACCCCCACTTGAGGAAGGATGGACCAATTTTAGGTGGACTGAAGCCTGCACTAGACAGCATCCAAAGGTGAATCTTGGAGTTGTATTTCAATTCATTGCTTGAAATAAAATCTCTAGCAGTTGTAAAAAGGGATGCTTTGGAAACGTGGGCATCTTCAAAATTGGGATAATCCTTGTGTCAATAAATAGTTATTGGGCCAGGCACTGGAGTCGATAGCAAAACCAAAGACATGATTCCTGTCAAGGAATTTGCTATATGATGGAAGATGCAGAAATGAACGAATCATTATGGTGTTGGGCAATACCATCAAAACGTTGGGACATTCTGTGGGGCATAGAGGAAGAAGAGTAAGGGAAACGTTCTTACTGAGCAAAGTGATGGCAAGGTGTGCCTAGGCAGCACCTTGGTCACTTGGCTCAGGGGATGTGTAAGCCAAGGGCTTACAGGCAGTACTCCAATATTCCTTGCTTTTTGCAAGTGCATTTTAAAGAAGCCCATGTTCTTTTAGACGGAGTGAATCACTATTCTTTTTCATGGGTTTGGGGGCAGAAGGAGATACTGGCAAAATTATGAAAAAGTTCTGAATTGGGAGTAGGAACACCTAGCCTTTGGACCTGGCTCTAACCTTGGATCAAATCACCATGAATCACAACTTCAGTGTCTAGGGACTGCTGATGAATTAAGACAAGGACTTGAATTGAATACCTCAACCCCTGAAAATGACATTTTGTCATTTGGAAAATTTTCAATGGATCAAAAAGGAAAGCAGTTAAAATTCTTTGGGCATTTCTCTAAATGGTTATTGTGATTTCTAACTTTCCTCCTTATAGAACCTTAATATATAGATTGGAGGAAATTTTCTGACCCTGGTTTTGTGTATTTTTTCCCATACCCTTCTTCAGCTTTTCTACCTATCTTTCTGTAACCTATATACACATTTCTCTAACCACCTCCCTAAATTATAGAAGATCATAAGACCTAGAGCTGTTATGATTAAGCATTCATAATTTCTTTTCAGGGTTTCTGAGCCCTGGATATCAAATGTATACCTGAATAGGAGTTTGTGACTTGAAGTAAAGAATTAAAAGTTCAGGGCCGGCTCCGTGGCCGAGTGGTTAAGTTAGCACGCTCCGCTGCGGTGGCCCAGGGTTCGGATCCTGGGCGCAGACATGGCACTGCTTGTCAGGCCACGTTGAGGCAGCGTCCCACATCCCACAACTAGAAGGACCTGCAACTAAGATATACAACTATGTACTGGGGGGTTTGGGGAGATAAAGCAGAAAAAAAAAAAAAGATTGGCAACAGTTGTTAGCTCAGGTGCCAATCTTTAAAAAAAAAAAAAAGAATTAAAAGTTCATCTGTGGTGGCTGCTAAATTATTCTTATTTGTGAAAGTGTCCTGGGAAAGTTTTCGCCAGCTCAAAGAGAAGCCAACTGATTATCTGAAGTGAGCTGTTTCCCCAAACTTTATAATCTTGGATGGCAAAGAGCACTGACGTGTATGGTTAAACAGAGCTAATACCTTCATCTGCCTCTAGTCTTAGAAACTGGATTGGAAAAAAACTTGATTTTCCCACTACCATATTTTTAGTTACAGACAAGTAACATTTAACAGTGGTTTCCTTCAAAATCTAACTCAAGTTGGATCTCAAGTATTTGTTTAAGACTTAACTGACCTGCTGAATTTAACAAGTTAAACTTCAGTGGCCATGCACAGTTATATATTGTTGTATAGGTGCCATTGAGTTAACTATGTTAATGGTGTTTCAGGAAGGAGTGGAGTAAATATGTATAAATATGTATGAACTGCCATGTTGAACCAGAAGCCTGTATTTGGGATGAAGAATCTAATCTTAGGTTAAACAAGGATGGGGAAGGATGTTGCCAAGAGATTTTGAAGCCTGTTCTGCTCATATTGAGAACATCACAGAACTCCAGTTTGGTTTTACTGGACATGTTATCTAGAGAATAGAGTTGAATAAGTGATCTTTCACATACTACTGTTAGAGTTTGTTTGATACTGGCATAAAGGTCCTTATGGTAATTTCTGATCAAGCCATACTTGGTGCTTTCCACACCATACCATACCATATATAGTGTTTTCAAGATTGCAAACCTGGCTTAGACCTGCTTCAGTGAGCTCCTATCCTACAGTAAAGGCAGCTAGCCAATTATTAAAAATGGTCAAGGCACTCGTACCTCCAGGCAGTAGTAGCAATTGCTCTGCTACCTTGTATCTTGAAGTATTTTCAGCAAGAGGATGACCTTTAGGCCACAAATTTAGTCAGCTTTTAATAAGGTGGGTATTGGTTTCACCCATATTTTCATTTAGTTCTTTTCTACACTAGCTTAATCATTCTGTGATAGTGCCAGTGCTCGCCTTACAGGACGTTAGGGAGATCAAACAGGCTAGAGAGAAGAGACAGGAGACACCTATAGCTGATGCTTCAGGTTAATACTTCCTAGTTTTTTTCTTGTTGAGGTTTTCTCAACAATTATATATCCCGCTGAACCCTGTCTTTCTTCTTCAGGACATTCAAGCATGTGAGACCTGAGGACTGCAGGCAGCTCTAAGAAGCTCCACATTCATCAGATCTTTCCTTCGGAGAATCTGGATAAGCTCCAACTGGTCTTAAGAGGATGGCTTGCAGGCCACCTGGAGAAAAAGGTAGTTTGGGGTGCTCGTTCTTGTGGGAATTCTGTCTTTGGCTTTAAGGGCTTTTAACTTCCTGCAGCTCTCCTTTTTAAAACAGAACATGAGCTAGTTCTTATCAATTCCTACACAGGTTTTTTTTTTGGCATATACACATACATTTTAACTTTCAAGAATGAGTTTCATCTATTATTTCATTTATCCCTAAGAGCTAGGTTACAGTGAAGTCTGTAAGGGCAAGCATCTTGATCCCCATTTCATAAATGAAGAATGAGAGATGCAAAACAATAAATTACTTTCTTTCATATCTCATACCTACTTAGCAGGAGATAGAGAATGAACCTATGCCTTCTGTTTAGTAGGCCTTGAAATTATTTCCACCTTCCTTTGGGAGACTGGTGGTAAGTGCTGAGTAGTACCAACTTATTTGTGTCATAGCCTTGTTTTGGCAGGCTTAATTCCACTGTCACTGTCATTCTCTTGTTTTAAGAAGTTGAGGGTTTGTTAATTTGAAAAACTATGAAATTGCTAAAAGGTAGAATAACAGAGACCCAAGGGCCTGTGTAACTAGATCCCTAGCTTTCTGTACCTTGTTTTTCCTTTTGCATAGATTTGCTTAGCTGTTGTGATAACTGGGGTTTTATATGCCTGTAATAAATCTTGACTTCTCTGAATATCCTGGGACTCTCATGGTGTCCCATTTATATAAGCTGTTTAAGAAATGTACCATGTAGGTTGAGTAGAAAACAATTCTGTTTACCTTGGCAGTGCTCCAGCATCTTACTACTTAACGTACAAATTAAAAGAGGAGAATGATATAAAACTAGGCAAGAGAGAGGCACTTTGAGTTAGATTGATCAGTTCTTAAAACTGAGCAATGTGAAGAAGAGTTCTTACAGGACTCAGAGGGTCAGACCACATCGTAGCTTTTCTAAGTAACTTGATGACTCTCTTCGTTGAGAAAGTGTTAGCTTCTCCTTCTGTTTTCTCTTGATTTCTCACCTTCACTATATTTCATGATCAGAACACTCAGACATTAATAATCTGCACTCTAGAGGATTGCTCATCAGTGGACACTGGAAAATAAAGCACAGTGTGGGAATTTTGGTAATTATTCAGCTCTTAATTGCTCTTGGAGATGGGGGGAAATAATAGAAGGAAAGGAGCTGGAATGAATAGAAAAATTTGCATGTTGCTAGGCTTGTAGCTAGAATATGGAGTTCTACACAGTTCCAAATCTCCACCCCTCAATCCATCTGAAGAAAAGGGTAGACATAGTTTAATTTAACCACTAGTTGCTCATTGGGATAGACTTTCCCACTGTATTGCATTTCAGTAATTTAGTTTTCTTTATCTCTTCTCCAGGTCTTCCTCAGAAGAATAGGCTTGTTGCTTTATGGTGTTAGTGACCCATTCCCTTTGACGATCCCTAGGTGGAGATGGGGCATGAGGATCCTCCAGGGGAAAGGCTCACTACCACTGGGCAACAAGCCTAGGCCAGGAGGTTCTATCAAGATTCTTTCCTGGGCCCAGGTAGGAAGATGAAGTCTCAAGACAGCTACCACACATCAGAGGTGGGTAAGCTGTCCCTAAAAGCATAATAAGTGGTCTTTAATTTTTTTTATGTGAGTCACCACCACAGCATGGCCACTGACCAGTGGTGTAGTTCCATACCTGGGAACTGAACCTGGGCCACTGAAGTGGAGCACACTGAACTTAACCACTGGGCTATGGGGCTGGCCCCAGTAGTCTTTAAGTTTGATCATGTTTTCCAGTATACATTTCACTTAGCTTTCAACTGAGATTGTTTTCATCATTATCAACTGTGTCTGCCAGCTCCTAACTAACCGGGGAAGCAACTGGGTATGAGATGGGTGAAAATGATGATGTGAAGAGAGTAGCAGGCTGCATGAGTTAGGATTTTAGGGTGGCACTATAGTATTTGGTGGAGGGTTACAGCTAAATTGTTCTTTCTTTTAGGAGAACATGGACAACAACTGCCACATCTGTGACATTAATCGTGGGCAGATCATCATTCTGGACCCTCTGGTCCACAAAGTCTGCCTTGAGGCCCTGTTGGAGAACTTTGCCAGTCATTTACATACTTCAAGATGCCTTGGGACGTCTGCGGGATAAAACACAAAACAAGTTGTTTAAGAAGATAAATAAGAATTGTATCTTTGTATGCTGTGCTTGCTGATTGATGGAAGCTTCACAGCTACAAATGGGAACCTGACCAGAAATGGTACAAAGTTATCTACCGTCAGGGAGGATCTAAAGAACCAGGACCCTGGATACTCTAGGTCAGTGATGAGAGAGGCTGATTAAGGGGATGTAGGTTGGGAGATGGATGTAACCATTCTGTGTAGTAAGTCCTGATCATACCGGCTTTGTACAGATTAGTATTCATGTAAAGAAATAAGGCTAGATTGATGGTGCTGTTTCCAGTGGGTCACCAAGTGTTAGTAGGCAAGACATTTTCCTATTTATGCCCTAGTTTCCTATTCTGTTGAGTGAGGACGTTGTATTAGTTTTATCTCTAAGGACCTGAAAGCTTCAACTTTGTACATTTCTAAGCTCTGTAGAGAGTGTTTCTACAGCTCATTAATTTGAACCTTCCCCTAAGTCTAGCACGGTACTCAGTTAATACATTTTTATGGCATTTATATGGTTTCCCTCTTGTTTTTTGTAGCTCCTGATTGTTCCCTTCGTATCTGCCGCATCATCCTTCCCAAAAGCAGTGCATAGAGTGAGAAATTTGAATACACCAAAAGATCAACGTGCCTGGCACTCTAGCATTTTAACATAGCAGAATGAAGTAAGTTGTTGATGTTGTAATCCCGTGAGGATCACTTTAGAGCTAATAGGTGTTTGTTGGGGGTTTGTGTGGGATGGGCTATGGTGATCTAACATGGAGGGTGGGGCAAACATGAGATGGGAGGATGATCACTAATCAGTATTATCAACTGAGTTCACTGAAGGAACTCAAAGATATTACGGTCTACATACCAGTTGTGTCACAGAGTAATTTAGTTTCAACTAACCTGTCCTTTATCTTCACTGCCTAGATCCTTTGCCACTCTTAAAGGCCTAAACATATGGAAACCAAGATAAAAAAGAATTTTTGTTTGTTGCTGAGAGAGTGGCCCTTTCTCACCCTCTATTGTGAGAGAATCTATCTGCAGTTAAGATTTAGTGTTAAAGGAAACCCAGTCCCTGAAGCTGCCATTGTAATTGTGAAGGGTGTGAAAATCAAGTCAGTTTTCTAAAGGGATGGGGAAAGGTGAAGCTATATAATGAGGAGATTGATCAGATGCTCTCTAAGGGCTTTTTATTATAATATTCACTCATCTGTGGCATCTCTTTTGGCTCTCTGGAAATCCTTGTAAACAGTTGTAGCAGAATGTTGAGGCACATGTTCTGTGTTTAAATCCTCTGCTACTCATTAGGTGGATGGCCTTTGGCAATTTAGAGTCTCTGTTTAGACTTGTCTGTTTGTGAAGGTTAAATGAAATCATGTATGTACAGTGCTTAGTATAGTGCCTGACATATGGTAAGTAAAAGGTAACCCAAAAAGTTTTATTAGTTCGTGTGACACAATGCAAACGACCACTAAGACTATCAAGTGGCAGGTAGAATTAGCATGTTTTGGTTCTGTGTAAGAAATTCCTAAGGTAAAAGTTTGTAAGTGGAAGAACATCTATGTTGGTGATTGTTATTGTTATAATTATTATTATTGTCAGTAATATAAGTAGTATTGGTAGTAATGATGGCTTATTGTAATTACTAATGCACTTTTTGGTTTTCTTTTGTTGTCTTCTCTTTGTGATGTGCCTGTTGTGCCCCTCGCTGTATCTTGTTTCTTCTACTTCCTACCCTCTTCCTCTGAATGTCTGCCTTTGCTTATCTCTTTCACTCAAAAGTGTGTATTTCTTTGCTTGTCTGTTTCTTCCTTGAACGTCTTTGGTCTTTCTTCTCTATCTAAAGTGTGTCTTACCCATTTCTATAATTCTCTTGTTAGTTTCTTCTCTGTGTATCTTTGTCTCATTGTTTCTTTTGTTGCTAAGAGTGGTCTGTGCCTTGTCTTAGATCTCTCTCTCTTTTCATTTTGTTACTGATTCCCTGTGCTCTCCTAGATCTGGCTCTTCTTTCACTGTTCTTCCCTTTGTGTCTCTGAGTCACATGCTGTGTGCTTTTTGCTCATTACTTGTTATGTCTACCTCTCTTCTTTTTCTCCTTGTGAATTCTGATTGTTTGTCACTTTCTCCCTTTCTTGTTGGTTTGACATTTCACTTTTTTCTGATTCTGGCCTCCTTTCTGCTGTTTCTACTCCTTATCTTGCATTTCTCTTTTCTACATATCCTTTCTGCCTCTCTTGGGCCATTTTCTCTCTTTTTTTCCTGCTTTGTGTGCTTCAGTATCTCTGCTCTTTGTGATTTTCCATTTCAGCATTCGTCTCTCTGTTCTCTTGTTTCTTCTCTGCTTTTTCCCTTCTACTCACCTTTGAATATTTCAGTCTCCTCATGAGTCTGTGTCTCCCCTTCTTTGGTTTCATACAGTCCTCTCGCCTTGCATGTTTATTGTGGCTGTGTATGTGTGCGTGTTTGTGTGTGCTTTTGACAAAGGGGCTTCCTAACCCCTTCCCAGTAGGTGCAGAGTGTCAGCTATCAAAATAAGTACTGCAGCACTGTTCCTTCTGCCACGCTGCCCTGTGAGACAATCCAAGACCAATAGAAGGCCCAAGGGTCAAAACTGAAGGAAAGCTGAAGACCTAAGATGGACAGAAGGGGAAGGCCCATAATGGGTAGAAGGCCCAACGTAGAAGACAGATGGTTTGAGACTTGAGTCCTAAAGACTAAAATGGAAAACCCATGTCCCACGATAGATGGAATCCTCAGGCCTGAGACCGTCAGAAGCCCTGAGAGCCATGATGTGCAGAAGGCGGCCCTTATTGTATAGAAGACCTGGCTGAGTTGGATGGAAGGCTCAAGTTCTGAGTTAGACAGAAGGCTGAAGACCCAGAATATGAGCGCCTGAAGGCCTGAGACCTAAGATACAATGCCTAAGACCTGCGATCAAAAGGCCTTAGCTTGACCACCTAAGACCCAAAGATAGAAGGCCCCAGACAGACTAAAGACCCAAGACGCAAGCCTCTCCAGAGGGACAGAAGGCCCCAGAGAGACATATATATCTCAAGACTAAATCAAGCAGGAAGCTGGAGGCCCATGATCTAAAACCCAGGAAGAATAGAAGCCCCAAGACCAGAGGAATTTCAATGATGAGAACCTGAGGCTCACCTCTTTTCTATTGCTATTCTTCCTATTCTTGGACATTTTCAGTTCTCTCTTTCCAGTTCTCATATCTCCATTTAAGCCCACTTCTTTTGAGATATCATTTTTGATGTTCCTGTTGCCTTAAGGAAACATATCTTTAGATCGGCAGTATTATGCCTGGGCCAATCTTAAGCCAATTTTTAGTCACAGTTTTGAGCCATTTATTAATTTTTTGGTATTTTTTTAAACTTCCATTTCTCTTCATCTCCGCTCCACTTGAAAGAGACATATAGATGACACTGTATTTCAGTCTTCCCTTTTCCTCAGAAGCTCTAGGCTGACGAGAAGAGGAAAATATCAGGCTGTTGGGGGAAAAAACAGTGCCAGGCTATCTAGAGAAAATGTGAAGAGATGCTCCAGGCTAATGAGAAGAATTAGACAAGAAATACACAGATGTCCCAGCCTGCTAAGAAGCACCAACCAGCAACACCTTACTTCTTTGAGCTTGGGTGAGCAGGATTCCTGGGGTTTGGGATTCCTAGTGATGGTTACAAAAAAAGATAATTGGGCCTGGGACAGAGTGAGGCCCCAAGGAGACAGCCTGAACTCCCTGCTCGTAGTAGTGGCCTAATAATTTGGTAGACTTTGCCAACCCTGCCCCTGGGTTTAATACCCACCTCTAGGCTTAAAGGTGAGAGAACTTGGGAATATTTAGCAAGTTTAATCATTTCCTTGATTTTTTCCCCCTTACCATGAGGGAAAAAATTTAAATGATTGAGAATATATATGAAAGCACCAAAAGACACAGAAAAAAGCAAGGTGTTCTCATTAATAGTGTATTGACGGCCATGCACAGCTAACATTTGAAAGTGTACTGTCAATTGTGAAGCGTTATGCAAAGCAGGGCTCATCACACCCTTTTTGTAAAGGGTAAATGTGAGATGGTAAACATTTTAGTTCTTTGTGGGCCATATAGTCTCTGTTGCATCTTTTTACAACCTTTAAAGAGACAAAATTATTCTTAGCTTGCGAACCAAGTGGATTTGGTCTGTGAGCCATAGTTTATCACCATGGATGTAAATGCCAGGGACTGTATACTGAATAATATTAATTTCTTTCTGTTCACCTGTCCCTGTGCTAGGCACTAAGGATGCAGTGATTATTTATGATCACATCCAGGTGACCCGAATAAAAATATGTGAATGTGCCTTGTAAACTACAAAGCATTTAAAAACTTACAAATTTCAGAGTTGATGAATGAATATTGATTACGTAGTATATACATTCTACTGTGCTATGCACTTTGGATACAAAGATTTTAAAAAGTGTAAATAAAGT
This sequence comes from Equus asinus, assembly GCF_041296235.1. NCBI lineage: Eukaryota > Metazoa > Chordata > Mammalia > Perissodactyla > Equidae > Equus > Equus asinus. The sequence goes on along the minus strand of NC_091820.1, from coordinate 58,946,403 downwards.
GCTTTATCAAAAGTATGTAATACTATGCAGATATTAGGAATGAAGTGTTTGATAAGTGAGTAATTCATATATTTGTGGCCATTGTGTTTCTGCTGCTGTGGTGATTTTGAGTAAAAATACAGTATTCTAGGTAGCAGAAAAGAAAACACCTAGAAACTGCTTTTAAACTATAAAATATACTGCAGACACAGGGGATTAAGCTATTGTGATCACTTGTAATGTGCCAGATACTATGCTAGGCACTACAGATGTCAAAAGAAAAAAAAATGTGTTCCCATTATAGAATTAAAAATTTCAGATAAGAAGTATGTATTAAAGTGCTTGGTAAACTAAAGCGCTATATAAATACCAGTGGGCTACATGTTTATGAATGAATGAGTAAATATTAATTGCCTTTTATGTGCCAACTATTGTTTTGGGTACTGTGAAATCCAGGATAATGCTCCCAAGTTAGGAGAAGGAAGTTTTGTCCTATATTATTTAGATGTAAGGAATTAGATATTGTTTATTTTAATTAATCAAGACTTTACTGGTGATGTCAAATTAAATTATTACCAGTATATTTTCCTATGTTACAGGAAAATGTAATGAATGAGATTATACTTTCTAAACTATGAAGTGCTATATAAATGTAAGACATTAGATGTTTTCTCTGTGAATAAAACTTTGTGAGATTGGCATTGTCACCACAAAATTCTCATTGTGTGGTTGACCCATTATGAGAAAGGTAATATAGTTATACAAACTGAGGGTTTAAATATTTGTTAAATGAATGAATTAATATCACTTGCCTAGTATGTGTACTCATTGTTACAGGCACTAAAGATAAACATAAATTTATAATTTTATTGTGCCTACAGCTGAGAATAAAGTATGTTAGCATTTTGTGAACTCAAAAGCACCATACGAAGGTAACTTGATTTTCTCTTTTGGTGCAGAATATGTGGTTTATAAAATCTTATCACAGTTATCATTATACTATGAAAAAAGTCCGAAAAAATTTGAGGAAGTATTGTTAACTATTCAACACTCTGATTATAATATGTAAAGGATTAAATGGCTGATGAATGCAAGGCTGGATGATAACTGTCTATTATGTGCCAATCTCCTTGCTAGGCATCAGAGTGTGAAGATAAACCATCTTTATTGTGTCCTGGGTAGCAGACAATAATGTATAAAATCAATTTATAAGTCTTAAACTACCATACATATATAAGCAATATCTGCTGAATGAACATTAATTATTTACTCTCTCATCCCCAGAGATAGCAACTGGGGATGCAAAAATTTATTAGCATTATTATAGAACTTGCAGCAACAGAAATCTATGTGTAACTTTACAAAACTTACAATTTTATACAGATAAAAGGAATTCACTGTTGGCTTAATGAATGATTACTAATTACTTTCTCAGAACTGCACATAACCTAGAATATAAAAATGATTTTATCCTCATGGGGTGCTCACGGGAGGAAATGAGGTAATAGATGTGAGACCCAGACTAAAAGTTACTTAACCACTGCTAAGCTTATTCAATGATGAAACCATGGGAAAAACAGAATTGTGCAAGGCAGTATGCTAAATGCTGAGCTAGGTGGAAAGATGAAATCCAGGTCAGAAGGCTACTTGCTCCTTGGCCTGAGTGAACAGATGGGATTTTTTTTAAAAAAGCAACATGTTGTGGTTCTCCATCAGTTTTTTAAATGCTGAATGCTGAAGATGGAGGTGAATTAGATCCACCTTGGCCTGGCTTAGAGATGTTAAAGGCATAAAAATAAATGGCTCTGGTTTGCTTTTAGATTAATTTAACAGAGCATCTTTTATGTGGAATACATCATTCTAGGTCCTGAGCATAAGAGAAGTGAAATGGGCCTAGTCTAAAGAGCATTAGATCACAGACCATAGCTGAAGATATGAAAACATGTTTGATTTTTGAGTAAATATTTGAATGCATGTTCTCTGGAAGGTACTATGCTATATGAATTAGTTGAATAGGTTTGGTCCAGAAAAGCCATGGATTTGCCTTGGAAATTAAGAGATAGGATAAAAAAAAGGCATGGTTCTTTCATTATAAAATGAAGACGTTTTTCCTAGTTCTAGAAAGTCCTAACATCACTTGTTTATTGACCCAGTTTGAAGTTAGGAGACTGATAAAAGGGCTCAAGTTTTATCCTTTAATTCATTAGTTTAACGTTTTCCTTTTATTATAGTTAAATGGTTTAAGATGAGAATTAAGATGAAACAACTGGTTTTAAAAGTATTTGCTCATTGGCTTGGCTTAGAGTCAAGAAGCCACTTGAGCAATAAAAAAGATTCTAGATATTCCGTATTTTGTAAAAATGTATTCACTCTGAATAAAGTACTCTTCTTAAGTGCTGAGGAGAATGAAGAGATTTAAAAGACCTAGATGAAAATGCACTTTAAGCTCACTAGCTTATCGTGGAAACAAAAGAAGAAATTTAATAAGAGACTACAGTTCTTCATTAGTTGAAAAAACTTAATCATTGAGGAGCAGTGATATTAAGACACTGAGAAGGAATGATTAAATAGATTACCTTCTCTTTGGCATGTTTCGTAGAGTGGGAATAAGAGAGAACTTTTTCTTTATTCATTCTTAGAAACATTGAAGAAGGTGATGCTAAATGAAATAGATGTGGTACAAAAGGCGCTTAATCTGTCTTGGAGATGCAATTAAAACAAAGAACAAATGGAATGAAATTCTCCACTAAGCAGAAGTGTCTGTTTCCAGGCATTGTGTTAATTCCTAGACAGAAAACAAAAAAGATCTTGACTGAAAGACACTTGCTTTTTAATTGGTTTGGAGACTAGAATATAAGAGGGGTTACTGTTCATTCATTTTTTAATTTATTCATTCATTCTACAAGTATATTTGAGTGCCTATTGTGCATAAAGTTCTTTGCTAGGTTCTCAGTTGGCCCCAGAGACATGAAAAAATGAATACTTCCCCAGAGAACTTTTAAAACTTTGCCTTTGGTCTGGTTTCTGGTTAGGGGCATAGCTTAGTCCCAGAATAACATCGTGGGGCTTAATTCCTACTCCATATTTCTTCTACCACTCTGGCCACTACAATAAGCAGGGTTTTCTACTGAGCTTGCTCCTTAAGTTGCAGGAACCCTCCTTATAATAGACACTTCATTCTTCCTAGCCCATCCCTCATGAAAAATAGCTGTGACCAGTGCTGGTCAGAAGGAGGGATAACAAATAATTTCCAAACCCCAGTGTCATTGGTACCAGCCTTGGGAAACCACTCATACTCGAGCCACAAGTGGTTTTGAAACAAATTTACCAGTTTTGTCTATTTTTAATTCTTTACGTTTACATTCTGAAAAGTATACACTACCTAAATAGATCTCTTTGAAGAACAGTCTTCAGATAGTACATGGCAACACTGGTGATGGAGACATGATTTCTCTTTTGCAACAGCTTCTTAACTTACACCTTAGAAATCTCCTCACCATCAAAACCTGCTCAAGAAAGGACTTGTTAGGGTAGGATAATGTCAGTTAATGAAAACACCTTAACAATTTTACTATGCTTACGTTTTAAGAATAATAAAAGTTAGAACTAATTGGCAAAAATTGGAGGAAAAAAATACCAAAAAAACTCCGCTAAATCTAGGCCTAACTGGGTTTTGACCTTTTCTATTTTTAAATCACTCACAGAGGGTGGGATAGGAGGCAGAGTGAAAGAAAAGGTCAAAGCTGTTTCTAAGGGCAGCCTGCCTTGGTTCTGGATTGGTCTTAAGAGCATTACTACCTCCAGATGTAACTTGGGGATTGCTTTTTCTGGTTTAATGCAATTCCAGTTAACTGGTCATTGTTGAGATAAGGACAAATTCCTTTGTCCTCACTCATTTTTGTAAGTTTTGGGGAAACAATTTTTGGCTGAATAGTTATCAACTAAGCCTTGGGTTAGATAATTATGGGATTTATTAATTAAATCAGTGTGACCTCTCTATCATAAGGTTGTCTTAAAGCTGAAGTAAAAATTCACTGCAAAGAAAGAGGACTTTATGGTTCACTGTAATTGATACATACTTTAAAAGCATCTAAACTTTAGTTTACATGGCAAACCAATAATAACATCCATAAGTGCAGAAGGAAATTGATGAATGGCAACAGAATATTGGTGGAGGGAGGAATATTGAGGAGGATTTGGGTGTGATGTTTCTAGATTTTGCTTTGTACATTTTTATTTATGCATGAGAAACATGCAAAATATTAATACTGTTTGGCTTTTGATACATGGCATCAGCTGGACTCAGTAATGCCCCTTTCTCAGGTGGGGTGGGGGGTGCATTATTGGGAAGTGGAAAGGAGAAAGTAACTAAAAGCCTTCCTTTCGCAGTTTCTGGCATCCTAAGACTACCACTACTGATAAAACAAGAATAAGAGAACATGCTATCATCATCTGATTTTTGTGGCATAAATGAAGTTGTGAACCAATCTGCTTTTAAAGGAAATGACTTCGTCTCTACCCTTTGAACTCAAAGGGAACCTATGCCAAAATGCTCCGATAAATGGAAGACACACTGACTTATGAACTGATGTGAAATTCAGAATCTCTGGGCCTTGACGTTTTTTAGCGATTGAAAAATCTTGCTCAAGATGAGTGAACACCCAAAAGCAACTGAGACAAATTGGGGGGTGTGTTGTCTAATGTCAAATAAAATGTACTGTTTTGAAAACTTTGTATTTTGATATAAGTTTTACTTCACTGTCCCTTCCTAATCATAACAGTTACCTAAAAAAAAAATTTGTTTTTCGCTACCTTAATCACCCAGCTTGGGTAAATGATTTGAGATCTCAATTCTTTCTAGCTTCAGTTGCTTTGGTTAGAGATTACCGAGAAGCACAAACCCAATAAATACATGTGAGAAGCAAAAAAACTATTGAGGAACAGGGGTGGGATAGAAGTAGGGCATAAAAAAACTATTAAGTTGTGAGAAGTAGGATATATTCAGGAAGGAAATCACTGTAATTAAAGAAGTTAACAGGTCCAATCCGTGAATAGATGAAGTGATCTTTGGTGTTCCTAGAATTTTGCATGATTAAATAACCAGATATTAGATCGGTGACTTCATAGGCATGTGAGCTAGTGCAGTGTTTATAGGCAGGAGTTTCTACTCCTTTGCTTGCAATTAGGGTGGCAAGTACTATCTTTAGCAGAAAGCCTTAAGCTGCTCTGTGCTAAATATTCAGTACATGTGCTTTTAATATTGATGCCAGTAAATGTGCTTGTAATATTCATGCCTGAAGAACTCTTGCTTTATGTGTTTCAGTCAAATCTTCTTATAAATGAGTAGGGTGTGAGGTGATAAAATTGACCCATATCCTGGTGTGTTACTTCTGAAGAGGAATGGGTCTGGGTAGACTTTGCTTATTTCTTTTTCCCTTCAAGGCTAGTTGTGTGGGACAGGGGAAAGTAGGTGGGAAAACCCAGTGGAGAGGTTAGAAAGTTCCTCATCAAGTTATCCTTGGGTGTAATCCGTGGCTCTGACTTGGTTGGCAGCTCTGATAACCAGGGCCTGACTTCACCAGTCCCCTTGTCATATTTGCTGTGCTTATGCTTAGGTTTGTGGTACCCTTGGTCCTCAACATTCTGATTCTGTGGTGTAATCCTCTAGTAGAGAGGAAATGAAAAGCACCATGTCTTCTGGTTAGTGAAGAAAGGTCAGACATGGCAGTTTTAAAGGGACAGCAGGAGTATTTATAAAATGTCAAACCATTTGATAGTATTTTCCCCGCTTTTGTTCTTTTTATGGGGTAAGGATGGGGTGACCACTGTGCGCCCCTAGTTATGTTTGTTTTGTTCCAGGCCAAGCCATACCCACAGATTACTTTGTGCCTCTTGTCAAGTTACTCTTCTTCCCTTGATCATGAGACGTTTTCCTCCTTTATGTTTCTTTGGAAAAGGCAGTGTTACTGGGACTAGGAGACTTAAGCAATCTTCTATCATTTGCATTTGAAAGTTGTATAGTTTAAATTGGGTCTAAAATTGAGCCAGCCATTCTATTTACTGTGAGTGAATGAGCAGGAAAACTTCTAGTTATAGATGCAACTTCTAAAAAAGATGAAGGGGGCCAGGAAAACCAATTGAAGGACCAATTGAAGTTCCTAGGAATTATACAAAATGACGGACCACCAAGACAGTTACATGGTTGCTAGGCAACCATAAGACTAGGTCTCATACCTTTGACCTCTCAGCCATATTGCTTCCCTGGGCTTGGTAAAGGTGACCTTTTGAGGGGTTCTTACTGCCAGTTGTCCCTGGTTTTGCCACAGTCTTTCTCCCAGCACCAGCATTCCTAATGTTCCATTTACCCACTCGGGTTTCTTTTGCATGTGTACTCTGTTTCAAAATCGTGACTCTTCTCTAGAGTGGTAGAATGAATGCATGCCCTCATGATTTGAATGCACAAGGAAAGATAGGGGGAAAAGGGAACATAAAGTAGGGTGAGAAAAATAGAGATTTGAGCAGCCTTGCAGGTGGGTAACTAAGATAGAACCTGTCACTTTTGGGGGAACGCGGTGAGGAAGCAGTATTTGTGGGTAGGTTGAAAAAACTTTTGTTTCTCTGGAAGAAAAGTACGTGGAGTGGAAGAGGAACGTAACAGGTAAGATGAGCTGTGAGGACCTCACTTTTGTAATTTACAAGAAACGATTAGATATATCCCCCAGGCCTAGAATAAACTTCCACCCCTTTTCCTTTCAGAATTGTTTTAACAGTCAGTCCTTCTGAAAATATCCCAGGAAGACCAACTGCATTATAGTGAGAATAGAGGAAGAGCTGTGGGATCTCCCTATGGCAATGAGCTATTGTGTCCTCCTCCCACTCCCTGGGGACATTTGGCAATAGTGCTTGAGATCGAGAACCTGCTCTTCTATTACTATGCAGATAGTGTCATCTGCATAGCGTGGTGGTTTTACTCCCTCCACTTAAATTCCACTGGATTTTATTTTGTTTTGGTGCACAAGGGAGTTACCCCTGTAATTCTCATTAGAGTAGTTAGAATTGTGTATGTAAATGCTCATAATAAAGATGAAGCATCTGAAGTCCAGAGAACATGACCTGCTCAAAGTCACAATGCAAATACAGCTGAGGTGAACCTAGATCTAAGGTCACTTGATTTCTAAACTAGTGCTTTTCTCACTACATATTCTATAAAGCCTCGTTTCTGAGAAGGAATACATTACCAGCAAAGAGTTTGGCTTATGAGTAGTTTATAGTTGGGAATAGGTCTCCCTAATCATAGCTAACCTCCAGAAGACTACTTCCTGTTATTATGCTTATAGGGAAGTAAAGTCACGGAATATCCCGAGGCAGGGATTATAGTGATTGTGAGAGCAGGCTTAGGAATCATATTACCAGAATTTGTATTTTGTTATTGCCACTTACTGAATATAAAGTCACTAAATCTCAGCTTTTGAGTCCTCATCAGTAAAATGAGGATGGTGATAGTACCTGTCTCTTAGAGTTGTAGTGTGTTTTAAATTAAAAAATGCACGTAAGCACAATTAGTGTTGTCACATAGTAAGCAAATGAATGCTAGATATTGTAATAACTTTAACTATATGGTTGACTACCTTTTGGTGATTCACCCTGGCTCATTATAAATTAATTCCTACTGGGAATGGGGGTTGGAAGACGTGGTGAGCATTTTCCTAAGGAATGGCCCAGAAAGCCCTGGAGAAGCCACTGTTTGCCCACGATCTTCAGGCTATTTTTATGCATGTGCTCATCTTGGACCTGTAGAGAAGAACTTGCCATTTTTTCTCTTTGTAACTACATAGTTCCAAGGGGACAGATTCTATTCAAGTGAGAGAATTGTGAAAAATATGTGAGCCTTCCTATCAATGAGAGGATTTGAAGCTTGGAGGGTTTTTTTTATATCTCCTCTCCATGTGTGAACCACATTTTATCTCGATGCAGGGGACTGCCTAGCAAATCTTATAGATCAATTGGAAAACAAATGCAGTGATATTCAACTCCTTTTGAGAACGAAGCACCTCTAGTTAGAATGAATCTTCCAATTTTAGAATGGGATTGAACCTAGAGTTGAAAGTGAAGGAGTTATGAGGGATTTCCTTTTGGCACTGATAATAAATTTCTAGTCCTGAAGACATGAACAAAAATGGATAGTTAAGGATCCTCTTACAGAGGATCATAATCTTTGCTCTCCCAGACACTAGAGAATCCTGCAAATAATGTCTCCCACTCCACCGAGTGAGGGTGGTTGTGGCTCAAATTGAATTCCTAAAACAAAGCAATCTGAACAGCTTGAAGGAAGATAGGAAAATATTCCATCCATCTCCCTTCTCCCAATTCTGGCCCCAAGCCTCCCCTAGCTCAGAGAGGTAGGGTCTGAAGCAAGCAAAAAACAATTTTTCTTCTATTACTACTAGTCTGCTGAAACTTACCAAAGTACTCTTTGCCCCCTCCACTTTCTCTTTACTCCCTTTTTTATATCCATTTTTGTGACTGTTAGTGTATCACTACAAAACAAGAAGTGGCTGTGAGTAGGCAAGGATTGAAATGTGGAGCTGGCAGTCTGATCTAGAACCTTACTTGCACTTGCTCATGGCTAGAATCTAGTCATTGTACTGCTCCAATCATGGCCTATAGTACTCCCAGGTGCTACTGCCTGAAGAACTGGAGGCCTTGTCTGGCATAGTAGCCCATGGTATTTGGCTTGTGGACATAGGAGGATAGTTGAAACCTGAGTCTGCAGGGAGGTAGTAAGACCAGGAGGGAGAGGCAGTTGTCAGAGTACCTTGGAAGATATCATTTTATAATCCCAAATCTATCTTCTTACTGTCACCCCTTTCTGGCTTGAATAATCATTGGAAAGAATGGATGTTAGCTGGGAATTAAGTTACTCTTGAGCTATAAGAAGTGGTGAGAAGAGAATAGATATGGATTCTAGCTCTCCTCCCAATACAAAGCTGTTGCCTCCAAAGGGAAGAGAATGAAGAAGAATACAGCTGGCACTGACTAAGATGGGTTCAACCACACTCCGATGAAAGAGACTTTCTGTAAAAGCTACTACCTGTTTTTTGATATAGTAACTAGACATCTATTTTTGGGTTCTAGGACAAGGGCTCTGGCCATGGGCAGCTAAGGGCCGAGAAGCAGGACATGAGATATGGGACTTTCTTGAACTATAGCCAAATGGAAATGACCACTGGTTACTGTAAATGGCAGGTTGGCTTTGGAGAGAACCCAGAATAAATAGTAAATCCCATTATTCTCAGCATAACAGAGTCTTCTGGAATTCTACAAGGTTCATAAAAAAATAGCTCCAGTAGCAATAGCCCCATTATGCACAAGGTTGGTTATCAATCGGTTAGATTGGTTACCAGTTCCCAAGGTACAAGAGTCATACCATTAGCTAATCAGAAAAGGCTAAGCAAATGCCAAAAGAGGAGAAAAAGGTCCAACCAACTATGACTTCCCTTCCAAATCTAGTCTGGAATCAGAGGTCCCTTTATTTCTTCCTTTCTACCTCTTGCCCTTTCCCTACTTGTTAAGAGAGTGCAGTGGCCAGAGAAAGTCTGGATATCTACAAATAACCCCTAGATCAAGTAGTGAACAAATACACTGCATGGAAAAAAATAGAATAGTCCCTTCTAGTCAATATCAGGATTATTATGCTAAGTCAGGCACTTGTCCCATCTTATGCCATTCTTAATCAAGTCAGAGACAGTGCTCACCTCCCTCTTTCCAATGCCAATCCTTGCACACCTTTTCTGCCATCAACGTTTTTTTACTTGTCCATCTTTGGAGTAAGACATGCTGGAGGAATGGCCAGTGTTAGAGGAAATAAGCCTGTAAGGCAAGGTGCGGAAGAAGCAGCAGGACTTAGGATAACAAGGCAGAGAAGGACCCTGTAATCAAGCAAGGACTCCCATATCCTCGAGGCCCAAAACAGATGTTAATTTGGTGGGGAAGAGAGTGCCATTTCGTTGCCTCTAGAACCCTTGCCCATATCCTTTCTCAACTTAGTGTTTGCAGCTTTTACCCTGCCAGGTGCTGTCTCTATCCATTTCCTAATAATATCTCTGAAACTCCACGATCTCACTTTTATAGAACTAGATTTATATATAGGAGGAGCTGTATAGTGCCTGTGTGATGTGACTTCCAGGGTACAAGAAGACTTTATTTCTCAAGTCTGTATTTCCCCTTCTTGATAGCTGATGTCTGAAATTCCATTATCCAGAAATGAGTCTTTGGTTCTTCAATATGTGATAAAGCAGGGAAGATGTTTATTTTACTTTTGTACCTGCACAGAACCTAACCACAGTGCCTTGCCAATAGGAGATGCTCAACAAATATCTGTTGAATTAGACTTAAAACTTCAGCACCCTCTAGAAGACATGACTTTCATTCCACACATTAGGCAAGATCAGCTTATACACTACAGTTTCTTTCTCTCAAACCATGGCTTATAGTATTAAATAATCCTGGGGAGTGACGTGAGCATCATGGTGGAGTGAACTTGCCTGGGGCTCCCTCACCTCCAACATACAACAAAAAGGGGCAACCGTACTCCACCAGAGAACATCCTAACAGCACAGAAACTTCTGAGAGACACACCAGCACACACCGGAGGGCGGAGAGGTTGGAGGCCCGGGCGGAGGAGCTGGAAGAGGGTAAGCGAGAACTTCGCTCCCTCCCCTAAAGACTGTGTTCACCACCGCGTGAGGATCCATGAGGGAAGGAATGGGGGTGGGGTCACTCATTCGCGGGATCACCAAGGCCTCCCTAGGGCCCTTGCAGCCTAGAGGCACGTCCTCTAACGGGGCTAAAGCTTTCGCGGGGGGTAATCTCATCTAGCCAACACTCTAGGAGACCAGACAGGAAGAGCTGATTGAGAAAGCCCAGAGTGTACGCAGGAGAAAGCGCCCTTCCCCACACCTGCCCTGTGTCTCGCCGTTCCACTGCCTGGGATCTCGGCTGAAGGTGGAAGGTTCAGAATACATGGCTCTCGACCCCCACCCAGTGGTTATAGGTGGTAACTGCAACCGAATAATATCAGACTGCATAAGACCCGACCTTCCAACATCAGACACTACATCAAATCTCCAGAACAGAAAGAAAACGACAAGCACCTAGAACTCAGTCCTGAGGACGCAGAAATATGTAATCTAAATGACAATGAATGCAAAATAGCTGTCAAAAAACTCAAGGAGGTAAAAGAGAATGTAGAGAAACAAGTCAATGAGTACAGGAGCTACTTCACAAAAGAGACTGAAACTATAAAGAATCAATCAGAAATATTAGAGGTGGCTGGCCCTGTGGCTGAGTGGTTAAGTTCGTGTGCTCTGCTTTGGCAGCCCGGGGTTTCACCGATTCGGATCCTGGGTGTGGACATGGCACCACTCATCAGGCCATGCTGAGGTGGCATCCCACGTGCCACAACTAGAAGGACCCACAACTAAACATACACAAGTATGTGCCAGAGGGCTTTGGAGAGAAAAAAGAAAAAATAAAATCTTTAAGAAAAAAACCCAAAAATATTAGAGATGAAAGACACAATGGAAGAGATAAAACAAAATACCAATTCCCTGAATGCTCAAGTGGATATTATAGAGGAGCATTTCAGCATAATTGAAGATAGACATGTTGAAATGCTCCAGACAGAGGAAGAGAGAGAACTGAGACTAAAAAGAAATAAAGTCTCTGAGAAATGTCCAACTCAATGAGGAAATGCAACATAATAATTATAGGTATTCAAGAAGGAGAAAAGAAGGAGAATGGAGCAGAAAGTGTGTTCAAAGAAATAATAGCAGAGAACTTCCCAAACCTAGAGAAAGCTAGGGAAATCTGTGTGGAAGAGACTTCCAGATTTCCTAGATTTGTCAATGTAAAAAGATCTACTGAAAGGCCTATAGTAGTAAAGTTGGCAAAAACGGATGACAAAATAAGAATGCTAAGGGCATCAAGGTAGAAGAAAATAACCTACAAAGGAACCCCATCAGGCTTTCAGCAGATTTCTCTGCAGAAACCTTACAAGCTAGGAGAGAATGGAACCACATATTCAAATCTTTAAAAGACAAAAATCTTCAGCCAAGAATACTTTATACAGCAAAAATATCCCTCAGATATGAGGGAGAAATAAAAACTTTCCCAGACAAACAAATGCTAAGGAACTTTGTAGACACAAGTTCCTCCCTACAAGAAATACTCAAGAAGGCCCTCATACCTGAAAAAAAAAAGGGGAGAAGGGGGACACAAAACACAGAATAAGGGGATAGGTAGACAGAACCAGAATAAGATAGCAAATATTCAACTATACCATTAAGCTAGAGGGAAAGAAAACACCAGAAACAAAGATAATCCTGTAATTTTAACCACAAACTCACAACACAAGATGAAATAAGATATGAGGAAAACAACTTAGGAGGGGTGGAGAAAAGGGACTGAATCGGTTTAGACTAAGGAAATAAGAGGCCATCAGAAAATGCACTATCTTATACACGAGATTCTGAATACAAACCTCAGGGTAACCACTAAACAAAAAAGCAGAACAGAGACACAAAGAATAAATAAAGAGAAAACAAAGAAACACATCATAAAAAACTACATATCTCAATGGGTAGACCAAAACACACAGGACGAGAAACAAAGGAAATGCAGGAAAACTGGAAAACAAGTGATAGAATGACAGCATTGAGCCCTCGTATATCAATAATCACCCTAAACGTAAATGGAAAGAGATTCCACGCACATGTATTGGAAGAATAAACATAGTTAAAATGTCCATACTACCCAAAGCAATCTACAGATTCAATGCAATCCCAATCAGAATCCCAATGACATTCTTCATGGAAATAGAGCAAAGAATCCTAAAACTCATATGGGGCAACCAAAGACCCCAAATTACTAAAGCAATCCTGAGAAAAAAAAAAACAAAGCTGGAGGTATCACAATCCCTGACTTCAAAACATACTACACAGCTATAGTGATCAGAAAGGCATGGTACTGGTACAGAAACAGGCACACAGATCAATGGAATAGAACTGAAGGCCCAGAAATAAAACTGCACATCTATGGACAGCCAATCTTCGACAAAGGTGCCAAGAACATACAATGGAGAAAAGACAGTGTCTTCAGTAAACGGTGTTGGGAAAACTGGACAGCCACATGCAAAAGAATGAAACTAGGTCATTATCTCATGCCATACACAAAAATAAACTCAAAATGGATCAAAGACTTGAAGATAAGTCCTGAAACCATAAAACTCCTGGAAGATAATATAGGTAGTACACTCTTTGACGTCGAACTTAAAGGATCTTTTTGAATACTATGTCTTCTCAGACAAAGGAAACAAAAGAAAAAACAATCAAGTGAGACCTCATCAGACTAAAGAGCTTCTGCAAGGCAAAAGAAACTAGGATCAAAACAAAAAGGCAATCCACCAACTGGGAGAAAATATTTGTAAATCATATATCTGACAAGGAGTTAATCTCCATAACATATAAGGAACCCAAACAAAAACAACAAAAAAACAAACAGCGTGACCAAAAAATGGGCAGAGGATATGAACAGACGTTTTTCCAAGGAAGATTTACAGATGTCCAATAAACACATGAAAAGATGTTCAAAATCACTAATTATCAGGTAAATGAAACTCAAAACTACACTAAGATACCACCTTATGTCTGTTAAATTGACTATAATCACTAAGACTAAAAATAACAAATATTGGAGAGGGTGTGGAGAAAAGGGAACCCTCATATACTGCTGGTGGGAATGCAAACTGGCGCAGCCGCTATGGAAAACAGTATGCAGATTCCTCAAAAAAACAAAAATAGACCTACCATACGACCCAGCTATCCCACTACTGGGTCTCTACCCAAACAATTTGAAATCAACAATCCAAAGTAACATATGTACCTCCATCATCATTGTAGCACTATTCACAATGGCCAAGACATGGAAGCTATCCAAGTGCCCATTGACTGACTGATGATTGGATAAAGAAGGTGTGTTATATATATACAGTGGACTACTACTCAGCCATAAAAAAGGACAAATTCATCCCATTTGCAATAACATGGAAGGAACTGGAGGGAATTATGCTAAGCGAAATAAGCCAGTCTGAGAAAGACAAACACCAGATGATTTCAGTCATATGTGGAATATAAACAAATACATGGACAGAGAAAACAGTTCGGTGGTTTCCAGGGGAAGGGGGGTGGGGGGTGGGCACAGGGGATGAAGGGGAGCATCTATGTGGCCACAGACAGGAAATAATGTACAACTGAAATCTCACATCAATGTAAACTATTATGAACTCAATAAAAAAAAAAAAAACCAATCCTGGCACTTATTCCTTCTAAGCCTAGTCCCTAGAGACTGCTAGTTGCTCACCAAAATACATTCTCCCCTTTATGCTTAACAAGTGGCTGCCCAGCTAGAATACACTTCCCAGCCTTCTCCTTTGCAGTTTTGTGTATTCAGATGATTGTTAGAACCAATGAAATGTGAGTGGAAGTTACATGTGCCATTTCTGGGCCTGGTTCTTAAGACTTAGGGTATCATTGCCTCTCCACTCTCTTACTTGTTCCCACCAGCTGCAACCCAGACATAAGGGTTATCCACCTTCAACCACACAGATGACCATCATTCCCTATGAGATCGAAATACAATGACTTGGAAAGAAAAAAGAAAAGTCCCTGAATGACTCTTAGAAACAGAGTTGCCCTTCTGACCTGAACTTTTTACATTGGGACTATCATGTAAGAAAGAAATAATATTTCTTTAAGCCACTGAATTGTTGATTCTTATTCTTACAGTAGCACAGTGTTCTTACCATAACTAAAAACAACTGGATGCAGCCCCACAATCTTTCTTTACACAGCATTTCAGGTAGCTACTATTAATAATTTAGAGTCAACATAAAGATATCTTATAATTTTGCCAGAGTTAACACCCACTCTTTGGGTGTGCTGACAGTCCCTAATGAAGACACAAGCCATCAATCTAAAACAAGGGTTGGTCATCACAACCAGATTCCACGTTTATGTGATGTCTGGCTTCATATATCTATAACCTGTCCAACTGGTGGTAGTGTTGGCATTCCCACGGCCAGCTATTTCTTCTATAACTCCATTTACATTTGAGTTGAATTTCACTTCCAGCACTATCACTTTTAGTTTCTTTCTTGAACTTTCATCTTAATTGGCCAATTCTCTCTTTAATTATACATTTTTGTTACATGGGTTTATCACTGAGAAACGGAGAGGCAACATAAACATATGCTTTGCTCTCTGCACATCAACTGAATGGATGCTCAGTGACCAATCACCAAAAGACTGGAAAAAATAATGTCATTGGTCATTGATCTGGATGTACATCTGTTATTTACATAGTTATTTACGTACTGAATAGCTAACAGAAGTTTGTACTTTATTCAATTATGGACAGTCAATATACCATGGTAAATAAAATTTGAACTATGTTGGAGGACTAGTATTACTTAACT
Source organism: Equus asinus (assembly GCF_041296235.1). Lineage (NCBI taxonomy): Eukaryota > Metazoa > Chordata > Mammalia > Perissodactyla > Equidae > Equus > Equus asinus. The sequence continues at coordinate 58,930,892 of NC_091820.1, read as the reverse complement.
AAACCATGGTAACTGAAATCCATGCATTCTGGAACTGTATAATGTGAAAACTACCTGTGTTTTTAGTATTTGCTTTGAATATTGACCATTTTATTATGTATGTGGATATATATGTGAAATTGTGTCTTTTTCTAAACAGTGAAATGTCAATTATAAGCTCTCATATGTTTACTATTTCAAAATAGACCCTCTGTAGAGTATAATAACATGTGGATTTTAATAGATGGCTCTATTTACATTGCCCTAACTGACACACAGTAGATATCTGCTGAATGAAAGAAAAAAGTTTATCTGGCTATTTTAGGCATGCCAAAGCCTGTCTGCAAGGCAGAAGTCTGAGTTTTGTAGATCCAGAAACTCAGTTAACACCAAAACACTCACTGTTTACCAGACCTTCCGGGATTGATTCATTTTATTCAAAATAGCAAGAAAGACATTGAAAAGCCAAATAAACATTTTGAATTGCCTATCAGAAATATGATCGTGAATTGGATGAAAACTGTCATGGTGGGTTTCTAGTATATTCTTTTCCTGATAGGAAACTCAACCTTACTTTTAGTTGATCATTTTGTGGGCTTGAACCAATAACAGGAGTTAGAGGGATTTACCTTCAAAGAGAAAGTGATCTCATGTTCCCATTGACTAGGGCCTCTTCGGAGGCAGTATGTCTAATATTTAAAATAAAATATTCTAGGGCATCATGACCCAATATGATAGCCGCTAGCCATATATGGCTATTGAGTACTTAAATCATGGTTAGTCTAAACTGAGATGTGTTATAAGTGTAAAATACACACTGGATTTATTTAATAAATAGTGTAAAAATATAAATAATTTTTATAGTGATCACATGTTGAAATGATATTACTTGGATATATTGGTTTAAATGAAATATAGTATTAGAATAACAAAACAAAATGAAACAGGGGTTGGAAAGCTATGGCTCACCACCTGTTTTTGTATGGTCCACAAGCTGGGAATGGTTTTCATACTTTGCTTGGAAAAAATAAAAAAGGATAATATTTCATTGCATGTGAAAATTACATGAAATTCACATTTCAGTTTCCATAAATAAAATTTATTTTATTTTATTTTTTTAAAGATTGGCACCTGGGCTAACAACTGTTGCCAATCTTTTTGTTTTTTTTGCTTTTATCTCCCCAAACCCCCCCTGCACACAGTTGTATATCTTAGTTGCACGTCCTTCTAGTTGTGGGATGTGGGACGCCGTCTCAACGTGGCCTGATGAGCAGTGCCATGTCCGTGCCCAGGATCCAAACCCTGGGCCGCCGCAGCAGAGCGCACAAACTTAACCACTTGGCCACGGAGCAGGCCCCAATAAAATTTATTGATAAGTAGCCACGCACATTTGTTTATGTATTGTCGATGGCCGCTTTTATGCTACATGGCACTACTGACTAATTCTGACAGGGGGTATATGGACTGCAAAGCCTATACCAATCATTCTCAACCAGGAGCATTTTTGCCCCATAGGAGATATTTGGCAATATTTGGAAAATTTTTTGGTCGTCACAACTGGGGTTTTGTGCTACTGGCACTTAGTGGGCAGGAGTGAGGGATGCTGCTAAACATTCTACAGTGTACAGGAAAGCCCACCACAACAGAATTATCTGGCCCCAAATTTTAATACTGCTGAGGTTGAGAAACCCTGGCCTAATCTTTTTACTCCCTGGCTCTTTACAGAAAAAGTTTTCCAATCCTTGGTCTACAAACAAATCATTCAGTTTATAGATATGGCAGCAGAGGCATTGTACTGATTTGCTGACTAATGGGTATATGTTACTTTTGAGAATTTAGCTGTGTTATATCCAATATTATATGTCATGAAAATGAGAAAAAGGAGCTCAGATAAGTGGTCAGTTTGTCTGCAAGGTACCTAGTTTAAAACTGAGCCCACAGGGGCTGGCCCCGTGGCCGAGTGGTTAAGTTTGCGCGCTCCGCTGCAGGCGGCCCAGTGTTTTGTTGGTTGGAATTCTGGGCGCAGACATGGCACTGTTCGTCGGACCACGCTGAGGCAGCATCCCACATGCCACAACTAGAAGGACCCACAATGAAGAATATACAACTATGTACCAGGGGGCTTTGGGGAGAAAAAGGGAAAAAAATCTTAAAAAAAAAACCTGGGGTCACATATTTTCTTATTTTATCCAGTCATATTTGGATAATCATATCCCATTGAAAGGGTAAAGAATTGCCAAGACACGACATCTTTGGGGAATGTGAGCATGCTTTACCTCTGTCAAACCCTTCTAATAAAGTTGAGGCTGACTTACCTTGGGAATGGAGCATAAGTGGCACTGATGAAACTGAAAGAGAAGAGTGGAGAAAATGTGATAGTGAATGTCCAGTGATTGGGAAAGGTGGAGGGCCAGATGAGAGTGCAAGCTGTAGCTGTTGCTGAAAAGGCATCTGAGATGGAGAGTGAAGCTGCTTGGGTGGTGGTGGAGGTGGTGATGGTATGGCGGTAGTAGCTGCTGACAAAATTGTTGCTTGTTTTCATGATTCCCAAGACCCTTTGAAAAGAGGGGGTGCGTGGGTGGAATATGAGAAGAAAGATGGTGCAAAGGAAGCATGCAACTGTCTATAAGAGTGTATGACTCTTTTTTTTTCCTTAAAGATTGGCACCTGAGCTAACAACTGTTGCCAATCTTCTTTGTTTTTTCTGCTTTTTCTCCCCATATCCCCCCAGTATATGGTTGTATATTTTAGTTGTGGGTCATTCTAGTTGTGCTATGTGGGACGCCGCCTCCACATGGCTTAATGAGTGATGCCATGTCCGCGCCCAGGATCCAAACTGGGGAAACCCTGGGCCACCGAAGCAGAGCACATGAACTTAACCACTTGGCCACAGGGCCAGCCTCAAAAGTGTATGATTCTTACACCCAAAAGATCATCACAGAATCTTCTTGTACTTTTTTGGGGGTTGAGGAATGTCCTGATGACCTGCTAGGGTGTTAGCTACTAGAGACACTATTCAATCAAAGTAATCTTTGTATTTACATAGTTTGGGTGAGGAGAGAGCTTAAAATACATTTGTTTAGCTGAGAAAAGAGACAGTTGGAAAAAATGCTAACTTTATAAATTATCTAGTCAAATCTCTTTATTTTAAAGGATAAGACCCTGAGGTCTGAGAGCTTAAATTAGTTACTTGACATTTGAGATAATTTGTACAGAGCAAGTAGGACGCAGACCTATTAAATATCTGTCTGGTCACCATGTTGCCACCCTTCTTTACCTTCCCTCTGACTTCTGTATATAATTCCTAGGAATAAAATAAATAGCCTGGAAAATCCACATTCTAGGTTCTCAGTTCTGGAGTCATAAATGATTGTAACTGTAACTACTTAAAAAGGAGAATTTGGGGTCTATAAAAGAGTTCACTCCTCTGTAGAAGCAATGGAATAAAAATGGTATAGGAAATGAACCTTGAAAACGAACAAAAAGAAAAGAAAACACAGCTCTAGAGGAACCTGAGGATTGCTTTGGGGAGGATAAGAACAAAAGTAGAGTTAAGTGGTATTAAACATATGTAAAGCTAGGCCTGAGCTTGTTACCCGGCTGGGGTTCTTCGCAGCATGTTTGAAGTGAGCCTTCCTTCTATTCTCCTAATAAATCCTGTTTTTCCACCGATCACATTACTTGTTCCACTTAATTTCCTGATACCAAAGTAGATATGTTTCTCAGTATGTAATTACACATTCATCTGTGCTATCATTTGATTAATGTGTGTCCTCCTCCCTCTCCAGTCTGGAAGCTTCCTGAAGACAGGGGCCAAGGTCCATGTTTAACCACCTTTGTATCTCCATTATCTGGCACATTGAGGCTTTCAATAAATCTTTTTTGCCTGAATGAATGAATAACCCATCAATTCAGCCCAATGTGATATCCAGGTTCCTGGTTTGATTAGAATTGCTATTCATAATCTACATCTTCTCTCTCCATATCGCTCCATCTCTAGCCTAAAACCCTTTTCTTTCTCTCATATCTTCATCCCTGCAGAAAAGATGCCTCACAGGGAAGTTCTTCAGAGACTTAATATCTTCACTTTACTATTTCATTCCTCAATCTACTATAATTAGCCTGCCACCTCCACGTCTCCACTGAAAGAGTTTTGCTAAAAGCCACCAATAATCCCCCTATCTAATAGACTGTATGCTCATCTGAATTGGTTTCTCTTTTTCTGTTGACATACTCCCCTCCTCCCTTTTTAAAACTCCTGCCTCTCTCCCTTGGTTGCTGTAACATCTCCCTGTACTGGTTTACTTTCAACCTCTCTGGTCATTCTTTTTGAATCTCCTTTGGCTTTTGCTTGAAGGGTTTACCACTGTCTTTCCAGATTAAAGTGTTTTAATCACAGATGTCTCAACTTTATAATGACAGACTCAAATTAAAAGTTGCCTATACTAAAGACTTCTGGAAGAAAACGTAGGCAGTACACTCTTTGACATCAGTATTAAAAGGATCTTTTCGGACACCACGCCTTCTCAGAGAAGGGAAACAATAGAAAGAATAAACAAATGGGACTTCATCAGACTAAAGAGCCTCTTCAAGGCAAACGAAAACAGGATTGAAACAAAAAAACAACCCACTAACTGGGAAAAAATATTTGCAAGTCATATATCTGACAAAGGCTTAATATCCATAATATATAAAGAACTCTCGCAACTCAACAGTGAAACATCAAACAACCCAATCAAAAAATGGGCAGGAGACATGAACAGACATTTCTCCAAAGAAGATATACTGATGGCCAATAGGCACATGAAAAGATGCTCATCATCGCTGATCATCAGGGAAATGCAAATCAAAACTACACTAAGATATCACCTTACACCCATTAGAATGACAAAAATATCTAAAACCAATAGTAACAAATGTTGGAGAGGTTGCGGAGAAAAAGGAACCCTCATACACTGCTGGTGGGAATGCAAACTGGTGCAGCCACTATGGAAAACAGTATGAAGATTCCTCAAAAACTTAAAAATAGAACTACCATATGATCCAGCCATCCCACTACTGGGTATCTATCCAAAGAGCTTGAAGTCAGCAATCCCAAAAGTCCTATGCACCCCAATGTTCATTGCAGCATTATTTACAATAGCCAAGACATGGAAGCAACCTAAGTGCCCAGCAACAGACGAATGGATAAAGAAGATGTGGTACATATATACAATGGAATACTACTCAGCTGTAAAACAGAACAAAATCATTCCATTTGCAATAACATGGATGGACCTTGAGGGAATTATGTTAAGTGAAATAAGCCAGCGAGAGAAGGATAATCTGTGTATGACTCCACTCATATGAGGAATTTAAAATTATGGACTAAGAACAGTTTGGTGGATACCAGGGGAAAGGTGGGGTGGGGGGTGGGCACAAAGGGTGAAGTGGTGCACCTACAACATGACTGACAAACATTAATGTACAAGTGAAATTTCACAAGATTGTAACCTACCATTAACTCAATAAAAAAAATTTGCCTATACTATAACATGAAGAATAAATATTAGCAATGAGAAAGAACCTACACGTAGAGAAGGGGCGCAATGTTAATGTAAAACTACTTAGATAAAGAAGATTACATACCTTACTGATTTAGTTAAAACTGATATATCTGGGGGGAGTTTAGTTTGTCTAGAAGCTAGAATCTTGATTAGGTGACGTGTAGAATATTTTTTCTATCCCTAGCATTCTACCATTTATGCTACATTGTACGTGTCTTTTAAAATCCCCCACAGCAGCTGCTGACTCTACTTCCATGTTGGGTAGTGGTCCCCCCTTTAATTGCTCATCCACAAAGGGACTGAAATCTGTATTAAGCTCTTCCCCAAAGACGTTCTCAGGATCCTTCTCCACATTGCTTGTGTGAGTCAGGAAAAAAAAAAAGCAGTAAAGAAAGAGATAGCACTGAACAATGGGTTTTCCATACATATGGGATGCTGGCTTAGGGAATGCCCTAATATTAGAATCAGGGGATGTGATTTCCACTAGCTACTCTGCTGTCATAGACTTTATGTCTTCTGGGGAAAAAAATGAGGCCATAATTGTCTTCTATCTAGGTGTTATGGACTGACTTGTGTCCCCCTCGCCTAATTCATTTGTTGATGCCTTAACTCCCAAGGTGACTGTATTTGGAGATAGGTTAAACGAAGTAATAAATGTGGAGTCCTTATCCAGTAATACCGATGTCTTTATAAGAAGAGGAAGAGGCATCAGAGAGATCTCGCTGTCTCTCTCTGCTCATGTGTGTTACAAGGAATGGCCATGTGAGGATTCAGAGACAAGGCAGCCAATTGCAAACCAGAATAAAAATCTCACCAGAAACCAAACCTGATGGCACCTTGATCTTGGATCTCTAGCCTCCAGAACTTTGAGAAAATAAATGCCTGTTGTTTAAGCCACCCAATCTGTGGTATTTTGTTATGGCAGCCTAAGACTAATACACTAGGCAAAGGTGATTTATAGAGAATTGTAAAAGATACATTCCTCCATTCGTTATACACTAGCCTTTCCCATGTCTCTTCTGGCTGGGTCCATAAACCTCCTGAACTCCCTGTAAGAGGATATAAATACATAGCACAATAATCACAGGGGCATTGTGTTAGTTTCCTACTGGTGCTGTAACAAATTATCACAAATTTGGTGGCTTAAAACAACACAAATCTATTATCCTACAATTCTTGAGGTCAGAAGTCTGAAATGGATCTCACTGGGCTAAAATCAGGATGCTGGCTAGGCTGTGTTCCTTCCAGAGACTCTAGGGGAGACTCTGTTTCCTTGCCTTTTTCAGCTTCTAGAGGCCACCCATGTTACTTGACTTCTGGCTCCCTTCTATCTTCAAAGCCAACAGTGGTTGGTAGAGTCTCATGCTGTATCACCCTGACACTGACTCTTCTGCCTCCCTCTCTCACTTATGAGGACCCTTGTGATTACATGGGGCCTACCCTGCTAATCCAGGATAATCTCATCTGAAGGTCAGCTAGGATTAGCAACCTTAATTCCTTCTTGCCATGTAACATAGTATAGTCACAGGGATTAGAGCATGGACATCTTTCTTGGCCATTATTCTGCCTACCATCAATGTTTGTCTCCATTAATACAGGGAAGAAGATGCATAAGTATTACAAAACTGAAAATTCCCAAATCGCTCTTCTCTCCTATATTTAAATACTCAACATTAATTTTCCCTTCTAAATTGTACCCCCTCCTGAGCCCTATTTTTGGTAACCTTTCATTCATCTGAGCACTCCGAGTATAGCAGAAGGTATGTGGAGTGCCCATGATACCATGGACTATGAATTTGAAGAAATAAACTAATGAAAAACCTTTTGTCTTGGGCTTTTGGTGCCAATGGATTAAACAAGCACTTGGACTACTGTTGAATTTCAATTAGGTCATAGCTAGGATCATTTTGCCCCTCAGAAGCAAAAAGAACCAAGAACTAAAATGCCTAGTCTTAACTTTTAGTGCCTCTCTTATATAATAGAGTGTGCAGTATAAGATGCTCTCAGTTATTTCAAAGGCTGCCAGTGCTTTTCAGCTTTAGCTAATCTGTGGTTTAGCTTTAAGAATGAGCATCCACCCTTACCCCTTCCCTCTATTCCTTAATTCTTTTTTAATGGGATTAAAACACTCAGCCGTAAGTAAGTTTTAATCCCAAGGTATGCAATTAGAAAGCTTACATGTTAGGGATGAAAACACACTGTTTTCCAGGAAGATATCAAAGAAGAGTGCATTTGAATTCTCAAATCTGATTCTAAGATCAGCTGATAATTTAGCCATAAGGATTTGAGAAAGTTATTCCACTAACTTCAAACTGAATTCTCTACCCTATATCCTACATATCAAATACTCACACTTTGGTAATTCCCTCACAAAACCTTTGGACAGAAACTGAGAAGCTTGATTTGCTATTTGTATGGTTATGGCATTTGCTTACATAACTTTCAGTTATGATCTCATAAAAAAAAGTCCCTCCTTTATTCCTCACCCTACTTTCTTCAATATATGTAAGATTTTAGCTGTGCTGTTGAGGTCAACTACTAAGTTTTCCACTTTGTTTCCCAAGAAAATCGGAAATTCCAGAACTCAACTATGATAAATTTTACATCCCATAGACCTATCATCAAGTTGTCCATGAAGTGGAAAGGGGGAGGGGATGGACCTGGGTTCATCAAGCCATGGACTTGGCACAGCTTGGCACAATAAGCCTTCTAAGTGTCTTCAGTAAATCCATAATTAAATAGTCACATGGATCAGCAGCTTCAAATAAAAAATTAAAGCCCAAAGGGGCAGAAGGAAGCTGAGTATTACATTTAACAAATTATTTATTGAATACTTGCTAAGTGATAATAAGTGTTAGGCACTGGTGAGTAAAATCCCAACAGACATTGTCGTGACAAATGGAACTTAAAATCTACTGGAGGAGACCAACAGTAATCAAGGAAACATAAACATATAATTATCCATTGTGATAAGAACATTAAAGGGAAATAGGATGCAGTGATAAAGAAGGCAGAGGAGCATATTTACTTTAGAATGGGTGGTTAGAGAAAGAATCTGTGAAAAGGGAACATTTAAAGCCAAACTTGAGGGTAAAGAAGTCATCCACAAAGGGAATGGGTTGTACTTGCTATGCAATGTAAGTAAACTTGTAGCAATAAATGTCAGTAAATTACAGCTCGTGGGCTAAATCTGACTCGCTGCATCTTTTTTGTATGGCCTGCATCCTGCATCCATTGTACATTTTCAGATAGTTAGAAGGAAAACAACCTAAAGAAGAAGAATATTTCATGACATGTCAATACTATATGAAATTCAAATATCAGTGTCCATATATAAATCTTTTTTTTGGACTACAGCCAAGCTAATTTATTTATGTATTGTCTATAGTTGCTTGATGTTTCAATAGTTGAATAGTTCTAACAGAAACCATATGGACCAAATGTTTAAAATAATCATCATTTGGCCTTTTGCAAAAAATGTTTGCCAACCCTTGGGCTAGACTATAAAAAGAAAGGATAATGGCATGAGATAAAGAACAAAATCATGCAGGACCTTATAGGCAAAAAGAGAGAGAGAGAGAGAATTAGTTCAAATTTTATTATTTTTAAAATTTGCCGTACAAAATGGGAAAACACTGAAAGATAGGAAGCAAAAGAGTGTCATGATCCAATTTATGTTTTAGGAAGATGATTCTGGCATTTAACTTTAAATCATAATGTATGTAAAAGATAGTGAAAGACCATCATCCTCACCATAACAACTAGAAAAAAACTAAACAAATAAAATACAAATAGACACTAGGAATTTCTAGATTTCACACAGGATATAGAAAGCTGGAAGAGGTATCACTCCTACCATAACAAGAGAAAGCCAAATAAACTATAAAATCATAACTTGAATCCATTACAGAGCTGAGGTTGCAGGGCAACCGATTAGCCTGAATCGTGAGGAAAGTGTGTGCTTCTGAGAAAAGACAGAACATGAGCACTGGCTGACCTACGGCAATGGCAAGAAGATGAGTCCCCCATATAAGCAGGTAATAAGAATTCGACTAAAAGTTTAAACAAATTTCTAAAGGTCAAGTATGGGCTAGTATGAGAGCATAGAGCCACAGAAGCAAGGGGAATTCACACCCTTGCAGGTTCTTCTCTGTGGACCTCATTGAGAGCTTATGAGAAGATCTGGGGAAAGGGCAAGAGAGTAGAAATAATCACCCTTGGGTAAAGGCTTGGAAGAGAGGAGCAGACACGTCTATGAGAAAGGCCTGAAGCTCCACTGAAAACCTTTTACCATAAGAAAGAAATGCCTTTAAGACACTGGGGAAAGTGAGTAAATTTCATTGCCCCTAGGACACAGGTGAAGACCCATTACAGCTGCAGGAAGAAAAAACCCTCTACTCCTGAGGAGGGCCAAGAAACACTCCTGGGACCAAAGCTTCAGAGGTTTTTCCTACCACTGGAGAAAGGTCAGGATCACCAAGAAGCCACCACCTTCAAGAAAAAGGGATACAGCATCTGCCAAAACTGTGGCTAAAGGAGGACAACGGAAAATTCTGCCCTCAACAAGGTAGGAAATACTAAGCAACAAGAAGCAGCAATCTACCACTGGTTGAGGGGCAAGAATATGCAATAAACCTCACCAAAGGAAGGCCTAATGCTGAAGAAGGAGTAGGAGCACTGAGAAGAAATCTTTGATAAACCAATTCTCACTTAGGCATAATGTAACGCTAGAGAAATTTGCAGCTAGTGGAGACTTAAAGGTAACTAAAATAGTAACAAAACCCAAAACCAACTCAAGTCCCAATTAAATTGACTCAACACATCACACTAATGGCCTAACAGCAAAAGAAGGATGTTAATTTCTCTATAAATAATCTTTACCTTCATCTCTATCATTCTACACACTATGTATAGCAATCAATTTAAATTGCAAGATGCACAAAAAAGCAGGAAAAACAACTCAAGAGACACAGCTCTCAACAGACTCAGAGATTACTTAGAATTTAAATAGCACTCTAATTAATATATTAAATGGTCTGGCGGAAAAAGAAGACAGCATGGATAAAAGGAGAATTTTAAGAGACAGGTGGAAGCTATTAGAAAGTTTCTAATAATGCTAGAAACAAATATGGGAACAGAGATGAAGAATGCCTTTTATAGGATGGACCTTGAGGGAATTATGTTAAGTGAAATAAGCCAGATAAAGAAGGACAATCTCTGTATGACTCCACTCATATGAGGAATTTAAACATGTGGACAAAGAGAACAGATCAGTGGCTACCAGGGGAAAGATGGGGTGGGGGGTGGGCAGAAAGGGTGAAGGGGTGCACCTACAACACGACTGACAAACAATAACGTACAACTGAAATTTCACAAGATTGTAACCTATCGTTAACTCAATAAAAAATAAAAAAAAGAATGCCTTTTATAGGCTCATCAGTAGACTAGACATAGGCAAATGAAAAAATCAGTGAACTTGAATATAGATCAACAGAAAATTACAGAAACTGAAACACAAAGAGAAAAAGTAGTAGTAATAACAACAAAACTCCCCACACAAGCATGCACCCAAGAGTTTTGGAACAAAGTAAAGCAGTATAACATATGGTTAAATTTTCTCCCCAAAGATAATGAAATACCTTAATGCACAGAATCAAAAAACAAAAAACAAAACAAAACAAAACCCAAGCAGGATTTTAAAAAAAATCCCAAATCCTAAACTCATATTCAAATTGCTGAAAACTAAAAATAGAGAGACCATTAGAAAGCATTCAGGAAAAAAGCAACATTGCATACAGAAAAACAAAGATAAGAATTACAGTAGACTCTTACCAGACATCATACAAACCAGAGAACAATGCAGTGGATTTCTCTAAAGCACCAAAAGAAAAAACGTCAGCCAGAATTTTCTACATAGTGAAACTATCTTTCAAAAATGATAGAGAAATCTAAAAAATAGCTTGAGAAAATTCACAACCAGATAAACTGCACTACAAGAAATATTAAAGGAGTTTCTTCAGGAAGAAGGGCTAGGATACCAGACAGAACTTGCAATCTATACAAAGAAGTTAAGATCTCCAGAAATGGATAAAGTGAAGGCAAATTTAAAAGGTATTTTTACTCATTTTATCACTGTCAAGTAAAATTGACGGCAATGATGTCCTTTCAAATCACCCCTAATCAACATTTTACTAGCTGTCTCAGCCAGTGCAATAAGGAGAGAAAAATAAAATGCACATATAGTAAAGGAAAAAAATAAAATGCTATGTGCATATGACATGATTGTCAATGTGGAAATTCCCACAGAAACCACATCCAGCTACTAGCTTTAATAAGAAAATGTAGCAAGGTAATAGGATACAAGATTAATGCCTAAAATAAAATTTATGTCTAAAAATATTAATGAATAAACTGAAATTACATGGTACCCCAAAATATGAACTACTTTGCTATGAATCTAAGAAAATATGTGCAAGACCTGTATGTTGAAACCTAGAAAATACTGATTAAAGAAAGTAAAATAAATGGAGAGGGATATAGTCATCAGGAATTGGAAGAGTCACATTGTTGAATGATGTCACATTTCCCCAAATTCAATGGAATCATATATTATTCACTCTTGTGTAAAGCTTTCTTGATTTAGCATTAATTTTGTAAACATAACTGATGTATAGTTACAAACATTCAACTGTATCCATTTAAAAGTGTATAATTTGGGGAATATAGGCATATGGATGTGCAATAAACTAATCTATTAGTGGTAAAAAATCAGACCAGTGGTTACTCTATCAGAGTAGTGGTGGAGATTCAAAAGGTCATGAGGGAACTTGCAGGGGTGACAGTTATGCTCTCTATCTTGATAAAGGTTCATGTTGCATCAGTATGTTTATTTGTCAAAACTGACTGAAGAGTACAATTAGAATTTGTGCATTTCTTTGTTTACAAAAATTTACTGCAAAAAGGACCAAAAATATATATTAAATTGTACTTAATAATATGAAATTAAAATACAATATGATTTATAATAATATTTGCAAACATAAAATAAGGATAAATTTAACAATAAAATGCATAAAACATCCTAAAAATTATACCATATTGAAAGAAATTAAAGAAAGTTTAAATCAATGAAATGGGACCTTGAATTGTTAGACTCACTATTGTTAATTTTCCCTAAAGTGAGCTGTATATTAAATGCAATACCAATAAAAATCCCAGCAGGCTCTTTTGTATAAATGATCAAAGTGATTTGAAAATTTTGTGGACATGCAAAAGACCTGGAATATCGATAACAACCTTCAAACAGAATAACAAATACGGAGCACTTTACTTGACTTTAAAACTAACTATAAATCTAGTAATAAAAATAGTCAATCACTTTGATACTCATGATCAGATGAACAAACATTAATTGAACTCAGTGGAACAGAATGGTGAGTTTAGGAATAAACCTACACAGTTTGTCAATGGTACCAAATAAATTCAACAGAAAAAAAAAATCTTTTCATCAAATGTCGCTGGAACAATTGGATATCCAAATAGAAAACGTACTTTGATCCCCACATTACATCACACAACAATTAATTTGAAATGAGCTATTATCTAAACATAATTGCTAAAAATATAAACCTCCTGGTAGAAAACATAGGAGACTATATTCCCAATCTTAGAGGCACAAGGACTTCACAGGCCTCAAAAAGCACTAATCATAAAAGAAAATATTGCTGAATTGGACTTCACTAGAATTAAAATCTTATTCACCAAAATATACCATTAAGAGTGTAAACAGGCAAGCTACAGACAAAGGGGAAACATTTGGAATATTTATATCTGAGAAAGGACTGTTTCAAAAATATATAAAGAACATATGCAAATCAACAATAAAAGGATAAGTCAATACAGAAAAACTGGTAGAGTGGGGAACACTAAAAGTATGTCCTTCTACAAAATCAAAAATTAAGCTGGCACAAATTGTCAGAATTAACTTTTCAATTGAATCAAACCAAAAGCTTACAGGAGAGAGACATCAGAAAGATGGCAGACTAAGAAGTTTCAGGTCCTCATTCCTCCACAGAAACATTAAATAAACAATTATAAGACTGAGTAAAACAGCTTTATAGGAGCTCTAGAAATCAGGCAAACATCTATAGCAATCACGTAAATGCTTAATCAAGGAAAATGCCACATTTAAAATGGCAGAAACTTTAGTGGAATCTTTATTTGCCCCTGTACCATCCCTGCCCTTTATGGCACAGTGCAGTTGAGATAAGTAGTGGTTTGATCCTCAGTCACTTTTTGTGAAGTAGAGAGAGCTGGGCGGACTGGATTTGCTATCTTCTAACTTGTCTGTGCACTGTATGAGGGAATGATATCTGTCATGCTTAACTCAGAGTTCAAAGTGCCCAAAATGGCTTGGATCTCAGGCTAAGGGAAGGTGTGGGAAGCTGAGGGCATGGTTATTGAAAACCCCCACCAGATGTCTGGATGCAAGAGATTACTGCTTGAGGAAAACAGTAGAACAGCTAAGGCCCTGAGTAGAAACACTCGTGAGCCTCTTAAGAAAATGAAACATTCAAAAGCAACCACGTATACACCTCCTGATTCAAAACTTACTACAGAACTACAGCAATTAAGAGTGTGGTACTGGCATAAAGACAGACATATAGACCAATGAAGTGGAATAGAGAGCCTAGCAACATAAAGTCTTCCATATATGAGCAAATGATTTTCCAAAAGGATGCCAAAATCATTCAACAGAGGAAGGTCATTTTTCCAACAAATGGTGCTGGGAAAACTGGATATCCACACGCAAAAGAATGAAATTGGACTCTTACACCATATATGAAAACTAATTTAAAATGGATCAAAGACCTAAGTGTAAGAGGTAAAATTATGAAACTTTCAGAAGAAAATATAGGGGGAAGGCTTCATGATATTGGATTTAGATATGATTTCTTGAATATGACACCAAAAGCACAAACAGAAGAAAAAAATAAAGTGACTACATTGAAATAAACAGCTTTTGTGTATCAAAGGACAACAGAGTATAGAGGCAATCGATAGAGTGAGAGAAAACATATGCAGATCATATAGCTTAGAAGGCGCTAGTATCGAGAATATATAAAGAACTCCCACAACTCAAAAAGAAAGACAAAAAACAAACCTATGAAAAAATGAGAGCACCTTAGCGGTGAGGGCACCACGCGGCTGCGCCATCTTGGCTGCCTCGCCCCCTCCGCCGCTTTCAACTTCTTGCCACCGTCTCTGCCACCGTCTCCCCTCGACTTATCCCTTGCCCTACCCCGCGTCAGCTCAGCTCTCGCCCTTCAACCCCGCAGCAACCTCGCAGCTGTTCTCGCTAGAGCTCCCGCACCAAGTCGGCTCTGCTCAAGCCTCCTAGTCCCACGGCAAGCGGCGAGCTGTTGAGCCGCTGACATTCCACATACCTTGGAAGCGGCTTCTGCTCTGCGACTTCCTCAGCGGCCGCGACCGCCGCTGCCGCTCTGGATCCCGGCACCAAGGGGCCTCGTATCCCGGGAAGCCTCTAGACGTCCGGGAGCTGCCCCGAAAGCGCAAAACTGCTGCGGCGGTTATGACTGAGCCTAGGGCTTCGCCCAGCAAGCACCGCGACAACGGAGATAACAGCACCCCAGGCGGCAGGGAGAGTGAAGGCCGTAGCCTGGAGACAGGCGAGCCTCTGGAGCTGCTGTCGCCCATGCGGCCCCGCGTCCTGGGGGAGCAGCCGCGGGGTGCCTGAACCCCAAGGGGCGGTAGCAATAACAGGGTGGGGGCGCTCGGAGTCCACGCGGGGAGCCTGGGGGACCGCACCGCGACAGCTCAATGAATTTTGGCAGAATAATACCTTTCAGTACTAGAGGAGTCTTTTACCACTTACTGATCTGGCAGACATTGAAAATGTAAATGAAGACAACAGAAGAAACACTTCAGGGCGATAATGAAGTCGTTGAGATTGACAGGGAGTACTGATAGAAGGAGCTGAGGAAATGGTTTTTTTCTGAATCTGAGGCAACATCTCCAAGTGAATTTATGTATTCTTAAGCAAAAAAGTTATTTCCCATACTTGATGTGATATCATTCCCAAACCTGTAAAATGAGGAAAAGTTGCTTTAAAGATAAATGCTTGCAGTCACTACTGAACCTCCCAATAGGGATTTGTTAAGGATATAGTGCTGTTATGTTATAGGGGAAGTATTTTATGTATGCATTCTTAAAACAATGAGGAAAGAGATTGAGTAGACAATTCTATGAAGATGTACAAATCTCCAATAAGCCAATGAAAAGGTGCTCAACATCACTAATCATTAGGGAAATGCAAATCAACCTCACAATGAGATACCACTTCGCATCCGTTTTTTTTAAGTAAATAAATGTTGAGAAGGGTGTGGAGAAATAGGAACCCTTGTGCATTAATGAATGGAATGTAAAATTATCCAGCAGCTATGGTAGTATGTCAGTTCCTCAAAAAAAAAAAAAAATCAAAAGTAGAATTACTGTATGATCCAGCAATTCCACTTCTGTTATCTACCTAAAAGAATTGAAACCAGGGACTTGAAAAGATGTTTGTAAACCCATATTCATATCAGCATTATTCAAAATAGTCCAAAAGTGTAAGGAAAAAGTCAACAGAGTGAAAGCAACCCATGGAATGGGAGAAAATATTTACAAACCATATGAGGTCTGATAATGGGTTAATACCCAAAATATATAGGGAACTTCTCCAAGTCAATAGCTTAAAAATAAACAACCTGATTAAAACATAGGCAGAAGACTTGAAACTTGTCCAAGGAAGACATTTGAATGGCCAACAGGTATGTGAAAAAGTGCTTGGTGTCATTAATTGTCAGGGAAGTTCAAATTAAGACCACAATCAGATGTCACCTCACATCTTATTAGGACGGCCATGATTTTAAAAAACAAAAGAGGGGCTGGCTCCATGGCCGAGTGGTTAAGTTCGTGCGCTCCGCTGAGGCGGCCCAGGGTTCGGATCCTGGGCACGGACATGGCACCGCTCCTCAGGCCACGTTGAGGCAGCATCCCACATCCCACAACTAGAAGCACCTGCAACTAAGATATACAACTATGTATGGGGGGGTTGGGAAGATAAGGCAGAAAAAAAAAAAGAAGAAGATTGGCAACAGTTGTTAGCTCAGGTACCAGTCTTTATAAAAGAAAAGAAAAGAAAAGAAAATGGGTGTTGTGAGAATGTGTAGAAATCAGGACCTTAGTATGCTGTTGGTTGGGATGTAAAATGGTGCAGCCACTATGAAAAACTATGAAGTTTTCTCAAAAATTGAAAAATAGAAATATCATATGATCCAGCAGTCTTACTTTTGGGTAAAATTGCAATCAGGATCTCGAAGAGATTTGAACTCCCATATTCATTGCAGCATTATTCACAATAGTCAAGATGTTGAAACAATCTAAATGTTTTATTACAGATGAATAAAGAAAATGTGGCATATATCTACAATGGAATATTTTTCAGCCTTAAAGATGATGGAAATCCTACTACGTGCAATAATATATGGATGAATAGTGAAGACATTATGCTAAGTGAAATACTCCAGTCACGGAAGGACAGATACGGCATGATTCTACTTATGTAAGGTATGTAAAATAGTCAAACTCATAGAAGCAGAGAATTAAATGGTGGACACCAGGGCCTGGGGGATGGGAAAGTGCAGAGTTGCTATTCAACAGGTATAAAACTTCAGTTATGCAAGATGAATAAATTCTAGAGGTCTGCTGTATAGCACTGTGCCTATAGTTGACAATATGTAATTGTATACTTAAAAATTTATTAAGAAGTTAGATCTCATGATAAATGATCTTAACACAATAATAAAAATGTACAGATGGGTAATATAATTAGACACATGGAGTCTCTAAGCAAGAATGAAAAGGAAATGCTAGAAATTGAAAACATAACAGAAATGAAGAATGCTTTTGATGAGCTCACAAATAGATTGGATTCAAATAAGGAGCTGTCATTAATAGTCACTTAATGGGAGTATTTGAAGGAGAGGAGAAGAAGGAACAGAAGAAATATTTGAAGACATTATGACTGACAAATTCCCAAAGTTAGTGATAGGCAACAAACCACAGATCCAGGAAGCTCAGAGAACAACAAGAATACCAAAATTTGTACACCTTGGCACATCATATTCAAACTGGAAAAAATAAAAGACAAAGGAAAAATCTTGAAAAAATTCAGAGGAACAAAACACCTTATAGAAGAGCAAGGATATGAATTACATTGGGCTTCTGTTCAGAAACCATGCAAGCAAGAAGAAAGTGCAGTGAAGTATTTAAAGCATTGAAAAAAAAGCCCCACCAAATTATGTATCCAGCAAAATTATCCTTCAAAGCTGAAGGAGAAATAAAGCCTTTGTTAAACAAAAATTGAAGAAATTTGTTGCCAGCAGACTTGCCTTTCAAGAAATGATAAAAGTTCTTCATGAAAAAGGAAAATTTTGTAAGTCAGAAACTGTGATCTAGATAGAGAAAGCAACAGTGTTAGAGAAGCAATAAATGAAGGTAAATAAACACTTTTATTTTTATTCTTGACTGATATAACAGTTTGTTCAAAATAATACCAATAATGTGATTATAGCTTACGGATAAATGAAATGAATGACAACAATGTTATAAGGAATGGGAGGGAGAAATTGGGGATTCTTCATAATAAGGTAGTTACACTACTCATGAAGTGGCATGCTGTCGTTTGAAAGTGGATGTGAAATAGTTGTAAAAGTGTATTGAAAACTCAAAGGCAACCACTAAAAAAAGTGTAACAAAAGACATATGATAGATGTGCTAAGAGAGGAGAAAAAATGGGATCATATAAAGTGCTCAATTAAAACGAGAGAAGGCAGAAAAAATATGAAGGACAAGGAAACAAACGAAAAAACCCCAAGGACAATGAATAGAAAACAGTAACAAATATGATAGATATTCCAAGTATATCAATAATGATTTTAAATAGCAATGGTATAAATACACTAATTAACAGACAGAGACTTTCATAGTGGGAAAATAATTCTAGAAACCTAAATATGTTGTTGACAAGAAATCAATTTAAATATAAAGACTCATATAGATTAAATGTAAAGGGATGGAGGAAGATATGCCATGCTAACACTAATGAAAAGATAACTGGAGTAGCTATGGTAATTTCAGTTAAAACAGTCTTCAGAGAAAGAAAAATTATCGGAGAGTAAGGGGGGCATTACATAATGATAAAGTGGTCAATTCTCCAAGAAGACATAACAATTTTTAATGTTTATGCATCTAAAAACAGAGCATCAAAATATTTGAGGCAAATCTGATGGAACTACAAGTTGAAATAGATGAATCTACTATTACAGTTGGAGATTTAAACAGCCTACAATTATTAATTATCTGAACGAGCAGGGAGAAAAATCAGTCAGGACGTAGTTGAACTGAGCAACATCATCGATCAATTGGATCTAATTTACATTCATAGAATACTTAATCCAACAACAACAGAATACACATTTTTCTTATGTTCACACTGAACATTCTGCAAGATATACAAAATCCTGGGCCCTAAAACCTACCATAGCAAATTTAAAAGAATTAATATAATAGAAAGTATGCTCTCAAATCACAATGGAATTGAACTAAATATCAATAACAGAAAGACAGCTGAAAAATCCCAAATATTTGGAAAATAGATCGCACACTTCTAAATGAACTGTAGGTCAGAGAAGTTTCAAGAGAAATTAAAAATTTTTGGAGCAAAATCAGAAATTTCTGAAAAAGGAGACATTACACCTGATGCCAGAGAAATATAAAGGGTCAAAAAGTGACTACACTGGACAATTATACACAACAAATTAGTAACCCAGAGGAAGTGGATAAATTCCTACAAATATACAACCTACCCAGACTGAATCATGAAGAAATAGAAAATCTGAACAGACATATAACTAGAGAGGAGATTGAACTGGTAATCAAAAACCTCCCAACAAATAAAAGTCTTCACTGGAGAACTGTACCAGACATTTAAAGAAGATTAACACCAATCCTTTTGAAATTCTTCCAAATAATTGCAGAAGAAGGAATACTTCAAAATTCATTTCATGAGGCCAGTATTAAAGCTGGAGGCATCACACTTCCTGATTTCAAAATATATTTCAAAGCTATAGTAATTTAAATAGTATGCTAGCATAAAAACAGAGATATAGATCAACGGAATAGAATAGAGGGCCCAGAAAAAAATGCATATATGGTCAAGGGTGCATATTTGAGAAGGGTGCCAAGAATACACAATGAGGAAAGGACAGTCTTTTCAACAAATGATGGTGGGAAAACTGGATATCCACATCAAAAGTATGAAATTGGACCCTTATATTACATCATAAAAAAATCAACTCAAAATGAATTAAAGTTTTAAATGTAAGATCTGAAACTATAAAATTCTTGGAAGAAAACGTAGGAGGGAAACTCCATGACATTGGGCTTGGCAGTGATTTCTTGGATATGACACCAAAAGCACAAGGAACAAAAACAAAGATAGGCCAGTGGGAATACATAATTTCAAAAGCTTCTGCACAGCAAAGGAAACATTCAAGAGAGTGAGAAGCAGCTTATGGAATGAGAGAAAATATTTGAAAACCTTTTGTCTGAAAGAGGATTAATATGCAAATTATGTAAGGAACTTCTGCAACTCAATATCAAAAAATCCAACTAACCTGGGGCTGGCCCCGTGGCCGAGTGGTTAAGTCTGTGCGCTCCGCTGCAGGCGGCCCAGTGTTTCGTTGGTTCGAATCCTGGGCACGGACATGGCACTGCTCATCAGACCACGCTGAGGCAGCGTCCCACATGCTACAACTAGAAGGACCCACAACGAAGAATATGCAACTATGTACTGGGGGGCTTTGGGGAGAAAAAGGAAAAAATAAAAATCTTAAAAAAAAAAAATCCAACTAACCTGATTTAAGAATGGATAAAGGACTTGAACACATTTCTCCAAAGGAGGCATACAGATGGCCAATAGCTGGTTGAAAAGGTGCTCAACATCACTAATCATCAAGGAAATGCAAATCAAAACCACAATAAGATACCCCCTTGTACCCCTTAGCTTTGCTATTATTAGAAAAAAAAGCAAAAGGTAAGTGTGATGATGTGGTGAAATTGGAACTATTGTACATGGTTGGTGGGAATGTAAAATGGTGCAGCTTCTATGGAAAACAATGTGAGATTTCTTCAAAAAATTAAAAATAATATTACCATATGATTCAGCAATCCCACTTCTGGGAATATATCTAAGAGAACTTAAATCAGAATCTCCAAGAGATATCTGCACTCCCATGTTTATTGAAGCGTTATTCACAACAGCTAAAATATGGAGACAACCTAAATGGTCTATCAACAGATGAATGGATAAAGAAGATATCATATATACATAGAACAGCATTTTATTCAACCTTGAAATTGAAGGAAATCCTGCCATATTTGACAATGTGGATGAACCTGGAGGATATTCTAAGTGAAATATGTCAGTCATAGAAGGATAAATACTCCATGATTCCACTTAAATGAGGTATCTAAAATAGTCAAACTCAGAAACAGAGAGTAGAATGGTGGATGCCAGGGGCTAAGGGGAAGAGGACACAAGGAGTTGCTGTTCAAAAGGTATAAAAGTTAAGTTATGCAAGATGAATTATCTCCAGAGACCTGCTATCTCTACATTGTGATTACTGTTAACAATAATGTATTGCATACTTAAAAATGTAAGAGATTAGATCTCATGTTGTGTTATTACCATAATAAAATATATTTTAAATTAAATGAAAATGAAAATACAACTCATCAAAATTTGTGGGATGCAACAAAAGTAGTGCTGAAGGGTGAAAATTATAGCATTAAATGCATATATTAGAAATGAAGAAAGATTTAAACTAAATAATCTTCCACTTTAGGAAACCAGAAAAAGAAGAGTAAATTAAATCCATTATAAGGAGAACAAAAGAAATAATAAATATTAGAGCTGTGAGGGTATCTACTCTCATTACTCCTACTCAACCTCATACTGGAATTCCTAGCTAATGCAATAAGACAAGAAAAGGAAATAAAATATACAGTTGGGAAAGAAGAAATAAAATTTTTTCCTCATATTATGTGATTATTAAACTTGAAAACCTCAAGGAATCAACAAAATATCTCCTGGAACTAATAAGAGATTATAGGAAGGTTTAAGATACAAGGTTAATATACAAATATCAATGCTTTCTTATAGATCAGTTATGAACAATTGGAATTTTAAACTATAAATACAATGCCATTAACATTAGCAACAACAAAATGAAATACTTAAGTGTAAATCTAATAAAATATGTGAAAGATCTGTTTGAAAAAAACTATAAAACTCTGAAGTAAGTAATCAAAGACGATCTAAATCAATATTGGCTCATCAATTTTTTTTTGGCTGAGGAAGATTTGCCCTGAGCTAACATCTATTGCCAATCTTCCTCTTTTTGCTTGAGGAAGATTCACCCTGAACTAACATCTGTGCCAGTCTTCCTCCACTTTATATGTTGGTCACTACCACAGCATGGCTGAAGAGTGGAGTAGGTCTATGCCCGGGAACCAAACCCAGGCTGCTGAAATGGAGCACACTGAACTTAACCACTAGACCATAGGGCCATCCTTTCTTCAATTGTTTAATAAAGAATTAACCTCAATCTTTCTCAAACACTTTCAAAAAACAGAGGTGATTCGAACACTCTAACTCATTCCATGAAGCCAGTATTTACCTTATACCAAAGCTAGACAATGATATCACAAGAAAAAACTATAACCAATACCCTTTATGAATATGGATGCAAAAATCCTCAATGAAATTCTAGCAAATAAAATCCATCAGTATATTAAAAGGATTATTCACCATGACCAGAAAGGATTTATCCTAGGAGTGTGAGTGTGGTTCAATATACAGAAATCAATAAGTGTAATACACCACATTAACAGAATGAAGGAAAAAACCCACATGGTCATCTATATTGATGCAGAAACAGAGTTTCACTATATTCAACACATTTTCATGATAAAAGTGACTTAACAAACAAGGAATAGAAGGTATATTAGTTCTCCAGGGCTGTCATAACAAAATGTGACAAACTGAATGGCTTAAAGAACAGAAATCTATATTCTTACAGTTCTGGAAGGTAGAAGTCCAAATTCAAGATGTCAGCAGGGTTTTTTTCCCCCTGAGTCCTTTTTGTGGCTTGCCTTCTTACTGTGCCCACACATGGCCATGTGTGTGCATATCCTTGGTGTGTCCAAATTTCCTCTTATGAAGACACCAATCAGATTGGATTAGAGCCCACCCTAATGGCCTCATTTTAACTTAACCTCATCTCTTTAAAGGCTTTGTCACCAAATACAGTCACATTCTGATGTACTGGGGGTTAGGCTTCAACATATGAATTTTGGGGATACACAATTCAGCTCATATCAAAAGGCAACTTGCACAACCTGATAAAGTGCCTCTAATGAAAAACCCACAGCTAACATATTCAGTGTTGAAAGACTAACAGACTAGTTCCCTAAGGTTAGGAATGAGACAAAGATGTTCACTTTCACTACTTCTATTCAACATTGCACTATAAGATGTAGCCAGAGAAATTAACCAAAAAAGTAATAAAGGCATCCAAACTTAAAAGGAAAAAGTAAAACTATCTTTTTTCCCAGATGACATACATATATTTTTTTGGTGAGGAAGATTGGCCCTGAGCTAACATCTGTTGCTAATCTTCCTCTTTTTTTTTCCTCCCAAAGCACCAGTACATAGTTGTATATCCTAGCTGTAGATCATTCTAGCTCTTCTATGTGGGATGCCACCACAGCATGGCTTCACAAGCAGTTTGTAGGTCCACACCCAGGATCCTAACTGGCAAACCCTGGCCCGCCGAAGTGGAGCATGCAAACTTAACCACTTGGCCACAGGGCCAGCCTCAGATGAAGTAATCTTATACACAGAAAACTTTAAAGAATTCACAAAATATATTTCAGATTATAAACATATTCAGCAATGTTGCAGGTTACAAGGTCTACATAAAAAAATCAGTTGTATTTCTACACACTAGAAATGAGTAATCCAAAACTGAATTAAGGAATGTAGTCCATTAATAATAGCATTAAGAAGAATAAAATACTTAGGAATAAATTTAATGAAAGAGATGCAAGACGTACATTAAATATTGCAAAACATTGAAAGAAATTAAATAAGATCTAAATAAGAAAGATATCTGATGATTATGAGTTGTAAGAATTGATGTTGTTAGTTGGCAATACTTCCCAGTGATCTGCAAATTCAGAGATCTATATCAAAATCTCTACTATCATTTTTGTAGAAATGGGCAAGCTGATCCTAAAATTCATATGAAATTGTCAGGGACTGCTAGCAGCCAAAACAGTGTTAAAATGAATATAGTTGGAGGACTCATCATTTTTTATTATAAAATGGACTGTAAAGCTACAATAATCAAATCACTGTAATAGGCATAAGAATAGATATATAGATCAATGGGATAGAATTGAGAATCCAGAAACAACCCCATACATTTAGGGTCAATTGATTTTTGACAGGGTGCCAAGACCATTAAACCATCAGCATATGGTATTGGGATAACTGGATATACCCTTGAAAATAATGAAATTGGACTCTTACCTTACACTTTATTCAAAATTAACTCAAAATGGATCAAAGTAATGTAATGTAAGAGCTCTAAATGTAAGAGTTAAAAGTATAAAAAATTTAGAGGATATCTGGGTAAATTTTTTTTTTTTTTTAAGATTGGCCCTGAGCTAACATCTGTTGCCAATCTTTCTCTTTTTCCCCCCTCAACCCCAGTACATAATTGTTTATCCTAGTTGTAAGTCATTCTAATTCTTTTATGTGGGATGCTCCCATAGCATGGCTTAATGAGCAGTGTGTAGGTCTGTGCCCAGGATCCAAACCAGCAAACCCTGGGCCACTGAAGTGGAGCATGCAAACTTAACCAATCAGGCATGGGGCCAGCCCCAAGAAGAAGATATCTGGGTAAGTCTTAATGCACTTGGATTTGGCAATGGGTTCTTCGATATAACACCTAAGGGGCAAGAAATGAAAGAAAAAATAGATAAATTGGAGTTCAGCAAAATTAACATTTGAGCATCATAGAATGCTGTCAAGAAAATAAAATAAAACCTATAGAATGAGTGGAAATATTTGCAAATCCTGTATCTGACAAAGGTTTGGTATCTAGTATATATAATAAACTCTTACAACTCGAAAAATAAAATACAAACAACCCAGTTAAAAAAGTGGGCAAAGGAATTGAAGACATTTCTCTAAAGAAGATATACAGGTAGCCAATAAGCACATAAAAACATGTTCAACATCATTAGTCATGAGAGAAATGCAAATCAAAACCACAATGAGATACCACTTCACACATACTAGGATGACTATAATAAAGAAAATGGAAGAAAACAAGTGTTGGTAAGGATATGGAGGAATTGATACCCTCATACATTGCTGGTGGGTATATATAAAATGTTGTAGCTGCTGTGAATACCTTTTAGTTGTTCCTCAAAAAGTTAAATATTGGGGCTGGCCCGGTGGCGCAGTGGTTAAGTTTGCATGTTCTGCTTCAGCGGCACTGGGTTCACCAGTTCAGATTCCAAGTGTGGACATGGCACCACTTGGCAAGCCATGCTGTGGTAGGCGTCCCACATAAAATAGAGGAAGATGGGCATGGATGTTAGCTCAGGGCCAGTCTTCCTCAGCAAAAAGAGGAGGATTGGCAGTAGATGTTAGCTCAGGGCTAATCTTCCTCAAAAAAAAAAAAATTAAACATCACATTATCATATGACCTGGCAATTCCACTCCTACATCTATACCCACAACTGAAAACTGGTGTTCAAAGAAATAGTTGTACATGAATGTTTATAGTAGCACTATTCGCATTAGCAAAAGGCGAAAACAATCCATATGTCAATCCACTGATTAATGGATAAACAAAATGTAAATCCATAAAATGGAATGTTACTCAACCATAAAAAGAAGGAAATACTGATATATTCTAAAACAAGAATGGGTCTCAAATGCTTTATGGTAAGAGAAGCCAGACACAAAAGGCCATATATGATTCTATTTATATGTGAAATGTTCAGAATAGGTCAAATCAATAAAGACAGAAAGCAGATTAGTGGTTGTCAGGGGCTGGGGGGAAGAGAAAATAGGGATGGCTGTTTAACGAGTATGAGGTTTTTCGAGTGCATTTGATGAAAATGCTCGGAAATTAGACTGTAGTGATCATTCTACAACAATGTGAATGTTCTAAAAACCACTGATTGGTTGACACTAAAATGCTTAGAAGCGTGAATGTTACCTTAGGCTAAGTTTACCTGAATAAACAAATGCACTGAGCAATCCTGCAATTAAAGGAAAGCTAGTTTGGTTTCGTTTAACTGATAGATCAGAAATTAAAATAAAATATAGACACCTACAAAAATAGTCAAAGGCTTGAGTGGACACTAATGATCTTGTTTGTAACAAATGGAAAATAGAAAGTTTCGGCAAAGAATTACAAGATATAAAGAGGAACCATTATAGAAATTTTAGAAGGAAAATTCAATAACTGATGAAAACACTCAATGGGTGAAGTCAGCCTCAATATAGAGTGGACATATGAAATAATCAATGAAACTAAAGTTACAACAATCAAAATTACCCAATCTAAACAACAGAGAGAAAATAGATTGACCAACAACAATAAAAAGAACAGAGTTTCAGGAATCTGTGTCACTATAACAAAAATATAACATTCAAATCACAGAAATAAAGAATATGTACATAACCAAATAAATATTTGAAGAAATAATGACTAAAAATTTCTAAAATTTAGCAAAAGATATAAAATTACAGATTCAAAAAGTTGGGCAAAGCCCAAACAGGAAAACTGAAAGAAATCCTTGCCAAGACACATCAGAATTGACCTTCTGAAAACTAAAAATAAAGAAAAAAATTTTGAAATCAGCAAGACACTTATAGGGGGAAAAGAATTCGAGTGACAGTGGTTTTCTCATCAAAAATCTTAAAGGCCCGAAGAAAGCATCACAACAATAGCAAAAAGGGAATGCTTTTTTTTTTTTATTGTGGTAACATTGGTTTATAACATCATATAAATTTCAGGTGTACATCACTACATTTCGATTTCTGTGTAGATTACATCATGTTCACCACCCAAAGACTAATTACAATGCATCACCATACACACATGCCTAAGCACCCCTTTCACCCTCCTCCATCCCATCTTCCCCTCTGGTAACCACTAGGAATTCTTGAAACAAAAAGAAATGATAAAAGAAGGAATCTCAGAACATGAAGGAAGAAAAACAATGTAAAAGAAAAAATGGATATATACAATAGACTTTCTATCTCTTCTTGAGTTTTCTAAATAATGTTTGATGGCTAATGCAAAAACTGTACCCCTGTCAGATATGGTTCTAAATCCATGCAGAAGAAATATTTAAGGTAATTATAAACAGGGAATTTAAAAGGATTTGAAGAGGTGTAAGGTTTCTACACTTCAATCAAATTAAATTGACAAAATGTGAATGCCACTAGACTTTAATAAGTTAATCACGTATAATGTAATACCCGAAGCGTCCTGAAGTAACAAATACCTGAAGTAACAAATGTATAAAGATACACTCAAAGAACTATAGATAAAAATCAAAGTGAAATTCTAAAACATGTTCAAACAACTTACAGAGAAACCAAAAACAAATGACAGGGAACAGAAAAAAATTAATAAAATGGTAGATTTAAATCCCAACATATCAACAATTACCTTAAATGTAAATGGTGTTAATACATCAATTATAAATACAGAGATTGGAAGAATGAGTAAAAATTTGACCCAACTCTATTCTATCTTCAATATACTTACTTCAGAATTGTAAAAGCGGCAAGAGAAAGGCAACAAGTGACATACGAAAGAAAACGCAGAAGTCTATCTGTGGACTTCTCAGCTGAAACCCTATAGGATAGAAGAGAGTGGTATGACTTATTTAAATTGCTGAAAGGAAAAAACCTACAGCCAAGAATATTCTATCCAGCAAGGTTATCATTCATAATGGGAGGAGAGATAAAGTTTCCCAGACAAGCAAAAACTAAAGGAGTTTATCACCAAGAAACAAATTCTACAAGAAATGCTGAAGGGACTTATTTAAGTGGGAAAGAGAAGACCACAAATAGGGATAAGAAAATTATTTTTAAAAAAACCCAAAACAGACAATAGAATCACTGTAAAGGCAAAAATACAGTAAAGGTAGCAGATTAACCACCTATGAAGATAATATGAAGGTTAAAAGACAAAAGTACTAAAATTAACTATTTCAATGATAAGAGGGTAATGGATAGACACACACAAAATAAGAGATTAGATATCATTTCAAAAACATAAAATGTAGGAAAAGGGGAGTAAAAGAGTAGAATTTTTAGAAAGAGGTCAAGCTAAAGAGACTATAGATTGCTATGTGCAAAGAATATTATATAAGAACCTCATGGTAATCACAAACCAGAAAACTATAATAAATAAACAAATAAGTAAGAGGAAAGAAATCAAACATATTACTAAAGAAAGCCATCAAACCACAAGGGAAGAAAGCAAGAGAAGAAGAAAGGAACAGAGAAGAACTACAAAAACACCCAGAAAAAAGTAGCAAAATGGCAATAAATACGTATTTATCAATAGCTACTTTAAATGTCAGTGGACCAAATGCTCCAATCAAAAGGCATAGCATGGCCAACTGGAGAAAAAAACAGGATCCGTATATATGCTGTGTACAAGAGACACACTTCACACCTAAAGACACTCACGAACTGAAAATGAAAGGATGGGAAAAGATACTCCATGCAAATGGAAAAGAAAAGAAAGCTTGGGTAGCAATACTTACACAAAATAGACTTTAAAACAAACGCTATAACAAGAGACAAAGAAGGGCACTACATAATGATAAAGAGAACAATCCAACAAGAGGATATAACACTTGTAAATATCTATGTACCCAACATAGGAGAACCTAAATATATAAAGCAATTATTAACAGACATAAAAGGAGAAATAGACAGGAACACAATAATAGTAGGGGACTTTAACATTCCACTTACACCAATGGATAGATCATCCAAACAGAAAGATCAATAAGGAAACATTGGCCTTAAACAACACATTTGACCAGATGGACTTAGTGGGTATAGATAGAACATTCCATGCAAAAACCACAGAATACACATTCTTTTCAAACGCCCATGGAACGTTCTCCAGGATTGATCACATATTAGGCCACAAAACAAGTCTCAATAAATTTAAGAAGATCGAAATAATACCAAGCATCTTTTCTGATCACAAAGGTATGAAACTAGAAATCAATTACAGGAAGAAAATTAGAAAAGCCAAAAATAAAAGGACATTAAACAAAATGCTACTGAACAGCGATTGGGTCAATGGAGAAATCAGACAAGGACAACACAAAAAATGAAAATTACAAGCCAATATCACCGATGAACATTGAGGCAAAAATCCTCACAAAATACTAGCAAACAGAATACAACAATACTTTAAAAAGATCATACATCATGATCAAGTGGGATTTATTCTAGGGATGCAGGGATGGTTCAACATCTGCAAATCAATCAATGTGATACACCACATTAACAAAATGAAGAATAAAAATCGCATGGTCATCTCAATAAACGCAGAGAAAGCATTTGACAAGACACAACATCCATTTACGACAAAAACTCTGAATAAAATGGGTATAGAAGGAAAGTACCTCAACATAATAAAGGCCATAAATGACAAACCCACAGCTAATATCATTCTCAATGGAGAAAAACTGAAAGCTGTCCCTCTAAGAACAGGAACCAGACAAGGATGCCCACTTTCACCAATCTTATTTAACATAGTATTGGAAGTCTTAGCCAGAGCCAGCAGGCAAGAAAAAGAAGTAAAAGGGATCCAAATTGGAAAAGAAGTGAAACTGTCACTCTTTGCAGATGACATGATTTTATATATAGAAAACTTTAAAGAATCCACTAAAAATCTTTTAGAAATAATAAATGAATACAGTCAAGTCACAGGATACAAAATCAACATACAAAAATCAGTTGCAAGGGGCCGGCCCTGTGCCTGAGTGGTTAAGTTCGTGCGCTCTGCTTCAGTGGCCCAGGGTTTCGCCAGTTTGAATCCTGGGTGCAGACATGGCACCGCTCATCAGGCCACGCCGAGGTGGCATCCCACATGCCACAACTAGAAGGACCCACAACTAAAAATACACAACTATGTACAGGGGAGCTTTAGGAGAAAAAGGAAAAATAAAATCTTTAAAAAAAAAATCGGTTGCGCATCTATACACTAACAACGAAGTAGTAGAAAGAGAAATTAAGAATACAATCCCATTTACAATTGCAACAAAAAGAATAAAATACCTGGGAATAAACAACCAAAGAGGTGAAAGATCTGTACACCGAAAACTATAAAACTTTGTTGAAAAAAATTGAAGAAGACAGAAAGAAATGGAAAAATATTTCGTGCTCTTGGATCGGAAGAATTAACATAGTTAAAATGTCCATACTTCCTAAAGCAATCTACAGATTCAGTGCAATCCCTATCAAAGTTCCAACAACATTTTTTACAAAATAGAGCAAAGAATTTTAAAATTTATATGGAACAAGAAAAGACCCTGAATAGCCAAAGGAAACCTGAGAAAAAAGAAAAAAGCTGGAGGTATCACACTCCCTGGTTTCAAAATATGCTACAAAGCTATAGTAACCAAAACAGCATGGTACTGGCACAAAAACAGACACAGAGATCAATGGAACAGAATTGAGAGCCCAGAAATAAACCCATACGTCTATGGACTGCTAATTTTCGTCAAGGGAGCCAAGCACATACAATGGAGAAAGGAGAGGCTCTTCAATACATGGTGTTGGGAAAACTGTGGGAAATACATGTATTTCCCAATACACGGTGTTGGGAAAAAGTATGAATGAAGTATGAAAGAATGAAAAGAATGAAAGAATGAAAAGAATGAAAGTAGACCATTATCTTACCTCATACACAGAAATTAACTCAAAATGGACTAAAGACTCGAAAGTAAGACCTGAAACCATGAAACCTCTAGAAGAAAACATAGGCAGTACACTCTTGTACATCAGTCTTAGCAGCCTTTTTTCAAATACCTTGTCTGACCGGTCAGGGGAAACAATAGAAAAAATAAATAAATGGGACTACATCAAACTTAAAAGCTTCGGTACAGCAAAGGAAACCATCAACAAAATGAAAAGACAACCTAAAAATTGGGAGAAGATATTTGCAAACCATATATCAGAAAGGGGTTAATATCCAAAATATACAAAGAATTCATACATTTTATATGGAAGGCCAACAGGCACATGAAAAGATGTTCAACAGCATTAACTATCAGGAAAATGCAAATCAAAACTACAAATGAGATATCATCTCTCTCCCTTCAGAATGGCTATGATTAACAAGACAGGAAACAACAAGTGCTGGAGAGGATGCGGAGAGAAAGGGGATCCTTGTACACTGCTGGTGGAAGTGCGAACTGGTGCAGCCACTATGGAAAACAGTATGGGGTTTCCTCAGAAAATTAAGAATAGATCAACAATATGATCCAGCTACTCCACTACTGGATATTTACCCAAGGAACTTGAAAACACAAACGCATAAAGATACACGCACCCCTATATTCACCTCAGCATTATTCACAATAGACAAGACTTGGAAGCAACATAGATGCCCATCAAGGGACGAATGGATAAAGAAGATGTGGTCTATATACACAGTGGAATACTACTCAGCCATAAGAAATGATGAAATCATGCCATTTGTGACAACATGGCTGGAACTTGAGGGTATTATGCTCAGTGAAATAAGTCAGAGGGAGAAAGTCAAATACCATATGATCTCACTCATGGGTAGAAGATAAAAACAACGACAAACAAACACATAGCAACAGAGATTGAACTGGTAGTTACCAGAGGGGAAGGGGGGAGGGAGGGAGGCGAAATGG
Organism: Equus asinus; assembly: GCF_041296235.1. NCBI lineage: Eukaryota > Metazoa > Chordata > Mammalia > Perissodactyla > Equidae > Equus > Equus asinus. The sequence continues at coordinate 58,899,231 of NC_091820.1, read as the reverse complement.
GTGATTAGGCACATGTGTTTGGTGATGGATTGTATTTAGTCTTTGGGTGATGAACATGATGCGATTTACACAGAATTCAAAATATATAACGATGGACACCTAAAATTTATATAATGTTATAAACCAATGTTACTGCAAAATAAATAAATATTAAAAAAGAAACACTTCAAATGTAACATTATAGGTGGATTGAAAGTTAAAGGATGGAAAAAGTCATACCATGCAGATATTAATCAAATGAAAGGAGTGGCTATGTTAATATCATATAAGGTGAACTTTAGATCAAAGAAAATTGCCAGAGACTGAAAATTGCCAGAGACAATACATAAGGATAAGAGAGTCAGTTCATCAAGAACCACAATAATGTTAAACATGTTTAGCAAACAACACAGCTGAATGATGCGAAAAAATGACAGAAATTAAAGGATATATACAGAAATCCACAATTATAATTGTGCACTTCAACAACTCTCTCTCAAGTGATACAATCACTATGCAAAAAGTCATCAAACACACAGAAGAACTCAAAAACACCTTACATAACATTCCACCCAACATCAGCAGAAAACACATTCTTTTCAAGAGCCCATGAGACATTATCCAAGAGAGATCATGTGCTGGGACATAAAACAAACCTCAACAAATTTAAAAGAAGTGAAATCATACAGGGGTTTTTTTTTGGCCAAAATAAAATCTAAGTAGAAGTCAATACTGGAAAACAATAGAAAAAACTCCAAACATTGGAAAGCATAAAACACATTAAAAATAACTCATGGGTGGAACAAGAAGTCTAAAATTTAAAAACATATTTAATTTACTTTAAATGAAAATACAAAACATAAAAATTTGTAAGATGTAAGCAGTAGTGTATTGAGGGAAGTTTGTATCACAAAATGCTTACAGTAGAAAAGAGAAAGTCTGGAATCAATAATTTAACCTAGAAAAAGAAGATAAAATACATTCAAAGCAAGCCAAAGGGAGGAAATAATAAAGATAAGAGCAGAAATCAGTGAAACTGAGAAGAGAAAAACATTAGAAAAAAGTCAATAGAACAAAACATGGTCCTTTAAAAAGATCAATAAAGTTCACAAATCTCGTAAGACTGACAAAGAAAAAATATAGAAAGCCCAAATTACGAATATCAGGAATAAAACAGGATATCACTATAAGCTCTGAAGACACTGAAAAAAGATCATAAAGGAATACTGTGAAAAATACACATAAATTTGACAACAGATGAAAACGATCAACTACTCAAAAAGTACAAACTTCCACAACTCACCAAATATAAAAGAGATAATTTGAACATCCCTGTAATTATTAAAGAAACTTAATTCCTATTTTAAAATTCTCAAAAAAGAAATCTCCAGGCCCACGTATTTTCACTGGGAAATTCTACTGAACATTTAAAAAAGAATCAACATCAATCTTTTCAAGAAAACAGAAGAAGATATAACACTTCTCAACTAATCTTGAGAAGGTAATTTTGCTCTGATACCAAACCCAGACAAACACAGTTAGAAAAAAACAAAGAAAACTATAGACCAAATAGTCCTCATGAATATAGATATAGAAGTACTTAAAATATTAGCAAGTAGAATTAAACAATATTTAAAAAGAATATTCCACTATGACCAAGGGGGGGGGGTTTATGCAAGAGACACAAAGCTGGTTCAACGTTCAAAAATCAATCAATGAGGTGGAAACGACTCAAACATCCATCAACTGATGAATCAACAAACGATGATAAATCCATATAATTCTACTATAAAAAATAATGAACTACTGATATGTGCTACAACATAGATGAATCTCAAAAACATCATGCTTAGTTAAAGAAGCCAGGCACAAAAGGCCACACATATGATTCTATTTATATGACATGTTAAGAATATGTTAAGTCCATGGTGACAGAAAGTACCTTAATGGATGCCAGGGGCTAGAGAGAGGGAGGAATGGGAATTGACTGTTTAATGGGTACAGAGTTTCCCTTTTGGGTGATGAAAATGTTTTGAATCTGATAGAGTTAATGGTTGCACAAAACTGTGAATTTACTAAATGCCACTGAATTGTACACTTAAAGTTAAATGCCGAATTTTATGTTATGTGAATTTAATCTCATAAACAGAATGGGTACTGTAGTGCTGTGTGATCTAATGGGGGAAAAGAACTTATGCTCATGGGATGTATTATACATTTTTCTAAGTTTCTGTAGAGAGAATATTTCCATAATAAAAAAGTTCTAAAAAGGAAAAATAATGTAATTCACCATATTAACCGGCTAAAGAACAAAAATCTCATGACCATATCAATTGATATATAAAAACCATTTGATAAAATCCAACACTCTTTTATGATAAAAACTAGGCAAAACTAGGAATAGTGAAGAACTTCTTCAACTTACTAAGGAGCATCTAAAAAACCTACAGCTAACGTTACACTACATTGGATGTTGAAAGACGAAATGCTTTCTCCATAAGCTTGGGAACACAGCAAGGACATCTGCTTTTACTATGTTTATTCAACATAATACTAGCCAGTGCAATAAGGCAAGAAAATAAAATAAAAGGGATATAGATTAGGAAGGAAGAAATAAAAAAGTCCCTATTTTCAGAAGATATAATGGTCTATGCATAAAATCCTAGGAATTTACAAAAAAACTTCCTAGAACTAGTAAATTATGTCAATGTTGTAAGATACAAAATCAACATACAAAATTTCAATCACACTTCTATATGCTTACAATGAACATGTGGAAAGTGAAAAAGTACAATATCATTTACGAATGCTTAAGAAATGAAATACTTAGGTATATATATCAAATAAAAGTTGTACAGAACTTGTATGCTGAAAAACTTAAATGCTTGTGAAGGAAATCAAGGAAGATCTAAATAAATGGAGAGACATAGTGTGTTCATGGATTGGAAGACTCAATATAGTAACTATGTCAGTTCTCCCTAAATTGATATATTGATTTAATGCAAATCCTTCCAAAAACCCTGTAAGACCTTTTGTAGACATAGACAAGCTAATTCTAAAATTTATGTGAGAAGGCAAAGGAACAAGATAAACTAAAACCATTTTGAAAAAGAAGAACAAAATGGGAAGAATTACTCTGATTTCAAGACTCATTTTATGGGTGTAGTATAAAGACTGTTTAGTCTTGGTGGAAGAATAGACACATAGAACAATGGAACAGAAAGGAGAATCAAAAATAAACCCACATAAGTACAAGCAACTGACTTTCTTTTTTAATGGAAGTATAAAGGCAATTCAAGGGAGGATTCTTTTCAACAAAATGGTGCTGGAGCAATTGGATATCCACAGGCAAAAAATGAACCTACACCTAAGCCTAATGCTTTATACTAAATACTGGTGAGGATGCAGAGAAACTGGATACGTTATACGCTGCTGATTTGATTATAAAATGGTATAGCCACTCCAGAAAATAGTTCAGATCCAGGGTGTGGACATTTCACTGCTCACCAGGTCATGTCGAGGCAGCATCCCATATAGCACAACCAGAGGCACTCACAACTAGAATATACAACTATGTATGTACATACAACTATGGGGAGAAGAAGGAAAAGAAAAAAAAAAAGATTGGCAACAGATGTTAGCGCAGGTGCTAATCTTTAACAAAAAAAAAAAACAAAAAAAAAAGAAGAGAGTTGAATCTTGCTTATATCACTTGGGAAGTGTTCCCAATTGAGGGATCTTCTGGGTGACATTGCACCACTTCTTACTGAATTAACCATATTTATAGCTTTGATCAGAGAGATATGCTGGCTCAAAACATCACAGCTCTATATTCTTCCCATTCTCCCAACCCATTCCATTTTACCTTTTCCACAACACTAATCCTCTGCTGCAGACAGAATAGTATCCTCACTTTCCGTGGCACATAGCCAGCTCATTCTCACTCCCATTCCACTGTTCTTCACATGTCTAGCTTCCTTATTTTCCTTTTCTCTTCCTCTAGTTCTACCATCCCTCAAAATTCATCCGAAGACCTATTTGAAGCTTTCTCAAACCATTCAAGTCAACTCTAATTTCCCCTTCCCTAAACTCTTACGGCACTGATAGTCTGTCTTATATAATTAGTAATTGACCATATACGGTCTTCTCTTGTTTCATGTGTGTATTTCTACAATTACTTTGGTGACAACAAGAGACAATGTCTTTTCTTTCCTTTTAACACAGGTTTAGACACACAGTAAACACAGATTACTTCTGAGCCCTGGAATCCTACTTTTCTTCTTCTCTCTCACTTCTCTCATTTGCTATTCTCACTTCACAAAGGAAAAAACTAAGAACTATAGAAAGAAAGCTGTCATCTTTCAAATCCCATGATAGAACCCAGTTACAGCCTCTGCTGCTCGCTATAATTAATAAAAATAATTTGCCCTAATGTTGCCCTAAGCTTCTCTCTCTTTCCAAGTTGTACTATACTAACTTAAAATTTGGGTAGGTTTGGATGGCACCACATACCCTGTCATCTGCTTAAGTGTTGTGCCATGTGTCATGATGCATTTGGAGCACTGGTAACACTACGCATCTTGCTGAAGAATCCCATCTTGTTTCGTAGTCAACCTTATATGGATACTGATCTTACGTCTCTTGAGCTGAAGCATGTTAGCTTCCAGGATACATTTCCAGCCTATTACTGCAGATTCAGTCTCATTATAGGAACAAACTATTTCGCAGAGCTACTATATATAGTTTCAGTTACCCTCAATGATCACTTTGTACCTGCATTTGAAATTTTTACTACACAAAAATGTTTTAAAGTTTAATCACTGGCATCAGGTATTCCATGGATTTATGGATATCTAGAATGATGATCAGAATAATTTTTTCATTGTGTAGAAAAAATTTAAATTGCTTATTTTTACAACTTACTTTTTCCTGATAGTTCAAATTAGAATGTATTGAAATCTGACATGGTGGGTTAAATAACTCAACCTTCTAGAGAAGTAGCCTATAAGTTCAAATATTTCTAAAGCAGTGGTTCTAAAAAATTTAATATATATATTTTCAAATAAAATCTTATATACTCTACCCCCAAATAAAGCAAATAAATGTAGTGATGTTCTAGTTCAATTCATAAACATTTATTGATTGCCTACTTGTCCTACATGCCTGGTAGTATACTAAGTGCTAGGGATACAGCAATAAAGAAGATAGTCACACTTCCCTGCTGCCAAGGACATTATAGTCTAGTAGCAGGAATGGAGGACCTCGGGAAGGGTGGAAAGAGGCTGGTGACATATACACCTAGCATCCCTTTGTTGATGGTTCCTGAAAGAAATCTATGAGGAACTTTAGGGTTCTGTGGAATAAACAAGGTTTGAAAATGGAGGGAGTAATAGCAGAGGAATAAGAATTCTTCACTACTTGTCTGGAAATAATTTACTAGCCCTGATCCAGCATGTTATGATGCATGCTGGAGTGACCCTTCAAGGGAGGCTGAGCAATTTCCTTCCAATCTGAACACTTCAAGGCCTAGTTTAACCATACTGCCTCCAGTGAGCCTTCCTTGACTAGAGCAAACTTTCTCCCCTGAATGCCTATTGCATTTTTTGCCTACACCAACCATTTGGAGACTTGGCAAACATGCTCTAGACATTGAGATTTTTATATTGTTATTTAAGTATTTTGTGATTATTTCCATTTTCTGTGCTTATATATTGTCTTCTCAACTAAACTATGAGATCTTCAAGGTCAAAGTTACGCTTTATTTTTGTATCTTCTTAGTCCTGGGCTCTTTATGTGGTAATTGCTCAATCAAGATTTGGTGAATACTTGGCATAAGGAAGATTAGGTAAGAGAATAGTAGAGATGACTCTGTTAGCTTAATACCCAATTAATAGAGAGATACTTTCAAAATTGCAGAATCAGGAGCTCCATGCACCCCATGAAACAACCATAACTGGTGAAAAGTATATTGTAAAAAAAACTTTAAAATCTCTGGAAGTTGTCCTAGGGGCATACTGCAAATGGGGACATATTTATTCAAGAAAATATACTAAATCTGGGTAATAGCAGTGAGAGTCTTTGGCATTTGAACCACGACCTACTCCTTCCACAACCACTACAACTTAGCATGACAGATGCTATATTCTCAGTGGATGCAGCCAAGAACTCAAAACTCACTTTTACCACAGCTCCCAGTCTAGGGCTACCTCCTCCCCAGGAGGAGCAGACCACCAGTGTTTCTCATCTTCCTAGGTCTGTGTTGCCAAAGCTCTATTACAGATAAAAAAAGGCTAGGAAGTCTGCACTTTTCCTACACTCAACACTGACTCATAGGGCAGAAGCTCTACCTCAGGCATGGCAGGCCAGGGATACTGGGCCTTGGTCAGCTGCACCTCAGGTCATCTGTAGGAAAAGAGGTTACATGCTGGGAGAAACAAACTGAGAAAACCAGAAGCTACTACTCCCTCTTAGTACACCACTCAATAAGCATGGGTGTCACTCCAAGAGAAGTGGACCACTGTCCTTCTACCCAGCTCTGGAGCAGTAGTAAGAGGCTTTGCTAGAGCAGAGAGACAGAACATGAGAACAGGGAGCTCCAGAAATAAATGATATTGAAACAAAAAAGACAATAGAAAGGATCAATGAAACAAAGAGTTGGTTCTTCGAAAGAATTAACAAAATTGACAAACCCCTAGCCAGACTCACCAAGAAAAGAAGAGAGAAATCGCAAATTAATAAAATCAGGAATGACAGAGGAGAAATCACAACAGATACCAATGAAATACAAGAGATCATAAGAGAATACTATGAAAAACTATATGCCAACAAATTGAACAACCTGGAAGAAATGGACAAATTCCTAGACTCCTACAATCTCCCCAAACTGAATCAGGAAGAAATGGAGAATCTGAATAGACCAATCACAAGTAAGGAAATAGAAACGGTAATCAAAAACCTCCCCAAAAACAAGAGTCCAGGACCAGACGGCTTCTCTGGAGAATTCTACCAAACATTCAAAGAAGACTTAATACCTATTCTCCTCAAACTGTTCCAGAAAATTGAGAAAGATGGAGAACTCCCTAACACATTCTATGAAGCCAACATCACTCTGATCCCCAAACCTGACAAGGACAACACAAAGAAGGAGAACTACAGGCCGATATCACTGATGAACATAGATGCAAAAATCCTCAACAAAATTTTGGCAAACCGATTACAGCAATACATCAAAAAGATTATACACCAGGATCAAGTGGGATTTATACCAGGGACACAGGGATGGTTCAACATCCGCAAGTCAATCAACGTGATACACTACATCAACAAAATGAAAAACAAAAACAACATGATCATCTCAATAGACGCAGAGAAAGCATTCGACAAGATCCAACACCCATTTATGATAAAAACCCTCAGTAAAATGGGTATAGAAGGAAAGTACCTCAACATAATAAAGGCCATATATGAGAACAGGGAGCTCCATAACTCTCCACAAGGGACTGATTTTATTTAAAACAGAACATGCAGAAGTTCAAGCCTAAGTGTACTGCCAAAAACAATGGAGATCTTAGTGGCAAGCAATTAAGAAGAAGCTGGTAATTCCATGAAAGCAACAAGCTAACCTGTAGATCAGCTAGAAGTTTACCAGAGAGAATCAGGGAAAGAGTCATCCTGGGGTCATAACAAACCTCAAAGACTAAGTGCAAAGAACACCCTGTAAATGAGTCTGAACTTAATTGGATTGAACTACAGAGCAACTTATGCCCCAGGCCATTATCAAAAACAATACAGTGATCAGATGGAAATTATTGAACACTAACAGCTAGCAGAGATATCAACAGAGGCAAAAAGTTTAACAGAGAAACCAGGGAAAGAGACATTCAAAAAGAGCCCTACTAAAACACCATGATCACAGGGTGACCATACACGTGCCCATGGCTGTGCCTTCTGGAGACCAACATCAGAAGTTTCACACTGCAGAGGAAACAGACTTCACTGAAATAGTCTATTCAAGTCATTAGACAAATAAACGAAAACAAGCCCCAGAGAGAAGGGGGGAGGTATCAGAATGCAGAGTTATTATAATATATTATCTAAAAAGACAAGTTTTCAACAAAAAATTATGAGATATGCAAGGTGATAAGAAGGTGGGACCCATACATAGGGAAAAAGAAGCAGGCAACAGAAACTGCATTTGAGAAGGTCTAATCATCAGATCTAGCAGACCAAACTTTAAAGAAATTCTTATAAATATGTTCAAAGAACTAAATGGAATCATGCTTAAAGAAGTAAAAAGGTAGGTCTTATGATGATATCTTATTGAATAGAAAAAATCAACAAAGAGATAGAAATACTAAAAAAGAACCAAGTGAAAATTCTAGAGTTGAAAAGTACAATAACTGAAATGAAAAATTTACCAGAAAGACTCAACAGTAGATTTGACTCAGGAAAAGGAAAAATCAGTGAACTTTAACATAGATTAATAGAGATCATGCAATCTGAAGAAGAGGATGAAGAAAAATGAACAGAGGCACAGAGATATGCAAGACACTACTAAGTATACCAATACATGTATTATGGGAGTTCCAGAAAAAAGGAGTTGGGAGGGGGCGATGTTCAAAGAAATAATGATAAAAAAGCTCCCTAAATTCGATGAAAAAATATTAATTTATACATCACAAAGCTCATCAAACTCTAAGTAGGAAAAACACAAAGTGATACATATCCAGACACGTCATAGTGAAAATATTGAAAGCCTAAAACAAAAAGAAAATTTTGAAAGGGGCAAAAGAAAAACAACTTGTCATGTACAGTAGAATCATGATAACATTAAAATATGACTTCTCATCAGAAACAATGGAGGCCAGGAGACAGTGGGATGACATATTCAAAGTGTTGAAAGAGAAAAACCATCAATCAATAATCTTATATTTCTCAAAACTATCTTTAAAAAATGAAGATGAATTAAAGACAGTCCTAGGTAAACAAAAACTGAGAGAATTCCTTGCTAGCAGACTATCCTTATAAGAAATAGTAAAGGAAATTAGTCAAGTTGAAAGCAAGTGTGATAGGCTGAACAATGGGCTCCAACATATCCAGGTCCTAGTTCCCAGGATCATTAATATGTTACCTTACACGGTAAAAGGGACATTGCAGGTGTGATTAAATTAATGATCTTGAGATGGGGAGATTATTCTGGAATACCTGGGTAGGCCCAATGTAATCACAAGAATCCTTATAAGAGGAAGTCAAGAAAGTCAAAGGTAGTAGGAGATGTGACAGTGGATGCAAGAAGTTGCAGTGACATGAGGAAGGGGTCATGAATCAAAGATACAAGCAGCCTCTAGAAGATAAAATAAAGGCAAGGAAATGGATTCTCTCTTGAGTTCCAAAAAGAACACAGCCCTGCTGAAACTTTGATTTTAGACTTCTGACTTCCATAAGTGTAAGAGAATATACTTGTGTGTAGTTTTAAGTCACTAAATTTGTGATAATTTGTTACAGCAGCAATAGAAAACTAATACATGTGAATCCAGATATAATTAAAATTCACATGACACAGAGTGCAGTAAAATTAATTATGTTAGTAATTCCAAAAGACAGTGTAATTGAATATTTTAACTTCTTTCTTCTCTTAACTTATTTAAAAAGCAATTGCATAAAACAGTTTTTATGTAGTTGTATTCTTGAAGTTATACCATATAGAAATATAATATATTTACCAATAACAACATAAAGGAGATGAGTAAGAACAAAGCTGCATTTTAGTAATGAAATGTCACCAGATTGTAACTTAAATCCACAGGAACAAATAAAGAGAACCAGAAATGACAAATAAGAAATTTAGTATAAGAAAGTATAAATATACATTTGTTCTCCTTTTTATTCTAAGCTTTTAAAAAAACATAAAATTATATAAATAAGTTATAACTATATGTTGTTTTTTGTAAAATATATAGATGTGATATGTATAACAATAATAGGATACAAAAGAAGATGAGAATTGAGCTATATAAGAGTAACATTTTTGTATCTCACTGGAATTAAGTCAATAAATATGAAGCAGATTTTGATAACTTCAGATGTATATTGTAAGCCTGAGAGCAAACACTGAGAAAATAAGTAAAAAAATATAGTGCATGAATTGTTAAAAGAATTTAAATGTTACACTAAAAAATATTCATCTATTGTAAAATAATGCAGTAAAGGAGAAATAGGGGAACAAAAAAAGATGTAGGACACATAAAAAACAAAAAGTAAAATGGCAGAAGTGAATCCAACTATATCAAACATAACATGAAATGTAAATAGATTAAACAATTCAATCAAACAGCAGAAATTGTCAGTTCGAAAAAATCCCAAATCCAACTATATACTGTCTACAAGAGACACAGTAGATTCAAAGATACAAATAGGTTGAAAATAAAGGACAGGAAAATCTACATCATGCAAATAGAAGCCATAAGAAACCTGGAGTGGCTATACTAATATCCAAGAAAATAAACTTTAAAACAAACAAGAAAACCATTAGTAAGATAAAGAGAGAAGTTCCATAAGGATAAAAGGATCAATATATCAGGAAGATATCATAAACCTATATGCATATAACAAGAGAGCTCCAAAATACATGAAGAAACAAGTGACAAAAATGAAGGGAGAAATGGACAACTCAATGATAATAGTTGGAGTTTCCAATACCCTACTTTAAAAAATGGATCAAACAGGGGCTGGCCCAGTGGTGTAGTGGTTAAGCTCGCACTCTCCACTTCAGTGGCCCAGAGTTCATGGGTTCAGATACCAGGCATGGACCTACACATTGCTCATCAAGCCATGCTGTGGAGGCATCCCACATACAAAATAGGGGAAGATTGACACAGACATTAGCTCAGGGCCACTCTTTCTCAAGCAAAAAGAAGAAGATTGGCAACAGGTGTTAGCTCAGGACCAATCTCCCTCTCTAAAAAAAAGAAAAAGAATAAAACTATGCTTTTGCCTCATTGATGTTCTTATCATCAAGGAGATAGAAGACTTGAACAGCAATGTAAACACACTAGACAAAACAGACATCTACAGAACAATCTACTCAACAAAACTATATAAACCCTTCTTCTCAAATGCGCATGGAACATTCTTCTGGGTAGACCATATAGTAGGGCATAACACAAATCTCAATGAATTTTAAAGAACGGAAATCATGCAATGTATGTTCTCCAACCACAATGGGATGAAATTACAAATCGACAACAGAAAGAAATTTGGGGAACTCACAAATATGTAAATACTAAACAACATATCCCTAAATAACCAGTGGGCCAAAGAAGGAATCACAAGGGAAATTAGAAGATCCTTTGAGATGAGTGAAAATGAAGACATAGCATAAAAAAAACTAATGGGATTCAGTGAAAGCAGTGATTAGAGAAAAATTTGTGGCTGTAAACATCTATATTATAAAAGAAGAAAAATTTCAAGTCAGTAACCTAACTTTCCACCTTAAAACACTGGAAAGAGAAGAGCAAAATAGCCTAAAACAAGCAGAAGAAAGGAAATAATAAAGATTGTAGGGGAAATTAATGAAATAGAGAATAGAAAATTAATGGAGGACATTAATGACACCAAAAGTTGGTTCTTTGAAAAAATCAACAAAATTGACAAACTTTTAGCTGGACTTACCACTATACAAAGAAGAGAAGAAAATTGGTAATGAATATGAAGATGTCACTACCAAACATTACAGAAACAAAAATGATTATAAGGGAACATTATGAACTGTATTTCAACAAATTGATAACTTATATGAAATGGAGAAATGACTTGAAAGTCAGAAAGTACCAACATTGACTCAAGGAGAAATAGAAATAGACCTATAAAAACTAAAGAAATTGAATTAGAAATGTAAAACTATCCACAAAGAAAAGCCCATGTCCATATGGCTTCACTGGTGAATTCAACCAAACATTTAAAGAGGAACTAGTATCAGTCTTTACAAACTGTTCTAAAATATAGAAGAGTCAGCACTTCCAAACTCGTTTTATGAGGCCATTATTACTCTGATACCAAAACTAGACAAAGCCATCACAAGCAAAAAAACCTTACATCCCATATGAATATAGAAGTAAACATTCTTAACACAATAGCAGCAAACTGAATCCAACAACATAAAAAATGATAATAAACTATGATCAAAGGGGATTTATTCCAGGAATGTAATACTGGTCTAACATATGAAAATCTATCACTGAAATACATCATGTTAATTGAATGAAGGGAAAAGAGCATACATGATCATCTGAATTGATGCAGAAAATGCACTTGATAAAAATCCAACATCCTCTCATGATAAAAAAAAAACACTCAACAAACTAAATCGACAGGAACTTCCTTGAGCTGCCAAAGGGTGTCTACAAAAAATCCACAGCTTACATCATACTCAGTGCTGAAAGATTGAATGTGTATTACGTTAAACTATCAACAAGGATATATGATCTTGCTATTTTTATTTTCATTTTACCATAGGTTCTAGGCAAGGCAATTAGGCAAGAAAAAGAATTTAAAGGTATTCAGATTGGAAAAGAAGAGGCAAAACTATATTTGCAGATGATATGATCTTATATTTAGAATATACTAAGGAATCCAATAAAAACATTAGAAGTATTAATTTCAGCAAAGTTACAAGATACAAAATCAACATAAAATATCAATTGTGTTTCTATATAGTAGCAATGAAAAATCCAAAATTAAAATTAAGAAAATTCTATTTACAAATACATCAAAAAGAATAAGATCTTTAGGAATCAATTTAACAAAAGAAGTGAAAAACTTGCACTCTGAAATCTTTAAAACATTGTCAAAAGAAATTAAAGAAGATCTAAACAAATGGAAAGACATCCCATGTTCAAAGATTATATTGTTAAGATGCTAGTACTCTCCAAAGTGATCTACGGATTCAATGCAATCCCTATCAAAAGCCTAGCTGGCTGTTTTGGAGAAGTTGACCAGTGCATCTTAAGATTCATATAGAAATGCAAGGGACACAGAATAGCCAAAACTGTCTTTAAAAGTTTAAAAGTTTTAAAAATAAAGTTGGAGGACTACAACTTTCTAATTTCAAGTCTTACTATGAAGATACAACAATCAAGACAGTGTGGTATTAGCATAAGGACAAATGTCTAGATTCATGGAATACAATGGAAAGTTCAGAAAGAAATCCTCACATTTGTGGTCAATTGATTTTCAGTAGAGTGCCAAGACAATTCAGTAGGAAAAGATAGAAGAATGAAGCGCAACACTTTTTTTTACACCATACAAAAAATTAACTCAAAATGGACCCTAGACTTAAGTGTCAGTGCTACAACTTTAAAATTTTTATACAAAAAATCACAGTAAACCTTTATCACCTGTGGTTAAGTAAAATTTTCTTAGATACTACACCAGAAACACAAGTGAAAAAAGAAAAAATACATAAACCGAATTTCATAAATATTGAAAAATCAAAGAACTGAATAAATGGAGAGACATTCCATGTTCATGGATAGGAAGACTAAATATAGTCACGATGTCAGTTCTTCCCAAATTGATCTATAGATTCAAAGCAATCCCAATCAAAATCCTAGCAAGTTATTTTGTGGATATCAACAAACTGATTCTAAAGTTTATGAAGAGGCAAAAGACCCAGAATAGCCAATACAATATTGAAGGAGAAGAGCCAAGTTGGCAGACTGACACTATCCAACTTTAAGACTTACTATAAAGCTACAATAATTAAGACAGTGTGGTACTGGTGAAAGAATAGACAAGAAGAACAATGGAAGAGAACAGAGGGCCCAGAAATAGACCTACATAAAAATAGTTAACTGGTCTTTGACAAAGAAGCAGACAGTGCAAGGGAGCAAAGATGGTCTTTTCAACAAATGGTACTGGGAGAACTAGACAGCCATATGCAAAAAAATGAATCTAGACACAAACATTACACCCTTCACAAAAATTAACTCAAAATGGATCACAGATCTAAATGTAAAACACATTACTAGGAAATTCCTAGAAGATAACAATGGAGACAATCTATATAACCTTGGGTATGGTAATGACTTTCTAGATACAACACCAAAGGTTTGATCTGTGAAAGAAAGAACTGATAGGTTGGATTTCATTAATATTGAAAACTCTTGCTCTATGAAAGAAAATGTCCAGAGAATGAGAACACAAGCCACATATTGGGAGAAAATATTTGCAAATCTGATAAAGGACTGTTATCCAAAATATACAAAGATCTCTTAAAACTCAATAATAAGAAAATGAGCAACCCTCATTAAAAAAATGGGCAAAAGATCTGAATAGAAATCTCACCAAAGAATATATACAGATAAAAAAGAAGCATATGAAAAGATGCTCAACATCATATGTCATCACAGAAATGCAAATTAAAACAACGAGATACCACTATACACCTATTAGAATGGCCAAAATCTGGAATGCTGACAACACCAAATGCTAGCGAGGGTGAGGAGCAAAAGGAACTCTCATTCATCACAGGTGGGAATGCCAAATCATATAGTCAGTTGGAAGACAGTTTGGCAGTTTCTTACAAAACTAAACACACTCTTACAATATGATCCAGCAATTGTACACCTTGGCATTCACTCAAATGAGTTGAAAACTAATGTCCACACAAAATCCTTACATGGATGCTTATAGCAGCTTTATTTATAACTGTCAAAACTTGGAAGCAACCAAGATGTCCTTCAGTGGGTGAACGGATAAATGAACCATGGTACATCCAGACACTAGAATATTATTCAGTGCCAAAAAGAAATGAGCTATCAAGCCATGAAATGACATGCAGGAAATGTAAATGCACATTACTAAGTAAAAAAGAAGCAAATCTGAAAAGGCTCCATACTGTATGATTCCAGCTATATGACATTTTGGAAAAGGCAAAACTATGGAGACAATAAAAGATCAGTGGTTGCTGGGGTGGGGACGGGGAGGAGGAGGGATGATTAGGCTGAGCACAGAGGTTTTTCAGGGTGGTGAAAATACTTTGTATCATACTATAATGAAAATACATGTCATTACATTTTTGTCTTACCCCATAGAATGCACTTCAAGAGTGAACCATAAGGTAAACTATGAAGTTTGGATGATTATGATGTGTCACTATAGGTTCACCAATGATAGCAAATATATCATTCTTGTGAGTGATGTTGATAATGGGGGAGGCTATGCATGTGTTAGGGCAGGGTGTCTATGGGAAATCTCTGTAACTTCCTCTTAATTCTGCTTTGAACCTAAAACTGTTCTAAAAATAAAATCTTTAAAATAAAATTTAAAAACAAAGACAGTGAATTTTAAAATTTTTACATGAGTTACAAATAGTATTGGAGTTATGAGTATAAGGCAAAAGTTTTGAATATGGTACTTGGATGATTTGGTGTATGAACAACTACACTACAAGACTAATATTTTTTATAATTCAGTAAGAATTTGTAACTATCCAGCCATAACTGTGAAGGGAAGAGTTGTACCCACTCAGGAATATACAGCAGCCTTGGTTGAGGAGATGGCTCATCAGGTCACATGATACTCACTTGATTAGAGAAAAAAATGTATATATATAGTGTGACCCAAAAGTTAGCACATACCACACACAAAAAATTGTTGTTATAAAATATATGTGTGCATAGATATACATATATATCTCTCTCTATATATCCATATTGAAACTATAATTACAATTAGTCCCATACGTGACATTATGTGGAAGCAACATACTTTCCAGGGATAACCTGGCAGTTACTAAATCCTCTTGATAAATTAAAAATATTCACTCGCTCATTGAAATTGTTGCATCAGATGATATTAGCATTTGATGGGCTCTCAAGAGATTATGTGGGAAAGGATAGTCTCTTCAACAAATGGTGTTGGGAAAACTGGATAAACACGTACAGCAATGAAACTGGATCCCCATCTTATACTACTCACAAAAATTAACTCAAAATGAATCAAAGACTTAAACATAAGACCTAATACCCTAGAGGAAAACATAGGGAAGAAGCTTTTCAGTATTGGTGTTGGCAATGAATTTTTGGATCTGGCATCAAAAGCACAAACAACAAAGCAAAAATCAGCAAATAGGACTACATCAAACTTAAGAGCCTCTGCACAGCAAAAGAAACAATTAACAAAATGAAAAGGCAACATATGGAACGGGAGAAAATATTTGCAAACCATGTCTCAGATAAGGGGTTAATATCCAAAATACGTAAAGAACTCATACAACTCAACAAAACAATACGATTAAAAAATGGGCAGAGGAACCAAATAGAAATTTTTCCAAAGAAGACATCCAAGGGGCTGACGGGTACATATAAAAATGCTCAGCATCACTAATCTTCAGGGAAATGCAAATCGAAACCACAATATCACCTCATATCTGTTAGAATGGCTATCTTCAAGAAGACAAGAGGTAGCAAGTGTTGATGAAGATATGGTGAAAAGGGAACCCTTGCACACTGTTGGTGGGAATGTAAATTGGTTCAGCCACTATGGAAAACAATATGGAGGTTTCTCAAAAAATTAAAAATAAATCTAGCACAGAATCCAGCAATTCCACTTTTGGGTATATACTCAAAGAAAATGAAAACAGGATGTCGAGGAGATATCTGCACTCCCATGTTTATTGCAGCATTATTCATAATAGCCAAGATATAGAGACAACCTAAATGCTCATCAATGGATGAATGGATAAAAAAAGATGTAGCATATTTATCACAATGGAATATTATTCATCCATGAGAAAGATGAAAATCCTGCCATTTGTGACTACGTGGATGGACCTTGAGGACTTATGCTAAGTGAAATAAGTCAGACAGACAAAGACAAATACTGTATAATATCACTTAAATGTGGAATCTAAAAAAGCCAAACTCAAAAACAGAGAGAAAAATGGTAGTTACCAGGGGATGGGGAGGTGCTGAGATAGGACAGATGTTTAAGGGTACAAACTTGCAATGATTAATAAATAAGCCCTAGAGATCTGATGCACAGTATAGCGAATATAGACAACAATATTGTATTATAATCATCAAACTTGCTAAGAGACTAGAACTGATCATTCTAACTGCTTAAAAGAAATGAGAATTGTGTAACGTGATAGAGGTGCTGATTATCACTACAATGGCAACCATATTACAACACATAAATGTATCAAATTAACAGGCGGTACACCTTCAATTTGCAAAATGTCATAAGTATATTTCAATAAAAAAAGAGATTATGGAACTTAACCTCCTCCCTTTAGGCAAATAAATTATTATAGGGTTCATTCTGTAGACTTAATAAAACTGAGATTCGGAGAGGGGATGTGACTTTCCCAAAGATTACTCAATTAGTTAACAGGAGATTTAGGAATGAAATAAAATTCTCCTAGCTCCAAACCAAATTGTCTTTCTACTAAACCGTGAAGAATCTGATGCATTTACTTGTCAAGTACTGAAAATGAAAATATACTTACTGCTGAAAAAATTAAAAAATTTAAAAATTTGTGCTTCAAAGGACATATCAAGAAGGTGAAAAGACAACCCAAAGAATGGGAGAAAATATTTGCAAATCATATGATATGATTTGATATGGATCTAGTATCCAAAATATATAAAGAACTCTTGCAACTAAATTAAAAAAACCCGTAAAATTAAAAAGGTGACAAAGAATTTGAATAAACATTTCTCCAAAGAAGATACACAAAAGGCCACTAAGCCTGTGAAAAGATGCTCACCATCATTAGTTACTCATTAGGAAAATGAAAATCAAATGAAAAAATGAGATACCATTTCACACCCACAAGGATGGCTGTAAACAAAAAGATATACAATAACAAGTGTTGGTGAGAAGGTAAAGAAATTGGAACCTTTGTATAATGCTGGTTGGAATGCAAAATGTGGTACAACTACCGTGGAAAGTAGTTTGGCAATTCCTCAAAAAGATAAATATAAAATTACTGTCTGACCCAGCAATTCTACTTCTGGGTATATACCCAAGAGAACAGAAAACGTCCACACAAAAGCTAGTACACTAATGCTCATAGCAGCATTATTAATAACAGTGGAAATAATCTAATGTCTATTAGTTGAATACAAAAGGTGGTATATCTGTGCAGTGGAATGGACTGTTATTTGGCAATAAAAGAAATGAAGTACTGCATCACAGATGACCCTTATAAACATTTGCTTCATGTGAAAGAAGCCAGTCACAAAAGATCACATACTATATTATTCTATTTCTATGGAATGTCCAGAATAGGCAAATCCATAAAGACAGAAAGTAGATTGGTGTTTGCTTAAGGATTGGGGGATTAGGGCAAAATGGAGAGTGACTGCTAATGGGTATGAGTGTTTTTGGGGGGGTTGATGAACTCTTCTAAAATTGATTGTGATGATAGTTGTACCACTCTATGAATATACTAAAAACCATTGAGTTGTACACTTTACATAGATAAATTTTATGGTACATGAATTACATCTCAATAATGCTGTTCAAAATCCAGTTAATAAAATGAATTCAAAATGATTAGCACAAAGCCCCATGGGGTCAGGATGCTTAAAATCACATCCTATATCCTCCATTATTACCTTTTTTATAGCAAAGGGGAGCAGTCCTGGAACTCTATATATTTTCAATATATATATATATATATATATATATCTAAATATTGAAAGTAGTTTAAGTAATATGAATGCAATAATGAGAAGTCAGAGACAGGCATAGGCTTGTATTTGTAATGACAAATATATTTCCTAGCTTCAGGAATTAATCTTCACCACATTCCTGTGCCATCCTACCCCTTAAAACACTCCACCTGATTTTCTCCAAGGTTTGTCTTCAAAAGATTCCAAGTCCACTCTTATGACAAGTATTCCACTGATGATGCTGGGGAATTCAGAGCAGTGCTTTTTGATTCTAGTCTACCTTAGGAACGAAAACAAATTAGCAAAGAAAGACAAGAACATTTGTTGTGGAAGCAATGAACATTTGAGGACATGCAAGTCGTATTTCAGGCAATACTCTGTCATGCAGCTTCTAGGGAAAATTGGCATCTACAAAAGGCAAATCATAGCAGTTTAATCTCTACCGTACATTTCTGGGACATATCCCTAAAGCACTATAAGCGTATTACATTTTCTCATTCATTTCCCTGGATTTGAGGTTTTCTACTTAAAGATATTATGGTTACATCAGTCAGAAAGCCTGCTTTACACTGCTGCTTTGTAGTTGGTTTGTGGGAGGGCAAATAAGTCATAAGGGGCAAGGTTGGAGATCTTTTGAATTAAAATTCAATTTAAAAAGCCAATACAGGTAGTTCTGTTGTTTTTCTTTTTCAGACTGTAGGTATTTAATAAGCACCTCTACCTATCTGGGTCTTCTCTCTGAAGTTTCTACAATTCTTTTGAAATGCTTTTGTTTTACATGTATTCAAGATTTTTCAGCCATCAATGAAGTTCCATGTCACAAAATTCTGAAAACCAAGCTAAAAAAGCAAGAGCTATAATTTTTTTGTAATTTGCCCTTTTCTTGAAAATAATAGATGACATTTTTTAGCCCTTACTTTATGTCAGCTATATATTAAGTGCTTTACATGCATTATCTCACTTAATCTTCTGAATAACTTTATGAGTACATTCTATCATCATGCCCATTTAAATGTGAGGAATGTGAAGTTCAGGGAGGTTCAGTAAAATTGTCTAGATAGCATATGGTAAAACCAAAATTTGAATAAGGCTGTTCTTGTTTCTCCAAAACTGAGCATGTAACTACTACCTTATTCATCTCAATTTTAATATCTCTAAGAAACAGGATAATAATACAAAGGACTAGAAGTTGAAGGCCTGAGTTCTAGTGCCAACTCCTACTCTTATTAGCTGCTTATTTTATTTTTTAAAGTTCTTTTAAAAAATTTTGATTGTTGTTAAATACGCATAACATAAAAGCTACCATTTTAACCATTTTTAAGTGTACAGTTCAGTGGCATTAGTTGCATTCACACTGTTGTGCTCTCATCACAACCATCCATCCATAGAACTCTTTTCATCTCGCAAAACTGAAACTCTGTACCACTAAACAACTCCCCATACTCCCGTGCCCTCAGCCCTGGCAACCACTGTTCTACTTTCTGTCTTTATGAGTTTTTTCTCCAACGTTATTGAGATATTATTGAGATATAACATTGTGTGAGGTTAAGGTGTACAACGTTTTGGTGTGATGCATTTATATATATTCCAAAATGATTACCACGATAGGATTAGCTAACCCCTCCATCCCATCACGTAATTACCATTTCGTTTTTGTGGTGAGAACATTTAAGATTTATCCTCTTAGCAACTTTCAAGTATGTAATATAGTATTATTAGCTATAATCATTATGCTGTACATTAGATCCCCAGAACTTATTCATCTTATAACTGGAAGTTTATACATTTTGACCAACATCCCATATTTCCCCAACCCCCCAGCCCTTGGCAACCATCATTCTACTCTGTTTGTGTGAGTTTGGCTCTTTTAGATTCCATATATAAGTGATACTATGCAGTATTTGTCTTTCTCTTTCTGGCTTATTTCATTTAGCATAATATCCTCAAGTTCCAGCCACCTTGTTGCAAATGGCAGAATTTCCTTCTTTCTCATGGATTAATAATATTTAATTGAATATATACATATATATACCCCATATTTTCCTTATACATTCTTCTAGAGACAGACACTTAGGTTATTTCCATATCTTGGCTACTGTGAATAATGCTGCAGTGAATATGGGGGTGCAGAACTCTCCTCGAGATAGTGATTTTATTTCCTTTAGATATGTACTCATCAGTGGGATGGCTGGATTATGTGGTAGTTCTCTTTTTAATTTTTTGAGCAAGCTCTATATTGTTTTCCTTAGTGCTATGCCAATTTATACTCCCACCAACAGTGCACAAGTGTTCCGTTTTCTCCACACCTTCACCAGCACTTATTTTCTCTTGACTTTTTGATAATGGCCATTCTAACATGTGTAAGGTGATATCTCATTGCGGCTTTGATATGCATTTCCCTGATGATTAGTGAAGTTGAGCATCTTTTCATGTACTTGTTGGCCATTTATATTTCTTCTTTGGAAAAACATGTATTCAAGACCTCTGCCCATTTTTTAATTGGATTGATTTTTTTTCTATTGAATTGTAGAACTTCCTTATATATTTTGGATATCAACCTCTCATCAGATACATGGTTTGCAAATATTTTCCCCAATTCTGTAGGTTGTTTCATTTTGTTGATTGCTTCCTTTGGTGTGCAGAAGGTTTTTAATTTGATGTAGTCCTACTTGTTTATTTTTGCTTTTGTTGCCTGTGATTTTGGCATCATATTCAAAAAAATCATTAAGACTAATGTAAAGGAGATTTTCCCTATGTTTTCTTACAGGAGTTTTGTGGTTTCAGGTCTTATGTTTAAGTCTTTAATCCATTTTGAATTAATTTTTGTGAGTGGTATAAGATAGGGGTCCAATTTCATTCTTTTGAGTATGATTGTCCAGTTTTTCCAGCACTATTGAAGAGACTATCCTTTACCCATTGAGTACTCTTGGCTCTCTCGTTAAACATTAGTTGGCTGCATATGTAAGGGTTTATTTCTGGGTTCTTGATTCTGTTCCATTTGTCTGTTTGTTTTTATACCAATACCATACTCTTTTGATTAGTAGAGCTTTGTGATATAGTTTGAAATCAGAAAACGTGATACTTCCAGCTTTGTTCTTCATTCTCAGGATTGTATGGGCTATTGTGGTCTTTTGTGGTTTTATACAAATTTTAGGATTGTTTTTCTATTTCTGTGAAAATGCCATTGGAATCTTGCTAGAGATTGCATTGAACTTATAGATGGCTTTGTACAGTATGGACATTTTAACATATTAATTCTATTGATCCATGAACATGAGATAGCTTTCCATTTATTTGTGTCTTCTTCAGTTTCTTTTGTCAAACTCTTATAGTTTTCAGTGTAGAGATCTTTCACCTCCTTGGTTTAATTTATTCCTAAGTATCTTATTGTATTTGATGCTGTTGTAAATGGGATTTTTCAAAATTTCTTCTTCACATAGTTCATTGTTATTGTATAGAAATGCAACTAATTTCTGTATGTTGATTTTGTATCCTGAAATTTTACTCAATTTGCTTATTAGTACTAACAGTTATTTGTGGATTCTTTAGGGTTGTTTGTATATAAGATCACATCATCTGAAAACAGAGACATTTCTACTTTTTCCTTTCCAATTTGGATTCCTTTTATTTCCTTTTCCTGCCTAATTGCTATGGCTAGTACTCCCAGTACTATGTTGAGTAGGAGTGGTGAGAAGGGGTACCCTTGTCTTGTTCCTCATCTTGGAGGAAAAGCTATCGGTGTTTTACCCTTGAGTATGATGTAAGCTGTTGGATTGTCACATACCTTTATTGTCATATACCTTTATGTCATGCCTTTATTATGTTGAGGTATGTTTCTTCTATACCCAATGTGTTGAGAGATTTTATCATGAAAGGATGTTGTATTTTGTCAAATGCTTTTTCAACATCTATTGAGATGATTGTATGATTTTTATTTTTAATTCTATTATTGTAGTGTATCACCTTTATCAATTTGAGTATATTGAACCACGCTTGAGTCCCAGGATAAATTCCACTTTGCCATGGTGAATGAATCTTTTAATGTGCTGTTGAATTTCATTTGCTAATATTTTGTTGAGAATTTGCATCTATATTCATAAAGGATATTGGCCTTCTTTTCTTGTAGTGTCCTTATCTGACTTTGGTATCAGGATGCTGGCCCTGTAAAACGAGTTTGGGAGGTTCCCTCCTCTTCAATTTCTTGGGAGAGTTTAAGAAGAATTTGTGTTAATTACTTAATTGTTTGATAGAATTCACTAGTGAAACAATGTGGTGCTGAGCTTTTCATTGTTGGGAGATTTTTGATTACAAATTCAATCTTCTTACTTGTTATTCATCTGTTCAGATTTTCTGCTTCTTCATGATTCAGTCCTAAGTAGGTTGTATGTTTCTAGGAATTTATCTATTTCTTATAGGTTACTCAATTTGTTGGCATATAATTATTCATAGTAATCTCTTACAATTCTTTGTATTTCTGTTGTATCAATTGTAATGTCTACTCTTCCATTTTGATTTTATTTGAATCTTTTCTCTTAGTCTAGTTAAAGGTTTGTCAATTTTGTTTATCTTTTGAGAAATCATCTCTTAGTTTTGTTGACATCATCAATTATTTTTCCCATATTGATTTTGTTTATTTCTGCTCTGATCTTTGCTATTTCCCTCCTTCTGCTAAGTTTGGGCTCAGTTTGTTGTTTTTCTATTTCCTTGAGATGTGAAGTTAGATTGTTTATTTGATATCTTTCTTTAATGTGGGCATTTATCACTATAAATGTCTGTCTTAGAACTGCTCTTGCTAAATCCCATAAGTTTTGGTATGTTGTGTTTCCATTTTCATTTTTTCAATATATTTCTTGATTTCCCTTTGGATTTCTTTTTTGACCCATTGGTTGTTCAAGAGTGTGTTGTCTGCTTTCCACATATTTGTGAATTTTCCAGTTTTTCTCCAGTTACTGATTTCTAGTTTTATACCATTGTGGTCAGAAAAGATATTTGGTATTATTTCAATGTTTTGTGACCTAGTATATGATCTATCCTGGACAATGTTCCATGTGACTTGAGAACAATGTGTACTCTGCTGTTGATGTGTGGAATGTTCTGTATAAGTCTCTTAGTTCCATTTTGTCTAAAGTATATTTCAAGTCCAACATTTCCTTATTAATTTTCTGTCTATCCATTGTTGATGATCTATCCATTGCTGAAAGTGGGGTATTGGAGTCCTCTTCTATATTGTTTTTTTGTCTATTTCTCCCTTCAGATCTGTTAGTATTTCCTTGTATATTTAGGTGCTCCAATGTTGGGTGCATAAGTATTTATGATGGTTATATCCTCTTAATGAAGTATTCTGTTTATCGTTATATAATAAACTCCTTTGTCTTACCATTTTGGCTTAAAGCCTATTTTGTTTGATATAAGTATAGCTAACCTCTCTCTCTTTTGGGTTTCACTTGCATGGAATGTCTTTTGCCATCGCTTCACTTTGAGCCTATGAGAGTTCTTAAAGAAAAGTGAATCTCTTATAGGCAACATATATATGGATCTTGTTTTTTTATCCACTCAGCTACTGTATGCCTTTTGAATGGAGAGTATAATCCATTTGCATTTAGAGTAATTATTGATAGATAAGGACTTACTAATGTCATCTTATTAACAGTTTTCTGGCTGTTTTTAAGTTCCCTTGTCCCTTTCTTCCTCTTGTACTGTATTCCTTTGTGAATTGATGATTTTGTGTAGTGGTATGCTTTGATTTCCTTCTCTTTATGTTTTGCATATCTACTGAAGTTTTTTGCTTTGTGGTTACCATGAGGCTTATGTGAAACATTTTGTAGAAATAATAGTCTATTTTAAGTTGATAACAACTTAACTTTAATTGCATACAAAAAACACCCTTTTACACACCCCTTTTTATGCTTTTGGTATTACAATTTACCTCTTTTTCTATTGTGTCTTCATTAACAAATAATTGCAGGTATAGTAATTTTTAATAATTTTATCCTTTAACCTTATTAGTAGAATGTAAGTGGTTAACACACTACAATATTACAGTATTAGAGTATTTGGTTTCTTTAATACAGTATTTTTATTTATTTATTTTATTGCGGTAACATGGGTTTATAACATTATATAAATTTCAGGTGTACATTGTTATATATTTCGATTTCTGTGTGGGTTACATCATGATCACCACCCAAAGGCTAATTACAATCCATCCCCACACACATGTGCCTAGTCACCCCTTTCACCCTCCTCCTTCCACCTTCCCCTCTGGTAACTGCCAATTCAATCTCTGTTTCTATGTGTTTGTTTGTCATTGTTTTTATCTTCTACACATGAGTGAGATCATATGCTATTTGACTTTCTCCCTTTGACTTATTTCACTGAGCATAATACCCTCAAGGTCCATCCATGTTATCACAAATGGCTGGATTTCATTATTTCTCATGGCTGAGTAGTATTCCTTTGTGTATGTATACCACATCTTCTTTATCCATTTGTCCCTTGCTGGGCACCTACTTTGCTTCCAAGTCTTGCCTATTGTGAATAATGCTGCAATGAACATAGGAGTGCATGTATCTTTATGCATTTGTGTTTTCATGTTCTTTGGATGAATACCCAGCAGAGGAATAGCTGGATCATATGGTAGTTCTATTCTTAATTTTCTGAGGAATTTCCATACTGTTTTCCATAGTGGCTGCACCAGTTTGCACTCCCACAAGCAGTGTATGAGGGTTCCCTTCTCTCCACATCTTCTCCAACACTTATTGTTTCCTCTTTTGTTAATTATAGCCATTTTTACGGGAGTGAGATGATATCTAATTGTAGTTTTGATTTGAATTTCCCTGATAGTTAACAATGTTGAACATCTTTTCATGTGCCTATTGGCCATCTGTATATGTTCTTTGGAGAGATGTCTGTTAAGTTTTTTTGCCCATTTTTTAATTGGGTCATTAGGGTTTTTTTTGGTTGTGACATATCAGTTCTTTGTATATTTTAGATATTAACCCCTTATCAGATATATAATTTGCAAGTATCTTCTCCCAATTGTTAGGTCGTCTTTTCATCTTGTTGATGGTTTCCTTTGCTGTGCAGAAAGTTTTTGGTTTGATGTGGTCCCCTTTATTTATTTTTTCTATGGTTTCTCTTGCCCAGTCAGACATGGCACTTGAAAATATGCTGCTAAGACCGATGTCAAAGAGTGTACTGCATATGTTTTCTTCCAGAAGTTTAATGATTCCAGGTCTTATATTCAAGTCTTTAATCCATTTTGAGTTAATTTTTATGTATGGTGTAAGATAACGGTCTACTTTCATTCTTTTGCGTGTGGCCCCAACACGATTTATTCAAGAGACTTTCCTTTCTCCATTGTATGTTCTTGGCTCTCTTGTCAAAAATTAGCTGTTCATAGATGTGTGGGTTTGTTTCTGGGCTCTTGATTCTGTTCCGTTTATCTGTGAGTCTGTTTTTGTGCCAGTACCATGCTGTTTTGGTTACTATAGCTTTGTAACATATTTTGAAACCAGAGAGTGTGATACTTCCAGCCTCATTCCTTTTTCTTAGGATTGCTTTGGCTATTTGGAGTCTTTTGTTGTTCCATATAAATTTTAGGATTCTTTATTATTCTGTTTCTGTGAAAAATGTTGTTGGAACTTTCATAGGGATTGCATTGAATCTGTAGATTGCTTTAGGAAGTATGGGCATTTTAACTATGTTAATTCTTCCAATCCAATAACATGGAATATCTTTCCGTTTCTTTCTGTCTTCTTCAATTTCCTTCAACAAGGTTTTATAGTTTTTGGTGTATAGATCTTTCACCTCTTTGGTTAACTTTATTCCTAGATGTTTTATTCTTTTGTTGCAATTGTAAATGGGATTGTATTCTTTATTTCTCTTTCTGCTACTTCATTGTTAGTGTATAAAAATGCAACTGACTTTTTTTTATTGAGTTAATGATAGGTTACAATCTTGTGAAATTTCAGTTGTACATTAATGTTTGTCAGTCATGTTGTAGGTGCACCACTTCACCCTTTGTGCCCACCCCCCACCCCACCTTTCCCCTGGTCTCCATTAAACTGTTCCTAGTCCATAATTTTAAATTCCTCATATGAGTGGAGTCATACACAGATTATCCTTCTCTCACTGGCTTATTTCACTTAACATAATTCCCTCAAGGTCCATCCATGTTATTGCAAATGGAATGATTTTGTTCTGTTTTACAGCTGAGTAGTATTCCATTGTATATGTGTACCACATCTTCTTTATCCATTCGTCTGTTGCTGGGCACTTAGGTTGCTTCCATGTCTTGGCTATTGTAAATAATGCTGCAATGAACACTGGGGTGCATAGGACTTTTGGGATTGCTGACTTCAAGCTCTTTTGATAGATACCCAGTAGTGGGATGGCTGGATCATATGGTAGTTCTATTTTTAAGTTTTTGAGGAATCTTCATACTGTTTTCCATAGTGGCTGCACCAGTTTGCATTCCCACCAGCAGTGTATGAGGGTTCCTTTTTCTCCGCAACCTCTCCAACATTTGTTACTATTGGTTTTAGATATTTTTGTCATTCTAATGGGTGTAAGGTGATATCTTAGTGTAGTTTTGATTTGCATTTCCCTGATGATCAGCGATGATGAGCATCTTTTCATGTGCCTATTGGCCATCAGTATATCTTCTTTGGAGAAATGTCTGTTCATGTCTCCAGCCCATTTTTTGATTGGGTTGTTTGATGTTTTGTTGTTGAGTTGTGAGAGTTCTTTATATATTATGGATATTAAGCCTTTGTCAGATATATGACTTGCAAATATTTTTTCCCAGTTAGTGGGTTGTATTTTTGTTTCAATCCTGTTTTCATTTGCCTTGAAGAAGCTCTTTAGTCTGATGAAGTCCCATTTGTTTATTCTTTCTATTGTTTCCCTTCTCTGAGAAGGCGTGGTGTCTGAAAAGATCCTTTTAATACTGATGTCAAAGAGTGTACTGCCTACGTTTTCTTCCAGAAGCCTTATGGTTTCAGGTCTCACCTTTAGGTCTGTGATCCATTTTGAGTTTATTTTGGTGAATGGTGAAAAAGAATGGTCAATTTTCATTCTTTTACATGTGGCTTTCCAGTTTTCCCAGCACTATTTGTTGAAAAGACTTTCTTTTCTCCATTGTATGCCCTCAGCTCCTTTGTCAAAGATAAGCTGTCCATAGATGTGTGGTTTTATTTCTGGGCTTTCCATTCTGTTCCATTGATCTGTGCACCTGTTTTTGTACCAGTACCATGCTGTTTTGATTACTGTAGCTTTGTAGTATGTTTTGAAGTCAGGGATTGTGATGCCTCCTGTTTTGTTCTTTTTTCTCAGGATTGCTTTAGAAATTCGGGGTCTTTTGTTGCCCCATATGAATTTTAGGATTCTTTGTTCTAATTCTGTAAAGAATGTCATTGGGATTCTGATTGGGATGGCATTGAATCTGTAGATTGCTTTAGGTAGAACGGACACTTTAACTATGTTTATTCTTCCAATCCATGTACATGGAATGTCTTTCCATCTCCTTATGTTGTCATCCAGTTCTCTCAGAAAGGCCTTGTAATTTTCATTATATAGGTCCTTCACTTCCTTAGTTAAATTTACCCCAAGGTATTTTATTCTTTTTGTTGTGATTGTTAATGGTATTGTGTTCTTGAGTTCTTTTTCTGTTGGTTCATTACTGGAGTATAGAAATGCTACTGATTTATGCAAATTGATTTTATACCCTGCAACTTTGCTGTAGTTGTTGATTACTTCTAACAGTTTTCCAATGGATTCTTTGGGGTTTTCTATATATAAAATCATGTCGTCTGCAAACAGCGAGAGTTTCACTTCTTCCCTCCCTATTTGGATTCCTTTTATTCCTTTTTCTTGCCTGATTGCTCTGGCCAGGACCTCCAGTACTATGTTAAATAAGAGTGGTGATAGGGGGCATCCTTGTCTCGTTCCTGTTTTCAGGGGGATGGCGTTCAGTTTTTGCCCATTGAGTATGATGTTGGCTATGGGTTTGTCATATATGGCCTTTATTATGTTGAGGTAGTTTCCTTCTATGCCCATTTTGTTCAGAGTTTTTATCATAAATGGCTGTTGGATCTTGTCAAATGCCTTCTCTGCATCTATTGAGATGATCATGTGGTTTTTATTCCTCAGTTTGTTGATGTGGTGTATCACGTTGATTGATTTGCGGATGTTGAACCATCCCTGTGTCCCTGGTATGAATTCCACCTGTATGATCCTTTTGATGAATTGCTGAATTCTGGTTGCCAAAATTTTGTTTAGAATTTTTGCATCTATGTTCATCAGTGATATTGGCCTGTAGTTCTCTTTTTTCGTGGTGTCCTTGTCAGGTTTTGGTATCAGCGTGATGTTGGCCTCATAGAATGTGTCAGGAAGTGTTCCATCTTCCCTAATTTTTTGGAATAGCTGGAAAAGGATAGGCATTAAATCCTCTCTGAACGTTTGGTAGAATTCCCCAGGAAAGCCATCTGGTCCTGGGATTTTATTCTTTGGGATGTTTTTGATTGCTGTTTCAATCTCTTTCCTTGTTATTGGTCTGTTCAAATTGTCTGCCTCTTCTTGAGCGAGCTTTGGGAGATTGTAGGAGCCCAAGAATTTATCCATTTCCTCTAGGCTATCCATTCTGTTGGCATATAGTTTTTTGTAGTATTGTCTTATAATCCGTTGTATTTCTGCAGAGTCTGTTGTTATTGCTCCTTGCTCATTTCTGATTTTGTTTATTTGAGCTTTCTCCCTTTTTTTCTTTGTAAGTCTGGCTAGTGGTTTGTCAATTTTATTCATCTTCTCAAAAAATCAGCTCTTTGTTTCATTGATACTTTCTCCTGCCTTTTCTGTTTCAATAGTATTTATTTCTGCTCTGATTTTTATTATTTCTCTCCTTCTGCTGACTTTGGGCTTCATTTGTTCTTTTTTCTCTAGTTCAGTTAGGTGTACTTTAAGGTTGCTTATTTGGGATTTTTCTTGTTTGTTAAGATGTGCCTGTATTGTGATGAATTTTCCTCTTAATACAGCTTTTGCTGTATCCCCTATGAGTTGGTATGGCATGCTATCATTTTCATTTGTTTCCAGGTATTTTTTGATTTCTTCTTTAATTTCTTCAATGATCCATTGCTTGTTCAGTAGTATGTTGTTTAGTCTCTACATCTTTGTGCCTTTCTCAGCTTTTTTCTTGTAATTAATTTCTAGCCTTATAGTGTTATGATCAGAGAAGATGCTTTTGATTATTTCAATTTTTTTAAATTTATAAAGGCTTGCCTTGTTTCCCAACATATGGTCTATCCTTGAGAATGTTCCATGTGCACTTGAGAAGAATGTGTATTCAGCTCTTTCAGGGTGAAGTGATCTATATATGTCTATTAAGTCCAATTGTTTTAGTTTTTCATTTAGCTCCACTATTTCCTTGTTGATTTTCTGTCTGGATGATCTGTCAATTGATGTGAGTAGGGTGTTGAGGTCCCCTACTATTATTGTGTTGTTTTTAACATCTTCCTTTAGGTCTGTTAATAGTTGCTTTATGAATCTTGGTGCTCCTGTGTTGGGTGCATAGATATTTATAAGTGTTATTTCTTCTTGATGAAGTGTCCCTTTGATCATTATATATTGTCCCTGTGTGTCTCTCTTTAGCTGTCTTATTTTGAAATCCATTTGGTCTGATATAAGAATTGCAACACCTGCCTTTTTTTCCTTGCTATTAGCTTGAAGTATTGTCCTCCACCCCTTCACCCTGAGTCTGTGTTTGTCCTTGGGGCTGAGGTGTGTTTCCTGGAGGCAACAAATTGTTGGATCTTGTTCTTTAATCCATTTTGCCACTCTGTGTCTTTTTATTGGAGAGTTCAATCCGTTTACATTGAGAGTGATTATTGATGCATGTGGACTTAATGCTGTCAATCTGTCGCTCATTATCTTGTTTTCCTGCATTTCTTTTCCTGTGTGCTTTAGACTACCCATTTAATACTGCAATTTCTTATGCTGGGTTTCTTAGATTTTTCCTTATTTATGATTTGTGACTCTGTTCTGTACTTTATTTTAGTGTCTACCTTGAAGTTTGTATTTAGAATCTCGTGTATAATATAGTCAATTCTCTGGTGGTCTCTTACTTACTCGACCAATACTGATTTAGACCCTTTGATCTTCCCCTCCTAAATAATTATTTTCATTTTTTATTCCAACTTGTCTTATGAATTTGTAGTTAGAGTGATAAGATCATCCTTGCTTTGGTAGTTTCCTTACCTTTACCCTAATGCTATAGTTGAATATTTGCTATCCTGTTCTGGTTCTATCCATCGGTCTCCCTAGTCTGTGGATTGTGTCCCCTTTCTCCCTTTTTTCTTTTTTCAGGTATGAGAGCCTTCTTTAGGATTTCTTGTAATTGAGGGCTTTTAGTTACAAATTCCCTTAACTTTTGTTTGTCTGGAAAAGATTTAATTTCTCCCTCATATCTGAAGGAAATTCTTGCTGGATAGAGTATTCTTGGCTGAAGATTTTTATCTTTTAAAGCTTTGAATATGTCACTCCATTCTCTCCTAGCTTGTAAGGTTTCTGTAGAGAAATCCGCTGACAATCTGATAGGGGCTCCTTTATAGGTTATTCTCTTTTTTTTTTTCTTACTTCCCTGAGTATTCTTTCCTTATCTTTCCTCTTTGCCAATTTTACTACTATGTGCCTTGTAATAGGTCTTTTTACATTGACAAATCTAGGAGATCTGAAACCTTCCTCTACACACATTTCTCCGTTGATCCCTAGATTTGGGAAGTTCTCTTCAATAATTTTGTTAAGCACACTTTCTGCTCCATTTTCCTTTTCCACATTCTCGGGAATTCCTATGATCCTTATGTTCTTACTCCTCATTGAATTCATTATCTCTCAGAGATTTTCCTCATTTTTTTAAATTCTTAGTTCTCTTTCTTCCTCTGTCTGGAGCCATTCAGCCTGTCTATCTTCAATTATGTTAATTTTCTCTTCTATGGTGTCTACACGGGCATTCAGGGAATCTGTATTCTGTTTTATCTGGTCCATTGTGTTTTTCATCTCTAGTAATTCTGTTTGATTCTTCTTTATGATTTCAATCTCTTTTGTGAAGTAACTCCAGAACTTGGCTTGTTTCTCTATCTTTCTCTCTACCTCGTTGAGTTTTTTTATTATAGCTGCTCTGAACTCATTATCACTTAGTTTACCTAATTCTAAGTCCTCAGGACTTAATTCTATGTTTTTATTGTTTTCCTTCTGGTCTGGGGCTTTTATAAATTGCTGGATGGTAGAGGAGCGGTTTTTTCACATGGTGGTACAATTCGGTTGCAGTTACAGGCTGTCGCCACTAGATGGGGGTCGAGAGCCACGTGTTATGAGCTCTCTGCCTTGGGGCAAGATGGCTGCGCCCACTGGCTTTGCCGGGAGGGAGGGAATGTTATTCTTACACCCCGGTCTGGATTCAGATCAGTTCTGTTCTCTGGTCTCCCGAGGCCCTTGGTTTATGGGGTCCCCGTGGACGGAAGCTTTCCCCCCATCAGCGGGTTTCCACTGAACCAGCAGCAGGAGTCATGGATGATCCCCAATCACGCGGTCCCTCTCCTGCTTCTTTCCAACCCACGCCGCAGCCATGGCAGACTCTAGGGGAGGGAGCAATGTTCTCTCCTACCGTTCCACCGCCTCCGAGGCTGTAAGTAGGGTTTATGATCTCCACCTTCTTGGTATTGTAGGTCTCTAACGTGCTGGCATTATGTTTATTCTCTGAAATTCAGTTTTTCCAATCCTTTGTTGTATTTTGGAGGGGAGAGAATCCCGGGTCAGCTCACTCTGCCATTTTGCTCCACCCCTTCTCCTCAAAATTCAACTGACTTTTGTGTGTTGACTTTGTATCCTGCAATTTGACTGTACTCATTTATTATTTCTAAAAGTTTTTTTGGTGGATTCTTTAGGATTTTCTCTCTATAAAATCATGTCATCTGCAAATAGTGACAGTTTCACTTCTTCCTTTCTAATTGTGATCCCTTTTATTTCTTTTTCTTGCTTGATTGCTCTGGCTAAGACTTCCTATACTATGTTAAATAAGAGCGGTAAAGGTCATTATCCTTTTCTGGTTTCTGTTCTTAAAGGGATAGGTTTCAGTTTTTCTCCATTGAGAATGACATTAGATGTGGGGTTGTCATATATGGCCTTTGTCATGTTGAGGTACTTTTCTTCTATACTCATTTTATTGAGAGTATTTTTAAGTCATAAATGAATGCTGTATCTTGTCCAATGCTTTTTCTGCATCTATTGAGATGACCATGTGATTTTTATTCTTCATTTTGTTAATGTGGTGTATCGCATTGATTGATTTACAGATGTTGAGCCATCCCTGGAATAAATCCCGCTTGAACATGGTGTATGATCTTTTAAATGTATTGTTGTATTCAAATTGATAGTATTTTGTTGAGGATTTTTGCACTGAGGCCAATCAGTGATATGGGCCTGTAAGTTTTTTTTTTTGTGCTGTCCTTGTCTGTTTTTGGTATCAGGATAATGTTGGCTTTGTAGAATGAGTTAGGAAGCTTCCTTTCCTCTTCAATTTTTGAAAGATTTTGAGAGGGATAGGTATTTAGTCATCTTTGAATGTTTGGTAGAATTCACCAGGGAAGACATCTGGTCCTGGACCCTTATTTTTTGGAGGTTTTTGATTACTGTTTCTATCTCCTTACTGGTGATTGGTCTACTCAAATTCTCTGTTTCTTCTTAATTAAGTTTTGGAAGGCTGTATGATTTTATGAATTTATCTGTTTCTTCTAGATTACCCAATTTGTCTGCCTCTGGCTTTTCATAGTATTTTCTTATAATCTTTTGTATTTCTGAGGTGTCCATTGCAATTTCTCCTTTTCCATCTCGGATTTTATTGATCTGAGCCTTCTTTCTTTTTTCTTGGTGAGTCTTGCTAAAGGTTTGTCAATTTTGCTTATCTTTTCAAAGAACCAGCTCTTGGTTTCGTTGATCTTTTCTATGTCTTTTTAAATCTTTATTTCAGTTATTTCTGCTCTGAATTTTATTACTTCCTTCCTTCTGCTGATTTTGAGCTTTGTTTGTTCTTCTTTTTCCAGTTCCTTTAGGTGCACTATTAGATTGTTTATTTGAGATTTTCCTTGTTTGTTGAGGTAGGCCTGAATTGCTATAAACTTCCCTCTTAGAATTGCTGTTGCTGTATCCCATAATTTTGTCTTGTAGTATTTTTATTTTCATTTGTCTGCAGGTAATTTTTGATTTCTCCTTTGATTTCTTCATTGACCCACTCCTTGTTAAGTAGTATTTTCCTTAATCTCCACATATTTGTGGCTTTTCTGATTTCCTTCCTGTAGTTGATGTCTAGTTTCATATGTAGTCAGAAAAGATCCTTGGTGTTATTTCAATCTATTTAAATTTACTGAGACTTGTTTTGTGGGGTAATGTGTGATCAATCCTGGAGAATGTTTCATGTGCATTTGAAAAGAACGTATATTCTGTGGTTCTTAGATAGAATGTTCTATATATCTCTACTAAGTCCATCTGGCCTAATGTGTCATTTAAGGTCAATGTTTCCTTATTGATCTTCTGTTTGGATGATCTATCCAATGGTGTAAGTGGAATGTTAAAGTCCCCTACTATTATTGTGTTACTGTCTATTTCTCTTTTTATGTCTGTTAATAATTGCTTTATATATTTAGGTGTTCCTATGTTGGGTGCATTGATATTTACAAGTGTTACATCCTCTAGTTGGATTGTTCCCTTTATCATTACATAGTGCCCTTCTTTGTCTCTTGTTACAATTTTTGTTTTAAAGTCTATTTTGTCTGATATAACTAAGGCTACACCAACTTTCGTTTCTTGGCCATTTACATGGAGTATCTTTTTCCATCCCTTCACTTTCAGTTTGTGAGTGTCTTTAGGTCTGAAGTGTGTCTCCTGTATGCAGCATATATATGGGTCTTGTTTTTTCTATCCATTTGGCCACCTTACGCCTTTTGATTGGAGCAGTTAGTTCATTGACATTTAAAGTAGCTATTAATAAATATGTACTTATTGCATTTTGTTACTGTTTTTTCTGGATGTTCTAGTAGCTCTTCTCTGTTCCTTTCTTCTTCTCTTGCTCTCTTACCTTGTGATTTGATGGCTTTCTTTAGTATTATGTTTGGGTTAGCTTTTTAAAATTTTTTGTGTATTTATTATAGGTTTCTGGTTTGTGATTACCATGAGGTTCATATATAATAATCTACATATATAGCAATCCATATTGAGTCAATGGTCTCTTTAGTTTATTTCTTTTTAAAAGCCCTACTCTTTTGCTTCCCCTCCAACATTATATGGTTTTGATGTCATATCTAACCTCTTATTTTGTGTGTGTGTATCCATTGTTTTCTTATCATTGGAATAGGTAATTTTAGTACTTTTGGCTTTTGACCTCCATATTATCTTCATAGGTGGTTTATCTGCTACCTTTACATATTTTTGTGTTTACCAGAGGTTTTCTTGCCTTTTTTGGATAATTTTTTTTATTCCTATTTGTCATCTTCTCTTTCTCACTTAAATAAGTCCCTTTAGCATTGCCTGTAAAACTTGTTTCTTGGTGATAAACTCCTGTAATTTTTGCTTGTCTGTGAAACTCTTTATCACTCCTTCCATTCGGAATGAACCTTGCCGGGTAGAGTATTCTTGGCTGTAGGTTTTTTCCTTTCAGCACTTTAAATATATCATGACCCTCCCTTCTAGCCTGTAAAGTTTCCACTGAGAAGTCTGCTGATAGCCTTATGGCATTTCCTTTATATGTAACTTGCCTTGCTCTTGTGGCTTTTAGGATTCTCTCTTTATACTTAATTTTGGACATTTTAATTACAATATATCTTGGTGTGAGTCTCTTTGACTTTATCTTGTTTGGTGTTCTCTATGCTTCCTGTACTGCACATATATTTCCTTCTTTAGGTTAGGAAAGTTTTCAGCTATTATTTCTTCAAATAGATTCTCTGCCCCTTTATCTCTCTCTTCTCATTCTGGGACACCTATAATATGAATTTTAGTTCACTTGAAGTTGTCCCAGAGTTCCCTTAGACTGTTCTCTTCTTTTAAATTCTTTTTTCTTCTTTTCTGTTCAGCTTGGGTGATTTCCTCCTTTTTTGTCCAGCTTGCTGATCCATTCTTCTGTATCATCCACTCTGCTATTGTGTCCCTTTAAGTGAATTTTTCATTTACACTATTGTATTCTTTATTTCTGATTGGTTCTTTTTTATATTTTCCAATTCATTGTTGACATTCTCACTATGTTCATCCATTCTTCTTCCAAGATCAGTGATCATCCTTATGACTCTTTGTATGAACTCTTTGTCAGGTAGCTTTAGTTGTTTCCTTTAGTTCTTTTTCTTGGGTTTTGTCTTGTTCCCTTGCTTGGAACGTATCCCTTTGCTTCCTCATTTTGCCTCTTTCTCTGTGCTTATACCTATGTATTAGGTGGGTCAGCTATGTCTCCTGATGTTGGAGAAGTGGCCTCATATAAGAGGTGCCTTTTGAGACCCAACAGTGTGCTTCCCGGTTCCAAATGTTCCAGGAGTGAACCCTGTGTGGGCTACGTGTGTCCTTCTGTTGTAGCAGGGCTGCTTTCCTGCAGGTTACCAGCAAGTCTAGGCTGTCCCCATGGCCAGTTGGTTGTTATGCTTAGCTGCATGTTACTGCTATGGACTCTTCACTCAATTTTCAGGTTTGGGGAGCCCCAGCACAGTTGGCTGCAAAGTCTAATAGCACATACTTGTTTTGTTTTTTCTGTCAAGTGAGTAGGCCCCCAATGTACCTGGTTGCTAGGCTCAGGGGCTTACAATTGCTGTAGGCCTCTTGTCTGCAAGGCTGTTGTAAGCTCTCTCAGGATTGCAGATGACTGGGGCTGGCCACATGCACAGGAGCACCCAATTGTTTCATGTTTTGGAAGGTGGGGCTCATCCCCTATGTGGCTGTTTGAGAAGCACAGGTCTGCTGCTGCTGATAAGCCCCACAGCCCACAGGTCTGCACACATTTTCAACACAGTCCTGACCCATGCAGGCATCTCAACCCCCTGGAGTGTACCCAGTCACCCCACTGCAGAAGTGCCCATACACTCCACCCATGCCCCACCCACTCCACCTGCTTCTCATCCATGCCCTGCCCAGGTGGATCCATTTTCCTGCCTGCAGAGGATCCAGGCATTCAGTCTATGCAGGCTGAAAAGTTGCCCAAGGGCTTGCTTTTGAGTGGGGCCAGTCCCTAGGGCAGGCTGACTGCCCTAGCTGAGCTAGATTAAATTGGTGCTCTAGCGAGCAGGGACAGGCCAGGGGAAGATCTCCAATGGCATCTGCCAGAGTCTGTGTCAGCACATCTGTACTAGGTTACAATAATGGCTGCTGCCAATGTGTCAGTCCCGGAGAGGTCTCACTTCTCACCAAGATGCACCCAGATCCTATCAGGTGAGTCTCTTTTCACCAAAGGACTGTGCAATTCTTTTTCTGATGATTTTAGGTTGCTTTCCAAAATGGGTGAATTTTTGCATGGGCCCTCTAAGAGCTGACTTTTTTCTACTTATGTCTGATAGGTTTTCTAGGGGTATTTCCCATTGTAGTTAATAGCCAGGAATGCCAGATATTATGACACTTGTATCAGTTGTGCTGAGCCTAAAGGATGCTTATAGTGGTAATGTTCCCCTGCTCAGGTCCCCCACTCTTCCAGGGAAGGCTGCATATCTTCGGATTGCTCCTGGATGGTTGTGAAGTGCTGTGGCTTGCAAAGGTGGCCTTTTTTCTTTTGAGAAAAGAAATTTCTCCTCTTCCACCTCAGTCAGGATTGTCCCTTGTTGCAGG
This sequence comes from Equus asinus, assembly GCF_041296235.1. NCBI lineage: Eukaryota > Metazoa > Chordata > Mammalia > Perissodactyla > Equidae > Equus > Equus asinus. Next base: position 58,861,735 of record NC_091820.1, on the reverse strand, counting down.
GGTTCTTTTTATCCAGTTTCAGTTCTGTCTCAGGGGTAACTGTTCCAAGAATAGCTGTAACGAGGTTGTGGGAGGAGGTGAGTTCAGAGTCTGCCTATGCTGACATCTCGACACCAATCTCTATTTGAATATTTTGAATTTGACTTTGTAGTTACCTTTACCAGTGTGTCTTATATTTCATATGCTCTCAGGTTACTAATTAGCATACTGTCATTTCAGCTTGAAGAACCCCTTTCAGCATTTCTTATAAGGCATGTTAGTGGTAATTAACTCTCTTAGCTTTTGTTTATCTGGGAATGTTTTTATCTCTCCTTAATTTCTGAAATACAGTTTTGCCAGATAAAATATTATTTGTTGGACTTTTTTGCTTTCATCATATATACACTCTCTACTGTCCCGTAAGGTTTCTGCTGGAAAATCTGCTGATAGCCTTATGGGGGTTCCTTTGTAACTGATAAACTTTTTTTGTGTTGATAGTTTTAAGATTCTGTTTGTTTTTGATTTTTGACAGTTTTATTATAATGTGTCTTGGAGAATATCTTTTTTAGGTCTATTTGTTTAGGGGCTTATAAACTTCATGAACTTGGAGATCCAATTCTCTCCCCAGATTTGAGATGTTTTCAGTCATTATTTCTTTAAATAAGTTTTCTGTTCCGTTCTCCCTCTCTTTTCCTTCTGAGACTCCAATAATTTGCTCGTTGCTTCCTTTGATTATAGCCCATAGTTTACATAGTCTTTCTTCACTTTTTAAAATTCTTTGTTTTTCTCTGATTGGGTTATTAAAGGATCTGTCTTCTTCACAGATTTTTGTCTTCTGCTTGATCCATTCTGCTGTTGATGCTCTCTATTGCATTTCTCATTTTAGTTACTATATTTGTGTCAGCTTCAGATTTTCTGTTTAGTTCTTTTTTTATGATTTCTATCTCTTTCTTAAATTTCTCTTCTGTTTATGTGTTATTTTCCTGATTTTGTTGAATTGTCTTTCTCTGTTTTCTTGTAGCTCATTGGGTTTCCTTAAAACAGCTATTTGGAATTCTTTATTAGGTAAATTGAAGATGTCCATGTCTTTGTGGTCAATTACTGAACGATTATTGTTATTCTTTAGTGGTGTCATGTTTCCTTCATTTTATATGTTCCTTAAAGTCTCATATTGTTATCTTTGCATTTGAAGTAGTAGTCACCTCCTCCAGTCTTTATTGATTGACTTCAAGAGAGAAATGCTTTCCACCAGTCTTGCTAGAGATTTTGAGGCTTCCTTAGACCATCTATGGATACAGGTGCTCCATGCTTTTTGCTCTCTCTAGTGGTAGAATTCTTAAGCTTGTATGCCTTCTCTCAATCCTGCAATGTACCAGTCCAAGTTCTGGTAGTCTCCCTTTTGCTTTTCCAAGGGTGGTGCTAAATGCCCAAATTTGTGGTCTCTCCCTGGCCTGCAGATTTGGGCCAGCTGTCTGCACATGCTTACTAGTCATCTGTCAAAACTTGTTCTCACTGCCATTGGGATCACCCAGAGGGGGTCGGCCAAGAGGTGGAGGGTTGTGTGGGTGAGGGACATGGATCACTGGGGTGCTCATGGGTCAGAGGGAAGATCTGCACATAAGAAGTCCCAGGGGCTCGTTGATGGGCCTCCCAATGGAATCTATGGTGTAGTTAGTAGGATACATGTCCCTTTGATATTTTCTGAGCCCTGGCTGCTATTCTTCCAGCTGCTTACCACTCCAGTTGTCTAGCTCACAACTCAGCACTCTACATGGAGTGAGAGAGAAATGGGCCTCTTTAGCAGTGTCTGGAACAGCTGGGGAAGCCAGGCACTCACTCATACACTCTTTCTCCTGTGGGAGAAATCATAGGCCAAGAGGGGCTTTCTTGCCATTGAACTGGGCTGCTTTGGGTGAGGGGTGACATGGGTAAAGTCAAGGTGTCTCTCTCACCCTCTCCAATACATATAATCTCTGATTTTCTTTCTCTAACACTGTGCTGGAACTTCTCTGCTGGACTCTTGGACTTCCACAAAGGCTCTCTCATCTGTGGATGGCTGTCTAAGTCTGTTCTCCGGGGCCTCCAAGACCATGACCTGTTAGGGCTGGAGCCAATTCACAGTGCATTTCAGGGTTCACAGCTGGGACTGAGGTCTGTATGCGTATCACTTGACATACAGGTGGGCAAGACTCCTCTCAGGCCTCTTGACATATAATGCTGGATGCCAGAGCTCCTACAAAGGTAGTTTTGCCCATTATTGGATGCCAAATTACTGTTATTGAGGGAGGTATACAAGTGAGGGACATCTTATTCAGCCATCTTCCTGATGTCACTCCCAGTTCTTTCCATTTAAATTACTTCCATAGACTTTCTCTGATCCTAGGTGGTTTCTTTTTGTCCCTCTTCAAATTATGACAGCTCCAACTGCTTGGTTTCTTACTAGGACCAGGAGTTCTTGGATATTTTATCAACACTACCAGCCACAGTGGTAAAGGGGATGAATGAAATCATTAGCTTATGCCATATCTTCACTAGACATCAAGGTAATCGAACTGATCCACTAAGAGAATCAAAGATTTAGAACCACTTAGGATCTTTGATACCATCTCACTTAATTTTCATATTTGACTTATGGGCAAAGGAAGGGGGAGGGTTCTCCCCCAGTCCACACAGACTGGAGTACTAATAGAACTCAGGTCTTCTGCCTCCCAGCCCAGTGCTCTTTTCATTATATTGCTTATAAATATATTGCTTCTATTTATCAAATATACACATGACAAGCATCTGGCTGCCATTTTGAAAAGGGAAAACATGATCTTTGGTGCTGCTCTACCTAGGGGCTCTCACTGGGAGCTTACCCTATATTCTGGCTTGTCCTTCCCTCTCATCATTCAGTAATTCATCTTTACCATGGGCTCATCTCTGCAGGGCTCTGTTTGCTACTTTCCCAGATGACAGCAGGTGTGTTAACAGTCCACCATCCCTCTATTTCCATATATATAATTGGCCTCCTGGCAACAGTGCACTAACCTAGAAGAATGACTAGTAGTATAAACTTCAGGCACTGTGGCAGGTCAGCAAGAGGGATGTTTAGGGATGATGTCACCCTGTGATGGTTCTCAAATCATACTATGTGAGTGATCACTTAAGTTTTTTACATTCCAGGCCAGAGCTTATGATTGTGAAGGTAACGGAAAAGGATCTCTACAGTTGATAGAGACACATCATTCTCTAACCTTACCAGCCTTTCTCTTTCTTTAATTCTGGAGTCACGTGAAGAATTAAAAATGATGCAGACTGTCTAAGAGATTTTGGAACACCTCGTGGACTTATAGTTAAGTCATTTGATCTCATATACCTTGCTTTCTTTAGCATGGTCTAGTGGAAAGGGCAGTAGACTAGAAGTTAGGAAACCTGGGCTCTGTTACCACTTCATTCACTAACTGATGTCATCACCCTGGGCTTGAAACATACCCCTTTCTGGGCCTTAGTTTTCATACCTGCAAAATGAGGAGATTGGACAAGATCAGTGATTATCAACCTTCTGTGCATCAGAATCACCTGATTCTAAAATATAGGTGAAAAAACACAAATGTCTGATTACTACCTACAAGAGATCTGATTGTTTTGGAGTGAGCTCAGTCATTGATATTTATTACATTTCCCCAGTAAATCTAAGAAGCTGGGGTTGAGAACCACTGCACTATTTGAGATTTTATGAGTTGACCCTCTCCAAAAGAGCAGTTTTAAAGATAAACAAGATATGTTCAAAAAGATTTCTGAAAGAAACACTAGGAACAGATTGTGGGGCAGAGGATAGATGTGTGTACTATTTAAGTGGTTCTCCATTTTTTCTTTTTGTTATTTACCTCATGTGCCTCACAACTTTCCTCACCTTCCTTAAAGTTTTCAATTCACTCTGTATGTAATACTCTATTTTCCAAACTCTGTAGCTCTACTTTCCATGTTTGTATAGTGTTAGATCTCCATAACTTGAAAGCTAGGAGCAGAGCAGACTCTAGAGGTAAAGGGAGGATGGTCATTTTACCTCTTAACAGCCTGCAGAATATTGTCAGTCTCAGTCAGCCTTTTTGGAAATTCATCACAGTCCCTCTCCAGACTCTATACCAAAGACTGTGAAAAGGATCCAAGATCTTTGCGTAATATAAAGTAATAGGTACTAATTGGCCCATCATTTCATGAATATTTACACACTGTGACAATGCACAGAAATTGGCCAGTTTCCTTTCTTACCTTCAGGCTCTCTTGCTTCTGCTATGTATCAGTTCAGGGTGGAAAAAAATGGTAAATCAACACTGACATGAGCCTCACCCCTATCTAAACTAAATTTCTGTTGTGTCAGTTTTAGATCCCAAAAAGGCTGAAACAAGTCTTAGATTTGCTTGCAAAGATGTTAGGTAAGTAGAGATAGGTAAGGGAGAGAAAAGCAGCTGACTGGCCAATTTAAAGCCTCTTTGAAGATTAGGGGTTGCCTAACTTTTTGACCATAGGAAAGTTGCTTCATCATTTTAAGCTTCAGTTTCCCTGCTTATAGAATGAGAGAGTGGGACAAGAGGATCTCTAAGGGCCCTCCCAGCTCAAATAGTCTAATTCCCATTGTAAAGTTAAACCAGGACATTTCTGTCTTGTAAAAACCAGAGCTTCAGACTAGAGAAGGTGGAAAGGATTGAGAGTGGGCAATTCAGAACAGGTACACCAAGGTGAGGTCAACATTAGTAGGATGATCATGATTCTGGTGTGTGACCTTGAATAAATCACTTTCCCTTTCAGGGCTGACTTCCTTATCTTTATAGTGGATATAATAATGCCTGATTTACATATCTAGCAGATTTTTTGTGAGAGTTAATGAGAGAAGAGGAAAAACTGTGAAAGTGTTAAAAGCCCTTTAGATATGTCAAGTGGTATTTAGATATGTAAAGTCCTGGTTAGACTAGTTTAGTAAGAAAAAGGAGGAAAATCGAATAGGATTACAAAACATTCTTTGTAATGTATTATGTATCCACTATTTACAAACTATATACAAATCTTTGTAGAGTAGCATTTATGGACATAAAGATCTTTAGCACACCCCACATCTGGGAATCCTGCTTATTTCCAGGAAATCTATACATTTGATTGGCCCATGCTGACCCAACTGCTGATCAATCTGCCTTACTTAACGCCTACTGTGTTCCCAATCTTGTACTAGGGAACTCTTCAGGGAGACAGAGGAATCTAAAACATGTTTTCTTGCCCTTGATGACATCATGTTTTAACTGTGGGGGGCAAGATTACAGTATTCCTATTTTCTATACCAAAAATTGGAATTTGTGGTCTGACAAGTACGGACATTCTTATGGAGATATTTGAACAACATTTAAAATCTGTACTATACTAGAAAAAATCAGGATGTTTGGTTATAATAGGAAATACACAAACATGCAGAAATAGCATATACTATATACATTTGCTAATGAGGTGTCAAAGGAGTGGGATAGGCAGAGTGCTACAGGGAAGATTTCTTTGAAATGGGATGGTCAGGAAAGTCTTCACTGAGGAGGCAAGATGTATAAGCTTGTGGAAAGGAAGGAGAGGGCATTCTAAACATGAACATAGTGGTTGTCAGAATAGCAAACTTTTCCATATTAGAGGGAATCCAGTACTGTGCTGCTGTTGTCACAATTTAAAAGGTTTCTGGTGTGGCCTAAGTAATGAACCCAAGTCCACACAGCTCAAAGTTCTAATGTAACTCCATGTTACCTTGAGCAGCAAATTAACCTTCTTAGTGTCTTATTTGCCCCTCTTAGAATGAATATATCAGAGGTGGCTATCAAGCAGAATAAAAGCAAAGCCCTAGCTAATGAAGGGGATATGGAAATACCAGAAATATACCAACTTGTACAGAAATATATCAACTCACAGATATCTACACCTTGTATAGATACATCAAAATGCCAGATCCTGTCAGACTGTAGCCTACTAAGATCAGACACGCTTCATCTTAATTTGGTTCCTTGCTGAGTCCCCAGAGAGTTCTCTCTGTGTTTACAGAGATCTGTTTTTTCCTATGGAATTGACAGCTGCTCAGTGGGTGGTTTAAGATGTCAGGTTCAATCAAGAGAGAGCCAGGAGATTTTTCTACTTCATAGAATGGTGAATTTATTCATAATAAATAACAAATGAAAGTTTCACATAAAGAACTTGCAAAGATGTATAGGGTGGTACTACAATGATACACGATAAAGTAATATCCGTATAAGATTTTAGAACTGGAAAAACCATTACAGATCCTTGAAGTCTCTCATTTAACAGCAGAGAACTGAAGCCCAAATTGCCTAAGAACTCACAGTAAGTAAATGGAAAAGCAGGACTAGAGTCCTGGCTTTTAAAAAAATACATGGTTCAGTGTTCTCTCCATCATATTATGCTGTCACCCACAAATCACATAAGAATGGCTAATATTTATTGAGTTTTTGCTTTATGTCAGACTCTCGGTTAAGTACTTTACATATATTCTCTCACTGAATCCTCACAAGAACACTAAAGAATCTGGTACTATTGATGTGGTGATATTAATGAGGAAACTGAGGCTTTGAGAGATTAAGTAACTTGCTCTAGGTCAAAGAGCAACTAAGTAGCTTACTTCAGGTCTATCTGGCACTGAAGCCCATTATCTTCATAATTATCCTACACGGTCCACAAATAGTAAACATACTTGGAAGAATGCTCAGCCTCACTAGAAAAAAGTGCAAGCTGAATTAATTATTTGATATATTTTACTTCTCTTAAGTTAATAATAATAATAAAGGAGCTCAGTGCTGGAGAGGCTGTCAAGAATCAGGAACACTTGCGCATTGCTGATAGTGACATAATTAATCAGTGTAAATCTTTATAGACAGCAATTTGACATTATGCATGAAGAGTCATAAAAAAATCAGCCTACCCTTTAACCTAGCAATCCCATTTCTGGAATGTATCCTAAGGAAATACGAATAAGTTAAAATACATTTGTATGATACATTGACAGTTCTATTAGTGGAAAACTGGGAATTGTCCAACATATATTAAATTCTATAATCATAGAATGCTGAAACTAGAATCTTTCAGGTTATTTTGTCCAAATATCATTTCTTTGCCACCCCGTATTATTTTTCAGATGAAGCAACTGAACTCAAGTAAGCTCTGATATCAACTGGAATGATTATCCTGCATTCATGAAACATGATAAAGACCATGAAATATGGAAAAGTATGGATAAAATATTGTAGTCACAGCCTCCTATGAAAATGTGATGAAAAAGGAAGGAAAAAAGATAGCCAGTGAAAAGTTAAATTCTTAGGCTCACTCCTTGACAGCTGTCTGATGGCTCTAAATTATTGAAGTTTGCACCATGCTGCTTGGATCATTTGCATGATTCAGGGGTTATTTATCTAGAGATGGGAGGAGAGGAAGGGGGTAGTCCTCTTCTTAACAATGTAAGGATGATCCAAAGCAAACAGAATAAGTAGTACTGCAGTGGGAGTTAAGTAACCTTAGCTTCCGTTCCAACGCTGCCATTAAAAGCAAGTCTCTGTTCCCACTTTGGGACTCTGCTTTCTCATTTGCACTGGAGTAGATGCCCTTGAAGACATTTTCCCACATCTAACTCTTTGTCATTCTATAATATGGTCCCTGGAAACTTAAAATTTAAACGCAAATTTGAGTTGTTTAGAACATCATGCTCATGAGGCCAAGCCAATAAGTTTAGATCCTATATACTCCCTTGTTCTATTATCACAACTCTAGCTAGCAGTCTCACACATGTGTTACTGGTCAAGGGGAGGCCTGAACAAAAGAGTGCTTGGGCTACATTCTCAAAACTAGTGTAAAAAATACCAAGGTAGTGCTACCTAAATATGAGGAAAACAATGTAGGATCTGCTTAAACTATTATGCTTAATCTGCTTAAAACTATTATGTCAGTTTGCTGAAAGTCAGTCGAAAAGATTTAAAAGGAAGGAAGCAAGGCCTCTTTAGGAACCTATGTTTGAAGTGAAAAGTAAATGGAAAGATAAATTAATTAGTAATCTTCAGTACTATACGCCACTAAGTTTTCACACAAACTTTGAACATCCTCAGGGGATAAATAAGAGGCTTATAGCTGTAGGAGTTCACTAGCTACAGCTCCAGTAATGGGGAGGATTCTTTCCTTTCTAGCTGTGCCCTGGTAGCCGGTATGTGTCGAGATGTCTTGGACAACAGCAATACTCTCCTTCACTTACAGTTTTGAAAGCTCTTCTACACCCATGATCTCGTTTGATCTTCACAATAGCCCTGTGAGGCAAGGATTATTATATTCTCCTCATTTCATAACAATATCAAAGACTTTAAGTGATCTCAAAGCTAGTAAAATGTAGAGCTGGAATTTGAAGCCAAGTAATCTGATTCCAAGTTCAGTGCTCTTTCTACAAAACCACGTTTTTGCACATCTACCTCGGGTGCAAAGTCTCACAGCAGTCTCCAAGGGCCACCTAGTCTTTCTTTTCCTACTCACTGGTCCATGATCTCCTTTAATCCTTATCTTTAGCTCTGCTTTCCGTTCTGTTGTAGCTCAACAGACTGAAAAGTGGAAAAGACCCATTGCATACCTAGAAAATAGAGATTTTAAAGTGGCTTGTGAGTGTGTTGCTGGCATTTCTTGAGGAACCATTCATTTTCACAAATTATAAATCATTTTTCCAAGAGAGAACATTGCCCAAGTCACGAAACCTCTTTACAAGTCATGCTTCATTGCCAATCTTTTCTATTAAACAACTAGACTATATGAGCATAAATTGTCTTTGTCAGCCATTACCAATCTGAGGAGGAAATGGAGGAGGTCTTTGGGCGACACTCTCACCGACTTATTCGGATCCAACAGCACACATCCCTCTAGTTGCTGTATTCTTTATGGTAGGTCTTGATTCCATTTCTTTCTTCATTACAACTTCTAGAGTCAGCATAGGCTTTCTCTGAGTGATCAAACTATTTCCCTTAATCATATGGCATGGCATTTTGGTATCTTTTAACCTGGTATTCATTCCTCCCAACTGAGATCTAATTTTGACATGGTGCTTGGAATAGACAAAAGCTTATTAGTCTTAGAGGCCAAGCCAACACTAACATTACTCAGATGAACTCAGTGGTAAGGACAGTAGAGTTCCCATTCGCATTTGCCAGCACAGATTTATTTGTTGATTGTTTCCAGAACTTTGAGCAAACAAAAGGTTGAGACAGATGAATAAAAGTCAAGGTTGAAACAGAGATAAAAGTCAAGAAGAAAAATATATAAAATTAAAGATTTTATAATGCAATGTTATAATTGATTACTCATTAAGCCCATATAGAGTTTCAGACTGACATTAGAGATATCATGGAAAATAAGGTTCAGAGTGCAGATGGGTTTCCCTTCAAATACAGATGTTAAGAGCATCCAGTTGAAGGTTCATTTATTTGAATTTTCCCCTTCTCTAGTCACCTCAAATAATCAGCCAGAGGAAAACAGGTCCCTGAAAATTTCTCCAACATCCAAAAGTACTAAGCCCTTGTTTGTAATTCTTCACTCTGGCGATTTGGCCCCCATTATGTACATACAGTCTTAATTTATTGAAAATTTACTAATCATGAGAGATTTCTCTCTTTTTTTTTTGCTGAGGAAGATTGTCGCTGAGCTAACATCTGTGCCAATCTTCCTCCATTTTGTATGTGGGATGCTGCCACAGCATGGCCTGATGAGCAGTGTGTAGGTCCATGCCTGGGATCTGAACGTGTGAACCCCGGACCACCAAAGCAGAGCATGTGAACTTAACCACTGCACCACTGGGCTGACCCCAAGACATTTCTCTTGGAAGCATTTAGAGGTTTCCTTTGATCTTTGCCTTCAATTCTGATCATCTATGCCACTCTGAACATCTGCATTGCTGCCCATCTTTCATCTGTGAAATTCCTTGTCAAACTGTAAGTATTTCAGGATGCTTTTTCGGACAAGAGAAATGAGAACTGACTGTCAGCTATCTCGGAGTTCTGTTTGTTGATTGGCTCCACTCCTGCCCTCCACCACCTACCAAATAATTCCTTTCTAGTCCAAATTGCTTAAAATATTTTTTTAAAGTCATACACCAAAAGCAGAATGCAAAGCTGATCTTACAAAATAATGTGTTTTCTATTTACTCTAATATACTGTATTGTACACTGTAATGTACACCTGAGGAGTGCCCCTAAGTAAAAAGAACTAAGAAAGGACCCACTGCTTCTATCTTGGTAGAGTTCTGAATGGTCAACATGTTTAACATAAGCAGCAGTAGACAATCCTGATCAAAGAATTAGATTAGCTTATTTACCTATCAGAAGGCATAGATCATGAAATTATTCTTCACTAGAAACAAAAATACTGTGACTTGATACCTTCTTACCTCTTTCAGATGTGATCTCACTTAATCCTAAGAATGCTGTTAAGTGTAATTATTCCTGTTTTACAATAGAAACCAAGGCTAAAAGAGTTGAACTACTTTCCCAAGACTGTCTAGAGGGAAATGGCACACCAGAAAGCCAGGTCTACGAAAAATATAAATCCAGCATTTTTTTTGCTGAATTATGGCTGCCTTCCAAGAATTGGTAAAGCAGGTAAGAGGCAGCCATTTTAGGGGAGTGAGAAATAATCTTATAAGGACACAGAATATGGCAAATAATGTGTGAGGAAGGGTATCTTTCATAAAGTCAAATTTAAAAAGCTATCAAGGGAGGCAGTAGGCCAACATGGCCATCGAAGCCTGTGCTTGATATTTGGGAGAGGGAATTAGGTGGCTTGCTTTTCCATCTGACTGTTGAAAGATGATGGTGGGGTGGTATAACTACAGGCTGACACAAATTGTATTTGCTGATGCTTTGTATTGAGCTATCAGAGCCCTGTAAATCATACAATTTGAGAGCTGGTGGCTTCAAGGGATCAGGCCGCTAGCTCTGACTTTTAGGGACAGCTCTGCAGGGCTGAGGATAGCGTTCCACATTCCCTTGATTGGAGGAGCAAGGACTCCCTGTTCTAGTCTTAGCTGCTGGGAACACCAGTTTTATCCTTCCAAGTTTTGCCAGCACCCTACCCCAATTAGCACCTCTAAGCAGTGTGTCTGTATTAATTCCTGCTCTTAATTCTCCCCATCTATCCAGAGGAAGACAGAAACATTCAGTTTCTGGGTGTCATATCTTCCATGCCTCTCCTAAAGCAATTTTGCAATATATTTCAAGGGCTATAAAGACTTCATACTCTTTTATACAATATTTGATTTACAGGAATCTATCTGAAGGAAATTATCAGATGCAGGTAAAGATTTATGTATAATGATGCTCATGAAGTCATTATTTATAATTGCAAAACACTGAAAACAGACTAAATATCAAACAATGGGAAATGACTAAATTATGGCATATTCAAACATTGCACTACTATATAACCATATTTAAGTTTCCAAGATTACATATTGATATTGGAAAATATGAAAGTGTAAAAGCAGCATACAATATACATGTAAGAAAACTTCTTTATAAAAATGCACTATACACATACATAAAAATGTTATGCAATTTAAAGACATTAAAATGGCAGCAGATGGTGGGATTATGGGAGATTTTTATTTTCTTCATACTTCTATTTCTTACAGTTTCTAATGGAAGCAAGTATTTTAATAATAAAGGAAAAATTATCTTAATGGCCCTACTTTTCATCCATCAGACCCTAATACAACTGACAGTTCTGCTTGCAGTATCTAAACATATTGAGTCTAACCTATTTATGAAATAGGTCTTTCTAAATTTTCTTTTAAATTAACATCATTTTGCTTCAACATAGTGTGAGAAAAGAAAAACAATCAGTAGTCCTTTCTGAATAACAAAATACAAGACAGGTTTTATAGATTCCTACCTAGAGTTCTTATCATGGTGTTATCACCTTGGGCAATATTACCCTTGGGAGATAACAAAGCAGGTGCTGCTTTGCGTAGCTGACCAAACTTTTGTTGAAAAGCTATGAAGTAAAGATTGGTTCTAAAACAATGTTTTGGTCCTCTCTGCTTGTGGCTGTGTTTCACTAGGTGAAACCTTTGATGTCACTATTCTATTTGGAAGCCTGACCAGTTTCATAACACCATCCATTCATCATCATACACAGACCTTCAAAGGCATTATAATTTGAAATACATCAATGTTATAGAATCATCACATGGAAACTAAGAATGTCAGAATTAAATGAGGCTTTAGATCTGGCTTAGGGATCATGAAATCAAGTGTCCATAATCACCAGGTAATAGCAATGAATGAAGCAAGTCATTTGTAAGAAAACACTTCCTTTCCACCAAAAGAAAACCACTCCATCTTCCCACCCCACCAAAATTTTTTAAAGAATATATGCAGTTATCATGGTATTTTTTCCTCAATTTTGAAAGAGATATGGATTCAAGAAACATTTTGTTTCCTTTTTAACTATACCATAAGAAAGACAACATAACCTGAGTTTTAGAAGACAGAGGGAATGGTTATAACTATGGCAAAACAAAAAATAAATTCGCTCCATTTAAAGGGGGTAGGCTGCTACTCAGTTATAGCTGATAGTTCACATGTGGAATTTCTCAAGTGAAGCCAGAAATCTGGATTTCTATGTGAAGTCTCTTAAGTGCTGGCAACTAATTCAAAATGTGTGAAAAAACTTCTGCAGGTCAAAAAGACACACCTGTCTGAGGACTGGCTATAGTTTAGTTTGCAGCCTTGATCAAACTCAACCTCCTACCTCGGGGATGATGGATAAAATCAAGCTCACTGAGTGTCCTAATTTTTGCTAGAGGTCACTCAGGTGACAGAACAAGGATTACAACTCAGACTTATGGTAATTACAACTGGATCCCTTATTCCCTAGATCCCCTGGGATCTAGTATCACCCCGAGAATTTCCCACATTTAGGCAAATGAAGCATCCCATGAAGTGTTAAATATTATTTAATGGCAGATTTAAAGGCATGTGGCTTCTGCCCCCAATAATATAAAAAGTAATGTGAAAGTACTTCCCACACGGCACATTCTACTTCACATCCAAGAAGTTAGAAAAGTATAGATTTTTTGCTCGATCTATAAAGTTTTAAAAAAGAATTTTAAAACATTATGAAACTTCTTTGTATGTTTAACTATGTCATCTCTGCTTTAACATTTTGAAATTTAAAGTATTTTTGAAATATTCAGTACAATTACCAAAGATACTGGGAAACATTAAAGTTTTTCTTGTTATGTTACATTTTGCTGTTTTGCTGAATTCGCACAAGTTTGGCATAAGTTTTAAAAAACCTAATATTATCGCATGTTAATCAGCTTGAGTAGAAGTCAAGTAGAAGATCATAACACTTGACTTTCTTATGATCTGCTGACAAAGAGTCAAAACTTTTGTCAAGTAGCCTCACATTTCAACATTTCTTGCACTAAAAAAATTACATTTACTAAGGTGGAACTCCATTTGTACTTTAAATTTTACAGTTCACAGGTGGGCATGCAGGGTGAATGCAAAGTCATTTAGAAACAAGTTCCTACTTAGTCAGATGCCAAACACTGGGCACAACACAGGCCCCCTAAGCTAATATATAGCATGAATTACTTACAGGGTCAGACATAACACTAGCAAATGTAGGAAGGAGCAGTATGCAAAATAAATTTTTTTAAAAAGGCCTTAAGTAATCACCTAATAATGATGAAAACAGGGTAGGGAAGGAAGAAAGGAAGATGCACCAAAGAAAACACAATTCAATTCATTAACATAGATTTGCACTTTATTGTAATTTTGCATCCTGAGATAATAAAATTTTATATCTGACAAGTGAACAACGACAGAAGCAGCAGTGAAAGTTTCAGAGAGGCAGGTATCCTTCATTTTGGCACAGCTGTGTATAGGTTGAGTTCTTCCAGGGAAGTTACTCCCAAACTCAAGGGAGAAAAATGAATTCATTCCACAGGCTATGTAACAATACAAGATGCATGAAAGTTCTAGGTTTGAATGGACATATCCACTTTTATTTTTTTCTTGTAAAGCTGTTCCAACAGGAATCTTCTCCCAAAAAGAAGAAATCCTAGGCTTTTCAAACAGATGTTTTGATCAATGCCTGCTCTCTAGCTCCCAGGATTTCCTGTTTTTGCAGCTGAGATTCCTATTTGTATGTGGTTAGTCCAAGGATGGCAAACGAGCTTGCAGATTATATAATTTCAAACATCTGTAACTTGTTTCCAAGTTCGGGCATTAAAAAAATTTTACACTACTTGCTTACTAGAAAACTGTAAAATTAAGAAAATTAAGCCAAGATAAAACCAAACAAAATAAGCAGGAATAAAAGGAACATTTGAGGAATTATTGCCTTGACTCATCATGATGAGTTCATACACAGAACTACTTTGAGACTCAGAAATTGATACCTACTCCAATGCTAGAACATGACATGATAACACTTTCCACATTTGCAATCCTATATGTGTGTGCATATACACACCAAAATAAAGTAGCTCAGTTAGATCATTCTGAAACAGAAAAAACTGAAGGCAAATTCTAACCTGGAGTTATATAGCTCACTCCAGCCAACACACACTCACACTCACACACACACACAATCTAGCATTTTATTATTTAGGGACTGGGTAAGCAACCTGTGGAGAGGGTCAAATAATTTTAGTTCCTTTATAGAAGTGGCTCCCAACATTTCACCATAAGGATCCTTACATTATTCCTTCTCCACGTTTTCAAGTATTTTACTTACTAAATTGCATGTAATAATAGGCTTTCTCATATTTTTATTAATCAAAAGCATAACTGCAATTCACAGCTTTTGGTTAGCGTGTGATAACCAGTGTTAGACAGAATTGAAAAAATTTACGCAATATGCATGGAAATGCAATGTGTTAGTTGGTTTGTGCAGCAGGAATATTATGGGTAAATGTATGATTTCTAATATACTTTTTGAAATAATGAAAAAGGTTCAAGGATGCTCCCACTGCTATCTTCATCTGCCCCAAGTTGGGAACCACCGGTTTACACTCACCTGCTTTTCCTCCCTAAATCAAGTATTAACATAACACAATTACCCATGTTAACACATAGGGGATTATTAACAAAATTTACTACAGGAAAAATAGATTAAGTGCAACACTCATTCTGTAGGGTTTGACAGAGAAAGAAAACATAAGAACATAGATTAAAAGGAATCTATTTAGAAATTACAAAATTATGATATCCAGTACATCTTTCAGTCAACTTCAAAAGCACATTAATATATGAAAAGATCCTCAATTCCCCTGTGAGGTAGGTCCAGATTATTGTCCCCACTTCCACAATGAGGACATGAGGTACAGAGGAATTAAGCAGCAGAGCTAAGAATTAAACCAGAAGTGACTTGGGTTTGAATTCCACACCACTTTTCTTTGCATCTAATACTATCAATTTGTTCCAACAGATCTTTTTGAGGATATGGAACTTAACAAGACACTGAAGCAGATATTGAATAGGATATAAAACTCTTTCCACATCAATGTCAAAGCGGGTCCTCCCATATCTCCATTGTTGTCACAGCTATAATTCTTGCCCAAATACCAACTGCACAGTCAGATTCCACATAGGCAAAGCCCACAGACCTCAGTTCTCAGTTCCTAGGGAAACTACATTCATTCTTATCACCATGGAGGTGCTGAGGTCTAGCAGACATCAGGTTCTTTGAGTCTGTGTGATAAGAACACACATCAGCTAGGAGCCAGTTGGCAAATCAAACTTTTACTGTGTGCAAGGCACTGTGAGAGTTTCCACCAAGGGTAGTACATCTGAGGAAAATCATTCTGGGATTCTGTAGAGAAAAAATTTCCTCAACATTCCTTGAATCACAGAATGTTAGGTGATCTCTAATTTTCTGTACAGTTCCAGGTTCAACCCCATGATTTCACAGATGAAGAGACTGACATGTAATTTAAGTGACTTGCCTGGAACCCATCATATTAGATCATTTTCTCAGATAGTACGACTCTGACAAAGTCTACAGAAATTGGAACACGTTCTCAGGTTGCCATCATCAAAATGAAAAGACTGGCTTAGAATCAGGTGAGAGAAATTTGGAGCAAGATAAGAAAATATATATCTCCTTATTTTTAGTCCACATATTACATGAACAGGTATTATGAATAAAATCTATTCCTTTTCTGTGGAGAATTGCCCAATAGTTCACCATTTAAAGGAACTCGAACAATTTGACAATTGTTGCAAAATGGATTTTTTTCTAAAGCAGAGTTTTACAGGCATAAGAGGACCTAATTTCAATGAATTTGAGCATCTTATAATCAAATTAGCAAAAAGTATTTCCAATATGTGAAACTTCTCCAATTAAACGGGTGTATATATTTCTATATCCTCCTAGGTCAATATAATCATTTCTAATGAAATATTGTTTGGGGGCTTTATGTTCAAGTAATGAGGTTTATTTTAAGTGGTGGTTTATTTGTAAACAAAATTAAAATGCTAATGATTTTTTAAAGCTCTCATACATTTGAAAAAACCCTGTTTATTCGAAGGCATGCAAATGTTATGGAACTTCACTCAAATTACGAAAAAACAAGAAGAAATTACATTAAAAATGGTAGAGTGCTAAATATCAGCACACTTTGATGAACTGTTCAGACATTAGTGTTTATAGGTCATAATAATATGAATAGTATGCGTATTAAATACTTAAGTCGGTTTGTTAGGGCTTCAATCAAAGACCATTGCTCTTCCAGAACCATGTTAAATTACATGTTTACTAGCATTAGAATCATACTACTTTTGTAAGTGACTGATAGTCCTGTTCTGTAATATTTTGTGACTAATAGATCACATGATTGGGGGAAAACAACAAAACAGGCTTTAAATAATAAACAGAAGAAATATAATATGCTAGTGAAATATTCTTATACTTTGTTGAAAAGGATGGTTTTAAATCTGATGATCTACCAATTCATTTGTTCTGCTTCCTTCAACATAAAACACTATTTTTGTTCAAAAAAGACAAGGCACTTCTCTACCTACTTCTAACATTTGACTACAATGGTCTCTTTCCCAAATTAATACAGGGGGTAGTGGGGAACAAAGAGCAGCTGAAAAAGTTAGAGCTTATTCCATTTTATACACAATTTAGGTGTTTAAAGGGGCAATGGGGGTGGAGATGCATAAGGGAAAGTTAGAGAAGGAATAATTTTTACTTGTAACCTCAAAGCTTTATATACTTTGGCAAATATATGTTATTTTCTCTGGAAACTATCACAGCAGGTTTTATAAAGGAATACTGTGTAACAAAGAAATTCAAAATTACTTCAATCTAAAAACAACTTTCACAAAAATATTTTACTAACTTGATTGAAATATCCAAGTACGTTCTATCCTGAGGATGAAAGAAAAAAAGGTCGATGGGGAGGAATTAATGACCACAGTGTGCTCTGTCATTTCAGCATTTACTGCTGCCAATTTCATTGAAAGGAAAACACCCCCCACCCCCCAAAGCACTCTAAAATACCTAATTGCTAATCAGCCCCCTCCAAAAAACAACAGTTTGGAAAAGCAGTCATATAAGAAAGAAAAAGAGAAAAGTGGGTATTTTCTGAGTAGTACAAGAAAATAAGATGAGCCAACCAGCATAATGAACAATAAAATAATAAATTTAAGAGTGACTAGAGCAGGTTTTAAAATTAAGTTTACATATGCTGCCAAATGATTTTTATGACAGATACTACTGTAACTTGAATTTTACTCTGTCACCTCCAGATGCACTTTATTCTTGTCTCAATATTAGTTTCATGGAAACAATTCACCACTTCCTGCTGTTCTTTGAGTAAAATCAAGTGTGATTCATACATGGCAGAAAAAGTTACTATGACTATTACATGGCCAAATTCTAATCCTAAATTTTACAGAAAAAGGGAGATCTTAAGGGTTGGCACTTAAAAGTAATTATTCTATCCGTGATAATTAGACATTTTGTATTATGCTGGAAATAAATTTTGGTATTAAACTGTCACAGTTTGAAGCATAAACCTGATGATATTGGAAGGAACATAAACCACAGATACAATTTTTCCCTGACCTTAGCTATAAAACAAGACATTTGGTATGCATTCTCAGAGGTTTCCACCTTGTCTACAAAAATACACCTTCAATTTTGCAGCAGACAGACAAATGATATTTGCAGGCACACACAATACATTAAAAGTTAGAGATTCTGGGTGGCTGGGTGGCATGGGGGTAATGGGGCTCTACAGAGGGAGGTGAAAAACTGTGCAAACAATTACAATCATATATCAAATAGTGTCTCTTTTTTCCCTCTTTTACTGGTCCAGGACTGTGGATTTGAAATTAAGCATAAATTTTAAAAGTGGCTTTAAAAGGTTTGACCTTGCATGAAGAAATGATTATTCTCTTCACTGGGATGAATGTTTGCCTAAAAAAGTTTACTAAAAGCAATAAGAGTAAGATGATAAATAAAATATTATTCAGTCATAGATACTTTTAATTTATTTTTAGCACTATGAATTACAAATAATGCCTATATACAGGCATACATTTGCAGTTGAATTAACACAATATAAAGCTTTCATTATGTTAAAAATTCAAATTCTAGAAGAATTAGAGTGTGGTGCTCTCACTCATCTTAATTGTGAAGAGAAAGAGAGAAATATGCACATACCAATAAAAAGGCTACATGTGTGGTGAATTTATAAACTAAAATACTTTTGTCTAAAACTTGTCTTTCCTCATTAATAATATCCAAATGTTTAAAAAAGATCCTCAAAAAGAGGATTAAGAGTATTTTATCAATTATGAATCAGCCACTATATATCCTTTAGTACAGCTTCTCAATTAGCTCTTCCTCTTTCCCAAAGTAAAATATCAGAAATCCAGAAAGAGGTTAGCAGTGGCTTTCGTGGGTCTAGACAGCTCCCAAGGCATCTGAAATCTTGAAACACTTTTTAAAGATCATAATTGTGTGTATTTTCAAATGAGGGAAAAGATACATAAAGGGAAATAAATGAGGACAGTGAGGCTGTGAAATGTGTCACATGTCAAATGAATTCTTTTAGGGGTGGGAGTGGAGGACAAAATGGGAATTTATTGAATTAAACGAAAAAAATAAGGTTCTTGGTTTCAGGTGCAATGCAGAATATCTCAGACAATGATTTCAATTTTAATCCACTCATTACAAAGGGCAGCCCTGCCCTACACCTGAAATTTTTAACATACTTATTACGGCTTTGCCATAAAACAGCATGTTAACAGTCTATACATTCAAAAGGATGCTTGCGAACTTCATTCATATTAAAATCTATGCAGAATTGTTGGCAATACAGTAAGAGTAATATTACATTCTGTAAACCATGGCATATCACATTTTACATTATGCAAAGAGAGAATATTTACAAGTCTTTAGGAGTTTAAATATTTTATCCACTAACATAAGTGATAACTTAGCAAAGTGCAGGACAAAACCAGTGCTATTAATTGCATGTCCTTTAAAAGCAGGTAAGGGTAAAATCATTTCTAAAAGCTACCAAAAGCTTATTTACATATGTCCAGTAAGGGATTATAGAGCAATAAGTAGCCTAGAAAAATGATGCATATGTAGAAACAGTGAGTATGAAAATTATAAGGCAGCATGCTCAGAACAAGTTTTTGTTTTCCAAACACCAGCACTGATGTTTTATCTTTAGTGGCAACTATATATATATACATATGTGTGTGTGTGTATTTATTTAAAAATTGAGAGTGCAAAACACAAGCCTCATTTAACAACAAAAAAAAGATGTGCAAATTTTCTTCTGAAACCAACACAAATAAAAGAGTGAGGAGAACATTCTACCGTTATAAAGAATAAGTTGAACACAGCAAAGGAGACCATCTTCATTCCAAAATCATCTACAAGGCACTAAGGGTAGGAAATGACAGGTAACACAGAAGTGACCGAATAAAATTCCTCAGTCAGGTCGGAATATGGGATATTTTGGTAAGAATTCTATTAGTATTACCTGCAAAATAAAAACAAACAAGAATATATTGGCAAAATACTTTTCATTTACTATAACATAATAACTCAGAAAGTCTATAATCATTTTTCACAGGACTACATTTTGGTCCTATACTATAAAGTAAGTGATATATATAAAACAGTTAAAAACGAACTCACTATAAGTTATCATTAGATTGGCAATGAAATTAAACTGGCTAACTAACATAACTACTTATTGTAGCTAATGGGTTTTATTACCTGATTTGCAATAACTATTTGTTTAGGTGCAGAAAAGCAAACCGTATCACATTATTTTGTCCTTCCCCACCCTGCCCCTCCTTTTTCTAGGAAAGTGGAAGAGATTAAAATAGTGTTATACAGATTAGAAAAAATACTTTTACCTGTATTACATCTATATATATTTCAATTAAAGCAGCTGATATTGGTAGAGCATTACTATCTTTTACAAGTTGTTTGTAAAAAAATAATAAAGTGTCCAAATGGATTGATTAATAAAAACCTATTTATAAACTTATGTACATTTAATACACAAATTTATATAAGTTTAGTATATAAATTCAGAATAGCTTATATAAGGTTTTATCTATAGTGAATTTTAGATTTGTGGTCATTTGCACATTTTTTCCAAAACTATTCAAAGTGGAGAAAGATACCATAATAATCCTTATTCATGAAATGGAAATGGAATGTTTATTATTAAATATATACTGCATGTCAGCAACTTGAAGCTTGGATAAATTTCATATTCTTTTGAATATTAATGATGCTGAATTTATCACATTGGCTGTATGTGAATTTATGTTTTATGATTAAGATTGCATAGCTTTCAGTAAAAAAATATTGGAAGCTACAGTATTTTCACTGAAAATTAAATGTCAGCTAAGGAAAAAAAAAGCAATAAGTATGAATCTGGAATTCAGAAGTCAATTCCTATTTTATGCAAATTTTGACAAGATTACATTTAGAAATAGTTTCGTGCAACAGCAGTTGTACCCGTCGCCAGATGCAATGGTTTGCACCTACATTAAAAGAAGATCAAGGCTGTGCAATGTTTTCATTTGAGCACACTAGCTGAGATTTTTCTAAGATGTAAATATTGCTAGCTTTCAAGATATTTTGTGCTGGCTACAAATCTAAAGAAGGTGGGAGGAAACCTCTATGTTCCAACTTACAAAAGTTCAGGGTGAGGAGAAAAAAGGTAGAAGGAAGATCTGACAAATGATAAACATAGTAAACCGTAACATTTAGGATGGAATCCAAAAAATGTAATTGAAAACGACTGCATACTTACATACTCCATCATATTGCTAGTTTCGCATTTCCTTTTAGTCAACTTCCAGTGCAAAGCAAGCTAAGAAAGTAGAGTTTGTTAAGAATTTTGATATCAATTTATACTAATTATTATTGATATATTTGAATAAATCACTGAAAACAATTCAGAAATAAGTGTAAGATATAAAACATAGCATTTAAAAATACCTTGTAAAGAATATACATTAAAAATTGAGTATTATTTCTCTAATCTATTCTTTGTGGCCTGAAAAATTCTCATTCTTTCAATTTAATAATGCAAATATATAAATGGGGCACTTATTTGCTTCAACTTTCTTACCTTGTGATATAATCTGTTATTTTCCCATTCTAATAACTTCTGAATTGATCTTCTGGTCTAAGAGAAAGAAGACTTTGTTACAAGATGAATTGAAGAGCTTTGTAAACTATCTGTATCTATATTTTTCTGCTTACTCATAAAATTCCATTATTTTCTCCTCTTGTTTTTCTATTAGAAATCAGAAAAAAAGAATGTAACTGACAGAAACTGCTAAAAGAGGAGCAATATTTTGGATGATTATTATACTGTTATAATAAGCACCCCCCATGTACCGATTCACACATATATGGGATTTTAATATATGCTTTTCAAAATGAAATATATATAAACTACTCTGTAAATATATATAAACTACTCTGTGTTGTGAGTCCATTCACTGGAGTATTGTGAAAACATTACCAATACTGCTAGTAGTTCCTTTATGGACCTAATCTACATTTTCATTTACCTTTTCACAGGGTTACTTTTTCAATATACACATAATATGCCAAACTAATAGGATTCCTCATAGAAAGTTTTCCTATCAGAGTTCCTAGCACAATGCCTGCCATATAGTAGTCAGTCAAGGTCTATAGGCTGAATAAAGCAAGCCAACATATATCAGAATTTCCACTGAAAAGAATATGTTAAAAACAGTCAGTCATAAAACTTGTATTTAGAGGAAAAAATATAAACCAGAGAAGCAATACTGTAGTAAATAGGGGGACAGAGGCTGAGTTTCTCCATTTGGAGTGCATGTATTTTGTAGAGAGTAAGAAAAGTTTGCAAAACCTTCAAAAACATTAAAATAAAAGATTATTAGGCATTTTTAATTCTTATTGGAAAAGTTTAATAAGGTTTCTGATTTTAAAAAAGGCTAGTAGGCATGGTTAAATTTTACAACTACTCCTAAAATTAAATGATTTGCAAAATCAGACTATATCTGAAATGATTTCCAAAGCACCAACATAAAAAATCTATTCTACCTGTTCAACTATGTAAGATAACAATCAATGGCAATTATATTCAGTTCATTTACAGTGGGCCAGATCAGCGACAATGCCAGCAAGAGAATAGCGGGGTCATTGTACTTGATGAAATCTCTCTAAACAAAATCAGATGGGTAACAAATAAAGAGACTGAATTAGTAATCATAAATCATTCCCCAAAGAAAAACTCAGACTCAGATGGCTTTAATGATGAATTCTACCAAACAGTTAAAGAAAAAATAATACCATGAATATAAACACAAAATTCTCAACAAAATACTAAGCAAACTGAATCTAGCAACATATGAAAAAGATTATACATCATTATCAAGTGGAGTTTATCCCAAGAACACAAAAATAAATTGACGTAATACATTATATTAATAGAAGAAAGAACAAAATCCACATGATCGTCTTTATAGGTTTAGAAAAAACATTGGAGAAAATCCAATATGCATTCACGATAAAAATCCTAAGAAAACTAGGAATAAAAGGAAAGTTCCTCAACCTGATAAAGGGCATCAATGAAAAACCTACAGCTAACATCATACTTAATGGAGACTAAATGTTTTCCTCTTGAGATTAGGAACAAGACAAGGATGTCTCTTCCCATTACTTTTATTCAACATTGTATTAAAAGTTATAGCCAGGGCAATTAGACAAAAGTAAAAGGCATCCAGATTGGAAAAGAAAAAGTGAAACTGGGTTCATTTGCAGGCAACGTGATCTTGCGTAGAGAAAACCCTAAAGAATTCACTAAAACACTACTAGAACAAATAAATTCAGCAAGTCTGCAGGAAACAAGATTGTGGTAGGTAGAATTCTGGCCCCCATGATCTTCACTCTCTGGAGTTACAGCTGTGAATATGTTACATTACATTGCAAAAGAGATGTTACAGATGTAATTAAAGTTATTAATCATTTGGCTTTAAAATAGGGAGATTATCCTGGATTACTTTGGTGGACCCAACGTAATTCCATCAACCTTTAAAAGCAGAGAGCTTTTACTGGCTGATGGAAGGATAAGTAGAGGAGTTTGAAGCACAAGAAGGACTCAAACCACCATTGCTGGCTTTAAGACGGAAAGGGCCACATAGAAAGGATAAGAAAGAAATTATTTCTGCCAAAACCTGAATGTTCTTGGAAGTAAATTCTTTCCCAGAATCTCCAGAAAGAAATTCAGCCCTGCCAGCACCTTGATTTTGGCCTTGTGAGATCCTAATAAGAGAACCCAAGTGAGCCATGCTGTGCTCAAACCTCTGACTATGAAATAATAAAAGGTTTTTTTTAAGCCATTGTTTGTGGAAATTTGTGACACTAGGTAGAAAAGTAATACAAAGATCAACACATAAAAATCAATTGTATTTCTACAAACTAGTAATGAACAATCTGAAAATGAAAGTAAAAGACCAATTGCATTCACAATAGAATTAAGAATAAATTATTTAGGGGTAAATTTAACAAAAGAACTACAAGACTCATAAACTGAAAACTAAAAATCATTGCTAAAATAAATTAAAGAAGAGGTAAAAAAATGGAAAGATATCCCATGCTCATGAATCAGAAGACTCATGTAATGGCATTTACAACAAATGGTGCTTGGACAATTGGCTGTTCTAAAGAAAAACAATGAACTCAGACCCTTATCTCACATCATGCACAAAAATTAACTCAAAATGGATCAAAGACCTAATTGTAAGAGGTGAAACTTTAAAACAAGTAGAAGAAAACAAAGGAGTACATCCTTGTGATCTTGAGTTAGGCAAAGCCCTCTTAGATATGATACAAAAAGCATAAGCAAGAAAACTTTAAGTGATAAATTTGACTTAATCAAAATTTAAAAACTTTTGTTTGTCAAAGATAACATCAAGAAAGTGAGAGCCCTTTCAGAATGGCCATGTAAGGACCTTAGGGAAATCTCTTCCCTGGAGTGACAACTATTAAGCTAATCGGTATTAGCAAGGACAAACATTCAAATGTTCCAGAGATTGATCAAAGGGCTTACAACATATTAAGAAGTATTTATTCAACAAAATTTATGGAAAATAGGTAAGAACAGTGGGAGGTCTTGGTGTTGGAGCTAGGAACTACACCCGTATCTCCACTGCTCTGCCTTGTCAAAGAACTGTTTTAGCAAGCTTGGGAGCTGATTGGCAGGCAGTTCCCTGATCTCCCAGCTCTCTGGAGTGGAATAGCTCTTCTGGGTAGTTTCGGCAGATGGTGAAAATAGGTAGATTCTATTTTCCATAGCTCTGTGTGGCAGAAGGTCTATATCAAGTGGGTAGTGGCAGCAGGGCAGCACCCATTTCCCTATCCCCAATTTCTCCAATATAGGCAGGACAGTTGGTGAAAAGTGCAGTCCCCCTTTCTGGTACACATCTGTGTGGTGGGAGAGCTGATAAACTTGCTTGACAACTAAGTGGCAGTTCCCATCTTCCCAGCTTCCTAGGGCAGACATATTCTGGGTAGATCTGACAGATGGTGAATGTTAGCCACCCTCCTGGCTCTGGGCTAAAAACAATCCCAGAGGTAACATCACATTAAATGGTGACAGACTGAAAACTTTTCCCCTAAGAGAGGAAGAAGACAATGATGCTCATGTTTGCCACTTCTATTCAATATATTACTGGAAATTCTAGACAGAGCAATTAGGCAAGAAAAGAAATAAAAGCATCCAAATCAGAAAGGAAGAAGTAAAATTATGTCTGTTTGCAGGTGACATTACCCTATGTGTAGAAAATCCTAAAGAATCCACAAAAAATCTGTTAGAGCTGACAAACAAATTCAGTAACGTTTCAGGATACAAAATTAACATGTAAAACTCAGCTGTACTTCTATAAAATAACAGTAAACAATTCGAAAAAGAAATTAAGAAAGCAATTACATTTACAATAGCATCAAAAAGAATAAAATACTTAATAATAAACTAAAGCAAGGAGGCAAAAGTCTTGTATATAGAAAACTGCAAAACACTATTGGAAGAAATTAAAGACCTAAATAAACGCAAAGACATCCTGTATTCATGGATTGGAAAACAATATTGTTAAGATGACAGTATTATTCAAAATGATCTATAGATTCAATGCAATCCTTATCAGAATCTAAGTGACTCTTTTTGTAGAAATAGAAAAACCCATCTTAAAATTTGTATGGAATCTCAAGAGACCCCTATTAGCCAAAACAATCTTTCACATGAGGAACAAACATGAAAGACTCACATTTCCTATTTTTAAACTTACTACAAAGCAACAGGAGCCAAAAAAACATGGTACTGGCATAAAGACAGACATACAGACCAATGGAATAGAATATAGAACCCAAAATAAACACTCAAATATATGGTCAACTGATTTTTGACAAGAGTGCCAACTACTCAATGGGGAAAAAGGATAGACTTTTCAATAAACATTGCAAGTAAAACTGGATATCCATATGCAAAATAATTAAGTTGGATCCTAAACTTACACTATACAAAAAAATTAACTCAAAATGGATCAAAGAACTAAATTTAAGAGCAAAACTATAAAAGTCTTAGAGGAAAACATAGGAGACAATTTTCACGACACTGGATTTTGCAATGATTTCTTGGATATGACACTGAAAGCAAAGGCAGAAAAGGGGAAAATAGTTTAATTGCATTTTATCAAAATCAACAACTTTTATGCATCAAATGACACTATCAAGAGAGTGAAAAGACCACAAAATGAGATGAAATATTTGCAAACCATATATCTGATAAGGGATTAATGACCAGACCACATAAAAACTCCCATAACTCAGCAACAAATAAACAAACAGCCTAGTTAACAAAATGAGCAAAGTACCTAATATACAAATGGATAATAAGCAAATGTAA
The DNA here is from genome assembly GCF_041296235.1 of Equus asinus. Taxonomy (NCBI): domain Eukaryota; kingdom Metazoa; phylum Chordata; class Mammalia; order Perissodactyla; family Equidae; genus Equus; species Equus asinus. The sequence continues at coordinate 58,835,253 of NC_091820.1, read as the reverse complement.
AAACACTCAACATCATTAATCATTAGGGAAATGGAAATCAAAACCACAATGAGATACTACTCCACACCCATTAGAGTGGCTATTATCAACAAAATAGAAAATAACGAATGTTGGTGAGGATCTGGAGAAACTGGAATCCTTGTACACCACTGATGAGAAAGTAAAATGGTGCAGCTTCAATGGAAGACAGTTTGGTGGTTCCTCAAAAAGCTAAACAATTACCATATGATCCAGGAATTCTACTGCTAGGTATATACCCAAAGGAACAAAAAGTAGGGACTTGAACAGACAGTATGGCAATGTTGAATGCAGTATTTAAATAGCCAAAATGTGGAAAGTACTCAGGTGTTCATCAGCAGCTGAGTGGATAAACAAAATGTGGTATATACATAGAATGGACTGTCATTCAGCAATAAAAAGGAATGAAGTTCTGAAACATGCTATGACATGAATGAACCTTTAAGACATTATGCTAAGTGAAATAAGCTAAGTGAAATAGTGCCAGGACAAATATGGAATTATTCTACTTATATGAAGTATCTAGGATAGGCAAATTTGTAGAGACAGAAAGTGGATTAGAGGTTACCAGGGTCCGAGGTGGGGGGAATGAGGAGTTACTACTTAATGGCTACAGAGTTTCTGTTGGGATAATGAAAAAGATTTGGAAACAGGTAGTGGTAATTATTACACAACGTTGTCAACGTAATTAATGCCACTGAATTGTACACTTAAAAATAGGTAAAATGGTAAATTTTACATTATGTTTATTTTATCACAATAAAAAAAAATCCAGTGACCAACTAGAAACCAAGAAAGGATGTTGTCAGGTGACTAAAAATTTAAGGAATTTCCATATGATAGCCTCCAATGAAAGAATTGAACTCTAAAAAATTAAAGGCTGATTGCAGATATCTTGTTATAGAGGTGCAGAATCCTGGAAAAGAAGAAAATATTAATTTGAAGTAACTTTAAATGTGCATAGCAAGGAGGACATATGCACCAAAAATTCAGATTCTCACAATAAAGGAATATAATATGTCATGTCATGACCAGAAATAAAAAAAGAATTAAAGGAAATTACGTCAATGTCTCATTAAACAGAGAATATCTACAAGGAGAGAGAAATTAGTAAAAAGAATCAAATGGAATTCTGGAGTTGAGGAGTACAATAACGGAACCAAACAATTCAGGATCAGGGTAAAAGAGTGGATTTGAGCTGGAATAATCATCAGTGAACTTTAAGATAGATCAAAAGATATTATGCAATCTCAAGAGCACAGAGAAAACAGAATAAAGGGAAATGAGTACAGCCTCAGAGAAATGTTAGACATCATTAAGTGCACCAACATACGTATATTCAGAGTACCAGGAAAAGAAAAGAGTATGAATAAAACAGAAGAAACATTTAATGAAATAATGGCTGAACACTTCCCAATTTAATCAAAAGTATTTATCTACACATCCAAGAAGCTCAAGTAACTCCAAGTAGAATAAACACAGGGAGATCCATAACAGACACATCACAGTAAAATGTTAAAAGCCACAGAATAGTAGAAAATCTTGAAAGCAGCAAGACAAAAATGACATCACTTATAAGGAAACTAGAATAAGATTAACAGCTGACTTCTCACTAGAAACAATGTAGGGCAGAAGACAGTGAGATAACAAATTGTAAGTGATGAAAGAAAAAAGACTGTCAACCATGAATCCTATATGCATCAAAATTAATTTTAAAAAATGAAGGTAATCCATTTAGGCATGGAAGGAGCTTGGAAGTTATCTCTCATGCCCACACATCATGATAAAAACCCTGAACAACCTTCCTCTTAGATTCATCAGAGAAGAGAGGTCATAGGACACACCAGTGCTTTCAAAATTGAAGAGAGAGACAGATGAACAAAAAGAAGCACAATTTACCAGCATAGAAATGCAGGAGAGGAAAACTCTGTGGGAATCAAGACTAGGGTAGCAGAACCCGAACTTTAAATGCTGAATTGCTGGAAGTTCAGTGGGGACAAGTTTGAGGGTTAAGAATTCTAAGGAGGCCCAGTCTTGGGGGAGAATCCCAAACTTTTATTAGTTTTATTACCAGGAGCCCAATCAGGTTCTCACAGAGATTGGAGAAAAAGCCCCTAATCCTTCTAGCAGGGGAAGGGATAGAGCAGTCACTTTTAAATACGCCCAAAACATTCTGTTCTTCTTAACAAAGCCTGCTCACAAGAGAAACTGCTGAAACAGATCATAACCTACTGGGGTTTTACAAGAGCCTAACCAATATTGGGGAAAGGAAATACACAACTCTAGCACCCTCTAGCCTTCCTGTCCTACCTAAAAGGGCAAATGAAACAAAATTGAGAAGCACTTGTGAAGGGCACAGCCCACAGGCACAGGCTCACTAAAAAACTTAGGCATAATCATAGCACTATAGAACACTTCCAGTACTCGAACACCTTACCACTACATCAAAAGGTTTCTGTATCATAATATGGGAATACCACTGAAAGGATTGTGCATCTCAGATGATATCTAAGAAGTCTCTAGGGAAATCCAAAGAAACTAGGCCAGACAAAAACAAGGACACTGGGCAAAGTTTAGCCTCCAACACCAACAGATACAGCAAACAGTAAACACTGCAAAGTCCTAGCCAGAAAAATATAAAATCTCACTTTAAAGATCTGTTTACCTCAGTTTCTTTCACCTAGTACATCACGTGTAGTTTTCAAACAAAAATTAGAAGTCACACCAAAAGACAAAAGAAAACAGTTTGAAAAGACAGAGTAATCATCAGAACCAGACTCAGAAATGACAGAGAGGTTCAAATTATCAGACTGAGAATATAAGTCAACTAAGATTAATATGCTATATGCTGTAACGCAAAAAGTGGACAACATCAAAGAACAGACGGATAATGTTAGCAGAGAGATGGAAATTGTGAGAAAAAATCAAAAGGAAATGGTAGAAAGCCAAAATACCATAACAGAAATGAAGAATGCCTTTGATGGGCTCATCAGCAGACTGGACGTGGCTGAGGAAAGCATCAGTAAAGATCGAAGACACATCAATAGAAACTTCCAAAACTAAAATAAAAGGAAAAAAAATGAATACCACAGAACTATGGGACAATTACAAAAAGAGAAATAGATACTTTAATAGAAATACCAGAAGGTAAAGACAGAAAGGAAGAGATGACACGAATACAAAGTTAATATACTGAAGTAATTTGGTTTCTTATATGAGCAATGAATAAATGAGATTTGAAATAAAAAATACAATACCATTTACATTCTCCTCACAAAAGTTGAAATACTCAGGAATAAATCTAATAAAATATATATAACATGTATATGAGGAAAACTATAAAACTCTAATGAAAGAAATCAAAGAATATCTAAATGAATGGAGAGAGAGTCCATGAACATGGATAGGAAGACTCAATATTGTCAAGATGTCACTTCTTCCTAACGCTCTATACAGTCAACACAATCTCAAACAAGATCCCAGAGTTACTTTGTAGATATTGACAAACTGATTCTAAAGTTTATGTGGAAATGCAAAATACCCAGAATAGCCAACATAATATTGAAGGCAAATGAAGTCAGAGGACTGACATTACCCAATCTCAAAACTTACTATAAAAACCATGAGGTCCAGAAGCAGTGAGATGACATATTTAAAGTATTGAAAGAAAAACTACCATCCAAGAATTCTATATTTGGCAAAACTATCAAAAAAAAAGGAGAAATTAAGACACTCCCAGATAAACAAGCACTGAGGGAGTTCATCACTATTAGAATTGCCTGTAAGAAACGCTAAAGAGAGTCCTTCAGCCTGCAAGGAAAGAACACTAGACAATAACTCAAGCCATATGATGAAATAAAGAACATGAGTAAAAGTAACTGCAAAAATAAGTATAAAAGCCAATATTGTTGCATTTTGTTTTTGAATGCCTCTTTTCTTCCTATATGATTTACAAGATAAATGCACAAAATGATACTTATAAATCTATGTTAATGGGCATACAATATATAAGATGAAATTTGTGATAAAAACATATATGGGGAGGTATGGAGATATATAAGAGGAAAGTTCGTATACTATTAAAGCTAAGGTGGTATTAATTCAAACTAGTGTGTTGTAAGTCTAAATGTTAATTATAATCTCCAGGGTAACAACTAAGAAAATAATTTAAAAATATACAAAAAGGAAATGAGAAGGTACATGGTACACCACAAAAATCAATTAAATATAAAATAAGGAAGTAATGGTGTAATTGAGTAAAAAAAGATATCACATAAGGAAAGCAAATAGCGAAATGGCAGAAGTCCTCCCCTATCTGTTATGGACTGAATTATGTTCCTCCCAAATTGCTTTAAATGTAAACAGATTAAACTCTTAATTAAAAGGCAGAGAATTGCAGAATGGATTAAAAAACATGATCCATTTATATGCTGTCTACATGAGACTCAATTTAGATTCAAAGACACAAATAGGTTGAAAGTGAGAGGATGGAAAAAGATATTTCATGTAAAGAGGAACCAAAAAAACAGCTGAGGTGGCTATAATAATATCAGACAAAATAGATTTTAAGTAAAAAAAAATGTTACCAGAGAAAAAGATGGACAGCGTATGTCTTAATATGCTCAGGCTGCCATAACAAAATACCATAGACTAGGCTTAAACAACAGACACCTATTTCTCACAGTTCTGAAGGATGGGAAGTCATAGATCAGAATGCCAGCATGATTGGTTGGGTTCTGGTGAGAGCCCTCTTTCTGGCTTGCAGATAGCTACCTTCTTGCTGTATCTTCACATGGTGGAGAAAGAGAGAGCAAGCTCTCTGTTCTTTTCTTATAAGGGCACTAATTTCATCATGAGGATCCCCCCCTCATGACTTCATCTAAACCTAATTAGCTCCCAAAGACCAAAATACCATCTATATCCAAATACCATCAGATTAGAGGGGAGGGCTTCGACATACGAATTTTGGGGGGATATAAACATTAATTCCATAACAGTATATATCGATAAAACATAAATAAATCAAGAAGAAATGACAATTATAAACATATACATAACTAACAACAGATCTGCAAAATACGTGAAGCAAAAACTGACAACAAAACCAAAGGGAGAAATATACAGTTCTATCTAACAGAGATTTCAACACCCACTGTCAATAATAGGTAGAACAACTAGGCAGAAGATCAATAAAGAAATACAGGACTTGGGGCTGGCCCCGTGGCCGAGTGGTTAAGTTCGCGCGCTCCGCTGCAGGCGGCCCAGTGTTTCGTTAGTTCGAATCCTGGGCGCGGACATGGCACTGCTCATCAGACCACGCTGAGGCAGCGTCCCACATGCCACAACTAGAAGAACCCACAACGAAGAATACACAACTATGTACCGGGGGGCTTTGGGGAGAAAAAGGAAAAAATAAAATCTTTAAAAAAAAAAAAAAAAAGAAATACAGGACTTGAAAAACACTATCAACCAAGTAGACCTAACAGACATATACAGAATACTCCACTCCATAACAATATAATTCAAATTCTTCTCAAGTGTATGTGGAATATTCTCCAGGATAGGCTATATGTTATGACACTGAACAAGTCTCAATAAATTAAAAAAAATTAAAATCATACAAAGTATCTTCTCTAATAACAACAGAATGAAACTAGAAATCATAAGAGAAGGAAAACAAAATCATATTCATGTTGCGAAACTGAAAGAATATTCCCTTCCCTCTGAACATCCCTCTCAATTTAGCAAATATTATAGCAAAAAAGGTAGAGGTTAAAAGTAATTTCAAATTTAAGGATAGTGGTGATATAAGAAATTTTTATATAGTGAAATATATGAGGAAACCATTCTGGTTTGAACTTGATTTGGCCTGAATTTATTTGAACCAAAGAAGCCTGATTTATGGCCTGTCAAACATACATTGTACATCTACTTTAATCATTACCCTAAAGTAAAGAATGTACTCTTTCAAGATACGGATTAATGCCTCCCTTCTTATGATGCCTGTACTCTTTGAAGATAAGTCTCTCTTCCCATGATGCCAGAGTCCTGTTGACTCACATCATATGTGCTAATCTGTAATGAACATTGCCTTGAGCCCTTGAAGGAAAGTACTCCTGTCATGCTTGATGTATGTATCTTTGTTTTGAAATGGTATATAACTGTGCTGAAAATCCTTCTTCTCCAGAGTGCTTTCTTCCCGTCTGAAGGCTGCAACTCCTAGGCTATGGTCCTCAGTTTGGCTCGAATAAAACTCTCTTCTCTTCTTTACTTAGAATGATTATTGATTATTTGTGTTGACATTTCTTGGTGTAGTCAGCAGGATTTCAGAGAAACCGACCTGAGACCAATTGGAGCCTACTTTGAACCAGCACGTGGTACCAGCACGGGCCCATTGTGCTCCCCCTGTCTCCACTGCACTCTTCTGATGTTTTGGTGGGTCCTCCTGAAATCCAGACCTCCTTACTCAAGTTGATGGTCCTGACTTTTATTCGAGCTGTTTTAGGTCTTGGGACATAATATCTTAAGGGTGTACTGGTACTTTTCCTAGGTAAGGGGAATCTAGGAGGAAATCTGGAGTGAACTGGGTTAGCTGATCCTTTTAATTTGGCTTTAAATTGGAAAACGTTTATGTTTATAAAGTCTGAACAAATGTTTGACAGCAAAATAAAAGGCTGAACTCGTTCAGCTCTGAAAAAAAGGGACACTTGCTCCCCCCAGCCACAAGGCATTCTCAAGTGACTGAGAACCTAGTGGAAGTGTCTTAGGTCAATCATCATGACGTGCAGTAGTCCCATAGGAAACTCTATTGTGATTGTTCACATTAAATAATTAATGGATCATTCAGAGACACACACCTAAGGATTGCTCATCCAGTGCTCTGAGACCCCCCGGCAGTTTTAGACTGCTGGAGGGAGAAACTGAGACATGATAAGAGAGTGTTCACAGCCTTTTAGGAAGTGACACTAACAAGTAGCATGGTTTTGACCCAATACACTGCCCTTAGGAATTGTTCAGAGTTTATATTAAAACAAAACTAAAAGAAAATGGGAAACCGTGCTTCGAAAGCTGATAAGCTCCCAGATGGACAGCCACTCACTGAAACTCTGGCTGGCTTTATATACAATACATACAGAGCCTTTACTAGCAAGTACTTAACAAAATGGGAGAATCTGACAAAAGACAGCTTAAGCCTTAGATGGCCAAAATGGAGAACAACTGGTCTAGAACAACCGTAAATGATCAGCCCCCTTCGGGAACTCTAGCTGGTTTTATATTTAAGAACTACAGTCCTTCCTCTTGTAAATTTTTGTCCCAGTCGACCAATAATACTGAAGGTGATTTAAAATTACAGTGGCCACTTTGGGGCTCATTTGAGCTTCCAAAAGTTGTCTTTTTGTGCAACAGATTTGAGACCCACAGAACAGACAGATTAAATGCAATCTTTAATCTCTAAAGAGTCAAGCACGCCACCTTCCAGCACAGTCTTAAAAACCATGGTCTCAGAAGCTGCAAATATTTATAAAGAATAGAAAAATCTTACTAAGCTTGTTTCACATCCTGAGAGCTTGGCTTGGTAACCATCATGTTGCACATCCCAAAACAGGGTTGGAGAGAAATGCGGCTGCACCCTTTTTGCAGTCAGATATGGCTAGACAGAAATCTAAGTTGAACTCGATTTGCAGCTAGGGTCCTACCAAACTGCTGCCTGCCTTAGGGGAGATACATTGGCCATTACAAGGAATGTTCCAATTAGATAAGATCATTTAAGAAATGCACTTAAGAGAAAAGGCTTCAAAATTCCAAAATAAGCTTATTGTGAAAGTTTTGCTTCAAAAAACTAATGAAAAATTAAGTTATAAGAGGTATCTAAAAGACTATATAAAAGTCTATTAAGTTATGGCTTTACAGACACCCCCATAATCTACCTTCAAAGGAGAGACTAATATGAGCCACTCCCAGAGTTAACAAGACTCTGAGAGATTTTCTGGAAACTGCTGTGTTATTCCCTTAAACAGTCAAGGGGAAAGTAAAATTAAAAATTAATGGAGTTGTTTAACACCGCCAAAAATATGTACTGTTTGTCCTGGCTGAAACCCGACAGATATTTGAAAGGATTTAGCAACTTATGACCAGAAATTTGACCAAATTGGAAGCTGATGTTCAGAGCCTGATAGGAATTTTTTTTATATATATGCCATCTTCCCTAAGATAATATAAAACTATGCATCCACAGGAAAAGAAGCAAATCAGGGATGATGAGGTTGGGCAAGTAGATCAACCTATGAAGTCATTTAAGTTACAACCCAATTTCTGAGGAATTGAGAGCAATTATTCTTGTCTTACAAATCTTTGCAAAACTGGAAATGCAGCTCTAGAGGCAGTTCAGATTTTACCCATTCCCTTTCACCAATCCACAAAACTTCTCCTACTTATCTCAAAAAGCTTGTAACCTCTCTGGGAACTGTCATCTAGATCATCACCAATTCCTTAGCAGATAACCTTAGTTTATTCTATCTGCCAGAAACACAGATTGGATCCAATTACTCCTTCAGAAATTAGTGAGTTTTGTATTGTACCTGATTCATGGCAAAAAGTTAATGAAAACTATTTAAGATCTCTGCTTATGTCTGTCTATGTATCTATGTATCTCTATATATGTGATATTTTTCTACCTCTGGATGGTATAATTTCTGAAAGAGTTCTATTTAATTGGCTTGAAGTAAGAACTCATATAAATTATTTCTAAATGTAATAAAAACTAACCCAAATGTTTTTCAAGTTAACGTGATATAAAATAATCTTTGGTAAATGAAAGCTTAAGTTTGTTGGTTTGATTGAAATAAGCATGTTTTCAGTTATCAGCATTGGATAGGATGCAGACACGTTATCTCTGTCACAAAATTTGTCAGCAAAAATAACTTAGAATGATGGCTGATTTTGTCTAATGTCTCATGAAATTTTTGTAGGTAATCTAAACATTACTGGGAACCAGTAAACTAAATAGATGTAACAAAAATAAGTTTTTTGGGGAATTTTTTAACAATAATTATGTGTTACGGTATATGTACTTAAAAATAACTGTAAAACCTTTTGAGGGGCTGGCCTCATGGCTGAGTCATTAAGTTCGTGTGCTCTACTTTGGTGGCCCAGGGCTTCACCAGTTTGGATGCTGGGCACAGACCTAGCACTGCTCATGAAGCCGTGTTGAGGCAGTGTACCACACAGGTCAACTAGAAGGACCCACAACTAGAATATACAACTATGTACTTATGGGCTATGGGGAGAAGGAAAAAAAAGAGGAAGATTGGCAACAGATGTTAGGTCACGGCCAATCTTGAAAAAAAATCTTTTGGGGCTGGCCAGGTGGCGCAGCAGTTAAGTTCGCACGTTCTGCTTCGCAGCGGCCCGGGGTTTGCCAGTTTGGATCCTGGGTGCAGACATGGCACCACTTGGCACGCCATGCTGTGGTAGGTGTCCCACATATAAAGCAGAGGAAGATGGACATGGATGTTCGCACAGGGCCAGGCTTCCTCAGCAAAAAAGAGGAGGACTGGCAGTAGTTAGCTCAGGGCTAATCTTCCTCCAAAAAAAAAAAAATCTTTTGATTACTTAAAACCTTAGAGTTTTTCTAAATTAACTTAAATGATAGAAATTTATTGAGCATTGGATCTTGTCAAGATGGTGGTGTGAGCAGATGTTGAACTCATCTCCTCCCACAAACACAACCAAGTTATAACAATTTTTGGAAAAATTACCCGGGATTGAAAACTGAAAACTGGATAAAAAGAAGCCCCACAACAAGGGACAGTCCTGACGAAGGCAGAAGAGGCAGTAATTCCTGCTAGAGAGGAAAAAAGCCACCTTTGGGAGCAGCGGAGCTTCTCAGCTGGCCAGGCGGGAGGTACCTTAAGGTATGCAGCCCTCCCTGGAGGAGTGAGGTCTGGAGTGGGGGCAATATTGCTATAAGCATCCTTCAGACTCAGCCCAGCTGAGACGGAGGTCTTACTGTCTGGCTGTGCTGGCTACTGACTGCAGCAGGGACACCCCCAGAAAAGCTACTGGCTGAAAGCCGAAAAGACCAGGGTCTTAAAGGGCCCATGCACAAACTCACTCATTGCAGCAACATAAAATCACCAGAGAGAAGGCTGACAGTCCTTTGGTGAAATGAGACTCACCTGGAGGGCTCTGGGGGCAACTTGGTGAGAGGAGGGACCTCTCCAGAGACTGAGACATTGGCGGGGGCCATTGTTCTGAGCTGGTCCAGGCATGCTGACCTGGATCCTGGTGGGTGCCATTGAGGTTCAAACCTTGGTCTGTTAGCCCAGGGGTCTGCCACACCCACTAGGGCACAGATTTAATCCAGTTCAGCCAGGGCAGGCAACTTGCCCTAGGGACAGGCCCCACCTAACAGCAAGCCCTCAGGCTACTTTTCAGCCTGCACTGACTGGGTGCCTTGATCCTCTACAGGCAGGCAAGGGTGTCTGCCTCTGTGGGGCAGGGCCTGTGTGAGGACCAGGTGAACAGTGGGGAGCACTGGTGGAGAGGGGGGGCCCTGCAGTGTGGTGCTGGGGTACACTCCAGGGGGTTGAGAAGTGTGCACGACCAAGACTGTGTTGATGGTGTATGTGGTCCTGTGGGGGGTGAGGCTTATCAGCAGCAGAAGACCTGTGCTTCACAAACAGCCATAAAAAGGATCTGCCCCACCTTCCAAAGCCTGAAACAACTGAGTGCCCCCGTGCCTAGGGCCAGCCCCACTCAGCTGCACTCCTAAGAGAACTGACAACAGCCTTGTAGGCCTGAGGCCTATCACAACTGTAAGCTAAGCCCCTGAGCCTAGCATCCAGCTACACTGGGTACCAACCCAATTAAGAGGAAAACTGCAATAGGAGTGTACTGATAGACTTTGTAGCAAACAGTGCTGAGGCTCCCAAAACCGGATTTACAAACAGCTGGCCAGGGAAGGAAAGATTAGACTCCCTGGGTACCTGCAGTGGGAGCAACCCTGCCACAGCAGAAGGACACAAGTAGCCCACAAAGGGGTCACTCCTGGTTCTTATGGACTGGTGACAAGAAGAAAGCACACAGCTGGGCCTCATAAGGTATCTCATACAGAAGGCCACTTCTCCAAGATCAGGAGACATAGCCAACTCACCTAATACATAGAAATAAGCACAGAGAAAGAGGCATAATGAGGAGGCAAAGGAATACTTTCCAAGCAAGGGAACAGTACAAAACCCCAGAGAAAGGACTAAATGAAACAGAAACTAGTGACCTACTTGACAAAGAGTTCAAACAAAATATCATGAGGATGCTCATAGACATGGGGAGAAGAATGGATGAACACAGTGAGCATATCAGCAAAGAACTGGAAGATATAAAAAAAGCAATCAGAAATGAAGAATACAATACTGGAAATGAGAAATTTACTAGAGGGACTCAACAACAGAGTAGAAGAAGCAAAAGAATGGATCAGCGAGCTAGAGGAAAGACTAGAGGAAATCACCCAAGCAGAACAGAAAAGAGAAAAACGAATTAGACAGAATGAGAACAGTGTAAGGGAACTATGGGACTATCAAACATGTTAACATTCGGATTATAGGGGTCCCAGAAGGAGAAGAGGGAGACAAAGGGGCAGAAAATTTATGTGTAGAAATAATAGACGAAAATTTTCCTAAACTGAGGAAGGAAACAGACATCCAAGTTCAGGAAGCACAGAGAGCTCCAAACAAGATAAGCCCAGAGAGGCCCACATCAAGACATACTATAATTAAAATGTCCAAAATTAAAGACAAAGAGAGAATCCTAAAAGCAGCAAGAGAAAGGCCACAAGTGACATATAAAGGGAAGCCCATGAGGCTATCAGCAGACTTCTCAGCTGAGACCCTACAGGGGAGAAGAGAATGGCATGGCATATTTAAAGTGCTAAAAGGAAGAAACCTACAGCCAAGAATACTCTATCCATCAAGGTTGTCATTCAGAATGGAAGGAAAGATAAAGTGCTTCCCAGAGAAGCAAAAATTAAAGGAATTTATCACCAAGAAACCAGTTCAGCAAAAAATGCTGAAGGGACTTATTTAAGTGGGAAAGCAATGACCACAAATAGAGATTAAAAAAAATTATCAAAAAAACCAAAACAACAACAAAAAACCAGGCAATAAAATCACTTGTAAGGTAAAAATATAGTAAAGGCAGCAGATCAACTACCTGTGAAGATAATATGAAGGTTAAAAGACAAATGTACTAAAATTACCTGTTACAATGATAAGAGGGTAATGGATAGACACACACTAGAGACTATATATGATTTGAAAATCACATAATGTGGGAAGAGGGGAGTGAAAAAGTAGAGCTTTTAGAAAATGGTTAAGCTAAAGAGTCTATCTACTCAATATAGACTGTTATATGCATAGTATATTAAATAGTATCCACATGGTAATCACAAATCAAAACTGGTAACAAGCAAGAAAAAAAGTAAGACAAACGAAATCAAACAAATTAATAAACATAGCCATAAAACCACAAGGGAAGAGAGCAAGAGAAAAAGAAAGGAACAGAGAAGAACTACTAAAACACTCAGAAAAAAAAGGTGACAAAATGGCAATAAATACATATTTATCAATAGCTACTTTAAATGTCAATGGACTAAATGCTCCAATGAAATGCCCTAGGGTGGCCAATTGGATAAAAAAATAAGACCCATGTATATGCTGCATACAAGAGACACACTTCAGACCTACAGACACTCACAAACTGAAAGTGAAAGGATGGAAAAAGATATTCCATGCAAATGGCAAAGAAAAGAAAGCAGGGGTAGCAATACTTACATCAGACAAAATAGACTTTAAAACAAAAACTGTAACAAGAGACAAAGACGGGCACTAGATAATGATAAAGGGAACAATCCAACAAGAAAATATAACACTTGTAAATATCTATGCACCCAACACAGGAGAACCTAAATGTATAAAGCAATTATTAACAGACATAAGAGGAGAAATAGACAGGAACACAATAATAGTAGGGGACTTTAACACTCCACTTACACCAATGGATAGATCATCCAATCAGAAGATCAATAAGGAAACACTGGCCTTAAGGGACACATTAGACCAGATGGACTTTGTAGATATATACAGAACATTCCATCCAAAAACCACAGAATACACATTCTTTTCAAATGCCCATGGAACATTCTCCAGGATTGATCACATATTAGGCCACAAAACAAGTCTCAATAAATTTAAGAAGAGCGAAATAATATCATGCATCTTTTCTGACCACAAAGGTATGAAACTAGAAATCAACTACAGGAAGAAAACCAGAAAAGCCACAAAAAAGTGGAGATTAAACAAAATGCTACTGAACAATGATTGGGTCAATGAAGAAATCAAACAAGAAATCAAAAAATTCCTGGAGACAAATGAAAATGAAAACACAACATGCCAAAATCTGTGGGATACAGCAAAAACGGTTCTAAGAAGGAAATTTATAGCAAATTCAGGCCTACCTCAACAAAGAAGAAAACTCCCAAATAGACAATCTAAAAGTGCATCTAAAGGTACTGGAAAAAGAACAATAAACAAAGCCCAAAATCAGCAGAAGGAAGGAAATAATAAAAATCAGAGCAGAAATAAATGAAATAGAGACTTAAAAAATAGAACAAATTAATGAAATCAAGAGCTCGTTCTTTGAAAAGATAAACAAAATTGACAAACCCTTAGCTAGACTCACCAAGACAAAAAGAGAGAAGGCTCAAATAAATAAAATCAGAAATGAACGGGGAGAGACTACAACGGACACCTCAAAAATACAAAAGATAATAAGAGAATACTACGAAAAGCTATACGCCAACAAATTGGATAATCTAGGAGAAATGGAGAGATTCTTAGAAACATATAAGCTTTCAAAACTGGACCAAGAAGAAGTAGAAAATTTGAATAGAATTATCACCAGTAAGGAGAACGAAACAGCAATCAAAAACCAAAAAATAAAAGTACAGGACCAGATGGCTTCCCTGGGGAATTCTACTAAACATTCAAAGAAGACTTAATACCTATCCTTCTCAAACTCTGCCAAAAAATTGAAGAGGAGGGGAGGCTTCCTAACTCATTCTATGAAGCCAACATTATCCTGATACCGAAACCAGACAAGGACAACACAAAAAAAGAAAATTACAGGCCAATATCACTGATGAACATCGATGCAAAAATCCTCAACAAAATACTAGCAAATCGAATACAACAATACATTAAAAAGATCATACATCATGATCAAGTGGGTTTCATTCCAGGGATGCAGGGATGGTTCAACATCCACAAATCTATCAACGTGATAGACAACATTGACAAAATGAAGAAAAAAATCACATGATCATCTCAATAGATGCAGAGAAAGCATTTGACAAGATACAGCATCCATTTATGTAAAAACTCTAAATAAAACGGGTATAGTAGGAAAATACCTCCACATAATAAAGGACATATATGACAAACCCACAGCAAATATCATTCTCAATGGAGAAAAACTGAAAGCTATCCCTCTAAGAACCGGAAGCAGACAAGGATGCCCACTGTCACCACTCTTATTTAACATGGCATTGGAAGTCCTAGCCAGAGCAATCAGGCAAGAAAAAGAAATAAAAGGGATCCACATGGGAAAAGAAGAAGTGAAACTGTCACTCTTTGCAGATGACATGATTTTCTATCTAGAAAACCCTAAAGATTCCACTAAAAAACTTTTAGAAACAATAACAGAATACAGTCAAATTGTGGGATACAAAATCAACGTGCAAAAATTGGTTGCATTTATGTACACTAACAACGAAGTAGCAGAAAGAGCAATTAAGAATACAACCCATTTACAATTGCAACAAAAAGAATAAAATACCTAGGAATAAACTTAACCAAAGAGGTGAAAGCTCTGTACACCGAAAACTATAAAACATTGTTGAAAGAAATTGAAGACACAAAGAAATGGAAAGATATTCCATGTTCTTGGATTGGAAGAATTAACATTGTTAAAATGACCATACTTCCTAAAGCAACCTATAGATTCAACGCAATCCCTATCAGAGTTCCAACAACATTTTTCACAGAAATAGAAAAAAAAATCCTAAAATTTATATGGAACAACAAAAGACCCTGAATAGCCAAAGGATTCCTGAGAAAAAAGAACAAAGCTGGAGGTATCACACTCCCTGATTTCAAAATATCCTACAAAGCCATAGTAACCAAAACAGCACGGTACTGGCACAAAAACAGACACACAGATCAATGGAACAGAATTGAGGGTATTATGCTGAGTGAAATAAGTCAGAGGGAGAAAGTAAAAAACTATATGATCTCACTCATATGTAGAAGATAAAAACAATGACAAACAAACACATAGCAATGGAGATTGGATTGGTGGTTACCATAGGTGAAGGGGGGAGGAAGGAGGGCAAAAGGGGTGATCAGGCTCACATGTGATGGGATGGACTATAATTAGTTTTTGGGTTGTGAACATGACAATCTGCACAGAATTCAAAATATATTATGGTGTACATCTGAAAATAAACAAAGAAATGAAAAAAAAATCACAGCATATCTCTACAACAAAAACAAAAAAAAATTTATTGAGCATCTAGGCCATTTGCACATAAGTAAAATATTAAAATTACTAAACATAGGTTTATCTACCTTTGGCCTCTTATTTCAGAGAACCTAGAAAAATACTTGGGGTTATTAATCAACATGTTTGTGTCATCCTGAGAAATTTTCTATGAGAAAGTACATGTTTCTAGACAGTATTTATAAGTCTACCAATCCACATGATGCCAATGTAAAAGAATAAGGGAAACATTTATGTACATATGGAAAGGAAGACATATGTTTTGAGTTTAAAGAAGGTATAAGGAATGGAACTATTTTTGTTGTTATGTTTGCTTAGCAAAGTAAATTGTCCTAAAGCACTAGGAAGGAGGGAAGGCATGGGACAAATTCTGAATGTAAAAAGAAAGTTACAGAAGGTTTGTGGAAGAGGAACCCTGAGGAAAGAGTTTTGTGCATGCACAAGTTGGCTAAGATTTACATGGGTTTAATTAAGCAAATGAGTTTTAATATCAAAAGTAAGCTGGTATAAAAATTAGAATTTGGTTTTCTCTCTCTCTCAAAAAGATAGTTTTCTTGGACTTTCAGTTTGCTCTTGATATAGATATTATGAAAGGTTTTTCTTTATCTTTGAGTAAGTTAACCTAAAAGCAAGGATTCTTTGTTTTCCAAATTTCCTATGTTCAAAAAACTGAGGTCTCTATCAAGAGAGCTAAGGTTTTTTTCTTTTTAACTGTTTAATTCTCTATGTTTTCCCCTAACATCTTCTGTTGTCACTTTCGTTCAATGGATAATTAAGTATTGTTTCATAGTGACCTATGATCCTATGTGATCAAGTGTTTTAAAACCTTTTGAGATTTTTGACAAACTTCCCCAAAATTCAAATACTAAATAAAGCCTTTCTTTTGACCTGAAAGTAACTTTGAGAATTTCCAGTAGGCCCCTGGGACATCTCCAAGAATTCATTCTCTTTTCCTATAGAGATTAAACTAATTAGACTTATTTGGTATGTTAAATTGCGTGGGAAACTGTGAAATAAATGATGATAAACCTTCTTAGGTTATATTGTGTGGGTAAACGTTAATAATGTAAGTGTTTTAAAATTATATAACATTCCTAAAGTTTCAATCTTTCCTTATTATCAGTCATAATGTTAGTTATTATCTTAAAATGTTATATGTCACAGAAATAACCAAATTTATTTGTCACTTGCCATTTTCAAGTCTTTTGTCATTTACAGAATGTAACTGTTTTACTCTAATGTTTTGCAAGTATGTTTATCTTCAGAGAGATCCATGGGAAGGACTCTGACACGTACTCCAGAATAGAGGTATCTGATGAAGTTTCAGATCATAAAACTGAACTGGATTTAAAGAAATCTTTTCTCTTAAGTTATAAAGAATTTGGTAAGATATACCTTTGTAAACAAAGATGAAACATTTACTTTTTCTCCCTACCTTATCCCTCCAGAATTCAGAAACTCTCAGTGAGTATTCTTATTTTTGCTTATATAAATAGTCAGGCCAAGTTTATAAGATAAACAAATTAGTGTTACTATGCTTATCTTTGGTAAAAAATGAGGGTACCTGTGGAGAGGAAATTATGTTGCATCCTTGTACCCACTGGATTCTAGTCCTGTTAACTGTCTTTGAGGTTTTGTTATACACCTATAGACTAGATTCCCCTGGCCTAAGGTATTGCCTTTGGTCTTGCTGACCACTTGCAGTGCCCTCTTTGGAACACATGAACTGACCCCACATGGGATGGTCACCGGCAGATCAGTGTCTGTTGGTACACAACTTTCTGCTGCTTCCTTGTTCTCTTATGCTAGTTGACCAGCTACTGTTAAGTCTCTAATGTCTTATACTCAAGCCTATCATCAACAGGATAAAGAAGCTTTCCTGGATTCCACTTTAAAGGATCCTGTTGGCCACATCCTAGAGCTTGGTAACTGGGCATTTTGGAAGCAACATCAGAAGACAGCCCTCGAGTCCCATTGGAAAGGATCTTACCAAGTGCTCCTAACCACTGACACTGCTGCAGAACTAGAAGGCATTTAACCTTAGAGATACATCTCACAGCTAAACAAGTCTCCACCTGACATCTGTTCCTGTACAAATGCTGGAGATCTCCAAATCAAACTGACTAGGAAGAGAAGCTGCCGACAACTGAGGCAGACAGCTCCTCTCAAGACTCAGGACAATGCCTGTATTCTTACTTTTCCTCCATTTTATTACACCTGCCACTTTGGACAATATTGGACTCACTTGTCTAGCCCCCCCTCCTAAATTTAATCTCACTGTAAGACCAGGAAGACTATGGGAAGCTCTATGGCATACTCAAACAAAGTTATACTCAGGTGTTACTACTACCCTTTTAACAGTAGTCTGGGGGAACCCAACACTTTTGGGTCCAAAACTTTTATCCTAATTATACCGAAGTCATTAGCCTACAATAGCAACAACACATTTGGTGGATTAATCAGCACTGGCCCCAAAAAGAAAAGCAAGCTTTAGGAGCCATGTGATGACGGTTAGGTATTCTTGGACAGGCTAAATTTGCCTTTAATGAAGAAAGACGTTCAGAAGAAAAAAACCTTCAAATACAAAAAGGTAAATTAGAAAGACTATTATTCCAAGAAGAAGGTAAAGGGTAGGAATCTGCTTGGGCTGATAATTTAGCATTAACAAAATGGTTAGAACAAACTGAACATATTATGACAGAAAATGCCTATACCTAACAATGGGAAACAGCATGTACTTTAACTCCACAAGGACCCTTAGATATGTTAATTCAAATGGAATTTGAAGTAGTAATGGGCCAATAGCCTTTGCTCATGGCACAAGCCCAAAACGTACATCTATGGAAATTACATAGCCTAACTAACTTAGGAAATTTGTTAAAGGATCCTGCAATTCTGATAAGTGTTTAATCACAGTTTTAGTACCCAAATTTATACAAACTATACCTATGATGTTTCAATTAGTAGGAATAGGGACCATTTAAAATTCTATCAGAATTCTCCCTGTTGGGGGAAGATGGGCTTTATTATCAAATAATTCTTACCAGAACCTTATATCCACTCAAATTTGTGAATTCTCATAAGGTGTATGGCTGTGACCTGAACAGAAATAGAACCCCAAATTTACTTTTACTTGGCCTGTAACAACCACACCCATGCAAACAAGTATATGGTACATGGGCAAGGGGAAATTTTGTTGGGAAGGTTTACAAAATACCTCTGTCATATTTTCTGATCTGTATTGTAATCGAAGTATTTTTTATTATAACTTTACTGTTATATGGTGCAATACTGGCTTTACTAGTCAAGTAGAATTGCCTAAAGTTAATAAGACTTTACTAATATTGAAATTAATGATCAAATGTTTTGGGAAATAGACCTACATCCACCACAAGATGTAATTTCAATGGAATCTAACTGGACTGAAAAATCACTTATTACTATGTTAAACAAGTCTGCTCAAACTTATCACAAAGTACACATAATAGTGGACAAAAGAGGCAAACATATACTTAAATTAGTACAAAATTACCAAAATACCTGTAATGGTATTTTTTAAAAAACTTTTTATTAAGATTATGATAGTTTACAACCCTGTGAAATTTCGGTTGTACATTATTGTTTGTCATGTTGTAGGTGCACCCCTTCACCCTTTGTGCCCTCCCCCACCCCCCCCCTTTCCCCTGGTAACCACCAATCAGTTCTCTTTGTCTCTATGTTTAACTTCCACCTATGAGTGGAGTCATACAGAGTTCATCTTTCTCTATCTGGCTTATTTCAGCTAACATAATACCCTCAAGGTCCATCCATGTTGTTGTGAATGGGATGATTTTATCCTTTTTTATGGCTGAGTAGTATTCCATTGTATATATATACACCATATCTTCTTTATCCAATCATCTGTTGATGGGCACTTAGGTTGCTTCCACATCTTGGCTATTGTAAATGATGTTGCAATGAACATAGGGGTGCATGGGACTTTTGGAATTGCTGATTTCAAGTTCTTTGGATAGATACCCAGTAGTGGGATGGCTGGGTCATAAGGTATTTCTATTTTTAACTTTTTGAGAAATCTCCATACTGTCTTCCATAGTGGCTGCACCAGTTTGCATTCCCACCAACAGTGTATGAGGGTTCCTTTTTCTCCACAACCTCTCCAACATTTGTCACTTTTTGTTTTGGATATTTTTGCCATTCTAACAGGTGTAAGGTGATATCTTAGTGGAGTTTTGATTTGCATTTCCCTGATGATTAGTGATGATGAGCATCTTTTCATGTGTCTATTGGCCATCCGTATATCTTCTTTGGAGAAATGTCTGTTCATGTCCCCTGCCCATTTTTTTATTGGGTTGTTTGATTTTTTGTTGTTGAGCTGTAATGGTATTTTAACCTGTACTTCTCTTGTCTCTTTAAATCCATGCCTAGTTCTCATTGACTACTTCAAATATTATTTATTGGTTTCTTATTGTTACTATATAAGTTCTATAAATGTCATAAACAATGTGATCACAAAAGGTCACGTAAAAGCACCTGGATGATGTTTGCATGACAATTCGACTTAACTGAAAATATACATAACCTATAAAAATACTTTCTCTGTCAGTGTGTACCTCTATGACTATCAATTACATTTGGTTATTCCCCCCCAATGTGGATAACTGGGCAGGTCAATCAAAATAAAGCTCAGCTCCAAGGGACCCAGGGCAGGAAGCAACCACCCTGGCATTGAGGGACAATACTTTGATCATCAATGCTTCTATTGAAAGATTATTGATCAAAGGGGATAAATGATATAAGAAATTTTTATATATTGAAGTATGATGAAATTATTCTGGTTTGAATTTGATTTGGCCTGAGTTTATTTGAACCAAAGAAGCCTGACTTAAAGCTTGTCAAATATACATTGTACATCTGCTTTAATCATTACCCTAAAGTAGAGAATGTACTCTTTGAAGATAAGGATTAATGTCTCCCTTCTTATGATGCCAGTACTCTTTGAAGATAAGTCTCCCTTCCCATTAAACCAGGGGTCACGGTGACCTGCTGTGTATGTGCTAATCTGTATGAACATCTCCTTGAACCCTTGGAAGGAATGTACCCCTGTTGTGCTTGATATATATATATATATATATATATATATATATATATATATATCATTGTTTTGAAATGGTATATAACTGTGCTGAAAACTGCTCTTTTCTGGAGCATTTTCTTCCCTTGTGAAGGCTGTGACTCCTGGGCTATAGCTCTCAGTTTGGCTTGAATAAAACTCTCTTCTTTTCTTTACTACAGAATGATATTGCTTATCTGCATTGACAGTGGTATGACTAGGCCTGAAAATTGACTATGATATATCACAGTTGTTTCAGTGGTAAATGCAAAAACAGGTAAAGGAAAACCTTCATTTCATATATCATGTAGCCATGGAGTCCTACCAGAGTCAAGAGAGACTAGGAGGAGCTCAGGGCACCCTGATCTGTATTTCTTTTCTTTCACCTAACTTGCTAGAAAAAAACTTCCATAAAGGAAAATGGCTAAAAAAGAAATAGTTCATAAGGCAGACTGTTTACATTGAAGTTCTTTTCTTGGAAACATTTTATAATCATTAGTTTACATAGCAACCTTGTGACATAGGGCAGAGTAATTATATTATTTCCATTTTATTTTGTGGATAAACAAAGACATGACTTCCATAAACCTAGATACCCCATTAGAGACGGCTAGAGCAGGATGGCAAACTATAGCCCATGGGCCAAATCTGGCTGGCTGCCTGTTTTTGTAAATAAAGTTTTATTGGAATACAGCAACATTTACTCGTTTACATATTGTTTATGGCTGCTTTTACACTAAAATAGCAGAATTGAATAGTTGCAACAGAGAGCTCTGACCCACAAAACTTAAAGTATTTACTATTTGCTTTTTTAAGAAAAAGTTTGCTGGGCTGGCTTCACGGCTGAGTGGTTAATTTCGTGTGCTCTGCTTTGGCGGCCCAGGATTTCGCTGGTTGGGATCCTGGGTGCGGATATGGCACTGCTCATCAGTCCATGCTGAGGCGGCGTCCCACACGCCACAACTAGAAGGACCCACAACTAAAATATGCAACTATGTACTGGGGGGCTTTGGGGAGAAAGAAAAACAAAAAGAAGATTGGCAATAGATGCCAATCTTTTTAAAAAAAAAAAAGAAGAAAAAGCTTGCCAACCCCTGCTAAAGAATCAAAATTCAGGGGGCTGTTTATCATACCACTTATCCTAAGGTTTCTTGTCTCAGGAATAGGAAATTTGACTCAAAAAATATGTTGTAGTCAAGAGAATACAGTGTTACAAGGGACAAAGGCAAAACAAAACAAAACAAAAAAGAACAGGATTATTTTTCTGGTTGTGCCATTTACTGTGTAACACTGGGAAAGGCACTTCAACTCTCCGGATCTCAGTTTCCACATCCGTAAAATAAGGGATTTGGGCTGTATGAATGCTAATCATCTTTCCAATTAAGCTATTATAATCTATACAACCTAGCTCACAGATTAAGAAGCAATAGTTAAGGCATAAAAATTCTCTTTTAAAAAATTAATTTCCAATGTACATCATATTTCAAATTCTGTGTAGATTACATCATGCTCGCCACCCAAAAACTAATTATAGTGCATCCCCTTACATGTGACCCTAATCACCCCTTTTGCCCTCCCTCCTCCCCCCTTCACCTATGGTAACCACCAATCCAATCTCCAATGCTATGTGTTTTTGGTCGTTGTTTTTATCTTCTACTTATGAGTGAGATCAGATGGTATTTGACTTTCTCCCTCTGACTTATTTCACTCAGCATAATACCCTCAAGGTCCATCCGTGTTGTCACAAATGGCCGTATTTTATCATTTCTTATGGCTGAGTAGTAGTCCATCGTATATAAATACCACATTTTCTTTATCCATTTGTCCCTTGATGGGCACCTAGGTTGCTTCCATGTCTTGGCTATTGTGTATAATGCTGCAATGAACATAGGGGTGCAAGTATCTTTTTGCCTTTGTGTTTTCAAGTTCTTTGGATAAATAGCCAGCAGTGGGATAGCTGGATCATATGGTAGATCTATCCTTAATTTTCTGAGGATACTCCATACTGCTTTCCATAGTGGTTGCACCAGTTTGCACTCTAAAAATTCTTAAATTGTTGTATTTTATGTTTTATTTCTCCATGTGGACAAAAAAGCAGTGAGGTGCTTTAAATGTCTTCATCATTACAACCACCTTAAAAGTAATACTATCCCGATTTTATAGGTGAGGAAACTGAGGTTCCAGAAAGGACAGTGTCTTGCACAAGGTTACCAGCACGTGCTTAGTGTTTTATTGTCTAGTGTGTTAACAACATAGCATGTACAAAATGGAGGGCCATAACTATAAAGTGTACAGAGCAAAGCAGATAATGTAAATGCTGGTGGTTCTGTGGTGAACCAGAGACTGCATGTCCTATTTGAAGGGAGCAGTCATCACTGAGCTAGGGTCAATTGCTGAAATATAGGCATGTGGATCAATACTGACAGATATTCAGATTTTACAAGAGAGGCTGTATATCTCAAATTTTATTTTAAATATTCTAAGTTTTAAATCCTGGCAATTGGATTCAATTGTTTAAAAAACAAAGTAGGCTACATTTAGCCCACAGGACAACAGCTTGCAAATCTGTACTAAATAAACTTCTTTTAATTGACAGATTAGTGATCTAAGAATACACTGATTCCTCAACTTCAATATGAAGTCTTAATTAACCAAAGTAATGGGGGACAGGGAGAAATCAGAGCATTAGTATTAATCTCATTTTCTATTGAACATTCTATCCTAAGTGCTCACAGTAAAATCACATGATTGAAAAAATTGCTTCTCTCTATTTCAAACCCTGTGGTGAAGGTCGTAATAAATAGGCAAAGAGTAAATAGGTGATCAGAAAAAAAGATACATCCTGGATAATATTAAAACTAAAAAATCTGTTCTTAAGTAATTGAAATTGGCTGTATTTGTATGATGAAAAATCCAAATCATAATTAATTCACATTGAGGCTTTAAAAATAATGGAGATGGATAGGAGCTATTAATTTGTAACTTTTAAAAGATATAACAATTAGGGAAAGAAATTTATGCTGTCAATTTTTTTAACTTACATAAAGCCATGTGAAAATATTGTAAATGCTTTGACAAACAATAAACTAAGTTCTATTTTAAGAAAAGTTCTGAACTACTGGTAGTTACGCCAAGGGAATCAATAAAATGTTTAATTTTTCCATTCAAAAAGTCATAGAGGTGGCAGTATCTCATTATTTGTTTTTGTTTTTTTTGATGAGGAAGATTGGCCTTGACCTAACATCTGTTGCCAATCATCTTCTTTTTCCTTGGGGAAGACTGTCCCTGAGCTAATATCTGTGCCAATCTTCCTC
Organism: Equus asinus; assembly: GCF_041296235.1. Lineage (NCBI taxonomy): Eukaryota > Metazoa > Chordata > Mammalia > Perissodactyla > Equidae > Equus > Equus asinus. The sequence goes on along the minus strand of NC_091820.1, from coordinate 58,811,199 downwards.
TATTGTGTATGTGGGATGCTGCCACATCATGGCTTGATAAGTAGTATGTAGGTCTGCAGCTGGGATCCGAACCCGTGAACCCCAGGCTGCCAAAGTGGAGGGCGTGAATTCAACCACTATGCCACCAGGCTGGCCCCTTATTTGTCTCTTTGAAGTAGACGTTAAGGAGCGCAGGAGAAAGACGGAGAAGAAAAAATAATGAGTACTTCTTGGGAATATTTTTGGCCTTTATGAAACAACTGCATCACTAATTCTACCTCCACAAGGTACTGTGATTTTGAATCTGGTTCAGTTGGCTAATTATTATTTAAAAGTTTAAATGAAGTCATCAATGTGGTAAAGGGAAAAGAACTTTAGGTAAAACGAGTTAATTTTCTTCACTGGCTTCAATGAAAAAGTTTAAAGATATCTTCCTGCTTGGAAAAAAAACATTCCGAAGACTGAAATAAAATTTTAAAGATGAGATTAAGATAGCAGTCTTAAATCCATGACATAGCTAGTAATGTCATGTTAGAATGTTGTTTCAACATGTTCAAAAGTAAGCAGGATTCACGTTCCCCCAAACTTTGTAAGTTACTCTCACTCCTGCCTTTCTTCAGATCAGAAGAAGCTTTGCCATACATATATCTGTAGCTTAGAAATACTTTAAATCACAGCTTTGGGTTTTGTAAAAAGAATAAGTAGTCCAGTCACATTTATATTTATTCTAAGTACTCCACTTACATTGCACTCATTTAGAATGATGAGAACCCATATTAAGTGATTAAGTGTTGATAAAGATTGGACAAATGACTTAATCTCTCTGTCCCTGAGTTTCTTTATCTCTAGACTGAGGACAGCATTGTTATGAAAATGAAATAAATCATGCAAAATACTTGGCACAAAGCAAGTATTCAATAAAAGTCAGCTCATTATTGTTATACAATAAAATGGTTACTTACTCTTTTGTTGAGACAAACAACAGGCCACAGGCTGCAACCCAGTGTGCAACAGCAGCAGAGACAACCACACAGCAACCATTTCACATTGACTGGGAGAGCCTTTTTCAAACATGCATTCACACGGCCAATGCTGGTCTTAAATTCTTCTGGGGCCACCTACAACAAGGGGACAATCTTTAATAGTCTGTGGGCAGCTTTCCTCTATTTATCTCTATACCTAAAGAAAATGTTTCTTATTACTAATATTTTAAGGAACTACACACATCTAAATATATTTTCTCCCTATCTTCCCCTATTACATACTCTTGGATGACATTAGAAAGCAAAACAATATAATTTCATGTTTATAGAACTTATTCTGACGTTTGAAACAATCTTCTGAAATTACCAACAATAAAATGACAACAATAAAATTGGGCTAAAGAATACCTGTAAGCAGTTTTCTTACCAAATATTCTCATTATTAAGGCAACATTATTTATAGTCTCCAGTCACTGACTAAAAGTTAAGACTAGAAGCATAATATAACAATAAAAACCTAAATACTACCAGAGGAAATGGAATTAAAATTAGACCTTGGCAATATTCCTGGATTACTTTTAGAAAGGCAACTCTCAAACCTTTTCTCTCTGGCAAATGTGCAACGTAATTTTAACACTTGCCATTGTTTGTAGGGAAAAGCTACACTAACAAAAGGTAGTGAGGAGTGACTACATTCAAAAAACCATCTTAATACTCAGCATGAAATGGACTCATAACTGCTGTAAAGTCTGAAAGTTGAAAGGCTCTTAAATATGTAAATTTAATATTTTAATTACTACCTCCATTCCTGGAAGTGGCTGCTTGTGCCTTGCTGTAAACAATGACAAAGTCAGTTCAAAGGCAAGAGCATGACAGGCATAATTAGATTTATACAGAAAATTCTGCTTGAAGGTTATACAATTCAAAGGTATACTAAAAATAGTTTGCTTTCAGTGAAATCACATTTCTGGATCACAAAAATGATTCCCTTTCATTTAGAAAGCTATCAGACTGTAAAATTTACTGGAAAAAAATTCAGCATCTGGCTGTGTAAGCAAAAATTATGAAACTGTTAGAAAAGATAAGCTGCTGTAAAATAAAAAACCCCATTAGCAATTTTGGTATCAAAAATACAGAGCTTTACAATTCTTCCAAGTAAATATTGTACTAGAGGAATCAATTTACTACATTTTTGTGTCTTTTGATAGACATGTATTAGAATCAACACTACGAAATAAATACCTATTAGCAGATGTTAAAAACATAAATGACCACAGAATTCAGCACCATCATGATTAAAAACATTAAGTAATTATATTAGCTTTATTAGAATTGTTCATGCCACTCAGTAAGGTTAACTGCTTAACCCATAAGCTTGATTTTACTCCTAATATGTTAACCAACAATGGTTGTGAAATTGTAAGGCTCAAAACTGTAATTACATGAGGAAAGTAAACTAATTTCATTCTCCATCTAGATTGTCAGCAATAGGACCTAAAGACAATCACTAAGTAAAAAGAATTCTAATTAAGTGACTAAATTTCTGGGGTAAATATGAAAACAAATCCAGAGAATCATGCTTTATAACCGAAAATAGAAAACACTAACAGGTTAAGCACATTAGACAATAAATCAAGATCTGGATTCTAGTTACTTATTAGCTATGAAAAATCCTAGACAAATTCATTTAATTTTTCTGAGTTGTAGTTTCCCATCTATAAAATGAGAAAAATCATCTTTGTTTTATAAACCTCACAGGGAATGTGAATTATACCTTAGAAAGAATAGTTTCCTATCTATAAAATGAGAAAAATCATCTTTGTTTTATAAACCTCACAGAGAATGTGAATTATACCTTAGAAAGAACCTCCTGAGTGGAATGCTTTAAAAAAGGATGTCAGTGAATCATATCTCTGACAAGATTTGAAGAAAAGCAAAGCTCTCTTTTGCATGTAGTCTCACCTGAAGACAAGGGGTCTGATCAAGCTATTAGTACTGCACAGCTTTGCTACACATTGTATTATAAACAAAAGGATAATCTGCTACATTTTGAATGCAAATTCAATGCTCTTCAGTTCTTCAATTCTTTAGAGAAAAAAAAATGTTCTTTTTAAAAATAAGGTACCAAGTTGCAATATTAAGATTTCTCTCTCAAACAGTGATATTCAACTAGTTTTTTCCTAGTGAATCACTGAGCAACCAAATAGAAGTTAACATAGTGAAAATATATTTAGCTCTAATTTGTAATGTAACATTACTATCAATTCTCTCTAAATTACGTATCCAGAAACACTAACAAATTTTAAAAATATGGTAAATTTTGATAAAAACTGATATAAATCATAAAATTATTAAATATGTCCATTTACAAATTTAAGTGCTTGTAACTAGAATTTAAATTTTTATTTAAAATGTAAAATTTTTATTTAAAAGTGCAAATGCACAGATGAAAAAAAATAAAAGAGTGAAGCTAAAACCAGAAATGAATCAGTCCAAAAAGTAAAACTTGCCTTTTGTTTAAAACATTGTGAATAAAATAAATTATATGTCAAGGCATCTAAAATTTGTCTTTCATTACATGCTTCTGAAAATGAATTAACAAAAATCTTTCTAAAATGTGACAATTTTCCTTCTTCCCTGCCAAAATTTTCCACTTTTAACATGTAATAGTTCCAATTGTACTCTCCTTACCATGGGCAAATTAAAAGCTATCAAGTTACTAAAAAATGAGAATTCAAATTTTTGAAGTCATAAGATAAATATATTGAAAAGAAAACTTTGACTAGAATTTCAAAACAATAAACTGAAATCTACATTTTGCCTTTAAAAGGAGGCCAGGCTTGTCTTTGAAAAAAAAATCTGTGTTTGAATAACAGTAAAAGTCATAAAACAGAGATAAAGGCATAGGAAATGAGAATTGGTTAACTCCTGATTTTAAACAATGTGAAAGAAATGTTTAGTTAACTGTGTGGAATCAGAGTTAATAACATTTTACTCATTTACTTCCATATAATTGAGTATCTCTAGTAATGAAGGTTAGATGGAAGCTCTTTCCTTTCTAGCTGAACGGTAGGTTGTAAAGAAACATTTAATTCCTTTTGACTTTCTTAGAAAGAAAAAAGAAAACCACATCATAAAGGTGGGGGAGAGGGTCATAATATTTTATAACAGGATGCAAGAGACTGCAAACAGAAGAAAATCTAAGCAAAACCCAGCAGGACTGATTTGCCTCCTTCAATCATGGGAAACACAACCCTATCAATCACTTGTCATATTGAGTTCACAATAGTAAAGGTTGATTTTATGGCTTACGGTTCCCAACACCACACACTAATCTCCCCATAATATCGTTTAATTGTTTCAAGCTGAAGGCCGGAAGCTTTTATTTCTTCCCTAAGTTCTTTGGTTCTTTCCTTTTCTGGTCATGTGAATCTGTGTGTATACACCTGCTTGATATGTCTTAGCATGACAGGAGGACTTATCTTTAGTGAAACGAGGGAAACAATCTTTTCTGCATTTAATATAAAAGATTAACTTTTTATTTGTATTAAAAGCATTAGCATATAAGAAGCACAAAATTAATATTGAGCCACAGAGCTTGTCAAAATGGCTTTCTAGGTTTTCAGAATTCATTCTGTGTAATTTTGGTTAGTGTAGGCATAAAAGCTATTTAGAATCCCATTAATGCTGACCGATTTTGTAAAAGGTAGATTTATTTTTCTATTTTAGCTATTGCATTTGTTCATTTTAAAATATTTTTATACAAAGGCTGCTAAGTCTGGAATTCAGATCTTTTTTATCTTTTAGATTTTTTTCCAGTTCATGTAAATTCTTCTTGCCTCTTCCTCCCAGTTATCAGAGAAGCATTTTGATAATCCAAAGTAATCTATACAAATGAAACAGTGCATACTGGAGGACTATCTCATTAAAGAGAAAATGAATAAACTTAATGTTACCACCATGTGACTTTTATAAATCAGACTTTCAGAATTCCTTTTAGTGTTTTTTCCACCACCAAACACTAAACTAAGAAAAACATCACAGTATCATTTATGCCTTATCTGACAGATGAGAAATTGTGTGCACTTTAAATAATGCACAGTAGAATAAATATCCAATCATTATAATATGTGCTACGAAAACAGTCACCTGAAAAGAATGTATAGAACATCTCATGTCCAGATCATTTGGGCTGTGTGAATGCATACCAAAAGCAGCTTAACAGTCTTCCTACTCTAGGTTAAAAAACTGTACTTCTTTCTTTTGGGCTGGTGGAGTTTTTAGTTTTAGAAGAATTGGAAAGAAATGAAGAGATGTGAAGAAATATTCTGAAGATTCCTTGAGCATGTAAAACTGGCCAGTTTCAAAGATGGATAATTCTTATGCCTGAGAACTCTATTTCTGACATATTTTTTTGATTATTCATTTTCTGGAATTTCTTGGACTTGCAACTCAAACTTTTTAAAACTAAACCAATAATAAAGCTGGATATAACTGCCCAGACAACACAGGCAGCATCATCAAAGGAAACATAAAGAACAAGTTTTCCATTGGAGATGTTTTAATTCACATTCTCTTTAATTCTAATTTGAATTTGTGATCTTTCCACAAACATATTATTATTCAAGAGATTTTTCCATAGCTATTTTTTTTATTTGGAGAAAACATTTATGATTAATTCATATAAAACAAATCTAAGCCTGAACTGCTGCTTCAATTGGTAAATTAAAATGATTAGGATAGGAAGGTAGAACATATTAGAGAGTGAAGCCAAAATCTCACACCAAAGGGTTCTGTGTATCCCAAAAAGTTAAATGGCCACATATTTTCTAATGTTAACTTATCCAGGGACTATCTCCACTTGCTTATTATTATATGGAATGATTGATTTGACTTTATACCTCAGGAGAGAGAGAAAAGGTCAACAGTCAAGAGGACAAACTATTGGTAGGACCAGAGAATAAACCATTACTCAGATGAAGAATGTAAAAGTAGCAAAAGCAATTAAACATTGAAAGCTGGTGAGTAGAGAAAACTGGAAAAACAATCAGGGTGAAACTGGGATACACTGATGAAGAATGGTTAACAGCAACCACAAACTTACGTTGGGAAGCTAACAAGCACCTGACAATATGAGTTTTATATATGCTCTCTCATTTAATCCTTATAACAAGAAGTGAGGTACTATCATCGTCATCTTTATTTTTACACATAAGAAATGAGGCTCAGAGAAGTGGACTTCCCCAGGCTAGAAAGCTGGGAAGTGACAGACCTTGCATTCCAACTCAGATCTGACTTCACAACTTGTTTAACTACTCTATATCATCTCCAGCTAGCTCCCATTTTTCAGGGAGAAAATGAAGCAAATAAAGTACAAAATACCTTTCAGGGTTTAATTAAATAGAATTTCTTATGATCTCAGCGATAACCCTTGAAAAAAGAAATAGGTCTCCTGTCTTTTTCTCTTTTGTCCCCCCTAATGAGACTGGGGAGAAGGTTGGAATTAGGCCAAAAGTGAAGAGAACAAGCAGCTGGAAAATGTATCATGACAAAAAGGAGGCAATATTACTAGAAGTATTTTATCCCATTCTCAAAGAATTTAGAATGAGAGGAAAAATTAAAAATACATTAAGGTTGGAATAGGTCACCATGTTCAAAAATCAAAACAACACTAAAAGATATTCAGGAAATGGTCTCATCCTTACCCTTGCCTCCATCCATCTCATTCCCCTTCTCCCATCAAGGTAACCACTTTTATTAGTTTCATTTGTATCCTTCTAGAATTTCTTTATACAATTATTAATGTGATTATTTCTTCCTGTTATTACACATACTATATACACTGATTTGCACCTTGTTTTCTCATTAACAATATGAGAAAAATTAACACTAAAATAGCATAAAAGCCCTTTAGAGAAAGGAATGATTTTAAAATATGACCAAAATCTATACTGACAAATAGCATTATTCTAGTACTAAAATTAAAGAGAACGGTATCAAATTACAGGCTTCAAAACACAAAAAATTAACTTCTTTTAACCCCAAATCATCATTTCAGCTACCAAGCATTCAGCTATTAACCATTTGGAAATTACTGAGTATTTTGTAATGTAACAGCTTTTCTCTTTCTTCTTCTACATTTCCTCAAGCAACAAACGTGTAAATAACTTTCTGCCTTAGTCAGAGCCTTTTCCTTTGGGCCTAGAAGTTAGCATTTCTGTTGTAAAGAGGATTTTTCAAACAAAGTTTTGAATCCTAGGAACTCTGAATATTGAGCCCCAATGCTAGAAGATATTACTGAATGTAGAGGAACCAGGGAGCAGAAAGGCAATAACAATTTATTGTAGTGACTCTAATTTTAGAAACTCAAACTAAAAGGCAGAAAAATGTCTAACCAAAAATTTGATTCTTTTGATGTATAACAAATCATACCACAAGACACTTTAAAAATAACAGAGTGATACAAAGTTAAACAATGATAACTTTGTTAACTCTAACAATACTGGAAAGTACTGACCTACACACAATTATAGCTACCAGTGCTGAGAAAAAAGGCAAAACTGGAAAAAGTGAACAGATGAGTAAATAATGGCTGGCATTAATGGACTGCGAACAAGATAACTGGTCACAGGCTAGTAGTCATGGAGACAGCTTTCAGTCACTAACAACACAGCCTCCAAGTACCCTGGCCTCTTGTTATTAGACTTCATTACCAGTGAGTCAAAGCATTCATCATAACACTGAATAAGCCATAAAACAATGCTTTTAGAATTGAAAAGTTCAAAGCAAACTCTCACTTACCTTCCCTGTTAGAACTGAGGGAAATTCAGTATCAAACTTGTTGCTCAAGCCAAACCTTAAAGACAAAGACAGAACAAAATATATTCTACCCAGCATATTTAACTCTTTCCCTTTCTTCAAAAAAGGTTACAAAACCATGCATTTTTCTTTTGATGTTGTGATTTAAAAATGGGTCCTAAAATAATTTTATGATATTTATAGAAAATAAATCTTTCACTATTAATCCAAATTAATAGTTAGTAAAAGAAACTTAAGGAGCAAATGTTAAAGGAGGATTCTAACTAGATCCACGATATGGGGTTGAAAAATAATAAATTAGGGAAACACTGATATAGAGCTGGAAATAAAATAATTTTTGACCGAAATGTTTCTGTTAAAACCCATTTGAGCTGATAACTGTTGGAACTGGCTGAGGGGTATTTCGCGGGAGTGGATTATACTTTATACTTTTGTGTATATATGAAAATTTTTCTAATAAAAACTAATATAACCTTTGGAACTACACAGTTTGACAACTTATGATCAGTTACCATTCAGATACCCAAAGGCTGATCCTTATGAATGGCTTTTATGTACATGCTCAACCAATTCTGAGAAAATAGATCTCAGCCTTGAAAGCTCTGACTCTCTTCAAGTATGCCCACTAACATCTGTACTAAGTAGTCCAAGTGAATTTTATAAGCCTTCCTTCACCTACTTGTTGATTTCAGTAGGGATAACAAAGGTCACTTCCTGCATGTTAGATGATATCATGGTGACTACGATTTTATGTTAGCGGATGAAGGGTTGTAAGCAAAAAAGGAAAGGACATTAACGTTTATTGAGAATTCCCTGTGAGGTAGGCAATAAAAGTAACAGTTACCAGCAACTACTTACCATGGGCAAGACACTGTGCTATATAAATACATTACTTCTAAACTGTACGACCCTGCAAGAGAGGTATCTTTATCTCCATTTTACAGACAAGGAAGCTGACATTTAGAAAAATTTTTTTTTCCAAAAGTAATTAATTAAATAACTTGGTCAAAGTCATATATCTAGTAAGGGGAGTAAACCAAAACTCAAATGCTGATCCTTAAGTTCTGTCTGTCCTACATTAATCTCCCTGAGAACAGAACCTATGGCTTATTTATTTTGCTAGTAGGTGTTTAATAAAAGTTTGTTGAATAATAAGCTACTGTACCGTTTGATTCAACTGATTTATAGCACTTTGGCTTTGGGTCAGTTTAAAGACATGTTAAGAATCCAATGTTCTACCAAACTATGCATGAATATTATATTGTCCTTGTATCCTTTATACTAGCAGCTCTTTTTCAAGGACACAAGTCAGTCTTAAACACAAAGACTCTCTATACTTAGCAGCTGGTAGCAAGGTACATCATATCTGTGCATAAATATTCTATACCTTGTCCGTTTAAAATGTATTTTAAAAAAACAACGATATTTTACAATAGTTGAGAAAATTAATTAGTAGTTGTAAAAAGATCTCAACTTCATTAAAAAACACTTCATTACTTCTCCAGGTGTCAGTACAACATGTAACAAGAACATAACATTCTCATAATAACATTCCCTTTAAATCTATACATAGACACAGGAGTACAGCCAAACTTAATAACAAGATGGATACTCCTCTACATGAATTTCTATGGTAACTTTCATGTGCTGTTTGAGAAATTGACACTCTAGTATTAAATATGTATTTGTAATTATGTGCTAATTCAGAAACCAATAACAACAAATATTTAATAGAGCAAGAAACATATTTCATTTAAGTCATACTTAGCTAAATAGTAACTTTATCACTAGTCAAAAAGATGTAATTTAATTCATTATTCCACAAAGAGTAAATTCTTATTGTTTAACAAAGAAACAGATACAGGTTTCATTTTTAGAAAGTAGACATAATATATTTAAAAGCAGAGCTCTATTTCCATATCTTGTCTAAAACGTCTTTTAGATGTAATGTCAATAACGTTTCTACCTCCATCAGAGACTGCTGCCACTATAGCTTTTCTCAGCTACCATTTTTTTACCAGACATCAAATATGTAGAGGATATAGACAGATGTATCCCTCAAAATGTATGGAATATTTCTATTATTTAAAAAATTCTTAGCTTTGCTATTCTCCCTTTGCATTTATCACCAGACAAATGAACTTTCTTTCCCTCCATTTCCATTTCCCTAATATCCCCTCCTTTCTTAACCTTTTGAAATTTGACTTTTGATGCTGTCACTTTACTGAAAATAACCTCCTATTTAGTAAACTTATTCAGAAAGACAAGTTTACCTTGTCTTATTTATTGCCAAACACAATATCCTCTTTTCAGAACCTTTTCCCTTGACTTTGCAGCTTGTGATACTGTTGATCACTCCCTTCCCAGCACTCCCCCATTCTTTCACTTTCCCCTAACACTCTTGCCCTTTCCCAAAATTTAGGTTTTAGTCACCTGCTTCTCTTTCTAAGGGAACTATGACAGTTCAGCTATATTTAATAGCTTTGGCAATCACTTCTATGCTGATGATCATCAAATCTATATCTCTAGTTCTGTATTTTCCAACACGCTCTAGTCCCTCATCTCTAATTTCATAGTAAAAATTTCCATTTGGATATCTTGCTACAAAATAATACCATCTCAAGTGAAAGAGGTCTAAAATTAAAATGCTATCTTTTATTGGAAACTCGGTCCCCCTTTTAAATTCTTCATCTCTATCAATGGCACACTGACTCTCTTTAACATAGACCTTGGTATTGTTTTTGTACTTTCTCTCTCCTATTTTTTGCACCTTGCTTATATTCAGGTGGTTCCAAGTCCTGTTATTTGTTCCTTTGCAATCATTCTTATAATGATGATTCCTTCCTTTCCACTGCCACTGTCATGTTGGCTCCTGCTTTGCTCATATGGTTCCTCTTGCTTCCTCTCCCTAGTTTAAATCCTATACAGTCTGCAAGGCTCAAGTCCAGTTCCCAACCCTGCTGTAATACCTTGAATGCTCAGGCCTTCACGGATCCCCCCTTTCTTTGGTCACTCACAGCTGCTTCGAATCTGTAGTATACAATTCACCAGTTAATCAAATATTTTCTTTTATTCTTTGCTGCGCCACGTATCTTAAAGGCAATTTTCCTGTCAGTTTTGTAAAGCAAGGCCTATACTTTGTTTTTTTATGTATGCTTCATAGTGCCTAGCCCAGTGATCAAGTTCTCAAGAAATATTTGCATATTCACATTACTAATTTTCTTCAATATAAAAAGGGATTGTCTTTTCTAAAATATAGAAAGTACATAAGAAATGGTAAATAAAGTGTCATTTTACTTCTTAAAATACTCCTTAATCACCTACATATATCTACTTCAAAAGGTACAAAGATAGGCAAACTAGGCCTGACATGCTCTCACAATTTTGGCTAAAAGGCAGGAGCAATCCTGTTCTTGCCTACCAGGTATTTCTTTCCTTAACTTCCTCCATTAGAGACTCAGCACTTAAAAAGAATACTTAACTCAAATAATCTTAGGCACAACATTTTCACTTAGTAGCTACTAGGAAAATGTTGAAATGGCTGCTGCTGAACAAACACCTCAGCTTTGTTTCATAAACAACCCACTAAGTTAAGAACTGTGAGTCCCAGGAGTTAGACAAGCTCATCTACCCATTACTGATCAGTGACAGACATTACCCAAGATGTGTGGTTCTTTGGCATTAGATAAACAGGCACTTGGGAATTGCTTAAACTGCTATTTTATTGGCTTCATTAAATATAGAACCTATTATGTGTTTGAAGCTGACCCAGGTGGTTGTTCTTAATGACTGTATTTTATTTGTCAAGTGTCTTCGATGGCCCAAATTTTAATTTCTTGGGTAATTCTGTGAAGTAAAGAAAATTGAGGCAAAGAAGGATGAGTCCTGTTAGCTGCTCTTTGCTCTTCTCTCCCTCTGTACACCCCACACTATTTTTAATCCTTTTGAAAATGGCTATACATCAGCCTTTGAAAACCTTGCACAAATTAAAGTTCATGTGTTCAGATTGTTTAAGAAAATGGAGCAAAGTGTAGTAGAATTCTGCCAACAAGAAACATGATTTCTCTAGAAAGCTATGCACTTATAGTAACACTGATTCTGAAGCAGGTGCACTAAACTCTATTTACTATACCAAGGAAAAGGAAAGTCTATGTTATACAATTCAAAGAGATTTTCAAAAAAATTATAGTTAAATCTCTTTAATCTTTCATTTGGAAATAATCGTGTCTTGCCACACTGTAAAATGGCAATTTATCATAGAGGCAGTATCCTCAGACTAAAATCTCATAAAATGTTTACTTTTTACAAACACAAATTAACAATGCATCACTGTAATTCCTCAAAGACAGCTGTTTACAGAAAAGACATTCCATTCATTGATTTGAGAAGTATCAATATTTGTGGTGCTCTCTAGTTTTTGCAGAAAGGAATTGTTTGGCAAGTGTGACCCTCTTCTCCAATTCTATATATAATAACTTCAGCTCTTAAAGATTAACTTTATAAATCCCTGAGAATTGGTAACCTATCATCTCCACTAACTTCTATTAAGGGTAAATATCTATATATTTTAAGCAATATAAAGAGTGTGGTAATGCTTATAAATGTGAGAGGAAAATCTCAAGAGATGTAATTTTCCTTGTATTTTGATACATGGGATTCAAATATTTATCCTAAAAATATCAAGAAGTGATAGATACTAAGTTATATCACTTAGATGTAGTGTATTTCTGAAACACTTAATACTTCCAGGAGACATTTCATTATTTCTGTTTCTATAAGCTCAAATCTGTGGGAGTTAATTTAGCCATATTTTTTTAAAATTTGGAAAAAGATCCCCAAATATCCATTTATGATCATCATCTCAGAATTGGAATTACAATCAGCGTGGTTAGGTCATTCCACTTCTTAAGAAATTATAATTAAATGCATTTTAAAAGATTAATACCTTGTTAAAGTAACTAGAAAGCCAATATGTTAAGATGATACAAGTAGCCAGGGGCATTCTGACACAAAGGGCTTGCTTAACAAAGCTTTAAGAGGTTAAGGCCATCCCATACCCACCATTAATGGGACTGATGATATTACTGTATCCATATATATCCATGCTCAGAAACATAAGTACTCCACAGCGTGACTCAACTAATCAGTATTTGTTGAGGGCCTATAATATAGCATGCATTATGATGGGCATACTGAATGCTACTAAAGTGAACCAATATTCATTCAACTCACTTTTACTGAGTGTCTACTTCAGGGCAGGTACTGTGTTAGACACTGAGGATTCAGAGACAACCAGAAATTGTTCCTGCCACTGCAGCTTACAAGTTCATGGGGACAGAGAAGACCTGCAGAAGGTAGTGATATACGGAGAGCTGGGGTGAGGGCGCTGGGTTCTGGAATTCTAGATGGAGAATTCAGCTTGAGCAGAGGCAAAGAGATAAGAAGCAGCATGCTATGAACAGGAAAATATAATCAGCAAGGGTAAATGTCAGGAGATTAGGCTGATAGATAGGCAGAGTCCCGTTCTATACGCCATGTTAAGGAGCTTAGACTCTATCCTGCAGGTGAAAGGAAAACCATAGAATAGTCTTAAGCAGAAAAGTGGCAATTCAATCTAGCAGCAGGCTGGGGGACGGATGTGAAGGTGACAAGGATGAAGGCAAGACAAGTAGTTAGTGTGGTGAAAGGGCCTGAAACAGGGAAGTGGCGGTAGAGAGGAAAATAAGAAATTTTTAGGTCACGTGTTGTTAATACTTGCTGATTACTCAGCTTTGAGAGGTGTGAGTGGGAAACAGGGGCCAAGGATGAATAACGGGATAGGTGGAGATACATTTAACTAAGATGGAGAATCCAGAAAGAGGAGGGATTTTTTTGAGGGGTTGGGATGGGAGTTTGAGGGTCTGTGTAAGCGGGGAATGAGTTCTGTTTTGAATACATTGAATTTAAGATGGTGGTGGGCCATCAGGTGAGGAAGCCCAGATAAGAGTCTGAGCAGAGACTGGCGCAGAGATACATATTTGTGAGACATCAGATAACTGAAACCATGAGAGTCAAGATGAGTCCACACAGGGAGAGAAGGGAATGAGAAGAACAGTGGGCTGAGAACAAAACCCTGGAGATCACTGTTATTCAAGGGGCAAGAGAGGAAGAAAAGCCCAGAATGAGACAGTTAAGGAACAGCCAGAAAAATACAAGGAGGACCAGGAGAGTGAAGTCACCAAGAAATTCCTAGGTTTGTGGGGCCAGCAAAATGTTCTTTAAAAACATTTTACCTCTAGACAAAACATATACCTTCCAGTTCAACTAAGTCTCCATCATTACTCAGACTGCACCATTTTCTGTGACCTGTTTTGCCTCTGAACGCCTGTGTGTTTGTGACCCGTGGAGTAGAAACCTCCAAGAAGAACAGAGTCATTATAAGCATCATATGCAGCAGAGAGAACCAGAAAGATAGAGAATGAAAGATGCCCACTAATTTAGCAATAAGTGGGTCATACTGATCTTATGAGGCCAGTTTATCTGTGGTCATGGTAGCAGAATCCAGATTACAGAGGGGTGAAGAGGAAAAAGATATGGTGGATACAGCTACTTTTAAAAAAATTTGGAGAAGGAAGGGAGAGAGATTAGACAGTAGCTAAGGGGGAACATAGGTCTAGGAAGGCTTTTGCTTTTAAACAATTAAGAGAGACTCTGGATATGTTTACAGGCTGATCCAGTAGAGAGGTAGCGAGAGGTAATATTAGAGACAGGGTTTGCCTGATGGAGCAGACCTGGGAGGAGGCTGGAAGAGAAGGGTATGGAAGGCAAAAGTGGAGGGGTGAGCTTTGGACCAGAGGAGGGATTCCTTGACCTCTGATGTTGGAGGAAGAGAGCACAGGAATTCAGACCTAATTAAGATCCAGTGCAGGGGCTGGCCCCGTGGCCGAGTGGTTGAATTCGCGCGCTCTGCTTCGACGGCCCAGGGTTTTGCCAGTTTGGATCCTGGGCGCCAACATGGCACCACTCATCAAGCCATGCTGAGGCGGCGTCCCACATGCCACAACTAGAAGGACCCACAACTAAAAATATACAACTAATTACTGGGGGGCTTTGGGAGAAAAAGGAAAAATAAAATCTTTAAAAAAAAAGATCCAATGCAGGTTTTTCAGCTGGAAAGTGACATGATTAAACTGTGTTTTAAGAAAATTAGTTTGGCACAAGCTTGCTGGATAAAATGGAGAGGGGAGAGGTGGCAGACTGTGGCAACAATTCAAGCAGAAGACGATGGCAACACAAACTAGAGTGGTGCCAGGAGAAATGGAAAAAATGAAAAATCAAATAGGTATTTCAAAAGGTATGATCACATAATCCTGGGACAGGCTGGCATAGGACAATTCGAGGAGAAGGAAGAGTTAAAATGACTCAAGGATTTGAAATATTACCCTGGAAGATTAGAATGGTGGTACCAGGGTCAGACATGGGGCAACTGGAATGCACAGCCAACGTGGGGAGAGAAAATGTTGGGTTTAAGATAGAGAGTTTGAGATGATGGTTCTCAAATTTTAAACTTTGAAAAGAAACGAAGTCCTCTATAGAATAGACGACTGCACAAAGAAAGGAAAAAATAAGGGGTGGGAGAGAATAAGAAATATTTCATTCAGATAGGGCAACTCTAACACTTCCATACCAGAAAAAAAATTAAACTGAAGCTGATATTTTAGATGTCTCATAATTAGATTAACTATTTCATAAGGATCTTACTTTACTGGATATAAGGAAGGTCTTACTACCACAGAAAGACCAGTTTCTCAGATCCAGTAAAACCTTCTCCTAAACTGTAATTTTTTTTCCAAATCTCAGACATTTAACATCAAATGTGTTTTCTAGGTAAGAGAATGTGTGCAGCGGAACTAAATAGTTTTCCAAACTATATAGGTTAATTAGCGATTCAAGTACTGGTTTGCTGCTTTTCAGGTTTTGGCTTCAATTAATACCAACAATTACTACCAGCACCACTTCTTCACACTCCTAATTCCAGAATTTTTAAGCTGGAAGGAATATTACACCTATCACAAGGCCCTGGGCATGGCAAGTGTCAGTGTTGTGCTTTTAATTGAAAATAGGTTAGTAAGTACTTCACCACGATTGTGTAAAGAGTAGAATGGAACTACAAATAAGTTTGGGGGAACTTAATTTCTGTTTCCTTGCTCCTTCTCTGTTTTCTGAATTTTAGAAAATAATGAGGGGGAGGCATGTTGGAATATAAAGTTCTGGACTGGAATAAAAACCCTTTTTCTGTTCAGTCATGTGAAATAATCTGCATGAAAGCAAACTTTGATGCCAGAATCATAATTAGTTTGAGTAATTAAGTGTCTCCCTAGCGATGAAATGAATGGAGTAAAACAGTGCAGTAAGTGGCATCTGAACATTGGAGACTATCTGCAAAATTCTTGGCCCAAGAAAAATTGTGTTAAAATTGCTGAACCAAAAAGCAGGTCTAACAATCTCCCCAAACCCTTCCACAATTTAAAAATCTTTCTTCATATATTTTATGCCAAGATCACAAAAGTATACTACAATAAAAATAGTCAACGTGTTAAAATTAAAAGCTAACATCATGGGGGGGGTGGTGGTGCATATTATATGATTTCAGATACTATGAACTCAATTGAAAGGCAAAGAGGCTAGGTGAGCCATTATCAAAATTAGAGGCAGCATGATTTGATAGGAAAAAATAGCCCTATTTTGAAAATGCAGTAAAAGATAGCATAGTTAAGAGGATGAACATGACACAATACTCAAACTTCCAAGCACTTACAGCCCAAGCACATAAAAAATGAGAAAGCACTCCTCAAAGCGCAGAGAATCATTAAAATTTTCTTTTGCTTTGCAACTACTATGCTGTGAGGTCCACCTCCTTTTATTTTCTCAAATATGATCCAAGATTTCAATTTTTAAAAATGTCCTTCTGCATAGGTTTTCAAGAAATCATCCTCAGCTCCTGAGGGACTAATTTCCATATATATATTTAATGTTTGCATATTTAGTATTGGGCATACAAAATCTCCTGGAGGTATCTTAAATTATCTCAGAGCTGAAAGGCTTTAGAAACCATCTACCTCAAACCCCTCGTTTTACAGATGGAGAAATCAAGGCCCAGAAATGGGAAGTAACCTGACCAAGGTCAAAGGGCTAGTAAGAAGCAAAACTTGCACTAACATCCAAGAGCCCTCACCCTCAATCCATTGCTCTTCCTATTTTTCATAGCTGTCTCTCCTCCTGAATCTCTAATTGTGTGATATTTAAGGAATGTTAGAGTGAAGAGTGATCAACACATGGAAACGATTACTGCGTTCATTCATATAAGGATTAGAGAGGAAGAATGGATGGAGGAATATGTGTGTGGGTGGATATTCTATAACATTATTTACAAAATATATCATGTTTCTGTTTTGAAGAATTCCAAGCCTAGGTCTTGTCACATGTCACAGCAGTCACCCTGTTCCACTAGACACCAATCGTAGCAGCAAAGAATCCTCTGGTACATCATGCAGTTTAAAGACTATTCACTTGCCAGCATACACAGAAGCAAGGAGATTCATCCCTATTCCAGTCTTTCTGGCTCCCAAACCCCTAACTTCCCGGCCCTGTACTCATTCTTTACCTGGTGTTGGTGCATCACATTTGCATTCTCCTCTTCCTTTACACCCATCTCCCTCGGCTCGTCCATTCAGACCGGTGTCCTTTCCTAACTGTATGTCTCAGTCAGCCCTCCCCCACTGCAAAGGCCCCTCCATCATCTTCTCATTCCTCTGTCGCCAAATCTCAGCCTTTTCAAACCCCATAGCCCCCTCTCGCTTACACAGTGATGTGGCCGGCGCCCCGCACCAATACGGGGTCGGGGGCATATCTCCGCAGATGCTCCTCGCTCACTACCCGAGGCGGGGGCGGCGTCTCCTCCTCCTCTTCTTCTTCCTCCTCCTCCTCTTCTTCCTCCTCCTCCTCCTCATCTTCCTCGTCATCGTCGGGCCCCGATACAGAAGACGACGACGGCGACGACGACGACGTTGCCGCTTCTTCTTCCTCCTCCTCCTCCAGTTCCGAGATGGTGTCGAACTCCGCCATGTTGGGCAGCAGGATGCTCATCACGTGACCTCTCGATCGCCTCCACCCTCACGGAGAAGAGTTTGAACCTGCTGAGGTGCTGGGAGAGGAGGGGGAACAAAATGAAGAGAAAGAGGACCGGGGTAGGGACAGGATTTGAGGAGATGCGCCTGCGTGTTGAGACAGAACGGGGGGGGGGGGTGGGTGGGGGTGGGGGTGGGGGGCTGGAGGCGGGGGCACGAGGGAGAGAAGAGCAAAATCAGTGTACGCTTGCGCGGCTCTAAGAGACGGGGGGCGTTAGAGGTGAACTCCAGGGAATTGTCGAGGTCCGGTCTGCGGTTGCAGATCTTAGCACTGCTCTTTGGCATTTTGCTGCTTGTGTGCGGGGGACGTATCTTCTGTTTTTATTTCCTATAAATTCATAGTGGATGTTATTACCCCTCCCCCAAGTGCAGGGAAAACATATTCTATAAAAGTGAAGTTAGAACTTTGCCCCAAATATCTAAAGGTATATACCAATCCCTTGTGTTTGTTCAGCATTAGAGTTTAAAAGACCTTTGCATCACAACTTTGCCACACCCTCGGAGGCATTTTTGTTAACATTTTACTGAGGAGGAAGCTTTCTATTTACTACTTCTAGTACTCCTACTATGTAATACTTATAGAGGACTTACTAAGTGTCAGGGACTGTGCTGTGTGCCCTGTGTGCATATCTCATTTAATGCTTCACAACTCTGAGATATGTCCCATGATGATCTGATTTTACAGATGGAAGACCTAGATGCAGAGAGGATAAACTTGCCCAAGGTCATGGAGTTACTGAATGGCAGACCCAGTTTTAAATTTGGGGGTCTTTTCTGGTTCCCAAAGCTCAATACTCCTAACCAAAGGGCGATACTGCCTGAAGTTCTTTGGAAAGGCTTTGTAGAGTAGTGTCTTTAGGACTGTTTCTTAAAAGTTGTTTGAATTTGGAGTTTTTTTTTTTTTGTGGGGGGTGGAAGGAGTGGAGGAAGCATTCCAACCTAAGGAAACATTAACGTCCATTTTCCAGACACTGAGCTAGACTGACTCATGTACAATACGTCTCTCAGTTAACCCTTAAACAATCTGTGAGGTAAGCATCATCATATCTATTTTATAGATAGCAAAACTGAGTCGCAGGAAATTTAAGTGATATATTAAGGTCTATGGTGACTTTTTGTCCAGAATTTTTCATTTCAAATATTTTATCTTCTCCACGCCCACCAAAATGTTATAGAGATCACATATTTTGAGTGTCCAATCCATATCTCAAACTATTTCATACTTGGCAGCAGCACAAAAATCCGTGTCATAATTCAGGGATCATTAAGACAGTAAAGTCACACAGCTGCTAAACAATAAAACAAATACTGTAATCCAGGTATTCTAATATCAGCTTCATTGTCCCTTCTGCTGCACTATAGCTGCATCCCAATTAGATACTGAGACTGGAGAAACAGACATAGCCACACTTTAATTTAGGATGAGCATTACGTTAGCAGTATAATAGTATAAACAAAACATTTAGGATGTTTGAGGGAGGAAGAAATTAGTTCTATAAGAGGCACTGATCAAACCATCATCATTATCAAGGAGTGTGTTATTAAAAGAAAAAAAATTTTGTTGTACTCAAAAGCTTGATTATTTAGGAACTTTAAAAATAAGTTGTAACACTGTCAATAAACAACAAAATCTAGTCTTTTACAGTATAGACAACTTATCTATTAGGCAGGAATTATAATTAAATATGGAACTTAAAATACTTTATGATAGCCTTCTGGCAAGACATATATGATATATTTGCTTTTCTTGGGTATTAATAAATAATGTGTCATCTGTCATTTATGGGGGTGATATACCTTAGACTTAAAATTAGTATTCTGCACCAGTTCTTCTCTTTCAAAAAACAAAAAAGCCATAGGCGATACTAAAAAATTTCCAAATATGTTATCCATAAAGGTCCACTAAGTCAATGTCTAGGAGGGAAGTATTTTGCTGCCTACTGCTTAAATGGTAGCTTCTCCTTTCTACCACTCCGGATTAGGCTAGGAAGGGATATTTGAAGGACAGAAAGGGAAAGGAGTACAGGGGTGGACTTTGTGATTAAGTGTAAATGAGGTACTGGAACTATGGTACAAGTGAAGAAATAATGGCTATGGGAGATGAGAGGGAAAGTGAGGGGGGGGGGAATTCCACTGTCAAAATGGAAAGAGGCCCCTGACATTTAGTTAGATGTCAAAAGGACAGAGCAGTTCAGGGACGTGCTGTGCTTGGAGAAACTCACAAGTATAGTAAAATCTGTTCATCTGTTTTTCTGCACATACAGGGTGCTGAAAAGGCATATATGATTCCAAAGAATTTGTTTTGCTGAACTACAGGAGAATTTGAAATTGGGCAAGCTGAGAAAAACACATTTTGTCAGTAAACACAAGAAACAACATGAGTTTTAAAAAAAATTTTTATTGAGTTAATGATAGGTTACAATCGTGTGAAATTTCAGTTGTACAGTATTGTCTGTCAGTCGTGTTGTAGGTGCACCCCTTCACCCTTTGTGCCCAACCCCCACCCCACCTTTCCCCTGGTAGCCACTAATCTGTTCTCTTTGTCTACATTTTTAAATTCCTCATATGAGTGGAGTCATACAGAGATTGTCCTTCTCTATCTAGCTTATTTCACTTAACATGATTCCCTCAAGGTCCATCCATGTTGTTGCAAATGGGACGATTTTGTTCTGTTTTACAGCTGAGTAGTATTCCATTGTATATATATACCACATCTTCTTTATCCAGTCATCTGTTGATGGGCACTTGGGTTGCTTCCATGTCTTGGCTATGAAACAACATGATTTTTAAATGTTACTTTAGCAACCATCAAGAATAGTAAAGCTAGGAGTAGATGGAGAAGAAAGCAGGCCATGTAACTTTCTGTCTGATGTGCTAAGCAGGGCATGGGGGTAATTCTCCTGTCTGATGGATAGGGACCTGGGGCGAGAGATCACAAGTCTAACCATCTGAGGGGTTTTCAACCTTAAAACAGCAGAAAAGAAGTGTAACTTTTAAAAGACAGATTTCTTTCTTTAACAACTTATTTATTTAAGCATATGATTCAGTATTTTAGTACATTTACGAACTTGTACAAATAGCAACACAAACTAATTTTAGAACATTTCTGCCACACTCAAAGCAATCACTGCCCCATTTTCAGTCATTCCCCATTCTCACCCCTAGCCCCAGGCAATAATTAATCTACTTTTTGTTTCCATAGATTTCTTTTCTGGATATTTCAAATAAATTGTATCACACAATATGTGGTCTTTTGTGTCTAGCTTCTTTGGCTTAGCATAATGTTTTTGAGGTTCATCCATGTTGTGTCTTGCATAAGTACTTCATTACTTTTAATTGATGAATAGTATGCCATTGTAATGATACACCGCATTTTTTTTAATCCACTCACCAATTGATGACATTTGTGTTGCTTCTACCTTTTGGATATTATGAAAATGCTGCTGTGAAAGTTCACCTACACGTCCTGTGTGAACATGTGTTTTAATTACTCTAGGGTATATACCTATGAGTGGAATTGCTGGGTCATATGGTAAGACTATGTTGAATTTAAGAAAATTACCAAACTGTTTTCCAAAGTGGCTGAATCAGTTTACATTCCCACCAGCAACGTATGAGGGTTCCATTTTCCCCACTTCCTCTCCAACATTTGTCGTCTATCTTTTTGTTTATACCTATTCTTGTGAGTATGAAGTGCTATCACATTGTAGTTTTACTTTGCATTTCCCTAATGGCTAATGATGTTGAACATCTTTTCATGTGCTTGTTGGCCATTTGAGTACCTTCTCTGATGAAAAATCTATTCAAATCTTTGGCTCCATTTTTAAAATTAAGCTTTTTTCCCAAGATAATTAGATATTCATATATCATTTAAAAAATAATACAGAGAGGTCCTATTTACCGTTTACTCAGTATCCCTCAATGGTAACATCTTGCATAATTGTAACATACTATCACAACCACAAATTTGACATTGATACAATCCACTCATCTTACTCAGATTTCCACAGACATACATGTATTCCTTTGTGTGTGTGTGCATTTAGTTCTATACAATTTTATCACAGGGTAGGTTTATAGGACCACCACTGTAGTCATGATGCAGAGCAGTTAGATCACCATAATCCCTTCTGTTATCCTTTGATAACCATTTTGCACCTTTCCCCCACAACCATTAAACTGTTTAGCATCTATAATTGTAATTTCAAGGATGTTATGTAACTCGTATCATACAGTATGTGACCTTTAGGGATTGGCCTTTGTCACTCAGCGTACTTCTAAGAATCATCTAGGTTATTGAGTGTATCAGTGGTTCATTTCTTTTTATGGCTGTGTACTATTCCACAGTAGAGATGTACCACAGTTTGTTTAGCTATTCACCCACTGAAAGACATCTGGTTTTTTTCCAGATTTTGGCTGTTATGAGTAAAGTTGTTATGCACATTTATGTACAGATTTTTTGCCCTTTTAAAAGTTTGGTTATTTGTTTACTTATTATTGAGTTATAAAGCACCCTTTATATATTCTACATGGAAGGCCTTTATCACATATATAATGTACACATATTTTCTCCCAGTGTGTGACTTTCCTTTTTATGCTATTAATGATGTCTTTTGAACTGAAAAAGTTTTCAATTTTGATGAAAGCCAATTCATCAATTTTTTTAAATTGCTTGTTCCTTTGGTGAGAAATTTTTGCCTAACACAATGTTCAGAAGATTTGCTCTTATGTTTACTTCTAAAAGTTTTTTAGGTCTATGATCCATTTTGAGTTAATTTTTGTGTATGATATGTAGTAAGGGTTTAAACTCATGTTTTTGCATGTGGCTATTGAATTGTCCATTTAATTCAGAATGGCACCATTTGTTGAAGACTGTCCTTTTTCTGTTGAATTTCCTTGATACCTTTGTTGAAACTCAATTAACCGTAAGTGTATGGATTTATTCCTGGACTCTTAATTCTGTTCAGTTGATCTATATGTCTATCTTCATGCCAGTGCCACACCATCTTGAATACTATAGCTTTGTAGTAAGTTTTTAAATTGGAGCATCTAAGTCCATCACATTTGCTCTTTTTCAATACTATTTTGGCCTCCTTGAGTCTTTCATATTTTCACATAAGTTTTAGAGTCCTCTCATCAATTACTTCCAGACAAGCCGGCTGGAATTTTGATTGGAATCACATTGAATCTGTAGATGAATTTGGGAATATTGCCAATTTAACAATGTTAAGTCTTCTGATCCATGAACATGTGTTATCTCTCCATTTGTTTAGATCTTCTTTAATTTCCTTAAATAGTGTTTTGTACTTTTCAGTGCACAAAACTTGCAATTCTTTTGTTAAATTTATTCTTAAATACTTTTTTTTGAATACTATTATGAATGGAATTGTTTAATTTCATTTTTGGATTACACATTGTTAGTTTATGGGAATACATTTTTTTATATTGATGTGTAGCCTGTCACCTTACTGAACACATTTATTAGTTCTAATAGATGTGTGTGTGTGAAATCCTTAGGATTTTTTTACATATAAATTCATGTAATCTGTGAACAAACACTGTTTTACCTATTCCTTTCTAATCTGGATCTTGTCTCTCCCTCCCTCCTCTTTCTCTCCCTTCTGCTTCTCCTTCTCCCTTCCTCTCTCTTCATCTCTGTCTCTGTCTCTCTCTCTCTTTCCCTTCCTTCCTTTCTTCTTCCATTCTTTCTTCTCCCTCTCCCTCCCTGCCTTCCTTCTTTCCTGTCTTTTCTGCCTGGTTACATGGCCTTGAATTTACATTACAATGTTGAACAGAAGTGTTGAGTACAGAATTCCTTGACTTGTTCCCAGTCTCAAGGGAAAATGATTCAGTCTTTCACCATTAAGTATGATGTTAGCTGTAGTTTTTTTTATTTTGCAATGTCCTTAATTAGGTTGAGGAAGTTTCCTAGATTGTGGAGTTTTTTCTTTTAATCAGGAATGGTCTCAGGTTTTGTCAGATGCCTTTTTCACATCAATTGAAATGATCATGGAGTTTTTGTCCTTTATTCTCTCAAATATTTTATTACATGAATTGATTTCCAGTTCTTAACTCAACCTTTCATTCCTGGGATAATTCCACTTGGTCTTAGTGTATAATCACTTTTATATGTGGATGGATTCAGTTTCTTAATATTTAAGATTTTTGCATCTATATTCATGAGGGATAAAATATATATTATTTTACTTTTGATATCGATCTCACTTTGGCATTAGGGTAATGCTGGCCTCTTAGAATAGGCTGGAGTTTTCCCCTTTTCCTCTGTTTTCTGGGGGAATTTGTGAAGAACTGTAATTTTTCTTCTTTAAATGTTTGAAAGAATTCACCAGGCCCGGACTTTTATTATGGATAATTTTTTTTATTACTAAGTCAATCTCTTGTTGAGATTGATGTCTATTCAGATGTCTATTCAGATTTTCTCTTTCTGCTCAAGTCAGTTTCAGTACTTTTTGTCTTTCCAGGAATTTATCTATTTCATATAAGTTGTTTAATTGTTGACCTAAAATTGTCCATAGCATTCTCTTATAATCCTTTTAATTTTTGTAAGGTTGGTAGTGATGTCCTCTCATTCATTATGACTTTAGTAATTTATGTGTTCTCTCTCTTTTTTTTTTGGTCAGTCCAGTTACAGGTTTTTCCATTTTGTTTATCTTTGCACAGAACCCACTGTTGATTTGACTGATTTTAACTGTTTTTTTTCTGTTATCCATTCTATTGATTTTTGCAGTAACCTTTAGTATTTTCTTCCTTCTGATTGCTTTTGGTTGAGTTTGCTTTTCTTTTTCTAGTTTTTTTAAGGCAGAAATACAGGTTATTCCTTGAGATCTTTCATCTACATTATAGATATTTACTCCTATAAATTTCCTTCTAAGGACTGTGTTAGCTGTATCTGATGAATTTTTCTATGTTGTGTTTTTGTTTGCATCCAGCACAAAAGATTTTCTAAATTCCCTGGTGATTTTTCTTTGACCCATTGGTTATTATGAAGTGTGTTATTTAATTTCCTGATATTTGAAGGTTTCCAAAATTTTCTTATGTTGTTAATTTCTAATTTAATTCCAGTGTGGTTTGAGAAGATAAACTGTATGATATCAATACTTTTAAATTTACTGAGTCTTGCTTTATGGCCTACCATATCATTTATTTTTGAGAAAGTTCCATGTACATTTGAAAAGAATGTATATTCTGCTGTTGTTGGTTGGATTGTTATAAAAATGTCAGTTAGGTCTACCTTCTAGTGCTGTTCATGTCTTCTATATCCTTGTTGATTTTCTGTCTCACTTTGCTGTTGGGTACTCAGAGTGAGTCACTGAAATCTCCAAGTATTATTGTTGAATTTTCCATTTCTTGTTCATTTTGTTAGTTTTTGCTTCATGTAGTATAAGCCTCCTTTGTTAGGTGGACATATGTTTATAATAATTATATTTTCCTGATGAATTGATTCTTCATCATTATAGAATATCCCTTTTTATCTCAAGTAAAAATATTGGTTTATATTTTTATATTAGTATAGACGCTCCAGCTCTCTTATTGATACTGTTTGCATCATTTTTTTTCATTCTTTTGCTTTATTTTATTAACTTTTTTATTGAGATATAATTGACATATAACATTGTGTAAGTTTAAGGTGTACAACGTATTGACTTGATAAATTTATATTGCTATAAGATTGCCATCATAGCATTAGGTAACGCTTCTGTTGTGCCACATAATTATCATTTCTTCTAATGTTGGGAACAATTAAGATCTAGTCTCTTGGTAAGTTTAATGCTTATAACACAGCGTTGTTGTCTATAATCACTGTACTGTGTATTAGATCTCCAGGACTTATTTATCTACTAGTTGCAAGTATGTACCCTTAAACAACTTCTCTTCCATTCTCCCACCCCCTAGCCCCTGGTAACCACCATTTCACTCTCTTTTTCTGAGTTCAGTTTGTTTTTTGAGATTCCGTGTATAAGAGATATCGTATGGTATTTATCTTTCTTTGTCTGACTTATCTCACTTAGCATAATGTCTTCAAGGTCCATCTGTGTTTTTGCAAATGGCAGAATTCCCTTTTTTCTCATGGCTGAATGGTATTACATTGTATATATATATATACCACATCTTTATCTACTCATCTGTTGAGAGACACTTGGGTTGTTTCCATATCTTGGCTATTGTGAATAATGCTGCAATAAATATGGGAGTGCAGATACCTCTTTAGTAACCTGTTTTCATTTCCTTTGGATATACACCCAGAAGTGGGATTGCTGAATCATATGGTGGTTCTAGTTTTAATTTTTTGAGAAACCGCCATACTGTTCTCCATAGTGGCTGAACCAGTTCACAATCCCACCAACAGTGTACAAGTGGTCCCTTTTCTCCACATCCTTGCCAATACTTATCTCTTGCTTCCTTGATGATCACCATTCTTACAGGTGTGAGGTAATATCTCATTGTGGTTTTGATTTGTATTTCGGTGATGATTAGTGATGTTGAGTATGTTACCATGTACCTGTTGGCATTTTGGATGTCGTCTTTGGAAAAATGCCTGTGTAGTTCTTCTGCCCATTTTTAAATCAGATTGTTTGTTTTTTTGTTATTGAGTTGTATGAGTTATTCATAAATTTTGGGTATTAACCCCTAATTCAGCACATGGTTTGCAAATATTTTCTCCTATTCCATAGGTTGCCTTTTCATTTTGTTGATTGTTTCTTTGCAGTGCAGAAGCTTTTAAGTTTGATGTAGTCCCTCTTGTTGATTTTTTCTTTTGTTTGTGCTTTTGGTGTCAAGTCCGAAAAATCATTGCCAAGACCAATGTCAAGGAGATTCTTTCCTATGTTTTCTTACCAGTAGTTTTATGCTTTCAGGTCTTATATTTAACCCTTTAATCTATTTCACATTAATTTTTGTGGGTGGTGTAAGATAGAGGTCTAATTTCATTTTTCTGCATGTGGTTATCCAGTTTTCCCAACACTATTTGTTGAAGAGACCGTCCTTTCCCCATTGTATGTTCTTGGTTCCCTTATCAAATATTAGTTCACCACATATGTGAGGGTTTAATTTTGGGCTCTCTATTCTGTTCCATTTGTCTATGTGTCTATTTTTATGCCGTTACCATTCTGTTTTAATTATTGTAGCTTGGTAGTATAGTTTGAAATGAGGAAATGTGTTTCCTCTCGTTTTGTTCTTCTTTCTCATTATTGCTGTGGCTATTCGGAGTCTTTTGTGGTTCCATACAAATTTTAGGATTGTTTTTTGTATTTCTGTGAAAAATGCCATTGGGATTTTGATAGAGATTGTGTTGAATCTATAGATGGCTTTGGGTAGCATGGACATATTAATAATATTAACTCTTCCAATCCATTAACACAGGATGTCCTTCCATTTGTTTGTGTCTTCTTCGATTTCTTTCAGCAAAGTCTTGTAGTTTTCATTGCATAGATCTTTTACCTTGTTGATTAAATTTATTACTAGGTATTTTATTGTATTTGATGCTATTGTTAAAGCACTGGTTTCATTTCCTTTGAGAATATATCCGGAAGAGGGATTACTGGATCATATGGTAGTTTTATTTTTAGTTTTTTGAAACCTCTATAGTGTTTTCCATGATTGGTGTAGCAATTTACATTCCCATTAACAATATACAAGGGTTCCTTTTTCTCCACATTCTCGCCAACATTTGTTATCTTTTATTGTTTCCTAATAGCCATCCTAACAGGTGTGAGGTGATATGATTTTGATTAGTGATGTTGAGTATCTTTTCATATATTTGTTGGCCGTTTGTATATATTCTTTGGGAAAATGTCTCCTCAGGTCCTTTGCCCATTTTTTAATCAGATTATTTGTTTGTTTTTACTATTGAGCTGTATAAGTTTCTTATATATTTTGGATATTAACCCCTTATCAGATATATAGTGTGAAAATATTTTCTCCCAATTGATAGGTTGCCTTTTCACTTTGTTGATGGTTTCTTCTCCTGTGCAGAAGCTTTTTTAGTTTGAGGTAATCCCATTTATTTATTTTTTCTTTTGTTTCCCTTGCCTGGGGAGACACAATATTCAAACAGATACTGCTAAGACCAATTAAAAAGCTTTTAATCTTTCATGCTGTGAATGAGGTATCACAATTATTGATATTGCGGTTGAACCATCTGTGCATCCAAGCAATAAATCCCAGTTGATCATGTTGGATGATCCTTTTAATTTGCTGGTAATTTTGGATTGCTAATATTTTTTTGAGGATAATGCATCTATGTTCATTTGGGGATATTGACCTGCAATTTTCTTTTTTTCTAGTGTCCTTGCCTGGTTTTGGTATCAGGTAATACTGGCCTCATAAAATGAGTTTGGAAGTTTTCTCTTCTGTTCAATTTGTTGGAAGAATTTGAGAGGATGGTCATTAATTTTTTAAATGTTTGGTACAATTCATCAGTGAAGTCATCTGCTCTTGGGATTTACTTTGTTGGGAGGTTTGTGTTAATTGATTCAATCTCTGTACTCATTATTTGTCTGTTCAGATTTCTGTTTCTTTATGATTTGGTCTTTATGATTTGGTAATATGTTTCTAGGAATTTGTACACTTGTTCTAGGTTATCCAATTTGATGACGTATAATGTATAGTTGTTCAGAGCAGTCTCTGATGACCCGTTCTATTTCTGTGGTATCATTTTAATGTCTCCTCTTTTATTTATAACTTTATCTGTTTGAGTCTTTTTTTCTTAGTGAAACTAAACTTTTGTAAATTTAATTTTTTCAAAAAGCCAACTCTTAGTTTTGTTAATATTTTCTATTGTTTTTCCAGTCTCTATTTCTCTTATTTCTGCTCTTACATTTATTATTTCCTTCCATCTGCTAATTCTGAGCTTAGTTTGTTTTCTTTTTCTAGTTCCTTGAGTTATAAAATTAGTTTTTTATATGAGATCTTTTAATTTTTCCAGCTTTATTGCTATATTATTGATGTATTACGTATGTAAATGTGTACAATGTGATGATTTGATATACATATATATTACAAAATGATTATCACAAAAGTGTTAGTTAATGCTTCCATTCCCTCAAATAATTACCAGTTTTGGAGGGGTGTTAACATTTAAGATATACTCTCTTCACAACATTCAGGTATATAATACAATATTCTTAATTATGGTCATCATACTGTGCATTAGATCCCCAGAACTTATTCATTTGTAACTGGGAGTGTGTACCCTTTGACCAACATCTGCCTATTAACCCTAGCTCCTGGCAACCACCAATATGCTCTCTGTTTCTATGAGTTCAGATTTTTTATATCTGCATATATGTGAGAACATACAGTAATTACCTTTCTCTGATTTATTTCACTTAGTGTAAAATGCCTTCGAGTTCCACCCATGTTGTTGCAAAGGTAGGATTTCCTTCTTTCTCATGGCTGAATAAAATGCCATGCCATGCCATTGTGTGTGTATATATATACCACATCTTCTTTATCTATTCATTCGTTGATGGTCACTTAGGTTGTTTCGTATCTTGGCTATTGTAAATAATGCTGCAACGAACATGGGAATGCTCATTGTGTTAAGTTTTGTTCTTTCTCAAGATTGCTTTGGCTATTTTGGGACTTTTGTGGTTCCATATGAATTTTAGGATTGCTTTTTCTATTTTTGATTCATGAACATGGAATATCTTTTAATTTATTCGTGTCTTCTTCAATTTCTTTCATCAATATCTTATAGTTTTTCATGTAGAGATCTTTCACTTTCTTGGTTAGGTTTGTTCCTAAGTATATTACTGTTTTTGATGCTATTGTAGATGGGATTGTTTTCCTTATTTCTTTTCAGATAGTTCATTTTAGTGTATAAAAGGCAACTGTTTTTGTGTGTTGATTTTGTATCCTGCAACTTTACTGAATTCTCTTATTAGTTGTAACACTTTTTGGGTGGACTCTTTAGAATTTTCTATATACAAGATCATGTCACTGGCAAACAGAGATAATTTTAGCTTTTTCTTTCCAATTTGAATGCCTTAAAACAATTTGTTTGGCTAGGACTTCCAGTACTATGTTGAATAGGAGTGGTGAGAATGGACACCCTTGTCTTGTTCCTGATCTTAGAAGGAAAACTTTCAACCTTTTACAACTGAGTGTGTTTCTGTAGGTTGTTTATTTGAGGTCTTTCTTTTCTCTTAATGTAGACATTTATCAGTATAAACTTGACTCTTACCATTGCTTTTGCTGCATCCCGTATGTTTTGGTATGTTATCTTTCCATTTTATTTTGTTTCAAGGTAACTTTTTATTTCTATTTGATTTCTTCTTGACCCATTGGTTTTTCAAGAGTGTGTTAACTTACACATACTTGTTAATTTTTCAATGTTCCTCCTGCTTTGATTTCTAGTTTTATATCATTTTGGTCAGAAAAGATACTTGGTATGATTTCAGTCTCCTTAAATATAATACATGGACTATCCTGGAGAATGTTCTGTGAGCCCTTGAGATAATGTGTATTCTGCTGCTATTGAATGGAATATTCTGTAGATGTGTGTTAGGTCCATTTGGCCTATAGTTCAAGTCTAACATTTTCTTGTTGTTTTTCTGTTTGGATGGCATATTCATTGTTGAAAGGGGCATATTGAGTTTCTCTACTATTAATGTATTGCTTTCTGTTTCTCCTTTCAGATATGTTAGTATTTGCTTAATATGTTTAGGTAGTCTAATGTTGGGTGCATCTATATTTACAATTGTTCTATCCTCTTTATGAACTGACCCCTTTATTATTATATGACCTTCTTTTTCTTTTTTTTTACAGTTTTTGACTTAAAATCTCTTTTTTCTGATATAAGTATAGGTACTCATGCTCTCTTTTGGTTTATTTGGTGGTTTTATTTATTTATTTTATGTTTTTGATGTAACAATTTACATTTTTATATTATCATTAACATATTAGTGTTGCTATAGCTATTTTTAATACTTTTGTCTTTAACCTTCATACTAGAGTTAAGTTACTAACATAACACCATATTACGGTATTACAGTATTCTAAATCTGACTACATACTTACCTTTACCAGTGTTTTGTATATTTTCATATGTTTTCATGGTACTAGTTAACATACTTTCATTTCAGGTTGAAGAACTTTCTTTTTTTTAGCATTTCTCATAAGGCAGGACTAATGGTGATGAACTCCCTCAGCTTTATTTGGTTTGGGAAAGTCGTTATCTCACCTTAGTTTCTGAATGACAACTTTGCTGGGTAAAGTATTCTTGATTGATGGTTTTCTTCTTCCTTTGAATATATGATCTCATTTTCTCCTGCCCTGCAAGGAGAAATCTGCTAGAAGACTAATGGGGGTTCCCTGTGAGAATGAGAGAAAGCTTTTTTCTCTTGCTTCTTTTCAAATTCTCTCTTTGTCTTTGATTTTAGACAGTTTTATTATAACGTATTTTAGAGAAGATTGTTTTAGATTGAAATTTTGGGGTGGCCTATTAGCTACGTGAACTTGGATGTCCAAATCTCTCTCCAGGTTTGGGAAATTGTCAGCTGTTATTTCTTTAATAAAGCTTTATACCTGTTTTTCCCTCTCTCTCCTTCTGTGACTCCTGTGATGCATAGATTTTTCTTGATGGTGTTCTATATGTCCCATATGCTTTCTTCATTCATTTTTTTATTCTTTTTTCTTTTTCCTCCTCTAACTGGATAGTTTCAAATTACCTGCCTTTGAGCTCATTGATTCTTTCTTCTGCTTGGTCTAGTCTGCAGTTGAAGCTCTTTATTAAATTCTTTAGTTCAGTCATTTTATTCTTTAGCTCCAAAATTTCTGATTTTTTAATGTTTTCTATATCTTTGTTGAAGTTCCCTTTTTGTTCTTTTGCTGTTTTCCTGATTTCATTAAAATTTTTATCTATGTTTTCTTGTAGCTCTCTGAGCATCTTTAGAACAATTATCTTGAATTATTTGTCAGGCACTTCATGTATCTCCATTTCTTTGGGGTTAGTTACTGGAAGTTTATTGTTTTCCTTTGGTGATGTCATGTTTCCCTGATTCTCCTTGTTCCCTGTAGTCTTGTGTATTTGTCTGCAAATTTGAAGAAGGAGTTACCTCTTCCAGACTTTATGGACTAACTTCAGTAAGGAAAGACTTTCACCTGTGGGTGAGGGTAAGCTGGAGTGTGGTGTGGCCCTGGGTCTAGTGGTGCAGAGCACCAAGTGCAAGGGAGTGCAGTAGCTCCAGGTCTGGGGGGACATGATGACTCATCAGTTCAGACCATTGGTGTCTACAGGTTTGACAACTGCGTGGTCTTTGGTGAACATTGTGGAGTTTCTGCACAGACTACAAAGGATGCTGGGGTTCTCTTGGTGTTTCCAGTAACAGCAGCTTGGGGCCAAGTTAGGCAGTGGCAGTGCTCAGAGCCAGTGGTGTGCACACACAGAGTTCTGAGGGCCAGCTGCAGGTTCCTGTGTAGTGTCAGGGGCTGGTTGCAGATGCACACACCGTGGAGGGTGCCAAGGCATCCAGCAAGAGCCAGGGCCATGGGTGCACTGGCAGCTGCAGGGGCAATGACTCTCAGCGTGCACTACCATGGCTGCTGGATCTCACGATGAGTACATGACAATGAAGGCCAGTGTTGGGAGTCAGGCCAGGGGAATGGAGGTGCACAGCTGGAGGGCTTAGCTGCAGGTGATCACAGTGGTGCTGGCCAGTGACAGGAGAGACCCAAACCTAGGCCCATAAGCAGCTGTGGCAGCCCTGACTGTCAGTATGCACTTCTGTGGATGCATGGTCATCCTGCAGTGTGTATATGGCAGTGGAGGCTGGTGATGGGGGTCAGGCTGGGGGCATACAGTTACACAGCTCGAGGGGCTAGCTTCAGGTGAGCCCATTGGTGCAGGCCAGTGACAGGAGACAGGGCCAGATCTGGGCCCCAAACTATCCCCATGAGCCTTGGCCATTGGCATGCATTCCTGTGGCTAAATTGTCTCCCCACGGGCATGTGCATAGTAGTGGAGACCAGTGATGGGGATCAGGCCAGAGGCATACAGGTTTCTGGTGAGCCCATGGTGCAGGCCAGTGACAGTATAGAAGACCAAATCCAGTCCCAGAAGAAGCCGTGGGGGCCTTGGCTGTTGGTGTGCACTTCCGTGGCTGCAGGATCTTACCACAGGTGAGCACATGGCAATAGAGGCCAGTGATGGGCATCAGGCTGCTGGTTTGCAAATGCACAGCTGGAGGAGCTAGCCCTGAGTATGTGCATGGCAATGGAGTCATCTGTATAAGTCTAGGCTGGTGTCTTGTGTGGCTGCAGAGCACTTGTGTGGCTGCAGAGGCCTGGGCTAGCTGCCAGTGTGGGTCCCAGGTTCTGGCATAGGCAGAGGGGTAGAGTGTGAGGAGGGACTCAGGTGGCTGGTGTCAGTGAACTTGAATACCTGTGAGGCAAAAACCAGTGAAATCTGTAGGGGGTCAACATTGGCTGTGCTGGCTGTTAGTTTCTTCAATGGCAAAATCTGTTTGGGTTGTCCACAGAGTAGGTCATTGGGAACCACAGTCACTTCTACTGCATGACTGACATTGGTAACTCTTCCTCTTCCTCTTGGTTCCTAGCCATCTCTATACATCTCTCAGTCTTGCCTGTCTCTGGGTGGGGTAAAATTGAAATGGATCCTTCATGCAGTGCTCTGAAAGGCTGGGAAGCTGGTTGCTCACCACACTCTCCCTTTCCCAGCAAAGACACTTTTTCAAGTGGGAGAGTTCCTTCTTGGGGCTGAGCACTGCTGGCCTGGAGGAAGGGATGATGCAGGCAAAATGAAGCTCTTCTTCCTACGCTTTTTGTGTGGTGATTCTCAGGTTTTTGTTCTGTGCTGTGGCTGAAGCTTCTTAAGTGAATTCCTGTGCTTTCCAAGAACTATTTTTGTTTGTGGATAAGTGTCTAATTGTTGATCTTTATGGGAGGATGGAGGTTGGTCATCTTGGTGATGTCCTGATTGATTTTCAAATGCTGAACCAGCCTTGCATGCTCGGAATAAACCCAACTTGGTTATGGTGTATAATTCCTTTTGTATATTACTGAATTCTATTTGCTAATATTTTTCTAAGGAATTTTTTCATCTATATTTGTAGGGATATTGTTTTATAGTTTTCTTTCTTTGTCATCTCTTTGTCTGGTCCTAGTATCAGGATTCTAGTTTTGTAAAATGAATTGAGAAATGTTATTTCCTCTTCTATTTTCTGGAAGGGATTATGTAGAATTAATTTTAATTTTTTAAAGCTTTGTTAGTATTCTCCAGTGAAACCATCTGAGCTTGGAAACATTTGGGGCAGTGTTTCAAATAATTCAAGAGGAAGGATAAAGATGGTGGAGTAGGAAGATCCTGAGCTCACCTCTTTCCATGGACACACCAAAACTACAACTACATATAGAATAACAATCTCTGAGACTGATCTGAAGATTTTCAACAACTAAGGATATAAAGAAAAAGCCACATTGAGATGGACAGGAGGGACACAAAGCTATGGTTTAGTCAAGACCCATACCCCCAGCACAGCAACCTGTATGCAGGAGGGATGTAACAACCACAGAAGTCTTTCCTGAGGATTTAGAGGTCCAAGCCCCACATTGGGCTTTCCAGCCTGGTGGACCTGCACAAGAAAAATGAGCTCCCATAAAATTTGCCTTGAAAATTAGTGAAGCTTATGTCTGGAAGAGCCGTAGGGCTGTAGGAAACCAAGACTGCTCTTAAAGGGTATGTGTAGAAACTCACTCATTCTAAGTCCCAGAGCAGAGAGGGAAGTTTGAAAAGTGCCTGGGTCAAATGTGAAGAAGATTCATTGACTAATTTTAAGGCATGTGCCAGAAGGGCAGGGATCTATTGGAACTTTCTCTGGGGATGGAAGCACTGGCAGGTGCTTTTTTATACTCTCCTTTTACCTGGCTGGCCCATTGCTGGTGGGTGCCAATTCCGACACTCACCATCTACCCTGCTAGCAGTGCTCACCCCACCCTGGCATTCCCCTGTGGACCTGGCCATCCTGGCTAGCACCACATCAAAGCAGCTCTTGCTCTGCCACAGCTCATAGGCAGCCTTGGCCATGACCAGTGCCCCTCCAAAGTTGCTCCAGCCCTACCATACCTTGCAGGTGACCTCAGCCAGGATGGGTGCCCTCTGTAATGTGGCTCCCACCCTGTCACACTGGCAGGTGGCCTCAGCTGGGTCTGGCACTCCCAAAGTGGCTCCCACCTTGGCACAACTGGTAGGCAGGCTAGGCTGGGAAAAGAAACCCTCTAAAGTGGTTCCCACCATGCCCCACCTGGTGGGCAGCCTGAGCCAGGACTGACATTCCCCCAAGTGGCTCCTGCCCTGGAGGTCCAGCCCTGCACACCAGGGCAACTGCAGCAGTTGTCACCAGGCCTCTCAGCCAGCCAGGCCAGGGGCCAGCCCCACTCACTAGCATACCTGTAGCAGTCGTGGCCAGGCTTCACAGGTGGCTATGTTGGAGGCCAGCCCCATGCACCAGTGTACCCACAGCAATTTTAGAAATTGAGATATGATCAAATAATTATAATACAACGTGCCAGTGCATGGATAGAGTAACACACTGTATACTATAGAAGTACCTAAGGGAGGTATTTTTCCCAGCCCAGGAAGATAGGGAGAGAATAACACACAAAAGTTTCCTAAAGGAGATGACCCTTGAGCCAAAGATTATAGCATGAATAAAAAACAGCGATGTGTAGGGGAACACCAGCAAATCAATTGCAATCATCCAGAAAATCAATAAGCAAACATTGACCTTAAATGACACATTAGGCCAGATGGATTTATTGGATATATACAGAACATTTCATCCAAAACCAACAGAATACACATTCTTTTCAAGTGCACATGGAACATTCTCCAGGATAGACCACATGGTAGGCCAAAAAATAAGTCTCAATAAGTTTTAAAAGAATGAAATCATAGCAAGCATCTTTTCTGACCACAATGGTACAAAACTAGGAATCAATTACAAGAAGAAAACTGGAAAAACACAAACACGAGGAGCCTAAACAGCATGCTATTAAACAACCAATGGGTCAATGAAGAAATCAAAGAGGAAATTAAAAAAATACCTTGAGAAAAATGAAAATGGAAACACAATGTTCCAAAATATATGGGATGTAGCAAAAGCAGTTCTAAGAGGGTAGTTTATAGTGATACAGGCCAATCTCAGGCAACAAGAAAAATCTCAAATAAACAATCTAACCTTTCACTTAAAGGAACTAGAAAAAGAAGACTAGAACCAATAGCTGATAGAAGGAAGAAAATAATGAAGATCAGAGCAGAAATAAATGAAATAGAGACTAAAAAACCAAAAAGATCAATGAAACTAAGAGTAGGTTCTTTGAAAAGATAATCAAATTGATAAACTTTTATCCAGACTCATTAAGAAAAAAAGACAGAAGGCTCAAATATATAAATTAAGAAATGAAAGAGGAGAAGTTACAACTGATACCACAGAAATACAAAGGATCATAAGAGATTACTATGAACAATTACATGCCAACAAATTGGACAACATAGGAGAAATGCATAAATTCCTAGAAACATACAGTCTCCTAAGACTGAATCAAGAAAAAATAGAAAATCTGAACAGACTGACTACTAGTATGAAATTGAATCAATAATAATAAAAAAAACTTCCAAAAAAGAGAAGTTCAGGACCAGACTGCTTCACAGGTCAATTCTAGCAAACGTTTAAAAGAAGAGTTAATACTTTTCCTTCTCAAACTATTCGAAAAAATTGGAGAAGAAAGAACACTTTCAAACTCATTTGATGAGGCCAGTATTACCTTGATTCCAAATCCAGACAAAGACACTACAAAAAAGAAAATTACAGGTCAATATCCCAGATGAATAGAGATGCAAAAATCCTCCACAAAATATTAGAAAACTGAATTCAGCAATATGTTGAAAGGATCATAAACCATGATCAAATGGGATTCATCCCAGGGTTGGAAGGATGGTTCAATATCTGCAATTCAATCAACATGATACAACACATTAACAGAACAAAGGATAAAAATCATGTGATAATTTCAATAGAGGCAGACATAGCTTTTGACAAAATTCAACATCCACTTATCATAAAATCTCTTAACACACTGGGTATAGAGGGAATATACCTCAACATAATAGAGGCCATATATGACACACTCTCAGCTAACATTGTGCTTAATGCTGAAAAGCTGAAAGCCTTTCCTCTAAGATCAGAAACAAGACAAGGATGCCCACTCTTGCTGCTTTTATTCAACATAGTATTGGAAGTCTTATTCACAGCAAGCAGAGAAGAAAAAGAAATAAAAGTTATCAAAATTGGAAAGGAAGAAGTAAAACAGTCACTATTTGTAGATGACGTGATACTATATATAGAACACCCTAAAGACTCCACCAAAAGATATTAGAACTAATAAATAAATTCAGTAAAGTTGCAGGATACAAAATCAATATACAGAAATCTGTTGCATTTCTATACACTAACAACAAACTATCAGAAAGAGAAATTAAGAAAACAATCCCATTTACAATTACATCAAAATAATAAAATATCTAGGCATAAACTTAACCAAGGAGGTGAAAGACCTGTACTCTGAAAACTATAAGACACTGATGAAACAAATTGAAGATGGCACAAATAAATGGAAAGATAAACTGTGCTTATGGATTGGAAGAATTAATACTGTTAAAATGTCCATACTACTCAAAGCAATCTATAGATTCAATTCAATCTCAATCAAAATACCAAGGGCATTTTTCACAGAACTAGAACAAATAATCCTAAAATTTGTATGGAACCAGAAAACACCTCAAATAGCCAAAGCAATATTGAGAAAGAAGAACAAAGCTGGAGGTATCACGTTGTTTGATTTCAAACTATACTATAAAGCTATAGTAATCAAAACAGTATGGTACTGGCACAAAAACAGATATATAGATCAATGGAATAGAATAAAGAGCCCAGAAATAAACCCACACTTATATAGAAGAGGCAAGAATATACAATGGGGAAAAGACAATCTCTTCAATAATGGTGTTGGGAAAACTGGACAGCTACATGCAAAAGAATGAAAGTGGACCACTTTCTTATACCATATACAAAAACAAACTCAAAATGGATTAAAAACTTAGATGTAAGACCTGAAACCATAAAACTCCTAGAAGAAAACATAGGCAGCAATCTCTTTGACATTGGTCTTAATGATATATTTTTGATATGTCTCCTCAGACGAGGGCAACAAAAGCAAAAATAAACAAGTTGACCACATCAAACTAAAAAGCTTTTGCACAGTGAAGGAAACCATCAATAAAATGAAAAACCAACATACTGAATAAGAGAAGATATTTGCAAATGATGTATCTGATAAGGGGTTAATATCCAAAATATATGAAGAACTCATACAACTCAATATAAAAAAACCCCAAACAATCCAATTTAAAAATAGGCAGAAGACCTAAATGGACATTTTTCCAAATAAGACACACAGATGGCAAACAGACACATGAAAATATGCTCAACATGACTAATCATTAGGTAAATGTAAATCAAAACTGCAATGAGATTTCACCTCACACTTGTCAGAATGGCTATTATCAAAAAGACTACAAATAACAAGTGTTGATGAGGATTTGGAGAAAAGGGAACCCTTGTGCAGTATTGGCGGCAGTGTAAATTGGTGCAGCCACTATAGAAAACAGTATGGAGGTTCTTCAAAAAGTTAAAAATAGAACTACTATAAGATCTAGAAATTCTACTTCTGAGTATTTATCCAAAGAAATTGAAAACACTAATTCAAAAAAATATATGCACTCCTATGTTCACTGCAGCATTATTCACTATAGATATGATATAGAAACAACCTAAATGGATGGATAAAGAAGATGAGCTATATATATACAATGGAATATTACTCAGCCTTAAAAAGAATGAAATCTTGCTATTCACAACAACATGGATGGACCTAGAGGGTATTATGCTAAGTGAGATAAGTCTCACAAAGAAAGACAAATATGTGATTTCACTTACATGTGGAATACAGAAAACAAAACAAAGGAACAAACAAAACAGAAACAAACTCATAGATACAAAGAACACACTGGTGGTAACCAGAGGGGAGGAGGGCTAGGAGATTGGCAAAATAAGTGAGGGGATTAAGAGGTAAAAATTTTCACTTACAAAATATGTCGTGGGATATAATGTACAGCAAAGGGAAAATAGTCAATAATATTGTAACAACTTTGTATGGTGACAGATGGTTACTAGACTTATTGTGGTGATAACTTCGTAATGTATATAAATGTTGAATCACCATGTTGTACACCTGAAAACTAATATAATATTATATGTCACCAATGCTTCAATAAAAATACAAACAGGAAAACCCCAAGGTGTGAATTCAATTACATTAAAAGCCATATTGAAAATCAAATAATGTTTAATTTGGGGTGAATTGCAGATTGTGCTTTTCGAGGAATTGACCTATTTCATCTAAGTTTTTAGATTTATGTGTGCAGTGTTGTTCATGTTATATCTTTATTATTTTGATATCTGCAGAGTTTGTAATGCTAGTCCCTTGTTTCATTCTAATATTGGTAAGTTGTATATTCTCTCGTTTGTCAATCTTCTTAGAGGTTTGTCAATTTGACCTTTTCAAAGAGTGAGCTCTTTGTTTCTTTTATTTTCTGGT
This sequence comes from Equus asinus, assembly GCF_041296235.1. Classification (NCBI taxonomy): domain Eukaryota; kingdom Metazoa; phylum Chordata; class Mammalia; order Perissodactyla; family Equidae; genus Equus; species Equus asinus. The sequence goes on along the minus strand of NC_091820.1, from coordinate 58,771,556 downwards.
TTCAATTTTATTGATTTTTGCTTTTATCATTATTATTTCATTCTTTCTGTATGCTTTAGGTTTACATTGTTCTTCTTTTCCTTGGTTCTTGAGGTGGAAGCTTAGATTATTGATTTACTATTTTTCCTCATATATTATCTGCATTTAGTGCTATAAATTTTCCCCTCCTCACTGCTTCAGCTTTGTGCTACAAGTTTTAATATGTAATATTTTCTTTTCTATGCAGTTTACTCTATTTTCATTTCTCTAGAGACTTCCTCTTTGACTCATTGATTATTTAGAAATGTATTGTTTAGTTTCCAAGTGTTTACAGTTCTCCATGTTAACTTTTTGATATTAACTTCTAGTTTTCTTCCATTGTAGTTGGAGCACACACTCTGTACAATTTCTTTTTCAATTTGTTGAGGTTTAAATTATGAGCCTGGATATAGTCTATTTTGGTATATGTTAGGTAGGCACTTGAAAAGAATGTGCATTTTGCTATTGTGTGTTCTAGAAAAGTTGATTAGATGCTGTTGGTTGATGGTGTTATTGAGTTCTATATCCTTGCTGACTTTCTGTCTAGTTATTCTCTAGTTGTTGAGAGAGGGCTATTGAAGTCTCCAACTGTTGGTTTGCAAACTGGCCCCTGTACACGGAGGGCAAGGAGAGATTGAAGAAAGAAGCAGACCACTGAAGATTGGTAGATTGCAGTTTTAATAAGCAAGGGAACTTATATACAAGCCTTTTCTTGAATGGCTGCACCCATCTGCCAGAATCGTAAAAGTTTATATAGAGGCCTTAATGAGGTTCGTCACATATAGCATTCAGACAGTCTCTACAACACATTGCTCTCTCAAGGCTGCATCCATGAAAACAGCTCCCACCATGGGAATGGTGGGCAGAATGTACATTCCAAGGACAGGAGAGGGTGAGGAGCCTTTAATTACCCAGGTCCAGATTGTGTGTCAACTGGTGGTCACATCCTCTTGATGACCTCCTTCAACACTGCACCCCTTGTGACCAGCTCTTACTATCTTACATGCTCCCGTCTTCCACAATGTGCCCTGAGTGGTCAGCAAGGGCATGGAGGTGGCTTGTTTGGTAGGTGTCTGGCTGCATTGGAGGCAGACATCACAGCAATGATATAGGCACATGCAAGAGAAAACACAGACTGATAATGATTCCCAAAATAAGTAATTTCTTTTCCACCAAGAGCCCCATGATCCAAACCATTGATTTATTAAGTCCCCTAGGCTAGGGGTTGGATTATTCAGGGCATTCACTTGTGTCCTCCTGTGATTTAATAAAGATGGTACATTAGCAGACTCATCAAGTATGAACACACAACATTCTGTTTGGATAAGGGCATAGGTGCCTCCTTGCAAGGCAGTAATAATGTCCAAGGTCATCCTATTTTAAAGGGCAGCTTTTCTAATTGAAGATATTTCAGTGTTCAGTAAAGACAGGCTTTGCCAACTATCATTTAAGGCTTCTTGGGGGAATTTAGTAAGGGCCTCTATGTGTGCTATAATGTCCTCCAAGCCAATGGAGGGAACATAGATGGTGGCCAAATGGTCAGACCAGTGGAAAACAGAACATGCCCACCTAGCCTTGAGGAGAGGGAGGTTGACAGCTTTAGGAACTTGATCTGGTTGTGCATACCATACATGTTGGCCAGCACTATCAGGCATGAGGATATGGACTTGGGGTAGGATATGCCAGACCAGTACTCCAACCTTTTCCCCTCTTTCAATGCTGTGTGTTCCATTCCAAGTATAGTGCATTTCAATAGGTCCAGCTTGCAGCAGGACAATGAGATCCTAGTGGAAATTGAGTAGTTACCCCTCACCCAGGGTTGCAAAGTAACTTACCCATCCTGGTGGGACTTTCCATTACAAATTCTAGTAGATATTGCCTCTTCCAGGCATGATGGGGCTTGGTGTTCTCAGTAGCCTAGCATGCTGATCCACAGTGAGAGTCAGAACAAGGGCTGTTTCCTGTGACTTCCATACCTTTACAGTAGTGGGTCTCTTGGTAGGGGTCCTCAGTCTGGCATATGAGGCAACAGGCCCTACTTGTTGATCATTCAAATGTATTAAAGCCTGAGATAGTACTTTAGTCCACCCAGCCAAGGTGGTTTTACCTGTTAGTAATTGAATCTGCTGCTTTAATATTCCATTTTTCCTTTCTACCAAGACTACTGTTTGTGAGTTATAAGGGAGATGGAACTTCTATTCAATATCATGTTCTTTTGCCCAGTCTTACACATCATGACCCTTAAAATGTGACCCTTGATCACTGCCTATTTGATAAGAGTATTCATACATTGTACTCAGCTTCTCTCATTCCCTTATGGTGGCAGCTTGGTTTGTACAGCAATGGGAAATCTTCAGTTAGGCCAGCCGTGGTGTCGACACAAATCAAGGCATATTTAGAACCCTCACTTGGAAGAACAGGGCCATATGATCAACTTGCCAATCTCCCCCTGGTTGGGAACTCCAGTGGATGGCCCCAGACTCCTTTGGTAGTTGCCTTGGGTATTGTTTAGAACACATAGACATGCTATTATTGCTTTAACCAAGTCACTGTATTTCAAAGGCAGTTGAGCATCCTTGTCAATATGCCATTCCACTTGGGTGCTATGGTGGCTGCTCTTCATATGCACCCAATATGCTGTATCTATGGAAAGACCAGTTGCTAGGGCTCATACCCGGGCTGGGGCATCAGCTTCTTGATTACTGGGGGATTATGAACTGGATGTGGATGACAGTGAGGACTGCTTCAGGCTCTAGTAGGTTAACCCAAATGTCTTTTCAAATATCCTGACCCCACAAGGGCTTATTCATGATCATCCACCCCTTGGCTTCCCACTGTCCAAGTCATAGGGTTAATCCCTTTAGAACAGCTCAACTGTCAGTGCAAAGGATTAATGGCCAGGGCTCATGATGGATCAGTCAAACTGCTCTGAGCTCAGCCCACTGGCTGCTGCGATTTGTTTCTGTTTCCATCCAGAGGATGTCAGTGTTGGGCTGAATAGTCACTGTAGTCCACGTGGATGGTTGCATTGACTAGACCCATCTGTATTTCAGGCATTAGCAGGAGTTTACCCCATTCCTTCTCTACAGGCCATAGAGGGCGGACACAGGGTGCTGCCACGGGAATAGGGGCCGGGGCATTTGGAGACTCTACATACCCTACAGTGCCTAGTAATACTCGAGCTTCTAGAGGCAGTCAGCTGGCAAACAGGGTGCTCCTCTGCTGCAAATAGACATGACACTTAGTCAAAGTGGGAGTTTGAGCTATGACAGAGGTGGGTCTATGGAACATATTCTCAACCAACCCCTTGATAGTAAGGGAAGTTCATGATATGCTGTTCCTTCATGAGAGGCTTTACCTGGAGGAGCACTGTGTACACTGCTGGGAGCTGTTGCTCTCTGGGGGTATATCAGGTTTCTGCCCCCTTCCAGAGCTGGGACCCAAATCCTAGGGATAGTCTTTTTTGTTGTCTCTGTCACAGTGCCCAACCCATACCTTTCAGAGTCACAGATACATCTCGCTCAAATGGTAGCCCTGCTTGGGAGATGCCCAGAGCTTTAAGCTGCTTTGCTAGCATTTTTTCCCTTTCAAAGATGGCTTGTTGTTCTGTTCCCCAGTCCCACATGTGCCCTTCCTCACTAGGTGGTATAAGAGATGGAGGCACTGTGCCAGGTGGGGAATAAAAGTCCTCCCAAACCCCCAAATCCCTACAAATCTTCACACTTCTTTCACATTCTTAGGGCTTGGATCGGCTTTCACTTTGTCAATCACAGCTTCCGGGACAACACATATCTTACCTGAACATATGACTCCCAATAGCTTCACTGCGATGCCTGGGCCTTCAATTTTCTGTGAGTTTATTGCCCATCATCTCCCTTGCAGACATTTTGGCAAAGTCTGCAGAACGTTCTGCAGCAGAGGCAAGTCTTCACATAGTAACATTATATCATCAATGTAATGGGTCCATTTTACTGATGTGGGGAAGGAGAACAGGGATAGATCTTGGGTTGCCATCCCATGACATAGGGCTGTGCATGTAACCTTCGGGAAGCAGTCAAAAGCTCCATTGTTGCCCCTTTCACATGAAGGAAAATTGATCTTATGACTCAGCAGCCAGTATACTGAAAAGAAGCATTTGTTAAGTCCAGTACAGCATGGTATACTCCAAGGCCATGGCCAACGTATCTAAGATGGATGCAATGTTGAGCACAGCTACTTTGATGGGAGACACTACCTTGTTCAATTCTCGGTAGCCCACATTTGGTTTTTTTACTAGCCATACCATGCTGTTGAAAGCACTGTTGGCAGGATGTACAATACCCACTTGGTGCAGTTCTTGGGTAGTTTCTCCTATTTCCTTATGCCCCCCAAGAAATTTATACTGTTTGACAGTTACCACTCTCTGCAAGGTGATAGACTTAACGGTTCCTAGTTGGTTTTTCCCAGATAGACGTTTGCAGAGTTTGACTTTGTAGGATATCAATGCCCAATGTGTTCTCTGGTATTGAAGAGACAAAAACCTCGTATTCTCATGGGATAGAACACCCAATGTGCAGTGTCAAAGGGACCTTCCTGAACATAACCATTTGCCTTCCATAACCATCAATGGCACTGAAGGTCCAGAAAACTTCTGAGAGTTACCATGTATTAGAGTACACTCGGCTCCAGTGTCAACCAGAGCCATCACCTTTTGTTTATTTCTGAGGGATCAGTGAATAGTGAGCTCAACAGGGGGCCTCTGGTTGCCTCCAATGGCCCTTACCTAGAGGTAATCTTGGCCTGCATCCTATACTTGGGGTGTGGGAGGCACCAACCCTGAATAGGACTATATCCCTGAGTCCTCTGCTGGAGCAGGTGAGGCATCAGGGATGGTAGAGACAGGTGGGGCTGGTCTGAACTGTTGTTCAAAATTTAAGGCTTTCCACAGGCTGACCAACACAGCATTGGGTTGCTGGTCTGTCTTTTCAGGTGGGGTCCTGGCAGCAAGGAGGTCAAATCACATTTGCTTCCATGTTACTTTTATCAGACCCTTTACAGCTGATTGGGATAGCCTTTTGGCTTTCTGAGCTCCTGCTCTGTCTTGGGTCTTTCCCACAGCCCACACTCATTCCTGGAATTTGTCAGTTTCCCCCAGATCAGCAGTGGAATGCCCAACATTATAAATGTCTTGTCCCATGACTGGGCTCAGCATGGATATCAGCATCCCATACCAGGTGCTAGGTGCAGGACTGGAGTATCTTGGCTTTCATTCCTGCCGTGAATGTGGCCTGATCAGGGCCTTTGAAGACACGGCCATTGATTGCCATCTCAATCCCAACTCCTGAAGAGTTTCTTGTATTTCTTCTATAGATTTCCAGGATCCCACATGCTCAGGGAGATCCCCCTTATTGGGCAAAACCTCCCTGCAAGCTAGAATAATCCAATCTACAAGGGAGTGAGTACCTTGAACCTCTCGAGTGCCATGTAGGTGCTACCAGAGGGCAGGGTATGTGGTGGTGTTGCTCATTTTCTCTGCTTCCTGCCTGGTCAGAGAAATGACATCACCCCCTCACCCATCCCATAGCCATGCTAACCATGCCTAGATACTTTCCCTGGCCTTTTGCTGGAATTTGGCAGCTATATCAATAAGCTCAGCAGGAGTATATTATCTTATCATGAACGTTTCCTGAATTGAGGGCTGGCTGAGGCTGTTGTTGCTGTGCTTTTGCCTTCCTTTGTATTAGGGATCAGACGGCATGGGGCATTTCACTGTCAATCACCACAACATCCTCCTGTTCACTCTCCTCACTTTCCCAGGGATTCCACCTCTTAGCGTCCCAATCAGACTTTGTCACAAGCACTCAGACCTTAATCCACAGCAGCTTTTGCCCTCCTAACTTTATAAAATGGCACCCTAAAGTCTCCAACTTATTATCTTGCTCTCCCACCTTGTCTGCCAGCCCTGAAGCTAGCAGAGTAGTGGACAACTGCACATCCTTTAGCCTCAACTCTTCTTCCAACTCTCTAACTCAAGCTCAAGATCTAGTTGGGTGTCTGTGGCCAGCCAAACTGCGAACAGTAGAGGCCAGCCCACTGAAAAGTAATTTGTTTTACTTCTTGGCTGCAGCGCACTATGTGCAGTCCTCAAACAAGTGCATCAAATCAGCTGGAGTTTTTGGGGTATCCCCATACTCAGGTGGCAGTCCACAAACATCTAACATAAGGGGCACCCCTCCCCATGTAAAGGTTGATGGATAACTCAAGATTTCCCCGGAGATGCCTTTTTCCCAAGACACACTTCTCTGGTCTCCTGGCTGACTCACCAGTTGTTGGTTTGCAAACTGGCCTCCCTACATGGAGGGCAAGGAGAAACCAAAGAAAGAGGCAGACCATTCTAGATTAGTAGGTGACAGTTTTAATAAGCAAGGGACATTACATCTGAGGCTTGGGTGGCTGCAAGATGAGTAGATCTTTGCACTCATCTGCAGAATCTTAAAAGTATATATAAAGGCCTCAAGTGGGTTCAGCCACATATACCATCCAGATGGTCTCAACAACGTATTGCTCTCTCGAGGCTGTGTCCTTGAAAATTTTACCCACTGTGGGAATGGTGAGCAGAATGTATATCCCAAGGACAGTGGAGGGGGTGAAGGATCTTTGATTGCCCGGGTGCAGCTTGCTGGTCAACCAGCAGTCATGTCCTCTTGATTACTTCTTCCAACAGCAAGTATAATTATGGATTTATCTATTTCGCCTTTCAATTATATCAATTTTTGTTTCACATGTTTTGCAGCTCTGCTGTTTGGTGTACATGCATTTAAAATTGTTATATCTTCGTGGTGGATTAACCTATTTTTGTAAAATGTCCATCTAATAATCTTCTTTGTTTTGAAATCTACTTTATCTGATATTAATATAGCTACTCCTGCTTTCTTTTTATTAATGTTTATATGTGTCTTTCTCTATACTTTTACTTTCGACCTGCCTGTATCATTATATTTGAAGTCAGTTTCTTATCAACAGCATATAGTTGGATCATGTATTTTAATCCACTCTGCCAAACTGAGTCTTTCAGTTGGTGTATTTTGATAATTTAGATTTCTTGTAATTTTTGATATGTTAGAACTTAAATCAGCCATTTTAATTTTTTCTTTCCACGTGTTTTCCTTGCTTTTTCTTTGTTTCCTGGTTGGGTACTTGAACATATTTGTAGAGTTCCATTTTGATTTATTTATAGTGTTTGGCATGTATCTCTTTGTATAGCTTTTTTAGTGCTTGCTCTTGGTATTATATTATACATACATAACTATAAAAGTTGATTTTCTTTGATATTTTACAATTTTGGTAAGGTGGAGAAAGCTTACTTCACTTTACTTCCCTTTACTCACTTAAATATACACCTCACACTTAAAATATAATTGTTTAAATATTTCTTCTACATACATTTAGAACCACATTGGGATAGTGTTGGAATTTTTGCTTCTACCATTAAACATAATTTAGAATAGTCAAGAGAGATGGAAAGTATATTGGATTTACCCATATTTTTGCTACCATGACTTCTTTTCCCCTTCCTTATGTGCTAAGGTCCCTTCTTTTATCATTTTCTTTTTGTTTAGAGGACTTCCCTTGGCCATTCTTTTAGAGTTGGTCTAATGATGAAAAATTCTATTCTATTTTCTTCATCTGAGAATGTCTTGATTTCCCCTTCATTCCTGAAGAATATTTTTGCTGGATATATGTTTTTTGCATTGACTTTTTTTGGCACTTGAAAACTGTACTACTTAACTCTGGTCGCCATAGTGTCTGATGAGAAATGGTGTTCATGTGAATTGTTTTTCCTTTATAGATAAGGTCTCTCTCATTGATTTCAAGATTTTTATCATTTCATTTACTTTTAGCCATCAGAAGTTTAATTATAATTAGTCTCGTTGTTGACTTCAACAAAGTCCTGTGTGGGTGTTGATCAGATTCTTGAATTTGTAGGCTGGACCTTTTCCAAAATTTATGAATATTTTGTAATTTCTTTGATTAGTTTTTCAGCCCCATGCTCTCTCGCCTCTCCTTCCAGTACTCTGGTATCACAGTTATTAGATATCGTGTCTCACTGGTCCCTAAGGATCTATTCCTTTTTTAAAAAAATTTTTTTTATTAAGTTAATGATAGGTTACAATCTTGTGAAATTTCAGTTGTACATTACTGTTTGTCAGTCGTATTATTAGGTGCACCCCTTCATCCTTTGTGCTCACCCCTCACCCCATCTTTCCCCTGGTAGCCACTAATCTGTTCTCTTTGTCTACATTTTTCAGTTCCTCACATGAGTGGAGTCATACAGAGATTGTCCTTCTCTATCTGGCTTATTTCACTTAACATAATTCCCTCAAGGTCCATCCATGTTGTTGCAAATGGGATGATTTTGTTCTGTTTTACAGCTGAGTAGTATTCCTTTGTATATATATATACCACATCTTCTTTATCCAGTCATCTGTTGATGGGCACTTAGGTTGCTTCCACGTCTTGGCTATTGTAAATAATGCTGCAATAAACATTGGGTTGCATAGGACTTTTGGAAATGCTGACTTCACGCTCTTTGGATAGATACCCAGTAGTGGGATAGCTAGGTCGTATGGTAGTTCTATTTTTAATTTTTTGAGGAATCTCCATACTGTTTTCCATAGTGGATGCACCAGTTTGTATTCCCACCAACAGTGTATGAGGGTTCCTTTTTCTCCACAACCTCTCCAACATTTGTTACTATTAGTTTTAGATATTTTTGTCAATCTACTGGGTGTAAGGTGATATCTTAGTGTAGTTTTGATTTGCATTTCCCTGATGATCAGCGATGATGATCATCTTTTCATGTGCCTATTGGCCATCCGTATATCTTCTTTGGAGAAATGTCTGTTCATGTCTCCAGCCCATTTTTAAAAAAATTTTTTAAATTTTTATTATTTTCGGATGTACATAATATTTCAAATTCTGTATACATTACATCATGTTCACCACCTGAACACTAATTATAGCGCATCCCCTCACAGGTGACCCTAATCACCCCTTTTGCCCTCCCCCCTCCCCCAGTGGTAACCACCAGTCCAATCTCCAATGCTATGTGTTTTTTTTTTTTGTCGTTTTTATCTTCTACTTATGAGTGAAATCATATGGCATTTGACTTTCTCCCTCTGACTTATTTCACTCAGCATAATACCCTCAAGGTCCATCCATGTTGTCACAAATGGCCGGATTTCGTCATTTCTTATGGCTGAGTAGCAGTCCATCATGTATAAATACCACATCTTCTTTATCCATTCGTCCCTTGAGGGGCACCTAGGTTGCTTCCAAGTCTTGGCTATTGTGTATAATGCCGCAGTGAACATAGGGGTGCAAGTATCTTTATGCCTTTGTGTTTTCAAGTTCTTTGGATAAATACCCAGCAGTGGAATAGCTGGATCCATATGGTAGATGTATTCTTAATTTTCTGAGGATACTCCATACTGCTCTCCATAGTGGCTGCACCAGTTTGCACTGCCACCAGCAGTGAACACGGGTTCCCTTCTCTCCACACCCTCTCCAACACTTGTCGTTTCCTGTCTTGTTAATTATAGCCATTCTGACAAGAGTGAGGTGATACCTCATTGTAGTTTTGATTTGCATTTCCCTGATAGCTAATGATGTTGAGCATCTTTTCATATGCCTGTTGGCCATCCGTATATCTTCTTTGGAGAAATCTCTGTTCAGATCTTTTGCCCATTTTCTAATTGGATTGTTGTTTTTTTTGTTGTTGAGCTGTATGAGTTCTTTGTATATTTTGGATATTAACCCCTTATCTGATATGTGGTTTGCAAATATCTTCTCCCAATTGTTAGGTTGTCTTTTCGTTTTGTTGATGGTTTCCTTTGCTGTGCAGAAGCTTTTTAGCTTGATGTAGTCCCATTTGTTCATTTTTTCTTTTGTTTCCCTTGCCCGGTCAGACATGGGACTTGAAAATATGCTGCTCAGACCAATGTCATAGAGTGCACTGCCTATGTTTTCTTCTAGATGTCTCATGGTTTTGGGTCTTACATTCAAGTCTTTAATCCATTTTGAGTTGATTTTTGTGCATGGTGTAAGGGAATGGTCTACTTTCATTCTTTTGCATGTGGCTGTCCAGTTTTCCCAACACCACTTATTGAAGAGACTTTCCTTTCTCCATTGTATGTTCTTGTTTCCCTTGTCAAAAATTAGCTGTCCACAGATGTGTGGTTTTATTTCTGGGCTCTTGATTCTGTTCCATTGATCTGTGTTTTGTTTTCGCCAGTACCATGGTGTTTTCGTTGCTATAGCTTTGTAGTACATTTTGAAATCAAGGAGTGTGATACCTCCAGCTTTATTCTTTTTCTCAGGATTCATTTGGCTATTTGGGGTCTTTGTTGTTTCATTTAAATTTTAGAATACTTTGTTCTATTTCTGTGAAAAATGTCTTTGGAACTTCGATAAATAGGGATTGTGTTGAGTCTGTAGATTTCTTTAGGAAGTATGGACATTTTAACGATGTTAATTCTTCCAATCCAAGAGCATGAAATATCTTTCCATTTCTTTGTGTCTTCTGTTTCTTTTAACAGTGTTTTATAGTTTTCAGTGTACAGGTCTTTCACCTCATTGGTTAAGTTTATTCCTAGGTATTTTATTCTTTTTGTTGCAACTGTAAATTTGATTTTATTCTTAATTTCTCTTTCTGCTAATTTGTTCTTGTTGTATAAAACACAACTGATTTTTGTATGTTGATTTTGTATCCTGCAACTTTACCATATTCATTTACTATTTCTAAAAGTTTTTTGGTGAATTCTTTAGGGTTTTCTTTATTTAAATCATGCTATCTGCAAATGGTGACAGTTTCACTTCTTCCTTTCAAATTTGGATCCCTTTTACTTCTTTTTCTTGCCTGATTTCTCTGGCTAAGACTTTCAGTCCTATGTTAAATAAGATCGGTGAAAGTGGGCATCCTTGTCTGGTTCCTGTTCTTAGAGGAATAGCTTTCAGTTTTTCTCCATTGAGAATGATATAAGCTGTGGGTTTGTCATTTATGGCCTTTATTATGTTGAGGTACTTTCCTTCTATACCCATTTTATTAAGCGTTTTTGTCATAAATGGATGCTGTATCTTGTCAAATGCTTTCTCTGCATCTATTGAGATGATCATGTGATTTTTTATTCTTCATATTGTTAATGTAGTGTACCACCTTGATTGATTTGTGGATATTGAACCATCCCTGCATCCCTGGGATAAATCCCACTTGATTATGGTGTATGATCTTTTTAATGTATTGTTGTATTTGGTTTGCTAGTATTTTGTTGAGGATTTTTGCATTGATGTTCATCAGTGATATTGGCCTGTAAGTTTCCTTTTTGTGCTGTCCTTATCTGTTTTTCATGTCAAGGTAATGTTGTCTTTGTAGAATGAGTTAGGAAGCTCCCTCTCCTGTTCAGTTTTTTGGAAGAGTTTGAGAAGGGTAAGTATTAAGTCATCTTTGAATGTTTGGTAGAATTCACCAGGGGAAGCTGTCTGGTCCTGCACTTTTATTTTTTGGGAGATTTTTGATTACTGTTTCAATCTCCTTACTGGTGATTTGTGTATTCAAATTCTCTATTTCTTCTTGATTCAGTTTTTGAAGGTTGTATGATTCTGAAAATTTATCCATTTCTTCTAGATTATCCAATTTGTTGGTGTATAGCTTTTCCTTGTAGTCTCTTAAAATCTTTTGTGTTTCTGAGGTGTCCATTGTAATTTCTCCTCTTTCATTTCTGATTTTATTTATTTGAGCATTCTTTTTTTCTTCGTGTCTGATTAAAGATTTGTCAATTTTGTTTAACTATTCAAAGAACCAGCTCTTGGTTTCGTTGATTTTTTTCTATTGTTTATTTAGTCTCTATGTCATTTATTTTTTTCTCTGAATTTTTATTTCCTTCCTTCTACTGATTTTGGGCTTTGTTTGTTCCTCTTTTTCCAGTTACTTTAGGTGCACTGTTAGATAGTTTATTTGAGATTTCTCTTGCTTGTTCAGATAGGCCTGTATTGCTATAAACTTCCCTCTTAGAACTGCTTTTGCTGTATCCCATAAATTTTGGCATGTTGTATTTTCATTTTTGTTTGTCTCCAGGTATTTTTTTTTGAGTTCTCCTTTGATTTCTTCATTGACCCAATCGTTCAGTAGCATTTTATTTAATCTCCACATATTTGTGGCTTTTCTTATTTTCTTCCTGTAGTTGATTTCTAGTTTCATACCGTTGTGGTCAGAAAAGGTGCTTAGAATTATTTCAGTCTTCTTAAATTTATTGAGACTTGTTCTGTGGTGTAATATGTGATCTATCCTGGAGAATATTCCATGTGCTTTTGAAAAGAATGTGTAGTCTGTGGTTTTTGGATGGAATGTTCCTTATATAATTACTGAGTCCATCTGATCTAATGGTCATTTAAGGGCAATGTTTCCATATTGATCTTCTGTTTGGATGATCTATCCAATGGTGCAAGTGGATAGAGTCCACTGCTATTATTGTTTTGCTATCTCTCCTTTTATATCTGTTAATAATTGCTTTATATATTTAAGTGCTCCTATGTTGGGTGCATAGATATTTACAAGCATTATATACTCTTGTTGGATGGTTCCCTTTATCATTATGTAGTGTCCTTCTTTGTCTCTTATTACAGTTTTCATTTTAAGGTCTATTTTGTCTGATATAAGTATTGCTACCCAAGCTTTCTTTTGATTGCCATTTGCATGGAGTATCTTTTTCCATCCCTTCACTTTGAGTTTGTGAGAGTCTTTAATTCTGAAGTGTGTCTCTTGTATGCAGCATATACATGGGTGGTTTTTTTTTTATCCAATCAGCCACCCTGTGCCTTTTGATTGGAACATTTAGCCCATTGACATTTAAAGTAGCTATTGATAAGTATGTACTTATTGCCATTTTGTTACTTTTTTAATGGGTGTTTTAATAACTCTCTCTTCCTTTCTTCTTCTCTTGCTCTCTTCCCTTGTGGTTTGATGGCTTTCTTTAGTAGTATGTTTGGGTTCTTTTCTCTTATCTTTTTGTATATTTATTACAGATTTCTGATTTGTAATTACCCTGAGGTTCATATATAATAACCTACTTATATAGAAGTCTATATTAACTTGATGGTCTCTTTAGTTTGCCTGCTTTCTAAAAGCTCTATTCTTTTACTCCATTCCTCCCACAATTTATGTTTTTGATATCATATCTAACCCCTTTTTTATGTGTGTGTATCCGTTACTCTTTTATCATGGAAATAAATAATTTTAGTACTTTTGTCTTTTGATCTTCATATTATATTCATAGGTGGTTGATCTGCTACCTTTACTGTATTTTTGCATTTACCAGTGATTTTATTGCTTTTTTCCAGATAATTTTCTTATTCTTATTTGTGCTCTTCTCTTTTCACTTAAATCAGTCCATTTAGCGCTTCTCATAAGACTGGTTTCTTGTTGATAAACTCCTTTAGTTTTTGCTTGTCTGGGAAACTATCTCTCCTTCTATTCTGCATGGTAACCTTGTCTGGTAGAGTATTCTTTGTTGTAGGTTTTTTCCTTTCAGCACTTTGAATATATCATGCCAATTCCTTCTGGCCTGTAAAGTTTCTGCTAAGAAGCCAGCTGATAGCCTTGTGGGGTTTCCTTTGTATGTAACTTGTTGCCTTTGTCTTGCAGCTTTTAGGATTCTCTCTTTATGTTTAATTCTTGACATTTTAATTATAATATGTCTTGATATGGGCCTATTTGGGTTATCTTGTTGGGTGCTTTCTGTGCTTCCTGTACTGCATGTTTGTTTCCATCCTTAGATTAGGAAAGTTTTCAGCTATTATTTCTTCAAATATGTTCTCTGCACCTTTGTCTCTTTCTTCTTCTGGGACACCTATAAGATGAATGTGCATGCACTTGATGTTGTCCCAGAGGTCCCTTAGACTGTTCTTGTTCTTTTAAATTCTTTTTTCTTTTATCTGTTCTGCTTGGGTGATTTCCTCTAGTCTTTCATCCTGCTCGCTGATCCATTCTTCTGTATCATCTACTCTGCTATTGTATCACTCTAGTGAATTTTTCATTTCCAGTATTGTATTTGTCATTCCTATTTTTTTTTTATATTTTCCCATTCTTTGTTGAAGTTCTCACTGAGTTCATCCATTTTCTCCCCAGATCAGTGAGCATCCTTGTGACGTTTTGCTTGAACTCTTTGTCAGGCAGATTGTTTATTCCTGTTTTGTTTCATTCTTTTTCTGGGGTTTTGTCCTGTTACCTTACTTGGAATGTATTCCTTTGCTTCCTCATTTTTCCTCTCTCTCTGTGTCTATCTCTATGTTTTAGGTAGGTCAGCTATGTCTCCTGATCTTGGAGGAGTGTCCTTATGTAAGAGATGCCTTATCAGGCCCAGCAGTGTGCTTCTCTCCCATCACCAGTTCCAAATGTTCCAAGGGTGTCCCATGCATGGGCTGCATGTGTCCTTCTGTTGTGGCATGCTTGTTCTTGCTGCAACTGCCCAGGAAGCCTTGACTGTCCCCCTGGACAGCTGGTTGTAAGGCTCAGTTTTGTGTGTCTTCTATGGACCCTTCAGTCACTTTATTGGGCATGGGTAGCCCCATTACAGTTGGCTGCAAGGTCTAATAGCATGTTCCTATTGCAGTTTTTTCTTAAGTGAGTAAGCCTCCAGTGTGGCTGGTTCCTAGGCTCAGGGGCATCCAATTGCTCTAGGCCTCCAGCCATCCAGGCTGTTTTCAGCTCTCAAGATTGCAGTTGACTGGGGCCAGCCCCAGACATGGGAGCACCCAATTGTTTGAGGCTTTGGAAGGTGGGGCTGGTCCCCTATGTGACTGTTTGAGAAGTACAAGTCTTCTGCAGCTGATAAGTACCACTACCCACAGGGCCACACACACTGTCAACACAGTCCTACCCTGGCTGAGCTGGATTAAATCAGTGCTCTAGTGGGTAGGGCAGACCCTAGGCTAACAAGCCAGGGGAAGAACTCCAATGGCGTCTGCCAGTATGCCTGTACTAGGTCACAATAATGGCTGACACCAATATCTCAGTCTCTGGAGAGACTTCACCTTTCACTGAGATGCACCCAGAGCCTACAGGTGAGTCACTTTTCACCAAAGGACTGTGCATCTTTATTTCTGGTGATTTTAGACTGCTTTCCAAAACAAGTGAATTTATCCATGGGCCCTTTAAGAGCTGCCTTTTTTCCCCTTTGGTCCGATAGCTTTTCTAGGGGTATTCCCCATTGTTGTTAGTAGCCAGCAAAGCCAGTTATTATGACACTTGTGTCAGTTGTGCTTAGTCTAAAGGGTGCTTATTGCAGTAATGCTCCCCTGCTCAAGTCTGCCACTCCTCCAGGGAAGGCTGTGTACCTTAGGATTTCTCCTGGTTGGCTGTGAAGCACTGCAGCTTGCAAAGGTGTCTTATTTTTCTCTCCAGAAAGGAATTTCGGCTTCTTCCGCTTCAGTCAGCACTGTCCCTTATTGTGGGGGTTCCTTTTATCCAGTTTTCAGTTCTCTCTCAGGGGTAATTGTTCCAAGAGTAGTTGTAAATTTGTTGTGTCTGTGGAAGGAGGTGAGTTCAGAGTCCACTTACACCACCATCTTTACAACAAGTTTTTTGGATTCTATGAGGTTTTCTATATATAGAATCATGCCATCTGCACATAGTGACAGTTTTACTTCTTCCTTTCCAATTTGGATCCCTTTTATTTCTTTTTCTACCTAATTTCTTTGGCTAAACGTTTTAGTACTATGTTGAATAAGAGTGATGAGAGTGGACCTCCTTCTCTTGATTCTGTTCTCAGAGGGATACTTGCAGTTTTTCACCACTGAGTATGATTTTGGGTGTGGGTTTGTCATATATGGCCTTTATTATGTTGAGGTACTTTCTATTTTTTGGTTTTTTTGGTGAAGAAGATAGGCCCTGGGCTAACGTCTGTTGCCAATCATCCTCTTTTTGCTTGAGGAGGATTGTCCTTGAGCTAACATCCATGCCAGTCTTCTTCCATTTTGTATGTGTGCAGCTGCTGCAGCAGAGCTTGATAAGCAGTGTGTAGATCTACATATGGGATTCAAACCTGCAAACCCTGGGCTGCTGAACCAGAGTGCATGAACTTAACCATTACACCACCAGGCCAGCCCCCTTCTTTTTTTTAAATTGATGTCATAATAGTTTATAATAGTAGTTTATAATTAAACATAATAGTTTGAGATCGTAATTGTGAAATTTCAGTTGTACATTATTTTCTGTCCGTAACCACATATATATTACCCTTTACACCTTATGTCCACCCTCAAACTCCCTCCCCTTCTGGTAACCCCTAATCTGTTCTCTTTGTCCATGTATTTGTTTATCTTCCACATATAAGTGAATTCAAATGGTGTTTGTCTTTCTCTGTCTGGCTTATTTCACTTAACATAATACTTTCATGTCCATCCACATTGTTTCAAATAGGACGATTTTTGTCCTTTTTTGTGGCTGAGTAGTATTACATTGTTTATATATACCATATCTTCTTTATCCAGTCATCAGTCGATGGGTACTTGGGTTGCTTCCACTTATTGGCTATCGTGAATAATACTGCAATGAACATAGGAGTTCATAAGTCTCTTTGAATTGTTGATTTCAAGTTCTTTGGATAAATACCCAGTAGTGGGATAGCTGGGACATGTGGTATTTCTATTTTTAATTTTTTGAGAAATCTCTATACTGTTTTCTGTGGTGACTGCACCAGTTTGCATTCCCACCAGCAGTGTATCAGAGTTCCCTTTTCTCTGCATCCTCTCCAACATTTGTTATTTTCTGTCTTGGTGATTATAACCTCTATAATGGGTGTGAGGTGATATCTCAATGTAGTTTTGATTTTCATTTCCCTGATGATTAGTGATGTTAAATATCTTTTCATGAGCCTGTTAGCTATCTGTATATCTTCTTTGGAAAAATGTCTGTTCAGATCCTCTTCCCATTTTTTGATCAGGTTTTTTGATTTTTTGTTGTTGAGTTGTGTTAATTCTTTATATATTTTGGAGATTAACCTCTTGTTGGATATATGGTTTACAAATATTTTCTCCCAGTTGGTGGGTTGTCTTTTCATTTTGTTTCTGGTATCCTTTGCCTTGCAGAGGCTCTTTAGTCTGATGAACTCCTATTTGTTCATTTTTTCTTTTGTTTCCCTTCACTGAGTAGACATGATTTTTGAAAAAAATCCTTCTAAGACTGATGTCAAAGAGTGTACCGCCTATATTTTCTTCTAGGAGTTTTATGGTTTCAAGTCTTTAATCCATTTTGAGTTAATTTTTGTGTATAGTGAAAGAAAATGGTCTACTTTCATTCTTTTTCATGTGGCTGTCCAGTTTTCACAATAGAAGTTACTGAAGAGAATTTCCTTTCTCCATTGTATGTTCTTAGCTCCTTTGTCTAAGATTAGCTGCCCGTACATGTGTGGTTTTATTTCTGGTATTTAAATTCTGTTCCATTGATCTGGGTGCCTGTTTTTATATCAGTACCATGCTGTTTTGATTACTATAGCTTTGTAGTATGTTTTGAAGTCAGGGATTGTCATGCCTCCAGCTTTGTTCTTTTTTCTAAGGATTGGTTTTGCTGTTCGGGGTCTTTTGATGCACAATATGTATTTTAGGATTCTTTGTTCAATTTCTGTGAAGAATGTCATTGGGATTCTGATTGGAATTGCATTGAATTTGTAGATTGATTTGGGTAGTATGAACATTTTACTATGTTTATTCCTCCAATCCATATGCATAGAATATCTTTCCATTTTTTTATGACACCATCAATTTCTTTCAATAATGTCTTATAGTTTTCATGGTATAGGTCTTTCCCCTCCTTGGTTCAATTAACCCCTGGATATTTTATTCTTTTGTTACAATTGTAAATGGGATTGTATTCTTGAGTTCACTTTCTGTTTGTTATTAGAGTATAGAAAAGCAACTGATTTTTAAAAGTTGATTTTGTACCCTGCAACTTTGCTGTAGCTGTTGATTATTTCTGATAGTTTTCTGATGGATTCTTTAGGGTTTTCTACATTAAAAAAAATCATGTAGGGCTGGCCCCGTGGCCAAGTGATTAAGTTTGCACACTCTGCTGCAGCCAGCCCAGTGTTTCATTGGTTCAAATCCTGGGCGCAGACATGGCACTGCTCATCAAACCATGCTGAGGCAGCGTCCCACATGCCACAACTAGAAGGACCCACAATGAAGAATATACAACTATGTACCAGGGGGCTTTGGGGAGAAAAAGGAAAAAAAATCTTTAAAAAAAATCATGTAATCTGCAAACAGAAAGAGTTTAACTTCTTTATTGCCTATTTGGATACCTTTTATTTCTTTTTCTTGCCTAATTGATCTGGCCAAATCCTCCAGTTCTGTGTTGAATAAGAGTGGTGAGAGTGGGCACTCTTGTCGTGTTCCTGTTTTCAGTGGGATGGCTTTCAGTTTTTGCCCAGTGAGTATGATGTTGGCTGTGGGTTTGTCATATATGGCCTTTATTATGTTGAGCTATTTTTCTTCTATAGCCATTTTATTGAGAGTTTTATCATAAATTTATGTTGGATCTTCTTAAATACTTTCTCTTGATCTATTGAGATGGTCATGTGGATTTTATTCCTCATTTTGTTAATGTGGAGTATCACATTGACTGATTTGCAGATGTTGAACCATCCCTGTGTCCCTGGTATAAATCCCACTTGATCATGGTATATGATCCTTTTAAAGTATTGCTGTATTCGATTTGCCAATATTTTGTTGAGGATTTTTACATCTATGTTCATCAGCAATATTGGCCTGTAATTTTCCTTCTTTGTGTTGTCCTTGTCTGGTTTTGGGATCAGTGTGATGTTGGCTTCATAAAATGTGTTAGGAAGTGTTCTGTCTTCTTCAATTTTTGGAATAGTTTGAAAAGGATAGAGATTAAATCTTCCTTGAATGTTTGGTAGAATTCTCCAGAGAAGTCATCTGGTCCTGGATTTTTATTTTTTGAGAGGTTTTTGATGACTATTTCAATCTCTTTACTTGAGATTGATCTATTCAGATTCTTTATTTCTTCTTGGTTCAGTTTTGGGAGGTTGTATGATTCTAAGAATTTATCCATTTCTTCTAGATTTTCTAATTAGTTGGGATATAGTTTTTCACAGTATTCTCTTATAATCCTTTGTATTTCTCTGGTGTCCAGTGTAATTTGTCCTCTTTCATAAACAATCTTACTCTATACCTAAAAGAACTAGAAAAAGAAGAACAAAGGCCAGAGTCAGTAGAAGGAAGGAAATAATAAAAATCAGAACAGAGATAAATGAAATACACTAAAAAAATTAGAAAGGATTGTTGAAACTGAGAGCTGGTTCTTTGAGAAGATAAACAAAATTGACAAACTCTTAGCCATACTCACTAAGAAAAAAAAGAAGACTCAAATAAATAAAATCAGAAATGCCATCTTATTTATTTCTGGCTGTTTTGTAGTTCCCTTGTTCCTTTTTTCCTCTCTTGCTGTCTTCCATTGAGAACTGATGGTTTTCTGTAGTGGTTTGCTTTGAGTCCCATCTCTATCTTTTGTGAATCTACGGTAGGTTTTTGCTTTGTGGTTATGTTCAAGCATATATAAAACATCTTATAGATATTGCAGTCTATTTTACACTGATAATATCTTAACTTTGATTACATACGAAAACTCTACCCTTTTATTTCCCTGTTTTAGTTTTGATGTCATATTTTACTTCTTTTAATATTTATTCATTAACAAATGATTATAGCTAAAGTTATTTATTTTTTAAAAGATTTTATTTTTTTCCTCTTTCTCCCCAAAGCCCCCCAGTACATAGTTGTATATTCTTCGTTGTGGGTCGCTAAAGTTATTTTTAATACTCTTGTCC
The DNA here is from genome assembly GCF_041296235.1 of Equus asinus. Taxonomy (NCBI): domain Eukaryota; kingdom Metazoa; phylum Chordata; class Mammalia; order Perissodactyla; family Equidae; genus Equus; species Equus asinus. Next base: position 58,751,658 of record NC_091820.1, on the reverse strand, counting down.
TTTTAACTTTTAATATAGTCATGTGCTGCATAATGATGTTTTGGTCAATGGCTGACTGAATATATCGTAGTGGTCCTATAAGATTAGTACCATATACCCTAGGTGTATAGTAGGCTACAATATCTAGGTTTGTGTAAATACACTCTATGATGTTTGCACAATGATGAAATCACCTAACAATGCATTTACCAGAACATATCCTCATTATTAAGCAACACATGACTGGAGTTAAATGGTTAACACACCACCATATTACAGGATTAGAGTATTCTGAATCTGACTATATACTTACCTTTACCAGTGTGTTGCATATTTTTATATGTTTTCATGTCACTAATTAGCATCCTTTCATTTCAGCTTGAAAAACTTCTTCCAGAATTTCTTATAAGGCTGGTCTAGTGGTGATGAATTCCCTCAGCTTTTGTTTGTCTGGGAAAGTCTTTATTTCCTCTTCATTTCTGAAGGATAAGTTTTCTGGATAAAGTATTCTTGGTTGCATTTTTTGTTCTTTCAGCACTGTGTATATATTATCCCATTCTATCCTGGTCTGTAATGTTTCTGCTGAAAAATCTGCTAAAAGCCTTAAGAGGGTTCCCTTGTAGGTGACAATCTTTTTTTATTGCTACATTTTAGATTCTCTTTTTCTTTGATTTTTGACAGTTTTATTATAATGTGTCCTGGAAAGGATCTCTTTAGGTTTAGTAAGGTTAGTTTGTTTGGTGAAGTGCTGCCATCTTTTTTCGTTGAGTTGAGAATTTCCCTGTTCTTGATATGATATTTGATTTTTGAGTGAAATTTGGGAATTTTGTATATTGTGAGAGTATGGGTCCTTTACTTTTACAATACTTTTTATTGAGATATAATTTACATACCATACAATTTAGAATTTACCATGTTCAATTCAATCATTTTTAGTATACTTGTAGATTTGTGCAACCATCACCACAATCAACTTTAGAACACTTTCATCATCCGAATAGAAAACCCATATCATTTAGCTTTCACCTTCCAATCCCCCTCTCTAACCCTAGGAAACTACTAATCTATTTTCTGTCTCTATAAATTTTTTCATTCTGGACATTTAATATCATTGGAATCATACAATATATCCAGCAAAGCTCTCTTTCAAAAATGAAAGCAAAATACAGATATTCCTAGATAAAAAATAAGAATTATTTGCTAGCACATCCACCTTTTAAATACTAAAGGAAGTTCTTCAGGATGAAGGAAAGTGACCCAAGACGGTAATTTGAATCCACATGAAAAAACAAAGGCCACTGCTAAAGGTAATTGTATAATTATAAAAGATAATATAAATGCATATTTCTTCTCTGAAGTGAATGAAAACACAATAGTATACAATAACATGCATATAATTATATTGTTGGATCTATAATATATAAAAATATAATATATTTGTCAATAACAGCACAAAGGAGATGGGTAGGAGTAAAGCCATATTGTCTAAGAAAATGGATCTTATTTATATCTCCTCTTTTAGCTGGCTTTCTCTGACCACAACTCCAGCAGAAGGGAGGTTGCAGCCTTATTTTTATCGAGTGGAGTTAGAAGTTCAAGTCCCCCACTCCTTCTCCATTTGCACTTGAGGAGGGTGGGCTCCTTATTATTGATGGGTGGATGTGAAGTTTCTGGTTCTCCACTATGCTTTCACTGAGGCCTCCTTGGCTGAGATGGGTAGGAATGTCCCTCTCCCCACATGCCCTCTGCTGATATCACAGGACGTGAGATGTGTATTTACTGCTCAGCAATTTTGAAAACCAGTTTCTCCCTAGGCATCTGCTGTTACCACCTAAACAGGAAAGAAGAAGGACACTTAATTATTACCAGGTGGGGGTGGAAGTCCAGTCTCCTCTTGTGATCTACACTGACACCATGTGGAAGGGGTGATTCATTACCCCTTCTGCCCTATGTGGAGGTCATAAAAGTTTAGTCTCCCTACTTGGACTTCTTTCATAACCCCCTCCAACCTGCCTTGTTACAACCTTCAAAAGGTTTAAGTCTAGGCTCTTGGTCCTTGCTGACATGAAGTGGGTGGTGCTACAGTTCTTCGAGTGGTATTTAGCTGAAGTAGTGAAATTGTCTAAAAGCTTTCTATCTTGTTAGACTGCCCTATCCTTATTCTTTGGCTAGAAAGATTAAACTTTTTTTTTTTAAAGATTTTATTTTTTCCTTTTTCTCCCCAAAGCCCCCTGGTACATAGTTGTATATTCTTCGTTGGGGTCCTTCTAGTTGTGGCATGTGGGACGCTGCCTCAGCGTGGTTTGATGAGCAGTGCCGTGTCTGCACCCAGGATTCGAACCAATGAAACACTGGGCCACCTGCAGCGGAGTGCGCGAACTTAACCACTCGGCCACGGGGCCAGCCCCAAGATTAAACTTTTTTAAAGGGCTATTCTCACCTGCATCTGTTGGAATTTCCAACTCCAACTTTGGAATATCTGAGGCATAAAGAAAACTGTAGGAAATCACCATCCTGTTGCTACTAGTGTGCTTTTTTCTCACCACCCGTAAGAGCTTTCTTATATATGTTTTATGTATAATGTCTAGGGTATTTGGTTGTTAATGGGAGGAGTAGAAAAAAGTATGTTTACTCTGACTTCCCAGAAGTGGAAGTCCTGTGGCTTCCTTTTTGAAACATATTGAGAATTTTGGGTCAAAAGATTTTTTCTTCCTTTTACTACTTTCATAAAGTTGTTTCACTGTCTTCCTTGTAATATTTTGAATGAAAAAAATCTATCGTCATACTTGTCTCTGTTCCTATGTATATAAAGTATCTATTATCTCTTGCTGATTTTAAGATTTTCTCTTTACTATTGGTTTTGAAGAATTTAATTATGATGTGACTTGTTTGGATTTTCTTCATGTTTCTTATGCCTGAGGTTTGTTTATCATCTTGGGTTTCTGAGTTTATAGCTTTTATTACATTTGGAAAATTTTTACCCATAATTGTTTTTTATTGAAACATAATTAAAATACCACAACATTTATGATTTACTCTCTTAGCAACTTTTATGTATACAAGACAGTATTGTTGAGTATAGTCACCATGCTGTACATTCTGTCCCTAGAACTTATTTCTCTTAAAGCTGGAAATAAAACAGGCACAAAACAACTAATATTATATGATTCCACTTATATGAGGTACCTAGAGCAGGCAAACTCATAGAGACAAAGTAGAATAGTGTTGTCCAGGGGCTGGAGGAGGGGAGAATGGGGAGTTGTTTAATGGGTACAGAGTTTCAGTTTTATGAGATGAAGAGTTCTGGAAATTGGTTGAGCAACAATGTGAATCTGCTTAACACTACTGAACTGTACACTTTAAATGATTAAGATGGTAAATTTATGTTATGTGTATTTCAAAACAATGAAATTTTAAAAGTCATTTAAAAAGGCATACATCCACACCAAAAGTTGTGTATAAATGTTCATAGTAGCATTATTCATAATAACCAATAAGTGGAGACAACAACCCACATGTACATCAACTGATAATGGGTGAAATTCAGCCATTATTTCGTCGTTTTTTTAGCACTGCCCATTGAGTACTTTTTTAGCACCACCCACTTTCTCCTCTCAGGACTCTGATGGCACAAATGCTTTTTTTTTTTCTGGTTATAGTTTCACAGTTTCTGCAGCCTAATGTCATACTTTTCAGTCACCTTTATCTTTTATTCATATTTGATAAGTTCTGTTATTCTATTTTTCTGTTTACTGATTCTTTTCTCTATCCTCTCCATTCTATTATTGAGCCCACGCAATGAGTTTTTATTTTGGCTATTGTATTTTATTATTTTTAAGCTTGACATTTGGTTCTTCTTTATATCTTTTCTTTCTTTGTTGAGACTTTATATTTCTTTGCTGAGACTTTCTATTTTGTCATTTGCTTAAAGTGTGTTCATAATTGTTTAAGCATTTTTATGATGGTTGCTTTAAAATCTATGTCATATAATTTTAATATTTCTGTAATTTTATCTTTGGCATTTATTGATTGCCTTTTATCATTTAGTTTTTGGTATTTCTAGTTCCAGCATAGTGAGATTTTTTCTTTTAAATTTGTCTGTATTTTATTCAGTCATAACAATATCTATTTGCAGGACATATATGTGCAAAAATATTAATTATTTAGTCTACTGAAAACTAAGTGGATCCCGTGTAGATTTGCACACCATTGTGTTAGATTAAGGGTCAGTTAACTATAGCCCATTGACCAAATCCAGCCCATGAGCTAGAATTAGTTTTTACAAATGAACATTTTGATGATAGGGAACACTAATATTGAACCTAAATTAAGTAAATACTTTCCTCTCCTCCCAGAAAGAATTTCATTCTTTTCTTTTTTTGAGATATAATTGACATATGACACTGTATAAGTTTAAGATGTACAGTATGATGAATTAACTTCCATATATTGTGAAATGATTACCATAGTAAATTTAGTTAACATTTATCATCTCATAGAGATACAGAAAAAAGGGAAAACATGTTTTTCCTTGTGGTGAGAACTCTTAGGAGCTACTCTCTTAACAACTTTTATATGTACCATACAGAAACATTCATTATAGTAATCATCTTGTACATTTCATCCCTAATAATTTATCTAATAGCTGTAAATTTGTACCTTTTGACCATCTTCATCTGATTCTGAGTTATCCTTGAATGAAATTTGGACGATCCAATATTAGGTCATGAGATTTGGATGTTATTTAGATCTTCTCTTTTAACTTGTTTCTGATGACACTGCTCTGTCAGGGAAAGCAAAGTTGTTACCTCTTTACTCCAAGTTGGAGGTGAAGTCCACTTTCCCCACTGGCCTCCATTGACACCCAAATGTGGGATCTCATTGCTGCTGGGTGGAGGAGGAATTTTGGCTGCCATGTCATTTCCACTGACTCTGAAGGTAGGAGTGCCTTGTTACTGGCAAGTAAGGATGAAAGTCCTGGCTCCTTATTTGACCTTCTTTTACACCATCTATTTACAACCTCAGGAATATGGAAATCTAAGCTGCAAACTTGGTCTTTTCTGGCATGGATGGAGGGGGAGCCTAGTTTTCTCTGAAGTGTTCTTAATATACGGGTGGTTGTCTAAAAGTATTCTGTCTAGCTACACTGGCCCTTTCCTTGTTCTTTGGCTAGAAAGAGCAGAATTTTAGGAGAACTTTATGTCTGTGCCCATTTATGTTCTACTATGCTGGCTTCTTTAGCCTTAAGTCTAGAACATATGAGGCAAAAAGAAATCTCAGAGAACTCACCACCATATTATTCCTTAGGTCCCCAAATCCATAGCGTGTATGCCTTTTTCTTTCCACATTTTAGAGTCTTTTTATGTTTGACTTGTATATTATATCTTGGGCTTGTAGTTGTACCAAATGAGAAGAATAAGGAAAATTATGTTTCTTTCATATTCCCCAAAGCAGAAATTCTTGATTGATTTTTTTGAGACATAACTAATATACCATAAATTTCACTATTTTAATTTGTACAATTCACCTGTTCTTAGCACATTCACAAGGTTTTGCAACCATCACATTATCTAATTCCAGAGGATTTTTATCACTCCATTAATAACCACTCTCAATTCTCCTCTCCTTGCAGCTGCAGGCAGCAAGTAATCTACATTCTGTTTCTATGGATTTGTGTGCTCTGGACATTTTATATAAATGGAATCATGCAACATGTGATATTTTATGTCTGGCTTTTTTCACTTAGCATGTTTTCAAGATTCAAACATGCTGTCACATTTGTCTGCACTTTGTTCCTTTTTATGTCTGAATAGTATTACATTGTATGGATATATCACATTTTGTTTATCCATTCATCAATTGATGGGCATTTGGATTGTTTCTATTTTTTTACTTATTATGAATATGAGTAATATGAATATTATGAATAATGATGCTATGAACATTCATATACAAGTATTTGCATGGCAATATTTTTTTCAGTTTTCTTAGGGGATATACCTAGGAATAGAATTGATGGGTTGTATGGAAAAACTATGTCTAACTTTTTGAGAAACAACCAGACTCTTTTCCACAGTGGCTGCACCATTTTACATTCCCACCAGTAATGTATAAGGGTTCCAGTTTTTCCATGTCCTTGCCAAGGGTTGTAATTTTCTGTCTTGCTAGTTTACACTATTTTTCTTATAGGCATCCTAATGGATACGAAGTGGTATCACAGTGTTGTTTTGATTTGCATTTCCCAAGTGACTAATGACATTGAACATATTTTCATGTGCTTATTGGACATTTGTGTATATTCTTTGGAGAAATGTCTATTCAAATCCTTTGTTCAATATTTTTAAATTTATTTTTTCCATCATTATTGAGGAATAATTGACAAATAAAATTATATATATTTAAATTGCATAGCGTGATAATTTGATATACGTATTCATTGTGAAATGATTACCAAGAATGAGTTAATTAACACATACATTACCTCACATAATTAACTCATTTTTGTGTGTGTGTTGAGAATGCTTAAGATCTACTCAGCAAATTTCAAGTATACAATAATGTATTATTCACTGTAGTCACCATGCTGTACGTTAGCTCTTCAGAACTTATTCATCTGATAACTGAAAATTTGTACTCTTTGACCTACATCTCCCCAGTTCCCCCTTGCTCCGGCTCCTGTTAACCACCAGTCTACTCTCTGTTACTATGAGGTTGGCATAATTTTTTTTAAAGATTTTACATAAAAGTGGAAACACGCAGTATTTGTCTTACTCTGGATTATTTCACTTAGCATAATGACCTCCAGTTTCGTCCGTGTTGTCACAAATGACAAGATTTCCTCCTTTTTATGGCTGAATAATATTACACTGTGTGTTATCACATTTTCTTCATCCATTCATCCATCAAAGTACAGTTAGATTTTTTCCATGTCTTGGCTGTTGTGGATAAAGCTGCAATAAACATGGGAGTGCAGATCTCTCAAGATACTGATTTCATTTCCTTTGCATATACACCTGGAAGTGGGATTGCTGGATCATATGGTAGTTCTGTATACCAACAGTATACAAAGTTTCCCTTTTTATCACGTCCTAACTAGCATTTATCTCTTGTCTTTCTGATAATTGCCATACTAACATGTATGATGTGGTTTTGATTTGCATTTCCCCCTGATGATTAGTGATGTTGAGTACCTTTTCATGTACCTATTGGCCATTTGTATATCTTCCTTGGAAAAATACTTATTCAGTTTCTTTGCCCATTTTTTAAATTAGGTTATTTGGTTTTGCTGTTATTGAGTTGTATGAGTTCCTTACATATTTTGGATGTTAACCTCTTATAAGATAGACGGTATGCATATATTTTTTCCCATTAGGTAGGTTGCATTTTCATTTTATTGATTGTTTCCTTTGCTGTGCAGAGGGATTTTAGCTTTATTTAGTCTCATTGTTTATTTTAGCTTTTTTTGTGTGTGTTTTTGGCATTATATTTAAAAAAATCATTGCCAAAACCCATGTCAAGGAACTTTTCCCTATGTTTTCTTCTAGGAGTTTTACAGCTCTGGTCTTGTATTTAAGTCTTTAATCCATTTTCAGTTGATTTTTGTGGTTGGTGTAACATAAGGGTTCAGTTTCATTCTTTTGTATGTGAATGTCCAGTTTCCCCAACACCATTTATTGAAGAAACTATCCTTTTCACATTGAGTATTCTTGGCTCCCTTGTCAAATATTATTTGCCTGTGTATGTGTGGGTTTAGTTTGGGCTCTCTGTTCTTTTCCCCTGGTCTATGTGCCTGTTTTTTATGCCAGTACTCTACTGTTTTGATTACTATCTCTTTGTAATATAATTTGAAATCAAGAAGCATGATGACTACTGCCTTATTTTTCTTTCTCAAGATTGCTTTGGCTATTCAGGACCTTTCAGGTGTTTCATACATGTTTTAGAATTGTTTGTTCAATTTCTGTGAAAAATGGGATTGGAATTTTGATAGGGATTGCACTGAATTTGTAGATTGCTTTGGGTAGTATGGACAGTTTAACAATATTAATTCTTCCAATCCATGAGCATGAAATATCTTTCCATTTATTTGTGTCTTCTTAGGTTTCTTTCATCAGTATCTTATAGGTTTAAGGGTAGAGGTCTTTCATCTCCTTGGTTAAATTTATTCCTAAGATTTTATTCTTTTTGATGCAATTTTAAATAAGATTATTTTCTTTATTTGTCTTTCTGATAGCTCATTTTTAGTGCAGAGAAATACAACAGATTTTTGTATTTTGATTTGTATCCTGCAACTTTACTGAATTCTTTTATTAGTAATAGTAGCTTTTTTGGTAGAGCCTTTAGTTTTTTCTATATATAATATCATATGCAAATAACGACAGTTTTACTTTTTCCTTTCCAATTTGGATGACATTTATTTCTTTTTATTGCCTAATTGCTCTGGCTGGGATTTCTAATACTACGTTGAACAAAAGTGGTGAGAGTGGGCATCCTTGTCTTGTTTCTGATCTTCGAGGAAAAGCTTTCAGTTTTTCACTGTTGAGTATGATGTTAACTGAAGGCTTGTCATATATGGTCTTTATTATGTTGAGGTACATTCCCTCCATACCCAGTTTGTTGAGACTGTTTATCATAAATGGATATTGAATTTTGTCAAATTTTTTGCATCTGTTGATATGATCATATGATTTTTATCCTTCATCTTGTTAAAGTGGTGTATCACATTGGTCAGTTTACAGATATTGAACCATCCTTGCATCCCTAGAATAAATCTCACTTGATCATGGTATATGATACTTTTAATGTATTGTTGAATTTGGTTTGCTAATATTTTGTTGAGGATTTTTGCATCCATATTCATCACAGATTTTGGCCTATAATTTTCTTTCTTTTTTGTGGAATCCTTGTCTGGTTTTGGTATTAGGGTAATGCTGGCCTCATAAAATGAGTTTGGAAGTATTCCCTGTTCTATTTTTTGGAAGAGTTTGAGAAGAATTGGTATTAATTCTTCTTTAAATGTTTGGTAGAATTCACCAGTGAAGCCATCTGGTTTTGGAGTTTTTTTAGTTGGGAGGGTTTAATTACTGAGTCATTCTCCTTACTAGTAATTAATCTGTTCAGATTTTCTATTTCTTCATAACTCAGTCTTGGTAGGTTGTATGTTTCTAGGAATTTTTCCATTTCTTCTGGGTTCTCCACTTTGTTGGTGTATAGTTGTTCATAGTAGTCTCTTATGATTCTATGTATTTCTGTGCTATCAATTGTAATGTCTCTTCTTTCATTTTTGATTTTATTTATTTGAGTCTTCTCTTTTATTTTCTTGGTGAGTGTGGTTAAAGATTTGTCAATTTTATCTTTTTGAAGAACCAGCTCTTAGTTTCATTGATCTTTTCTACTGTCATTGTAATCTATATTTATTTTATTTCCACTCTGATTTTTTTATTTCCTTCCTTCTACTAAAATTGAGATTTGTTCATTCTTCTTTTTCTGAGGTAAACTTCAGTAGTTTATTTTATTTCTTCATTGTTTCCTAATGTAGGCATTTATCACTATGAACGTCCCTCTTAGAACTGCTTTTACTGCATCCCATAAGTTTTGGTATGTTGTAGTTCCATTTTCATTTGTCTCAAGGTATTTTGTGATTTCTCTTTTGAGTTCTTCTTTGACTCATTGGTTGTTCAGTAGCATGTTGTTTAATCTCCACATATTTATGAATTTTCAAGTTTCCTTCTTGTAATTAATTTCTAGTTTCTTACCATTGTGTTCAGAAAAGATGCTTGATATGATTTCAATCTTCTTACTTTATTAAGAGTTGTTTCATGGCCTAATATATGATATATCCTGGAGAATGTTTCATGTGTGCTGAAGAAGAATGTGTATTTTGTGCTTGTTCTGTATATGTCTTGTTTATTTTTATTTATTTTTAGCTTTTGGATGTACATCATAATATAGTTCGAATTCTGTGTGGATTACATCATGTTCACCACCCAAAAACTAATTATGGTCCATCCCCTCACATGTGAGCCTAATCACCCCCTTATTTTTTTAAAGATTGGCCCCAAGCTAACATCTGTTGCCAATCTTCTTTTTCTTTTCTTTTCTCCTTCTCTCCAAAGCCCCCAAGTGCATAGTTGTATATTGTAGTTGTAGGTCTTTCTAGTTCTGCTATGTGGGATGCTGCCTCAGCATGGCTTGATGAGTGGTGCAAGGTCCGTGCCCAGAATCTGAACTGATGAAACCCTGGGCTGCTGAAGCAGAGCTCACAAACTTAACCACTCAGCCGTGGGGCTGGCCCCAGGAAGCAGCTTTTAAAGTATGCATATATACCTCATTCAGGGAAAGGCTGAGAGATGTACATTTGTCTCTCTTCCCTCTGTGCTGAGCCCTGAAGTAATAGGCAGTTAAGAACTATTTCTTTCTTTACTACCATCCCATTGAACTTGTTTACATGAGCCCTACTGGCCACCAGAGAAGGCCATCATGAGGTGTCCCTTGGGTGGCAGCCACAAAAACCAGGGCGCCAGACATAAAAACTGGGGCACAAGATATATGAACAATCTCCCCTCTAGGAAATATCAGTGCTTTGGAGTGTGGCAGAGGGAGGATGCACAGATAGTGTTCACCTTATGAAGTCTCTAGAAAGGATTACAGTTAGCCCTTAGACATATGTTTAATTACAAGCCTGCCCCTAAGTCCACAGCTATGAAGATAAGCTAATAAGCCTCTTTCACAGAAACACTGGGTTTCTCAGTGTGTTGTCTCTCTGCTGTGTCCTGGGTGTGGTAGCTAGTTAAGAACTCTTTCTGTTTGTTACAGTCCTCTGGGACCCATGAACATAAGCCTTGCTGGCCACCAGAACCAGATGATCTAGAGGTGACCCCTGGGTGGCAGCTGAAAAAATTGGGGCCCCAGGTAAGGGTACAAGTTTTTTGGGGGCAGATACTGGAAATCTGGAGTGAGACAGAGAGAGTGCAAAAATGGCATCCATTGGCCTCTGTCTTTGGAGAGTATTTCAGTAGGCCCCCAGATGTGTGTTAAATTAGATGCCTGCCCCTCAGACTGATGCATTAAGATAAGCAAATAAGTCTGTTTCAAAGAAAGTCTGCATGCTTTTCAGTCATCTGCCTCTGTGCTGGGCCCTGGGTGAGTCCACACATGCAAGCCCTGTAAGTTTCTTAGTTCTATAATCTTATGGGTCTTGTAGATGCAAGCTTTGTTGGTTTTCAAAGCTAGATATTTGGGGGATCATCTCTCAGGTGCAGGTCTTAAAAGTTGGGGTGCCAGATGTGGGGTTCAAACCATTCACTCCTCAGAATGAAGCTGGGGCTTGTGAGTTCACTCTCAATTATAGGTCACTGTGGTGTGGTTAGGGTTTATGGGAAGATTGTGTCTTAGCCTCTTCTACCCACTTTGGTGGCTTTTTTTCTCATTTGCCCAAGGTGTAGGAGTCACTCAGGTACTTTTTTTCAGAGAAAATTGCTCCATATGTAGCTATAGATTCAGTGTGTCCATGGGAGGAGGTGAGTTCAAGATCCTCTTATGTCACCATCTTGAACCAGAACCTCCAGTGTTAGTCTTACTGAGGATCCTTTGTATGTGATGACTGTCTTCACCTTTGCTTCCTTCAAGAATCTCTCTTTGATTTTGGCTTTTTACAGTTTAATTGTTATGTGTCTAAATGTGGGTCTCTCTGAAAGCTCAATCTCAAACTTCTGCTTGATGTTCTTTGAATTTCTTGGATGCATAGACTAGTGTTTTTCATCAAATTTGGGAAGTTTTGGGATATTATTTCTTCAGATAGTCTCTCTATCCCTTTCTCGATCTCCTCTCCTTCTGAGGTTTACATTATGTGTATATTGGTATGCTTGAAGGTGTCCCACAGGTCTCTGAGGATTGTTTTGTTTTAAAGTTCTTTTTGCTTTCTTTTCCTCAGACTGGATAATCTCAATTGATGTATCTTCAAGTTTGCTAATTCTTTTCTCTCCCTTCTCAAATGTGCTGTTGTGACCCTTTAGTCAATTTTTCATTTTAATTATTATACCAGTAAATTACAGAATTTCTATTTGGCTTATTTTTTTATAATAGTTGTCTCTTTAATATTATCTATTTGATAAAACATGATTCTCATGCTTTTCTTTAGTTCTTAGGTCATGGTTTCCTTTAGCTCCTTGATTATATTTAAAATAGTTGATTTAAGGTCTTTGTCTGGTAACCAATGCCTGTGCTTCCTATGAGACAGTTTCTACTGATTGCCTTTTTCCTGTGTAGTTTCTTTACTCTCTAATTTCTTTTTTCTTTGAATTCTTGTAATTTTTTGTTGAAAACTGATCATTTCGGCTAATATAATGTGGCAGATATGAAAATAAGATCTTCAGAGTGTTTTTGTTTTGCTGCTTTTTGTGGTTATTGCATTTTGTTTAGTGACTTGTGACTTTTATGAATTAATTTGTAAAGTTTGTATCTTTGTCTCATGTGTTCACTGAAGTCTCTACTGAGCATAGAGGTCACCTGATAATTAGATATTTCCTCCAATGCTTGAAACCAAAAACATCTTTTAGTCTTTTCAGAGGGGCTCTGTGGGTGTGTTGGGGCATGCCTTCAACATTTAGCCAAGCAGTTCACAAGTCTACCTCATCTTTCACTTCCTTCCTTTGCAGAGTCTGATGGTCAGTCATCGCTGAAAGCTTAGAACCTTCTCAGATTTTTCCTGAGCATCCTCATTGCCTCTTAGAGTCCTAGGAATATATCAATTTTTTCAAAGCTTTTCTTATCTAATGCATCTCATTCCCCAGCCTTTCCTCCCAAATCCCTTTAGTGTTTTCTACAGCTTGTATGCATTACCTTGTGCATCGACGAAAATATTTGCCTGTAAGTGTTTTCAGATATCCCCCAGGTGGCAGCTTTATGTTGGGCAAGTTCCAAGTTAGGTGAGACAAAAAAACCCCTTCAATGCAAATAATTTCAGTGTTTAGGAAATAATATCTATACTCCTCCCTCTGGTATGGATACCAGGAATGTGAGCTGCTATTTTCAAGTCTGTCACTGAGCTGGGGAGTGGGAGATGGAACTAGAGTAAGTTAGGATGCCACAAAGCTCATGTTCTTACCAAAATTTACCCATGCTTTTCTTGAATAAGCACTCCCCCTGGATTTATGCAAGTTTTGGGTTAATTTCCAGCATCCCCCAAAAGTTAATTCTGACAGTTTTTGCCAATCTTTTAGTTGCTATTATGGAGGGGCAGACTTGGAGTTACTTACTTTGACATTTTTGCTGGCTGAGTATGACTTTTTAAAGAAACAGAAGATCTAAGTGTATAGCTCATAGGCTATATGTGAGGGAGAATTGAGAACTAGATAGAGTCTCCTTTGAAAGCAAGGTTAAAGGATATGTCTGTACATGTTCAGTGCATGATAAGATCAAAAGGAAGCCAAAAAATTAAGGTAATCTTGAGATGCTACGGAAATAGTGGTGATTCTGCTGATAGTTTGAAGAAAGGTATTTGGCCTTTTGAATAGGTGTAAGAGCCTAGAGGTAAGGAGGCAGAAATTTTAGTACTCCCTGTAAGATGTTATCCTGAATGAGATTGATGATTAAGAAAGACTTGTGAATGTTTATGGCAATTAGTTGGAAAGACTTGGGGACACTCTACATAAAAGTTCCCAAACCAACATTGGCCTTGATGTCAGATTTATCGAACACCAAAGTAGTTCTTGGACCTGCTAGTATGTACCTTTTAGGACTTTGAGAGGATTAAAAGATGTGTAGACTGTATTAAGCATAGTTCGGGCATTTGGTCAACATGTAGTAAATGTTGCTAATATTCTATAACATCACAGTAAATCCCATGGTAGATATACATGAATGCCTGATTGAGGCTTTTTAGTTAGCTTTGTCAGTAGAACTGAGGCTATTTGCGTGTAGGGTAGTGAGGTAAACCTTCAACAGCTGGTGAATAATACCTTTTGGAAGCACTCCTACATAGCATCTGTGTGACTCTGTGGTAAATGCTGAGATGGACAGGTACATGGTGCTATGACACATATAATAGAGGCTCTACACAGTAAGGGAAGACTTCTCTGCAGAAGTACTGACTGAATTGAGGTATTATTTATCTCGTTGTCACATGGAGCTGTCCTAACAGACATCTGAGGTTCTAGTGAAAGCAATTTCTCACTTTTGTCAAGGTATCTGAAAATTTCTAATACAGATTGTCCACCTACCATTAATTCCTCTCTTCAGGAAAGTCAAGGATACACTACACTTAGGTCATCTGCTCTAAATGGGCAACTACTCATAAGTGCTCTATTCACTCCTAGGGCTGAAACTGCCCGAAGTTGACTGCTGGCATGTCCACATTTGTCTAGAGCTTGGGAGGTTGTATCAGCTGTGACAGAGGCCTCTGGTTAAGAGGCTCTTGATTGATTTTTGAATGTTGAACCAATCCTTAGGAAGGAACCCACTTAGTCATGAAGTACTATCCTAGGTATTTATTGCTGGATTTGTTTGGCAATAATTGTTAAGGTTATTTGCATCTTTGTTCATGAATGGTACTAGTCTGTATTTTTCTTTTAATGCCTTTGTCATGTTTTAGTATTAGGGTTATCTTGGATGCATAAAATAAGTTGAGAAGTATTTCCTCTTCTATCTTCTGAGAGAATCTGTAAGGATGGTATAATCTTTCCTGGAATGTTTGATGGATTTCACAGCAAAGCTGACTGGACCTTGAATTTTCTTCATGAGAAGTTTTAAAACTCAAATAATTAATAAATTTTGGAATATTAATATTTTCATTTCTTATTGGGTTAGATTTTTTGGGTAAGTTGTCAAATTGGCTTGCATAAAATATTTCACAATTTTTCCTTAATATCCTTTTAGAGTATGGATGATATTGTGTCATCCTCTTTTTCATTCCTGATATTGGTAATTACATTTTTGTAATCAGTATATTTACTGGTATATCAACTTTGTTAACATTTAAAAAATAGACTTTATTTTTAAGAGCAGTTTTAGTCAAAGAAAAATTGAGTGGAAAGTACAGAGAGGTCCCTTATAATCTCTGCCCTTTCTATAGTCACAACCTCCCTTACCTTTGACATCCTCCACCACAGTGATACAGTTGTTACAATGAATCTACACTGACACATCATTATCACCCCAAACCCATAGCTTACATTAGGGTTAATTCTTTTGTATATTTTATGGGTTTTGACAAATGTATAATGATATGTATCTACCATCGTAGTATCATACAGAATAGTTTAATTGCCCTAAAGATCCTCTGTGCTCAGCCTAATCAGTCCTCCCTCTCCCCCCCAACCCCAGCAACCACTGATCTTTTTATTGTCTCCATAGTTTTTCCTTTTCCAGAATGTCATATAGTTGGAATCATACAGTATGTAGTCTTTTTAGATTTCCTTCTTTCACTTAGTAATATACGTTTAAAGTTCTTCCATGCCTTTTTATGGCCTGATAGCTCATTTCTTTTTAGCGCTGATAATATTCCATTGTCTGGATGTACCATGTTTTATTTGTCCATTCGCTTACTGAAGGACATCCTAGTTGCTTCCAAGTTTTGGAAATTATGACTAAAGTTGCTATAAATATCTCTGTGCAGGTTTTTATGTGGATGTAATTTTTCCACTCATTTGGATAAATAAAAAGGAGCATATAGGGCCGGCCCAGTGGTGTAGTTGTAAGTTCATGTGCTCCACTTCAGCAGCCTAGGGTTCATGGGTTCAGATCCCAGGCATGAACTTGCACACTGCTCATCAAGCCATGCTGTTGCAGAGTCCCACATACAAAATATAGGATATTTGGCACAGATCGTAGCTCAGGGACAATCTTCCTCATACACACAAAAATAAATAAAGGAGGATACATAAGAATTGATTAACTGTTGTATATTAACCTTGTATCCTGAAAACTTGCTCGAATTGCTTATTAGTTCTAGGAGTTCTTTGCCAGTTACGTTGGATTTTCTACATAGGTCATCATGTAAGTGGTGAACAGAGTTTTATTTCATTTTTCACAATCTGTTTACCTTTTCTTTTTTTTTCTTATCTTATAGCCTTAACTATGGCTTCCAGTCTGATGTTGAAAAGCAGTAATGAGAAGGGACATCCTTGTCTTGTTCTTGATATTATTGGGAAAGCTTTGAGCTTCTCACCATTAAGTATAATGTTAGCTGTATGTTTTTTTGTAGATTTTTTAATTTAGTTGAAGAAGTTTCCTCTATTCCTACTATGCAAAGAGTTTTTGTCATGAATTGGTGTTGGATTTTGTCAAACGGTTTTTCTACAACTGTTGATTATGATCATGTGATTTTTCTTCTTTAGCCTGTTGATATGGATTATTAATTGATATTTGAGTGTTGAACCAGCCTTGTGTACAAGGGATAAATCCCACTTGATCATAGTGTATAATTTTAAAAATAAATTTTGGATTGTATTTGCTAATATTTTATTGAGGATTTTTGCATGTATGTTCATTAGAGATATTGGTGTGTAGTTTTCTTTTCTCGTAATTTTTTTCTGGTTTCAGTTTTGTGGTAATGCTGGTCTCATAGAATGAATTAGGAAGTATTCCCACTGCTTTTTGGCTAGAAGAGATTATAGAAAATTGATACAGTTTGTTCATTAAGTGTTTGTTAGAATTCACCAGTGAACCCATCTGGGCCTGGTCCTTTCTATTTTGGAAGGCTATTAATTGTTGATTCAATTTCTTTAATAGATACAGGCATATTCAGATTGTCTATTTCTTCTTGTGAGTTTTGCCAGATTGTGTCTTTCAAGGAATTGGTCCATTTATTCTAGGTTACTGAATTTGTGGGCACAGTGTTGTTCATAATATTCCTTTATTACCCTTTTAAAATCCGTGGAATCTTTAGTGATATCCCTCTTTCATTTCTGATATTAGTAATTTTTGTCCTCCCTCTTTTTTTCTTAGTTAGCCTGGCTAGAGAATTAGTGATTTTCTTAGTCTTCTCAAAGAATAATCTTTTGGTGTCATTGATTTTTTCTATTAATATTCTGTTTTCCATTTTGTTGACTTCTGCTCTAATTTTTATTTCTTTTATACCACTTATTTCAGATTTTATTTGCTCTTCTTTTTTCACTTTCCTAAGACAGAAGCTTAGATTATTGATTTTAGGTTCTTCCTCTTTTCTAATATATGCATTTAATTTTATAAAATTCCCACTGAGCACTACTTTCACTGCATCCCACAAATTTTGACACATTGTATTTTCATTTTAATTTATTTAGAATATTTTTAAATTTCTTTTCAGATTTCTTGACTCGTGTTATTTAGAAATGTGCTCTACAGTCTCCATGTATTTTTGGATTTTATAGCCATCTTTCTGTTATTGATTTCTAGTTTAATTCCATTGTGGTCTGAGAGCAGACATAGTGTGTTTTCTATTTAAAACAAAATTTAAAGTGTGTTTTATGGACTAGAATGTGGTCTATCTTGGTGAATGTTCCTTGTGAGCTTGAGGAGCATGTTTAATCTGCTGTTGAATCTGCTGTTGTTGGATGACGTAGTCTATAGATGTACATTATATCCAGTTGATTAATGGTGCTGTAGAGTTCAACTATGTCCTTACTGATTTTCTGCCAGCTGGACCCGTCCATTTCTGATAGAGGGGTGTTAAAGTCTCCATCTATAATAAGAAATTCATATATTTCTCCTTGCAGTTATATCAGTTTTTGCCTCACATATTTTGAAACTCTGTTGTTAGACACATACAATTAAGAATTGTTATGTCTTCCTTGAGTATTGACCCCTTTATCGTTATGTAATGCCCCACTTTATCCCTGATAATTTTCATTGCTCTGATATCTGCTCTGTCTGAGGGTAATATAACTGTTCCTGCTTTTCTTGATGAATATTAGCATGGTATAACTTTCTCTATCCTAATACTTTTAATCTATAGGTATCTTTATATTTAAAGTTGGTATCTTGTAGACAAAACATAGTTGAATCTTGTTTTTTGACCCACTCTGACAATCTCTTTCAGTTGGTGCATGTAGTCCGTTGACATTACTGTTTTTTTATTTGTTGTTCTTGTTCTTTGTTCCTATTTATGCCTTCCAGTCCTTTTCTGATTTCTATGGTTTTAATTGAGTATTTTGCATGATACTATTTTTTATCTTCCCTTAGCATGTCAATATACTTCTTTTAAAAACATTTTTAGTGATTGTCCTTGAGTTTACAAAATACATTTACAGCCACTCCAAGTCCATTGTCATATACCACTATACCACTTCCCAGGTAGTTCAAGTACCTTATGACAGAGTACTCCCAACTCCTCCGTGCCACCCCTTGTATCATTGTTGTCATTCATTTCACATACACATAAACTAGAATCATGGATACATTATTCTTTCAACATTTCTTGAAAACCATGTCTACTGGCAACAAATTCTCTCAATTTTTGTTTGTCTGAGAAAGCCTTTATTTCTCCTTCTCATTTGAATGATGATGCAGATTTTCAGGGGATACAGAATTCTATGTTGGTAATTTTCCTCTCAACACTTTAAATATTTCATTCCACTTTCATCTTTCTTGCATGATTTCTGAGGAAAAATCATATGTAATTCTGAACTTTGCTCCTCTATTGGCAAACTATTTTCCCCTCTCGCTTCGTTCAAGTTACTACTCTACCTGTGAGTTTCTGCAGTTTAAATAGGATACGCCTAGATGTAGATTTTGAGACATTTATCCTGCTTGGTGTTCTCTGAGCTTCCTGGATCTGTGATTCAGTGTCTGCCATTAATTTGGGAAAATTGTCAGTCATTATCGCTTCAAATATTTCTTCTTTTCTTTCTTTCACTTCCTCTGATAGTCCCATTATGCATATGTTTCACCTTTTGTAGCTGTTCAGCTTCACTGATATTATGTCCTTTTTTCAGCATTTTTCCTCTTTGCTTTTCAGTTTTGGATGTTTCTATTGACATATCCTCAAGCCCAGAGATACTTTCCTCAGCTGTGTCCAGCCTACTAATGAGCCCATCAAAAGCAAGTTTCATTTCTGTTACAGCATTATTGATCTCTAGTATTTCTCTTTGGTTCTTTCTTAGAATTTCCATCTACCTTCCTACATTACCCATCTGTTCTTGCATATTGTCTACTTTTATTTTAGAGCTCATAGAATGTTAATTATAGATTTTTAAAATTCCTGGTCTGATAATTTCAACAGTCCTGCTATATCTGACTCTCATTCTGCTGCTTGTTCAGTCTCCTCAATCTGTGTTTTTCAACTTTTAGTATGCCTTGTAATTTTTCTTGAAAGCTGGTCCTGAGGTATTGGGTAAGAGAAACTGGAAAATAGGCCTTTAGTAATATGGCAGTAAATTTGGGGATAGTGGAAGTGTTCTACAGTCTTATGATTTAGCCTCAGTCTTTGAGTGAGTATGTGCCCTTGGACTGTGAACTTCACAAGTGCTTTTCACTTTTCCCACCCTTTCAGTGGGATGGGATGGGTGGAGTTTTTAATTTCCTTTACCCCACATGGAAGGCTGTAGAGAACTAGAGTTGTTAGTTACATTCCCCCACATAGGAGGCCAGATTGGGCTGGATTTGGGTATTTCTTGTCTCCCAGGTCAGTTAGGTTGTGATAAAATCCTAATAGGTTAGACTCTGATAAGATAGCTTTTCTGGAGGGCAGGCCTTTTAAAGAGGAACAGAATTCTCTTGTATATTTCAAATGGGTTCTTTCCCTCCTACTGCAGGGATCATGAGGGGTTCTTTTCTGTGATCTTCACTGTGAAAACCTAGCAGAGCTCCTGGAGGTAAAACTCACAAAAGTGTAAGGGCCCCCTATGACTCTGTACTCCCTGGAATTTTTAACTCTCTGACTTGTCCATACTTAGTCTTCAGTATTTTGACAATTTGAATTTAGATGTTTCTACCCCAGCACTGGGTCCTCTGGAAGTTTTTCTTGTGGGTTTCTGGTCAAGTAAGTTGTGATTCTGTCTATCTGCCTCTCTGTCTCTCTAATTTTGGGGGCAGTGGTTTGCCCTGTGACTTCACTTCTTATTGAATCTAAAAAGAGATGTTGATTTTTTAAGTTTATTCAGCTTATTTGTTGTTTGGATGGAGTATCAACTTCCAAGCTACTTACATGCTGAACCAGAAACCTGAAGTCTCTAGTTTACTTTTAATGCATTTGTATTGTTTTAATATTGGTAATTGTGTCCTTATAAAATGAGTTGGAAAGTGTTACATCTTCTATTTTCTGAAAGAGATTGTGTAAAATTGGTATTATTTCTTTCTTAAGTGTTTGGTAGTATTACCAGTGAAAACATCTGGACCCAATGTATTATTTTTGGAAAGTTTTTAGTTTATAATTCAATTTATTTAATAAATATAAGATATTCAGGTTATGAATTTTTCCTTTTATATACCAGTGGTTTGCGTCTTTCAAGAAATTTATCCATTTTATCTATGTTATTAAATTTGTAGGTGTAGAATTGTTGGTAATATTCCTTTACTATCCTTTTAGTATCCATGGGATTGGTAGTTTCGACCCCTCTTTTGTATATGATATGAGTAATTTGTGTCTTCATTATTTATTGGTTGGTTAGCTTGTCTAAAGATTTATCAATTTTATTGATATTTTCAAAAAGCCAATTTTTGCTATCATTGTTTTTTCTATTGTTAGTTTTCAATTTCAGTGATTTCTGATTCAATTTTTAGTGTTTCCTTTCTTCTGCTTGCTTATGTTTAAATTGATATTTTTCTCCAGTTTCCCAAGATGGATCTTTAACTTATTATTTTCAGATTTTTTTGCTTTTTAATGTATGCATTTAATTCTATAAATTACTCTCTAAGAACTGATTTAGCTTCATTACACAAAATTTGATATTATATGTTAATTTTCAGTTAGTTCAAAAATTCTAATCTCTTAAGACTTCTTTGACTCATGGGTTGTTTAGAAGTGTGCTGTGGAATCTTCAAATATTTGAGACTTTCCAGCTATTTTTCTGTTTTTGATTTTTAGTTTATTATTTCTTTTAGAGTATGAGCATGCAAGAAGGTATGATTTCTCTTTGTAAGATTTTGTTAAGGTGTGTTTTATGGACTAGAATATTGTATATCTAGTCAATGTTCCATTTGTGTTTACAAGGATGTGTGTTCTGCTTTTGTTGAATGGAGTGCTCTATAAATGTCAATTTCCTCTTGTTGATTGATATGCTATTTAGTTTCTCTATATTCTTACTGATTTTATGCCTGCTTGATCTATCAATTACTGACAGAGGTGTGTTGATATCTCCAACTATGTTACTGATTTGTCTATTTCTCCTTTCATTTCTATCAATTTTTGCTCATGTATTTTGATGCTCTCTTGTTAGGTGCATACATATTTATGATTGTTGTATCTTCTTAGAGAATTGATTCCTTTATTATTTTGTAATGTTCCCCTTTATCTCTGATAATCTTTTTTCTGAAACTTTCATTTGAAATTAGCATAGCTACTCCAGCTTTGTGTTAGGATGGCATATGCTCCTCAATCCCTTTACTTTTTATCCATTTTGACAATCTCTGTCTTTTAACTGGTGTTTTTGGCCATTCAGTTAAAATAAATATTGATATAGTTGAATATAATCTACAGTCTTTGTAAATGTTTCCATTTGTTGCATTTGTTTTTTGTTTCTTTTCCCCTTCTTTCTTTCCCTTGTCTGTTTTTAATTGAGCACATTATAAGATTGCATTTTATCTCCTCTTTCAATGTATCATTTACACATTTTGTATTTAAATATTTAGTAGTTGCCCTAGTTTACAATAGCCATTTTAAAATAATTGAATTCAACCTTCAAATAACACTACACTTCTTCATGTGTAGTGCATATACATTTTAACAGAATATTCTTAACTCTTCTTTTCAGTCCTTTTTGATATTGCTGTTATTTATTTCACTAATGCATATCCTATAAACACCCAACACATTGTTACTATTTTTAATTTGTGCAGTTATATTTTAGATCCATTAAGAATAAGAAAAATAAAATTATTTTCTCATTAATTTGTTTTCTCATGCTTTTCTTTTTTATGTAGTTCCAAATTTCTGACCTGCCTGATAAATTATTTCCCTGACTGATGAACTTCTTTTAACATTTCTTGCAGAGCACTTCTCCTGGCAATGAATTACTTCAATATTTCTCCGAAAAGTCTTTATTTTTCTTTCAATTTTGAAGGGTAATTTTTTTCTGGATGTAGAATTCTAGGTTCACAGATTATTCTTTCAACATTTTAAAGATTTAGCTCTATTGTCTTCTTGTTTGCATGGTTTCAGCTGGGAAGTTTACTGTAATTCTTACCTTTCTTCTTCCATACATAGGTGTTTTTTTTCTGGATTCCTTCAAGATTTTCTTTTGGTTTTCTGCAGTTTCTATGATATATCGTTATATGGGTATTTTCAGTCTTTTTCCATATCGATGTTCTAGGGCACGTACCTTTCCATATAAATGTTAGAATAAGCTTGTCTACATCTACAAAGACCTTGGTGGGATTTTCATAGGCACTTCATTAAATCAATAGATCAATAAGGGGAGATTTGACTTCATTACTATGTTTAATCTACTAATCCACAAACATATTATGTCTTTCCATTTATTTAGGATTCTGATCTATTTCATCAGCATTTTGTAATTTTATGCAAATAGATCATGTGCATGTTTTGTTAAATTTATACCTAAGTATTTTATTTTGTGTTATGCAATTGTGAATAATATTGTACTTTTAATCTGGGTTTCCACACTTTCATTAATAGTATATAGAAATGTAATTTTTTGTTATTATCTTGTATCCTGTGATGCTGCTGAACTCACTTATTGGATATAGAAGGTTTTTGTAGACTATTTGGCATTTTCTACATAGACAATCATGTCATTTGCAAATAAGAACAGTTTTATTTCTTTATTTCCTAAGTATGTCTTCAATTCTTTAGTACCTTATTGCTCTGGCTATAACTTATAGTACTATGTTTTATAAGAGTAGTTTAGAGCAGACACCTCTCCTTGTTGCCAATTTTAAGGGGAAAATATTTAGTCTTTCACCATGAAGCCTGTTATTAGCTATTGACTTTTCACACATTCTCTTTATCAAGTTGAGGAATATCTCTGTTATTCTTAGTTTGCTGAAGATTTTCATCGTGCATGGATTTTGGATTTTGTCAAATGATTTTTCTGCATCATTTGATATGGCCATATGTTTTTTCTTCCTTAGCCTGTTGATATGACCAATTATATTGGTTAATTTTCAAATAATGAGTAAAAACTTTATACTTCAAATAAATTCCACTTGGTCGTGGTATAAAATTCTTTAAACACATTGTTCAATTTGCTTTGTTAATATTTTCTTAAGGATCTCTGTGTCTACATTTATGACAGATATTGATCTGTAGTTTTCATTGTTTGTACTGCCTTTGCATGATTTTAGTATCGTGGCCTCATAACACGAGTTTAGAAGTTTTCTCTCCTCTTGTATTTTTTGGAAGAGTTTGTGTAATATTGGTCTTAATTCTTCTTTATACTTTGGGGTGGATTATCCATTGAAAACAACTGGAACTGGATATTTCTCTCTGGAAGGCTTTTAAATTACAAATTCAATTTTTAAAATGATCATAGGAAAATTCAGGATGTCAATTTCATCTTGTTTCAATTTTGGTGGTTTGCAGCTTTCAAAGAAATGGTCCATTTCTTCTAAGAAGAAAATATGAGCTGAGTTGTACATTGTATCATCATATTACACTTTTATTGGCTGTAGCATCTGTACTCATACTCTTTGTTCCATTCCTGATATTGGTTATTTTTGTTTTTTTTATCAGTCTTTCTAGAGGTTTGTCAATTGTATTGATAGTTTTTGAAGGACTAGCTTTTTTGTTATTTTTTCTATTTTTAATTTCATTGATTTCAGCTCTTATGTTAATTATTTCCTTCCTTCTTCTTGCTTTGAGTTTATTTTGCTCTTCTTTTTTCTAGATCTTGAAATAGGAACTTGGATTACTGATTTGAGTTCTTTCTTTTAAAATGTAGATTTGGGTCCTATAAATTCTTCTCTAAGTACTGCTTTAGAGGCATCCTACATATTTTTTTGTGGGATGATTTTTTTTCATTTTAATTCATTTCCATGTAGTTTTAAATTTATTTTGATATTTTCTCTTTGACTCATGGATTATGTAGCAATTTATTGTTTTGTTTCTAAATTTTTAGATATATTCTTATCTTTCTGATTATTGGTTTCTAATTGATTCTATCATGGTTCAGAGAACATAATTTGTATGATACCAAGTCTTTTAAATTTTTTGAGGTTTGTTTTGTGTGAAGGATGGTCTATCTCTGGTGAATATTCCATGGACGCTTGCACAAATTTGTATTTTGCTGCTGTTGAATGTAGATCCTGTTGGGTGATTGTGTTGTTCTGCTTGTCCATGTCATTGGTGATTTTTTTTCCAGTAGTTTTGTTAGCTGCCGAAAGGCGGGTTTTGATATCTATGGCTAAAATTGTGGGTGTCTCTATTTCTCTTTTCAGTCTTATTAGTTTTTTTCTGCACATATTTGAAAGTCTGTTGTTTGGTGCATATACATTTAGAATCATTGTGTTTTCCTGGTGAATTAATCCCTTTATCATTATGTAATGTTCCTCTTCTTGTGGTAATTTTCTCTGCTGTGAAATCTATTTTATCAATATTAATATAGCTACTTCTTCTTTTTTGATTAATGCTTGCACGGTACATATTTTCCCATCCTTTAACTCTCAATTTACCCATATTGTTATATTTGAAATGAGTTTCTTATAGATGGCTAATAGTGGGACTATATTTTTATATCCACTCTACTAATGTCTGCATTTTAGTAGATGTATTTAGATCAATTCCATTTAAGATAATTATTGATATTTTATAGCTTAAGTCTGCCATTTTATTATTTACTTTCCCAATCTAATGTTCCTCTGGTTCTCTTTTATTGTTTTTGTGTGGGTTACTTTATCATTTTTTAGGATGCCATCTTGATTTATTTATAGTCTTTTTATACAAGATTGCATCACCTTGTATAAATTTTTTGGTGGTTACTATGGGTTCACTTATCACAGTCTATTGGTATTATATTTTACCACTTTCAGTAAAGTATTGAAACTTACTTCCATTCAAATTATTGAATATATCATGCACACACAAATGTATTCATAACAAAACAAGGAGGAAATACTCAACTATTACGGTCGTCCTTTTTGGAACTAGTCACGTGGTGATAGCTGGTATTTATGATTAACTTTTTCCACTACTCGTTCTGTATTACTTGGCCTTCATCAAGCATTTCAGCTGGCAATGGTTCTTTACCTGGTGAGGTGACCCAAACTTTTATCCCTGAAGGGTCCGAGCTATTAGTAGTCCTGCTTGGGTTGAAGTGTTGTAGTTTTCCATTGACTTTAATCACAGGGCATAGTAATACTGAGGGATGCCCTAAAAGATCTCCTGTATTCCAGACTTACTCTTCCTTACCTCTGCTGTAGTCCAATTTCCCCTTGGTTGTCAGGGTCAATCATGCCAGCCAGCACATTAACTCTTTTCCTTACCTGTTGATTCACAAGCATGAGGGACCCAAATTGGTGGCAAGGCTTAACATCCAGTTCAATGGATTCATCGTTGTGTCTCCTGGTGTAAAATTTTCTCCCTCTGGAATTAAGACCTCTAGGCCAGCAGGGCATAAGCTTTCAGAAACAGAAAGCAAAAATTTTGCTAGGGGTAACAGTGAGTCATGCCACTCCCATTTCCATCCCTTGATTCTGGAACCCGTGAATTCTGGCACCATATATTGGACATTGATTCAGAGAACCTTGCCCCAGTTCTGCAAGGTACTGTAACCTACCTGCTGCTGCAACTGAGTCTTTGAAAAGCAATTCCACCGTTCTATCAAGCCAGCTACTTTGGGATGGTGGAGAACATAGTAAGAACAGTGAATTCTGTGAGCATGGGCCCACTGCCACATTTCTTTTGCTGTGAGGTGAGTTCCTTGATCAGTAACAATGCTATGTGGAATATCATGACCATGGATAAATCCATGAATGGTAATTTTGGCAGAAGCATTGTGTGCAGGGAAGGCAAATCTGTACCCAGAGAAAGTGTCCATTCCAGTAAGAGCAAAATGCTGCCCCTTTCATGATGGAAGTGGTTCAGTGTAATCAACCTTCCATTAGGCTGATCATACTAGGAAATGGTACCATACTGGGGACTCAGTGTTGGCCTCTGCAGCTGGCTTATTGGACACTCAGCAGTGTCTGTAGACAGGTCGGCCTTAGTGAATGGAAGTCCATGTTGCTGAGACCATTCATAATCTCCATCCCTGCCACCGTGGCCATTTTGTTCATAAGCCCATTGGGCAATTACAAGGGTGGCTAGAGAAAGAAGTTGACTGGTACCCACAGAATGGATCATCCTATCCATTTGATTATTAATATCTTCCTCTGCTGAGGTCATCTTTTGGTGAGCATTCACATGGAACGCAAATATCCTTGCATTTTTTGCCCATTCCGAGAAGTCTGTCAACATACTTCTTCCCTAAATTTCCTTGTCATCAATTATCCAGTTACATTTCTTCGAAGTCCCTGATCCAGACAAACCATTGGCACAGCCCATGAATCAGTATATAATCACACAACTGGCCATTCCCCCTTCCAAGTAAAGTGAACAACCAAGTGCACTGCTTGATATTTTGCCCTATGGGAGGATTTCCTTTCGCCATTGTACTTTAGGAACATCCCAGAAAGGGACTGTAGTGTTGCAGCTGTCCACTCTCAGGTGGTGACTGCATAACATGCAGAATCATATGTAAACCAGGCCCGAGTCTTCTCTTCCTCTGTCACCTGACCATTGGGAACTCCCATGAGGCCATAGGTGTAGGCTGGGAGAGAGAAAGCATTGTAGCAGGAACAGGAACCATGGGCATTTAGGCCACTTCTTCATGTAACTTACTTTTGCCTTCAGGGCCTGCTAGAGCCCAATCAAATATATACTTCCATTTGATGATGGAATGCTGCTGTGCATGCCTAATTTTATAGCTTAGTGGGTCAGATAACATCCAGTTCATGAAAGGAAGCTCAGGTTGCGTGGTAACTTTGTGGCTCATGGCTAGGCAATTCAATCTCTATTAAGGCCCAGTAGGAAGCCAAGAGTAGTTTCTCAAAATGGGAGTCACTATCTACAAAGAATGGCATGGCTTTGCTCCAAAATCCTGATGGTCTACACTGTGATTTACCTATAGGGGCCTGCCAAAGGCTCAAAACAGCATCCTTATCTGCCAATGACACTTCAAGCACCATTGGATCTGTTGAATCATATGGCTCAGCGACAGAGCTACTTGCACAACAGTGTAAACCTGGTTCAGAGCCTTTTCTTGTTCTAGGCCCCACTCAAAATTAGCAGCTTTTTGTGTCACTCACTAAATGAGCCAGAGTAATACACCCAAATGAGGAACATGTTGCCTCCAAAATAATGAGACACACTAGGCGTTGTGCCTCTTATTTGATTGTGTGAGAGGCCAGATGGAACAACTTGTTCTTTGCCTTAAAGGGGATATCTTGTCATGTCTCCACCACTGGACCCCTAGAAATTTTGCTGAGGTAGGAGGCCCTTGAACTTTTGTTGGGCTCATTTCTCCCTTGGTAATGCATAAATGTCTTACCAATAGGTTTAGGGTAGAAGCTACTTCTTGCTCACTAGGTCCAATTGGCTTAATGTCATCAATGTAAAGGACCAGTGTGATATATTTTGGAAGGGAAAGGGAAGGGCAATGAGTATCCCTCTAGGCTAAATTAAGACATAGGGCTGGAGAATTGATATGCTCCTGAGGTGTGTCAGTGAAGGAGTATTTCTGACCTTGCCAGCTGAAAGCAATATGTATTTGGTGGTCCTTATTGACAGGGATGAAGAAAAAGGTATTTTCCAGATCAATAGCAGCATAGTAGATACCAAGGGATCTGTTAATTTGCTGAAGTAATGAAATCACATCTAGTACAGTAGCTGCAATTGAGGTCATCACCTGGTTAAGCTTACAATAACCCACTGTTATTCTCCAAGATCCATCTGTCTTCTGCACAGGCCAAATATGGAGTTGAATGGGGACATGGTGGAAATCACCATCCCTGCATCTTTCAAGTCCTTGATGGTAGCACTGATCTTTTCAATCCCTTGAGGAATGTGGTATTGCTTTTTGTTTACTATTTTCCTAGGTAGAGGAAGTTCTAGTGGCTCCTCCTTGGCCTTTCCCATCTGCAAGTATATCTATTACAGTTATGCATTTGGGGACTGGGGAAATAACCACAAGATGTGTTCAGGGACCCACTGAGCCCATTGTGATATGGACATGAGCTAAAAGTCCACTGATCACCTGACCTCCATAAACCTATACTCTGGCGGACCACACTGAAGTTTTCAGTCCCCTGGCATTAGTGTCAGTTTAGTGCCATTGTCCAGGAGTCCCTGAAAAGTCTGATTATTTTCTTTCTCAAATGCACAGTTACTCTGTAAAAAGGCCATAGGTCTTTTAGGGGAAGACTGGGAGAATGATTAACAGTCTAAACTTTTGGCAGTGTACTGAAGTCTTTCCTCAAGGGTACTCAGCCTCCCCTTCATTGAAGGGGTTCTGGGTCTATAAACTGGCTCATCTTGCAATTGGCTGAGGGGCCATGACTCTCTGTTTTTATGATTCAGGTTAGACTTTTGTTCACTTGACCTAGATTTTTGCTTATACAGATCAAGTAAGAATTTAGTAGGCTTCCTGTATATTTCACTTCTAGGACTACCGTGATCAACTAGCTAATACCATAGGTTTGCACAAGTCAAATATCTGATTGCTACTTTGACTCTGCTGTTCATTACGGGAACAATGCCCACCTTGGCTTTGGCAGTTGAGTGCTGCCACTTGGTCCCCATCACCCTGGGATCCAATTACTCCCATGGCATTTAGGTTTCCCAATTCAGTGAATGCAGTTATCATCGTCAGGTCTGACCTATAGAGAAGAGTGACCACAGAGTTCTTCAAGGATGCCAGGGCTCCTCTCACAAATTTGTTTCTCATAGTATCAGTGAAAAGTATGTATTTTCATACCCTCTGGTGTGAGTGAATAGGTTTAAATCACAGTCTACTCTAACATTCTAATCTCCCTAAGCCTTTTAATTCCTTCCTGTACATTAAACCAATGCGGGCCTGCTATTTTTAACTCACTCACTTCAGGCCGCTTTTTGGTCCATGTTTCAGCCAACCAACCAAACAAACTGTAAGAGCCTTTTCTAACTCCCCGAGCTGCAACATTAAAAGCAGCATCTTTGTTAAGGGAGCCCATATCAATAAATTTGGCCTCATCCATCTTTATGTTTCATCCACCATTATCCCATACACTTAGTATCCATTATTACACATGTCCCTTGGATTTCTGTCTGTATGAATTAGAAATTCAAGCACTTCTTTTGGAGTGTAGTGAACTTCTGCATGGGTCACACTTTGTACTTCACCCTTTGGGGCCTCCTGGAACTTGAGTCTAGTTATATGTTTGGAAACAAAGAGGAGTGGAAGGGATAGGTCCTGGGAAGAACCAACAGTGTCCCACAGGGAGACTACCTCAGGGGAGGCCATTACATTTTCCTCAGGCAATGCAGGGTCAATTCCCTCAGCCAGGGGTGTAGAGGTCACTCCCACTGGGGTGGAATGGCCTGCT
Organism: Equus asinus; assembly: GCF_041296235.1. Classification (NCBI taxonomy): domain Eukaryota; kingdom Metazoa; phylum Chordata; class Mammalia; order Perissodactyla; family Equidae; genus Equus; species Equus asinus. The sequence goes on along the minus strand of NC_091820.1, from coordinate 58,721,970 downwards.
CCACTGGCATAGAATTTAGGGGCTCAGTGTCACCAGTTTCATCAGGATCTTACCACACATCTCTATTCAAACTTTCAGGATTTCATTCTTTCTCAATCAATGCCCTCACGTTAACAGTAGATATTCTATGAGGTTAGGAGTTCAACTTGTGTGGTAATTCAGCCAGTTTTAGGATGAGACTGGTTTTGATTTTCAGTAATCTCAATGCTGTGGCTACAGGAGGTGAAAATCTCTTTCAGGGCACATATAGAAGCTTTCATGTCATTTATTCAGCACTTGAGCTGAGGTCATTATTTTCTTTCCCCATTTGGCCCAGTGACATTAAGAGCAACCAGCTAGTCTCATTATATTCATTAGTTTGCTGAAAATGTTCAGAAGAGTATACAGTCGCCCAGCTCCTTGCTTCTTATAAGTAGTTTATTAATGCCCATTGGTGATATTTTGCGTGTCTCCATTGCTAGAACATGGCATAGATTATCAGTGCTCTCTTTACTGCTGGAAATAGTCAGTAGCATATTTAAATATAATTGGATTAGAGAGCCAATTTCAGAAAGCCCAGAACCAATTCAGAAAACTCATCCTTAAAATTCTGTCCCTCTAGAACCACTTTCAATATCAAGATCTGTGTTAGTCAGGGTTCTCCAGTAATGAATTGGCTTATGAGATTATGGAGGCTGCAAAATTCCAAGATCTGCGGTCACCAAGCTGGAGACTCAAGAGCACCAATGGTATAAGTTCTGGTTCCAAAAGTTGGCAGACTCAACACCCAAGAAGAGTCAATGTTTTGGTTCAAGTCTGAAGGTTAGAGAAGCCAATGTCCCAGCTCAAAGCAGTCAGGCAGGTAGGAGTTTCCTCTTATTCATGGGATGGTCAGGCTTTTTGTTCTAGTCGGGACTTCAGTGGATTGGATGTGAGCCACTCACTATGAAGGGCAATCTGCTTTACTCAGTCTAGCTATTCAAATATTAATCTCATCCGAAAACACTCTCACAACACACCCAGAATAATGTTTGACCAAATATCTGGGCACCTGTGGCCCAGTCAAGTTGACACAAAATTAACCATCACAAAATAAAATTCACATAACATAAAATTAAACATTTTAAAGTGTACAATACAGTGGCTTTTAGTGAATTCACAATGCCGTGCAACTATCACCACTATCTAGTGCCAGAACATTTTCATCACAACTGTTAAGCCAGTACTGCACTATTTTGATTGTTGTAGCTTTGCTGTAAGTTTGAAATAAGGAAGTGTGAGTCCTCCAACTTTGTTCTTCTCTATCAAGATTATTTTGGCTTGCCATTCCATACGAATTTGAGAATCAGCATTTCCATTTTCATAAAAAATGCTGTTGGAATTTTGTTAGAGATTGCATTGAATCTGTAGATTTCTTTGGTTAATATTGACATGTCAACAACATTACATCTTTCAGTCCATGAATGCAGAATGTCTTTTCACTTATTTATGTCTTTTAAAATTTATTTCAGCATTATTTTGTAGTTTTCTATGCACAAGTCTTGTACATCCTTGGGCCTTTGAAATTAGGCCTTAAGAACAAAACTGTGATTTCCATGAGGAAGAAGAATTTTTTCTGTGGACTAGTATCAGCTTCTGCTTGAGAGTTTCCAGCCTGCCAGCATACCTAGCCAGTCAGTGCAATCACATAAGCCAATTGCAATACAGTCACCTCAAAGGAGGCCTGAGTTTCAGACTTACCTAGCCAGTCAGCACAATCACATAAGCCAATTCCTTGCAAGAAATCTCTCTCTCTCTCAGTCTCTCTTTGTCTCTGTCTATATCTATATTATCTATCTATCTATCTATCTATCTATCTATCTATCTATCTATCATCTGTCTATCTATCATCTATCACCTGTCTGTCTCCATTCTGTTTTTCTGGTAGAACCCTGACACGTATTTTGGTACTGTGGGGGTCTGGAATTGGCCACCCCAAGATACGTGTCTTTGGCATGAGGATTATTTTGGACTGGTTACTTTTAAAAACTGCAGACAGGAAAGCAACTCTGAAAAGTAGAATTTACTTACCCTTTGTTAAGAGACATTTACATTGTAAAGGAAATCTCCATCTGTAAAGGTGTCTCCCTCTCTGTACCAGGAAGAAGGGGGGATGACCTTATCTGTAGAAACTCTTAATCAATGCCTAAGGCAAGGACTTAAATCTGCGTCTTGTTTACTGTACTTGTCTGGTAACCTCCTGTAACTGACTCCCCCCACCGCCAACATCCTCCTTTGTCTTTAGCTGAGGAGGATATTTAAGGTGGTGGCTTCAGCCATTTTTGGCGAGTTGCTCAGGTTTCCTGAGCCTCCCCCATGTATACATGTTATAAAGCTTTGTTTAATTTTCTCCTGTTATTCTGTCTCATGTGAATTTAATTCGTTCTCCAGCCAGAAGAACCCAGAGTGGGTAGAGGAAATGTCTTCCTCCCCATACTGAGAACCATCTTAGAGGAACAGAAGATGAATTTTCTGAATTGGCTCTGTGTTTTATGGAAATGACTGTATTTTCAGTGGAGAGAGAGCACTAAAGTCCATGGCATGATGTAGCAATAGAGATATGCAAAATATCACCATAGAAAACTCTTAGTCAAATACTAATAAAAGGCAAGGTTCTGAGTTACTATGTATTTTATACCTTACAACATTTTTTTCCAAAGTAATCAGTATAATGAAACTGGCTTGATGCTCCTAATGGCACTGGAGAAAGTGGGGGAAAAATGATGAGTTTAGGGCTTCAAATTCCCAGCTCAAGCTCTTCATAAGTGACCTGAGAACTTCTATGTCTAACATGGAAACAATCCTTATATACTGTAGACACAGGGCTGAGATTCTGAGAACTAGTCCCAAAGTCTCATCCTGTAAGTGGCTAAATAACAATACAAATTGAATTCCCAATCTTACAGGGTGTCTTCCATTGAAACGAAGGCATTGATTGGGAATAAATTGGATCAGGAAATTAGGGATGGAGACATATGGGAAAACGCAATGATTCTGGGGACAATGAACCCCTAAATTCTGTGGAATCTTCTTGCCAGTAGAAATATCCCTTCCAACATTTTCTGAGTAGGCAATCCTGCTTTGTCTGAAGAAACTCAGGCCTCCTTTGAGGTTACTGTATTGCAAGACAATGCTAGTTCTTCTCAGAACCTATTCCTACCACCTCTCTTTGCTCTTAAACATATAACTATACTCAGATCCCAGCAGGACCCAAAGAGTGAAGTATAAAGTCTGATCTAGGAGGAGGTATATTGCATACCAAGAGAACTGCATGGTTTTTCTAATTTATACAGACATAGATTTGGGTAAAATGTTTGGGAATGGATATTAAGGATGTATTATAATGGTGGGAGGAACATAAAGTTAGATCAGGCAGAAATTGTTGATATGGACCCACTAAGCAGAGACTCTGTATTCAGTGTTTTAACTTGAGAGATTAGAAAGGGCTCTAACAGTTTGGTTGGTTGGCTGAACCATGGACCAAAAAGGTGGCCTACAATAAATGAAGTAGAAATGCCAGAATTGCCTTGGTAGAGATTGGAATCTTAGAGTGGATTTATCACGTAAGACTTCTACATACACTAAAGAAGGGTCCAAAGACCAAAATTTTCACCATTATCATGAGAAATACATTTGTAAGGAGATCCCCAGCATCCCTAAAGAGTTCTTTGGTCACTTTTCTCTTTAGGTTGAGATTACTCAGTGGAAACTGCTGCCACTAAATTGGAGTCCCTGAATGCAATGAACATTATTGGATCCTGGAGTGCCAGGAGCCAAGTGGCAGCACTTAATTGCCAAAGACAAGGTGAGCGTGGTTACCATAATGGACAGCAAAGTTAAAGCAGTAATCAGAATAGTCTTTCTTCTGTTTTCTTTTATTATTATTTTTTTATTGAGATAACATTGCTTTATTTCTTTCAGAAGCACACGGTATTGGCTAGTTGATCATGGTGAAGTGGATGAGCAGTCTACTAAGTTCTTACTTGATCTGTGTGGGTGGAAGAGTTCTAAATCAGTTGAACAGAAGTCTAACTTCAATCCCAAAAGGAGAGTTACAGCCCCTCAATCTATTCACAGAATTGAGACAATTTATAGACTCAGAACTTTTGAATAAAGGAAAGGCCAGGAACTGTTGAGGAGAGATCCAGCTACACTGCCAAGATTTTTACTGTTATTCTTTTCCCCAGCCTTCCTCAAAGGCACATATAGCCTTTTACCAGGATGACAGTGCATTGGGAAAAGGAAAATAATCAGATTTTGGGAGGAATTACTGGACACTGGCTCTGAACTGACGCTAATTCCATGAGACACAAAATGACACTTCTTGGGTATAGATGCAAAATCCACCAGTCAGAGTAGGAACTTATGGAGGTCAGGTGATCAATGGACTTTTAGCTCAGGTCCATGTCACATTGGATGCAGTGGGTATACAAACCCGTCCTGTGGTTTTTTCTCCAGTTCCGGAATGCGTAATTGGAATAGACAGAACTCAGCCACTGGAAGAATCCCCACATTAGTTCCCTGATCTGCGGAGTGAGAGCTTGATAAAATGGGTGAATGACTTTTTAAAGGCCTCAGTTATAGTGCCAGTTAGGTGGCATTACCTTGAAGGACTGGGTCAGTGTCCTCCAGGAGGCAGTATATGCTCTAAATAAGATTCCAACATAAAGTGTCGTTTCTTTCATAGTTAGGATTGTTGGATCCAGGAAGCAAGCGGTGGAAGTGGGAGTGGCACCACTCACTTTTTCCCCTAGTAGCCAAATCCAAAGTGTTTACTTACTATTCCCACAACCTTATGCTCTTCTGGACTAGAGGTTTTAGTTCCAAAGGTAGGAGTGCTTCTACAGGGAGACACAGCAATGATTCCATTGAACTGGAAGTTAAGATTGCCACTGGCCACTTTGGGCTGCTCATATCTGTGAATCAACAGGCAAAGAAGGAAGTTATTGTACTGGTTTATGTGATTGATTTTGAACACCAAGGGGAATTGTTCTTCTACTACACAGTGGACGTAAGGCAGAGTATGTCTTCAATATAAGAGATTCCCTTAGGGTGTCTCTTAGTATTACAATATCTTGTGACTAAAGTCAATGAAAAACTACAGCAACCCAATTCAGGGTGTACTGCTAATGGCCCGACCCTTCAAGAATGAAGGTTTGGGTTACCCCATCAGACAAAGAACTACAACCAGCTGAAGTCTTTGTTGAGGGCAAAAGTAATATGGAATGAGAAGTAGAAGAATGTAGCTATAAATATCAGCTATGACCACATGACCAGTGGCAGAAAAAAGGACTGTAATAGTTATCATTATTTTGTCCCTATTTTGTTATGAATATGTTTGTGTGTGTATAGATGTGTGTGTGTATGTATGTACGGATAGATATAGATATATACTATTTTCTTCCACTTTTTATGCTCTTACCATCTAGCACAAGATGTATTAATAATAGTTAACACTATATCACAATATTTAAATTAGAAATTGTCCGAAGAAGAGTAAACATCACCCAAGTAATTTGCATCTTCTTCTGGGAGAAGGGTCACTATGTTTATGGTTGTTTGTGGAAGAGTTGTATCATGTTAGATGTAAGTACAACTTTGTTATCATCTTTGTTTGGAGAGTAAGTATGGTTTAAGGATATGGGTTTGGGTACCAGTTTGTAAAGGGCTGGGGGACTCTGATGGTTAGTTTTATGTGTCAACTAGGGTAGGCTATAGTACCCAGTTATTCAATTAAACACTGTCTTGGTGTTACTTTGAAGCTATTTTGTAGATGTGGTTAACATCTACAACCTGTTGGCTTTAGGAGATTATCCTTGATAATCTGGGTGTGCCTAATCTAATTAGATTAAAGACCCGGAGAGAAAAAATTAGGTTTCTCGGGGCTGGCCCCGTGGCCGAATGGTTAAGTTCGCGCACTCCACTGCAGGCGGCCCAGTGTTTCGTTAGTTCGAATCCTGGGCGCGGACATGGCACTGCTTATCAGACCACGCTGAGGCAGCGTCCCACATGCCACAACTAGAAGAACCCACAACGAAGAATACACAACTATGTACCGGGGGGCTTTGGGGAGAAAAAGGAAAAAATAAAAAAAAATCTAAAAAAAAAAAAAAAATTATGTTTCTCTACGGAAGAAGACATTCTGCCTGTGGATTACAGCTTCAGTTCCTGCCTGAGAGTTTCTAGCCTGCCACAGGCTAGTTACTTGCTTGTTAGTTACTTGTCTAACCAACTCCGTAATTGCATAAGCCAATTCCTTGCAACAAATCTCTTAATAGATAAACTTCTCTTCCTAGTTTGTTGAGTGTTTATAAGAGATTGTTGAATTTTTGTCAAGTGGTTTTTCTGCATCAATTGAGATGATCATGTATTTTTTAACCTCATTCTCTTAATATGGTGTAGTACATTGATTGATTTTTGTATGTTGAACTATCTTTGCATTCTTGGAATAAATCCTACTTGATCATGATGTATAATCTTTTTAATGTTGTGCTGGATTTGATTTACTTGTACTTTGCTGAGGATTTTTGCATCTATACTCATAAAGTTTATCAGCCAGTAGTTTTCTCTTCTTGTGATGTTTTTGTCTGGTTTTGATATCAGAGTAATACTGGCCTCATAGAATTAGCTGGGCAGTGTTTACTCCAATTCTACTTTTCATGAGAGGTGGTGAAAGATTGGTGTTATTTCTCTTTAAAAGTTTGGTAGAATTCACCAGTGAAGCTGTCTGGTCCTGGGCTCTTTTTTGTTAGAAGATTTTAGATTACTTGTTCAATTTCTTTGCTTGTTATACGTCTATTCAAATGTTTTATGTCCTCATTAGCACATTTGGTAGATTATGTGTTTCTAGGAGTTTGTCCATTTTATTTAAATTATATAAATCATTGGCATACAATTATTCATAGTTGTTTTATAATCTTTTTCATTTCTGTATAATCAGTAGTAACGTCTACCACTTTTATTCTTAATTTTGGTAATTTGGGTCTTCCCTCTTTTTTTTCCTAATTAGTATACATAAGTGTTTGTCAGTCTTTTTAGAATAAATTTTTGGTTTTATCGATTCTATTGTTTTTCTATTCTCTATTTCCTTTTATCTCTGATGTGATCTTTATTGTTTTCTTTTGTACTTGCTTTGAGTTTAATTTGCTCTTTTTTTTCTAGTTCACTATGGTGTAAAAGTAGGTTTTGATATTTTTGATTTTTGAAATCTTTCTTACTTTTTAATATAGGCATTTACAGCTGTAAATTTCCCACTGAGCACTACTTTCATTGCATCCCAAAAGTTTTGGTATGTTGTGTTTTCATTTTCATTCATCACAAAGTATTTCCAATTTTCCTTTGAGTTCTTCTTTGACTCATTGGTTGTTTAAGCATGTGTTATTTAATTTCCACATATTTGTTAATTTTCAAGTTTTCTCCTGTTGTTGATTTCTAATTTCATTCCTTTGTGGTTGGAGAGGATACTTTGTATGATTTCAATATTTTAAAATTGTTTGAAATTTGCTTTGTGTCTGAACATGTGGTCTATTCTCAAGAATCTTCCACATGCACTTGAGAAGAATATATATTCTGCTACAGTTGGTGGAGTGTTCTATTGTTGCCTGTTTGTTCTTGTTATTCTATAGTATTGTTCAAGTTTTCTCTCTCATTATCCTATTCTGATTTTATGCTGGACTGGTCTTTGTAAGTGATTTGACAACATTAACCAAAACATTCAAACAGAGTTTTTAATTGTGAAAACTTGAAAAATATTACATAGTTCTAAAGCTACACATCATACTGCCTGATGTATAAACAGGTTCTTCTTAGTCTTCACTTTAGAATTTATAGAATGATAGACGCAGAGATTAAGAAGATACATATTCTGTTTTTGAGGTTCTGCTATATCTTTCTACTAAGGAAATGCATTATGCACCTGACAGAGCTTTTTTGGATATACTTTCTTATTGTCATTTCCTCACTTTTGCTTTTCCTAGCATTTACCCAATGAAATTTATTATAATTATTGCCCTTCCACCTTCATTTATGAAAAACTAAATATTCTCACTTTCTAAACAAGCAATAAACTCTTTGAAGATAGGAATAATGTCTCCTCCTCTTTTATTCCCCACAGTGTCTAGTCCAAGTTATGACATCAAGCAAAGGTTGGATAAATACTTGTTGAATTGAGTAAGATAAACCAGATCTTAGCTTTTAGAAATTGAAGATGGAAATTCAGTATTTCAGTCATATTTTTCATACCCAAGTTTCAAAAAAAACTGTGACTGTTTGGTGCACACATATATGTGGATGTGGACATGAATAAGCAAGTCATCAGATTAGGGTGAATGTAGGGAGGCTATATTTAAAACAACTCAAGTTTGTTGCCTCAGAGTTTGACCTTTTTGGGGGCAACAGCAACGCTTACTGAATATGGAAAAGAGGACCTCTGAAATAAAGCTAAATGGTTTATTTATTTTATATGGAAAAACAGAAATGGAACACCTCTCAAGAACTCTTTTCTATGGAAAAGAAAAATGACACGATAGGATTCTTTTAGTAAAGAATAGTATCATAAAAATAATAACATTCATGTTGGATTCATCACAGTCATCTATTAATTAGTATGTTTATCCCCTTCTCAGACAATGCTGAAACTCCAGATTTCTTTAAATCTACTTATCTTGCTCCCAACTTATATACCCTAGTTAAAATGTATTCAAATTCTATATTTCTATATATTTCATTTATTGTATTCATTATTTTCATTAATTATTTTATTGATTATTTTTATTTATTCCTAGATCTATGAACTTCCACCTGAGATCATTTTACTTCTGTCTCAATAACATACTTTATTGTGGATCTGTTAATGGTACATTTTCATCTGAAAATATCAGAAAAATATAGGAAATATAATTGAATCTTTTATTGACTCAAAAGTTGGCCTCTGTTAGGGAACAACAATGGTGACAAAGTATGCAAATGATAATCTTTGAAGATGAGCCAAAGGAATTAGTTACTTGCCACAGAACAGAGAAATAATGAAAAACGGCCTTTCAAATATGTAAAAGGCAATGCTATTAAAGATGGTGACTAATATCTGCTGGTGAGGGGGCTGATAGAAATGACATTATTTTTGGAAGAAGCACTATGCGTCTTTTAGTGTTTCCCTCTTTTACAACACTTCGTTTTATCAATGATGAATCTGAGACCTAGAAAGTTAATATACATATTTTTAAAGAACACCCAATAGTTTTTGATATTGGACTAAAATTCAGTTCTTCTGACTTGCAGCAGGAAAGGTGCTGTTAACACAAGTGGAAGATCTTGGTGATAGCAAAGCAAATTGTCATTTGAGATACCTTTTCTTTTTTCTAGTTTGAGAAGCAGTAGTCTTCAAAGGAGGCCTCCTTTCAGGGAAGGATGGGAGATACTGTAATCTCATAACAGTTCTAGATGATCTTCTCAGAGGCAACTGAAATAATGAAAATTTTTAAGATGTTTCAAATGGGAAGATGAACCAACCCAAACCAAATATAATATACATAAAAACCCCTGTCAGATCTTTAAAAATCTGAGAAGAAGCAGATTCCCTATAATCTGCATTATTTTCTCCTCCCTATGCCTAATCTTCCTCACTTCTGCTGACCTTTCTTTCATCAAACTCTCCTATAGCTACTTGCACTTCAAACTCTGTTCATTTATCATCTGATTGAAGTGTGTGCACGCATGCACACACACACACACACACATGCACACACACACACCAGCAGGTCTTAAATCTACTAGATAACAGCCCAGACCAAAGGCCACATAGAAGAGATGGTGATTGTTGACACACTATTAACTTGACAAGACTGGGAGGAGAAGAATACAAGCTACTTCTGACACCCTTATTAGGCTATGATAAATGAGTCATCCTTTTTCTTAGTGCTTGGGGACTGGGAGATAGGTGACCATAACTGTCACCTTGTTTACTATGTAAAGAATGTGAAGAATAGCAGATTCAAGAGTGATTCTTTTTTTTTCCTCCTGAAACCCCACTAGTACATAGTTGTATATCCTAGTTGTAGGTTCTTGTAGCTCCTCTATGTGGGACGCTGCCTCAGCATGGCTTGATGAGCAGTGCTAGGTCCCTGCCCAGGATCTGACCCAGTGAACCCTGGGCTGCCAAAGCGGAATGCATGAACTTAACCATTCAGCCATGGGGCTGGCCCCAAGAGTGATTCTTAAAATTGTTTTTTATTGAGGTGAAAGTCATATGACGTAAAATACACCTCTTAGAGTGCACAATTCCGTGTCATTTGGTATATTCATAATGTGCAACCACAACCTCTATCTAGTTCCAAAATATTTTCATTAGCTCAAAAGGAAACCCCATACCCATTAATCAGTTGCTTCCTGTTTGCCAGTATCCTCACCCCTAGAAAACACCAATCTGTATTCTGGCTCTATGGATTTGTTTATCTGAATATTTCATATAAATGAAAATGTACAATATGTGATCTTTTCTTCTGGCTTCTTTTACTTAGCACAATGTTTTTGAAGTTTATCCACTTTGAAGAATGTATCACTACTTCATTCCTTTCTATGGCTGAATAATATTCTGTTATATGTATGTATCACAATTTGTTTATCCACTCATCCACTGGCAGACATTTGGGCTATTTCTACCTTTTGGCAATTATGAATACTGCTGCTATAAACATGCGTGTACAAGTATTTGAGTTCCTGTGTTCAATAGTTTTGGGTATATACCTAGGAGTCAAATTGCTGGGTCATATGGTAATTCTATGTTCAACTTTTTGAGGAATTTCCAAGCTATTTTCCATGGGGGCTGAAACATTTCACATTGCCACCAGCGATGTATGAGGGTTTTAATTTCTTAACATCCTTGCCAATACATGATATTTTCCATTTTTAAGATTATAGCTATCCTAGTGCGTGTGAAGAGGTACTCATTTTGGTTTTGATTTGCATTTTCCTAATGACTAACGATGTTGAGCATCTTTTCATGTGCTTCTAGGACATTTGCACATCTTCTTTGGGGGAAATTTCTAATCAGATTCTTTGCTCAAGTTTTAATTGGGTTGTCTTAATACTGTTGAGTTGTAAGAGTTACTTATATATTCTGGGTACTAGACCCTTACCAGGTACAGGATTTGCTAATATGTTTTTCAAATTCTATTGGTTGTCTTTTTATTTTCTTCATAATGTCCTTTGGCACCAAAAGTTGGTAATTTTGATGAAGTCCAAATTATCTATTCTTCTGTTGCTCATGGATTTGGTGTCATATGTAAGAACCCATTGCCAAATCCAAGGTCATGAAGATTTACCCCTATATTTCTTCTAAGAGTTTAAAATTTTTTACTCTAACGTATAGGACTTTGATCCATTTTTAATTTTTGTGTATGATGTGAGGTAGTGGTCCGACTTTGTTCTTTTGCCTGGATATCTAATCATCTCAGCGCCATTTGTTGAAGAGACTATTCTTACCACCATTGACTGACTGGTCTTGGCACCTTTATTGAAAATCAATTGGCCATAGATGTATGGCTTATTTTTGGACTCTGATTCTATTTCATTCATCTAGCTGCCTGCCTTTGCCAGTACCACACTGTTTTAATTACTGTAGCTTTGCAGTAAATTTTGACATTAAGAAGTGTAGGTCCTCTTTGTTCATTTCAAGATTGTTTTGACTATTCAGGGTCCCTCGTAATTCCTTATGAATTTGAGGATAGACTTTTACATTTCTACAAAAATTACTGCAATTTTGCTAGGGATTGCATTGAATCTGTAGATTGCTTTGTATAGTATTGTTGTCTTAACAATATTAAATGTTCTAATGCATGAACACGGTCTGTCTTTCCATCTATTCAGGTCTTTAATTTATTGAGCAAAGTTTTGCAGATTTCCCAGTAAAAACCTCTCATCACCTTGGTTAAATTTATTCCTAGGTATTTTATTATTTTGGATGCTGTTGTAAATAGAATTGTTTTCTTAATTTCCTTCTCAGCTTCTTTATGGCTGCTGTATAAAAGCACAACTCATTTTTGTATGCTGATCTTGTACCCTGAATTTTATTGAATTTGTTTATTAGCTCTAGTAGTGTTTTTGTCCATTCTTTGAGATTTTCTATATATAGGATCACATTATCTGTGAATATAGATAATTTTCCTTCTTCTTTTCCTGTCTGGATAACTTTTACTAATTTTCTTGCCTAATTGCTCTGGCCAGAACTTTCAGTAAAACGTGGAATAGAGGTGGCAGAAGTGAGCATCCTTATCTTGTTCCTGAACTTATTTGGAGAGCTTTCAGCCTTTTGAGTATGATGTTAGCTATGGAATTTTAGTAAATGCCCTTTATTCTGTTGAGGAAGGTCCCTTTTAGTTTTAGTTTTCTGATTGTTTTTATCATGAAAAACTCCTGAATTTTGTCAAAAGATTTTCTGAATTTGAGATGGTCGTGTATTTTTTTCTTTTGTTCTGTTAATGTGGTGCATTACGTTGATTTTTTTTTGAACACCCTTGCATTCCTAGGATGCATCTCATTTAGTTATTGTGTGTAGTACTTTTAATATGCTGTTGGATTCATTTTGCTAGAACTTGTTGAGGCATTTTGCATCTGTACTCATAAAGGATATTTGTTTGTACTTTTCTTGTGGTGTCTTTGTCTGGCTTTCGTGTCAGGGTAGTACTGTTCTCATAGAGTGAGTTAGAAACTTTTTACTTCTCTTCTGTTTTTTGCAGGAGTTTGAGAAGGTTTGGTGTTATTTCTTCCTTAAATGTAGAATTAACATTTGGTACAATTCATCAGTGAAACTTTCCTTTGTTGAGTTTTTTTTTAAATTACTAATTCAATTTTATTACTTTTTATAGCTCTGTTCACATTTTCTATTACTTCTTGAGTCAGTTTTGTTAATTTGTATATTTCTAGGAATTTGTCCATTTTATTTAGGTTATCTAATCTGTTGGTGTACTATTGTTCATAATATTTTCTTGTAATCATTTTTATTTCTGTAAGGGTGGAAGTAATGTTCCCACTTTCATTTCTGATTTTAGTTATTTGCCTTCTCTCTCTTTTTTAGTCAAGCTAAAGGCTTGTCAATTTTGTTGATATTTTCTGCAAACTAACTTTTTTGGCTTCATTGAATGTATTATTTTGCCATTCTCCATTTCATGTACTTCCTCTCTAATCTTTAATATTTCCTTCTTTCTTCTATTCTTGGGTTTAGTTTGCTCTTTTTCTAGTTTCTTAAGGTGTAAACTTACGTATTGATTTGAAGTCTAATTTGTTGGTGTATAATTGTTTCTAGCACTCTCTTATAATCCTTTTTATTTCTGTGTGGTTGATAGTAATGTCTCCAGTTTCATTTCTGATTTTAGTAAGTTAGGTTATTGATTTGAGATCTTTCTCCTTTTTTTAATGTAGGTGTTTACTTCTGTACATTTGCCACTGAGCACTGTTTCTGTTGCACTCCATAAGTTTTCATATATTGAGCTTTCATTATCATTCATCTCCAGTATTTCCTAATTTCCCTTGTGATTTCTCCTTTGACTCATTAGTTGCTTAAGAGTGTGTTGTTTAATTTTCACATATTTATGAATTTTCCAGTTTTCCATCTGTTATTGAATTCTAGTTCCATTCCATTGTGGTCAGGGAGCATTCTTTGTATTATGTCTATCTTTTAAAATTTATTGAGGTTTCTTTTGTGGCCTAGCATATGGTCTATCCTGGAAAATAAGATATATTCATTTGAGAAGACTATATTTTCTGCTCTTGTTGGATGATGTATTCTATGTGTGTCTCTTAGGTCTACTTAATTTATAGTGTTTTTAAAGTCCTCTATTTTCCTGTTGCTCTTCTGCCTAGATGTTCTATCTATTATTGAAAGTAGTTTATTAAGATCTCCAACTATTATTGTACGTCTATTTCTTCATTCTATTCTGTCAATGTTTGCTCATGTATTTTGAAGTTCTGTTGTTTTGTATGTATATGTTTATAATTATTATATCGTCTTGATGAATTGGCCCTTTTATCAATATATAATGTCCTTTCTTTGTCTCATGTAATAGTTTCCGACTTATAGTATATTTGGCCTATATTAGTACATTTGGCTTATATTAGTACAGTTACCCAGTAGTTTGGTTACTAGTTGCATGGAAGATCTTCTCCATCCTTTTACTTTCAACTTATATGTGTCTTTGGATCTAAAATGAGACTTATGTGAGCAGCATATAGTTTGGTCATATTATTTAGTCCATTCTCCCAGTCTCCACTGTTGATTGGAGAGTTTAATGCATTTATCTTTAAAATAATCATTGATAAGGAAAAACTGCCATTTTTCTATTTGTTTTTTTATGTGTAATACTGTATGATATATATATATATGTATATATAAAATGATGTTTTATCATCTTAAAAACATCTTTCTGCCTGGGGAGAGACTGCCATTCTCTGGGCTAGCCAATTTTTAGAGATAGCAAAGGGCCTAGCGGGTAGCATGACTTTGATACTCAAACTAACCATCCAGAGCCATATCTCCTCTATTTGGCTCATGCACCCCAGGAAGTAATATACCTCTGCCTTTATCATCCCAGGGCTAGGTACCAGGCAACTAGAGGTCACTCCTTTGGCTCAGAGCCCACCAAAATTAGTCAATCCTAAACTGTTTATTCTGCCCCACCTTAACTTTCCCATGGAAATTCCAATAAAGTCTATGGCTGCTCCTGCCTTCTGTCTCCTGACGACCTTGGTGTTTTTCCCTGTGGCCCTGCATGGTGTGCGGTGCCTCCTGTCTCTAGTACTTGTGAGTATAATACATTTTTTCCCTGACACTTTCTTGTGTCTCCTGTTGTAGCAGAACCTGATTGACCATCTCATAAAGTATGCAAGACCTATAACATTTTTGTTCTTCATTTTCTCTTTTAGTGTCTTCTTTTGTGTTTAATTGAATTTTTGTAGTGTACCAATTTGATTCTCTTCTCATTTCTTTTTGTGAACATTTTAAATATATTTTCTTAGTGGTTGTCATGAGGATTACAATTAATATCCTAAATTTCTAACAATAAGAATTGAATTATTACCAACCTAGCTTCAATAGCATACAAAAACTCTTCTCCTATACAGTTCTGCCCTTCCCTTATATTGTTGTTGTCACAGGCTACAACTTCATACATCGTATACTCATTAACACAGATTTATAATAGCTTTTGTACGTTTTTATATTATACATTTCAGTTATTGCCCTTAGCTCCAGAATTTATGGTTGTTTCCTTTTTAAATGTCTATTCTTTATTGATATTTTCTATCTATTCATATGTCACTCTTCTGTCTCTCCTTTAGATATTTGTTCATGGTTTACTTGTCTCTCTGATCACATTTAAGACAAAGTCTTCGTCTAGTATGTTCACTGTCTGTGCTTCCTCAAGGACAGTGTCTCTTAATTTCTTCTATGAATAGGCCATAATTTTTTGTTTCTTTGCATAATTTGTATTTTTTTGTTGGAAACCAAATGTTTTGAATATCATACTTGGTAACTCTGGGAATCAGAGTCTTACTCTGCTTCAGGTTTGTTTGTGCTGCTTGCAGCAGCTGTAGCTGTTTGTTTGTTTAGTACTTTTCTAAACTATTTTTGTAAAGTCTGCGTTATTTGTCATATGTTTTCTTGGAAGTCTCTGTTCCTTTAGCTTGTGTTCAGAGAGAGTTTGGGCAGAGATTTCCTTGAACACAAGAGGGGAGAGAGAGAGAAGGGAAAAGATGAAGAAGAAAAGAACCTCTCCTAGTCTTTAAAGATTAGCTCTGTGTTAGGCCATTCAGGCATTCCTTTAATGCTAGGGACTAAATTTACAAAATGCAGGTCAGTGCTTGAAAACAGGAACTAGGTGAAGCCTGCTTGCTTTTGAAGAGGGACTGTGACAACTCTGCCTTAGCCTTCACTTTCTGCTCGCACTAAGCCTAGAGGTCAGCCGGAAGTGAAATCTTATGGTCTTCATAGGTCTTTTCTTTTTTTTTTTTAAAGATTTTATTTTTTCCTTTTTCTCCCCAAAGCCCCCCAGTACATAGTTGTATGTTCTTAGTTGTGGGTCCTTCTAGTTGTGGCATGTGGGACGCCGCCTCAGCATGGCTCGATGAGCGGTGCCATGTCCGCGCCCAGGACTCGAACCGACGAACCACTGGGCCGCCTGCAGTGGAGCGTGCGAACTTAACCACTCGGCCACGGGGCCAGCCCCCTTCATAGGTCTTTTCTGAACATGAATCTTCCCCTGGGTCTTTGCATCACTTTCTAAATTCCCCAGTGTATTAGGCAGTCTTGAATACCCGAATATCTCAAATAAACTCTCTCCCACCTTTTCTTCCCAGGCTTTGGCATTCTATTGTATGCCTCAACCATAATCTTTTTTACCAGGCAGCTGTGGGTTGTTTGTTCACCTTACAATGATTTTGAGGAATGTCCATCACTTTTCCACCTTGAATGACTTCTGTGTTAGGCAAAACAAACACAATTGTCTTGCATCAATATAGCCTAAAGAAAAGTTAGGCAAAACATTCCAAAATATTTTTGGAAATAAAGTCTATTCTGCTCCCTCCAGAACCAGGGACAAGGGTTCCACACTGGTAAGACAGGCTTCTATTTTCAAGAATGTCACAGAGCAATATAATATGAGTAGGAGACCTCAATACCCCACATTCAATAATAGATAGAACATACAGACAGAAAATCAATAGTGAAACAGCAGATTTGAGTAACATGATAGACCAAACGGACCTAACATACATATACAGAATATTCCACCTAACAGCAGCAGAATATACATTCTTCCCAAGCACACACAGAACACTCTCCAGGACAGATCACATCTTAGGCCACAAAACAAGTTAAACAAATTTAAGAAGATTGGGATAATATCAAGAATCTTTCTGACAGTAATGAAATAAAACTAAAAATCAATAACAGAGGGAAAATCAGAAAATTCACAAATATGTGGAAAATAAACAGCACACTCTTGAACAATTAATGTCACAGAAAAAATTAAAAAAGCAGTTATAAAGTATCTTCACGTAAATGAAAATAAGAACACAACATCACAAAAAAGCAGTACTAGGAGGAATGTTTAAAGTGATAAATGCCTCATTAAAAAAAGAAGAAAGATATTAAAAAAAATCATACTCCTACAAAGTCAACTTACAAAAATCAGTAGCACTTCTATACTCAAATAACAAACTAAGAGAACAAGAACTCGAGAATACAATTCCATTTACAATCACAACAAAAAGAATAAAATATCTAGGAATAAATTTAGCCAAGGAAGTGAAAGACCTATACAAAGAAAACTATAAGACATTATGGGAAGAAATCGACAATGACATAAAAAATGGAAAGATAGTCCATGCACATGGATTGGAAGAATAAACATAGTTAAAGTGTCCATACTGCCTAAAGCAATCTACAGATTCAATGCAATCCCACTCAGAACCCCAATGACATTCCTCACAGAAATAGAACAAAGAATCTTAAAATTCATCTGGGGCAACAAAAGACCCTGAATAGCCAAAGCAATCCTGAGAAACAGGAACAAAGCTGGTGGCATTGCAATCTCTGACTTCAAAGTATATTACAAAGCTGTAGTAATCAAAACAGCATGGTACAGGTACAAGAACAGACACACAGATCAATGGAACAGAATTGAAAGCCCAGAAATAAAACCACACATCTATGGACAGCTAATATTCGACAAGGGAGCCAAGAGCAAACGATGGAGAAAGGAGAGTCTCTTCAATAAATGGTGGGAAAACTGGACAGCCACATGCAAAAGAATGAAAGTAGACCATTCCCTTACACCATGCACAAAAATCAACTCAAAATGGATTAAAGACTTGAATGTAAGACCCGAAACCATGAGACTTCTAGAAGAAAACATAGGCAGTATGCTCTTTGACATCGGTCTGAGCAGCATATTTTCAAGTCCCCTATCTGACCGGGCAAGGGAAACAAAAGAAAAAATGAACAAATGGGACTACATCAAGCTACAAAGCTTCTGCACAGCAAAGGAAACCATCAACAAAATGAAAAGACAACCTAACAATTGGGAGAAGATATTTGCAAACCACATATCAGATAAGGGGTTAATATCCAAAATATACAAAGAACTCATACAGCTCAACAACAAAAAAACCAACAATCCAATTAGAAAATGGGCAAAAGATCTGAACAGAGATTTCCCCAAAGAAGATATACGGATGGCCAACAGGCATATGAAAAGATGCTCAACATCATTAGCTATCAGGGAAATGCAAATCAAAACTACAATGAGGTATCACCTCACTCTTGTCAGAATGGCTATAATTAACAAGACAGAAAACAGCAAATGTTGGAGAGGATGTGGAGAGAAGGGAACCCGTGTTCACTGCTTGTGGCAGTGCAAACTGGTGCAACCACTATGGAAAGCAGCATGGAGTATCCTTAGAAAATTAAGGATAGATCTACCATATGATCCAGCTATCCCACTGCTGGGTATTTATCCAAAGAACTCGAACACACAAAGGCATAAAGATACTTGCACCCCTATGTTCATTGCAGCATTGGACACAATAGCCAAGACATGGAAGCAACCTAGGTACCCATCAAGGGACGAGTGGATAAAGAAGATGTGGTATTTATACACCATGGACTACTACTCAGCCATAAGAAATGATGAAATCCAGCCATTTGTGAAAACATGGATGGACCTTGAGGGTATTATGCTGAGTGAAATAAGTCAGAGGGAGAAAGTCAAATTCCATATGATCTCACTCATAAGTAGAAGATAAAAACAATGACAAACAAACACATAGCATTGGAGATTGGATTGGTGGTTACCATAGGGGAATGGGGGAGGGGGGAGGGCAAAAGGGGTGATTAGGCTGACATGTGAGGGGATGGACTATAATTAGTTTTCAGGTGGTGAACATGATGTAATCTACACAGAATTCGAAATATATTATGATGTACATCCGAAAATAAAAAAATAAATGGAAAAGCAAAAACAAAATCAAACAAAAAACCATAAAAAGCAGGAAAAGAGTAGAAGAAAATAACAGGAACAAATAACAATGGAACCAATAGAAAACAATAAAGAATATGGTAAATATTAACCCAACTACATCAATGATCAGTTTGAACTTCAATGGTCTAAATGCGCTAATTGATAGACAAGAATTTGTCAAAGTGGATCAATAAAAACGACTCAAGTATTTGTTTTCTACAAGAAACCCACTTTAAATATAAAGACATACAAATTAAAAGTAAATGGATGGAGAAAGCGTACCATGCTAACACTAAGCAAAAGAAAGTAGGAGTAGCTATATTAATTTCAGACAGAGCACCTCAAGCAAGGGAAGTGGCCAGGAATAAAGAAGGGCATTATATCATGATAAAGGGGTCAATTCTCTAAGAAGACGTCACAATTCTTAGTGTGCATGAGCCGAACAACAGAGCATCAAACTATGTGAGGAAAAACTCATGGAATTGCAAAGAGAAATAGATGAATCCACTATCATAGTTGGAGACTTGAACATTTCTGTATTGGAAATCAACATATCCAGCAGGCGGAAGATTAGAAAGGACATAGCTGAACTCAACAGCAACATCAATCAACTGGATATAATGTATATCTATAGACTACTTCATCCAACAAGAGCAGAATACACATTCTTCTCAAGATCACATGGGATATTCACCAAAATAGACCACATTCTGGTCCATAAGACACACCTGAACAAATTCAAAAGAATAGAAAATATAAAATGCCTACTCTCAGACCACAAATGAATTAAACTAGATATCTATAACATAAAGATAACCAGAAAATCCCAAAGCATGTGAGGTTAAAAAAACAATTCTAAATAACACATGGATCAAAGAAATCTGAAGAGAATTTAGAAATTTTTTTAAACTAATTTAAAATGAAAATACGGATACCAAAATTTGTGGGATGCAGTGAAAGGAGTGCTTAGAGGGAAATTCATAGTATTAAATGTGTATATTAGAAAACAATAAAGACCTAAAATCAATAATCTAAGTTTCTACCTTAGGAAACTAGGAAAAGAAGATCAAATTAAATCCAAAGTAAGAAGCATCAGAAATAATAAGAAGTAGAGCAAGAATCAATGAAATTGGAAACAGAAAGTCAATAGAGAAAAATCAATGAAAGTAAAAGCTGATTCTTTGAAATAATAAAAAAAATCGATAAGCCTCTACCCAGGCTAACAAAGAAAAAAAGCTAATATCAACAATGAAAGAGGGTCACGTAGACATTAAAAGGATAAAAAAGGAATATTATGATCAACTCAATGCCTACAAATTTGACAACTTAGAATAAATGGACCTATTCCTTGAAAGATACAATCTGCCAAAATTTCCAAAGGACGAATAGACAATGTGAATAGGCTTATATCTATTAAAAGAAGTTGAATCAATAATTAGCACCCTTCCAAAACAGAAAGAACCCAGGCCCAGATGGGTTCACTGGTGAATTCTACTAAACATTTAAGGAAGAAATGCTGCCAATTCTCTACAGTCTCTTCCAGAAGATAGAAGGAGTAGAAATACTTTCCAATTCATTCTATGAAGCCAGCATTACCCTAAAACCAACAGCAGACAAGGACATTACAGTCATGCATTGCTTAGTGACAGGGATACATTCTGAGTAATGTGTTGTTAGGTGATTTTGTCATTGTGCAAACATTATGGAGTGTACTTACACAAACCTAGATGGGATAGCTTATTACATACCTAGGCCACATGGTACTAATCTTATGGGACCAGTTTCGTATATGCAGTCTGTCATTGACTAAAATGTTGCTATGTGGCACATAACTGTACAAGAAAAAAATACAAACGAAATATCTCTCATGAGCATAGAATACAAAAATCCTGACCAAAATATTAGGAAATCAAATCCAACAATGTATAAAAAGAATTATACACCATGACCAAGTGAGATTTATTCCAGGTTATGCAAAGCTGATTCAACATTCAAAAATAAAAAAATGTAATCCATCACATCAACAGGCTAAAGAAGAAAAATCACACAATATAGCAATAGATGCAGAAAAGACATTTGACAAAATCCAACTCCCATTCATAATAAAAACTCTCAGTAAACTAGGAAGAGAGGGCAACTTCTTTAACTTGATAAAGAACATCTACATAAAACACACAGCTAACATCATACTTAATTGTGAGAAACTAGAGGCTTTCTCACTAAGATCAGGTACAAGGCAATTGTGTCCCTTCTCATAACTCCTTTTCGACATCATACTGAAAGTCCCTGCTAATGCAATACAGCTATAAAAGGAAAGAAAAGGTATATAGATTGAGAAGGAAGACATAAAACTGTCTTTGTTCACAGATGACGTTATTGCCTATGTAGAAAATCCTGAAGAATTGACCAAAAAACTCTTGAAACTAATAAGCGATTATAGTAAGCTTGAAGGATACAAGGTTAATATACAAAAGTCAATCTCTTTCTTGTATACCAGCAATGAAAAAGTGGAATTTGAAATTTAAAACACATTACTATTTACATTGGCACCTCCTAAATACTCAGGTATAAATCTAACAAAATATGTACAAGATCTGTATGAGGAAAATGCCAAAACACTGATGAATGAAATCAAAGAACTAAATAAATGGCAAGATATTCCATGTTCATGGATAAGAAGACTCAATATTGTTAAGGTGTCAGTTCTTCCTGATTTGATATATAGATTCAATGCAATCTCAAATCTCAGCAAGTTATTTCGTACATACTGACAAACTGATTTTAATGGTTATATATAGAGAGAAAAGACCCTGAATAGCCAGTATAATATTAATATTGTAGGAGAAAAACAAAGTTGAAGAACTGACACTGCTTGACTTCATGACTTCCTATAAAGCTACAGTAATCAAGATAGTGTGATAGAGTGTGAGCAAAGGAGTAAAGAAATCAATGGAACAGAATAAAGAGCCCAGAAATAAACCCAAATAAATATACTCAACTGATCTTCAACAAAGAAGCAAAGACAATAATATGGAGCAAAGATAGTCTTTTCAACAAATGGTACTGGAAGAACTGGACACTCACATGCAAAAAGATGAATTTGGACACAGCCCTTATACCCTTCACAAAAATTAACTCAAAATGGATCATAGACCTAAATGTAAAACACAAAACTATAAAACTCCTAGAAGACAACATAGGAGAAAACCTAGATGATCTTGGGTACATCAATGACGTTTTAGATAGAACACCAAAGGCACAATGCATGAAAGAAAAAATTGATAAACTAGACTTCATTATAATTAAAAACTTCTGCTCTGCAAATGACAATGTCTAGAGAATGGGAAGTCAAGCCACAGACTGAGAGAAAATATTTGTAAATGACAGATCTGATAAAGGACTGTTATCCAAAATATACAAAGAATACTTGAAACTCAACAATCAGAAAACAAACAGCCCACTTTTAAAAAGGGCCAGGGGCCAGCCCAGTGGTGTAGTGGTTAAGGTCGCATGCTCTGCTTTGGTGGCCCAGGTTCGTCAGTTCAGATCCCGGGCACAGACCTACACATTGCTCATCAAGCCATGCTGTGGCAGGTGTCCCACATATAAAATAGAGGAAGATTGGCATGGATGTTAGCTCAGTGACAGTCTTCCTCAAGCAAAAAGAGGAAGATTGTCAACAGATGTTAGCTCAGGATCAATCCTCCTCACCATAAAACAAAGGGCCAAAGACCTGAATGGACACCCCACCAAAGAAGATATACAGATGGCAAACAAGCATATGAATAGATGTTCCACATCATACGTCATCAGAGAAATGCAAATTAAAACAACAGTGAGATACCACTGCATACCTATTAAAATGGCCAAAATCCAAAACACTGACAACAGCAAATGCTGACAAGAATGTGGAGCAACAGGAACTCTCATTCATTGCTGATGGGAATGCAAAACAGTACAGCCATATTGGAAAACAATTTGGTGATTTCTTACAAAACTAAAAACACTCTTGCCATACAATCCAGAAATCAGCCTTTTTAGTATTTACCCAGAGGAGTTGAAAATTTATGTCCACACAAAAACCTTCACATACCTGTTTATAAGAGCTTTATTCATATTTAACAAAACTTGGCAGTAACCAAGATGTCCTTCAGTAGGTGAATAGTATATAAACTATGTTATATCCAGACAGTGAAATATTATTCAGTGCTAAAAAAATGAGCTCTCAAGCCATGAAAAGACATGAAGGATCCTTAAATGCATATTACTAAGTGAAAGAAGGAAATCTAAAAAGGCTACATACTGTATGACTCCAACTATATGACATTCAGGAAATGACAAAACTATAGAGATAAAAATATCAGTAGTCACTGGAGGGTGAGAGGAGGGATGAGTGAGAAGGTAAATCACAGAGGATTTTAGGAGAAGGAAAATACTCTGTATGATACCATAATGATGGATACATGCCATTATAAATTTGTCAAACTCATAGAATGTACAACACTAAGAGTGAACCCTAAGGTAACTCTGGACTTAGGTGATTATGATGTGTTGCTGTAGGTTCATCAGTTGTAACAAATGTACCATTTTGTGGGGGTGATGTTGATAATGGGGAAGGCTATGCACGTATGGGGCAAGGTATATGGGAAACCTCTGTACCTTTCCTTCAATTTTACTGTGAACTGAAAACTGTTCTAAAAAATTATGTCTTAATAAAACGAAACAAAGGGACACAAGGGAACTTTTGGAGATGGTGGAAATGTCTATTACTTTGTGGTGATGGTTTCACGGGTATGTGCATATGCCCAAACTCATCAAAGTGTATATATTAAATACGTGCAGTTTTTTGGTATATCAATTATACCTCAATAAAGCTGAAATACACACACACAGAAACATTTTGTGAAGAGGATGGAGGGTGGTGACTGATTTAGCCTTGGTTTGGAGGACTCTTGGTAAAATCTCTGTAGTAATCTCCTTTGGCTGCCATAACAAATTACCACAAACTCAGTATTTGAAAACAGAAATTTATATTCTCACATTTCTAGAAACCAGAAGTACAAAATCAGGGTGTCACCATGATCTGCCTCTCTCCAGACGCTCTAGGGGAAAAATTTGTGCCTTGCCTCTTTCAGCTTCTGTGTTGTCCAGGTGTTTCTTGGCTTTTGGTGACATCATTCCAATATCTGCTTCCACAAGTGCATTGCCTCCTCTTATGTTTTGCTATAGTCTGAATGTTTATGTCCCCCCCGAATTCATATCATGACAACTTAGTGCACAATGTGATGGTTTTAGGAGTTGGAACTTTTGGGAGGTGATTCGATCATGAAATTAGAGCCCTTATGAATGGAACTAGTTCCCTCATAAAAGATACCAAGGTGGCAGGTGTCCCACATATTAAAAAAAGTAGAGGAAAATAGACACAGATGTTCAAGGCCAATCTTCCTCAGCAAAAAGAGGAGGATTGGTGATGGATGTTAGCTCAGGGCTAATCCTCCTCAAAAAAAGAAAAAAAGATACCAAGAAAGCTCCCTTGCCCCTTCCATCACATGAAGATATAGTGAGAATTTGGGAGTCTACAATCCAAAGAGCACCTTCACTGGAACCCCGCCATGCTGGCACCCTGATCTTCGATTTCTAGTCTCCAGAACTGTGAAAAATAAATTTATGTTGTTTCTTATCCACCCAGTCTGTAGTATTTTTAATAGCAGCCCAAACAGACTAAGACATATTTGAAATCTCCCTCTGCCTCTATCTTATAAGGAAACATATGATTGCATTTAGGATCTACTGAGACAATCCAGGGTAAGATCCTCCTCTGAAGTTCCTTAATCTAATCGCGTCTTTTACCATATAAGAGAATAGTCACTCTTTTGCCATATAAGGTATTATTGTTTAGGAGTTAAGTATTAAGAAGTGGACATATCTTTTGAGGGGTCACCATTCAACCCGTTCAGACTCCATTTTACTTCCACTTTTCTTTCATCAGGCTAGCAGAGAACCAGGAGAGGCTATGTTGGAAGAAGAGAGGGGAGAATTTTTTCCCTTTTCCCCGGAAGGCGTTTGACTTGCTGCTTTCCTCATCCATTGGAGCAAATCAGAAATGTATGCACAAGCACAACGAAAGGCAAACTAACAGTCCAAGTAATTTGTGTTTACTATTTTGTGGTATCTTTCTCCTATCTTAGGGGATTGATTTCTGTTTTAAGAGGGCATTTCCAAGTGATCCATTTTGAGATGTACTTTCTAAGGCTTTTCTGGTTAGAACGTGTTTAGGGAAATGATTGATAGCAGCTTAAGTGCCTTCCTCTTCCAGTAATATTTGAATTTTAATTAGAGAGTCACAGACCTAGAATTTCAGAGATTGGTAAGATTAAGCTCGTTTCGTGTTTTATAGATGGAGACATGTGGACTCTGAAAGGGTAAGTCTCTGTGGTAAACTCTGGAAGACAGAAAAAGTTGTTGAGACCAAAGGGCTAATCTTGCGTCAGTGGTACTTTAATCCCTGAGAAACCAAGGGTGTGTGTGCGTGTGTTTATTTTATTTTGTGTGAGTAGTAGAGAAGGGGAAAGTATATGGGGTCTTCCTGGGGTGTCCAGTAGAAATTAGAGCTGGAATAAACCTTTAAAGCCAAGTCAAATCTCTAGATTGTACAAATGAAATGACAGAGACTCTTATTGGTGAAGTGACTTAACCAAAACTTACACAGCTATTTAGTTGCAGAATTAGGTAAAACTAGAACTTCAGGTCTCGTTTTCCAATTCAGTGGCTCTTTTTTCATACCATGTGAAGAGTTACTTTTACAACCAACTCACAATACTCATCCCGAAGGCACACAGTAGGGGACTTCTTTGCTTTGCATTGGCACTCATACTTGAAGATCCAAGGCTCACATACACCTGGTCTTCCTCTACCCACCAAACCCATTCCCATGTATGAGAGACCCGCTGCTTATCAATTGTTTGTGTCCCTCCTCAGTAGCACATTCAGATATAAATACACAAGGAAGTGATCTCCACTTGGGGGGCTGAAACTAAATTTTCTAAAATTACTATCTCCGTAGACTAAATCCTCTAGTGAGTTCCTCCCTTCTGGGTTATCAGAGTTGCAAGGCCTCTGCTGTATTTGTTTGCAGCTTTCTTAAGGCGTAATTGACATACAAGAAACTGCACATATTTAAAGTATAAAAGTTGATTTTTGACATTTGTATACACTAATGAAACCATCACCAGAATTAAGATAATACATATATCCAGCACTCCAAAAATGTTCCTCATACCCTGTTGTAATATTATCCTTCCCTTTACCACCTTCCCTCCTTGCAGGCACCTCCTGCCCTTCTTGGCTTGGTTTGGTAGTGTTAAAATGTTCCAACCCAGAAAAACAGCCGGATTCTCTGGATCTGAGCCAAGAGTAGAAAACTTTCCTTGGGCCTTGCTTCATTCCTCCTTTGAAAAGAAGCCAGACCCTCCCAAAGACCTTTCTTTGCAGCTGTACGCAACCAATTCCCAGACTAGATCAAGGGCCTTAAGAAAGCAACTGGGAAATTGGAACACTTGTATAGTTTGCAAGGAAGCTTCCCAAGTAGCGAATTACTTGAGGATAAACTAAAGAAAGATTTGGGGTGAAAAAATGTTTCTTAAGAAAACATTTTTTTTCTATTATAAAACAACATAAATTTGAAAAGTGATGAAAAGAAGAAAATCTGCATAATCCTACTACCCTAGCTGAATACTGTCAGTCATTTGGAATGTTTTCATTCCTGCCTCTTTCTTTACCAGAAAAAAATTCTTTATTGAAACCAACTTTAAATGCAACTTTTGAGTTTTGGTGTTTAACTTTCTTTTCTCTACATACCTCCAGCACACGTCACTATAATATGGCCATAAAAGCATGGAGTGTATATTTTTCTCAGGTCTCAGAGAAAGAATCAACGTGTCTTCTTAGAGGAAGTGGCTGCAATATGCTATTAAGAAAAAAAGTTCCATATTGTGGTTCTGTTAGCAAGTTCTAGAGAATTAAAATCTATAAAAATAGAGAGATGTTTCTTCTCTGTGGAGTAAAAGTTTACAGCAGGAAAGAACAACACCCAAGGAAATCCAACTGTTATAGCCAAAGGTATACCTTTGGAATGGGGTGGGTACTTGCCTATGTACCCTCAGAAGTTAGCTTCCTCATCTTTAAAATTCCCACCTTCCCCTTACTAGATAAGAAGGACTCATTTTAACGCTTATTTTCTATGTTCAGCACTCCAAATGGCCTGCTGGCCAATTACTATGATATGTAGTTCGCACCATATTTGTTGGAGGCAGTGAGGTAGAATAGAATGTGTGCTCTCCTGGGAGTAAAGAAACCCTAGCACAGTGCCTGGCATAGAGTAGGCGTTCATTATATATTTATTGAATCTAGTGGACCTGAGATGTAATCCTAGATTTTGCCATTAACTTACTGAAAAATTGGTAACTTTTTAAAGAGAAAGAGTTTAAATTGATCTATCCTATCACCGTTTCTTAATATATAGACTTGGGCTAAGAGTGGAATTGGTTAACAAAAGATACTTAAGCGCCTCTTGTCTCTAGTTTCTTAAACTACAAAGTGGGAATAGCAAATCTTTCCTATCTTTTGAGGATATCAGGCCAAATAATATAACACGTGTGAAAGTGCGTTGAAAAATATAAAATATTACACACATGTAAGGAATTCTTAAGATTATCAGTAGAAGTCCCAAATTCACTGATGAGGAGGGTAGGGGATCTGGAAAACAAAGAGTTAAGGCTGCATTCCTAGGTAGTAATTACCCACTGGTTGTTGTTTAGGGAGCTGTGGGCAACTTCAATGGCATAATCAGATACCAAATGAATAGTGAGGGGTGCTTTGAGTTTGGATCTATCATTAGAGACTGAGGAAGATCATTCTTATTTAACTAGGGGTTCTCATCAGCGTCTATGATTGCCTTGCTGTGTGTCTTTGGAAAGTGATTTGATCACTCAAATCTCCATTTCCCTATAAGCAAAATGGGACAATTGATACCTTTGTCATAAAAGTGTTGTGAAGATTCATGAAGGAAAGGCAGAACATAATTCCAAAAGGTTGGATCAAAGATAGAAGGGTTTTTCCCTTAAATCTTTCTAAATGTACCTCAGGAGCAACCACAGAAAGTGAGTCCTCTTTCTGGGATTTTCATAAGGAGAGGGAGGATAAATTTCTTACTCGCAACCCAAAGAGAGGTAGTTATGCTCAAGATTCTAATTTTCTTAAGAACTTCAAAGATGTATCTTGAAAAGGAAAGAAAAGTTGTACTCTGATTGCTTTCCTACTTTAATCAAACTTTCTTTTAAATCATCTTAATTTCAAATGATTTAGAGCCCAGCCTTTGGACACATCTATATGTAAACAGTATACTGGACCAACACCAAAACACTCCGCTCACTTCAGCCCAAGTTGTGTTATTTGTAACCTGTAAACTGCAGCTCCTTGGACCATACTGCATTGACATGACATAATGTAGGTAAAATTGAACAGGTCGAAGGTGATGGCAAACAGAGGCTATAGACCAGTACACAGTCTTTGTGGTCACATTAACTCTGACTGCCACTGAACCATAGCAGTAAATAGAGTGGAAAGACAGAAAGGGGGAAAGGTTTATTCTGTGTGTTGTAGATCTGCCTTTCTAATGACTCAACCAAGCTGGCCTGTATTGTTCTAGTCTGATTTCATTGTTTTGGCAAGATTTAAAATTGATACTACATGTTGGAAGTTCTGAGATAAGATAACTGATGCTAGACAATTATGATTGAGGGACAAATATGGGTTTTTTGTTTATTATTTTTATTAACCAGTGACAATGGATTCAGAATCACTTCTTGATGACTTTTTAAACATTTGTCTTGTTATGAAAATACTGTTAGCTTTTGAATAAAACACTGAAAAGGTAGCTACAGATAGGCAAATTTATGCTTACTTTTTTCCCACCTCCCAAAGATGACATAAAAGAACACACCTAGCATCAAATAGCAAACACTAATACACATACAAAAATGAGCCTTCTGGCAGAACTGTTTTTTAACGGTCTATTCACAAGCAGGTTTCTGAAATTGTGAATAGAGTTGCGATGGCCTGTGATTGTAGCTTTTAATTATATAGCTTACACCAAGCTTCATGAGTGATTGACATACAGCATAGCACATAACAGGAGTTTTCTGGGGATAGTTTCTAACAGCAAGTGACTCCTGAATTATCTTTAACCTATTGTGCATCCCTTGTTCTGAGTACTGCCTTACAAGGAATTACATCCTGTCCCAACTCCTCTGCTGATATCTTAGAGACCAAAAAGACAACGCTAAACGAAGGGCAGTTTCCATCTTTCTTTGCCTTTCTTTCATTCAGAGACTATGACCTGCTGTATCTCAATAGGCTGAAATCCACGGACAGCAGATGGGGTGGTGAAAAAAGTGTTAGGTAGTTCCCCAGGGCTGATGGAGCCAGAGTCACTTTGCACTGAGCCTCCACTCTTCTCAAACTGGGAGATTTTCTTTTTGATCATCTTTCTCTCCTTGGCTCTGCGATTCTGAAACCAGATTTTCACCTGAAACACAAAATGCTTTGGATTTAATGAGGCAACATACTGAATGCAGTTTTCATAGTCATTGCTGATATTGTGCAGGGACTTTAGCATTTACAAAACCCTTTCACGTGCATCACTTCATTTGAGCCTCACAGTGACCTTGTGAAATATGCCCATTTAACAGGTTAAAAAAGGCTGAGACTCAGAGAGTGAAAGTATCTTGCATGAGATGAAACTTAGATCAAGTCCAGGGCTACTGATTTTGAATGTAGTGGTCTTTATATTACACCTTACCCACCACCTCTATTGCACAAGTAGAAATAAATAATGATAGAATGGCTGAGGTGTGGGGATAAAAAGGGAGGAACTTAAATAGCAAAGATGATTACAATCTGTCATTAAAGAAACTTCCTAATAGTAAAGTTAATGAAACATAAAACTTGGTGAACAAGGGTGATGAAATAGTATATCCCTTGCTATGATACCAATGTGCCTTAAGACGTGGTTGAAATACAAGCTCCTTGGGATAAGGCAATACATTAATGGGCTTTACAATTCTAGGATTCTGTGATTCCAGGATTACTCCTAGACTTAAGTGAAAAAAACATCAGGTAGTTATGTAATGTCAAAGTCCTGATGAATGGAAACCATTGATCCTTTCTATGATTTAATCTTCAATGAGTGCCCACAGTAAGCTAAATTTAAGGCAGGCATCATAGGATTACATAGACCATAGAAAAATTAAATTTCCTGTCCTGAATAACAGAAAAACTTGGTTCAGGCAGCAACATTGTTGTTCAGTTACTGTTGTAGTTTGACTGATATAAACTAGATAATTGCAATGATTGCCAAATCTTCACTTCACATGTTGGTTGTGACTACTTGGAGAACCAGATCAAGATTTTGACTTGACTGACCAATTATATGGGAGTTTTAGTCCTTTTCCACCTCCCGTGTCCCCAACTCTTGTTTCCAAACCTACATAGTGCCCACCACATTCAATTATTAATAAACCCACCAACCAAGGAGGGTAAACTAGGAGGTCCAGTGGATGAATATGGGCTTTAGGAGAGCTTGGAGAATGTCTTGGTCTTCTGTTTTGCTTCCACTCCTGCTTACAGACTTCCCTAAAACCTCAGCCTATTGAAATGATTATATGAGACACGTTGGATATACTTCTGGCGTACCTGTCTCTCAGAAAGGCCCAGGTTGACTGCCAGCTCTGATTTTCTCCGAATGGTGATGTATCTGTTGCAGTGGAATTCCTTCTCCAGCTCCAACCTTTGATGGTCTGTGTAAACCACACGATACTTTTCTTTTGTCCTTGTTTTCCCTGTTAGGGGAGAAAATAGTACATTTAAACATATTTTACTTCTTTGGAGATTGTTTCAGTTGAAGGAATCAGAGCCACTGTTCCCATTCTCATCTATTACTTTCAAATATAAATCAAGGACATTTTTCGAACAAATACGTCATAAGTCCATTTGTCCATTAAATACTTTGTCATCTGTGACTATTACATATACATGTAACCAACACATCTGTCATGCCACCATTGACCTACCGCTATACAAACCCATTTTAAAGCAAATACTTAACCTGTGATTTTCATTCCCTTCCCACTCACCTATGGGAACACCATTGGCAGTAGTAGCAACATCCATTATACATGCACTTCCCTTTATATTTTATGCAGTTCATTCATACTCTTTCCTCTTGAACCTCTCACCAACCCTTTCAAATTATACAGATAAGGAACCATTTTACAGATAAGGAACCTGAGGCTCAGCGTAGGTAAATAAGTGGGTTTGTGCTAGTGAACTGATGAGTGGGGACCCAAACACATACCTTTGACTCCCAGTCCAGTGTGCTAAATGTTATTCCCAGTTTAAACATACTGGGAAGCATAAGAATAGCCCAAGTGTGGCAAACTATTATATGATCCTGACATTATTAGTTACACACATTCTAGTTACATACACATCCTGGAGAGAATTTTGTTTGGATTGTAATTAAAAAAGAAAACATTTATTGTCACTTAGATTCTGTTCTAGGATATCCCCTATTACCTATTAGAAAAAATAGTTTCGTTTGTTTTTTGTGAGAGTCTTAAACCGATTTTTATTCCCAAGTGGATAATGAATGAGGAATGGAGGGGGTGTTGACTTAAGCAGAATAAAATGAGCATTCTAGTATTCGTTGAAAGGATATACAAACATTTGCTTTGTGTTACAACATTTAACTAATTTCTCAAGCCCTCCTTCAAATAGAGTTTTATTCCTCCTTTCAAATTTTCCAATGGTGATTAGGAAGTTTCCCTTTCTTTTCAATTTTTTTAACCCCCTCCAGGATCTTCCTCCTTTTCTCTATGGCTTTTGGCAAACTCCTTCTGATCTTCACTGGTTGTTTTTGATGTGAGATTTTGGGGAGCAATCTGTAGGACAAAGGTTTCTTTAAAGTGGTTCCCTAAACTCCATTGAGGTGTTAAGATGCAGCACAGGCCTAACAAAGGAGCTACATAGCATCAGATCCCATCCTGAACCCTCTTTACATTCAGGAACACCAGCCAATTGGTTTGGAATTTACAAGCCCTAAACAAATGTCAGACACTCTTTCATCTCTAGGAAAGAAAAAAAAAAGGGACATGATTGTAGAAACAAATTCTAGATGAGAGATATGTTTTAGGATTAAACTAAATGGCTGAATAACTCATGGACTAATGAACTAAACAAAACTTTCCCCTTTGAAAATGGAAAATGATGAACCCCAGTCAGTTAACCTACCTCAAAGGCCCAAACTTTGAGCTGATTTTCTGAATCCAGACAGAAACCCAGGAAACCAGGGGTCTGGCATTTGGTATGTTACAAAGGCAGAATGTATATTTGAGGTTACAATGAAAACTTTGAAGCTTAATTTATTTCCAGAACCTCAAATCTCAGGATCAAAATATATCTTTGAAGATATGTTTGTTAAAACCTTTCCAAATCCCAAAGTGGCTGCGTGTTTAAATTCCAACTTGAGGCAGAAGTTAAAATTCAACTTGTGTGTGTCTGTTTTCTGCTCTTTGACAATCAGTAAATATAACCAGACTTCAAGAACTCTGGAAGGTTGGAGTCCTTCCCCACCCCCATTGGTCATAAATTCTCCTCTTGCAGTTTCTTCTGAGGACAATAAAGTCAAGACCAGGCCTCTTTATTTGCCATGAAAATCCTCACCCTTTCCGGCAATATAACCCCTGAAGAAAGGAGGAATGAGGAAGAGCCCGGCTGCATATCAAAGCCATTAGAAGTGTTAAAAAGGGTCTGTTACCCCAATCTGACAGATAAGACCTCAAATCTCAAGAAGACGTAGCTCAGGGGAAAATATTGACTGCACAGCTTACAAAGAGAAATGAATTCCCATTTCCTGGTGCTCCTGTTGTGTCCCTCCCCCAAAACTGTCTTCTTTTACTCCCCTCTCATTGCCCTTGCCCCTTAAATGATGAAATCTGATTGAATGGGATTTGGACATTTTCTAATAGAGAATACTGTCCATATTCCCATACCAAAGCACCAACAAAACGCTAAAAGTCCTAGCTTTTATTGTTCAAGCTATTCTCCTAAAGTCTACATTTCTGAGGGTGAGGGATCCCCTTCTTTGACAGTGTTGTGCGTTAATTTAGGAAAGTAACAATGTTTAAGATGTATTAAAGGGCTGCTTCCATCCTTCTGTAGTGGGATTTCATTGCCTCACCTCCCTCCACTCCCCATCCCCCCCCCCCCGCAAAGACTTGGACAAACCTCTGTATTTCAGGATGGATGGACTCCTTTCCATTATCCAGGAGACAGTATCCTCACAGAGTTTGCAAGCGGATGTCATCATATACGATAACTTATTATTACCCTAAATGTGCTCATTTGAGAGACTGGCTGTGAAAGTGCGATTAGGCAGAAAAGCACTCTCCAAACCTAAGAGTTATGAGGATGATGACTATGAGGGTAAAAATGATGAAAATAAATTTCCTTCTATAGGGTGTACAGTGCAATTGGCCTCATAAGGATGACTTTCATCTTATGGTAATGCTTTGCTGCTCTTAGTTAAAAATTGCATCAAAGGCATTTATAAGAATTGTCCAATGAAATGATCAAAACC
Source organism: Equus asinus (assembly GCF_041296235.1). NCBI lineage: Eukaryota > Metazoa > Chordata > Mammalia > Perissodactyla > Equidae > Equus > Equus asinus. The sequence continues at coordinate 58,688,250 of NC_091820.1, read as the reverse complement.
AAGGAAGACAATGATAAGCTTCAAGAATTATTAAGCAACTCATTTTTTGAAGTGTCCTAATTGAATAAAACCCTTTAAGTATAACTTCCTCAGTGTTTTGTCTAGTGGCTTAATCAGAATTATCCAGTCACTTCTTTCTCTGCCCTCTTTCTCACCCCTAACAAGAACACCTCTCTCCAGTCCTGCTTAGAGCCTCTCTCCAGTCCACCTTGCCAATGCTCATCCAGGGCTACAACTCTGGATAAGAGAAAAGAAAAGATGAAAAAATAATTCCTAGCTGTAATGCACTGACAATGTTTAAAATATGAAAATTCTTAATTTTCACAGAACTTTCAGTCAGGTTCCTTTTCACATAATCTTTAAATGAAATGGATCACTTGGGGAACAAAGTTGGAATAAAATATCTCACTTTTTAATCAAATCACCTAGGAGACAGTCATTTACTCTGTATGTGAGTCCCCTTTCTCTCATTAGAAAATCAAGTGCAATAATAACCATGATGAAATGTTTTCTAATTGTCCCCTAATATGTATATTTTTCTTTAACTTACAGTTATTTAAAACATTCTTCAGCAATGGAAAGAGCTTTCATTTGATTACCTTAATCATGAAGAGGTTACTTCCATTTTGTAGTTCATCTATTTTCTTCTCAGCCATAAGCCAAATGTTGTCCCAAAATACTACAGAGTGAAGTAGAAAATTTAGGAGAATCTGACTCATTCATTCACTTAACAAATATTTGTTTAATACTCACTATGTATTAAGCACACAAATGGGTGCAATTTGGTTTGGAGTGGTCCAGTGAGATGATCAGCTTCATTTTTTTGTAGAGTTCATAACTTGAGATCTATGGAAGGGTTTCAGTGGGTCCATGAATGTCCCCAAATTATTTTTAAAATGATGTGTGTGTGCGTGTGCATGCAGGTGTGCTTTTGTGCATTTTTCTGGGGAGAGGGTCCATAGTTTTCATCATATTCTTAAATTCTTGCTAAATATACACCTTGGGCTACAAAAATATAGTAAAGGAGTAATTTTAATTTATAAGACATGAAAATGAAAGAAAGATTGAATTTAATAAAGTCTCATCTATAGGATAGGCTGCTAGGAGTCAAAGGAGTTCCAAAATCATTCAGTTTTAACTTTCTCATGGAAGTTGGAGAGAAAATCTTCTGAGGGTGGCATTGTACAGCCAGGTTTGAAGGCTCAGCTAATGATGAAGATACCACAGGCCAAGGAGTCCTTTTCTAAACTCTCTTGGGACCAGAATTACCTAAGTCAAGAAGACTTTTAAGCAGAGAAACCTGTCATATCTTCTCTCATAAACAGAAAATTCATGACTCAAGATTTCTTTTATCTTGTCCCCTTTTCGCCATTGCTTTTCTTCCAAACAACACTAGTAACTTTCCTCTTCTAAAGTGTTTCAAAACATAATACTGGACTGGGAGCAGCTACTTTCCTGGCTTTTGTGTCTTTTGCTGAGGGCTAGGGCTTAGTGAATGGATATTAATTACAACCCTAAGATTAGATATAATAACAGCCCTGAGAGTGCCGCACCCTAACCTCATTTTCTATTCTATCTAGCCAGCCGACTCACCCATATTTTAAAAAAAGATATGCAGATTTACCTCAAAACACTTTAAAGCCAAGTATTTAAGCTCTATTCATAATTTGAGATTGCTATCCTGGTAGTGTCCTAATCAACCAGAGCTGCCTCCTCCCGGCTGAGTCCTCTTAATGGTAAAAGTTGGTCCTTTCCCACCCCGCTGGCTTTACTTTTTGGAAGGGAGAAAAAGTGCAGAATTGTGAACAGGAGCGTAATAATTGTGGACAAATTCTATTGAAATGTCATTTCCTCCCCAGAGGGATGAAAGTGATAGAGTCAAATTTTACTAATTTTCTCTAATAACAGGGAGCGACGGGTTGGAATAATAAGAATGTGATAAAAGAACAGCTACAACTGAAAGCAAACATCTCCCCGCCTTCCCCCCACCTCGCCCCGTGCAAGATTAAAGCAGAGCGCTCACTTCCCCCGCCCCCGGGTCCCAGCAGCCGCCCACCGGCTTGCTGCTAGGAGTATTGGTCAGCGTTAGGCTGGGATCTCTGGGCCTTCTGGCACGCAGTCACAGATCTGCATCCAGCCCCTGCGCCTCTAGTCGCCTGCCTGGACAGTTATAAAGCCTTTAACCACTTATTAGTGCTGGGGCTGATTATTCGAGCGAGCTCAGCGGATGTTAGGGTTTGAGCAGTTTACTATGTCCATGCGGCGTGCTGTAGCCTGCCTCAACGCTTCCATTGGCCGAAAGGACGTTGAAAGAAGGCAATGAGTTTAAGTCCAGCTCACTTCTGCCAGCTTGGGCGAAGGAAGCTGGAGCTTCCTTGAGAGGCCGGGGTGACGAGGCCACTTTGCAATGTGGCTTTCGTGGCTAAACTGGAGGGTCCGTTGCCAGCCAAGCACTGTGGACCTAAGTCGAGCATCATCAGCTTTTGAGGGGAACTCAACTCGCTCAGGTGGGGAAGGGTTTGAAATGGAACGGACAGGGAGCAGTGACTGAGCATCTGGACACCGTGGCTATCCTTTCGCCTCGTTCACCCTTTGATCTTTTCCGAGTATCTGCTTTCCCATCTGGGCAACTACAGGGCTGGATCCTGATCCTTGTGGCTCAACATGTCCATTGTCCACCCGCTTGCTTCCTTGACTGATCGGGGATGGTGAAAAACAGCCCTAGGGTCGGTTTAGTTCTAAGTTCCACACACTGCGGGCTTTGAGCAGAGGTACATGCGAGGGAGGTCACTAACGGACGGGGGCCCTGAGCAGTCAGCCACACAGTGGTCTCCTCAGCTAAGCTGTCCCAGGAGAGGTCTGAGGAGTAGGAGGGCAGGCAGGCCAAGGGAAATAGAGGAGAAGCAAAGGAAGGAGAAATGTGAGGGCATTGGAATCAATTACTCACCAGTCACCTGCACAGTCTTGCGCATCCATGCATAGGGGCTGTGGCGACTTCTGCTGGGAGAACTGGCGTTGGCGGTGCTGGCGTCGATGGGGAACAGTGATCCGCCGGCTGGGGCTGGCATGCTGCCACTGCTGCTTCCACCGCTCGCCGGGCCCAGGTTGCTGTATTCCGAGGAGCCAAAAGCCGCGGGGCTCGAGGTCATGTCGTTCATGGGCACCGCGCCCATTGTACTGGATGGTCCGGGATACGCGCTCCAGTCTTCCCGAGGGGGACTATAGGGTGAGCCCCAGGTTCCCAGCGACGGCCCGTGAGGATCCATGCTGGACATATGGGGATACCCCATGTAGTGAGCGTAAGCTGGGGCCGCTGCAAAGTTGGAGGCTGGCAGCGGACTCCCACCCCCTCCAGTGCCGCCAGCCCCAGCGGTGCCGCCCCCCGCCGGGCTCCTGAGAGTGCCCGGGTACATGCCCGATTCTTTTTCCAAAAGGCAGCTTCTGTACATGGTGGCTTGGGTATGAGGAAGAAGCTCTCTAAGCCATCCTGAAATCCTTGTAAGGCCCCAACGTGACTTTGAGAAGCAGCAGGGAATCGATAGGTCAGTCTGTAGCTATGCTGCACGCTCCTCTGCGCCCCTTAGACTACTCCATCCCGCCTTTCCTACCCTGACGGTTTCCAGGTGACTGGTAGCCGGGTATAGATGGGCCACCAATGGCTGGGCTGACATCAAGGGGCTTCAGGCTTTTACATAGCATTTGCATTCAAATGAAGGGCCATTTCACTTTCACAGGGACTTGTTCACTCTGCTCCCTCTCCCAGAGCTCCTGGGCCTTTCTGTCTCATCTTTCTGGCTTTTGTCCATCTGGTCCCCATAGCACTAGTCTTGAGCTTTTGGAGGCAGGAGTTCTCCCAGGGGTTTTTGACCAGCTCCCTCCAAAGTGAGATGGAGACTGCAGAAACAAGGTCAAGTCCTGCTTTTTGGAATTCAGTCCTTACCCTGAAGGCCTCCTCCCTTTCTGCTGATCTTCCCGCACTCAGCCTGCATCTGTGATTTTCTCTCTGCCCACCTTCCCTGGCAGGGTTACTCGATGTGGCACTAGCCCATAATACCTCTGAAAAGGGCTTTCCCTATTCCTCATTGCCCCCTCCCCCAGGAGGAGGGCTTTGTTTCTCAGGATAGAGATTCATTTCACAACTACATTGTATGCCTACTGTGTGCCAGGCACTGTTGTAGGCACTGGGGATACAGAAGTGAAAAAGAGACAAACATTTCTGCTCTGCCTTCCTAAGGTTACATTCCAGTGGATTGCAGGCTGGATTAATTGGCCATTTTACAAATATGCATAAATTAAAGAAAGATGAAGAGAGTAGGTTATGAAAAAGGGAAGGAAAGAGACAGAAGAAGAACCATGTGAGTAGTGGGCTTTCTTATTTTCATACTAGTTCACTAGTCTCGCCTGTCTCTTTCTGCCAAGTACGGCTTCTGCCTCAAAGCCAGTGCACTAAGGAGCCAAATTCCTGCAGTCTCAAATCCAGGGAAGCTGCAGCTCCCAACTGTCTTTTACACTTAAGAAGGTTTCCTTTGTAAAGCTCTGATTGTTGAAAAAGACATGGGCTTGCCGGTAGATGCCAATAAACTCAAGATTTTGCTTCAAAACCCAGATCATCTCCTGACCACAAAAACAGTCTGTATCCCAGTGTTTCAGACACCTCCACCCACCCTTGTTCCTTACCCCCTCCCAAAACCTACCACAACCTTTAATTCAGGCTGTGCTCCTACTCAGGGAATGTGCTACTCTATAAAGTCCAACCCAATCTGGTGCCCTCATTAAATAATCCCTTTTTGGCTTTGGGAATATCACTTTACTTCTGGGAGTTTCAAGGATTTTCCCTGTGTAAAATAGGGATCTTAACAGTGTCTGCATTACAAGGCAGGATTTACTGAGATAATGTATACAAACTGCTTAACTCAGGGTACCAGGTACATAACGTGGGACCACTGTATTCACTAATTTACTCAACAAATATTTATTGAGTGCTAGGTGCTGTTCTATGCATGGAGACATCAATAGTGAACAGACAAAACCCCTGACTTTATTAAGCTTATATTCTAGTGGGGAGAGAAACCAACAAGTAATTACATTTTATAGTATGTCAGATGGTAATAATCAATGCTGTGAAGGAGAAGAAAGTAGGAAGGAGGATAGGGAATGCTGGGGGATGTTGCAATTTTAAATGTGGTGGTCTGGGAGGACCTCACTTAGAAGTGACATTTAAATAAAATATAGAAGAGATGATGGAGTGAGGAGGAGAGGATCCAGACAGAGGGAACAAGTGCAAAGAGAATGTCTATCTTCTATTGGAGAAACAATGAGGAAGACAGTGTGGCTAAAGTATAGATGAAGCCCAAAAGCTAAAAAGTGAGTACACTATTGTAATCATTCTACTTTTTGCTCTAAGTAAGGTAGGGAGACATTGTAGGGTTTTGAGCAGAGAAGTAACATGATTTGACTTAAGTTTTGAAAGGATTACTCTGGCTGTTGGATTAAGAATAAACTGTAAGTGGGCAAAATAGAATCAGGCTGATTAATTAAAAGGCTATTACAATAATCCAGGTGAATGATATTGGGAATGGGGAGAAGTGGTTGGATTCTGGATATACTTGGAAGCCTGCTTTGGAGAAGGAGAAAGAGAAGAAGGAACAGCAAAGACTAATTAAAGCCTGGCACTGGGGAGAAGGGACTAAGGGACAGGAAAGTAGCATACTTATAGGCACTTTTTACACATGATCTCATTTAATCTTTACAACGGTCTCATGAGTTATTTACTTTCATTCTAATTTTAGAGATGAAGAAACTGAGGCTCAGAGAGGTGGCATGACTATTTAATGAACTACTAGTGTGTAATAAGGCCAGGTCTCCATCTTTGGCCACCCTGACTACAAAGTTCATGTTCTTAAATTGGAATCTGGCTAAACGTACAACCTCAGGGCTTAGGCCTGGGGCTTGGCTTCTATTTTCTTTCTCTGCTCAGGCTCCTAGGTTGACATTCAATACTCTTCAGAACATGGACCCAATTACCCTTGCATTATTCTCTCTCACCTACTCTATCCTGAGGCAAATGGGTCTGCCTGATATTTGAAAAATTATGTCAGGAAGGAAGCACATAAAAGGCCTTTAAAAGCCAGAAAAAACAATATTATCATTTTACTATGAAGAAACTAAGGGCCTGAGAGGGGAAAGTATTCTTTAAAGAAGTGAATGACAGAACTGAGATTCAGACTCAGGTTTGTTGACTCCCAAATCGACACTCTCTCCACTAAAAAAATTGTCTTTGCTTATGCAGTTCCCTCTGTCTAGACTGTTTTTATCCATAAAAATTGTTCAATTCTCCCTATTCTTCAAGGTTCAGCTCAAATGCCCCTTCCTCCCTAAATCCCTATGTGATGATGCTCATCTCAGAAAGCACTCTTCCTCTTGTCTGAGTCCCATTACCAACACCCCTCTCCCACTGAATAACTAATACTAGTCTTGTCTACCTTAGAGTTATTTGGGATCTTACCTGAATCTTTTGGAATTTGAACACCTTGAAGGAATGTGAGGAGGTGTATTTGAGCCCAGCAGAGTGGAGTGTCACGGACATGGTAGGGTCTTGGGAAGTATTTGTGCGCTGAATCAATAAATGACCTTGGAACTGTAGATTGTAAATCACCATTTTGGCCCAGCTCTGGGGATATCTGGAAGAGAAGCCAGTAAGAACGTTATCCAGTGCTTGGTGGAACTTGGATTCAGGATTACTCTCATTTTGTGTTTTTGTTTGTTCATTTCCAGAGGTGTGGGAGTGGGATGGGGGTGGATAAGGAGACAGGAGAGGGAGGTGGCCAAATAGGGAGGTTCAGTCTAGCTTATTTGACTGGAAATTTTTATTTCTTTCTTTACCTGGAGATTAACCAGAGAGGCAGCCTCACTGCAGGAAGCAGAGTGGCCAGCAGCAGGAGTCAAATCCCATGGACTGACAGTCGGGGCTCAGGTTATGCAAGGATTATTTAATGCCACTAGGGAGTGATCTCTTAGTTTTCCTGAGACTTAGAGATGCATGGGTCAAATGGGGCCTCTGCTAGACCCCTCTCTGCTGCCCAGCTCTGGGCTGACACCTGCAGACCAGGTTAATTGTAAGGCTTGCAGGAGATAAAGAAGGTGAAATTGCTTTGTAAACAGTGCAGTCCACCTGTGATGGACTATGGGGATCTGGGTAAGCCTTTTCTTTAGCAGTCTTAATGCTTTGGAGGCTCTCACTGCCTGGTAAATATTTTCTAAGCCTGATCTGGCCTCTCAGGGTTACCAGAGCAGGCCAGAGCTACTCTCCATACCCCCTTACCCTCTCCTACCTCCCTGGCCCAGATTTCAATCTGGTTCAACCTCTGCAGGGGAACAGGGAGAGGGGAAGGAGTCTCTTTGTACTATGGAGCTCAGCTTCAGTCCTCAATCATTGGGCCCTTGCTACTACTGAGAGGGAGATGAGGAATGCAGATTAAGTCCCTCTTACTACCGTGGTAACTGAGGGTGAAAGTATGGCAGGGACTTAGCCTAGGCATACATGGTTTGTGGGACTTGGATTTATACCCAAGCATAACTGACTGAGGAACTTTACAAGGCCCTCTACCTAACTCAGACTCAGTTTCCAACAGGAAAAATGGGCTGACAATAGAAATCACTCTATAGGGATGTTGGGAGGATTCAGTGCATCAGTGGTGTGCTCAACAAATAGTTATTATTATTGTCATACACGGTGCGGCTGAGACTTGCACAGGGCATGGGCCTACCGTGCCTCCCCTAGCTCATATCAGTGTATGAAAGGCACTAAGAGATTGGGGAGAAGACCCAGAGCAGTTTGGACATCCCTGCCTGTTGTACCTCCATTCAAGCTTTGCACCCTGGCCTCTGAAAACAGCCCCTCTCCACCTACTCATCCCCATCTCCTTCCCTGAGCTCCTTGGAGACTTAGCAATACCAGTGCTTGTGGAGGAAGGCGAATTTTGTCCTTTCCATACATCTTCATCATTGTGATGGGCTTTTGTACTTCCATGGCCAGGCACCCTGGAGGATGAGCACGACTAGTCTCTGGGCCTGTCCCAAAGCATCATGTTGGGGGCAGGACCAAGGCATATTTTGGAGAAAGATTAAGTTTCTTTCGTGGGAATGTGAGTGGTTAGGGAAAATACCTGTTGAGGTAGTGGAGGGCCAGGGCTATGTACCGACCTTCCCCCAGGGCCAACTGCCCAGTTCTGGGTTGGGAGAACAAGAAGAATGAGGAAGGTCCAGGGCTCAGAGATGGAGTCCAAAAGACAACATGGTGGAGAAACAGGCTTCTTGGGCATCCTCAACTTTGGGAGAGAGAAGGTATGTGTAAGGAGGCAAGTAGGGGCCAGTGCCTAATGCCAAGATCCCAAACTTAAGAAGAATGAGTCAGGGAGGGATTTTACAGGACAGAGAGGGAGGAGGAAGACAGAGAGGCCAACCAAGAATGAGGAGACTGTAAATCCAACACTCTAGTATTAGGGGGTTTCAGACTGAGTCTGAGAGGATAGGGTAGGCTGATTCTCTGAAACAAAAAGAGAAATGAAAGTCCTGGCAACCTGCTTGGGGTAGGAGAGCCAGAAACCTAGTTCACAGAGCATGCACTCCATGCCGGAACCATTGCTTGTTCCTTTCTGGTGTGAACTCCCATTTGGCTGACTACAATTAAAGGGGGTAGATGGTGTCAGCCCTATTTTACAGAATTGGGGGAATGGAGGTGAGAATGGAGGTTCAGTGAGGTTTAGTAACTGACCCAAGGTCAAACATCCAGTAATAGGCAGCTAGCAAATCATTGTCTAGTATGACCACAATGTTCATTCAGGGCCTGGAGATCAGGACTTGGAGAATGATAGCCCAGTTGTTATGCCCATATTCACTGAACACAGGATAAAAGGGAAAATTGGCACAAACCATAATGGGAGAGATTTGGATTTGTTCCGAAGAAGAACACGCCCACTCTGAGGGTCATGAAGCCCAGGAATGGGTGAACAAGTTGATGAAAGAAATATGGAGTGGCCTTTTTAAGAAGTCTAGGTGGCACTCTGTGAGGGATTGTTCCAGAACAGTTTGGCTTTGAAGCCAAAACAGAGTCACATTAGTGACTGACAATTGATTTTATAACGAACGTTTTCACTCTAAAAGGTCTCATGTTACTTTGACCTTCCTTCAACTCGGTTTCTTTATTCTTTCCCACTTGAAAATGCCTCTCACATTATCTCATCTTACTATTTTTTGCTTGTTCCCTCACTGGAAAATTTCTCTACTACATTTTCATTCATTCATTCTCTCCTAAACACCCAAACTTCATTATCCTCCACCTAACCAAGAACAATATCCTTGAGGCTTTAGTTTGACAAACTGGCCCTTGGGTCAAATCCAGCCTTCCAACTATTTTTGTATGGCCTGTGAGCTAATAATAATAATAATAATAATAATAATAATAATAATAATATACTGAATTAATAAAATTTATTTTTTAGGGAAGTTTTAGGTTCACAGAAAAATTGAAAGTACAGAGAGGGTGCTTTCTATATACTCCCTGTCCCCACATACCCACAAGTTTCCTACTATTGACAATCACTACCGCAGTGGTTTCAGAACCATGAAGAGGAACAAAGTGGGAGGACTGACACTACTCGACTTCAAAACTTATAAAGCAACAGAAATCAGGATAATGTGGTCTTAGCAAAAGAATACACAAATAAGTCCATGGAAAGAATAGAGAGCCCAAAAATAGACTCATGTAAATACAGGTTTCCCCTGCTATCTGAAAGTAGAAGGTTCCTATGAAAGTTTTCGTAAGCTGAAATGGCATAAAGGGAAAAAAGCTTTTGTTCTTCTTCTTCAATATAATGTTGGATATTCAGGGTCTTTTTTCTCTCCATATAAACTTTAGAATCAGTTTGTTGATATCCACAAAATAACTTGCTGAGTTTTTATCGAGATTGCAATGAATTTAAAGATCAATTTGGGGAGAACTAACATCTTGACAATGTTGAGTCTTCTTATACATGAAAGTGGAATACATCTCCATTTATTTAGTTCTTTGATATCTTTCATCAGACTTTTCTAATTGTCCTCTATGGACTAGCGGTCTTGTACATATTGTGTTAGATATATACCTAAGTATTTAATTTTTTTGGATGATAATGTAAACAGTAATGCATTTTTAAATTTCAAATCCCACTTGTTTACTGTTGGCATATACTTTTGTATATTGATCTTGTATCTTGCAATCTTGCTACAATTGCTTATTAGTTCCAGGAAGATTTTTTATTATTATTCTTTCAGATTTTCTGCATAGAAGTATATTTCATCTGCAAAAAAAATTTGTTTCTTCATTCTCAATTTGTATACTTTTCATTTCTTACTCAATTAGCTAGGACTTACAGTACAATGTTGAAAAACAGTGGTTAAAGGGGACATCCATATCTTGTTCTTGATCCTAGTGGGAAAGCTTCTAGTTTTTGACCAATAAGAATGACGTTAGCTGTAGGTTTTTGTATATATTTTTATCAATTTGAGGATGTTCTCCTCTAATCATAGTTTGCTGAGAGTTTTTATTATAAATGGATGTTAGAGTTTGTCAAATGCTTTTTCTGCATCTGTTGATATGATCATGTGATTTTCCTCCTTTAGCCTGTTGATAATGAATTGTAGCAATTGATTTTCTAATATTGAACTAGCCTTGCATACCTGGAATAAATCCCACTTGGTCCTGGTTTATAATTCTTTTTATACATTGTTGGATTCTATTTGCTAATGTTTCGTTGAAGATCTTTGCATCTATTTCATGAGAAATATGGGTCTGTAGCTTTCTTTTTTTGTAATGTCATTATCTGATGTTGGTTTTAGGGAAATGCTGGTCTCATAGAATAAGTTAGGAAGTATTCCCTCTGCTTATATCTTTTGGAAGAGATTGTAGAGAATTGGTATAATTTCTTCCTTAAATGTTTGATAGAATTCACCAGTGAACCCATCTGGGCCTGGTGCTTTCAGTTTTGGAAGATTATTAATTATTGATTCAATTTCTTTAATAGATATAGGCATATTCAGATTATCTATTTCTTCCTGTATGAGTTTTGGCAGAATGTGTCTGTCAAGGAATTGGTTCATTTATTCTGGGTTATCAAATTTGTGGACATAGAGTTGTTAATAATATTCCTTTATTAACCTTTAATGTCCATGGGATCTATAGTTACACCCCCCTTTTGTTTTTTATATTAATAGTTTGTGATCTCTTTTTGTCTTAGTTAGCCTGACTAGAGGCTTATCAATTTTATTGATCTTTTCAATGTACCAGCTTTTGGTTTCATTGATTATTGTTTCCCTGTTTTCAATTTCCTTGATATCTGCTCTAATTTGTATCATTTCTTTTCTTCTGCCTATGTCATTTTTATTAACTGTGTGAAGAATAATTGACAAATATAATTGTCTATATTTAAAGTGTACAACGTGATTATTTGATATACATATACATTGCAGAATGATTACTAAAATCAAGATAATCATACATCCATCACCTCACATAGTTAACATAGTTAACTTTATTTTGTGTGTGGTGAGAGTGCATAAGATCTACTCTCAACAACTTTCAAGTATACAATACGATATTATTAACTATAGTCAGAATGCTGTACATCAGATTCTCAGAACTTATTCTTCTTCCAACTGAAAATTTGTATCCTTTGATGTACATCAGTCCATTTTCCCCTAACCCCAGGCCCTGACAATCACTTTCTATTCTCTATTTCTGTGAAATTGGCTTTTTTAAAAAAGTTTCCATACATAAGTAATACCATACAGTATTAGTCTTTCTCTGTCTGGCTTATTTCTCTTAGCTTATACCCACCAGATTTACCCATGTTATCACAAATGGCAGGATTTTCTTCTTTTTATGGCTGAATAACTTTCTATCTTATATATATATAATATATATATAATATATATATATAATATATATATACACATATACTATATATTTATCCATTCATCCATCAACAGACAATTAGGTTGTATCTATGTCTTAGCTATCATCAATAATGCTGGAATGAACATGAGGGTGCAGATATCTTTTTGAGACTATAATTTCATTTCCTTTGGATATAAACCCAGAAGTAGAATTGCTGGATCATATGGTAGTTCTAGTTTTAGTTTTTTGAGGACCCACCACATTGTTTTCCATAATGGCTGTACCAATTTACATTCCCGCCAACAGTGCCGAGGATTCTCTCTTCTCCACATCCTCGCCAACACTTATTTCTTGTTATTTTGATAATAGCCATCCTAACAGGTATGAAGTGTTATTTCACTGTGGTTTTGATTTGCATTTCCTGATGATTAGTGATGTTAAGCACTTTCTCATGTACCTGTTGGCCATTTGTATGGTTATTTGTATGTCTTCTGTGGAAAAATGTCTATTCAGTTCCTCTGCCCATTTTTGAATCAAATTTTTTTTTTCTTATTGAGTTGTATGAGTTCTTTATATATTTTGGATATAACACCTTATCTGATATATGCATTGCAAATATTTTCTCCCATTCCTTAGGTTGTCTTTTCATCTTGTTGATTGTTGCTTTGGCTGTGCAGAAGCTTTTTAGTTTGATGTAGTTGCACTTGTTGATTTTTTCTTTGGTTGCCTATGCTTTTGCTGTCATATGCAATAAGACATTGCCAAGCCTAATGTCAGGGAGATTTTTCTCCGACTTTTAGGAGGTTTATGGTTTCAGGGCTTACGTTTAAGTCTTTAATCTATTTCAAGTTAATTTTTGCAAGTTGTGTAAGATAGAGGACAATTTCCTTCTTTGGCATGTGAATGTCCAGTTTTCCTAACATCGTTTATTGAAGAGATTATCCTTTCTCCATGAGTATTATTGGCTCGCTTGTCAAACATGTTGATTGTATGAGTTTATTTCTGGGGTCTCAATTCTAATCCACTGGTCTCTGTAGCTATTTTCATGCCAGTACTATATAATTTTGTTTATTATAGCTTTATAATATAGTTTGAAATCAGGAAGTGTGATGCCTCCAGATTTGTTCTTCTTTCTCAGGATTGCTTTGGTTAATTGAGGTCTTTTATGGTTCCATACAAATTTTAGCTTTGTTTTTTCTATTTCTGAGAAAAACACCATTGGAATTTTGATAAGGATTGTGTTGAACCTATAGATGGCGTTGGGTTGTATGGACATTGTAAAAATATTAATTTTTGTTCTATGAACATGGATTATCTTTCCATTCATTTGCATCTTCTTCAATTTCTTTCATCAATGTCTTATAGTTTTATTGTACAGATCTTTCATTGCCTTGGAAAAAGTTATTCCTAAATATTTTATTGTCTTTGATGCTATTGAAATGGGATTTTTTCTTTATTTCTTTTTCAGATGGTTTGTTTTTAGTGTATAGAAGCACACCTGTGTTTTGTATGTTGATTTTGTATCCTGCAACTTTACTGAATTCAGTTACTTGTTCTAACAGTTTTTAGTGGCTTCTTTATGATTTTCTATAAATCAAATGTATTTTACATGTATCTGCATCTTTACAAAGATCATGTCATTTGCAAATAGACAATTTTACTTCCTCCTTTGTGATTTAGATGGCTTTTAATTCTTTTTCTTGCTTTATTATTCTGGCTCTGACTTCTCATACTCTCCAGAATAGGAGTGGTGAGAGCAGGCACCCTTATCTTGTTTATGACCTTAAAGGAAAAGCTTTCAACATTTCACCTTTGAGTATAATGTTAGTGGGCTTTTCATTTATGGCCTTTATTATGTTGAGGTAAGTTTCTTCTATATCCCATTTGTTGAGAGTTTTTATCATGACAGATGTTGTATTTTGTCAAATGCTTATCCTGTATCTGTGGAGATGCTAATATGATTTTTATCCTTCTTCTGTTTATGTGGTATATCATGCTTATTGATTTGTGTATGTCGAACCATCCTTTCATCCCAGGGATAAATCCCACTTGATCATGTTTATGATTTTTAAAATATACTGTTGAATTTTCTTTGTTACTATTTTGTTGAGAATTTTGCATCTACATTCATCAGGGATGATAGCCTGTAGCTTTCTTTTAGCGCTCTTATTTGGCTTTGGTATCAAGGTGATGCTGGCCTTATAAAATGAGTTAGGAAGTGTTCCCTCCTCTTGAATTTTTTGGAACAATTTGAGAAGGATGGGGTTAATTCTTCTTTAAATATTTGAAAGAATTCAGCAGTGAAACCATCTAGTTCTGGGCTTTTCTTTGTTGGGAGGTTTTTTTTTTTTTCCCACTGATTTGATCTTCTTACTCATTATTGGTCTAAGTTTTCTATTTCTTGGTAGCTGTATGTTTCTAGGAATTTATCCATTTCTTTTAGGTTGTCCAATCTTCTGGTGTATAATTGCTCATAGTATTCTCTTTTTTATCCTTTGTATTTCTGTCATTTCACTTGTGATGCCTCCTCTTTAATTTATTATTTTATTTGAGTCCTCTCCCTTTTTTCGTGATTAGTCCAGCTAATGGATTATCAATTTTGTTTTCTTTGAAGAACCAAATCTTAGTTTTGTTAATCTTTTTACTGTTTTCCTATTATTTATTTTAATTATTTCTGCTCCAATCTATTATTTCCTTCTTTCCACTAAGTTTGGGATTAATTCGTTCTTCTTTTTCTAGTTCCTTGAGATGTAAAGATGGGGAGTATATTTGTGATCTTTCTTCTTTCTTAATGTGGGTATTTGTTACTATAAACTTCCCTATTAGAGCTGCTTTTGATACATCTCATAAGTTTTAGTATGTTGTGATTCCATTTTTGTTTGTTTCAACATGTATTTTTGATTTCCCTTTTGATTTCTTCTTTAAACCATTGGTTGTACCATTGTATGTTGTTTAGTTTCCATGTATTTAAGAATTTTCCAATGTTATTTCTGTTATTTATTCCAGTTTTATATCATTGTTGTGGGAAAAGATACTGGTACAATTTTTATCTTTTTGAATTTGTTAAGACTTGTTTTGTCATCTAACATATGATCTATCCTGGAGAACATTCTGTGTGCATTTGAGAAGATTGTGTATTCTGCTGCTGTTGGATGGAATGATCTGTATATTCATCATTTTAATATATGCAAAAAGAGCACTTGATAAAATCCAACACTCTTTCATGATAAAAACATTCAAAAAATGGGAATAAAAGGACGCTATCTCAACATAAAAAATATATTAAAAAACCCACTGTGAACATTACGTTCAGTCGTGGAAGACTGAAAGCATTCCTCAAAGATTAGGAACAAGGCACAGATACTCGCTTTCACCATGTTTATTCAACTTAGTACTGGAGCCTGAGCAATTAGATAAGAAAAAGAAATAAAAGACATCCAAACTGGAGAAGAGGGAGTAAAATTATCTATCTTTGCAGATAACATGATATTATACATAGAAAACCCTACAGATTTTACAAAAATCTGTTAGAACTATAAATGAATTCAGAAAAATAGCAGGATACAAAGTCAATGCACATAAAATCAGTTGCATTTCTATACACAAAAAAATGAATGCTCTGAAAAGGAAATTACAAAAACAATTCCATTCTCAATAGCATCAAACAGAATAAAATATTTAGGAATTAACTTAACCAAGGAAGTGGAAGTCTTGCACAATTAAAACCACAAAACATTGCTGAAAGAAATTATAGAAGATTTAAATAAATGGAAAGACACCCCATGTTTATGGATTGGAAGACTTAATATTATTAAAATGTCTATACCACCTAAAGTGATCTGCAGATTTAATGCAGTCTCTATCAAAATCCTAATAAATTTTTTGCAGAAATAGAAAAACTCATCCTACAATTCATATAGACTCTCAAAGGACCCAGATAGCCAGAAGAATCTTGAAAAAAAGAGGAAAACTGGACTACTCACCTTTCTTTATTTCAAAACTTACTGTAAAGCTGCAGTAATAAAAAAAGTATGGTATTGGCAAAAGACAGACATATAGATGAATGGAATAGAATAGAGAACTCAGAAATAAAACCTCACATATCTGGTCAAATGATTTTTGACACGGCTGCCAAGACTGTTCAATGGGAAAAAGATGGTGTTTTAAACAAATGGTGCTAGGAAAACTAGATATCCACCAACAAAATAATTCAACTGGACCCTTTCCTAATACCATATACAAAAATTAACTCAAGATGGATCAAGGATCTAAGTGTAAGACTTAAGACAATAACACTCTTAGAACAAAATATGAGACAAAAGCTCCATGACATTGACTTTGGCAATGATTTCTTGCATAGGACACCAAAGGCACAGGTTACAAAAGAAAAAATAGACAAATTGAGCTTCATGAAAACTTAACAAAATAATGCATCGGAGTGACATCAGCATCATGGTGGAGTGAGCTCTCCCCTTGGACTCCCCCTTCTAAAGTACAACCAAAAGGACATTCATGCACCAACAGAGGACATTCACACAACACAAAAGATGTCTGAGAGACCCATGCAGCCATATGTCTGAAGGTTGTGGGTCTGGATACTATGGAGGAAGTGAAAGTTGGTAAGGGAGACTTTTCTCTTCCCAAAGGCAGTGGGTGACCTCGGGACAGCACCTGGCTCTGAAAGGAAAGTGGAGAGAAGCAGCCCTCCAGAGGAACACCATTGCTCTCCAAGTTCCCTCTAGCCTGAGGGAAAGCCCCACAAATAGAGGACACTCAGCTGTTGTGAGGGTGTCTCCGTCAAACTAGCACCCTGGGAGAGCAGTTGGTGAGGGCCCAGGGAAAATGCTGGGATCACGCAGAAGAAGGAGAGTGTCCTTCCCCCTGCCTGGCACTCTAGCCCTCCAATCACCCAGAGCACCAAGTGGAGAGAGAAGCAGCATATGGGAAAGGCACACAGGTCTCTGATCACCCAGAGTGCTGAGTGGAGAGAGAGGCAGGGGTTGGGAAAGGTGCGAAGGTCTCTGTGATCTCCCAGAGTGCTGATGGGAGAGAGAGGTGGGGGCTGGGATTGGCATACAGGGGAAAGAAGGTGCCCCTTACCCTGCATGGCCCTCCAGCTCCATGATTGCTCAGAACACAGAGGAGAGAGAGAGCCAGTGGCTGGGAAAGGTGTGCAGGTCTTTGGGATCACCCAGAGCACAGTGAGGAGACAGAGGCAGCAACTGGGAAAGGTGTGCAGGTCTCGGGGATCACCCTGAGTGCAGTGGGGAGAGAGAGGCAGGGACCTGGAAAGATGCACAGGTCTCTGGGATCATCCAGAGTGCCACAGAGAGAGAGAGGTGGGGGCTGGGAAAGGTGCACAGGTGTAAGAAGGTGCCCCTTCCCCTGCCTAGCACTTCAGCCCTGTGGTTGCCCAGAGCTCCACACAGAGAGAAAAACAGAGGGTGGGGAAAGTCCAAGTGAAAGAAAGCACCCCTCCCCCTGCCTGGCATCCCAGATAGGCCATCAGTCAGAGCGTCACACAGAGAGAAAAGAAGTCAGTGGCTGGAGCTGGGGAACCCCAGGTCATACTGGGCCCAGAGTACACAGTGCCTGATTCCCACCCAGTGGCTGCAGGTGGAAGCTGTGACCAGATAATAACTATGCAGAGGCAAAAATCCACACCATCATGCAGCATGAAAAAGTATATTAAATCTTCAGACCAGAAGGAAAATGACAAGTACCCAGAAACAAACACTGAAGACATAGAAATTCATAAAATAAATAACAAAGAATTCAAAATAGCTATCATAAAATAATGAGTTACAAGAAAACACAGAAAGACAAATCAACGAATTCAGGAGGTTATTCAGAAAGGAGATTGAAATTATAAAGAAGAACCAATCAGAATTGTTGGAGGGGAAAAGCACAATGGATGAGATTAAGAAAAATCTGGATTCCCTAAACAACAGAGCTGACAATATAGAAGATTAAATTAGCAATTTAGAAGATAGTAATATAGAAATGCTTCAGGTGGAGGGGAAAAGAGAATTAAGACTAAAAAGAAATGAAGAAACTCTCAGAGAATATCTGACTCAATTAGGAAATGCAACATAAGGATTCCAGGTATTCCAGAGGGGGAAGAGGAGGAGAATGGAGCAGAAAGCTTGTTCAAAGAAATAATAGCTGAGAACTTCCAAAACCTGGGGAAAGAGCTGGAAATACAAGTCAATGAAGCCAGCAGATCTCCTAATTTCAACAATGTAAAAAGACCTATTGCAAGGCATATAGTAGTAAAGCTGACAAAAGTCAATGAAAGAGAAAAAATACTAAGGGAAGCAAGGCAGAAGAAAATAGCTTACAAAGGAACCCCTATCAGGCTTTCAGCAGATTTCTCAGCAGAAACCTTACAAGCTAGGAGAGAGTGGAATGATATATTCAAAATTGTGAAAGACAAATTACTCTATCCAGCAAAAATATCCTTCATATATGACAGAAAAATAAAAACTTTCCAAGATAAACAACAGCTAAGGGAGTTCATCAACACAAGACACCCCCGTACAAGAAATCCTCAAGAAAGCCCTCGTACCTGAAAAAAAATTAGGAAAATGGCTACAAAGCCCTGAGCACAGAGATGAATAAGAAGGCAATAATCAGAAAATGACAGTTCTCTATCAGATCAGGTGAGTCAACACTCAACTTAACATTAAGGATAAAGAGAAGGAAAACAACAAAATACAAATAATCTCATCATTTTAACCACAAAATCACAACACAAGATGGAATAAGATATGACATAAATAACTTAGAAGGGGAATAGAAAAGTTATGGAATCAGCATAGTCTACAGAAATAAGAGTCTATCAGAAAGAGGACTATCTCATCTACAAGATTTTTTATACAAACCTAATGATAACCACAGAGACATATATGATGAACAAGGAGAAAATGAAGACAACCACCATAAAAAACTACCTAATCAAATTGGTAGTTTGAAACACATGGGATGAAAAACAAAGGGAAGGCAGAAGAACCAGAAAATGAGGAATAAGATGAAGGTATTAAGCCCTCATATATCAATAATCACTCTAAATGTAAATGGACTGAATTCTCCAATCAAAAGACACAGAGTGGCAGGATGGATTAAAGAATGAGATGCAAGAATATGTTCCCTCTAGGAAACACATCCCAGCTCCAAAGACAAACACATGCTTAGTGAAGGAATGGAAGATGATACTCCAAGCTAATGGCAAACAAAAGAAGGCAGGTGTTGCCATACTTAATCAGATAAAGTAGACTTCAAGACCAAACAAGTCAAGAGAGACAAAGAGGTGCAGTATACAATGATAAAAGGGACACTAAACCAAGAAGACATAACACTTTTAAACATGTCCACACCCAACACAGGAGCACCAAAGTACATAAAGCAAATATTAACAAACCCAAAAGGAGATATCAATGACAATACAATAATAGTAGGGGACCTCAATACCCCACTTACATCAATGGATAGATCATCCAAACAAAAAGTCAACAAGGAAATAATGGAATTAAATGAAAAACTAGACCATATGGACTTAATAGATACATACAGAACTTTCCATCCAAAAAGGGTAGAATACATATCCTTCTCAAGTGCACATGGAACATTCTCAAGGACAGGCTGTATATTAGGAAACAAGACAAATCTCAATAAATTTAAAAAGATTGAAATCATATCTAGTATCTTTTCTGACCATAATGCTATGAAACTAGAAATAAATAACAAGAAAAAAGGTAGGAAAGGGGCAAAGATGTGGAGATTAAACAACATGCTACTGAACAACCAATGGATCATCAAAGAAATAAAAGGAGAAATCAAAAAATGTCTGGAGACAAATGAGAATGAGAACACACCATACCAACTCATATGGGATGCAGCAAAAGTGGTCCTAAGAGGGAAATTTATAGCAATGCAGGTCCACATTAACAAACAAGTAAAAGCTCAAATAAGCAATCTTAAATTACACCTAACAGAGTTAGAAAAAAATAACAAACAAAACTCAAACTCAACAGAAGGAGGAAAATAATAAAAATTAGAGCAGAAATAAATGAAATTGAAACAAAAAAGACTATAGAAAGGATCAATGAAACAAGAAGCTGGTTCTTTGAGAAGGTAAGCAAAATTAATGAACCCTTAGCCAGACTCACTAAAAAAACGAAAGAGAAGGCTCAAATAAATAAAAGTACAAATGAAAGAGGAGAAATTGCAACAGATACCACAGAAATACAAAAGATTATAACAGAATATTATGAAAAACTATATGCCAAGAAACTGGACAATCTTGAAGCAATGGATAAATTCTTAGAAACATACAACTTTCCAAAACTGAATGAAGAAAAACTAGAGAATCTGAATAGACCAATCACAAGTAAAGAGATTAAAACAGTAATCAAAAACTTCCCCAAAAGTAAAAGTCCAGGACCACATGGCTTCTCTGGAGTATTTTACCCATCATTCAAAGAAGATTCAATATCTCTCCTTCTCAAACTATTCCAAAAAATTGACCAATATGGAGCACTTCCTAATACATTCTATGAGGCCAATGCCACCCTGATTCCAAAGCCAGACAAGGATAATACAAAGAAGGAAAATTATAGGCCAATATTGCCGATGAACATAGCTGCAAAAATCCTCAGCAAAATATTGGCAAATCGAATATAGTAATACATTCAAAAGAACATACACCGTGATCAAGTGGGATTCATACTAGGGACACAGAGATGGTTCAACACCTGCAAATCAATCAATGTGATACACCACATTAACCAAATGAGGAACAAAGACCACATGATCATCTCAATAGATGCAGAGAAAGCATTTGACAAGATCCAACATCCATTCAGGATAAAAACTCTCAATAAAATGGGTATAGAAGGAAAGTACCTCGACATAATAAAGGCCATATATGATAAACCCACAGCAAGCATCATACTCAATTGGGAAAAACTGAAAGCCATCCCTCTGAGAACAGGAACAAGACAAGTGTGGCCACTCCCACCACTCTTACGCAACATAGTACTAGAGGTTTTGGCTAGAGCAATTAGGCAAGAAACAGAAATGAATCCAAATAGGCAATGAAGAAGTGAAACGCTCCCTGTTTGCAGATGACATGATTTTATATATAGATAACTCTAAAGATTCCATCATAAAATTATTAGAAATAATCAACAACTATAGCAAAGTTTCAGGATACAAAGTCAACTTACAAAAATCAGTGGCATTTATATACTCCAATAATGAACTAACAGAACGAGAACTCAAGAATACAATCCCATTTACAATCACAACAAAAAGAATAAAATATCTAGGAATAAATCTAACCAAGGAAGTGAAAGACCTATACAAGGAAAACTATAAGACATTACTGAAAGTAATCGATAATGACATAAAGAAATGGAAAGATATTCCATGTACGTGGATTGGAAGAATAATCATAGTTAAAATGTCCATATAACCCAAAGCAATCTACAGATTTAATGCAATCCCAATCAGAATCCCAACAGCATTCTTCACAGAAATGGAACAAAGAATCCTAAAATTCATATGGGGCAACAAAAGGCCCCGAATAACCAAAGCAATCCTGAGAAAAAAGAACAAAGCTGGTGGCATTGTAATCCCAGACTTCAAAATATACTACAAAGCTACAGTAATCAAAACAGCATGGTACTGGTACAAAAACAGGTACACAGATCAATGGAACAGAATTGAAAGCCCAGAAATAAAACCACACATCTACAGACAGCTAATCTTCAACAAAGGATTTAAGAACATACAATGTGATAAAGGAAAGTCTCTTCAATAAATGGTGTTGGAAAACTGGACAGCCACAGGCAAAAGAATGATAGTAGACCATTATCTTTCTCCATACACAAAAATAGACTCAAAATGGACCTAAGACTTGAAGGTAAGTCCTGAAACCATAAACCTTCTGGAAAAAAATATAGGCAGTACACTCGTTGACATCAGCCTTGAAAGGATCTTTTCGAATGCCATGTCTACTTGGACAAGGGAAACAAAAGAAAAAATAAAGAAGTAGGACTTTGTCAGACTAAAGAGCTTCTGGAAGGCAAAGGAAACCAGGATCAAAATGAAAAAACAACCCACTAACTGGGAGAAAATATTTGAAAATCATATATCAGACAAGGGTTAATCTCCATAATATATAAAGAACTCATACAATTGAACTGCAAAAAAACAAACAACCCAATCAAAAAATGGACAGAGGATATGAACGGACATTTTTCCAAAGATGATATACGGATGGGCAATAGGCCCATGAAAAGATGCTCAACATCACTAATCATCAAAACTACACTTAGATCTCACTTTACATCTGTTAGAAGGGCTATAATCACCCGGATGAAAAATAACAAGTGTTGGAGAGGTTGTGGAGAAAAGGGGACCCTCATACACTGCCTGTGGGAATGCAAACTGGTGCAGTCACTATGGAAAACAGTATGGAGATTTCTCAAAAAATTAAAAATAGAAATACCATATGATCCAGCCATCCCACTACTGGGTATTTATCCAAAGAACTTGAAATCGACAATACAAAGAGGCTTTTGCACCCCTATTTTAATTGCAGTATTTTTCACAATAGCCAAGATGTGGAAGCAACCCAAGTGCCCATCAACCGATGATTGGATGAAGAAGATGTAGTATACATATACAATGGAATACTACTCAGCCATGAAAAAAGACAAAGTCAAGCCATTTGTAACCACATGGGTGGACCTTGGCGGTATTATGTTAAGTGAAATAAGCCAGACTGAGAAAGGCGAACACCGTATGATTTCACTTATTTGTGGAACATAAACAAATTTATGAGCAAAGAGAGCAGCTTAGTGGTTACCAGGGGGAAGAAGTGTTGGGGATAGGCACAAGAGGTGAAGGGGCACACTTATATGGTGTCTGACAAATAATAATGTACAACTGAAGTTTCACAATGTTACAAACTATTATGACCACAATAAGTAAATAAATTTTAAAAATAATGCATCAAAAGTTACCATCAACAGAGTAAAAAGATAACACATAGAATGGGAGAAAATATTTGCAAATCATATATCTGGTAAGGGACTAATATCCAGAATATATAGAGAACTCCTAAAACTCAACAAGGAAAAGCAAACAATCCAATTCAAAAATGGGGAAAAACCTTGAATTGACATTTCTTTATAGAAGATAGGTGAATGACCAATAAGCACAGAAAAGATGTTCAACATTGCTAATTGTTAGGTAAACGAAAATCAAAACTACAATGAGATGTCACCTCACACTCATTTGGATGGCTACTCTCAAAAAACCCAGAAAACTACAAGTGTTAGTATGGATGTGGAGAAATTGGAACCCTTGTGCACTGTTGGTCAGAATGTAAATGGTACAACTATTGTGAAAAACAGTATGACAGTTCCTTAAAAAAATTAAAAATAGAATTACCCTAAGATCCAGAAATATCAGGAATACCATGTATGTTATTCCAAAAGAATTGAAAGGTCTTGGAGAGATATTTTTACATTAATATTCATAGCAGCATTGTTCAAAGTAGCTAAAACATGGAAGCAACCCACATGTCCATTGAAGAATAAATGGATAAGCAAAATGTGCTATATACACACAGAGGAATATTGTTCAACCTTAAAATGAAGGAAATTCTGGAATATGCTACAACATGGGTGAACCTTGAGGACTTTAATTATGTTAAGTAAAATAGGTCAGTTACAAAAAGACAAGTACTGTATGATTTCATGTATATGAGGTACTTACAGTAGTCAAAATCATAAAGACAGAATGTATTATGGTGGTTGCCAGGGGCTTGGGGAAGGGGAAATTGGGAGTTATTGTTTAATGGCTATAGAGTTCCAGTTTTACAAGACAAAAAGAGTTATGGGGATGGATGTTGGTGATGGTTGCACATCAGTGTAAATGATATATTTAATACTACTGAATTGTGCACTTAAAATGGTTAAGATGGTAAATTTTATAAGTATATTTTACCAAAATAATTTTTTAATCAGTTGCATATCTATACACTAGCAACAAACTGTCTGAAAAGGAAATTAAGAAAACAATTCCATTTACAATAGCATCAGGATAAACAAAATAATTAGGAATAAACTTAACCTAAGAGGTAAAAGACTTGTACACGTAAAACTACAAAATATTGGTTAAGAATTTTGAAGACACAAGTAAATGTAAAGACAAGACATCCCATGTTTATGTATTGGAAGAATTAATATTGTTAAAATGTACATACTACTCAAAGTGATCTACAGATTCAAACCTATCCCTGTCAAAATTCCAAGGGCAATTTTTACAGAAATAGCAAAAAGAATGCTAAAATTCATATAGAACCACAAAAGATCCTGAATAGCCAAAGCAACTATGAGAAAGAAGAACAAATCTGGAGGCGTCACACATCTTGATATCAAACTATGTTACAAAGCTGTAGTAATTAAAAATTATGATACTGACATAAAAACAAACATATAGACAGATATTAAATAGAATAAAGAGCCCAGAAACAAATTCAAACATATATGGTCAAATGATTTTCAACAAGGGTGCCAAGAATGCACAATGAGGAAATGATGGTCTCTTTGACAAAAGGTATTGGAAAAACTGGATATCCACATGCAAAAAATGAAATTGAATGTTTATCTTATACCATGCCCAAAAATTACCTCAGCATGGTTTAAAGACAAATGTAAGATCTGAAACTGTAAAATTTAGAAGTAAACATAGTTGAAAAACTTCTTGACGTTGGTCTTGGCAATGAGTTCTTGGATATGACACCAAACACATCACATCAAAAGTAAAAATGGACAAGTGGGAGTACATCATACTAAAAACCTTCTGAAAAGCAAAGGAATCAGTCAACAGAATGAAAAGACAATCTATGAAATGGGAAAAAATATTTGCAAACCATATATCTGATAAGGAGTTAATATCCAAAATATATAAGAAAGCCTACAACTGAATAGCCAAAAAACAAGTAGCCTGATTTAAAAATGGGCAAAGAATTGAATAGACATTTCTCCAATAAGGACAGGCAAATGGCTAAAAGTTATAAAAAGCTGCTAAATATTGGTAAACATCAGAGAAATGCAAATCAAAATCACAATGAGGTATTAGTTCACACCTGTTAGAATAGCTATTATCAAAAAATCAAAATAAAACAAGTATTCATGAAGATATGAAGAAATTAGAACACTTGTACACTATTGGTAAGAATGTAAAATGTTGTAACCACTATGGCAAACATTATGGAAGTTTCTCAAAGAATTAAAAATAGAATTATTGTATGATCAAGCAATCTCACTTTTGGGTATTTGTCTAAAAAAATTGAAGTTAGGACCTCAAAGAGTTATCTGCACTACCATGTTCATTGAAACATTATTCACAATAGACAACATGTAGAAACAACTTAAATGTCCATCAACAGCACAGGTAAAGAAAATATGGCACATATATCCAACGGAATATTATTCATCCCTAAAAAAGGAATATATGTGAAAATATGGGTGAACCTGGAGGACATTATGCTAAGTGATTTAAATAAGTCACAGAAGGACAAATACCACATGATTCCACTTATCTGACATATCTAAAATAGTCAGAGTCAGAGAAGCAGAGTAGAATGGTGGTTTCTGAGGCCTGAGGGAAAGGGACATGGGGAGGTGCTATTCAATGGGTATAAACTTTCAGTTATGCAAGATGAATAAGTTCTAGACGTAGGTTGTACAACATCGTGTCTATAGTTAACAATTTCCTATTGTACACTTAAAAATTTGTTAAGAGGGTAGATCTTGTGTTATGTATTCTTACCACAAAAAAATAAAACAAAAACCAGGAGAATGAGGAAACTCTTAGAAGTGAAGGATGTATTTATTACATTGTTTTTAGTGATGGCTTCACGGGTGAGTGCGTATGTCCAAACTCATCAAATTGTGTACATTAAATATGTGCAGTGTTTTGTATAGCAATTATACCTCAGTAAAGCTGTTAAAAAAGAATAGGAAAAATAAAAATTTATCTTACCTTCTCTATTCCTTCTCTGATGCTCTTCCTTTTTTTGTGTGTGGATCCGAGTGTCTTATTTACATCATTTTCCTTCTCACTGAAGAACTTTAAACATTTCTTGCAAGGTAGATCTACTGCAACAATTTCCTTTGATTTTTGTTTGACCCAGTCTTTATTTCTTCTTTGCTTTTGAAAGATAATTGCACAGGGTACAGAATTCTAGGTTGGTAGTTTTTTCTCTCAATACTTTAAATATTTCACTCCACTTTTTTCTTGCTTGCATGGTTTCTAAAGATAGCTCGGATATGATTCTTATCCTTACTCCTCTATTGGTAAGGTGTTTTTCTTTTTTCTTGATTAAATTTGACATATAACATTGTGTAAACTTAAGGTGTACAACATGTTACTTTGATACATTTATATACTGTAATACAATTGTCAGTGATATTGCATTGCATAATTATAGTACAATATTGTCTATATTCATTATACTGTACATTACATCTCTATGCTTATTTATTACTCATCACAAGTTTGTACTCTTAAACAGCATTAATCTTATCCCCCCACTCCCTGTCCCTTGGTAACCACCATTTTACTCTGTTATGAGTTTGACTTTTTCAGATTCCACATATAAGTTACATCTTACAGTACTTCTTTTTCTCTGTCTGATTTATCTCACCTAGCATAACGTGCTAAAGTTTCATCCATGTTATCACAAATGGCAAGATATCCTCTTTTATCATGGCTGAATAATATTCCACTGTGTTCATATACCACATCTCTTTGTTTTTTTGGTGAGGAAGACTGACCCTGAGCTAACAACATCTGTTACCAATTTTCCTCTTTTTGCTCGAGGAACAGTGGCCCTGAGCTAACATCTGTGCCAATCTTCCTCTATTTCGTACGTGGAATTCTACCACAGCATGGCTTGATGAACAGTGTTCAGGTCCACACCTGGGATCTGAACCCATAAACTCTGGGCCACCAAAGTGGAGCATGCGAACTTAACCACTACGGCACTGGGCTGGCCCCTATATACTACATCTTTTTCATCTATTTATCTGCTGATGAGCATTTAGGTTGTTTTCATATCTTGCTATCTTGAATAATGCTGCAAGAAACATGGGAGTGCATATTTCTCTTTGAAATCCAGTTTCCGTTTCCTTTGAATATATAACCAGAAGTGGGATTGCTGGATCATATGGCAAATTTATTTTCAACTTTTTGAGAAATCTCCATATTATTTTCAATAGTGATTGGACCAATCTACATTCCCACCAACAGTATAAGGCTTCCCTTTTCACCACATCCTTGCCAGCACCTATTGTCTCTTATCTTATTGATGATAGCCATTCTAACAGATGTGAGATGATTTCTCATTGTGGTTTTGATTTGGATTTCTCTGATGATTAATGATTTTGAGCATCTTTTCATGTGCCTGTTGGCCATTTTGATGTCCTGTTTGGAAAAATGTCTATTTAGTTCTAAAATTTGTGTGGAACCACAAAAGACCTCGAATAACCAAAGTCATCCTGACAAAAAAGAACAAAGCTAGAAGTATCATACTTCCTGATTTCAAACTATACTGCAAGGCCATAGTAATAAAAACAGTATGTACTGGTAAGGTGTTTTTTCCTCTGGCTTTTTGCAAGATTTTTTCTTCATCTTTGATTTTTTTGCAGTTTGAATATGATATGCTTAGGTATAAGGTGTTTATTTATTTATTTATTTATCCTGCTTGGTGTTCTCTGAGCTTTCTGGATCTCTGGTTTTGTGTCTGACATTAATTTTGGGAAATTCTCGGTCATTATTACCTCAAATATTTCTTCTATTACTTCCTTTCTTCTCCTTCTGATATTTTTATTATGCATATGTTGCACCTTTTTTAATTGTCCACAGTTCTTGGATATTCTGTTCTGCTTTTTTTATATCTTTTTTCTCTTTGTTTTTCAGTTTTGGAAGTTTCTATTCTCATGTCCTTAAGCTCAGAGATTCTTTCCTCAGATGTGTCTAGTCTACTAATTAGCTACTTAAAGGCATTCTTATTTCTGTTGGTGTTTTTGATCTCTAGCATTTCTTTTTGACTGTCTCTTAGAATTTTCATCCCTTTGCTTACATTATCCATCTGTTCTCGCATGTTGTCTACTTTTCTGTTAAACACCTTAGTTTATTAATCATAGTTTTTTAAAAAAAATTCCTAGTGTGTTAATTCCAACATCTCTACCATATCTGAATCTAGTTCTGATGCTTGTTCAGTCTCTTCAAACCATGTTTTTTTGCCTTTTAGTATGTCTTGCATTTTTTGTTGACAAGTGAACACAATGTACTGAGTAAAAGAAAGTGTGGTAAATAGGCCTTTAGTGATGTGGTGGTAAGGTGTGGGGGGAGGGTGAGCATTCTATGGTCCTATGATTAGGTCTCAGTCTTAAAGATGCTGTGCCACTGGACTGTGAACTTCTTCAGTCTTTATCAACTCCCCTTAATAGGTGGAACAGGAGAGCTAGAGTGGGCTATAGTTGGGTATTTCTTTCCCCCAGGCCAGTTAGGCTCTGATAAAATGACAGCAGGTTAGGCTCTGATAAAATCATTTTTCCTGGGGGCAGGTGTTAAGAATAACAGAATGCTCTTGCATATTTCAAAATGGTTTCTTTTCTCCTCCCCCTGCTAGAAGAACAAGGAGATTTTTCTCTGACACTCACTTTGAGGACCTGGTAGAACTCCTGGTGGTAAAACTCACAAAAGTGTGGAACCACCTTGATGGGAGATGGAGGTACTGTGGACAATCAGACCAGAGAAGCTTCTGGGCAGATGTGACTCAGCATGTCCACTGCAGGCAATGCATGTGCCAACCATGTATGTAAACATCTTATGTAACCTGCATAATGTAAACATAGTTTGTTGGCTGACTTCCACTCTTGTCTAGTAGTCATATAAAGGAGCCACAAGGGGAGCTGTGTGGGAGCCCCCTCCCCCAGTGTCTCGGCCAGAGTTAATAAAGAGTATGACTGCTTTGCCATCGGTTGCTCATGCCTTCTTCCAGTTCCCAGAGCCCCGTGGTCTTGCCTTCGGCTGTTTCTCTCCTGCTTACACTTTGCATAGTTGGCCAGATTCCGAGGTGAGTGGACCTACGGCACCTGAGGCTGAGGGGATGGACATGTTGCCATCCACTAATATGTGGTTGCGGGTGGCGGAGGTCCTGCTGAATTGGTCCTCTGCGGAAGGGTGGGAGTCCGTGGATGGTACCCTGGTCAACATTGAGATGCCTTTGCATAGCCTAGGGGAACAGGTGTCTGAGAAGGCACGGTCCACTGTGGGGCGGGCAGGCTGGCTGTTTTTCTTTTTTTTTTTTTTTTGAGGAAGATTAGCCCTGAGCTAACTGCTGCCAACTCTCCTCTTTTTTTTGCTGAGGAAGACTAGCCCTGAGCTAACATCCATGCCCATCTTCCTCTACTTCATATGTGGGATACCTACCGCAGCACGGAGTGCCAAGCGGTGCCATGTCCGCACTGGGATCTGAACCGGCAGACCCGGGCCACCAGAGTGGAACGTGAGAACTTAACCGATGGCCACCATAGGGCCCCAGGCTGGCTACTTTTGATACCGGTAAGCCGCAACATGGATTCTGCCCTGCGGGATGCAACCCGCATCTGGGAACTTCAAGACAAGGAGGATGCCCTGGAAGTGTGGGGTGCGGCAGTTGGAACAGGAGCTGAAAATGACACCTGGCAGCGAGCTGGCGGACACCGATGATGAGGACGTGGAGGAGACACACCCTCTCCATGCTTGGCCAGTAATCCAGCAAAAGGTAAAGCATGAGCAGCCCTTGGGCCCAGGAGGTGTCGCCCAAGGAGCCCTGATCTTGACAGCACTGACGGCTTACACGCCAGTGGAACTGCGGGACTTGTGTAAACAATGCAGGCAGCGGCCAGGTGAGTCTCTACTGGCCTGGCTGCTGCAGCTGTGGGATGAGGGGGCGGACGGTATAATTTGTGCCCTTGACAACATGGAGAAGCTGGCCTCCATCACACTGCACCCCTCCCTTCGGCAGCGGCTGCAGAATAGCCACCGGCTGGGTCGAGGGCAGTGGAATCACTCCATGATGGAGTGGGTGACAGCTGTCCCCCGGATTGTGTGGAATAATGCTGGGGAGCTCCCAGAGACTGTAAGCCCATGGCAGACTTATGCAGAACTGGTGCAAGTTATCTGCGAGTTAGGAATGCGGCAGGCCATTTTTAACCTTCATACTCGGGGGTCCCGATGACGAGCGCTTTACGTCCGGGATGAAAGACTTGGTTCCTAACTCGGCCCTGTCTAATGCTTTTGGGTCCTTTGTGGCCACTTTGGCACCCTATGTGGGGTGCCGGATACATGAAGTGACCACTGCAATGGCCACTTTGGGGGACATAGAAAGCCCACGGAAGGAGAAAACCATGCGTGTTGCACAGTGGGTGGTGCCCAAGCTGAGAGCAGGCTCGGCAGAGAAGGGGCCCAAGTGAGTGACTCCCACGCAGGCAGATGTGGATTGACCTGCTGGAATTATTGAGGTGCAATACTGCATATTTATACCAGATAATGCAAGGAATATATCACAAGCCTTGTGCCAAGCCAAGCAGGAGATGTCGCAGATCCAGACAATGACAGGAGATCCCCTGCAGGAGTGGTGGTCTAAATTGTCCTCCTCGTGGTGGTGTACTCTCACCACATTGGGAGGTATAGCCCTGTCTCTTGGTGGTTGTGTGCTGTTCTCTGTATTGCTGTTGTGCCCATACCTCCCACAGGCTGCCCTGACTGCTGGGGTCTGATGGGGGAGGAGTGAAGGGAGATGGAGATAACTGTGGACAATCAGACCGGAGCAACTTCTGGGAAGATGTGACTCAGCATGTCCACTTCAGGCAGTGCATGTGCCAACCATGTATGTAAACATCTTATGTAACCTGTCTATGTAAACATCTTATGTAACCTGCATAATGTATACATAGTTTGTTGGCTGACTGCCACTTTTGTCTAGTAGTCATATAAAAGCGGCCACAAGGGGAGCTGTGTGGGTGCGCCCCACCCCCGCCCCCCTGCCACACACACTGTCTGTTGGCCAGAGTTAATAAAAAGTATGACTGCTTTGCCATTGGTTGCTCGTGCCTTCTTCCAGTTCCCGGAGCCATGTGGTCCTGCCCTCGGCTGTTTCTCTCCTGCTTACGATCCTTTATGACTGGTTCACCCTGAAGTTTTTAGCTCTTAGGTTTGTCCCTGCTGAGCTTCCAGCAATTTATTAGTTACAGTTCAAGTTTCCTTACCCTGGCACTGGCTTCTGCTCATGGGTTTCTACTCTGGAAAGTTGTGATTCTCTTTACATGCTGTATATATATATTCTCTCCAATTTTGGGGGCAGTAGTTTGCCCAGTGACCTTTCGTCTCTTATTGATCTAGGAAGAGTTGTTGATTTTTAAGTTTTTTCAGCTTTTTACTTATTGTTAGGATGAAGTGGCCACTTCTAAGCTCCTTACTTGCTGGACTGAAAACAAGTGGTATGATTTTTTATATATTTAATAATTGAAAAAATCAAAAGAAGAGTAACATCTTGTGATATGTGAATACTATGTAAAATTCAAATTTCAGTGTCCATAAATAACATTTTATTGGAATACCATGAAGCTTATTTGTTTATCTATTGTCCACGACTATGTTTGTGCTAGAATAGCAGAATTGAATAGTTGCAGCAGAGACTGTATGGCTCACAAATTCTAAAGTATTTGCTCTCTGGCCCTTTACAGAAAACGTTTGCTTATCTCTGTTCTAATTTATTATATACTGAAGTTGGCAGAGGGAAGAGGGGTTGAAATGAGCATGGCTTTTTAATTTGTGCGTAGGCTGAAAAAGTAGTTGAGTTAGTAAAGCTGTATGTGGGGAAGTGGAGGCAGAGACACGTTGATCTTTGGAAGAGAAGTGAGGGAAAGAATGCTGCCCAGAAATACCTCCCTGCCTTGTATGTTGATTCCTAAGATTGGCTGTTCACTTGGAGAAATGTCCATCCATAAATAGTAGGAGAGAAAGATCCATTACAAGCTTGCTGGAGCCAGGGGTTCCCCTTATGAGGGCCAAGATGGGAGTGGGAAATGGATAAAGAAGCAGGAAGGTTGAGAATGCTGAGTGGTTTAGGTGTGCTTAAAAGTAGGCATCGATACTTTTACAAACAAGGAAATGACCCTCTCTGAGTCTGTATGGGTCATCTTGGCTTCTTTCTCATTAGAGTTCCAGAATAGAAAAGCTTTCAGGAATGAACCTTAGAGCTGAGCTTCTTAAAATCCCTTATTTTATAAATGGGGAATCTGAGGCCCAAGAAGTTAAGAAACTTGCTTCAGATGATCTGACAGGGTAGCCAGAAAGTGGCTGAATTTGGACTACTGATCTGAAATGTGTCAGTGGCCTCCCTTTCCATTCTCTTTCCCAGGATTCATTTCTCCTAGCCAGGCTAGGAGTGTTGACTTAATTCCACCTATTTGTACTTCTACCTTTCTCCAGAACCCCAAAGGATTCTGGCCAGCTACAGCTTTTTATAACTGAGAATATATATCCAGTAATAAGCTAAATAAAAACTGCTAATATTTATTGGGCATTTACTATGGGCAAGGCACTATTCTAAGCATTTTATATATATAGTAATCCAGTTAATCTTCATGACAACTCTAGGATTGTTACTAGCAGAGTTTTATAGGCACAGAGAGGGAAATAACTTCTCAATGTGATTAAGTTAGTAAGTGGTAGATTCAAATCCAGGTAGTCTAGCTGCAGAATCTCTGTGCTTAAATGCTGCTAAAGCTGCCTTACTAAAGTGAAGGCCAAAGCACACTCACTTCTATCCTCACTCTCACTTCTCACACCATGCAAGTGTTTATTTCTGAGTTATGAGTGGGATATTCTTATTAAGATGTTAAGGCTTAAAATTTTGTCCTCCTAGGAAATTTGCCCTTAAAAAGAAAAGCCTAGAAATAGTGATGCTTTAAGGGTGGGATTTCAAGCACAGTTAAGGGAAATATTTTTTCATAAGAGGCTTTCTTTCATGTCATCCAAATTATGCTTTTGATGGGTAGCTTTCTACTATCCAGACCATGTTCTTTTCTCCTACCTTCCAAGTCAGAGCCTTGCTGAGGACTTGGAAAAAGGGGTCTGGGATCTGTGTCAACTAATTCAATATACTCAAGGATAACAAAGCAATTAGTGGATTGTACAGAGTAGATGCTTTTCACAGTACCTTGCACAGAATAGATGCTCAATGCACATTTGCTGATGCATGACTGAGTTGACAATTGCTCCTTTTCTGTTATTATTTTAGGCAAACATATCCTTTTCAAAGTTCTGTCTCATATGTTCTTTCTAAAATGTTTGTCATCGTGGCAAATGGGAAATTGACGTTTAGATTGTGTTGTGGTCAAAAGTCTGGAAGGCTTGTTGTGAAATCCTTTTCAGTCAATGCTCCAAAGCTATATTAACCCACTGCCCATTCCTGGAGTGGTAGAAGACTATTTAAATACATGACTTAAGTAATTACCTGGGAATAAGCTTGATAATAGTAGGATAAATGCTGAGGCGAAAGAGAAATCTGTGATAAGCTATCATTCATATGAGCAAGGCCATGGGCCTAAAGCAGTCACTTTTTCAAGTGTAGTTGGATATAAAGTGTGAACTCAGAAATACTCCTGGAGTCTTGAAAGGAGGAGTGAAACCAAGTAAAGGGGGATTTCCCAGAACTTAAAGAATCAGCACTAGCAGAATAACTTCCTTATTATTACCAGATGGAAAAACTGAGGCCCAAAAAGGAAATTGACTCACTCTATGCTAATGACTTGCAAATGTTGCAAAGTGAGCTAGTAGCAGAGTTGGCACTTGAACCCAAATTTCTTGATCCATACTTCAGTGCTGTTTCCAAGATGCTATGTAAAAGATCAAGCAAGAAAACGCTAATGTCACTTCCAGATTTAATAATGTATCATGCCAACCCTTGTGAGAGATTTGTTCAGTTTTGGGAACAGTATGGTTTCTATTTATCCTGCGGAAGGATTTGAGTCATGGTTGATGTATTGTACTTAGAGTTTTGGGAAATATTGTGGAATAAATTGACTTGGGGATCTGCATTGCAAGGGTAAGACCTAGACATCAATAAGTCACAGGACTTGTTGTCCCAGTTATGTGGACTTGTCATCAGTGAAAATTTTTCTTTTTCATTCTTTCTTCTCATTATTACATTTTCCATTAAATACAATTTAAAATAAATTCAATGATGATTTACCATATAAATCTACTTTATCACTCAGATAGATCTGTGTTCAAATTATGGTCTGTCTCTTAGTAGTTATATGACTTTGGACAGGTTGCTACTCATCTGAGTCCTACTTTCCTCAATTACAAATGGTGACAATGTCTGCTACACAGTGTATTGAAGATTAAGTGTGATGACGTATCAAAGTGCCTTATACTGTGCCTGAGATATAATAAATTGCAATTCTCCTTTATGCTTACACCGGAGGGGAATTGTATCTTGGAATAAAAGCCACAGGAAGAAGGCAATGCTTAACTCAAATGACCAAGTTTTTGATGGTAGAATTATAGGCATAATAATGGAAATAGTTTTGAGTAAGAAGACCTATTCAATTCCTTAACTTAAACCATGAAGGTACTCATTTGCTTCATCTACATGTAAGATCATTGCTGATTCACAGAGTGCTTCAATCAGGCTTAAGGATTGCTGATTAGGGGCCTCTCAGACAGGTAAAATGTCACTGGCATATTTTAGGAGATTCTTGAGTAATGTGACAGTCTCCATATGTATCAAGAGGCCAGGTTTTCAGCACAAAACTATAACCCTTAAAGTAGCCTTCAGTATGTTAAAACCCAAGCTTGTATTCCATTATGTGGTTTAAGCTACCGTGTTAGTATTAAGATACAGTATTTTAACAGTATTCAGGACTGGGCCAGTGCTTCCAGCAACACCAGGGTGACTCTCCTTCAAGTTTGGGCAGTTTCTTTCCCACTATACCCCATCCGTGAATCTAAAAATCCACAAGATGTTTTAGAGTTCATTTGGCCTATTTCCTACCTCCAGACAGGGTCTCACAGCAAGGCATAGGTAGCTTAATAGGAAGGAAGTCAGTATGAAGAGAAGGAATCTGGGAATCAGTGAGATAAAGATTCTGGTCTTATTCTGGCTACTAATTTATTACATGTCCTAAGGCAAATCAATCCCTCTTTTTGGCATTTGTTTTTCTTTCTAGGGTGTTGGACAACATGAACTTAATTTTTTTCAGTTATGACATTCTAGGATACATGGATGTTAGTGGCTTTCTAGCTCCACATCTATTCTCTCCTTTCTACAATCTTTTCCCCCTGGCAGACTCTCTCTTCGAGTACCCAATGTCCTCTTTCTCTTTCCACCACACCACATCCCCTCTAAATTAGGGTTTCTGAACAGTGACACTGCTATGGACTGAATGTTTGTGTCCCCTCAAAATTTATATATTGAACTCCTAACCCCCAAAGTGATGGTATTAGGAGGTGGGGCATTTGGGAATTGAGTAGATCATGAAGGTGAAGACCTCATAAATGGGGTTAGCACATTATAAATGAGACCCAGAGAGCTCCTTTACTTTTTCCTCCATATGAAGACACAGTGAAAAGACAACCATCTGTGACCCAGGAAGTGGGCTCTCAACAAACACTGACTCTGTTGGCACCTTGATCTTGGGCTTCCCAGCTTTCAAAACTGTGAGAAATAAATTTCTGTTGTTTATAAGCAACCCGGTCTGTGGTATTTTGTTATAGCAGCCTGAATGGTTCAATGGTCTAAGCTAGACACTATTGATATTTTGGACTGGGTAGTTTTTTGTTGTGGGGGGGCTGTCCTTTGCACTGTATGGTGTTTAGCAGAATTCCGGGACTCTACCTAGTAGACATCAGCAACACCACACACACACAGAAACACAGAATTGTGGCAACCAAAAATGTCTCCAGACATTGCCAAATGTACCCTGGGATGCAAAATCTCCCCAGTTGAAAACCACTGTCCTAAACACACACATCAAAATGAAGTCACCATGAAAGAATGTGAAAACCTCATCCAAACTGAAATGGCAGTTAAACCATCAAGTTTTGGAAAAAGGAAGAGGCTACTCTAAAGGTGGTGAATTTCCAATCACTGGAGTTAAACACAAGCTGCATAAAAATTTGATGAAAATGTCTTCTTGTTCTCACTTTTGCTCCTCCATTGCATTCTCCTCACAGCCACCAGTATGAATTTCTTAAAATATAAATCCTATCATATTACTTCCTGCTTAAAACCTTCCATGACTCTCTAGCACACTTGGAACAAAACCCAAACTCATAACCAAAGACTATGAAGCCCTGTAAAAAGTAGTCATTGGCTCCCTTTCCAACTTCATCTTGTATTATTTTCTCCCTTACTCATTATGTGCCAACCTTGCCAAAACAAACCAAGCTCCTACTATGTCTTCATACTTATTCTTCACTCTGCCCAGAATGCTCTTCCCCTAGATCTTTATATAGCTGATTCCTTCTCATCCTTTAGATTGTGCCTCCTTGGAGAAGACTTTCTCTAACCACTCTATTGTAAATATCCATCCCCACCACAATCCATTATTCTATTTACCACAACCTCCAAGCTCATAAGTCTTATGAGACCAGGTGACGTATCACCCTTAGTACAGTGCCTGGCACATAGTACGTAGTAAATAAATATTTGTTGAGTGATTACCAATGTAGAGAGAATTCATTCATGTGTGGTAGAAAGTTGAGTCTTTGACCTATAAAGATCTGTTTAACTCCACAGTTCCATGATGCTGTGATTCATTTAATCATTACTTAAATAATTGAGAGGCTATTCTGTGTAGAGCATCATGCCAAAGGAGATAATATGTGTCCAAAAATAATCTCAGTTTAAGGCAGTATGTGGTCCAAGCACTACAGGAGTTCTGAGATAGGAGAAATCACTTCTGCATCAGTAATTAGCAAAGCTTTGTGGAAAGATTACATTTGATCTAGACCTTAAGGAAAGGGCTGTATTTTCAATGCTTCTAGCATTATTATAGAAATATTTACAGGAGGAAATACAGACGTTCTCGTGTTGAAGGTTTACACCTTTGCACACTCCTGTTTCTTCTGGAATGGAAACTGAGAGCATTCCTGGTGGCCAAAAAAACCTTCCATAACTAGCAGATCTTCCATGGAACCTGCTTTCTGAGGCCCTTTCGGGACTAATGGACTAAACATAGTAGGCTAAGTGGAAATTGAATTACTCTTTTAACTTGTTTCCCTTTTTACAGAGAGAAGCTGTACTGACTAGAATTGTTTGTATTTTTGAAAAGAATGAGCTGGATTTCTACCTGCAATTGGATTTATGAGCTGTGGCTATTGTCTAGGCATGTTTACACTTCTTCAGGGGGCAGGCAGAATCTTGTTTCTTTAAAAGGTGAATGTTCTCTCATTGGGGAATTACTGAAGTTTACAAAGAGAAGTTCAGTTTTAAGGTAGGAAAAAATCTGTCTTAACATTTAGCTATACCTTCCATTAACTCAACTGAACTTACTTCTGTGTACTTATCATCCATTCATCAGAAAACCAGGAGAATCTAGGGTGTATGTAGAAAGCTGTTAGTAGACTGGAACAGATCCAAAGGAGATCTTAAAATAAGACCCTTTATTTTCTCTCAAAAGTTTCTTCAGCTTCTCAGTTGCTTTCACAAAATGGTGCGAAATTACTTTTTTTAGTCTCACCTGCCACGTGGAACTTATGAATCAGTCCCTAAACCTAGCTCCCCAAATATTTCATGCGTGTTTAAAACTCCTATTACTTAAATTCTATGATTTATATCTGTAGTATCTTTTCCCCCTTTGTTGAAATCTCATGCATTCATTAAACATACCTGACACATAATAGCTACCTAGTGATTATCGAATGAATAAAGTGTTCTTATCAGGTCACAAGGATCAAAATGTCGTGATCTGTTTCTTAATCTTCTATACAACCCATTTAGTCATTATAATTGTTTAGACCTATGGTTTTATTTTATGAAGACATGTGCTCACTGTCAAAGTAAAGTAAATATTTGCCAAATATTAAGAAGATTTTAAAAGGTTCTGCTCTAATATATTGAATAAGTGAGAGTGCAGTCAGACTTTTCTAATGGATGCTTCAAGCTGAAAGAGGTAAAACTTTTCTA
The DNA here is from genome assembly GCF_041296235.1 of Equus asinus. Classification (NCBI taxonomy): domain Eukaryota; kingdom Metazoa; phylum Chordata; class Mammalia; order Perissodactyla; family Equidae; genus Equus; species Equus asinus. The sequence continues at coordinate 58,650,049 of NC_091820.1, read as the reverse complement.
GATTGATATTGCCGGTATTTGCTTGCAAATGTGGTTTGGATTTTTATGTTGAAAATGTCATTGTCTTATTTGGATGTAACATAAATATTCTCTGAAATTCAGTAGGTAGCTACTAAAGGTGACACTCTACTTTGGCTGTTAGATATTCATCATTTTTTCCCTTCAAGCTAGAATAATCTTTATCATCCCTAGTACATAGGTCCTCCTGCTCTTCGGAGACTTGGCTGACATATTAATTGTTTAAAATGAAGATAAACAAGTTTGTATAGAACAAAAGTACAAATTAACAGAAAACTCTGTTTATGTTCTGCCAAATTAATTTTGCCTACCCATATATTTATTTATATAATTGCAATTAGTATCTTTTTAAGAACTTAGTCTTACATGAAAACTTCATTTACCAAATATTTACTGAGTGCCTACTCTTTGCCAGATACTTTATTAGAGTCTAGAGATATAAGGACACACAGTCCTTGCTTTCAAAGAGCCACAATCTAATGTGGAAGACAAGCATTGTGAACAAATATTTACAAGTCAATGTCAGAAAGGGTCTAGTGGAGGTATATAAGGTGCTATGGAAGCAACAGGGAGGAAATAAGTAACTCTGGCTGTAACATCCATTGGCCGATGTATCTATTTTTATGCCAATACTGTACTGTTGTGATTACTATAGCTTTGTAATACAGCTTGCAATCAGGAACTGTAGCTTTATTCTTTTTTCTCAGGATTGCTTTGGCTATATGGGTTTTTTTGTGGTTCCATATAGATTTTAGATATGTTTTTTCCATTTCTTTGAAAAATGCCATTGGAATTTTGATAGGGATTCCATTGAAGTTTTAGATGGCTTTAGGTAGTATAGACATTTGAGTGATATTAATTTTTCCAACCCATGAGCATGGGATATCTTTCCATTTACTTGTTTCTTCTTCGATTTCTTTCATCAGTCTTGTAGTTTCGGTGTACAAGTCTTTCACTTCCTTGATTAAATTTATTCCAAAATATTTTTTTGATGCAATTGTAAATGAGATTTTTTTCTTAATTTCTCTTTCAGATAGTGTTGTTGTGAATTTTCTGGTTATCTTTCTGTTATTGATTTCTAGTTTCATACCGTTGTGTTTGAAAAAGATACTTAATATTACTTCAATCTTGCTAAGACTTGTTTTGTGACCTATCATATGATCTATCCTGAAGAATGTTCTTTCTGTGCCTGAGAAGAATGTGTATTCTGCTACTGGTGGATGGAATATTCTGTGTATGTCTGTTAGCCCTATTTGCTCTAAAGTATACTTCAAGTTCAACTGTTCCTTGTTGATTTTCTGTTTTGATGATCTATCCATTGTTGAAAGTGAGTTTTGAATTCCCCTACTATTGTTGTATTGTTGTCTATTTCTCCTTTCAAATCTATTAGTATTTTCTTAATACATTTATTTAGATGCTTCAATGTAGGGTATATATATATTTACAATTGTTATATCCTCTTGATGAGTTGACCCCTTTATCATTATAGAGTGAATTTCTTTGTCTTTTTTTACTCTTTTTGGTTTAATGTTTATTTTGTTTGATGTAAGTATAGCTACCCATGCTGTCTTTTGTTTTCCACTTGCATGGAATATCTTTTTCTGTCTCTTCACTTTGAGCCTATGAGTGTCCTTCAAGCTAAAGTGTGGTTCTTGTAGGCAGCATATAGTTGGGTCTTGCTTTTTTTTTTTTTTTTTTTTAATCCATCCAGCTTCTCTTTGCCTTTTGATTAGAGAATTTAATACATTAACATTTAGAGTAATTACTGACATTTAAAGACATACTGACACTGTCTCTTCTTGTTAATTGTTTTCTGGATATTTTGTAGTTCCCTTGTACCTTTTTTTCTTTCTTGCTGTCTTCCTTTGTGAATTGATTTTCTATAGTGATATGCTTTGAGTCCCTTCTCTTTATCTTTTGTGTACCTGTTGTAGGTTTTTGCTTTTTGGTTACCATGAGTCTTACATAAAATCTCTTACAGATATAATGTTCTATTTAATGCTGATAACAACTTAACTTTGATTACACACAAAAATTCTAATATTTTGCTCTCCCATGATATGTTATATTTTTGATGTTGCAATTTACATCTTTTTGTATTGTGTATCCATTAACAAATTATTATAGCTACAGTTATTTTTAATATTTTTATCTTTTAACCTTTATACTAATGGTAAGTGATTTATATACCATCATTACAATATTCTGAATTTGACTACTTATTTTTACTATTGTGTTTTTACTTTCATATGTTTTCATGTTACTAATTGGTGTCCTTTTGTTTCAGCTGGAAGAACTCCTTTCAGCATTTCTTGTGCAGCATGTCTAGTTGTAAGGAACTCCCTCAGCTTTTGTTTATCTGGGAAAGTCTTTAGCTCTCCTTCAGTTCTGAAGGATAACTTTGTGGGTAAAGTATTCTTGGCTGGCAATTTTTTTCTTTTAGCACTTTCAATATATTATCCCACTCTCTCCTGGTCTGCAATACTTTTGTTGATAAATCCACTTATAGCCATAAGGGATTTTCCTTGTAAGTGATAATTTTTTTCTCTTCATTTTTTTCAAAATTTTCTCTTTCTCTTTGATTTTAGACAGTTTTATTATAATTTCTCTAGGAGAAAATCTCTTTTGGTGAATCTTTTTGGGGACTTAAGAGCTTCATGTATTTTGATGTCCATATATCTCCTCAGATTTGGGAAATATTCAGCCATTATTTCTTTAAATAATCTTTCTGCCCCTTTCTCCTTCTCTTCTCCTTTGGAACTCTCATAATGTGTAAATTGTCTTTCTCGATGGTATCCCATAGTTCATGTAGGCTTTCTTCACTCTTTCTTTCATTTTTCCTTGTTATCCTCTGTATGGATAATTTCAAATGAACTGTCTTGTACTTCACAGATAGGTTCTTTCTTCTGCTAGATCCATTCTGCTATTGTTGCTCTTAAGTTCATTTTTCATTGTATTTTCCAGCTCCAGAATTTCTGTTTGATTCTTTTTTATGATTAATCCCTCTGTCAAACTTCTCATTTGTTCATGTATTGTTTTCCTGATTTCCTTGAATTGTCTTTCTGTCTTTTCTTGTAGCCCATTGAATCTCCTGAAGACAATTATTTTGAATTTTCTGTCAGGCAAGTTAGAAGACCTCCAGTTTTGGGGGGTCACTTACTGGAGAATTATTGTGCTCCATTGGCGGTGTCATGTTTCCTTGATTTTTTTGTGTTCCTCAAAATATTGCATTACTGTCTTTGCATTTGAAACAGCAATTGCCTCCTCTAGTCTTCACTGACTATCTTTGTGAGAGAAGTAGCTTCACCTGTCAGCTGTGCTAGGGATTCTGAAGCTTTCTCAGACATTTTCTGTGGATTTTCCTGCTCCATACTTTTGTTCCTTCTTGTGGGTGAATCGTTAACATTGTATGTCTTTTCTTAATCCCTCAAAGTCAGGCTGGGTGCTGACAGTCTCCTGTTTGCTTTCTGTAAGGCTGTGGTAAATTCCCAAGTTTGTATGCTTTCTTCCAATTCTGCAGAGTTGAGCTGGCTTTCTGAATGTGCACATACTCACACCATCTACAAAGGCTCACAGTCACTGCTCATGGGGGTGCACATAAAGAGCCAGCCACAGGGGCATGGTGTTTGGTTAAGGTGTATGCACTATTAGGAGTGCCTGTGGGCCAGTTGTGGGGTACCTCAAAGTGAGGCATCCTCAGTGGCTCATGGACATGCTTCCTGATGGAATGTGTGAATCAGTAAGATCTGTATTTCTTTTCTTTTTTTTTTTTTAAAGATTTTATTTTTCCTTTTTCTCCCCAAAGCCCCCTGGTACATAGTTGTATGTATGTTTTTTTAGTTGTGGGTCCTTCTAGTTGTGGTACGTGGGATGCTGCCTCAGCACGGCTTGATGTGCAGTGCCATGTCCGCACCTAGGATCCGAACTGGTGAAACCCTGGGCCGCCAAAGCAGAGCACGTGACCTTAACCACTCTGCCATGGGGCTGGCCCCCAAGATCTGTATTTCTCTGATGAATTCCAAGGCCTGGATGCTGTTCTCCCAGTTTTCCCCCACCCCAAAGAGATTCAGATCACCTCAGTATTCTGGATGGGGTGAGAAAGAAGTGGCTTCTTTGGCAGTATCCTGTACAACTGGGGAAACTGTTTACTCACTATGCTCTCACTTTCCCCCATGGGAGAAATCACAGGCTGAGGGGCTTTCATTTGGCACTGAGCTTTGCTACTTTAGGTAAGGGGATATGTGGATAAAGTGAACCTGATACCCTTACCCTCTTCATTGTGTTCAATCTCAGATTTTTTGCTCCAATAGTGTGCTAGAACTTCTTCCCTGGACTCCTGGGCTCCTATAAAGGTACTCTTGTCCATGAGTGATTGTCAAAATCTATGTTCTTTGGTGGGAAGATGGTAGAGAACTCCTATTCTGCCATCTTGCTGACATCGCTCTCCAATCTATTTCTTCTTGAATCAGTTTTGGTGGTTTGTATCTCTCAAAAATTGATCAGGGAATGATGTCATCAACATGGCAGAGTGAGCAGTTTTCTTTGTCTCTTCCCTTTCAAACTACAACTAAATGGACATTCATTGATCAACAGAGGATACTCACACAGCACCTCAGGATACCTGAGAGACTTGCACTGCTATACATGGGAAGGTGGATGGACTACCCCCGGGGAGGAGGTGGAGATAGGTGAGAACTCTCTGGTTCCCAGACAGCCCAGTACCCATCAGCAACTCTTTCCTGGCTGAAGCACTCATAGCATTGCTGTGGCCCTGAGGGTGGGTGTGCACATTGGCACAACTGTGGAAACAGATGACTACAGCCCTAAGCTCCCTGTGACTGTTCTTTGGACCAGTGGGAAAATCCACAGTCCCATTGCAGCTCCAGGGGGTGACTTGGGCTCAGACTTGGTAGGAAGGCCCTGCCCATCAAGCACAAATGCTGGGCAACCTAGGAGCAGACACAGCTTGGCTGAGCAAGCAAACTGCCAGCTGTGTTAAATGCCTACAGCTCTGCTGCAGCTCTGAGGGGGCAAATGAGATCCAGCAGGCCAGTGGGAGCAGGCAGTGACAATCTGGAGCCCCAGCGTGATTGCTCCTTGGTGTAGTGGGAAAATCCATGGTCCCACAGTGGCCCCAGGGAGAGTCTTGGCTTGGCCCTAGTGGAGAGGCCCCACACCCTAAGCACAAAGGTTTGGAGAGCTAGGAACAGATACAGCATGGCTGAGTGAGCAAACCACCAGCTGTGTTAAATACCCATTGCTCTGCTCCAGCCCTGAGGGGGCAAGTGAGATCCAGTGAGACTGTGTGAGTGGGCAGTGACAATCCAGAGCCCCAGTGTGATCACTCCTTGGTCCGGTGGGAAAATCCACAGTCCTACGGTGGCCTCAGGGAGAGACTCAGCTTGGCTCTAGGGGAGAAGCCCCGCCCACCAATCACAAAGGCTGGTGCAACCTAGGAGCAGACACAGCATGGCTGGGTGAGCAAACCTTTGACTGCATTAAATGCCCATAGCTCTGCTGTGGCCCTGAAGGGACAAGTGAGATCCAGTGGGACCAGATGGTGGTGGAGCTCTGAGTCTGGGCGAACAAGCTTCTGGATGCCTCAAAAGCCCATAACACCACTGCAGTCCCTAAGGAGCAAGTGTGTCTAGGTGGGTCTGTGGGAGCAGGTAGCAGCAACCTGAAGCCTCCATGTGTTTGTTCCTACAGTTGATGGGAGACTCCATAGGGCCACTGCAACCCCAAGGAGTGGCCCAGGCTCAGTCAGGAACAGCTGACAGGGATCCTGGTGGGCACAGATTACACAGCTCCTGCACCCTCCCCCCAGTGGCAGAAAGTGGAAGCAGTAACCAAACTATATCTCTATGGAGAGACACAAATCCACACCATCAAGCAGGATGAAAAACTATTAAATCTCCAGAACAGAAGGAAAATGACAAGTACCCAGAACACAATCCCAAAGACACAGAAATCTATAACCAAAATGACAAAGAATTCAAAGTAGCTATCATTAAAAATTCAATGAGATAAAAGAGAATACAAGTAGACAACCTAACGAGTTCAGGAGCTACGTCACAAAAGAGCTTGAAACTATAAAGAAAAAACAATCAGAAATGTTGGAGGTGAAAAACACAATAGATGAGATTAAGAAAAATCTGGACTCCCTGAACAGTAGGTCTCATAACATGGAGGACAGAATTAGCAGTCTGGATGATGGGAATATAGAAATGCTTCAGATAGAGGAGTAGACAGAACTAAGGCTAAAAAGAAATGAAGAAACTATCTGAGAAATATCTGACTTGATTAGGAAATACAACATAAGGATTATAGGTACCCAAGAGGGAGAAGAGAAGGAGAATGGAGCAGAAAGCTTGTTCAAAGAAATAATAGCTGAGAACCTGCCAAACCTGGGGAGGGAGCTGAAAATCCATGTGACAGAAGCCAGCAGATCTCCAAATTTTATCAAGGTAGAAAGACCAACTCCAAGGCATATAGTAGTAAAGCTGGCAAAAGTCAATGAGAGATAAAAAATATTAAGGGCAGCAAGGCAGAAGAAAATAACCTACAAAGGAACCCCCATAAGGCTGTCAGCAGATTTCTCAGCAGATACCTTACAGGCTAGAAGAGAGTGGAATGATACATTCAAAATTCTGAAAGACAAAAACTTTCAGCCAAGAATACTCTATCCAGTCAAAATATCCTTCAAATATGATGGAGAAATAAAAACTTTCCCAGATAAACAAAAATCAAGGGAGTTCCTAACCACAAAACCCCTTCTATAAGAAATCCTCAGGAATGCCCTCATACCTGAAAAAAAAGGAAAGGGGTTACAAAACCCTGAGCAAGGAGATAAGTAGAATGACAAAATCAGAAAATTACAGCTCTCCATCAGAACAGGTTAGCAAATGCTTAAGTATAACATTAAAGATAGAGGGAAGGAAAACAGAAAGAATAACTATTATTTTGTCATTTTAACCACAAACTCACAACACAAGAAGAGAAGAGATGTGACAATAACAACTTAGAAGGGGAAGAGGAAAGGGATGGAACTGACTTAGCCTAAGGAAATAAAAGGCCATCAGAAAATGGACTATCTCATCTATGAGATGTTTTATACAAACCACATGGTAACCACTAAACAACTAATTAGAACAGAGACATAAATTACAAATAAGGAGAAAACTAAGAAAGCCAGCATAGAAAACTACATAATTGAATTGGTAGTCCAAAATACATGGGACAAGAAGCAAAGGAAATGTAGGAGAACTGAAAATGAGTGATCAAATGGCAGCATTAGGCCCTGACATTTCAACAATCACTCTAAATGTAAATGGATTGAATTCTCCAATCAAAAGACACAGAGTGGCAGCATGGATTAAAAAACAAAACTTGAAAATATGCTGCCTCCAGGAAACACACTTCAGCCCCAAAGACAAACACAGACTTGGAGTGAAGTGATGGAAGATGATACTCCAAACTAATAGTGAACAAAAGAAAGCAGGTGTCACCATACTTACATCAGAGAAAGTAGAACTCAAGACAAAACAGGTAAAGAGACAAAGAAGGGCAGTATATAATGATAAAAAGGAACACTCTACCAAGAAGATATAGCACTTATAGATATAGATACACCCAACACAGGAGCACCAAAGTATATAAAGCAGCTATTAAAAAAACTAAAAGGAGATATCAACAACAATACAATAATAGTAGACGACCTCAACACTCCACTAACACCAATGGGTAGATCATCCAGACAGAAAGTCAACAAGGAAATTGTAGAATGAAATGAAAACTAGACCTGATGGACTTAATAAATATATAATAGAGCACTCTATCCAAAAACAACAGGTTACACATTCTTCTCAAGTGTGCATGGAACATTCTCAAGGGAAGACTGTATGTTGGGAAACAAAGCAAGCCTCAATAAATTTAAGAGGACTGAAATAATATCAAGCATCTTTTCTGACCATAATGCTAAGAAACTAGAAATCAATTACAACAAAAAAGCTGGGAAAGGGGTAAAGATGCGGAGATTAAACAACATGCTACTGAACAACCAATGGATCATTGAAAAAAATCAAAGCAGAAATTAAATATTATCTGGAGACAAATGAAAATGAAAACACACCATACCACCTCATTTGGGATGCAGCAAAAGCGATTCTAAGAGGTAAATTCATTCCAATACAGGCTCACCTCAACAAACAGCAAAAATCTCAAATAAGCAATCTCAAACCACACCTAACAGTTAGCAAAAGAAGAACAAACAAAGCCCAAAGTCCGTAGAAGGAAGTAAGTCATAAAAATTAGAGCAGAAATAAATGAAATTGAAACAAAAGTCACAGTAGAAAGGATCAATGAAACAAAGAGCTGGTTTTTTGAGAAAATAAACAAAATTGACAAACCTTTAGCCAGGCTCACTAAGACAAAAAGAGAGAAGACTCAAATAAATAAAATTAGAAGTGAAAGAGGAGAAATTACAACAGATACCACAGAAATACAATAGATTGTAAAAGAATCCTATGAAAAACTATATGCCAACAAATTGGACAATATAGAAGAAATGGATAAATTCTTAGACTCCTACAACTTCCCAAAACTGAATCAAGAAGAAATAGAGAATCTGAATAGACCAATCACAAGTAAAGAGATTGAAACAGTAATCAAAAACCTCCCCCAAAATAAAAGTCCAGGACCAGACAGCTTCTCTGGAGAATTCTACCAAACATTCAAAGAAGATTTAATACCTATCCTTCTCAAACTATTCCAGGAATTTGAGGAAGATGGAGCACTTCCTAATACATTCTATGAGGCCAACATCACTCTGATTCCCAAAGCCAGACAAGGACAACACCAATAAGGAAAATTACAAACCCATATCATTGATGAACATAGATGCAAAAATCCTCAACAAAATATTGGCAAACCAAATACAGCAATACATTAAAAAGATCATACACCATAATCAAATGTGATTTATAACAGGGACACAGGGATGGCTCAACATCCACAAGTCAATCAATGTGATACACCACATTAACAAAATGAGGAACAAAAAACACACGGTCATCTCCATAGATGCAGAGAAAGCATTTGAGAAGATCCAACATACATGTATGATAAAAACTCTCAGTAAAATAGGTATAGAAGGAAAGTACCTCAACATAATAAAGGCCATATATGACAAACCCACAGCCAACATCATACTCAATGGGGAAAACTGAAAGTCATCCCGCTGAGAGCAGGAACAAGACAAGGGTGTTCATTCTCACCACTCTTATTCAACATAGTATTGGAGGTTTTGGCCAGAGAAATTAGGCAAGAAAATGAAATAAAAGGAGTCCAAATAGGCAATGAAGAAGTGAAACTCTTGCTGTTTGCAGATAACAGGATTTTATATATAAAAAAATCCCAAAATTCCATAGAGAAGCTACTAGAAATAATCAACAATTACAGCAAAGTTGCAGGGCATAAAATCAACATACATAAATCAGTTGCATTTCTATACTCTAATAACGAACTAACAGAAAGAGAACTCAAGAACACAATCTCATTCACAACTTCAACAAAAAGAATAAAATATCTTGGAATAAATTTAACCAAGAAAGTGAAAGACCTATGCAATGAAAACTACAAGACTTTCCTGAAAGAAACTGATGATGATGTAAAGAGATGCAAAGACATTCTATGAACATGGATTGGAAGAATAAACATAGTTAAAATGTCCATACTACCTAAAGCAATCTACATATTCAATGCAATCCCAATGAGAATCCTAATGATATTCTTCACAGACATAGAACAAAGAATCCTACAATTCATATAGGGCAACAAAAGACCCCGAATTGCTAAAGCAATCCTGAGAAAAAAGAACAAAGCTGGAGGCATGACAATCTCTGACTTCAAAATATACTACAAAGCTATCATAATCAAAACAGCATGGTACTGGTACAGAAACAGGCACACAGATCAATGGAACAGAATTGAAAGCCCAGAAATAAAACCACGCATCTACAGACAGCTAACGTCCGAGAAAGGAGCCAAGAACATACAATGGAGAAAGGAAAATGTCTTCAACAAATGGTGTTGGGAAAACTGGAGAGCCACATGTAAAAGAACGAAAGTAGAGCATTCTCTTATGCATTCGGAAGAATAAACTCAAAGTAGATCAAAGGCTTAAAGGTAAGACCTGAAACCATAAGTCTTCTAGAAGAAAATATAGGCAGTACACTCTGACATCAATCTTAAAAGGATCTTTTCAGACACCATGTCTTCTCAGACAAGGGAAACGATAGGAAGAATAAACAAGTGGGACTTAATCAGACTAAAGAGCTTCTTCAAGGCAAGGAAAAACAGAATTGAAACTAAAAGACAACCCACTAACTGGGAAAAAAATTTGCAAACCATATATCCGACAAAGGGTTAATCTCCATAATATGTAAAGAACTCATGCAACTCAACAGCAAAAAATCAAACAACCCGATCAAAAAATGGGCAGGGGACATGAACAGACATTTCTCCAAAGAAGGGATATGGATGGCCAATAGGCACATGAAAAGATGCTCATCATCACTGATCATCAGGGAAATGCAAGTCAAAACTACACTAAGATATCACCTTACACCCGTTAGAACAGCTATAATAACCAAGACAAAAAAAATAACAAATGTTGGAGAGGTTGTGGAGAAAAAGGAACCCTCATACACTGCTGGTGGGAATGCAAACTGGTGCGGCCACTATGGAAAACAGTATGGAGATTTCTCAAAAAATTAAAAATAGAAATACCATATGACTCGGCCATTCCACTACTGGGTATCTATCCAAAGAACTTGAAATCAGCAATTCAAAGGGACTTATGCACCCCTATGTTCACTGCAGCATTATTCACAATAGCAAAGACATAGAAGCACCCTAAGTGCCCATCGACTGACTGATGACTGGATAAAGAAGATATGGTATTAACACACAATGGAGTACTACTCAGCCATAAAACGACATGATCATCCCATTCACAACAACGTGGATGGAGCTTGAGGGTATTACGTTAAGCGAAATAAGCCAGATAGAGAAAGACAAACTCTGTATAATTCCACTCATATGTGGAAGATAAACAAACACATGGACAAAGAGAGCAGATTAGTGGTTACCAGGGGGAAGAGGAGTGGGGGTGGGCACAAAGGGTGAAGGGGCACATCTATAAGATGATCAGGACTGGATGTTATATTTTGTCTAATGCTATTTCTGTATTTATTGAGATGAAGGTATTTGGATGAGTGTGCAATTTTCTCTGTTAGATGGTTATTAATTAAAATTTCAAATTCCTTAATAGATACAGGATGATTCACGTTATCAATTTCTTTTCTGGCAATATGAGTCTTTCAAGGAATTTATCAATTTCATGAGTTGTTGAATTTATTGGCATAAAATTTTCATAATATTGTCTAATTATCCTTTTAATATCTGCAGGATCTTTCATGACATGTCATTCCTGATGTTTGTTATTTGTATCTCCATTCTTTTTTTGTGATAAGTCTGATTAGAGGTTTATCAATTTTATTGTCATTCTTAAAGGACCAACTTTTGTTTATTTCTGTTGCTTTTCTGTTTCTATTTCAATTATTTCTAATTTGAACCTTATTATTTTCATTTTTCTTCTTACTTTGAGTTTAATTTCATCTTCTTTTTCTAGTTTATTTTTAAAAATGTATTCTCAATTCTGTTAAAATACACCTAATGTAAAATTTACCATCGTGACTATTTTTAAGTGTACAGCTCAGTAGTGTTAAGTACATTCATATTGTGAAACCAATCTCCAGAATGCTTTTAATCTTGCAAAACAAACTCTATATTCATTAAACAATAATTCCCCATTTTCCCTAGCTCTTGACAATTACAATTCTAATTTCTGCTTCTATAAATTTGTCTATTCTGGGTACCTCATATAAGTGGATCATACAACATTTGTCTTTTTGTGACTGGCTTATTTCATGTAATAACCTCGAGTTACTTACATCCTTGTTGTAGCATGTGTTGGAATTTCTTTTTTTTTTTAAAGACAATGATATTCTTTTATTATTATTACATTTCATTTGGAGAAATGTCTATTCAAGACATTTGTCCATTTTTTATTTGGGTCGTTAGGTTTAGTTGTTGTTGAGTTATAGGAGTTCTTTACATGTTCTGGATATTAGCCCCTTATCAGATATAAAATTTGCCAATATTTTCTCAAGCTTCCATGAGTTTCTTTTTCACTCTGTGAATTGTATCCTTTGATTCACAGAAGTTTTTAATTTTGAAATATTCCAATTTACCTAGTTTTCCTTTTGTTGTCTCTATTTTCGGTAGAGACAAGAAACAATTGCCAAATTCAATGTCATGAAGCTTTTTCCTTTTGTTTACTTCTAAGAGTCTCATAGTTTTAACTCTTATGTTTAGGTCTTTAAACAATTTTAAGTTAATTTTTATATATGCTGTAAGGTAAGCGTCAAATCCCATTATTTTGAATATGGATATCCAGTTTTCACAGCACCACTTGTTAAAAAGACTGTCATTTCCCCATTGAATGGTCTTGGCATCCTTGTCAAAAATTACTTTACAATATGTATAAGGGTTAATTTCTTGGATCTCTATTCTATTCCATTGGTCTATTACGTTTGTCTTTATGCCAGAACCACACTGTTTTGACTACTGTGGCTTTGTAATAAGTTTTGTAATTAGGAATGTGAGATCTCTAATTTTGATTTTCTTTTTCAAGATTGTATTGGCTATTCAGAGTCTCTTGAGATTCCACATAGATATTAGGATGAATTATTCTATTTCTCTAAAAAATGCTGTTGAGATTTTGATAGGATTACATTAAATTTGTAGATCAGTGTGGGAAGTACTGACATTTGTGATGGTCAATTTTATGTGTCAGCTAGACTGGTCTAATGAATGTTGAGATAGCTGGCAAAACAATATTTCTGGGTATGTCTAAGGATGATTGTGGAAAAGATTAGCATTTGAATTGGTAGACTGAGTAAAGGAGTAGTCCTTACCAATGCAGGTGGGCACCAACCAATCAGTTTAGGGAATGAATAGAACAAAAAGGCAGAGGAAGGATGAATTTGATCTTTGCTTGAGCTGGGACAACTATTTTCTCCTGCCCTCAGACATCAATGCTCCTGGTACTCAGGCCTTTGGACTTTGACTGAATTACACCTCTGGCTTTTCTGATTCTTCAGCTTGAATATGGCAGATTGTAACAGGACTTCTCAGCCTCCATAATTACGTGAGCCAATTCCTGTAATAACTCTACTAATATATGTATACATATATGTTCTATTGGTTCTGTTTCTCTGTAAAACCCTGACTTATACAGAATATTAACAATATTAAGTTGTCCAATGTATGAACAATGGATTTTTTCCATTTATCTATGTTTTTAAAAATTTATTTCAGTAACTTTTTGTAGTTTTCCATGTAAAAGTCTTTTGTATCCTTGGTTATATTTTATTTCTAAGTTTTAATTATTTTTACTGCTATTGCAAATGGTATTGATTTCTTAATTTCCTCTTCAAAAAGTTTATTGTTAGTGTATAGAAACTGAACCAATTTGTGTGTTGAGTTATTATCTTGCAACTTTGCTGAATCCACTTATTAGTTCTCACAGATTTGGGGAGAATCTTTAGGGTTTCCCACATATAAGACCATGTCATCTGCAAACAGAGAGAATTTTACTTCTTCCTTTTCTCTTTGGATGATTTTTATTTCTTTTTCTTGCCTAATTGCTCTGACTAGGACTTTCAGTACTATGTTGAATAGAAGTGGTGAGAGTGGGCATCCTTGTCTTGTCCTGATCTTGGAGAAGAAGGTCTAGCTTTTCACGACTGAGTATACTAGCTATCCGTTTAATGTATATTGTGTGTACTATGTTGTGGTGTATTCCTTCTCTACCTAATTTTTTGAGTTTTTATCATCAATAGATGTTGAATTTTGTCAAATACTTTTTCCACATTTATAGAGATGATCATATGATTTTTTATCCTTCATTTTATTAATGTGATGTATCACATTTGTTGATTTGTGTATGTTCAAACATCATTGTGTCCTGGGATAAATTCCACTTGATCATGGTGTATGATCTTTTCAATGTGCTTTTGGATTTATTTTGATAATATTTTGTTGAGGATTTTTGCATCTATGTTCATAAGGGTTATTGACCTGTAGTTTTCTTTTCTGGTGGTGGCATTGGCCTTGGTATCAACATAATGTTGACGTTATCAAATGAGTTAGGAAATGTTCCCTCATCTTATTTTTTTGAGAAGAATTGGCAATAATTCTTCTTTAAATGTTTTATAGAATGCACCTGTGAAGCCATCTGGTCCTGGGCTTTTCTATGTTGGGAGGATTTTGATTACTGATTCAATCTTCATACTAGGTGTAATTTTCTTCATACTTTCTATTTCTCATGATGCAGTCTTGGTAAGTTGTATGTTTCTAGGAATTTAACCATTCCTTCTTGGTTACTGAGTTTGTTGGCATAAAATTGTTCATAATATTTTCTTACGATCCTTTTTATTTCTGTGATATCAGTTGTAATGTCTCATTTCACATATGATTTTATTTATTTGAGTGTTCTCTTTCTTCTTTATCTAGCTAAGGATTTATCAATTTTTTAAAATCTTTTAAAAAAGCCAACTCAGTTTTGTTGACTTTTCTGCTTCTTTTCTATTTTGTATTTCATTTGTTTCTACTCTAATCTTTGCTATTTAATTCCTTATGCTAATTTTGGGCTTAGTTTGTTCTTCTTTTCCTAACTGCTTCAGGTATAATGTTAGGATGTTTTTGAGCTCTTTCTTCTTCTTTTTTTTTTTTTTTGAGGAAGATTAGCCCTGAGCTAACATCTGCCACCAATCCTCCTCTTTTTGCTGAGGAAGACTGGCCCTGAGCTAACATCTGTGCCCACCTTCCTCTACTTTATATGTGGGACACCTGCCACAGCATGGCTTGACAAGTGGTGCATAGATCCGCACCCGGGACCTGAACTGGTGAACCCCGGGCCGCCAAAGTGGAATGTGTAAACTTAACCGCTGCACCACTGGGCTGGCCCCTCTTTCTTCTTTTTCAGCATAGGCATTTATTGCTACTAGAATTGACTCTACTGTATCACATAATTTTTGTGATGTTGTGTTCTCATTTTCATTTGTCTTAAGATATTTTCCAACTTCTCTTTTCATTTCTTCCGTGACTCAGTTGCTCAGGATTGTGATATTTAATTTCCACATAATTGTGAAATTTCCTATTTTCCTCCTTTATTAATTTCTAGTTTTATGCCATTGTGGTTATAAAAACTAACTGAGGGCCGGCCCGGTGCTGCAGTGGTTAAGCGCGCACATTCTGCTTCAGCGGCCCAGGGTTCAGCGGTTTGGATCCCAGGTGCGGACATGACACCACTTGGCAAGCCATGCTGTAGTAGGCATCCCACACATAAAGTAGAGGAATATGGGCAAGGATGTTAGCTTAGGGCCAGTCTTCCTCACCAAAAAGAGGAGGATTGGCAGAAGTTAACTCAGGGCTAATCTTTCTGAAAAAAAAAAAAAGAAATAAAAGTTTGAGTTCTCCTAAAAAAAATAGCTGGTATGATTTTAATATTTTAAAATTTGTTAAGACTTGTTTTTGGCTTAATATATGACCCATCTTGGAAAATGTTACATGCATGCTTGAGAAGAATATATATTCTCCTGCCATTGGATGGAATGTCTTATGTATGTCTGTTAGATTCATTTAGCCTATGTAGTTATTCAAGTTGGCTGTTTCTTATTGGGTTTCTGTCTGGGTGATCTATACATCATTGAAAGTGGGGTATTGAAGTCTCCTAATGTTGTTGTATTACTGTTTATTTCTCCTTCCAGTTCTTCTAATATTTGCTTAATACACTGTGATGTTGGGTGCATATATTTTTACAATTGTTATGTTCTCTTGATTAATTGATCCTTTTACCACTCTATAATGACCTTCTTTGTCCCTTGTGACCATTTTTTTTTTTTTTGCTGATCAAGATTCACCCTAAGCTAACATCTGTTGCCAATCTTCCTCTTTTTGCTTTAGGAAGATTCGTCCTGAGCTGACATCTGCACCAATCTTCCTCCATTTTGTGTGTGGGATGCATTCACAGCATGGCCACCAACGAGTGGTGTAGGTCTGCACCTGGGAACCAAATCCAGGCTACTGAAGCAGAGCGTGCTGAACTTAACCACTAGACCACAGGGCCGGCCACCCTTGTGACCATTTTTGACTGACAGTCTCTTTTGTCTGATATAGGTATAGCCATCCTGCTCTCTTTTGGTTTCTGTTTTCATGGAATATCTTTTTCCATTGCTTCACTTTCAGCCTATCTGTGTTCTGAAAGCTAAACTGAATCTCTTCTAGGCAGCATTTTGTTGGATCTTGTTATATTATGCATTCAGCCACTGAACGTTTTTGATTAGATAATTTAATCCATTAATGTTTAAAGTTAAGTATTTATTGGTAAGTGCTTTCTATCGCCACTTTCTTAATTATTTTCTGATTGTTTCATAGTAACTTTATTCCTTTCTTCCTCTCTTGCCTTCTTCCTTAGTGATTTGATGATTTTTTGTAGGAGTATTCTTTGATTCTTTTCTTTTTATCTTTTGTGTATCTACTGGAGGTTTTATCTTTGTGGTTATCATGAGACTTACATAAAACATCAATTAGTTATAAGACTCTATTTTAAGCTGATAACAACTTAACTGCAATTGCACACAAAAGCCCTACATTTTTACTACTCCACACATTTTATGTTATTGATATCAAAATGCACATATTTTTATGTTATGTCTCCATTAACAAAATGTTTTAGCTATAGTTATTTTTTAATAGTTTTGTCTTTTAACTTTTATACTAGAGTTAAAAGTGATTTATATACCACCACTACAATACTGAGTATCCTGAACTTGACCATATCCTTACCTTTACCAGTGAGTTTTATAATTTCATATGTTTTCATGTTACTATGTCATCCTTTTATTTCAAATTGAATAATTCCCTTTAGGATTTCACTAAGGCAGGTCTGGTGTTGATGAACTCCCTCACTTTTTCTTTTCTTGGGATAGTCTTTATCTCTCATTTCTGACAGACAGCTTTGCTAGGTATAGTATTCATGGTTGACAATTTTTTATTTCAGTAGTTTAAATATATCATCCTTGGCCTGCAAGGTTTCTGCTGAGAAATGTGCTGATAGCCACATGAGGCTTCCCTTGTATGTAACAAGTTGCTTTTCTCTTGCTGCTTACAAAATTCTCTCTTTGTCTTTGTCTTTTGGAAATTTGATTATGATGTGTCTCAGTATAATCTTTTTTGGATTGATTCTGGTTAGAGATCTCTGGGTGTCATGGATCTGAATGTACACATCTTTTCTAAGATTTGGGAAACTTTCAGGCATTATTTTCTTTAAAGAACCTTTCTCCAGCTTTCTCTCTCTCCTCCCCTTCAGGGACTCTCATAATGTGTATATTGGTTTTTTGATAATTTCCCATAAATACCATAGACTTTCTTCACAGTTTTTCTATTCTTTTTAATCCTCTGAGTAGATAATAACTCTCCCCAAGGTTTATGATATATAATTGAAATAAAATATTGTGTAAGTGTAAAGTATACAATGTGATGATTTGATAAACATAGATATTAGCAAAAAGATTACCAAAACAAGGCTAATTAACACATCCACGACATCACATAATTATAATATTTTGCAGTGAGAACATTTAAGATCTACTCCCTTAGCAATATTCAAGTATACAGTAGAGTATTGTTGACTATACTCACCATGCTGATAGTAGATTTCCAGAATGTATTTATCTTATAGCTGGATTTTTGTACCCTTGTACTAACATATGCCCATTTATCCCTATCCCACATCTGCTGGCAACTGCTGATCTACTCCCTGTTTCTATAAGTTTGGCTTCTTCTGAATTTGACATATAAGTGAGATCATACAGTATTTATCTTTCTGTGTGTGATTTATTTCACATAGCGTAATGCCTTCAAGTTCCATCAAGGTTGTCACAAGTGGCAGGATTTCTTTCTTTTTTATGGTTGGATAATATCCCATTATATGTATGTATGTGTATACACACACACACACACACACACACACACACACACACCACATTTTTAAATTCCATTCGTCCATCAATGGATACTTGGATTGTTTCCATATCTTTGGTATTGTGAATAATATTGCAAAGAACATGGGATTGCTGATATCTATTTGAGGTACTGATTTCACTTTCTTCAAATATATTCCAGAAGTGGTATTGCTGGATCAAATGGTAATTCTATTTTTAATTTTTTGAAGAGCCTCCATATTACTTTCCATAGTGACTGTGCCAATTTACATTCCCACTGATAGTAAACAGGGGCTCCCTTTTCTCCATATCCTCACCAACCCTAATCTCCTGACTTCTTGGTAACACCCATTCTAACAAGTGTAAGATGATATCTCATTGTGGTTTTGATTTACATTTCCCTGATGGTTAGTGATGTTGAGAACCTTCTCACGTACCTGTTGGCCATTTGTATGCCTTCCTTGGAAAAATGTCTATTCAGGTCCTCTGCCAATCTTTGAATTGGGTTGTTCATTTTCTTGCTACTGAGTTGTATGAGTTACTTATATATTTTAGATATTAACCCCTCATCAAAGATGGTTTGTAAATATTTCCTCCCATTCTGTGTGTTACCCCTTCATTTTCTTGACAGTTTCTTTTCTTTTGCAGAAATCTTTTAGTTTCATGTAGTCCTGCTTATTTATTTTTTATTTTGCTGCTTGTGATTTGGGTGTTATATCAAAAAATTAACAGCAGGGGCAATGTCAAGGAACTTCTTTATGTTTTCTTCTAGGAGTTTTATGGTTTCAAGTCTTGCATTTGTCTTAATCCATTTTGAGGTAATTTTTATTAGTGGTACAAAATAGAAGTCCAGTGTCATCCTTTTGCATGTGAATATCCAGTTTTCCCAGCACCATTCATTGAAAATACTATCTTTTCCCTATTCTGTATTTTTGGTGCCCTTGCAAAAGATTATTTGACCATATACATGTGGGTTTACTTAGGAGCTCTCTATTCTGGTCCCTTGGACTATGTGTCTGTCTTTATGCCAGTAGCATATTGTTTTGATTACTATAAGTTTGAAGTATAGTCTAAAATCAGAAAGTGGGATGCCTCCAGCTTTGTTCTTCTTTCTCAGGATTGTTTTGGGTAATGAGGTCTTTTGTGATTCCATATGAAATTTAGGATTTTTTTCCTATTTCTGTGAAAAATTTCATTGGAATTTTAATAGGGATTGCATTGAATCTATAGATGACTTTATGTATTATGGACATTTTAACAATGTTAATTCTTCTGATCCATGAACATGGTATATATTTCATATGTCTGTGTCTTCTTTAATTTTTTTTATCAAAGTCTTATAATTTTTAGTGTACACATCTTTCACTTCCTTGGTTACATTTATTCCTAAGTGTCATGTTTTTTGATGCTATTGTGAGTGGTGATGTTTTCTTTATTTCTCTTTCAGGTATTTTACTGTTAGTGTGTAGAAATGCAACTGATTTTTACATTCATTTTGTAATCTGCATATTTACTGAATTTGTTTATTAGTTCTGTTTTTTGGTGGAGTCTTTAAGTGTTTCTATATATACAATCATGTCATCTACGAATAACAATTTTACTTCTTCCTTTCTGATTTGGATGCACTTTATTTCTTTTTCTTTCCTAATTGCTCTGGCTAGGACTTCCAGTGCTATGTTGAGTAGGAGTGGTGAAAGATGACACCCTTGTCTTTTTCCTTTCAACATTTCATCATTGAATATGATGTTAGTTGTGTGTTTGTCTTATATGGCATTTATTATGTTGAGGTGCATTTTTTATAAACTCAATTTGTTGAGAGCTTTTATCATGAAAGGTTGTTCAATTTTGTCAAGTACTTTTTCTCCATCTATTGAGATGATCAGAAGATTTTTATCTTCCTTTCTATTGATGTGGTATATCACATTTATAGATCTGCATTTGTTGACCCATCCTTGTATACCAGGCATAAATCCCACTTGATCATGGTATATGATTCTTTTAATGTATTGTTGAATTTGTTTTGCTAGTATTTTATTAAGAAATTTTGCATCTGTATTCATAATAGATGTTGGCCTGTAGTTTTGTTTTCTTGTAATGTCCTTATCTGGCTTTTGTAACAGGATTTTCTGGCCTCCTACAATGTGTTTGAGAGTTTTCTGACTCTTAAATATTGTGGAAGAGATTTAGAAAGATAGGTATTAGTTCCTTTTTAAAGTTCTCATAGAATTCACCCCCTTAAATCATCTGGTTCTGGGTTTTACTTTGTTGGAAGTTTTTAAGTTACTGTTTCAATATCCTTAGTCATCACTGCTCTGTTCAAATGTTCTTTCTTCATGATTCAGTATGCGTAGGTTTTATGTTTCTATAAATGTGTCCACTTCTTCCAGGATATCCAGTTTGTGTGTAATTTTTCAAAATAGTTTCTTATGATCCTTTGTATTTTTGTGGTGTCAGTTGTAATGTCACTTCTTTCACTTATGACTTGAGTCCTCTCTCTCTGTTTTCCAAGTTGGTCTAACTAAAGTTTTGTCAATTGTGTTTATCCTTTCAAAAAACCAACCCTTATTTTCATTGATTTATTCTATTGTCTTTTTAGTCTCTATTTTATTTATTTCTGATTTAATCTTTCATCCTTTATTCTGCTAACTTTGGGATTAATGTTGCTTACTTTTTGTAATTCTTGAGGTGTAAAGTTAGGCTGTTTATTTATGATCTTTCTTTTTTTCTAAACGTATGCGTTTATTGCTATAAACTTCCCTTTTAGAATTGATTTTGTTGCATCCCATGAGTTTTGTTATGTTTTTCTTTCTTTTCATTTGGTCTGAGATACTTTCTTATTTCCCTGTTGACCCATTAGCTGTTCAGGAGAGTGTTGTTTAATTTCTGCAAAGTTTTCTTTTTTCTATCTAGTTCCTCCTGACTTTTAGTTTCATACCATTGTGTTCAGAGAATATAGTAGATATGATTTCAATCTTCTTCTTCTTCTTCTTTTTTTTGTTGAGGAAGATTCACCCTGAGCTAACATTGGTTGCCAATCTTCCTCTATTTTGTATGTGGGTCCCTGCCACAGCATAGCTGCCAACAAGTGGTGTAGGTCCACACCTGGGAACCAAATGTGGGCCACTGAGGTGGAGCGCACCAAACTTAACCACCAGGCAACAGGGCCAGCCCATGATTTCAATCTTCTTAAATTTGCTAAGAGTTATTTTGTGACCCAACATATGATCTATCTTGGACAATATTCTATGTGTACTTGGGAATAATGTTTATCCTGCTGATGTTGGATGGAATGTTGAGTGTATGTTTATTAGGTCCATTTGACCTTCAGTATATTTCAAGTGCTATATTTTCTTAATGATTCTCTGTCTGGATTATCTATCTATTTTTGAAAGTGGGATATTGAAGTCCCTACTATTATTCTATTGCTGTCTTTTACCCACTTCAGTTCTGTTAGTATTTGCTCTAAATATTTAGGTGCTCCAATGTTTGGTGCATATATTTACAATTGTTACATCCTCTTGATGAATTGATCCCATTATCACTATATAGTGACCTTATTTGTCACTTGTGACTGATTTTGACTGAAAATCTATGTGCTATAAGAGAAGCCAGTTCTGCTCTTTTTTGGTTAACATTTGCATAAATATCTTTTTCCATCTGTTAACTTTCAGCCTACATGTTCTTAAAGCTAAAGTGAGCCTCTAATAGGTAGCATATTGTTGGATCTTGTGTTTTTTATCCATTCACTTACTGTCTTTTGATTGGAGAATTTTTCTATTCCATTTTAAATAGTTATTGATAGGTAAGGACTTACTATTGCCATTTTTAATTGTTTTTTGTGTTTTTACTTCCTTTATTCCTTTCTTCTTTTCTTGCTGTCTTTGTGATTTATTATTTGTAGTGCTATGCTTTAATTTCCTCCTCTTTATCTTTGTATATCTTCTATAGATTTTCCTTTGTGGTTACCATGAGGCTTACATAAAATATCTTATAGATACAGCAGTCTATTTCAAATTGATAATGGTTTACTTTCAATTGCATAAACAAACTTTATACTTTTATTTCTCTTCCCTCCACTTTTTATATTACCAATGTCATACTTTACATCTTTTTATGTTTTGCATTCATAACAAATTATTGTAGCTAGAATTATTTTTTAAATTATTGTTCTTTAACTTTTATACCAGATATAAAAATCATTTACACACCACTGTTACATTATTAGGGTATTCTAAATTTGACTATATATATATCTTTACCAGTAAGTTTTTACCTTGATAAGTTTTCATGTTATTACTTAGCATCCTCTCATTTCAACTTGAAGAACGTTCTTTAGGATTTCCTTTAAGGCAGGTTTAGTTGTGATGAACTCCTTTAACTTTTGTTTGTCTAAGAGTGTCTTTATCTCTTCTTATTCCTGAAGGACAGTTTTGCTTGGAATAGCGTTCTTTGTTGGCTCTTTTTCTTTCAGCACTTTAAACATATAATCTCACTCCCTACTGGCTTGCAATATTTCTGGAGAGAAAACAGCTGATAGCTTTGTGGGAGTTCCTTTTTATGTGATGAATTGTTTTTATTTTGATGCTTTCAAAATTCTCTCATCTTTGATTTTCAACATTTTGATTTTAATGTGTCTTGGTATAATCCTCTATGGATTGATCTTGCTTAAGGTCCTTTATGCTTCTTGTACCCAGAGGTCCATATCTCTCCCAAGATTTACGAAGTTTTCAGCTATTATTATTATTTTTTTAAATCAGCTTTCTGCCCCTTTCTCTCTCTCTTCTACTTCTGGGACTTCCATTATGTGAATGTTTCTTCATATGATGTAGTCCCATAATTCAAGTAGGCTTTCTCCACTCTTTTTCATTCTTTTTCGTTTGTTCATTTCTCTCTTTATTTCAATTGATGTGTCTTAAAGTTTGCTAATTCTTTCTTTTGAATGATCAAGTCTGTTGCTGAAGCTCTCCATTGAGTTTTTCAGGTCTGCCATTGTATTCTTCAGCTCTATGATTTCTATTTGCTTCTTTTTTTATGGTTTCTATTTCTTTATTAAACTTCTCATTTTGTTCATGCATTGTTTCCCTGATTCTGTTTAGTTGTTTATCTGTGTTCTCTTACATTTCATTGAGTTTATTTTAGATGATTATTTTGAAATTTTTGTCATTCAGTTTGTAGATCTCCATTTTGTTTCCTTTGGTGGTGTCATATTTGTTTAATTTTTTGTTAAGAATTTGTTTAATTCTTTTAGCTTTGTGTTGATGTCTGTGGTTTTGAAGAAGGAACTCCTCTTCCAGTCTTTACAGATTGATTTTGGTAGTTAAAGACCTTCTCCTGTCAGTTCCCTGAGATGATCCCTGAGGAATTAGCTCCAGAATCACAGTCATGCTTGGTTGGAACCAGTTATGAGGGTGTTGCTAGTTCTGTAGTGAGGTCCATGACTGATAGGGTTGTTACCAGGCGCTTGGACCCTGTCTGGTCCCACGTTGGATGGGACTACCTCCAGTGCCTTATTCAGTAGGGTGCCACTAGGACAAGGGTCCACTTTAGGGTCCACAGTTGGGTCTTCAGACAGTGGGCTTATTGCCATGGGCACACATATGTGTGGCTCTTGCCAAGTCCATGGGAGGGCTCCTCACTTATCACTGGATGAGTTCCTGTGTGGGTAGGACTAGACCTGGACTGTGGCTCAGAGGGGCTGGAACTGGGACCCAGGGATGTTTCAGGTTCCGCAGTCAAGATTGAGGTTTGAAGACCTGGCTCTGGAGGCACGAATGAGCTTGCCTCCTGCCAGGTCCCTGGGTGCGCTGGACTGCTACCTGACCACAGCTGGAGGTGTTGGAGATGAATATAGGGCCCTTTCAGCATCTCCAGGGGTGAAAATGAGAGTGTCTCCCACCGGTTCCCTGGACCAGTAGTACTGCTTGTGTACTGTGGCTGCATGGGGACAGTACTGAGTATAGGGCTCTTTGAGGATCTACAGGGGCAGAGAGGGGAATATCTATTCTGGGTCCCTGTGCAGGTAGGACTACTTGCAGACTGCTGTTGTGAGGAAGTGGGGCCAAGTATAGTGCACTTTCAGGGTCTCCAGAGTTGCAGACAGGACTGTCTCTCACTGGTTCCCTGGACCTGCAGGACTGCTTGTAGACTGAAGTTGAGATGGGGCTGGAGATGAGTATAGGGACCCTTTAGGATTTCCAGGGTTTCATATGGGAGTTTATCCTACTGGGCCACTGGGCCCACAGGACTGCTTGCAGACTGAAGCTGTGAAGGGGCTGGAGCTGTGTATAGGGCCTGTTCAGGATCTCCAGGGGTAAAGACAGGATCACCTCCTGCTGGGATGCTGGATCCTCAACTACTGGCAGACTCTGGCTGTGAGGGGGCTGGAGCCACGTCGGGACCTTTGAGGATCTTTAGGGGTACAGACAGAACTGTCTTCTGCTGGGTCCCTGTGTCAGCAGGTCTGCTCACAGAATGCAGTTGAGAGGGGGCTGGAGCAGAGTATGAGGCCTTTATAGGATCGATGGTGTCTCAGACGGCAGTATCTCCTCCAAAGTCCCTATGCCAGCAGGTCTGCTCATGAAATGAGGTTAAGATGGAGCTGGAGCCGAGTATAGGACCCTTAAAGGATCTCCTAGGCAGACAGGAGTGTCTCCTGGCAGGTTCCTGTGCCAGCAGGACTGTTTGTAGACTACAGCTGGGATGTGCTGGTGCCCAGTTACAGGACCCTTTCAGAATCTACAGTCTGACTGTGTTTGGCAGGCTTATCTCCAGGAGCTCATGGACTGTGGCTGAGAGGGGCTGAAGCTAGTGCACAGGCCATTTTGAGGTGCACAGCTAGGACCAAAGTCTGTATATCTGTTACCTGACACATGGGTGATGTGACTCCTCCTGGATCCCTTGGTGTATGGTGCTGGTGACAGAACCAAACCTAAACAGGGCTGTAACCAAGTCTTCAAGGGGTACAAAGCTATTTTCAATTCTGTAGCTGGGACTACTCTCAGTGAGTCAGCTATCTGGTTGTGGGCCTGCCTTCTCAAAACAGCTCTCCTCAGTCTTAGACTGCACAGGGGTTTCACAATATCCTACATGGATCCCAAAGGTCCCACAAAGGCACTTTTGTTCATGGATGTATACCAAATTATTGTTGTTGGGGGGGATATGATGAAGGATGTCCTTTTTGTCCGTCTTGCTGCTATCATTCTGATTGTTTTTTTGGTGAGGAAGATTAGCCCTGAGCCAATATCTGTTGCCAGTCTTTCTCTACTTCATATGTAGATTGCCACCACAGCATGGCTGATGAGTGGTGTAGGTCCGCACCCAGGATCCAAACCCACACACCTGGGCCACTGAAGTGGAGCATGCTGAATTTAACCACTAGGCGATGGGGTCAGGCCTCTCACTCTGATAATTTTAAAGGACTTGTCTTTGCATTAAAGATTTTTTTCTGCCTGATTGAGTCTTTTGCTGAAGCTGTCTACTGCATTTTTCATTTTCTTCAATATATTCTTCAGCTCCAGAATTTCCATTTGGTTCTTTGTTTTTTTTTTTTTTTTTTTGATTTTTATCTCTTTATTGAACTTCTCATTCCATCATGTATTATTATTTTTTTATTTCATTGAGTTGTCTATCTCTGTTCTTTTGTAGCTCACTAAACTTCCTTAAAACAATTATTTCGTAGTTTTTGTCAGGCAATTTATAGATCTCCATTTCTTTGGAATTGGTTACTGGAAAATTATTATATGGTTTTGTGGTGCCATGTTTCCTTGATTTTTCATATTCCTTGAAGTCTTGTATTGCTTTCTTTGCATTTGAAGAAGAAATCTCCTCCTCCAGTTTTTAATAATTGGTTTTGGGAGAGAAAGATCTCCATCAGTCAGCCTGGTTAGGAGTTGTTGTAGTCTCTCAAACATTTTCAATGAATGCACTCACCCTACTCTTCTTATTTCCTCTTAGAGGAGGTAGTCTTAGGATTTTATGCCTTCTCTTGATCCCACAAAGTCAGGCCAGGTGCTATAAGCATCCTGTTTATTTTCCCTAGGGCGGTGCCCTGAAGCATTCAAGGTTATGCGCCAATCCAGTAGAATTAAGCTGACTGTATGCATGATCTGCATAGGCTTGCATGTGCCATCTGTGGGGATACACATGTGGCACCAACTAAGAAGTTAGGGGAATATGGAGTGCTGGGACATGTGTATGTTAGTTGAGATGGTCTGATGGGCTAGGTTATGTATCCTATGAAGTTTATGAGCAAGCCTCTTGGAGTCAGTGAGGCAATTAGTAGAAACTGTGGCCTTTTGATGATTTTCACACATGGTTGCTATGAGCTCCTGCCCCTTTTCCCTTCTCCTAGCTATCCCCAGACTATTCAGCAGTGCAGATCACCTCAGTGTTCTGGGTGGGGTGAGAAATAAGTGTGCCTCTCAGATAGCATCCTGCATGGTTGTAGAAGCTGGGCACTTACTATGCTCTCACTTTCCTCTGTGGGAGAAATCATGGGCCAAGGTGGTCTCCAGGCACAGACCTGTGCCACTTTGAGAAAGTGTTGACTTGGGTAAAGTAAAACCATTCTTCTTACCTTCTTCAGTGCATCTATCCTTGGAGATTTTGCACCAACAAAGTGTTGGGGCCTCTCTACTGGACTCCTGAGCTCCCACAACTCATCTGTGGGTGTTGTTAAAATCAATGTTTCTGTGGGAGGATGAGCACTGAAACTTCCTCTCTTGCTGACATCCACCCAAACTCTACAAAACCTATCTGGTATTTTTCATTGAAGTTTTTATTTCCAGACGTATTCTTATTATAATGGGTCTTGATATATTTTCCATGTTTCTATGTAACTTTCGGATTGTACAAATTACAGTTGTAATAACTGTTCAATATTCTTTTCCACTAATTATAACATCTGTGTCACTTGTGGATTGAGATCGATGGGTTATCCTCCTTATTATGGATTTTGTTTACCTTCCTCTTTGTATGACTGATAATTTTTTCCAGCTTTATGGAGATGTAATTGACATAAAACATTGTGTAAGTTTAAGGTGTACAAAATGTTGCATGACTGATAATTTTTGGCATTGTGAATTTTACCGTTTTGGTGATGGATATTTTTGTAGACATAAATATTCTTAATTTTTTTTATTGAGGTCACATTGGTTTATAACATTATATAAATTTCAGGTGTACATCGTTATATTTTGACTTCTGTGTAGAATGCATTGTGCTCACCACCAAAAGTCTAGTTGCCATACATCACCATACACATACACGTTTACCCCTTTTCCCTTCCCCTATGGTAACCACCAATCTGTTTTCTGTATCTATGATTTTTGTTTATCTCCACGTGCGAGTGAAGTCCTATGGTAATTTTGTTTCTCCGTCTGACTTATTTTGCTTAGTATAATACTCTCAAAGTCCATTCATGTTGTCATAAATGGCACAATTTCATCTTTTTCTTGTGGCTGAGTAGTATTCCTTTGTATATATATACACCACATTTTCCATCCCTTGACTCTGAGCCTATGTTTGCCTTTAGAGCTGAGATGGGTATCCTAGAAGCAGCATATTGTTGGGTCTTGTTTTCTAATCCATACAGCCATTCTGTGTCTTTTGATTGGGGAATTAGATTCAACTAGGATGATTATTGACATATGAGGGCTAATGCTGCCATTTTGTCTTTTGTTTTCTGGTTGATCTACATTTGCATCGTTTCTTTTTCCTTGTATTTCTATCCACCATTTCAGATTGGTGGTTTTCTGTAATGTGTTTCTCAGTTTCCTTTTTTTTATGTTTTCTGACTCTTCCCTGATTTTTTGTTTTGTGGTTACAATGAGGTTTGTAAAATAGATCTCATAGATGAGACAGTCCATTTTCTGCTGATAGCATCTTATCTCCGTTAGCCTATACAGGTTCCATCCTTTTCCTCTTCCTTTTCTATGTTTTTATTGTCACAAATTATGCCTTTTTGTATGGTGAGTTTGTTACTAAATTGAAGTGGTTATAGTTATTTTTGATGCTTTCTTTCCCTTTAGCCTTTATGTTATAATTGTTAAGTAACATATTGCGATATAGAGCAGATTTTTTGGTTCTATTTATCACCTTGCTAAAGGCTTTGTATACCTTTGCCTTTTTGTTTCAGGTAGGAGTGATTCTTTCATCATTTCTTGTAAGGCAAGTCTAGTGGCAATGAACTCCTTCAGCTTTTGTTTGTCTGGAAAAGCCTTTATTTCTCCTTCATATTTGAAGGATAACTTTACCAGATAGAGTTCTCTTGGCTGCTAATTTTCCTCTTTCAATGTTTTGAATCTATCTGTCCACTCTCTCCTGGCCTGTAGAGTTTCTGCTGAGAAGTCCACTGATAGTCTAATGCAGGTTCCTTTGTAAGTTATTTTGTTCCCTCTGGCTGCCTTTAATATTCTTTCTTTGTCATTAACTTTTGACAGTTTTAATATAATGTGCCTTCAAGAACGTCTTTTTGCATTGAGATAATTAGGTATTCTATTAGTTTCATGTACTTGTATATCCGGTTCTTTCCCCAGGTTTGGGAAGTTCTAAGCTGTTATTTCTTTAACTAAGCTCTCTGCTCCTTTCTCCCTCTCTTGTCTTTTTGAGATACCCTTATCTTTACGTTTCTTTTCCTGAGTTGGATATTTCTTGTAGAATTTCTCAATTTTTTTGAAATCTTAGTTCTCTTTCCTCTTCCACCTGAATCATTTCTAGATTTCTGTCTTTGAGCTCACTATTTCTCTCTTCCATATGGTCTGCTCTATTTCCAATAGTTTCTCCTTTATTTTTCATCTCATTAATCATATTCTTCAGCTCCAGACTTTCTGCTAGGTTTTATTTTCAGAGTTTTAGTTGCTTTTGTTTGTACACCTTTTCTTCATTAATTTTATTCCTGAGCTCATAGAACTGTCTTTCTTAATTTTTTTATAACTTGCTGAGTTTCTTCATGATAGCTATTTTGAATTCTCTGTTGGTTAAATCACAATATTCTATGATTTCACATTTGATTTCTGAAGGGTTGTCATTTTCTTTCTTACTGTGTTACTGTAGTTCTTCATGGTGCTTGATGAGTTGTTCCTCTGCCGGCACATTTGAGGTACTAAACACCTTTCTTGTTTAGGTAAGGCTTTGGTTACTTTGACTCTGAGCTGCTTCTGGTTGTATTTGAGAGCCTGTGCTTTTAAACCTCCACTGCCTCTACCAGAGGTGTCATCAGTGTCCTCATTGTGTATCTGAGATTGCTGGTGACTTGCTGCTTACAATGTCACTGCAATCATAGGTGTTGCTACTGAGGTCCCTAGGCTATGAGCACCTCTGCTGCTTCTGGGGTCACCTGGGTCTCATGTTCCCCCATTGTCTCTTTGCAGGCTTTCCACAGGGCCCAGTGCTGTTGCCACATATATCAACTATGCTGCTGTTCCTGGGTTATCTGGGGGTGCTGGTTTCACAAGTGTCATCGTTGGTACATACAAGCCCCACTGCTGGTAGGGCCAATGTTGGGGTGCTGCCACTGGGGGCTGGGTCACAGGTACTGCCACAGGTGAAGCCTCAGGTCACAAGTGCCACCTGCCACTGTTGGAGCTAATAGTAGGGGCTAATCTGCAAGTGCCACTGCATTTCTGGAAGTCTCAGCTTGTGGGTGCCATCTGCCGCTGCTGGGGAAGGGGTAGAGGCTGACCCATGAGCACACTGCTGCTCCTGCAGCCTCTTGTCTCCAGCTCCAATGTGCTTTTTGAAACCTCAGGTCACAGGCACCACCACCACTGCCGGGGTATCTGTGTTTTTGACGCAGCCCCTGCTGCTGGCAGGGCCAGTGTGAGAGTCACTGCTGCTGGGGTAGGGGTAGGGGCTGGGTCGCTGGCACTGCTGTGTTTCCTGAATCTTCAGGTTGCAGGCACCACCCGCCACTGCTGGGGGAGTTGTAGGGACTGAGCTGCAATTGCTGTTGCTGGTCCTGCAGCCTCTGGTCTCCAGTGCTGATGCACTTTTTGAAACCTAAGATCATGGATACCACCCCCACTGTCTGGGATATCCACCTTTTAGATGCAGCCCCTGCTACTGAAAAGACTGATGTTGGAGGCTCTGCCTCTTGGGGAGAGGGAAGGGGCTGGGTCACATGTATTTCACAGTTTCTGTAGTCTCCGGTCATGGGCCCACAGTGATTCCTGGTGCCTCCAAGAATGTGGGCTTCCCGGATTCCTGGGGTCTCTGTTCATAGGTATTGCCTCAGTTACTGGAGCCTCTGTTCACAGATGTAGCCACAGATCCCAGAACCTCCACTCTTGGGAGCTGCCAACACTGCTTCTCTAGTTCCACTCCCTCCAGGTGGTCCAGTCCACCCACCTTCAGTTGTATAGATGCATGGATCTCTTAGGTGTTCTGGGGTGCTGTGCAGAGATTCCTTTTTCAGTCAATGGATGTCCTACTGGTTGTAACTTAGAGGGGAGAGACAAGGAGAAGAACTCACTCCACCATGATGCTGACATGACTCCCTCGACTTATAGATATTCTTGAGTTTTATTTTGGGATGTGGTTAAGTTACTTGGAAACAATTTGATCTTGTTGGGTCTTACCTATACAATTTTTTTTTACGTGGGTCTAGAGCAATTCTGAGTCTAGAGTTAATATTTATCGCTATCAAGGCAAGATCTTCCTAAGTATTCTACCCAGACCTCTGTGATTTATAAGTTTTTCCAGTCTGTCTTGTGGGAACAGATACTGCTTCCAGCTCTGTATGGACATTGGACACCATTCTCTCTAAACGCTTTTTATAGTTCTTACTGTGTCTTGGTTAGTTTAATCACACAAATGAACTTCTCGTGTTTCTCTGTTACTCTTCTGAATACTCAAGGGGGACCCTCATCAGTTCTGCAATTTTCTCTCTCTACACAGCTCTGACTTTTATGATACTTTGTCCTATAAGCACCAGATGTATTTTTCTTGCTGAATTCTCAGTTCCATCTCCTCAATTTGGAGGGCCTGCTGGACTTTGCCTTGGATTCCCTTCCTTGCACTGTGGTTTTTAAATTCTCTAAATGCAACAAGCTGGGGCAATCACATGGCACACATTGTTTCTTTCTTATTTCTCAGAAATTACTGTTATCTGTTCCCTAATATTGCTGGTTTTGAAACCCATTGTTGCATACATTTTGTCGTCTTTGTTTTGGTTCTTTACAAGTGGATAATAAATCCAGTCCTTCTTACGCCATCTTGGCTAGAAGGGGAAATTTGCACTAATTTTTATTATTTCTCCTATTCTGCTTATTCAGGGTTTTATTTGCTCTTTTGTCTCTTCTTAAGGTAGAAGCACAGGTTGCTAATATT
The DNA here is from genome assembly GCF_041296235.1 of Equus asinus. Taxonomy (NCBI): domain Eukaryota; kingdom Metazoa; phylum Chordata; class Mammalia; order Perissodactyla; family Equidae; genus Equus; species Equus asinus. The sequence continues at coordinate 58,618,574 of NC_091820.1, read as the reverse complement.
AGATCTTTCTTCCTTTCTAGTATAAGAATTTGATGCTATAAATTTCCCTTTGAACACTTCTTCAGTTGTACCCCACTAATTTTCATATATGGTGTTTTCATTTTCATTTAGTTCAAAATATTTATTTTTAAATTTCCCTTGAGACTTCCTCTTTGACCCATGGAATGTTTATTAATTAAGAGTGTGTTTTTTAATTTCCAGAAATTTGTGTGTTGAGGGGCTTCCAGCTATCTTTATGTTGTTGATTTCAATTTGATCCTATTTTTACCTGAGAACATATATTGTCAGACTTTTATTCTTTCAAATATGTTGAGGTTTGTTTGTGGCACCGAATATCGTGAATCTTGGTGAATGCTCCTGCGCACTTGAGAATATGTACTGTACTATTTTGGGTGGAGTGCAGTATAATTGTAAATTAGGTCATATTCTTTGATAGTTTATCAGGTCATCTATATTCTTACTGATAATATGAACTTGTTTTATCAATTACTGAGAGCAGAATTTTCAAGTCTTAGACTGTAATCATGAATTTGTCTATTTCTTTTTGAAATTCTATTAGGTTTTCTACCTCATGTATTTTGAAGCTTAATTTTTAGATTCATTCATGCTTTGTATTTTTACGTCTTCACTGAGATTTAACCACTTTGGCATTATAAATATCCCTCTTTATTTATGCTAATATTGCGTGTTCTATGGTCTACCTTGTCTGAAATTTTTGTAGATACTCCAGATTTCTATTGGTTAGCATTTCCATGGTTTATATTTCTCCATTCTTTCACTCTATCTACATCTAAAGATTTAAATGGGGTGTTTTTAGTGGACAATGTATATTTTATATAATCCAAACTGACAAACTCTGTCTTTTTAAATTTTGCGTTTAGGCCAATCACATTTAAAGTGTTTAGTAATATGATTGGACTGAAATAACCCATCATTTTAGCTGTTTATTGTTTGTTTTTTAGGGATATCTTTCCTTTCTCTTTGGTTTCTTCCTTCTTTGGGTTTAACTGAGCATTTTTTTGCATCTTTTTTATCTACTGACATTATTTATGCTACTTAAAAATTTTTTATTGATTATTCTGTATTTACAACATAGTTTTTCAAATTTAGTGAGATGTAATTGATGTATAACATCATGTAAGTTTAAGGTATGCAATGTGTATACACGTTTTACAATGTGATGACTACTGTAACATGTACTAACACCTTTATCACATCACATAAATACTATTTCTTTTTTTGTGGTGAGAACATTTAAGATCTAGTCTCTTAGCAATTTTCAAATATACAATACTGTTAACTATAATCACAAGGATGTATGTTAGATACACAGAACTAATCTTCTAACTGGAAGTTTGCACCAGTTCACCAACATCTCTTGAATTCCCCCACCCTTCAGCCCTTGGTAAACACCATTCAAATATCTATTTATATGCATTTGACTTTTTAAGATTCCACATATAAGTGATATCATACAGCATCTTTCTATATCTGACTTATTTCACTTAGCATAATACTTTTAAGGTCTATCCACATTTCAAATGGCAGTATTTCTTTCTTCTCATGGCTAAATAATATTGCATCTTGTATATGCAACATATCTTCTTTATCCAGTCATCCACTGAAATATCTGGGTTATTGTGAATAGTGCTTCAATAAACATGGGAGTGCAGATGTTTTGATATCCTGTTTTCATTTCCTTTAGATATATACCCAGAAGTGGGACTGCTGGATCATCTTGTAGTTTTTAAAATATTCTGAGGAACCTCCATATTGTTTTCCATAGTAGCTGTACTAATTTGCATTCCCACCAACAGTGCACCAGGGTTCCCTATTCTCCACATCATTGCCAACACTTGTAATCCCATGTCTTTTTGATGATAGCCATTCTAACAGGTGTCCAGTGATATCTGACTGTGGTTTTCATTTGCATTTCCCTGATGATTAGTGATGTTGAAAATCTTTTCAAGTACCTGTTGGCCACTTTGATGTCTTCTTTGGGAAAATGTCTATATAGTTCCTCTGCCCATTTTTAAATTGAATTGTTTTTTCTTTTCTTATTGAGTAGTATGAGTTCATTATATATTTTGGATATTAACCCCTTATCAGATATATCATTAGCTAAGGTTTTCTTTCATTCTTTAAGTTGCCTTTTCATTTTGTTGATATTTTCCTTTGCTGTGCAGAAGCTTTTTAGTTTGATATAGTCCCACTTATTTATTTTTGTTTTTGTTGCTTGTACTTTCAATATCATATCCAAAAAATTGTTACCAAGGTCAATGTCAGAGTTTTTCCCTATGTTTTCATCTAGGATTTTTATTGTTCAGGTCTTATGTTTAAATCTTTAATCCATTTTAAGTTAATTTTTGTGAGAGGTGTAAAATAGGGGTCCAATTTAGTTTTTCTGCATGCAGCTCTCCAGTTTTCCCAACACTATTTATTGAAGCGATTATCCTTTCCCCATTGTATATTCTTGATTCCTTTGTTGTAAATTAATTGACCCTATGTGCATGGAATGATTTCTGGGGTCTCTATGCTCTTTCATTGGTCTATGTGTCTATTTTTATGCCAGTACCACACTGATTTGATTACTATAGCTTCACAGTATAGTTTTAAATCAGAAAGCGTGATGTCCAGCTTTGTTCTTCTTTCTCCAGATTGCTTTGTCTATTTGATGTCTTTTATTGTTCCATACAAATTTTAGGATTGTTTTCTGTTTTTGTGAAAAATGCCATTGGAATTTTGATAAAGATTGTGTTAAATCTTTAGATGCCTTTGGGTGATATGGACAACTTAACAATATTCATTCTTCTGATCCAGGAACACAGGATATATTTCCATTTTTTTATGTCTTCAATTTATTTCATCAAAGTCTAGTAGTTTTTATTGTACATATCTTTCATGTCCTTGGTTAAATTTATTCCAAAACACTTTATTGCTTTTGATGCTGATATGAATAGGATTGTTTACTTTGTTTCTTTTCAAATGTTTCATTGTCAGTGTACAGAAATGCCACTGATTTCTGTATCTTGATTTTATATCCTGCAAGTTTATTGAATTCATTTATTAGTTCTAACTTTATTTTGGTTGAGTCATTCGAATTTTCTCTATATAAGATCATATGATTTGCAAATAAAGACAATTTTACTTCTATCTTTCTAATTTAGATGCCTTTTGCTTCTTTATCTTGCCTGATTGCTCTAGGTGAGACTTCCAGTACTATGTTGGATAAGAGTTGTGAGAGTGGACACCCTTGTCTTCTTCTTGACCTTAGAGAATAAACTTTCAAAATTTCACCACTGGGAGTTGCCCCTATAGACATTGTCCAACATACATTTCCATACTGTCTTGGCATAGATTGGGTAAGCCCCAGCAGGTTTCAAAACCCCTGAGACAGAACTATATAGAGAAGTGGCAGGCAATTGAGGTAGGCTATTGGCAGTGTGAGGTGCTTGTCTACCAGAACAGCATCTAAAATCCAGAGGGGACCAAGAGACATTGTATGTGGCACAGAAACGCTCTGTTAAATTCATTCATAAAACTGACCCAATGGCTAAGGATCTTGAGATATTTAGGGAATTGTTATAGAATACAAAAGTATTTCACCACTGAGTATGATGTTAGCTGTTGGTTTGTCATATATGGCCTTTATTATGTTGAGGTACATTCTTTATATACCCAACTTGTTGAGCATTTTTACCATAAAAAGATATTGTATTTTGTCAAATGCTTTTTCTGCATGTATTGAGATGATCATATGATTTTTATTTTTCTTTCTATTAATGTGGTGTATCACATTTATTTATTTGCATATGTTAACCCATTCTTGTATCCAGGCATAAGTCTTGTAGGATCATGGTGCATGATTCTTTTATTCTGCTACTGAATTTGTTTTGCAGTATTTTATTCAGAAATTTTGCATCTATATTCATCATAGATATTGGCCTGCAGGTTTGTTTTCTTGTAGTGTCATTATCTAGCTTTGGTATCAGGGAATGCTGGCCTCATAGAATGAGTAGGAGTGATCCCTCTTCTTCAGTATTTTGGAAGAGTTAGAGAAGGATTGGCATTCATTCTCCTTTAACTGTTTGGTAGAATTCACCAGTAAAATCGTCTGCTTCTGGAATTTTCTTTGTTGGGAGATTTTTGATTACTTTTTCAATCTCACTCATTACCACTTCACTCAATCTTCTTACTTGTTATTGGTTGGTCTGTTAAGATTTTCTATTTCTCCACGGTTAAGTCTTGATAAGTTGTATATTTCTAGGAAGTTGTCTGTTACTTGTAGGTTATATAAGTTCTTTTTACATAGTTGTTCACAGTAGTCTCTTATGATTCTTTGCATTTCTGTGGTATTAGTTGTAATGTCTCATCATTCATTTCTGATTTTATTTGAAGCTTCTCTCTTCTATTCTTAGTCCTACTAAAAGGTTTGTCAATTTTCTTTTTCTTTTGGAAAACCAGCTTTTAGTTGTGTTGATCTTTTTTTTGTTTTTCTAATCTCCATTTCATTTATTTCAGCTCCAATGTTTGTTATTGCCTCCTAAAGCTAACTTTGAGCTTAGTTTGTTTTTTTTCTAGTTCCTTGAAGAAGCAAAGTTAGTTTATTTGAGTTTTTTGTTAATATATGCATTTATGGGTATAAGCTTTCCTCTTATAACTGCTTTTGCTGAATCCCATGGGTTTTGGCATGTTGTGTTTCCATTTTCACTTATTTAGAGATATTTTAAATTTACTTTTTAACTACTTGGACCCATTGGATGTTCAGGAGTATGTTTAATTTTTCACATATTTGTGAATTTTCCAGCTTTCCTCTCATTGTTGACTTCTATTTTCAAACCATTTTGGTTGATATTATTTCAATCTTGGTATGATTTCAATCTTCTTAAATGTGCTAAGACTTATGTCTATCATATGACCTATTTTGGAGAATGTTCCATGCCCACTTGATTTGAATATATATTCTTATGCTATTGGATGGGATTTTCTCAATACTTTAGTTAGATCCATTTGGTCTAAAGTGTGGCTCAAGTTCAATATATCCTTGTTTATTTTCTGTCTGGATGATCTATCCATTCCTGAAAGTGAGGTATTGAAATCCCCTACTATTATTGTGTTGTTGTCTATTTCTTCCTTCAGATCTATTAGTATTTGTTTGAACATCTTTTTGATCCCTTTACATTGAGCCTACACATGCCTTTAAGCTGAAGTGAATCTCTTGTAGGCAGTATTTAGTTGGTCTTGCTTTTTTATCCATTCACTCTATGCTTTGATTAGAAAATTCAATCCATTTACATTTAGAGTAATTATTGATGTGTAAACACTTCCTAATGCCATCTTATTCACTGCCTTTTGGCTGTTTTCTAGTTCCCTTCCTTGTTTAGTCTCTCTTGCTGTCTTCCTTTGTCAATTGGTTATTTTCTGTGGTGATATGCTCTGATTTCCTCCTGTTTATCATTTGTGAATCTATCATAAGTTTTTCCTTTGTGGTTACTATAAGGGGTACAAGAAATATTTTAGAGATATAAGTGTATTTTATAGCAACTTAACTTTGTTCACATACAAAAACTCCACCCTTTACTCTCCTTCTGTTATGTATTTAATGTCACAGTTTATCTCTTTTTATATTATGTGTTTGTTAATAAATTAGAGTAGCTATAGTTATTTTTAATACTCTTGTCCTTTAGGGGGATGTCATCATCATGGTGGAGTGAGAGGATCCCTTTCTCTCCTTCAATCTACAGTAAGGAAAACATCTGTAAGTCAACAAAGGCTACATTGCCCAACACACCAGGATGCCAGAGAGATTCACAGAGTGGTACATATGAAGGTGGGTGTATTGGAGCATATAAAGGTGATAAACTAGGGGAACAGTAGAGATAGTGCCCAGGATCCTGACCCCTCAGGCTCAGCAGCAGAGCCAGCTACCTCCAGCCCCAGAAAGCCTTGTGGTCAGCAGTGGAGGTGCATGCACAACTCTGGCCTTCTGGTTGTGGCACAGCCTGTGGCTATGAGTAGCAAAGCAACAGCAGAGGTGGAGCCCTATGATCCTGGGTCCCCAGCCATAGCTTAGAGGCTGGTAGCAACAGCAGAGTTTCACACACAGCTCCAACCTCCCAACTCCAGTGGCACCTGTAGCCACAAGGAAACAGGCCACAACTGAGGTTGAACCCTCTGATCCTGGGCCCCTGGCTGTGGCAAACAATTTGGTAGCAATAGCAGAGGCACACACATGACACTGGCCCGTCAACTGTAGCAATGCCTGTGGCCACAAGGAAATTGGTTACAGTGGAGGCATTGCCCCATGAACCTGGCTCCTCCATCACCATTCTCCTCCCAGTATGGTGGCAGAGCTTCCAACCCAGATGATCCCAGATGTGACAAAAGTATCAGCTATCCCTGTATCCCAAGTGGTGAAGCCAGTGCCCACAGATACACTGCCAATGTCAAAGCATCAGTCACCCTTGGAAGCACAAAAAATGGCAATGAGAGTACTAGTGACATCCCAAATAGAGATGATGGATGATGGAACATACCAATCCTCAAATATAGCCAGAGGCAACTCATGTAAGAGAAATAAAAATCTAGTGCTACAGTACCACCTACTGAAAAACAAAAGAAAGGCCTCTAATCTCCAACCAATTTAATAGGTGTAATCAAAAGAAACAAAGCTATATCTAAATATGAAAAGCGTTTGCTATGATAAGTATGCTAGCAGAGTAATAACTTATGAAGCACAATGGATAACCATGGGAACATGGCATCACAAAAAGAAAATAACAGTTATCCAGAAACCAAACATAAAGTCATGGAAAATTGTGATCTAACTGATAAAGAATTCAAAATAGCTGTCATGAAGGAGCTCAATGAGCTGCAAAAAAGCTCAGAAAGACAATCCAATGAGCTAAGGGATAAAATTAATGAACAGAAGGAATACTTTAACAAAGAGATTGAAATTATATATAAAAAAAGAACCAAACAAATTCTGGAGCTGTAGAACTCAAATCAGATGAAGAATGCATTAGAAAACATTGGAAATATAACAGATCATGTGGAAGAGAGAATTAGCAAGCTCAAAGATAAAACCTAGAAATGATGCAGGTAAAAGAGGAGAGAGGACCAAGATTTCAAAAAAGACATAGAAATTCTATGAGGACTATCCAACTCCATTAAAATTGCAAAATAAGTATAATGGGTATCCTAGAAGGAGAAGAGAGAAAGAAGAGAGCAGAGAGCTTATGCAAAGAAATAATAGCTGATAATGTCCCAAACCTGGGGAAGGAACTTGATATACAAATCCATGAAGCTAATGGAATACACAATTATCTCAACACAAAAAGAACTTCTCCAAGACACATTATAATAAAACTGTCAAAAGTAAATGACTAGCAAGGAATATTAAAAGCAACCAGGGGAGAAACAAAAAATAACCTACAAGGGGACCCTCATTAGGCCATCAGCAGACTTCTCAGCAGAAACTTTACAGGCCAGAAGAGAGTGCAATGATAGATTCAAAATATTGAAAGATAAAAACTGTCAGCCAAGAAGATTCAATCCAACAAAGTTAACATTTAGATATGAAGGAGAAATAAAGGCTTTCCCAGACAAACAAAGCTGAGGGATTTCATTGCCAACAGACTTGTCTTACATGAAATGTTGAAAGGAGCTCTCTTACTTGAAACAAAATGGCAAAGGTATACAAAACTTTTAGCAAGATCATAAATAGAATCAGAAAATTGCAATGGTATATCAGAAGAGGCTAGTAAACAATTAAAGGTTAAGTTATTAAATAATTAAAGGTTAAAGGAAAAATTAGCATTAAAAATAGCTATAACTGCTTCAATTTGGTAATAAAATCACAACATAAAAAGGGATAATTTATAGAAACAAAAACATAGAAGGGGAAGAGGAAAAGGACAGAACTTGCATAGGCAAATGAAGATAAGATGCTACCAGCAGAAAAAGGACTATCTTATCCATGAGACTTTTTATACAAACCTCATGGTAACTACAAAACAAAGATTCAGAGTAGTGACACAAAACATAAACAAAGAGAAAACTGAGAAAAACATCAAAGAAAACCCAAAGGCTGAAATGGTAGACATAAACACAAGGAAAACAATGAAAATATAGCGTAAGCAATAAAAAACCCATAAAATAGCAGTACTAATTTCTCATATATTAACAATCACACTAAATAGAAATGGATTGAATTCACCAATCAAAAGAAATAGAGTTGCTGGGTGGATTAAAAAACAAGACCCCAAAATATGTGCCTCCAAGATATCAATCTCAGCTCTAAATACAAACATAGGCTCAAAGTGAAGGGATGGAAGACGAAACTCCAAGCAAATGGTAACTGAAAGAAAGCCAGTGTGACATTATTATGTCAGAAATAGACTTCAAGCCAAAAAAGATAATAAGACAAAAATAAACATTATATAATGAAAAAGGGGACAATCTATCAAGAAGACATAAGATTTATTAATATATATGAATCTTACATAAGAGCACTAAAGTATATAAAGCAATTATTAACAGACCTAAAGGGAGAAATTAAGATCAACACAATAACATTAGGGGCCTTTAATATGCCACTTACATCAATGGAAAACTTATCCAGATGGAAAGTCAACAAGGAAACACCAGGCTTAAATGAAACATTAGACCAAATGGACTTGGTACATATATAGAGAACATTCCTTCCAAAAACAGCAGAATACACCTTCTTCTTGACTACATATGGAACATACTTAAAGATAATCATATGTTGGGAAACAAGTCTCAAAAAATTTAACAAGATTGAAATCATATCAAGCATGTTTTCTGACCACAATGGTATGAAAGTAGAAATCAACTATAAGAAGAAAATTGGAAACATCACAAATATGTGGAGACTAAACAACATGCTACTGAACTATTGAATCAAAGAAGAAATCAAAGGAGACGTAAAAAAATACCTAGAGACAAATGAAAATGAAAACATAACATACCGAAATCTAAGGATACAGCAAAAGCAGTACTAAGAGGGAAGTTCATGGCAATACAGGTCTACCTCAAGAAAAAGAAAAATCCCAAAAAAGCAATCTAACATTACAAGTAAAGGAACTAGACAAAGAAAACTAAACAAAGTCCAAATTTGGTAATATTTCCTTTGGTAATTATTTCCTTAAGGAAATAATTTAAAATCAGAGTGGAATTAAATGAAATAGAGACTAGAAAGAGAAGAGAAAAGATCAATAAAACTAAGAGCTGTTTCTTTGAAAAGGTAAACAAAATTGATAGATCTTTAGATAGACTCACTAAGAAAAAAGAGAAGCCTCAAATAAATAAATTCAGAAGTGAATAAAGAGAAATTACAACAGACAGCACCAAAATACAAAGGATTATAAGACAATACTATGAAAAGCTATATGCCGATATATTGGATAACATAGAAGAAATGGATATTCTTACATTATATAACCTTCCAGAACTGAATCAAGAAGAAATAGAGCATCTGAATAGATTAATCACCAGTAAGGAAATTGAAATGATAATCAAATACTTCCCCAAAAACAAAACTTCAGGGCCATATGGGTTCTCTGGTAAATTCTACCAAACATTTAAAGAAGATTTAATATCTATCCTTCTCAAACTCTTCTAAAAATTAAAGAGGATGCAATGCTTCCTAACTCATTTTATGAAGCCAATATTACCCTGATACCAAAACCAAACAAGGGTAACACAAGACAAGAAAATTGCAGTTAATATCACTAACGAATGTAGATGCAGAAATCTTCAACAAAACGTTAGCAAACCGAATACAATAATACATTAAAAGAATCATACACCATGCTTAAGTGGGATTTAGTCCAGGGATGCAAAGATGGTTCAATACCTGCAAATCAATCAAAGTTATATACCACATTAACAAAACGAAGAATAAAAATCACATGATCATCTCAATAGATGCAGAGAAAGCATTTTACCAGATGAAACATCTACTTATGATAAAAACTCAATGAACTGGATATAGAAGGAAAATACCTCAGCATAATAAAAGTCATAAATGACAAACCCACAGCTAACATCATACTCAATGGGGAAAAACTGAAAGCTATCCCTTTAAGAATAGGAAGAAGACAAAGATTCCCACCCTCATCACCCTTACTCAACATAGTATTGGAAATCCTAGCCAGAGCAATTAGGCAAGAAAAAGAAATAAAAGGAATCCAGATTGGAAAAAAGAAGTAAAACTGTCACTATTTGTGGATGATAAAATTTCGTTTATGGAAAACCCTAAAGAATCCTCCAAAAAGCTATTAGAAATAATAAATGAATATAATACAGTTGCAGGATACAAAATCAACGTGCAAAAACCTTTTGTGTTTCTATGCACTAACAATGAACTACCAGAAAGGGAAATCAAGAAAACAAATACATTTTCAATCACAACAAAAAGAATAAAATACCTAGGAATAAATTTAAGCAAGGAGGGGAACGACCTGTACAGTGAAAACTATAAGACATTGTTGAAAAAAATCAACGAAGACACTCAAAAAAATGGAAAGATATTCGAAGCTCCTGGATTGGAAGAATTAACATAGTTAAAATGTCCATATTATCTAAAGCAATCTACAGGTTCAATGCAATCACTATCAAAATACCAATGAAAATTATTGAAGAAATTAAAGAAGAAATCAAATATTATCTGGAGACAAATGAAAATGAAAACACGCCATACCAACTCATTTGGGACACAGCAAAAGCAGTCCTAAGAGGGAAATTCATTGCAATACAGGCTCACCTCAATAAGCAAGAAAAATCTCACATAAACAACCTCAAATGATACCTAACAGAATTAGAAAAAGAAGAACAAACACAGCCCCAAGTCAGTAGAAGGAGGGAAATAATAAAAATTAGAGCAGAAATAAACGATATTGAAACAAAAAAGACAATAGAAAGGATCAATGAAACAAAGAGTTGGTTCTTCAAAAAAATTAACAAAATCGATAAACCCTTAGCCATACTCACTAAGAAAAAAAGAGAGAAGACTCAAATAAATAAAATTAGAAATGAGAGAGGAGAAATCACAACACATACCGAAGAAATACAAAGAATCATAAGAGAATACTATGAAAAACTATGCCAACAAATTGAACAACCTAGAAGAAATGGAGAAATTCCTAGACTCTTGCAACCTCCCCAAACTGAATCAGGAAGAAATAGAGAATCTGAATAGACCAATCACAAGTAAAGAAATAGAAACAGTAATCAAAAACATCCCCAAAAATAAGAGTCCAGGACCAGACAGCTTCTCTGGAGAATTCTACCAAACATTCAAAGAAGATTTAATACCTATCCTTTTCAAAGTATTCCAGAAAATTGAGGAAGATGGAGCACTCCCTAACACATTCTATGAAGCCATTATCACCCTGATCCCAAAACCTGAGAAGGACAACACAAAGGAGGAAAACTACAGGCCAATATCACTGATGAACATAGATGCAAAAATCCTCAACAAAATTTTGGCAAACCGAATACAGCAATACATCAAAAAGATTATACACCATGATCAAGTGGGATTTATACTAGAGACACAGGGATGGTTCAACATCCATAAGTCAATCAACGTCATTCACTACATTAAAAAAATGAGAAACACAAAAGAAGATATGAATATGGCCAATAGACACATGAAAAGATGTTCATTATCGCTATTCATCAGGGAAATGCAAATCAAAACTACACTAAGATATCACCTTACACCCGTTAGATTGGCAAAAACATGCAAAACCAAGAGCGACAAATGTTGGAGAGGTTGTGGAGAAAAAGGAACCCTCATACACTGTTGGTGGGAATGCAAACTGGTACAGCCACTATGGAAAACAGTATGGAGATTTCTCAAAAAGTTAAAAATAGAAATACCCTATGACCCAGCCATCCCATTACTGGGTATCTATCCTAAGAACCTGAAATCAGAAATCCCAAGAGTCCCTTGCACCCCTATGTTCATTGCAGCATTATTTACAATTGCCAAGATGTGGAACCAACCTACATGCCCAGAAACTGATGATTGGATAAACAAGATATGGTATATATACACAATGGAATACTACTCAGCCATAAAAAAAGACAAAGTTGGCCCATTCGCAGCAACGTGGATGGACCTCGAGGGTATTATGTTAAGCGAAATAAGCCAGTCAGAGAAAGACGAACTCTATATGACTCCACTCATAGGTGGAAGTTAATATATTGACAAGGAGATCTGATCGGTGGTTACCAGGGAAAAGGGGGGGTGGTGGGAGGGCACAAAGGGGGAAGTGGTGTACCCACAACGTGACTAACAAAAATGTACAACTGAAATCTCACAAGGTTGTAATCTATCATAGCATTAATAAAAAAAAGAAAAAATGAGAAACAAAAACCACATGATCATCTCAATAGATGCAGAGAAAGCATTCAACAAGATCCAACATCCATTTATGATAAAACTCTCAATAAAATGGGTATACAAGAAAAGTACCTCAATATAATAAAGGCCAAATATGACAAACCCACAGCCAACATCATACTCAACAGACAAAAACTGAAAGCCATCCCTCTGAGAACAGGAACAAGACAAGGGTGCCCACTTTCACCACTCTTATTCAACATAGTACTGGAGGTGTTGGCCAGAGCAATTAGACAGGAAAAAGAAATAAAAGGAATCCAAATAGGCAACGAAGAAGTAAAACTCTCGCTGTTTGCAGATGAGATGATCTTATATATAGAAAACCCCAAAGAATCCATTGGAAAACTATTAGAAATAATCAACAGCTACAGCAAAGTTGCAGGGTATAAAATCAACATACATAAATCAGTAGCATTTCTATATGCTGACAATGAACTAACAGAAAAAGAACTCAAGAACTCAATCCCCTTCACAATCGCAACAAAAAGAATAAAATACCTTGGGATAAATTTAACCAAGGAAGTGAAAGACCTATACAACGAAAACTACAAGACTTTCTTGAAAGAAATTGATGACGACATAAAGAGATGGAAAGACATTCCATGCACATGGACTGGAAGAATAAACATTGTTAAAATGTCCATGCTACCTAAAGCAATCTACAGATTCAATGCTATCCCAATCAGAATCCCAATGACATTCTTTACAGAAATTGAACAAAGAATCCTAAAATTCATATGGGGCAACAAAAGACCCCGAATTGCTAAAGCAATCCTGAGAAAGAAGAACAAAGCTGGAGGCATCACAATCCCTGACTTGAAAGCATACTAAAAAGCTACAGTAATCAAAACAGCATGGTACTGGTACAAAAACAGGTGCACAGATCAATGGAACAGAATTGAAAGTCCAGAAATAAAACCACACATCTATGGACAGCTAATCTTTGACAAAGGAGCTGAGGGCCTACAATGGATAAAAGAAAGTCTCTTCAGCAAATGGTGCTGGGAAAACTGGACAGCCATATGTAAAAGAATGGAAATGGACCATTCTTTTTCACCATTCACAAAAATAAACTCAAAATGGATCAAAGACCTAAAGATTAGGCCTGAAACAATAAGTCTTCTAGAAGAGAATATAGGCAGTACACTCTTTGACATCAGTTTCAAAAGAATGTTTTTGGACAGCATAACCCCTCAGACAAGGGAAATAATAGAAAGAATAAACAAATGGGACTTCCTCAGACTAAAGAGCTTCTTCAAGGCAAGGGAAAACAGGATTGAAACAAAAAAACAGCCCACTAATTGGGAAAAAATATTTACAAGTTATTTATCTGACAAAGGGTTAATCTCCATAATATATAAAGTGACACAGCTCAACAACAAAAAATCAAACAACACAATCAAAAAATAGGCAGGGGACATGAACAGACATTTCTCCAAGAAGATATATGGACGGCCAATAGACACATGAAAAGATGCTCATCATCACTAATCATCAGGGAAATGCAAATCAAACCTACACTAAGATATTACCTTACACCTGTTAGAATGGCAAAAATATTCAAAACCAATAGTGACAAATGTTGGAGAGGCTGTGGAGAAAAAGGAACCCTCATACACTGTTGGTGGGAATGCAAACTGGTGCAGCCACTATGGAAAACAGTATGGAGATTCCTCAAAAAGTTAAAAATAGAAACACCTTATGACCCAGCCATCCTACTACTGGGTATCTATCCTAAGAACCTGAAATCAGAAATTCCAAATGTCCCATGCACCCCTATGTTCATCACAGCATTATTCACAATAGCCAAGATGTGGAACCAACCTAAGTGCCCAGCAACTGATGATTGGATAAAGAAGATATGGTATATATATACAATGGAATACTACTCAGCCATAAAAAAGGACAAAGTCGTCCCATTTACAATAACATGGATGGACCTTGAGGGTATTATGTTGAGTGAAATAAGCCAGACAGAGAAAGATGAACTCTGTATGACTCCACTCATAGGTGGAAGTTAACATATAGACAAAGAGAACTGATCGGTGGTTACCAGGGGAAAGGGGGGAGTGGGAGGAGGGCACAAAGGGTGAAGTGGTGTACCTACAACATGACTAACAATAATGTACAACTGAAATTTCAGAAGGTTGTTAAATATCATAATCTTAATATAAAAAATCAATGAGATTTTTCACAAAAATCGAGCAAAGAATACCAAAATTTATATGGAACAAGAAAAGACCTCAAATAACCAAAGGAATCCTGAGAAAAAAGATCACAGTTAGATGTATCACACTCCCTGATTTCAAAGTATATTACACAGCTATAGTAATCAAAACAGCATGGTATTGGCAGAATAACAGACACACAGGTCAATCAAACAGAATTGAGGTCCCACAAATAAACCCACACATATATGGAGAGCTAATTTTTGACAAAAGAGCCAAGAACATACAATGAAGAAAGCAGTCTTTTCAATAAACGATGTTGTGAAAACTGGATAACCACATGCAAAACAATGAAAGCAGACCACTATCTTACACCATACATAGAAATTAACTCAAAATGGATTAAAGACTTGAATGTGAGACCTCAAACTAAAACTTCTAGAAGAAAACATAGGAAGTATGCTCTTTTAAATTGTTCTTAGTCATATGTTTCTGAATGTGTCTCCTCAGGCAAGGGAAACAGAAGCAAAAATAATCAGATGGGACTATATCAAACTGAAAAGCTTCTACACAGCAAAGGAAGCCATAAACAAAATAACAAAACAACCTACTGATTGGCAGAAGGTACTTGCAAATCATATACCTTTAATTGTTTAATATCCAAGATATATAAAGAACTCATACAACTCAACAACAAAAACCAAACAACATAATTAAAAAATGGGCAGAGAATCTGAAAAGATGTTTTTCCAAAGATATACGGATGACGAACTGGTGCATGAAAAGATGTTCAACATTACTAATTGTTAGGGAAGTACCAATCAAAACCACATTGAGTGATCACCTCATCCTCATCAGAATGGCTATTAACAAAAAGACAAGAAACAAGTGTTGGAGAGGCTGGGTAGAAAAGGTAACCTTCATACACTGATGTTGACAATGTAAATTGGTGCAGCCACTATAGAAAACAGTATGGGGATTCCTCAAAAACTTAAAAGCCGAACTACCATGTGATCCAACTATTTCAATTCTGACTATTTATCCAAATACGAAAACACTAATTCAAAAAGATATACGCACCTCTACATTCATTGCAGTATTATTATATTTTTTTTGAGGAAGATTAGCCCTGAGCTAACATCTGCCACCAATCCTTCTCTTTTTGCTGAGGAAGACTGGCCCTGAGCTAACATCGTGTCCATCTTCCTCTACTTTATATGTGGGATGCCTACCATAGCATGGCTTGCCAAGCAGTGCCATATCCGCACCCAGGATATGAACCAGCAAACCCCAGGCTGCCGAAGCGGAACGTGAACACTTAACTGCTGTGCCACCAGGCCAGCCCAATTGCAGCATTATTTACAATAGCCAAGACACGGAAACAACCTAAATGCCCATTGATGAATGCATGGATAAAGAAGATGTGGTATGTATGCACAATGGAATACTACTCAACCATAAAAAATAATGAAATTTTGCCATTTCTGACAACATGGATGGATCTCCAGGGTATCATGCTAAACGATATATGTCAGGCTGTGAAAGACAAATACTGTATAATTTCACTCATATATGGAAGATAAACAAACACGTAGATACAGAGAACAGATTGGCAGTTACCAGAGGGGAAGTGGAGTGAGAAGAAGGCTAAAGAGGTAAAGGGGACATTTGTACAGTGAAGGATTTTGAAAGTAGAATTTTGGTGGTGAACATGATGTAGTGTATACAGAAGTCAAAATATAATGATGTACTGAACAGACATTTCTCAAAAGAAGATATGAATATGGCCAATAGACACATGAAAAGATGTTGATCATCGCTAATCATCAGGGAAATGCAAATCAAAACTACACTAAGATATCACCTTACCCCCGTTAGATTGGCAAAAACATCCAAAACCAAGAACGACAAATGTTGGAGAGGTTGTGGAGAAAGAGGAACCCTCATACACTGTTGGTGGGAATGCAAACTAGTACAGCCACTATGGAAAACAGTATGGAGATTTCTCAAAAAGTTAAAAATAGAAATACCCTATGACCCAGCCATCCCATTACTGGGTATCTATCCTAAGAACCTGATATCAGATATCTCAAGAGTCCGTTGCACCCCTATGTTCATCGCAGCAGTATTTACAATAGCCAAGACGTGGAACCAGCCTACATGCCCAGAAACTGATGATTGGATAAAGAAGATGTGGTATATATACACAATGGAATACTACTCAGCCATAAAAAAAGACGAAATTGGCCCATTCACAATAATGTGGATGGACCTCGAGGGCATTATGTTAAGCGAAATAAGTCAGTCAGAGAAAGACGAACTCTATATGACTCCACTCATAGGTGGAAATTAGTATATTGAGAAGGAGATCTGATCGGTGGTTACCAGGGAAAAGGGGGGGTGGGGGGAGGGTACGGAGGGGGAAGTGGTGTACCCACAACATGACTAACAAAAATGTACAACTGAAATTTCACAAGCTTGTAATCCATCATAACATTAATAAAAAAAAATATAATGATGTACACCTGAAATCTATATATTGTTATAAACGAATGTTTCCTAAAAGAAAAAGGCAACAAGAAAAAAATACTCTGTCTTTTAAAATTTCTACTATCATTAAGTGGCTAACACACTATTCTATTACAGTATTGGTGTTTTCTGGATTGGCTATATATTTACCTTTACCAGTGTGTTGTATATTTTCTTGTTACCAATTAACATCTTTCATTTCTGCTTGAAGAACTCCTTTCATCATTTCTTGTAAGGCAGATCTAGTGATGATGAACTCCTTCAGCTTTTGTATGGGAAATTCTTTATTTCTTATTCATTTCTGAAGAACAACTTGCTGGAATGAGTATTCTTGGCTGGAAATATTTTTTCTCTCAGCACTTGGAATATCATCCCACTGTCCCCCAGCCTGTAACTTTTCTGCTAAGAAATCCAGTGATAGTTTAAGGGGGGATCCTTTGTATGTTGCAATCTTTTTTCTCTTGCTGCTTTTGGGATTCTCTTTTTGTCTTTTATTTTCGACAGTTTTAATATAATGTGTCTTGGAGAAAATAATTTTTGAGTGACATAATGATGTGATCTATTAACTTCACGCACTTGAATGTCCAAATATCTCCCCATGTTTTGGAAGTTTTCACTCCTTTTTTCTTTTCTTTTTTTTCTGAATTTTATTAACATTGTATGTTTTAATTCTTCTACAAATTAAACTCTTTCATTCTTTTGTGGATCATCAAACCATAGTATAATAAAACTCAAATGACACAGCCCAATACATAAGTGTATAGCAAAAAAATGGATGGAAATAGACTGGTTAACTAGAATTTCTTCCATAATGGGGTGGAAGAAACCCACAAGATGTGGACCTGCTGATATAGAATTACAAGATCTCATCTGCAGAGAGATTATCCTGCTGTTCTTTATCTTGATTGAGGTAATATTGGTTTATAACATTATATAAATTTCAGGTGTACATCATTATATTTTGATATCTGGGTAGATTGCATCATGTTCACCACCCAAAGACTAATTGCAATCCATCACCTCACACATGTGTCTAATCACTCCTTTCACCTATCTCACTCTCCCCTTCCCCTCTGCTAACCACCAATCCAATCTCTGTCTCTATGTGTTTGTTGTTTTTATCTTCTATTTATGAGTGGAATCATATAGTATTTGACTTTCTCCCTCTGGGTTATTGTGCTTAGCATAAAATTCTCAAGGTCCATCAATGTTGTTGCAAATGGCCAAATTTCATCTTTTTTATGGCTGAGTAGTATTCCATTGTGTATACATACCACATCTCCTTTATCCGTTAGTGCCTTGATAAGCACTTAGGTTTCTTCCAAGTCTTGGCTATTGTAAATAATGCTGCAATGAACGTAGGGATGCATATATCTACGCATTCATGTTTTCTTGTTCTTTGGATAAATACCCAGCAGTAGAGTAGCTGGATCATATGGTTTAATTTTTTGAGGAATCACCATACTGTTTTCCATAGTGGCTGCACCAGTTTACATTCCCACCAGCAGTGTATGAGGGGTCCCTTTTCTCCACATCCTCCCCAACACTTGTTATTTTTTGTCTTATTAATTATAACCATCCTGACAGATGTGAGGTGATATCTTGTTGCATTTTTGATTTGCATTTCCTTAATAATTAGTGATGTCAAGCATCTTTTCATGTGCCTGTTGGTCATCTGCATATCTCTTTGGAAAAATGTCTGTTCAGATCTTTTGCCCAGTTTTTAATTGGGTTGTTCTTTTTTTGTTATTGAGATGTATGAGCTCTTTATATATTTTGTATACTAAGCCCTTATATGATATATGGTTTGCAAATACAATCTCCCAATTTTTAGGTTGTCTTTTCATTTTGTTGATGGCTTCCTTTTCTGTGAAGAACATTTTTAGTTTGATGTAGTCCCATTTGTTTATGTTTTCTACTGTTTCCCTTGCCTGGTCAGACATGGTGCTTGAAAATATACTGCTAAGACCAATGTCGAAGAGCATACTCCCTATGTTTTCTTCTAGAAGTTTTAAGGTTGCAGGTCTTACATTCAAGTCTTTAATCCATTTTGAGTTACTTTGTGTGTATGGTGTAAGATAATGGTCAACTTTCATTCTTTTCCATGTGGCTGTCCAGTTTCTCCAAAACCATGTATTGAAGAGACTTTCCTTCCTCCATTGTATATTCTTGGCTCCCTTGTTGAAGATTAACTGTCCATAGGTGTGTAGGTTTACTTCTGGGCTCTTGATTTTGTTCCATTGATCTATGTGTCAGTTTTTTTGCCAGCACCATGCTGTTTTGATTACTATAGCTTTGTAGCATATTTTGAAATCAGGGAATGTGATACCTCCAGCTCGGTTCTTTTTTCTCAGGATTCCTTTGGCTATTTAGGGCCATTTGTTTTTCCTTATAAATTTTAGCATTCTTTGTTCTATTTCTGTGAAAAAATGTTATTGGAACTTTGGTAGTGACTACATTGAATCTGTAGATTGCTTTGGGAAGTATGAACATTTTAACTATGTTAATTCTTCCAATCCAAGAGCATGGAATATCTTTCCATTTCTTTGTATGTTCTTCTATTTCTTTTAACAATACTTTATAGTTTTCAGTGTCCAGATCTCTCACCTCCTTGGTTAAATTTAAGAGGGAAATGGTCAATGAAGGAACACCCAAGTGTATTTATGGACCCCTGGTCTCACCTCCAAACTATGCATATGTGGATCTGATCCTAAACAGTATACCATGGGCTTTTAAAATATTGAAATGTAATAATTTATTTAATCAAGATTTTGTTATAAAAATATTTGTTATGTCTAACTTTTTACTTCTATAATCACTGCTGATAGGGACCATGGACTTATTTTTAAAAGAGACTCTATTTTCTTTAATTGATTAATTAATTTATTTAAAAAAATTATTGTGGTCTGAATAGTTTATAACTGTGAAATTTCAGTTGTATATTAATATTTGTCAAACACCATATGAATGTGCCCCTGCACCCCTTGTGCCCACCCTCCCCCCTTCCTCCTGGTAAACACTAAATTGTTCTCTTTGTCCATAAGATTGTTTATGTTCTACATATCAGTGAAATCATATAGTGTTTGTCTTTCTCTATCTGGTTTATTTCGCTTAACATGATGCCCTCAAGGTCCATCCATGCGGTTATGAATGTGACGATTATGTCTTTTTTATGGTTGAGTAGTATTCTATTGTATATATATACACCACATCTTCTTTATACAATCATCAGTTGTTGGGAACTCAGGTTGCTTCCACGTCTTGGCTATTGTGAATAGGGCTGCAATGAACATAAGGGTGAATAAATCTCTTTGAATTGTTGATTTCAAGTTCTTTGGATGAATACTCAGTAGTGGGATAGCAGGGTCATATGGTAACTCTATTTTTAGTTTTTTGAGAAATCTCCATACTGTTTTCCAAAGTGGCTGCACCAGTTTGCATTCCCACCAGCAGTGGATGAAGTTTCCCATCTTTCCACATCCTCTCTAACATTTATTATTTTTTGTCTTGGTGATTTTAGCCATTCTAACAGGTGTAAGATGCTGTCTAAGTATAGTTTTAATTTGCATCTCTCTGATGATTAGTGATATTGAGCATCTTTTCATGTACCTATTTGCCATCTGTATATCATCTTTGGAAAAATGTCTGTTCATACACTCTGCCCACTTTTTGATTGGGTTTTTCTTTTTGTTTTTTGTAGTTTAGCTGTCTGAGCTCTTTATATATGATGGAGATTAACCCCTTATTTGATATATGCTTTGCAAATATTTTCTCCCAGTTGGTGGGTTGTTTTTTCACTTTGATTTGGTTTCCTTTGCCTTCCAGAAGCATTTTAGTCTGATGAAGTCCTACTTGTTTATTTTTGTTGTTGTTGTTTCCCTTGTCTGAGTGTACATCGTATTTGTAAAGAGCCTTTTAAGGCTGATGTTCAAGAGTGTACTGCCTATATTTTCTTCCAGAAGGCTTATGTTTTCAGATCTTACCTTCAAGTCTTTGGTCCATTTTGAATCCATTTTTGTGTATGGAGAGAGATAATGGTCAACTTTCATGTGGCTGTCCAGTTTTTCCAGCACCATTTATTGAAGAGACTTTCCTTTCTCCATAGCATGTTCTTGCCTCCTTTGTCAAAGATTAGTTGTCCATATATGTGTGGCTTTATTTCTGGTCTTTCAATTCTGTTACATTGATCTGTGTTTGTACCCGTACCATGCTGTTTCAATTACTATAGATTTGTAACATGTTTTTAAGTCAGGGATTGCGATGCCACCAGCTTTGTTCTTGTTTCTCAGGATTGCTTTGGCTATTCAGGGTCTTTTGTTGCCCCATATGAATTTTAAGATTCTTTGTTCTATTTCTGTGAAGGATGTCATTGGGATTCTGATTGGGATTGTATTGAATCTGTAGATAGCTTTAAGTAATATCACCGTTTTAACTATGTTTATTTTTCCAATACATGTACATGGAATATATTTCCATTTCTTTGTCACTATCACTTTCTTTCAGTAATGTCCTGTAGTTTTCCTTGTATAGGTCTTTCACCTCCTTACTTAAATTTATTCCTAGATATTTTATTCTTTTTGTTTTGATTGTAAATGGGGTCATATTCTTCAGTTCTTTTTCTGTTAGTTTGTTATTAGAGTATAGTGCCACTGATTTTTGTATGTTGACTTTGTATCCTGCAATATTGCTGTAGATTTTGATTAATTCTAACAGTTTTCTGATGGATTCTTCAGCATTTTCTATATATAAAATCATGTCTTCAAAAAGTGAGAGTTTCACTTCTTCATTGCCTATTTGGATTCCTTTTTTTTTTTCCCTGCCTAATTACTATGGCCAAAACCTGTAGTACTGTGTTGAATAAGAGTGCTGGGAGTGGGCACCCTTGTCTTGTTCTTGTTCTCAGGGGGATGACTTTCAGTTTTTCCCCATTGAGTATGATGTCGGCAGTGGGTTTGTCATATATGGCTTTTATTATGTGAAGGTACTTTCCTTTTATACCCATTTTGTTGAAAGTTTTTATCATGAACAGATGTCGGATCTTGTCAAATGCTTTCTCTGTGTCTATAGAGATGATCATGTGGTTTAAGTTCCTCCTTTTGTTAACGTGGTGTATCACATTGACTGATTTGTGGATGTTGAACCATCCCTGTGTCCCTGGTATAAATCCCACTTCATCATGGTGTATGATCTTTTCAATGTGTTGCTGTATTTGACTTGGCAATATTTTGTGGAGGATTTTTGCATCTGTGTTCATCAGCAATATTGGCCTGTAGTTTTCCTTCTTTGTGTTGTCCTTGTCTGATTTTGGGATCAGGGTTATGTTGGCCTCATAGAATGTGTTAGGAATATTTCTGTCTTCCTCAATTTTTTGGAACAGTTTGAGAAGAATAGGTAATAAATTGTCGTTGAATGTTTGTCAGAATTCTCCCGAGAAGCTGTCTGGTCTTGGACTTTCATTTTTGAGGAGGTTTTTGATTAATGTTTCAATCTCTTGCGATTGATCTCGTCAGATTCTCTATTTCTTCTTGATTCAGTTTTGGGAGGTTGTAAGAGTTTAAGCATTTATCTATCTCTTCTAGATTGTCCAGTTTGTTGGTGAATAGTTTTTCATAATATTCCCCTACAGTCTTTTGTATTTCCGTGGTATCTGTTGTAAT
The DNA here is from genome assembly GCF_041296235.1 of Equus asinus. Lineage (NCBI taxonomy): Eukaryota > Metazoa > Chordata > Mammalia > Perissodactyla > Equidae > Equus > Equus asinus. The sequence continues at coordinate 58,595,784 of NC_091820.1, read as the reverse complement.
TTCTCCTCTTTCATTTCTAATTTTATTTATTTAACCCTTTATTTTTTTCTTAGTGAGTCTGGCTATGGGTTTGTCAATTTTGTTTGAAGTATTGTCTTCCATACCTTTGCTCTGAGCATATGTTTGTCTCTAGAGTGGAGATGTCTTTCCTGGAGGCAGCATATTGTTAGGTCTTATTCTTTAATCCATCGTGCCACTCTGTGTCTTTTGATTGGGGAATTCAGTCCATTTAGATTTACAGTGGTTATTGATATATGAGGGCTTAATACTCCCATCTTATTGCACATTTCCTGGTTCTTCTACACTTCCTTTGTTTCTCCTCCTGTGTATTTCACACTACCAATTTGATTAGGTAGTTTTCTCTGTTGGTTTTCTTCTTTTTCTCCTTGTTTATTGTAAATGTCTCTGTTCTAATTATTTGTTTAGTGGTTACCCTTAGGTTCATATAAAAAATCTTGTAGTTGAGATAGTCCATTTTTTGATAGCTTCTTATTCCCTTAGACTATAGTGATTCCATCTCCTTCCTCTTACCCTTATAAGTTATTTTTGTCATATCTTTTTCCATCTGGTGTTGTGAGTTTGTGGTTAAAAACATGAGATAATTTTTGTTTTGGTGTTTTCCTTTTCTTTATCCTTGATGTTAGAGTTAAGTATTTACTAACCTGATCTGATAGACAGCTGTCATTTTCTGATTATTGCCTACATATTCACCTCCTTGCTGAGGGCTTTGTAGCCACTTTCCTTTTTTTTCAGGTATGAGGGCCTTCTTGAGGGTTTCTTGTGGGGGGATCTTTTGGCAATGAATTCCCTTAGCTTTTGTTTATCTAGGAATGTTTTTATTTCTCTGTCATATCTGAAGGATATTCTTGCTGGATAGAGTATTCTTGGCTGAAAGTTTTTGTCTTTCAGGATTTTGAATATATCATTCCACTGTCTCCTAACCTGTAAGGTTTCTGCTGAGAAATCTGCTGAAATCCTGATGGGGGTTCCTCTGTAGGTTGTTTTCTTCTGCCTTGCTGCCCTTAGTATATTTTCCTTGTCCCTGACTTTTGCCAGCTTCACTACTACATGCCTTGGAGTGGGTCTTTTTAGATTGGCAAAGTTAGGAGATCTGGAGGCCTCTTTCACAGGGATTTCTAGCTTCCTCTCCAGGTTTGGGAAGCTCTCAGCTACTGTTTCTTTGAACAAACTTTCTACTTCATTCTCCTTCTCTTTCCCCTCTGGAATACCTATAATCCTTATGTTGCATTTGCTGATTGAGTCAGCTATTTCTCTGAGAGCTTCTTTATTTCTTTTTAGTCTTAGTTCTCTCTTCTCCTCTCTCTGAAGCATTTCTATAGTATTATCTTCTTACTGGCTGACTCTCTCCCCCATATTGTCAACTCTATCATTCAGGGGATCCAGATTTTTCTTTATTTCATCCATTGTGGTTTTGATCTCTAACAATTCTGATTGGTTCTTCTTTATGGTTTCAATCTCCTTTATGAATAAGCTCCTGAATTCATTAATTTGTCTCTCTGTGTTTTCTTGTAACTCATTGAGTTTTTTAATGATAGCTGTTTTAAATTCTTTGTCATTTGGGTTATGGATTTCTGTTCCTTCAGGGTTGGTTTCTGGGTACTTTTCCTTCTGGTCTAGAGCTTTACTATACTTACTCATACTGCTTGATGGGGTAGATTTTTGCTGCCTCATGGTGTTGTTATCAGGTTGCAGTTGCCATGTACCACCACAGGGTGGGGATCAGGCGCTGTGTTCTGGGCCTGGCACAAGCAGGGGCTCCCCAGCTCCAGCCACTAACAGCTTTTCTCTCTGAGCAAATGATCGATGGCAGATCTGGAGCACCAGGCATGGGGAGGGGTACTCTCCTTCCCCAGCACTTCCCACAGCCCCTGCTTGTCTCTCTGTATGGAGCTCTGGGGTGATTGCAGGACTGTGCACTTTCTCTTTCTCCACTGCTGCTGCCACACTCTCCATGATATGCTCCAAATGATTCTGGGACTGGAGTACTGGGCAGAGGCCAGGGGGCCTCTCTTGGCTGCACCCTTTCCCCTCCACAGCTACCACACTCTCTGCACTGAGTTCTGGATGATTCTAGGGCTGGATTACAGGGCGGGGGCCAGGGCGTCTCTCTCAGCTGTGCGCTTGTCCCTCTGCAGCTGCCACACTCTCCACACTGTGCTCTGGACCACTCTGGGGCTGCACACTTTATCCTGCCACCAACACCAAGCTTTCTGCTCCTTGGTCCAGGTTAACCTGGGGCTGGAGTGCCTGCACCCTTTCCCTGCCACCACTACCATGTACACCACACCATGTTCTGGACGATTCTGGGGCTGGAGTACCAGGTGGGGATGGGTCACCCTTCTCACCTGTGCACTTCCTGCTTCCATGGCTTCTCTCCATGGAGCTCCTGTGGATCAGCTTTCTCTTCCTCTGGAGGATCCACCCCCACCACCACCTTCAGTCATATGACTGCATGGGTCTCACAAACATCTTTTGTGATGTGTATTTTTCCTCTGTTGGTGTATGAATGTCCTTTTGGTTGTATCTTAGAGGGAAGAGCCCAAGGGAAGAGCTCACTCTGCCATGATACTGACGTTACTCCCTCAAAAGAGAATCTTAAAACTTTATTCATGTTAAGACAAAACACATAAATTCTAAAATGTAAATCATATTACCTACTCTTCCCTAAAATTGTGGAGAATTGTGATTGAGCCCTATCCCTTCAACTATTATCAAGAGCAAATATAAGAAACAGCTCTAAGTAGCTTGTATCTAAGTGTTGTAGAAGAGTTATTCAGGATAACATTTATTGTTTTGCTCAACATTTTTATATAAAGAAACTGGAGATAAGTTCCTCTGATATAAGTATCAGAAAAATTTAATAGTTTCCGATTAATGATTTTTCCACTGAAATTTCAGTTATACAATTTATTATATTTCCCTTTCAGCATATGATAGTAAGAAATTTCAGCCTGTGCCAAAAATCTAAGGCTTTTTTCTTCCTCTTTACTACTTTCTTTTTTATTCTTTTAAGTGAGATAATATTCAAAATTACAAAGGTAATAACAAATTACCTATTAATATTTTAAAATGTTCAATTGAGCGGCAATTCATATATTCACAATGTTGTGCAATCATCACTTCTTCTAGTTCTAAAATATATTGATCACCCCAAAAGGAAACCCCATATACATTAAGCCATCAGTCTCCACTGTTCCATCCCTCCAGGCCCTGACAACCACTAGTTGGCTTTCTACCACTATGAATCTACCTACTCTGGATATTTCATATAACTGGAATCATACAGTATGTGACCTTTTGTGTCTGGCTTCTTTCACTTAGCATAATGTTTTCTGGGTTCCACCACTTTGTAACATGTATTAGTACTTTATTCCTTTTTATAGGTGAATATTCCATTATATGAATACATCACATTTTGTTTATACATTCATCAGTTAATGGACATCTGTGTTGTTTCCACCTTTTGGGTATTATAAGTAATGCTGCTGTGAACTTTCACGTACAGGTATTTATTTGAATACATGTTTTTAATTCCTTTGGTATACACCTAGAAGTGGAAATGATGGATAATATGGTAATTCTATGTTTAGCTTTTTGAGGAACAGCCAAACGGCTTTCCACAGCACTAACTACACCATTTTACAACTCCACCAGCAATTTATGAGGGTTCTACTTTCTCTACATCCTCATTATTTTCTTTCTCTCCTTTAAAAAAAATTATAGACATTCTAGTGGATATGAACTAGTATCTCATTGTTTTTATTTGAATTTCCTAATGATTAATGATGTGGAGAATCTTTTTATTTGGTTACTGGCAATTTATGTATCTTGTTCTGCTATTGTGTTATTCTGGTTTTCTATCTATCTCATAAAATTAGCCATTATAACCAGTTTAAATGTACAATTCAATGGCATTAATTTTATTCACAGTGTTGTACAACCACTATCAATTTTCAAAATTTTCCATAATCACAAATAGAAATTCTACTCATTAGGTGATAACCCATCATTTTCCCCTCCCCCTGTGGCCCTGGTAATTCTAATCTATATTCTATCTTTGTGAATTCACTTACTCTAGATTTTTGTTGAGGAAGATTAGCCCTGAGCTAACATCTACTGCCAATCCTCCTCTTTTTGCTGAGGAAGACTGGCCCTGAGCTAACATCCGTGCCCATCTTCCTCTACATTATATGTGGGACGCCTGCCACAGCATGGCTTGCCAACTGGTGCCATGTCCACACCCAGGATCCGAACTGGGGAACCCTGGGCTGCTGAAGCAGAACGTGTGAACTTAACCACTGCCCCACTGGGCCAGCCCCCCTAGATATTTTATATTAGTAAAATCATACACTATTTCTCTTTTCGTGTCTGGTTTAGTTCCCTTATCATGTTTTCAAGGATCATGAATGTTCTAAAGTGTATTAGAACTTTATTCCATTTTGTGGTTGGATAATATTCCATAGTATTTATCTGCCACATTTTGTTTATACATTCATCAGTTGATGAGCAGTTGGATTAGTTCCACCTTTTGGCCATTGTGGGTAATATTACTATGAATATTGGCATACAAGTATCTGAGTCCTTCTTTTCAATTCTTTGGGGTGTATACCTAAAAGTGGAATTTCTGGTTCACATAATAGTGATGCCAGGTACCTGAGAGTTACTGTAAATATTCAATGAGAACATAATAACACTTTGACCTTGTTCCCAACTGACACAGATGAAAAGAAGTTAATCTTGTTAATTTGCTGTTTTCTTGTTTAACCTGAGGGGGACTCAAGGGTCACAAGGACTTATGAGCTTGTTTTGCAGAAGAAAAAGAATGCCTTTAACGAAGTTACGTCACCAGCCCCCAGCTACAGTTGATGCCCAGAAGTCTGATATGCCCAAGGGTTTATCTGGAATGAAAGAAACATGGATTTCCCCTTTGTTTCTCTGAAACTCCTCTTCCCAAGCCCCTTAGCTCCATAAGGACCCCCTGCTTTCTTCTTTACTTAAGGCAGATTTGAGAGAACATATCCTCCCACCTTCTTGTTTTGGCCAATTTGAATATACCTTTCTCCATCTCCAAGCACTGGTGTCTCAGTGATTCGCTTATTGTGCATGAGGCACATGAACTTGAGATTAAGGTTTCAGTATTAATAGTTCTATGTTTAATTATTTGAAGAATTGTCAAATTGTTTTCCACAATGGCTACACCATTTTACATTCCCACAAGCAATGTACAAGGGTTCAAATTTCTCCACATTCTAGCCAACACTCATTTTCCATTTTTAAATTATAGCCATCATAAAAGATATGAAATGATATCTTATTGTGATTTTTAATTTAAATTTTACTTGTGACTACTAATATTGAGCATCTTTTTAAAACTTTTTATTGGGATTATGATAGTTTACAATCTTGTGAAATTTCAGTTGTACATTATTGTTTGTCAGTAGTGTTGTAGGTGCACCACTTCACCCTTTGTGCCCATTCTTCAACCCTTCCCCTGGAAGCCACTAATCTGTTCTCTTTGTCTACATGTTTAACTTCCACATATGAGGGAGTCATACAGAGATTGTCTTTCTCTATCTGGCTTATTTAACTTAACATAATACCTTCAAGGTTCATCCATGTCATTGTGAAGGGGACGACTGTATCCTTTTTTATGGCTGAGTAGTATTCCATTGTGTGTGTGTGTGTGTGTGTGTGTATATATATATATATATATATATATATATATATATATATATATATATATATACCATGTCTTCTTTATCCAATCATCAGTTGATGGGCACTTAGGTTGCTTCCATGTCTTGGCTATTGTAAATTATGCTGCAATGAACATAAGGGTGCTTGGGGCTTTTGGAATTGCTGATTTCAAGTTCTTTGGATAGATACCCAGTAGTGGGATGGCTGAATCATATGGTATTTCTATTTTTAATTTTTTGAGAAATCTCCATACTGTTTTCCATAGTGGCTGCACCAGTTTGCATTCCCACCAGCAGTGTATGAGGGTTCCTTTTTCTCCACATCCTCTCCAACATTTGTTACTTTTTGTTTTGGTTATTTTAGCCATTCTAACGGGTGTAAGGTGATATCTTAGTGTAGTTTTGACTTACATTTCCCTGATGATCAGTGATGATGAGCATCTTTTCATGTGCCTATTGGCCATCCATATATCTTTTTTGGAGAAATGTCTGTTCATGTCCCCTTCCCATTTTTTGATTGAGTTGTTTGATTTTTTGTTGTTGAGTTGTGTGAGTTCTTTATATATTATGGAGATTAACCCTTTGATGGATATATGACTTGCAAATATTTTTTCCCAATTTGTGGGGTTTTTTTTGTTTCAATCCTGTCTTCTCTTGTCTTCAAGAAGCTCTTTAGTCTGATGAAGTCCCACTTGTTTATTCTTTCTCTCTTTTTTTTTTTTTTGAGGAAGATTAGCCCCGAGCCAACTACTGCCAATCCTCCTCGCTTATCCGAGGAGGACTAGCCCTGAGCTAACATCCACGCCCATCTTCCTCTACTCTACACGTGGGACGCCTACCACAGCATGGCTTTTGCCAAGTGGTGTCATGTCCGCAGCCAGGATCGAACTGGTGAACCCCAAGCCTCTGAGAAGCAGAACATGCACACTTAACTGCTGCACCACCTGGCGGGCCTCTTGTTTAGTCTTTCTATAGTTTCCCTTGTCTGAGAATACATGGTGTCCGAAAAGACCCTTTTAATACTGATGTCAAAGAGTGTACTGCCTATATTTTCTTCTAGAAGTCTTATGGTTTCAGGTCTTACCTTTAGGTCTTTGATCCATTTTGAGTTTATTTTTGTGAATGGTGAAAAAAATGGTCAATTTTCATTCTTTTACATGTGGCTGTCCAGTTTTCCCAGCACCATTTGTTGAAGAGACATTCTTTTCTCCATTGTATGCCCTCAGCTTCTTTGTTGAAGATTAGCTGTCCATAGATGTGTGGTTTTATTTCTGGGCTTTCAATTCTGTTCCATTGATCTGTGTACCTGTTTTTGTACCAGTATCATGCTGTTTTGATTACTGTAGCTTTGAAGTATGTTTTGAAGTCAGGGATTGTGATGTCTCCAGCTTTGTTCTTTTTTACCATGATTGCTTTAGCAATTTGGGATCTTTTCTTGCCCTATATGAATTTTAGGATTGTTTGTTCTATTTCTGTAAAGAATGTCATTGGGATTCTGATTGGGATTGCATTGAATCTGTAGATTGCTTTAGGTAGTATGGAAATTTTAGCTATGTTTATTCTTCTAATCCATGTGCATGGGAATGTCTTTCTATCTCTTTATGTCGTCATCAATTTCTTTCAGGAAAGTCTTGTAGTTTTCATTGCATTGGTCTTTTACTTCCTTAGTTAAATTCACTCCGAGGTATTTTATTCTTTTTGTTGCGATTGTGAATGGTATTGTGTTCCTGAGTTCTTTTTCTGTTAGTTTGTTATTAGGGTATAGAAATGCTACTGATTTATGTATGTTGATTTTATATCCTGCAACTTTGCTGTAGTTGTTATTTCTAATAGTTTTCCAATGGATTCTTTGGGGTTTTCTATATATAAGATCATGTCGTCTGCAAACAGTGGGAGTTTCACTTCTTCACTCCCCATTTGGATTACATTTATTCCTTTCTCCCGCTGAATTGCTCTGGCCAAAACCTCCAGTACTATGTTGAATAAGAGTGGCAATAGAGGGCTTCCTTGTCTCATTCCTGTTTTCAGGGTGATGGCACTCAGTTTTTGCCCGTTGAGTATGATGTTGGATGTGGGTTTTTCATATATGGCCTTTATTATGTTGAGGGAATTTCCTTCTATCCCCATTTTCTTCAGAGTTTTTTTTTATCATAAATCGTTGTTGGATCTTGCCAAATTCTTTCTCTGCATCTATTGAGATGGTCATGTGGTTTTTATTCCTCAATTTGTTGATGTGGTGTATCACGTTGATTGATTTGTGAATGTTGAACCATCCCTGTGTCCCTGGCATGAATCCCACTTGACTGTGATGTATGATCCTTTTGATGTATTGCTGAATTCAGGTTGCCAAAATTTTGTTGAGAGTTTTTGCATCTATGTTCATCAGTGATATTGGCCTGTAGTTCTCCTTTTTTGTGGTGTCCTTGTCAGGCTTTGGTATCAGAGTGATGTTGGCCAGTAGAATGTGTTAGGAAGTGTTCCATCCTCCCTAATTTTTTGGAATAGCTTCAAAAGTCTAGGTATTAAATCATATCTGAAAGTTTGGTAGAATTCCCAAGGAAAGCCGTTTGGTCCTGGGGTTTTATTCTTTAGGATGCTTTTGATTACTGTTTCAATCTCTTTCCTTGTGATTGGTCTGTTCAGATTGTCTGTTTCTTCTTGACTTAGCTTTGGGAGGTTGTAAGAGTCTAAGAAGTTGTCCATTCCCTCTAGGTTATCCATTTTGTTTCGTAGTATTTTCTTATGATCTGTTGTATTTCTATGGAGTCTGTTGTTATTTCTCCTCTTTCATTTCTGATTTTGTTTATTTGAGCTTTCTCTCTTTTTGTCTTTGTAAGTTTGGCTAGAGGTTTGTCAATTTTATTTGTCTTCTCAAAGAACCAGCTCTTTGTTTCATTGATCCTTTCTACTGCCTTTTTAGTTTCAATAGCATTTATTTATGCTCTGATTTTTATTATTTCTCTCCTTCTGTTGACTTTGGGCTTTGTTTGCTCTTCTTTTTCTAATTCAGTTAGGTGTAATTTGAGATTGCTTATTTGGGATTTTTCTTGTTTGTTAAGGGGTGCCTGTATTGTGATGAATTTCCCTCCTAATACAGCTTTTGCTGTATCCCATATGAGTTGGTATGGCATGTTATCATTTTCATTTGTCTCCAGATATTTTTTAATTTCTTATTTAATTTCTTCAATGATCCATTGCTTGTTCAATAGCATATTGTTTAGTCTCCACATCTTTGTCCCTGTCTCAGCTTTTTTCTTGTAATTAATTTCTAGCTTTATACCATTATGATCTGAGAAGATGCTTGTTATTATTTCAATTTTTAAAAATTTAAAAAAGGTTTGCCTTGTTTCCCAACATACGGTCTATCCTTGAGAATGTTCTGTGTGCACTTGAGAAGAATGTGTATCCTACAGTTTTTTGGATGGAGTGTTCTATATATGTCTATTAAGTCCAACTGTTTTAGCTTTTCATTTAATTCCACTGTTTCTTTGTTGATTTTCTGTGTGGATGATCTTTCCAATGAGGTCAGTGGGGTGTTGAGGTCCCCTAGTATTATTGTGTTATTTTTGATGTCTTCTTTTAGGTTTGTTAATAGTTGCTTTATGAACTTTGGTGCTCCTGTGTTGGGTGCATAGATATTTATAAGCGTTATTTCTTCTTGATGTAGTGTATGTTTGATCATTTTATATTGCCCCTCTTTGTCTCTCTTTCCCTGCCTTATCTTGAAATCTACTTTGTCTGATATAAGTATTGCAACATCTGCTTTCTTTTGTCTGCCATTAGCTCAGAGTATCATCTTCCACCCCTTCACTCTGAGCCTGTATTTTTCATTGGAGCTGAGATGCATTTCCTGGAGGCAACAAATTGTTGGATCTTGTTCTTTAATCCATCTTGCCATTCTGTGTCTTTTTATTGGAGAGTTCAATCTGTTTACATTGAAGGTGATTATTGGTGTATGAGGGCTTAATGCTGTCATTGTGTCACTCGTTTTCCTGCATGTCCTTTGTTTCTCATCCTGTATGTTTTGGTCTACCCATTGATTACTGAAGTTTCTTATGCTGTGTTTCTTAATATTTTCTCATTATTTATCTTTTGTGTTTCTGTTCTGCTTTTTAGTTTAGTGGCTACCCTGAAGTTTGTATTCAGAATCTCATGCATAACATAGGCCATTTTCTGATGGCCTCTTATTTCCTTAGTCTAAACTGATCCAGTCTCTTTCTTCCTCCCCCACAAGTTATTATTCCCATATCTTATTCCAACTTGTATTGTGAGTTGTAGTTAAAGTGACAAGATTGTCTTTGTTTCTGGTGTTTTTCTTCCCTTTATCCTAATGCTATAGTTGAATATTTGTTATCCTATGCTGATTCTATTTGTGTCCCTACTCTGTGTTTTGTGGCCACTTTCTCCCTTTTTTCCTTTCTTCAGGTATGAGGGCCTTCTGGAGGATTTCTTGTAGGAGGATCTCATGGCTATGAAGTCCCTTAGCTTTTGTTTGTCTGAGAGAGATTTAATTTCTGTCTCATATCTGAAGGATATTTTTGCTGGATAGAGTATTCTTGGCTGAAGATTTTTATCTTTCAAAGTTTTGAATATGTCATTCCATTCTCTCCTAGCTTGTAAGGTTTCTGCAAAGAAATTGGCTGAAATCTGATAGAGGTTCCTTTGTAGGTTATTTTCTTCTGCCTTACTGCCCTGAGTATTCTTTGTCATTCATTTTTGCCAGTTTTACTATTATATGCCTTGCAGTAGGTCTTTTTACATTGACAAATCTAGGAGATCTGAAAGCTTCCTCCACACACATTTCTCTCTCATTCCCTTGATTTGGGAAGTTCTCTGCTATTATTTCTTTGAGCACTCTTTCTGCTCCATTCTCCTTCTCTTCACCTTCTTTGATACCTATAATTGTTATGTTGCATTTCCTCATTGAGTCGGATGTTTCTTGGAGACTTTCTTCATTTCTTTTCAGTCTCAGTTCTCTCTCCTCCTGTGTCTTGAGCCATTCAACATGTCTATCTTCTATTATGCTGATTTGCTCCTCTGTGGTGTCCACATGCACATTCAGGGAATCTGTATTTTATCTCCTCCATTGTGTCTTTCATCTCTAGTACTTCTGATTGATTCTTCTTTATAGTTTCAATCTCTTTTGTGAAGTAGCTCCTGAACTCGTTGAATTCTTTCTCTATATTCTCTTTTACCTCATTGAGTTTTTTTGGTGATAGCTATTCTGAATTCATTGTCATTTAGTTTACTTATTTCTGAGTCCTCAGGACATAATTCTGGGTATTTATTGTTTTCCTTCTGGTCTGGAGTTTTGACGAATTGACTTATGCTGGAAGTATGGGTTTTCCCCATTGTGATATTATTCGGTTGCAGCTACAGCCTATCGCCACTAGATGGGGGTCAAGGGCCGCATATTCTGAGCCCTCCACCTTCAGCCGAGATGCTGTGCACCGTGCAGGTTGGATGGGGGGGCACTTTCTCTTGTGCACAGACCCAGGTTTCCAAATCAGCTCTCACTATCTGGTTTCCTGGGGTCCTAGTTTGATGACATCACCCAACATGAAAGCTTTCACCCATTAGAGGGCTTCCCTCTAGGCTGCAAGGTCGCTAGGGAGTCCTGGGTGATTCTTCAGATGTGCAACCCCTCCCCCACTCCTTCCCTGATGGAGCCTCCTGTGGTCTCGATCCCAGTCTTTAGGGGAGGGAGTGAAGTTCTCTCTTATCCTGTTCCAGCTCCTCCGAGGGGTCTCCAGCCTGTCTGCCCTCTGTCATTTGGCTGCCATGACTCTCCAAGGATTCCTGTGCTATTAGGATATTTTCTTTTGGAATATGGTTGCTCCTTTTTGTTGTATGTTAGAGGGGAGAGAGTCCCAGGCAAGCTCACTCTGCCATGATGCTGACATCACTCCTATCGAGCATCTTTTTATGTGATGATTGGCCATTTGTGTATGTTGTCTGGAAAGTTGTCTATTCAAGTCATTTGCCCATTTTGTTATTGAGTTGTTTGTCTTTGTTGTGGAGTTTTAGTGCTTCTTTATATATTCTATATATTAAATATCTTTCAGATATATAATTTGCAAATATTTTCCCATTCTCTATGTTGTCTTTTTAGTCTCTTTAGAGTGTCATTTGATGTGCAAAACTTTCTAATTATAATGAAGTACAGTTTATCTATTTTTTCTTTTGTTGCTTGTGCTTTTGGTGTCACATTTAAGAAACCACTTCCAAACTGAAGGTCATGGAGAATTTCACCTATGTTTTCATCTAAGATTTTCATAGTTTTAGCTCTTAAATTTAATACTTTGATCCACAATGAGTAAATTTTTTATATGGTGTTAGGAAAGGGTGCAACCTCATTCTTTTGCATGTAAATATCCAGATTTCCCAGAATAATTTTTTTTGATTGAAGAAGATTTGCCTTGAGCCAACATCTGCTTCCAATCCACCTCCCTTTGCTGAAGAAGATTGGCCCTGGGCTAACATTCATGCCCATCTTCCTCCATCCTATATGTGGGACACTAGCCAAAGCATGGCCCAACAAGCAGTGCACACGTCCATGCCCGGGATCCGAAGAGGCGAATCCTGAGTCACCAGCACAGAACATGTAAACTTAACCACTATGCAACCAGGCTGGCCCCAGCATAATTTTTTTGAAGAGACTGTGAGTTCTCTATTGAGAAATCTTGGCACACTTGAAAATCAATTGACCATAGATAGAGGGTTTATTTCTGGGCTCTTAATTCTATTGCATTGTTTGATATGTCTCTCCTTATGCCAGTACCACAATGTTTTAATTACTGTAGCTTGTAGTAAGTTTAAAAATCAAGAGGTGTATGTCTTTCAACTTTACTCTTCTTTGTCAAGATCTTTTGAGTTATTCTGAACACCTTATAATTTCATATGAACTTTAGAATGGGTATTTCCATTTCTCCAAAAAAGAAAAAGTTGTTGGTATTTTCAGAGAGAGTGCATAGAAATTGCATTTGTGTCCTCCTACCAATATTGTCTTCCAGTCCATGAACATGGGATGTCTTCCAATTTAATAGATTTTCTTTAATACCAGCAATATTTTGTAGTTTTCAGTGTACCAGTCTTACTCCTCCTTAGTTTAATTTATTTCTAAGTATTTTGTTGTCTTTTATAGTATTGTAAAAGGAAATGTTTTATGTTTCATTTTAAGATATTTTTATTGTTAGGGTATAGAAATAAATCTGATTTTTGTGTGTTGATCTGAAGCCTGAAACTCTGCTGAATTCTTTTATTAGCTAACAGTATTTTTTTATTTTTTAGGATTTTCTAGTTATAATTTAATCTGTGAATAGATATGGTTTTACTTCTTCCTTTCCCATTTGGATGTCTTTCATATCTTTTTATTGCCTAAAGCTCTGACTTGACCTACCATTACTATGTTGAATAGAAGTGGTGAAAGCTGGCATCCTTGTCTTGTTCTTAATTCCAGGGGGAAAGCTTTCAGTATTTTATCAGAGTATGATGTTAGCTGTGGGTTTTTCCTTTGTCACCTTTATAATGTTAAGGAATTTCCCTTTTATTCCTAGTTTATGGAGAATTTTTATCATGAAATGGGTCAGATTTTGTTCAAAGCTTTATCTGCATCAAACGAGATGTCCAAGTTGTTTTGTTATATAAATTAACCAAAGATGGCTCCTTTATACTGGCTCCTTTGCGCTTCTTCACCACAGACTAGGACTATTAACCTAAAACCCTCCTGCATCAAAATCAAATTTTTACACGACTTGTTTTGTTAAATAGAGCCCAAATAAGCATATTTTTAGCCATATAAAGGCTTTCTGCAAAACTGCACCAATCATCTTCTATCTAGATAAGACAAACTCTGTGGCTATAAAAGTCCCCAAACTGCTGCTTCTCCTCAAATTCTCTTACTCAGAGACTCCTCACCTTGCAGCTGACTGACATTGCCTAGACATGCAGACCCCCCTCCTCACCTCCTCTTGCTAGGTAGTTCCCTTGATCTCTTCCCCTTTGGGGAGTGGCCCTATGCCTCTGTCACTGAAAGATCTACTGTGAGGGACTTTCCATATCATGCAGTCTTGTCTAAGCTCTGCCTCTTAAAGCTTGTGTTGCAATACTGCTATCTCGTGTTCCTGTCTTTTTTTTTGTCAGTCCCCAAATCCTTGAAGTCATCACAATTTTATTTCTTTCATTCTATAAATGAAGTGTATTACATTGATTAACATTTGTACATTGAAGCATTGTTGCATTCTGGGCATAAATTCCTTTGGTTTTGGTGTATAGTCCTTTTAATATGCTGCTGGATTAGGTTTGCTAGTATTGTGTTGAGGATTTTTGCAGTTATATTTATAAATGCTATTCATCTATTATTTTCTTTTATGGCAACGACTTTGGCTTTGTTATCAGGGTAATGCTGGTGTCATAGAATGCATTAGAAAGTGTTCCCTTCTCTTTAATTTTTGGAAGAGTTTGGGAAGGTTTGGTTTTAACTCTTTCTTAAATATTTGGTGGAAATCACAAGTGAAGCCTCAAGTCTGGGTTTTTCTTTGTTAGAAGTTTATTTTTATTTTTATTTTTTAAATTGAAATATAATTGGACTGGCCTGGTGGTGCAGCAGTTAAGTTTGCGTGTTCTGCTTCAGTGGCCCATGGTTAGCCACTTCAGATCCCGGGTGCAGACCTGTGCACCGCTTGCCAAACAATGCTGTGGTAGGCGTCCCACATATAAAGTGGAGGAAGATGGGCACAGATATTAGCTCAGGGCCAGTCTTAGTAAAAATAAGAGGAGGATTGGCAGCAGATATTAGCTCAGGGCTAATCAAAAAATAAATAAATAAATTGAAGTATAATTAGCATAACACATTATATTAGTTTCAGGTGTACAACATATTGATTCCATATTTGAAAACACTGCAAAATGATCACCAAAAGAAGTCCAGTTAACAACCTACACCTTCCGTGAGTATAAAAATTTTTCTCTTGTGATGAGTACTTTGAAGATCTACTGTCTTAGTAACAATAAAATATACAGCACAGTATTATTAACTATAGTCACTATGCTGTACATTACAACCCCATGTCTTATTTACTTTATAGTTGGAAGTTTGTACCTTTTGACCCCATTCACACATTTCTCCTACCCCCTAATCCACATCTCTGGAAATCACCAATCTGTTCTCTGTATCTATAAGCTTGGTTTTGTTTTTGTTTATTCATTTTTTTAGATTCCACATGTAAATAAGATCATATGGTATTTGTCTTTCTCTGTATGACTTATTTCACTTAGTATGATGCCTTCAAGGTGCATCCATTTGTCAGAAAAGGCGAGATTTCATTCTTTTTTATGGTTGAATAATATTCAACTGTATATATATCCCATATTTTCTTTATTCATTTATCCATCAATGGACATTTAGGGAATTTCAATATCTTGGCTATTGTAAAAAATGCTGCAGTGAACATGGGGTGCGTGTATATTTGCAAGTCAGTGTTTTCATTTTCTTTGGATAAACACCCAGATGTGGAATTGCTGGATTATATAGTAGTTCTATTTTTAATTTTTTGAGGAACCTCCATGCTGTTTTCCATAGTGGCTGCACTAATTTACATTCCCACCAGGAATGCACAGGGATTTCCTTTTCTCCACAGCCTCACCAACACTTGTTATTTCTTGTCATCTTGATAATAGCCATTCTATCAGGCATGAGGTGATAGCTCATCATGGTTTTCGTTTGAGTTTTCTGATGATTAGCATTGTTGAGCATCTTTTCATGTACCTGATGGTCATCAGTATGTCTTCTTTGGAAAAATGCCTATTTAAATGTTGTGCACGGTTTTTGATCAGATTGTATTTTTGCTTTTGAGTTTTATGAGTTCTTTATATATTTTGGATATCATCCACTTATCAGATATATGATTTGAAAATATTTTCTCCCATTCAGTAGGTTGCATTTTCATTTTGTTGATGGTTTCTTTTGCTGTGCAGAAACTTTTTAGTTTGATATGATCCACTTGTTTTTTTGCTTTTGTTGCTCTTGTTTTTGGTGTCAGATTCAAAAAACCATCATGAAGACCAACGTCAAGGAGTTTACTGCCTATGTTTTCTTCTAGGAGTTTTATGGTTTCAGGTCTTGTGTTCAAGTCTTTAATCCATTTTGAGTTGATTTTTGTGAACTGGTATAAGATAATGGTCCAGTTTCGTTCTTTTGCATTCGTTCTTTTGTGGCTGCTCAGCTTCTCCAACAATATTTATTGAAGAGATTGTCCTCTCCACATTGCATATTCTTGGCTCCTTTGCTGTAGATTAATTGACTATATATTCATGAGTTTATTTCTGGTCTCTCTATTCTGTTCCATTGATCTGTGTGTGTGTTTTATGCCAATGCCATTCTGCTTTGATCATTGTAGCTTTGTACTATAGTTTGAAATCAGAAAGCGTAATGCCTCCAGCTTTGTTCTTCTTTCTCAAGAAGACTTTGGCTATTCCAGGTTTTTCATATTCTATACACCTTTTAGGATTGTTTTATTTCTGTGAAAAATGCCATTGGAATTTTGATAGGGATTATATTGAATCTGTAGATTGCTTTGGGTACTATGGACATTTTAACAATATTAATTCTTTCAATCCCTGAGCACAGAATATCTTTCCATTTACTTGTGTTTTCAATTTTTTTCATTAATATCTTGTAGTTTTCAGTGTACATACTTCACCTCCTCAGTTAAATTTATTCCTAGATATTTTATTCTTTTTGATGCAACTGTAAATGGGATTGTTTTCTTAATTTCACATTCTGATAGTTCGTTATTAGTGCATAGAAATGCAACAGATTTTTGTATATTAATTTTGTATCCTGCCAGTGTACTGAATTATTTTATTAGTTCTAACAAGTTTTTGGTGGAGTCTTTAGGATTTTGTATATATAATATAATACCATCTGCAAAAAGTGACAATTTTACTTCTTTTTTTTTCAAATTTGGATGATTTTACTTCTTTCTCTTGTCTAATTACACTGGTTAGGACTTCCAATACTATGTTGGATGAAAGTGGTAAGAATGGGCATCCTTGTCTTCTTCTGATCTTAAAAGAAAAGCTTTCAGCTTTTCACTAATGAGTACCATGTTAACTGTGGGCTTATCAAATATGGCCTTTATGATGTTGAGGTATTTTTCCTCTATTCTACCCACTTTGTTGAGAATTTTTGTCATAAATGGAGGTTGAATTTTGTCAAATGCCTTTTCTGCATCTAATGAGAGGATCATATCATTTTTATCCTTCATTTTGTTACTGTGGTGTATAACATTGTTTGATTTGTGGATGTCGAACCATCCTTGCATCCCTGGATAAATGCCAGTTGATCATGGTGTGTGATCTTTTTAATGTATTGTTGATTTTGGTTTGCTAATATTTTGTTAAGGATTTTTGTATCAATGTTCATCAGAGATATTGGCCTGTATTTTTCTTTTCTTGTGATGTCTTTGGTTTTTGTATCAGGATAATGTTGGCCTTGTAAAATGAATTTGGAAGGATTTCCTCATCTTTTATTTCTTGGGAGAGTTTGAGAAGTATTAGTATTAATTCTTCTTTAAATGTTTGGTAGAATTCACCAGTGGAACCATCTGGTCCTGGGCTTTTGTTTAGTGAGAGGTTTTTGATTATTGGCTTACTCTCCTTTCTGGTGATAGGTATGTTTACATTTTCTACTTCATGATTCAGTCTTGATAGGCTGTATGTTTCTAGGCATGAATCCATTTCCTCTAAGTTGCCTAATATGCTGGCATATAATTGATCATAGTAGTCTCTTATGAATCTTTGTATTTCTGTGGTATCACTTGTAACATCTCATATTTCTCTTCTCATTATATTTATTTGAGTCCTTTTTCTTTTTTCTTGGTGAGTCTAGCTAAAGGTTTGTCAATTTTGTTTCTTTTCAAAGAACCAGCTCTTAGTTTTATTATTCTTTTCTATTCTTTTATTAGTCTCTATTTCATTTATTTCCACTCTGATATCTATTGTTTCCTTCCTTCTACTAACTTTGGGCTTCACTTTTTCTTCTTTTCCTACTTCTTTAAGGTGTAAAATTCAGTTGTTTATTCTAGTTTTATTTTTTTTTTGAGGAAGATTAGCCGTGAGCTAACTACTGCCAGTCCTCGTCTTTTTGCTGAGGAAGCCTGGCCCTGAGCTAACATCCATGATCATCTTCCACTACTTTATATGTGGGACGCCTATCACAGCATGGGGTGCTGAGTGGTGCCATGTCCACACCCGGGATCCAGACCAGCGAACCCTGGGTGGCTGAGAAGCAGAGTGTGCAAACTTAACTGCTGTGCCACCGGGCAGCCTCTCGAGATTTTTTTGAGGCAGGCATTTATCACTATGAACTTCCCTCTTACAAGTGCTTTTGCTGCATTCCATAAATTTTGATATGTTGTATTTCCATTTTCATTTGTCTCAAGTTTAAAAAAAATTTATCTTTTTATTTCATCTTTGACCCATTGGTTGTTAGTAGCATGTTGTTTAATCTCCATGTATTTGTGAATTTTCTAGTTTTCTTTTTACAGTTGATATCTACTTTGATACCATTGTGTTAGGAAAAGAAGCTTGACATGATTTCAGTCCTCTTAAATTTATTCAGACATTTTTGTGGCCTCACATATAATCTATTCTGGAGAATGTTCCATGTGCACTTTAGAAGAAAGTGTATTGTTGCTTTTTGATGAAATGTTCTGTATATATCTTTAAGTCCATCTGGTCTATCTTGTCATTTAAGATTGGTACCTCCTTATTGATTTTCTGTCTAGATGATCTTCCCATTGGTTTAAGTGGGGTATTAAAGTCCAATGTTTTTATTGTGTTGTTGTCTCTTTCTTCCTTTAAGTTTCTAAATATTTCCTTTTTATATTTAAGTGTTCCTGTGTTGGATATATAAATATTTACAAATGTTATTTTCTCTTGTTGATTTGACCACTTTATCATTATGCAATGCCCTTCTTTGTCTGCATTACAGTCTTTGTTTTAAAGTCTACTTTGTCTTATGTAAGCACAGCTACTCCACCTTTTTTCTGTTTTTCATTTGCATGGAATATATTTTCCATCCCTTCACTTTAAGTTTGTGTCCCTACATTTGTAATGAGTCTCTTCTAGGAAAAATATTGACGGATTAAAAATAAATCTATTCAGCCATTCTATGACTTTTGATTAGAGAATTAGTCAATTTACAATTAAATGAATTATTTATAAATATGTACTCATTGCCATTTTGTTAATTATTTTCTTGCTGGTTTGTAGTTATTCTCCTTTTCTTTTTCTATTACTCTCTTCCTTTGTGGTTTGATGACTTTCTTTAGTGGTATACTTCGATTGTTTTCTCTTTAATTTTTGTGTATCTACTATAGGATTTTGCTTCGTGGTTACCATGAGGTTTCCATACAGTAACTTATATCTATAACAGTCTATTTTAAGTTGATAACCCCTTAAGTTTGATCACATTCTAAAGCTCTACATTTTTACTGTGCCTCACACCCCATGTTTTATGTTTTTGATGTCACATTTTATGTCTTTTTGTATTGTGTATTTCTTAACTAATTATTGTAGCTATAGTTATTTTTAGTACTTTTTTCTTTTAACCTTAATACTAGCTTTATGAGTGATTACTATCTTTACTATATATTTATCTCCTCATTAATACTTATTCTTTCATTTGTTTTCTTGTTACTAATTAGCAGCCTTTCTTTTCAGTTTAAAGAAGTCCTTTTAACATTTCTTGTAAGGCTGGTTTAGTGATGATGTTCTCCTGTAGCGTTTACTTGTCTGGAAAAACTCTTTATCTCTCCTTCAATTCTGGATGATAACTTTGCTGGGTAGAGTATTCTTGGTTGAAAATTTTCTCTTTCAGCACTTTGAACATATCATGTCACTCCCGTCTGATCTGCAAAATTTCTGCTGGAACTATGATTACTGAATTGTGAAACCTAAATGTAATGGGAATAATTGGATTCTGGTGTAACAGGGACAAAGGAGCAGTACTCAACAGCCTAAGGCAAAGTGGTTGTGGTTATCACAATAAACATCAGAGTTAAAGCAGCAATCAGAATAGACTGACTTTCAGGCAATTATGGCATTGGCTAGTTGATCATGGTATTCTAAGAAGTGAAATAGAAAAGAAGCCTACTTAATTCCTACTTGATCTGTATAAGCAGAAAAGTTCTTGGTCAAGTGAACAAATGTCTAGCTTAAATTATACAAACAGAATCACAGCCCCTCAATCAATTGCAGACTTAAGCCAGTTTACAGACCCAGAACCCTTGAATGAAGAGGAGTTGAGTCTTGAGGAAAGACTTGGCATACTCCAAAATTTTTCTACTGTTAATCTTTCTCCCACGCTTCCCCAAGGTGACCCATGTCAGGGAAACTGTACACGGGGGAACATGAAATAATCAGAAGTTTGGGGGGCAACTTGACACTGGCTCTGACCTGACTGATTCTGGGAGACACAAAATGTCACTGTTGTTCTCTAGTTAGAATAGAGGCTTATGAAGGTGAGGTGATCAACGGAGTTCTAGCTCAAGTCCATCTCATAGTGGGGTTGTAGGTCCCCAAACGATCATGTAGTTATTTCCCCAGTTCCAGAATGCATAATTGGAATAGACTTACTCAGGAGCTGGAAGAACCTCTACACTGGTTCCTTGACCTGTGGCATGAGGGTTATTATGGTGGGAAAAGCCAAGTGGAAGCCAGTAGACCTATCTCTACCCAGGAAAATGGTAAACCAAAGGAATATAATATTTATGGAGGGACTGTAGAGATTAGTGCCACTATAAAGGATCTGAAAGAGGCAACGGCAGTGATTTCCATAATATTCCATTTGGCTCATCTATTTGCCCTGTAGAGAAGACAGATGGATCTTGGAGAATGACAGTGGATTATTATGAACTTAATCGATGTTAATTCCAGTTGCAGCTTGTGTACCAGATGTGGTTTCACTGCTTGAACAAAATACACATTACCCTGATGCCTTGTATGCAGCTACTATCAAATCTGCCCCTGTTAATAAAGACTACCAGAAGAAGTTTGCTTTCAGATGACAAGGCCAACAGTATACTTTATATCCTATCTCAGGGGTTTATAAACTCTAAAGCCTATGTCATAGTCTTCAGGGATCTTGATCACCTTTTCCTTTCAGAAGATATCACACTGGTCCATTATATTGATGACATTATGTTTATTGGAACTAGTGAGCAAAAAGTAACAATTACCTTAGACATATTGGTAAAATATTTATGTGTCAGAGGGTGGGAAATAAATCCAACAGAAGTTTATGGGCCTTCTGCTTGAGTGGAATTTCTAGGCATCCAGTGATGTGGGGCGTGTCAACATATCCTTTCAAAGATGAAGGATTAGTTGTTGCATCTGGCCCCTCCTAAAACCAAGCAAGAGGCATGATGCCTAGTGTGGCTTGGAATTTTTGAGGCAACACATTCCCCACTTTGGTGTGCTACTCAAGGTCGTTTGCCAAATGACCCCAAACATTGCTGATTTTGAGTGGGGCCCAGAAGAAGACAAGGCTCTGCAACAGTTCCAGGATGCTGTGCAAGATGATCTGCCACTTGGGCCATATTATCTTGCAGATCTCATGATGCTTAAAGTGGCAGTGGCAGAGAGGGATGATTTTTGGAGCCTTTGGCAGGACCCCATAGGGAAACAACAGCCATCATCTGTAGATAACAACTCTCTTTTTGAGAAATAGCTCTTGGCCTGCTACTGGGCCTTAGTAGAGACTGATCACTTAACCATAAGCCATCATGTTACCATGTGTCCTGAGCTGCCCATCATGAACTGGATATTATCTGACCTACCAAGCCATAAAGTTAGGCATGCACAGCAGCACTCTATAATCAAATGGTAGTGGTATATATATGACATCAGTTCTGAGCAGGCTCTGAAGGCCCAAGCAAGTTTACATAAAGAAGTAGCCCAAATGCACATGATCCATATTCCTCCTATTCTTTTATGTCTTCTTTGGCAAAATGTCTATTCAGGTCCTCTGCCCATTTTTTTATGAGGTTGTTTATTTTTTGGTTATTGAATTGTATTTCTTTATATATTTTGGATATTAACCCCTTGTTGGGTATATGATTTGCAAGTATCTTTTCCCATTCAGTAGGTTGTCTTTTCATTTTGGTGATGGTTTCCTTCGCTGTGCAGAGTTTTTTAATTTGAGGTAGTCCCATGTAGTTATTTTTGCTTTTGTTTTCCTTGCCTTTGGAGTAATATCTACAAAATCATTGCAAAGACCGATGCCGAGGAGCTTATCACCTATGTTATCTTCTAGGAATTTTATGGTTTCAGGTTTTACATTCAAGTCTTTTATCCATTTTGAATTAATTTTTGTGTGTGTGTGTAGTGTAAGATAGTGGTCTAGTTTCATTCTTTTCCATGTGACTGTCCAGTTTTCCCAACACCATTTATTGCAGAGACTAGCCTTTCTCCATTGTATGTTCTTGGCTCCTTTGTCATACATTGTCCATACATGTGTGGGTTTATTTCTGGGTTCTCAATTTTGTTCCATTGATCTGTGTGTCTTTTTTATACTGTACTGTTTTGATTACTACAACTTTGTACTATAGTTTGAAATCAGGGAGTGTGATACCTCCAGCTTTGTTCTATCTCAATATTGCTTTGGCTATTTGTGGTCTTTTGTGGTTCTGTACAAATGCCAGAATTATTTGTTCTAGTTCTGTGAAAAAAGCCATTGAAATTTTGATGGGATTTGCAATGAATCTGTAAATTGCTTTGGGTAATATGGACATTTTAACAATATTAATTCTTCCAATCTTTGAGCATGGATAGCTTTCCATTTATTTGTGTCTTCTTCAATTTCTCTCATCAGTGTCTTATACTTTTCAAGTCTTTTATCTCCTTGGTTAAACTTATTCCTAGGTATTTTATTCTTTTTGATGCAGTTGTAAATGGGATTGCTTTCTTAATTTCTCTTTCTGATAGTTTATTATTTGTATATAGAAACACCATAGACTTCTGTATATTGATTCTGTATCCTGCAACTTTACTGAATTTGTTTGTTAGTTCTAGCAGGTTTTTGGTGGAGTCTTTAGGATTTTCTATGTATAGTATCATGTCATCTGCAAATAGTGACAGTTTTACTTCTTCCTCTTTGATTTTGATGTATTTTCTTTTTCTTTTTTTGCCTAATTGCTCTGGTTAGGACTACTAATACTAAGTTGAATAAAAGTGGTGAGTGTAGGCATCCTTATCTTGTTCCTCATCTTAGAGGAAAAGCTTTCAGCTTTTCACCCTTGACTATGATGTTAGCTGTGGGTTTTTCATATATGGGTTTTATTATGTTGAGGTACATTCCCTCTATTCCCACTTTGCTGAGAGTTTTTATCATAAATGGATGTTGAGTTTTGTCAAATACTTTTTTCTGCATCTATTGGGATGATCATATGATTCTTATCCTTTGTTTTGTTAATGTGGTATATATCACATTGATTTATTTGTGGATGTTTAATCATCCTCGTATCCCTGGAATAAATCCCACTTCATTATGGTATATGATCCTTTTAATGTATTGCTGAATTTGGTTTGCTAATATTTTGTTGAGGATTTTTACATTTATGTTTATTAAGGTTATTGGCATGTAATTTTCTTTTTTTCTGGTGTTCTTGTCTGGTTTTGGTATCAGGGTAATGCTGGCCTGGTAAAATTTGTTTGGAAGTTTTCTCTCCTCTTCAATTTTTTGGAAGAGTTTGAAAAAGTTAGATATTAAATCATTTTTGAATGTTTGGTAGAATCCACCAGTGATGGTGCCTGATCCTGGATTTTTGTTTGTTGGGAGGTTTTTGATTACTGATTAAATCTCCTCCATTTATTCAGATTTCCTATTTTTTCAGAATTTAGTCTTGGGGGATTGTATGTTTCTAGGAATTTATCCATTTCTTCTAGGTTGTCTAATTTGTTGGCATATAATTGTTCATAGAAGTTTCTTATGATCCTTTGTATTTCTGTGGTATCAGTTGTAACATTTCCTCTTCCATTTCTGATTTTGTCTATTTGAGCCCTTTCTCTGTTAGTCTGGCTAAAGGTTTGTCAATTTGGTTTATGTTTCAAAAACCACCTCTTAGTTTCATTGATCTTTTCTATTCTCTTTTTAGTCTCCATTTCATTTATTTCCAGTCTGACTAGTAATATTTCATTCTTTATACTAACTTTGAGCTTTTTTTTCCTTTATCTAGTTCCTTTAGGTGTAAAGTCAGACTGTTTATTTGAGATTTTTCTTGTTTCTTGAGGTAGATCTATATTGTTATGAACTTCCCTCTTAGAACTGCTTTTGCTGCATCCCACAGATTTTGGTATGTTGTATTCAGGTTTTCATTTGTCTCTAGGTAATTTTTTATTTATTCCATAACCCATTGTTTTTGCAGTAGCATGTTGTTTGATCTCCACAATTTTGTGGTTTTTCAAATTTTCCTTTCATAATTGATTTCTGGTTTCATAACATTGTGGTCAGGAAAGACGCTTGAGATGATTTCAATCTTCTTGAATTTATTGAGACTTATTTTGTGGCCTAGTGTGTGATCTGTCCTGGAAAATATTCCAAGTGTACTTATGAAGAATGTGCATCCTACTCCTTTTGGATAGAATATTCTTTATATATCTATTAAGTCTGTCTGGTCTAATGTGCTGTTTAAGGTCAATGCTTCTCTACTGGTTTTCTGTCTGTATATCTATTTATGTTAGTGGGGTGTTACAGTTCCTTGCTATTATTGTATTGCCATCAATTTCTCCCTCTAGGTCCAGTAATATTTGTTTTATATATTTTGTGCTTCTTTATCTTTCACTTTTACCATTTTAATTATAATGTGTCTTGGTGTGGCTCTCTTTGGGTTCATCTTATGTGGTACTCTCCTACATAAGGCTGTTAATTCAAGATGGAGAGGTAGTTGATTTGCCAGGGTGATTGGCTGCCCCAGCTGGTGCAGATTAGGCCACTGTGGCTACAGTGCACAGGGGCAAGGCATCCTGTTAGCCAAACTGGTGTAAGATGGGCCTCCACAGCCACCACCTGTAGGGGTGAGGTGCATGGACAGCACAGATGAGGTAGGGCTGGCCTCCACAACCACAGTGCACAGAGGTGGATTACTCCCACCAGAACTAGCAGGCTAGCGGGAGAGTGCAAAAATGGTGCCAGCCAACACTGGCATCAACAAGGCAGGAGGAGAACACAAACATGGTGCCCACCATCACCTCCATCCCCAGACAGAGTCTCAATAGGGTCCTCTCTGTCTGTCAGGTGCTTTAAGATAGGCAAATGAGTCTCCTTTGTCAATAGTCTAGATGCTTTTCAAACTGCTCCTTTTGCATTGGGTTTTGAGGAAAGTGAGACTGTGCATAAGCCCTTTAAGAGAGGATTTTCCATTCTCTGTAGCCCTATGGTTCTTCTGGATATGAGCCCCATTGATTTTTAAGGCCAGATGCTTTGGGGGCTTGTCTGTGTAGTCCATGTCCCAACAGTTAGGGTGCCTGATGTGGGGCACAAACCCCTTGCTCCTCAGGGATATGCTCCATATTATGGGATCTCTCCTTACTTTGGGTTGTTGTGCCTGGGTGAGGTTTCAGATGAGACTGTGTCTCAGCCTTTCCTACCCATCTCAATGTCGTCCTTCTATCCTTTGTTATGGAGGCACTGTTTAGTTAGTTTTCAAATCCATTTCAGAGGGAGTTTTTCCATATGTAGTTGTAGATTTGTTGTGTCTATAGGAGGAGGTGAGCTGAGGATCCCTCTATGCCACCATCTTGAACTGGAATTGCCTCTTTTGTCTTTTTGATGACAGCCATTCTAACAGGTGTGAGGTGATATCTCATTGTAGTTTTGATTTGCATTTTTCTGAGGATTAGTAATTTGAAAACTTTTTCATGTACCTGTTGACCACCTGTATATCTTCTTTGGAAAAATGTCTATTTGGTTCCTCTGCTAATTTTCAAATAGGATTTTTTTTTGTTGTTATTGAGTTGTATGAATTCTTTATGTATTTTGAATATTAACCCTTTATCTGATATGGTTAAAAATATTTTCTACCATTCCATAGGTTGCCATTTTATTTGTTGATTGTTTCTCTTACTGTGTAGAAGCTTTTTAGTTTGATGAAGTCCCACTTGCTAATTTTTGCTTTTGTTTCTTGTGCTTTTGATGTTATATCCAAAAAATCATTGCCAAGGCCAATGTCAAGGAGCTTCTTCCCTATGTTTTCTTCCAGGAGTTTTACAGTTTCAGGTTTTATGCTCAAGTTTTTAATCCATTTTGAGTTAATTTTTGTGAGTGGTGTAAGATGGGGCTCTAATTTCATTTTTATGCATGTAGTAATCTAGTTTTCTCAACACCATTTGTGGAAGAGACTATCCATTCTAGGAATTTACACATTTTTTCTAGGTTATGTAATTAGTAGTCATGTAGTTGTTCACAGTAGTCTCATGATCCAATGTATTTCTGTGGTGTCAGTGTAATGTCTCCTCTTTCATTTTGATTTTATTTATTTGAATTTTCTCTATTTTTTCCTAGTCTAGCTAAAATTTGACAATTTCGTTTGTGTTTTGATAAAACCAGCTCATTTCATTAATTTTCTATTTTTTTCTGTTCTCTGTTTCATTTATTCCTGCCCTGATCTTTGCGATTTTCTTCCTTCTGCTAACTTTTGCCTTAGTTTGCTTTCTTTTTCTAGCTGCTTGAGATATAAAGTTGTTTATTTCATATCCTTCTTTTTCTTAATGTGTTCATTTATGGCTATAAACGTCCCTCTAAGCAGTCTAGAACTGCTTTTGCAACATACCATAGGTTTTGGTGTGTTGTGTTTCTATTTTCACTTGATTCAAGATATTTTTGATATTCTTTTTGATTTCTTCTCTGACTCATTTGTTCAGGAGTGCATTGTTTTGTTTCCTCATGTTTTTAAATTTTCATGCTTTCCTCCTGTTATTGTTATTTAGGTTCATACCATTGTAGCTAGAATAGATACTCACTGATTTTAGTCTTCTTAACTTTGCTAAAACTTGTTTTGTGGTTTATCATGTGATGTGTCCTGGAGAATATTCTGGGTGCACTTGAGAAGAATGTGTATTTTGCTTCTATTAGATAGAATGCTCTATTATATGTCTGTTAGGTCCATTTGGTCTAAAGTTGGAACCATGTCCAGTGTTTCCTTGTTGATTTTCTGTCTGGATAACCTATCCATTGTTGAAAGTGGAATATTTCTCCCTTCAGATCTGTTAGTATTTGCTTAATATATTTAGGTGCTCCAATATTGGCTGTATATATATTTATGATTATTATAGTTTATGATCCACTCACCCCTTTATCATTATATAATGACATTTTTGGCTCTGGTTATCATTTTTCTTAAAATCTATTTTGTCTGATACAAATATAGCTACCCCTGCTTTTTTTGATTCCCACTTTTATGGAATAACTTTTTACATTCCTTCACTTTGAGTGTATGTATGTCCTGAAAGGTGAAGTTAGTCTCTTGTAAGCTGCATGTAGTTGGGTCTTGCTTTTTTTCATACAACCATTCTGTGTTGTTTTTTTTAATTTGGAGAATTCAATAAACTTACATTTAGAGCAATTATTGATATGTAAGAAGTTACTAATGCCATCTTGTTAATTGCTTTCTGGCTATTTTTTTAGTTCCATTGTTCCTTTTTTCTCTTTTTCGGGCTTGCTTTGTGAATTGGTAATTATCCATGGTGGTATGCTCTGATTTCCTTCTGTTTATCTTTTTATGATCTACTATAGGTTTTTCCTTTGTGGTTACCATGAGGCTTATAAAAAACGTCTTATAGATAAAACAACCCATTTCAAGCTGATAGTAACTTAACATCAATCACATACAAAATCTTTACCCTTTTACTCCCTCTTTTATGTTTTTGATGTCACAATTTATCTTTGATATTGTGTATCTTAACAAATTATATTAGTTATATTTATTTTTTATTGCTCTTTTCCTTTAACCTTTATACTATAGTTAAGTGGTTAACACACTATTATATTACAGAATTAGAGATTTCTAAATCTGACTGTGTATTTACCTTTACTATATGTTGTATATTTTTGTATGTTTTCTTGTTACTAATAAGTATCTTTTCTTTTCACCTTGAAGAACTCCTTTGATCATTTTGGTAAAGCAGGTCTAATGGTGATGAACTCCCTCAGGTTTTCCTTGTCTGAGAATTTTTTATTTCTCCTTCAATCCTAAAGGATTACTTTTCCCTATAGAATATTCTTGCCTAGCAATTTTTTCTTTCAACACTTTGAATATTTCATTCCACTTTTCCTTGATCTGTAGGTTTCTGCTGAGAAATCCACTGATAGTCTAATGGAGGTTACTTTGTGGATTACAAATTCATTTTCTCTTGCTGCTTTTAGCATTCTCTCTTATTGATGTTTAATAGTTTCATTATAATGTGTCTTGAAGAAGTTCTTTTTGGATTGAGATAATGGACAACCTACTAGTTTCATGAACTTGGATATCCAAATCTATCCCCAGGTTTGGAAAGTTGTCAGCTGCTATTAAATAAACTTTCCATCCCCTTCTCCCTCTCTTCTCCTTGTGTTCCAAGATTTTGAATTTTTTTTTGATGGTGCTCATAGATGAAGTAGGCTTTTTTTTGCTCGTTTTCATTCTTTTTTCTTTGTTCTTTTCTGATTTGGTTATTTCAAAGTTCCTATACTCTGTCTCACTGATCTTTTTCTTCTCTTTGGTGTATTCTGCTGTTGATGTTCTCTGTTGCATTTTTCATTTCATTTAATTCTTTGGCTCCAGAATTTCTCTCTCTTTTTAAAATTTCTCATTTTTTTCACGTATTGTTTTCCTAATTTCATTGAATTGTCTTTCTGTGTTTTCTTGTAGCATATTGAGTTTCCTCAAAACAGATATTTTGAATTCTTTATTGGGTAAATTGTAGATCTCCATGTCATTGGGTTTGGTTACTGGAGGATTATTATGAACTTTAGGGGATGTCACATTTCCTTGTTTCTTCATGTTTTTTGGAGTTTTGTGTTGTTGTTTTGTGAAGTAGTAGTCACTTCATCCAGTCTTTACAGGATACCTTCAGGTGTGAGATACTATCTGTTGGTCCTGCTTATATCTGGGACTTTCTCTGACCTTGTATGGATATACCTGCTCCATGCTTCTTGCTCCTTTTTTTTTCTTTTTGTTGAGATTATGATAGTTTAAAATCTTGTGAAATTTCAGTTGTACATTATTGTTAGTTATGTTGTAGGTGCACCCCTTCACCCTTGGTGCCCTCCCCCCACTCGCCCTTTCCCCTGGTAACCACCAATCAGTTCTCTTTGTCTAAATGTTAACTTCCACCTATGAGTGGAGTCATACAAAGTTCGTCTTTCTCTATCTGGCTTATTTTACGTAACATAATACCCTCAAGGTCCATCCATGTTGTTGTGAATGGGACGATTTTATACTTTTTTATGGCTGAGTAGTATTCCATTGTATATGTATACCATATCTTGTTTATTCAATCATCAGTTGATGGGCACTTAGGTTGCTTCCACATCTTGGCTATTGTAAATAATGCTGCGATGAACATAGGGGTGCATGGGACTTTTTGAATTGCTGATTTCAAGTTCTTAGGATAGATACCCAGTAGTGGGATGGCTGGGTCATAAGGTATTTCTATTTTTAACTTTTTGAGGAATCTCCATACTGTTTTCCATAGTGGCTGCACCAGTTTGCATTCCCACCAACAGTGTATAAGTGTTCCTTTTTCTCCACAACCTCTCCAACATTTGTCACTTTTTGTTTTGGATATTTTTGCCATTCTTACAGGTGTAAGGTGATATCTTAGTGTAGTTCTGATTTGCATTTCCCTGATGATTAGTGATGATGAGCATCTTTTCATGTGTCTATTGTCCATCCGTATATCTTCTTTGGAGAAATGTCTGTTCATGTCCCCTGCCCATTTTTTGATCGAGTTGTTTGATTTTTTGTTGTTGAGTTGTGTGAGTTCTTTATATATTATGGAGATTAACCCTTTGTCGGATAAATAACTTGTAAATATTTTTTCCCAATTAGTGGGTTGTTTTTTTGTTTCAATCCTGTTTTCATTTGCCTTGAAGAAGCTCTTTAGTCTGATGAAGTCCCATTTGTTTATTCTTTCTATTGTTTCCCTCGCCTGAGGAGTTATGGTGTCCGAAAAGATTCTTTTGAAACTGATGTCAAAGAGTGTACTGCCTATATTCTCTTCTAGAAGACATTGTTTCAGGCCTAATCTTTAGGTCTTTGATCCATTTTGAGTCTATTTTTGTGAATGGTGAAAAAGAATGGTCAATTTTCATTCTTTTACATGTGGCTGTCCAGTTTTCCCAGCACCACTTGTTGAAGAGACTTTCTTTTCTCCATTGTTGAAGATCAGCTGTCCATAGATGTGTGGTTTTATTTCAGGACTTTCAATTCTGTTCCATTGATCTGTGCACCTGTTTTTGTGCCAGTACCATGCTGTTTTGATTACTGTAGCTTTGTAGTATGCTTTTTTTTTTTTAAAGATTGGCACCTGAGCTAACAACTGAGGCCAATCCTTTTTATTTTTTTTCTGCTTTATCTCCCCAAATCCCCCTGGCACATAGCCATATATCTTAGTTGCAGGTCCTTCTAGTTGTAGCATTATAGTGTGCTTTGAAGTCAGGGATTGTGATGCCTCCAGCTTTGTTCTTCTTTCTCAGGATTGCCTTAGCAATTCGGGGTCTTTTGTTGCCCCATATGAATTTTAGGATTCTTTGTTCAATTTCTGTAAAGAATGTCATTGGGATTCTGATTGGGATAGCGTTGAATCTGTAGATTGCTTTAGGTAGTATGGTCATTTTAACTATGTTTATTCTTCCAATCCATGTGCATGGAATGTCTTTCCATCTCTTTATGTCGTCATCAATTTCTTTCAGGAAAGTGTTGTACTTTTCATTGTATAGATCTTTCATTTCCTTGGTTAAATTTATCCCAAGGTATTTTATTCTTTTTGTTGCGATTGTGAAGGGGATTGAGTTCTTGAGTTCTTTTTCTATTAGTTCATTGTTAGTGTATAGAAATGTTATTGATTTATGTTTGTTGATTTTATACCCTGCAACTTTGCTGTAGCTGTTGATTATTTCTAATAGTTTTCCAATGGATTGTTTGGGCTTTTCTATATATAAGATCATGTCATCTGCAAACAGCAAGAGTTTTACTTCTTCATTGCCTATTTGGATTCCTTTTATTTCTTTTTCCTGCCTAGTTGCTCTGGCCAAGACCTCCAGTACTATGTTGAATAAGAGTGGTGAAAGTGGGCACCCTTGTCTTGTTCCTGTTCTCAGAGGGATGGCTTTCAGTTTTTGTCTGTTGAGTATGATGTTGGCTGTGGGTTTATCATATTTGGCCTTTATTATGTTGAGGTACTTTCCTTGTATACCCATTTTATTGAGGGTTTTTATCGTAAATGGATGTTGGATCTTGCCGAATGCTTTCTCTGCATCTATTGAGATGATCAAGTGGTTTTTGTTTCTCATTTTGTAAATGTAGTGTATCACGTTGATCGACTTGTGGTTGTTAAACCATCCCTGTGTCCCTGGTATAAATCCCACTTGATCATGGTGTATAATCCTTTTGATGTAGTGCTGTATTCGGTTTGCCAAAATTTTGTTGAGGATTTTTGCATCTATGTTCATCAGTGATATTGGCCTGTAGATTTCCTCCTTTGTGTTGTCCTTCTCAGGTTTTGGGATCAGGGTGATGTTGGCTTCATAGAATGTGTTAGGGAGTGCTCCATCCTCCTCAATTTTATGGAATAGTTTGAGAAGGATAGGTATTAAATCTTCTTTGAATGTTTGGCAGAATTCTCCAGAGAAGCCGTCTGGTCCTGGATTTTTATTTTTGGGGAGGTTTTGATTACTGTTTCTATTTCTTTACTTGTGATTGGTCTATTCAGATTCTCTATTTCTTCCTCCTTCAGTTTTGGGAGGTTGTAAGAGTCAAGGAATTTCTCCATTTCTTCTAGGTTGTCCAATTTGTTGGCATATAGTTTTTCATAGTATTCTCTTATGATCCTTTGTACTTCTGTGGTATGCATTGTGATTTCTCCTCTCTCATTTCTAATTTTATTTATTTGAGTCTTCTCTCTTTTTTTCTTAGTGGGTCTGGCTAAGGGTTTGTCAATTTTGTAAATTTTTTCAAAGAACCAACTCTTTGTTTCATTGATTCTTTCTGCTGTCTTTTTTGTTTCAATATGATTTATTTCTACTCTAATTTTTATTATTTCCCTCCTTCTACTGACTTTGGGCTTTGTTTCTTCTTCTTTTTCTAATTCTGTTAGGTCTTGTTTGAAGTTGCTTATCTGAGATTTTTCTTCTTTTTTCAGGTGAGCCTGTATTGCAATGAATTTCCCTCTTAGGACTGCTTTTGCTCCATCCCAAATGAGTTCGTATGGCGTGTTTTCATTTTCTTTTTTTTCCAGATAGTATTTGATTTCTTCTTTAATTTCTTCAATAATCCATTGTTTGTTCAGTAGCATGTTGTTTAGTCTCCACATTTTTGCCCCTTTCCCAGCTTTATTCTTGTAGTTGATTTCTAGTTTCATAGCATTATGATCAGAAAAGATGCTCGATATTATTTCAACCCTCTTGAGTTTATTGATGCTTGTTTGTTTCCCAAGATATGGTCTATCCTTGAGAATGTTCCATGCGCACTTGAGAACAATGTATAACCTGCTGTTTTTGGGTGAAGTGTTCTATACATATCTATTAAGTCCATCTGGTCTAATTTTTCATTTAATTCTACAATTTCCTTGTTGACTTTCTGTCTGGATGATCTTCTTGCTCCTTTTTGTGGCCAAGTTTTTAAGCCTGTTTTTCTTCTCTTGATCCTACAAGTCACCAAGCCAGCTGTTGGAAATATTTTCTGTTTTCCCAATTGTGGTGGTCCCAAGTTTGTGGTTTATCATTTGTCCGTAGACACTGGTCTGATTTATGTGTGGACTTCCTGTCTACTGGAGCTCACTCTCACTGCTGCCCTTGGAAGCATGCACAAGGAGCTGGTCTCAGAGTCAGGGAAAGTGTGGGTTTATCACTTGTGATGTAGGAGGTGCCCACAGACCAGGGAGATTCTCAGGAGCCCATGGTAGGCTTTCTGCTGGGGTTCAGAACACAGTCAACAGGACTGAATCCCTTTAATGCCCTCTGATATTCTTATTTACCTCTCTCCCAATGTCCTCCCTCTTCCAGTCATGGAGGTACTGCCTCAATACTCAGGGTGCTGCAGTACAGAAATTGGTTTCTCCATCAACATGCCACACAGCTGGAGAAGCTGGGCACTCACTCACTGCTCCCCCTTTCCCCTGTGGGAAAGGTTGCCACCAACTAGTTCAGCCCTACATTGTGCTGTCTTGAGAATGTGGCAGTGGTAGCAAAGTTCTTATTCTCTCCAGTGCATCCAAATTCACATTTTTTTTTTTTGCTCCAATGGAGTGCTGGTGTCTCTCTTCAGGAAACCTGGACTTCTACAAAGGTTCTCTCATCTGTAAGTGTATGCCCAAGTGACTGCTCGCTAGGTGTTCTCCAACTGCAGCCAAGAGGGGCTGACACTGATACATAGTCTCCTGCTGGCTCAATGGCCTGTACTGAGGTTTCTCTGCCTATTACCCAACGCACAGGTGGATGAGACTCCTCCAAGGTCCCTTGACATATGGTGCTTGATCCCACAACTATCACAGAAGCACTTTTGTTTGTGAACTGATGATAAATTCTAGTTAAAATGGGGGACAAAAAGGAGGGATTTTTTATGCCACCATGATGCTGATGTCACTCTTAGATTACTATTTAGATTATTGTAGAATTTTTATTGTGGTAAAATATGCATAACATAATATGTATCATTTTAACCATTTTTAAGTGTACAGTTCAGTGGCATTAAATGCATTCACATTATTGTGGAATTGTCACCACTTTCTATTTTCAAAAATTTTCATCACACTAAACAGAAACTCTGTACCAAATAAGTAGTAACTCTCCATTTCCCCAGCCCTCCAGGTCCGGGTGAACTCTAATCTATTTTCTGACTTTATGAATTTCCCTGTTCTAGATATTTCATATGAATGGGATCATACAATATTTACCATTTTATGAAAGGGTTTTTTTTTTTCACATAGTATAATGTTTCAAAGGTTCATGAGTGTTCTAACGTGTATCAGAACTTCATTCACTTTTAAGGTTGAAAAATATTCCATGTTATCTATACACTACATTTTGTTTATCTGTTCATCTGTCCATGGACATGTGAATATGAATTTTGGGATTAGCATTTCCATTTCTGCAAAAAAGGCCATAGAATTTTTTAAAGAATTGAGTCTAACAGGTATGTGTTTTGAAGTGTATTGCCATTTTAACAATATTAAAATTTTCAATCCATAAAAATGGTTTATCTGTCATCTATTTAGGTCTTCAATTTCTTTCCACGATGTTTTGTAGTTATTAGTCTACATAGTCTTGTGCCTACTTGTTTAAATTTATCCCTATATGCTTAATTCTTTTTGATGCTGTTTTAAATGGAATTGACTTCTTCAAATCATTTCATCTTATTTATTGCTAGTATGTAGAATGTATAGAAATTCATTATATTTTTGAGTGCTGATCTTCTATCTTGAAACTTTTTTGAACTCATTTATTAGCTCTAACAGTTTTTTTGTGAATTCTGTAAGATTTTCTAGATATAAGATTACATGTAATATCTGCAAATAGAAATAGTTTTATGTCTTACTTTCCAAATTGAGTGCCTTTTATTTCTTTTTCTTGACTAATTAGTCTTGCTAGAATTTCCAATACAATGTTTAATAGAAGTGATGAGAGTAGGTATTCTTGTTTTGTTCCTTACCATAGGTAGAAAGCTTTTAGATTTTCATCATTGAGTACGGTTTCAGCTGGGTTTTTTTTATAAATGCCTTTTATCATGGTGAGAAAGCTC
The DNA here is from genome assembly GCF_041296235.1 of Equus asinus. Classification (NCBI taxonomy): domain Eukaryota; kingdom Metazoa; phylum Chordata; class Mammalia; order Perissodactyla; family Equidae; genus Equus; species Equus asinus. The sequence goes on along the minus strand of NC_091820.1, from coordinate 58,561,070 downwards.
CCTTGTTTTCCTAGTTTGTCAATCATAGTTATAATGGAAATGTCTTAAATTTTATCAATTTTTTTGTTTGCATCAATTGACTTACTTTTTACTTTTTCTGTTAATGTGATGTGTGACATTGATTTTCGTATGCTGAAATACCTTTGTATTTCTGGGATAAATTACGTGTAGTCATGGGATGTATTCTTGTTAATATGCTGTATTATCTAGAGGTTTTCTGGCATATAAATTTGTAAGATGAAACGGTTTTTAGTTCTCTTTCTCTTTTTAAGTCAGGGAAAGGCGTTTTTGGCCTCAGTATCAGGATAATACTGGCTTCACAAAATGTGATAGGATATTTTCATTATTTGTCTATTTTTATGGAATGGATTGAATAGAATTGGTGTTAATTTTTATTTACACATGGTTAGAATTTATCAGTAAAGCCACCTGGTCCTGGGGTTTTCTTTTTGGGAGATTTGTGATTATTGATTCAGTCTCTTTACTTATTTTTGGTCTATTTTGATTTCATGGTTCTTCTTGAGTCATTTTTTTGCATTGTGCGTGATTCTGGAATTTGTCCATTTTATCTAGGTTATTTAATTGTTAATGTAAAATTATTCATAGGATTCTCTTAAATTTTTTTATTTCTGTAAGACGGCAGTAATATCTCCACTTTCATTCCTTATTTTAGCAATTTGAACCTTCTATCTTTTCTCTTAATGAGTATAGCTAAGCTTTTTCCAAACTTGTTGATATTTCAAACAACCAAATTTTTGTTTTGTTGGTTCTATTGCTTTTCTATCCTCTCTTTCAATTATCACCGATGTGATCTTATTAAAAAGATAATAATTTTCTTCCTTCTGCTTTCTTTGAGTTTTGTTTGCATTTCCGGTTTTCATTACCTAAAGAAAGTTAGGTTATTGATTTGAGGTAACTTTTCTTTCTTAGTGTGAGCATTTCAAAGTATAAATTTCCATTGAGCACTGCTTTTCTGCATCCCATAAATTTTGGCACGTTGTGTTTTTGTTTTCATTCTTCTCAAAGTAATTGCTAATTACCCCTGTGATTTATTTTTTGACTCATATGTTTTTGAGTGCATTGATTAATTTCATACATTTGTAAATTTTACTGTTTTTCTCATTGATTTCTAGTTTTATTTCATTGTAGTTTAAAAATATACTTTGATTTAAACTTTTGAAATTTATTCAAACTTTTTTGTGACCTAATATGTAGTCTATACTGTTCTATGTATATATGATAAGAATTTATATTCCAGTGTTTTGTGGTAGACTGTTCGGTATTTGTCTGTTAGGTCTCACTGGCTTAAAGTTGTTTTCAAGTCCTATATTTCCTTATTGACCTTTTCTCTGGTTGTTATAGCCATTATTGAACGTACATTGTTGGAATCACAAACTGTTATTGTATAACTTTTATTTCTCCGTTCAGTTCTGTTAGTTTTTGTATTACATATTTTGGGAGCACTTTTATTGGTGTGTATATGTTTATAATTGTATCTTCTTGAAGGATTAAGTTACAAAGCAAAGCACATTAATATTGGCTTTTATATATATCTATGTAGTTACTTTTACCAGTGTCTTTTATTTACTTGTATGGCTTTGAGCTATTATCTAGTGTTCTTTTATTTCAGTCTGAAAGACTTACTTTAGCACTTTTTGTAGGGAAGTTCTATTAGAGATGAACCCCCTCAATCCTTGTTTATCTGGAAATGTCTTGATTTCCTCTACATATTCGAAGCATACTTTTGCCAGATATAAAACTCTTGGTTGATAGTTCTTTTTCTTTCAACATTTTAAATATGACATTCCTGGGACTGGCCCAGTGGCATAGTGGTTGAGTTCACACACTCTTCTTTGGCTGGAAAGGGTTTGCAGGTTTGGATCCAAGGCATGGACCTAGGAAGCATCAAGCCAAACTATGGCAGAGTCCAACATGTAAAATGGAGGAAGATTGGCACGGATTTTAGCTCAGGGACAATCTTCCTCAAGCAGAAAGGAAGATTGGCAACAGATGTTAGCTCAGGGTGAATCTTCCTCGTCAAAATAAAAAAATAAATAAATGTGTCATTCCACTGTTTTGTGCCTACCATGGTTTCTGTGAAAAGTCTCCCCTCATGTTGCTTTCAAGATTCTTTCTTTGTGTTGGGCTTTAAACAGTTGGATTATAGTGTGTCTCTGTGTGGATCTCTGTTTTACCATGCTTGGAATTTGCTAAGCTTCTTATAAGTTTAGATTCATGTCTTTCATGAAGCTTGGAAAGTTGTCAGCTATTACTTTATCAAAGATTCTTTATACCCTTTTCTCTCTCTCTTCTCCTTCTGGAACTTCAAATATGAGCATGCTTGATAATGGTCCATAGGTCTCTTAGGTACTGCTCATTTTTCTTCATTCTCTTTGTTTCTCCTCCTCAGACTGAATAATCTCCATTGACCTATCTTCAAGTTTCCTGATTCTTTCTCCTACCTGCTCAAATCTGCTGTTGAAACCCTCCAGTGAAATTTTCATTTCTATTAATATGCTTTTTAGCTCCAGAATTTTTATTTCATTCATTATCATAATGTCTAGCTTTTAATTAATACTTTATATTGGTTGAGACATTATTATCCTGATTCTTTAGTTCTTTGCCCATGGTTTCTTTAGCTCTTTGAGTATATTTAAGATAGTTGATTTAAAGTCTTTGTCTAGCATATCAAATACTATGGCTTAATCTGTGGTGATTTGTATTAGTTTCTGTGATTTTTTTCCCTGTGAATAGACCACACTTTGTTTTCTTGCATTCCTCATAATTTCTTTTGAAAACTGGACATTTTGGAAATTTTAATGTTATAACTCTGGAAATGAGATCACCCTCCCCAGGAGTTATTGTCACTGCTTGTTATCGGTTGTAGCCTCTTGTTTGTTTAGTGACCATTGTGGACCATTTTTATGACTGTACGGTTTGTTGTATGTGGCCACTGACGTCTTGGCTTATTGGTTTAGTGGTTAGCTAGCGATTTGATAGAGATTTCCTTAAATGACTGGAGTCAACAACAATATCCAGCCCTGGTTTTCTCATTTTGGCTCTGTGTTAAGGTACTCTTTCTTACTTAGCCAGGTGATTTACAACTCTTCCTTAGCCTTAAACTCTTGCTTATTTGGAGCCTAAATGTCAGTCATAAGTGAAAACTTAGGGTCATCTAAGATCTTTTTTGAAAATTAATCCAACACTTGACATGGCCTGGACTTCAAATTCTCCAGTATATGCAGGAATTTTCTAAACCCTTGTTCTCCCATGTGTCTCCTTCCCTAGACTCTTCCATCCTAGCCTTTTCAATTTACATGCTGCTTGCTTTATCTGTTATATCTTGTTCCAGGTGGCTGAAGCTGGCACAGCTACTTTTAAGAGATTTTGAAAATGCCACTCAGGAGGCCTCTCCAGGCCTGAGAAATTTCTGAGGTGGGAAAAACAAAGGCAAGCCGCTAAGTCAACCCCTCAGGGAAAACCATCAGATAAGTAAAACATGCAATCAAAATTCTTTAACCAGGTCCATATTGCCCCCTTTGGCACCAGCAAGTCAGAAAAGAAACAGAAGCCACCAACTTCAAGGCTGCCACCAAGGTGGGGAGTGAAGATGATAGGTGGATTTCATACAATACCATAATGCTCTCTTACTAAAATTGAGCAGCTTCTTTTTCATTAACCATTTCCTTCATTATATTAAATATTTCAAAGTGCCAAAAAACTTGGTTTTGACATGTTTTTTTCAGGCTAATTATTTCTTTCATGGAGAAGTGGAGTTTTGGAACTCCCTCTTCCACCATTTTTGATGACATCAATCTATTTTTTCTTCATTTTTGCAAAATAATTTTGCTGGATATGAGATTCTTGGTTAACAATTTTTTCTTCTTTCAGCACTTTGAATATATCATCCAACACCATCTGGCTTCAATTATTTATAATGAGAAGGCAGCTTTTTATCTTGCTTAGACTCCTTTCTTCCTGATGAGTAGCTTTTCTCTTTATCATTGGCTTTCAACATTTTCAATAGGTTGTGTCTGGGTGTGGATTTCTTAGTGTTTATCTTAGTTTCAGTTTGTTGACCTTCTTGGTGTGTTGATTAATGCTTTAAATCAAACTTTGGAAGTTTCTAACGATTAATTCTTCAAATATTGTTTTTGCTCCTTTTTGTCTCTCCTTTCCTTCTGGTACTCCTATTAATGTATTTGGTGCACTTTATGGTGCCCTACATTTCTCTGAGACTTTATTTTTCTTTATTACTTTTTCTGTCTATTCTTAAGATTACATTATCTCTATTGATCTCTCCAAGTTTGCTGACTATTTCTTCTGCCACCTCAAGTCTACCTCTGAGTCACTTTAGTAAATTTTCATCCTGGCTATTATGCTTTACAACTCCAGAATTTCTATCCGATTCTTTTTTATCACTTCCATCTTTTTACTAGTTTTATATATTTCATAAGATATTGTCATTATACCTTTTTTAATTCTTTCAACATGGTTTCCTGTAGTTCTTAGAGTATATTGATAATAGTTGCTTTTTAGTGCTGCCCACTCAGTCTAGCATAAGGGTCTACTCAAAGAAAATTTCTATTGTTCAACTTTTTCCTGTGTATGGGTCATATTTTTCTGTTTCTTTGCATGTATTCTAATATTTTTTGATAACTGGTCTTTCTGGACAATGTATTTTGGCTAAATACTGATAATGGTGGTTAATTTACCTGACTGGGCTAAGGTCAGATAGCTCAGAAAATATTATTTCTGAGCGTCTGTGATGGTGTTTCCAGAAGAAATTAGCATTTGAATTGATGAACTGAATAAATCAGGTGGCCCTCCTCAATGAGGGTAGGTGTCACCCATCCATTGAGGGCTTGAATAGAACAAAAGGTGGAGGAAGGCCAAATTTACTGTCTCTGCTTGAGCGGAGACATCCATCGTCTCCTGCCCTCAGACATCAGTGCTTCTGATTTTCATGCTTTTGGACTCAGAGCTGAATTTACATCATGATCATCCTCATTCTCAGGCCTTTGGACTTGGACTGAGTTACACCACCAGCTTTCCTGGTTCTCTAGCTTGCAGATGGCAGATTATGGGACTTCTCAGCCTCCATAAACATGTTATGCAATTCCTATAATAAATTTTCTATCTTTATATCTATCTATCTATCTATCTATCTAACATATTGGTTCTGTTTCTGTGGAGAACCCTGACTGCTACACTGATTTACCTCCACCCCAATGGTTTGTTGCTATTTTTTCAATTTGTATATTTGCTTAGAGACTTGGCTGAACTTAATCTCTGAATTCTTGTTCCTCCTGAAACGTCCAACTTCTTCTTTTTGTAATTTACTTTTTTCACTATTGAGGTAACATTAGATTATGACATATAAATTTCAGGTGTACATCATTATATTTCAACTTCTGTGTATATACATCATGTTCACCAACCAAAGACTAGTAGCCACCTATCATACACATGGGCCCAGTCACCCCTTTTGCCCTCCTCCATCCCCACTTCCCCTCTGGTAACAACCAAACTAATCTCTGTATCTCTGTTTCTTTTTGTTGTTTTTATCTTCTACTTGTGAGTGAGATCATATGGTATTTGACTTTCTCCATCTGACATCACTGAGCATAATACCCTCAAGATCAATCCATGTTATCACGAATGGCAAGATTTCATCATTTTTTATAGCTGAGTAGTATTGAATTGTTATATATATCACATCTTCTTTATCCATTCATCCCTTGATGGGCATTTAGGTTGTTTCCAAGTCTTGGCTACTGTGAATAATGCTGCAATGGACATACAGGTGCATATAACTTTATGCATATGTGTTTTCATGTTCTTTGGATAAATACTCAGTAGGGGAATAGCTGGATAAAATGGTAGTTCTATTCTTAATTTTTTGAGGAATCTCTGTACTATTTTTCATAGTGGCTGCACCAGTTACCATTCCCACCATCAGTGTATGAGAGTTGTCTTTTCTAAACATTGTCTCCATCACTTATTATTTCCTGTCTTGTTAATTATAGCCATTCTGACGGGCGTGAGATGTTATCTCATTGTGGTTTTAATTGGCATTTCCCTAATAATTAGTGATGTTGAACATCTTTTCATGTGCCTGTTGGCCATATGTATATCTTCTCTGGAAAATTTTCAGATCTTTTGCCCATTTTTAAATTGGATTGTTTGTCATTGAGATGTATGAGTTCTTTATATATATTGGATATTAACCCCTTATCAGATATATGGTTTGGAAATATAGTCTCCCAATTGATAGGTTGTCTTTTCGTTTTGTTGATGGTTTCCTTTGCTGTGCAGAAGGTTTTTATTTTGATGTAGTCCCACTTGTTTATTTTGACTTTTGTTTCTTTTGCCTGATCAGACATCGTATTTGAAAATATGCTGCTAAGACTGTTGTTGAAGAGCATACTGCTTATGTTTTCTCCTAGAAGTTTCATGGTTTCAGATCTTACATTCAAGTCTTTAATCTATTTTGGGTTAATTTTTGTGAATGGTGTAAGATAATGGTCTACTTTCATTCCTTTGCATGTGGCTGTCCAATTTTCCCAACACTATATATTGAAGAGACTTTCCTTTCTCCATTGTATGTTCTTGGCTTCTTTGTTAAAAATTAGCTGTCCATACATGAGTGGGTTTATTACTTTGCTCTTGATTCTGTTCCATTGGTGTGTGTGTCTGTTTTTGTGCCAGTACCATGCTGTTTTGGTTACTATAGCTTTGTAGGGTATTTTGAAATCAGGAGATGTGCTGCCTCCAGCTTTGTTCTTTTTTCTCAGGATTGCTTTTGCTATTCGGGGTCTTTTATCGTTCCATATAAATTTTAGGATTCTTTGTTCTATTTCTGTGGAAAACATAGTTGGAACTTTGATAAAGATTGTATTGAATCTGTAGATTATTTTAGGAAGTATGCACATTATAACTATGTTAATTTTTCCAATCCAAGACCACGGAATATCTTTCCATTTATTTGTGTCTTCTTCAATTTATTTCAACAATGTTTTATAGTTTTCATTGTGCAGGTATTTCACCTCTTTGGTTAAGTTTATTCCTAGGTATTTCATCCTTTTCATTGCAATGGTAATTGGGATTGTATTCTTAATGTCTCTTTTGTCTACTTCATTTTTAGTGTATAGAAATGCAACTCTTTTTTGTATGTTTATTTTGTATCCTGAAACTTCACTGTATCTATTTATTATTTCTAATAGTTTTTTTGGTGGATTCTTTAGAGTTTTCTACATATAAAATCATGTCATATGCAAATCGTGACAGTTTTACTTCTTCCTTTCCAATTGGGATCCTTTCTATTTCTTTTTCTTGCCTGATTGCTCTGGGTAAGACTTCCAATACTATGTCAAATAAGAGTGGTGAAAGGGGGCATCTTTGTCTGGTTCCTGTTATTAAAGAGATAGCTTTCAGTTTTTCGCTGTTGAGTATGATATGAGCTATGGGTTTCTCATTATGGCCTTTATTATGTTGAGGTACTTTACTTCTATGCCCATTTCATTCAGAGTTTTTGTCATAAATGGATGCTATAAACTGTCAAATGTTTTTTCTGCATCTATTGAGATGATCATGTGATTTTTATTCTTTACTTTGCTAATGTGGTGTATCATGTTGATTGATTTATGGATGTTGAACCATCCCTCATCCATGGAATAAATCCCAATTGATCATGGTGTATCACATTTTTCACATATTGTTTTATTCATTTTGCTAGTATTGAGGATTTTTGCATCAATGTTCACCAATGATATTGGCTTGTAATATTCATTTTGTGTGTTGTCCTTGTCTAGTTTTGGTATCAGGGTAATGTTGGCCATGTATATTGAGTTAGGAAGCTTCTCCTTCTCTTAAATTTTTTGGAAGAGTTTGAGAAGGATAGGTCTTAAGTCTTCTGTGAATCTTTGGTAGAATTCACCAGGGAAGCCATCTTGTCCTAGACTTATGTTTGGGGAGATTTTTGGTTATTATTTAGATGTCCTTACTGGTGATTGGCATACTCAAATTCTCTATTTCTTCTTGATTCAGAAGTTTGGGAAGTTTGTATGGTTCTAAGAATTTATCCATTTCCTCTAGAATTTCTCATTTGTTGATGTATAGATTTTCCTAGTATTCTCTTATGGACTTTGGTATTTCTGAGGTGTCCATTATAATTTCTGCTCTTTCTTTTCCAATATTATTTATTTGAGCCTTCTCTCTCTTCTTGGTGAGTCTAGCTAAAGTTTTGTCAATTTTGTTTACCTTTTCAAAGAACCAGCTCTTAGTTTCATTAATTTTTTCTATTCTGTTTTTACTCTCTATCTCATTTATTTCAGCTATATTTTTATTTATTTCCTTCCTTCCACTGATTTTGGGCTTTGTTTATTTTTCTTTTTCTAGTTCCTTTAGATACACTCTTAAATTGCTTATTTGAGATTTTTATTATTTGTTGAGGTAGGCCTGTATTGCCACAAACTTCCTTCTAAGTACTGCTTTTGATATGTACCATAAATTTTGGCACATCATATTTTCATTTTCCTTTGCCTCCTTGTATTTTTTTGATTTCTCCTTTGATTTCTTCATTGACCCAATAGTTGTTCAGTAGCATTTTGTTTAATCTCCACATATTTGTGGTTTTTCCAGTTTTCTTCTTGTAATTTAGTTCTAGTTTCATACTATTTTGGTCAGAAAAGATGCTTGATTTTATTTCAATCTTCTTGAATTTATTGAGACTTCTTTTGTGGCCTAACATGTGATCTATCCTGGAGAATGTTCCATGTGAACTTGAAAAAAATGTGTATTCTCTGGTGTTTGGATGGAACATTCTGTGTATATCTATTAAGTCCGTCTGTTCTAATGTGTTATTTAAGGCCAATGTTTCCTTATTGATGTTCTGTTTTGATGATCTATCCATTGGTGTAAGTGGAGTGTTAAAGTCCTCTGCTGTTATTGTGTTACTGTCTATTTCTCCTTTTATGTCTGCCAATAATTGCTTTATATAGTTAGGTGCTCCTATGTTGTGTGCAAAGATATTTACAAGTGTTATATCCTCTTGTTATGCTGTTCTCTTTATCATTACATAGTGCCCTTCTTTGTCTTGTTACAGTTTTTATTTTACAGTCCATTTTGTCTGATATAAGTGTTGCTACTCTTGCTTTCTTTTCATTGACATTTGAATGGAGTATCATTTTCTATCCCTTCACTTTCAGTTTGTGAGTGTCTTTAGTTCTGAAGTGTGTCTCTTGTATGCAGCATATGTATGGGTGTTGTATTTTCACCCAATTAGCTGCTCCATGTCTTTTTTTTTAGTGAGGGAGATTCTCTCTGAGGTAACACCTGTGCCAATCTTCCTCCATTTTGTGTGTGGGTCACTGCCACAGCATGGCTTCACTAGTAGTGTAGCTCTGCATCCGAGATCTGTACCCACATCGCAGAAGCTGAGCATGCAGACTTGACCACTACGCCATGGGGGCAGCTCTACACCCTATGTGTTTTGACTGGAGCATTTAGTCCATTGACATTTAAAGTAGCTATTGATAAGTATGTATTTATTACCATTGTATTACTTTTTTTCTGGGTGTTTCAGTAGTTCTTCTTTGTTCCTTTCTTCTTCTCTTGCTCTCTTCCCTTGTTGTTTGATGGCTTTCCTTAGCATTATGTTTGGGTTCCTTTCTCTTAAGTTTTTGTGTGTTTATTATAGGTTTCTGGCTTGCAATTTCCATGAGGTTCATATTTAATACCTATGTAAATCGCAGTCTATATTAACTTCATGGTCTATTAGGTGTGACCTCTTGCTAAACGCTCTACTCTTTTACTTCTTTTTCCCTACATTTTATGTTTGTGATGTCATATTTAACCTCTTTTGTGTGTGTGTATATCTGTTACCCTCTTATCCTGGGAATAAATAATTTTAATACTTTTGTCTTTTGACCTTCATATCAGCTTCATAGTTTGTTATCTGCTACCTTTACTGAAGATTTGCCTTTACCAGTGATTTTACTTATTTTTTGATAATTCTCTTATTTATCTTTGTGGTCTTTTCTTTTCCACTTAAATAGGTCCCTTTAACATTTCTTTTAAGTCTGGTTTATTGGTGATAAACTCCTTTAGTTTTTGCCTGTCTGGAAAACTCTCTCCTTCCTTTCTGAATGATAACCTGGCCAAGTGGAGTATTCTTGGCTGTAGACTTTTTCCTTTCAGCACTTTAACTATATCATGTCACTCCCATTTAGCCTGTAAGGTTGCTGCTGAGGAGTCAGCTGATAGCTTTATGGGGTTTCCTTTGTATGTAACTTGTTGCCTTTCTCTTGTAGTTTTTAGGATTGTCTCTTTATCTTTAATTCTTGACATTTTAATTTCAATGTGTCTTGGTATGAGCCTCTTCGGGTTCATCTTGTTTTGTGCTTTCTGTGTTTCCTGTACCTGGATGTCATTTCTTTCCTTAGGTTAGGAAAGTTTTCAGCTATTATTTCTTCAAATAGATTCTCTGCACCTTTGTCTCTCTCTCTTTCTTTCACACCTATAATACGAATGTTAGTGTGCTTGATGTTGTCCCCAAGGTCCCTTAGACTGTTCTCATTCTCTTTTCTTCAGGAATATTAGCTCTGAGGTAACATCTGCTGCCATCTTCTCTTTTTTTGCTGAGGAAGATTGGTGCTGAGCTGACATCGGTGCCCATCTTCCTCTACTTTATACATGGGGATGCCTGCCACAGCATGGCTTGATAAGCAGTGCACTTGGGATCTGAACTGGTGAACTCCAGGCCACCAAAGCAGAATGTGTGAACTCAACTGCTGTGCCACCTGGCAGGCCCCTGTTCTCGTTCTTTTTAATTGTCTTTTCTTTTATCTGTTCAGCTTGGTTGATTTCCTCTCTTTTTTGTCTAGCTCACTGATCCATTCTTCTGAATCATCTACTCTGCTATTGATTTCCTCTATTGAATTTTTCATTTCCATTGTTGTATTCTTCTTTTCTGATTGGTTATTTTTTATATTTTCAAATTCTTTGTTGAAGTTCTTACTGTGTTCATGTATTCTCCCAAGATCAGTGAGCATCCTTATGACACTTAATTTGTACTCTTTATCAGGTAGTTTGTTTATTTCTGCCTTATTTAGTTCTTTTTCTGAGAATTTTTCCTGTTTCCTTATTTGGAAGATATGCCTTTATCACTTTGCCTAAATCTCTGGGCTTATGTCTATGTATTAGGTAGATCAGCTACATCTCCCAATCTTGGGACAATGTCCTTATATAAGAGATGCCTTATGAGGCCCTCAACGTGCTTCCCTCCTGTTACCAGTTCCAAATGTTCCAGGAGTATATCTTGTGTGGGCTGCATGATTCCTTCTGTTATGGTGGGGTTGCTCTGGCTATAGATGCACAAGAAGGCTAGGATGTCCCCCTGGCCAGCTGGTTGTAAGTCTCAGCTCTTTGCAGCTGCTATGGTCCCTTTAGTCACTGTTTTAGGACTTTAGTCACTTCTTTGGGAGCCCCAGCACAGTTGGCTGAAAGGTCTAATAGCACACACTTGCTGCTGCTTTGCTGTTAAATGAGTAGGCCCCTAGCATGGCTGATTGCTAGACTAAGGAGCTCACAATTGATGTAGGCCTCCAGCCTACAAGTCTGTTGTCACCTATCCCAGGAGTTCAGCTGGGTGAGGCCACCTCCAGGCCTAGTAGCACACCCTTGTTTCAGGCATTGTAAGGTGGGACAGATCCCCTATGTGGCTGTTTGAGAAGCACAAGTCTGCTGCAGCTGACATGCCCCACTGCCCACAGGCCCACACACCCCATCAATGCAGTTCTGCCCCATGCACATGCCCTGCCCTGCTGAAGCAGACCCACTCACCCTGCTTCAGAGGTCCAACACACTCTGCCAATGCAGCCCCACCCCTTATGCATGCCCTGCCCTGTGGAGGAGTCCACTTGCCCAACTGCACTGTACAGGTCCCACACATCCCACCTATGTGGGCCCACAAGTTTCCCAGGGTTTGCTGGTGGGTGTGGCCAGTCCCTAGGGCAGACTGCCTTCCCTGGCTGAGCTGGATTAAATTGGTGCTCTAGTGGGCAGGGCAGATCCCTGTGGTAACAGGCCAGGAGAAGAACTGCAATGCCATCTGCCAGCCTCTGTGTCAGCATGCCTCTATTAGGTCACAAAAATGGCTGCCACCAATGTCTCAGTCCCTGGGGAGGTGGTCCCAACCACCTCCTGACTCCCTAAGATGTTCCCAGCGCCTATCAAGTGAGTCTCTTTCACCGAAGGGCTGTGTCCCTTTCTTTCTGGTGATTTCATGTTGCTTTTCAGAATGGGTGAATTTGTGCCTGGGCCCTTTAAGAGCAGGCTTTTCTTTCTCTTATGTTCAATAGCTTTTCTGGGGGTATTCTCCATTGTTTTCTGAAGTGTTTAGCTTCTTAGGTCCATATTCATATTTTTTCCTTGTAATTTTCTTTTAGTATTTGGACCTAGGGGCCTCTTCTATGTCAGCATGTTACTTTTTGCTCAAATGTTGTGCTTATGATCTCTTTGCTAGTTAAATTTATCTTTATCATTGATTATGTCTGTGACTTAAAGACTGCTTTAATAATTCATAGAGTTTTCAGTTTTGTCCATCGTTTAGCCAGGGACTAGTGGCTGGGGTGTTCTTTTTTCAATTATTCCTGAGAGTGTGCTTGCAAATAGTTTTGTAGTATTCCAGGAATGAGTGCAATTTATTTTAAGTTTCAATTTCTATTAGTTGTTCTTGGGTCAGAGTATTTTATTGTTCAGCCAGTGGCTGGTCAGAGCTTGGGCTTAAGTATTTTGAATGAAAATTTCTTCAGGCTTCTATCATTTGCTGGTAAATCTATGTCATTGGCAAAGCTTTAAAATTTGTTCCACATCTCACTCAGATTTCTTTTGATTGAGTGAAGCCTAGAGCATATGCACAGCCTGTCTGAACCTCAGATTTACCATCTGGTCAAGGTTAGGGTTAGAGTGAGATCCCTAGATCTAATCCCTAGTTCTGATCCTTAGCGGGCTATTATAAGTTGTTTCCCTGACTCTCTCTATTAAACTTCTGGTTGCTCTTCCATTTCAGTTGTTGTTACAAGTATTACTGAGCTATCAGGTCCCTCTTAATATTCTTCCAACATAACCCTCTTCCAACATTTCTACTGTTTTGAAAAAGGCCCACAGCATTAAATCCCCTTGCTCTGTTCCAAATAAAGTGGAGAACTTCAATGCTCTCTATTAAGGCATACCTTTCCCCTTGGGAAGAAGCTTGTACCACTGCACTGGATCTGTGGGCAGGGAGATTGCCCCACTCCTTACAGGGTGACACATGCTCTGAGTGGACACTGGGTAGAAATTGTAGCTCTTGATTTTCCTGGTTCTTTGGTCTTCTTGGATTGTCCCAGCATGTATTCTCCACCCTATGATCAAACTAGATTTAGGGAATCAAAACACCAGTATTCTTGGCTTGCTATGCCTAGGATAAAGCTTTAGACTCACAGATTGGGGTTAGCCGGGGGAAGAGAGACTCTGTACTTTTCACTGTGCCCATGCAGAAAAAAATTTTCATAATATGCAGCTGGGGGAATAAGCAACTCTGCTAGATCTCTCCTCCCAGTGTGAAATTTTCCCTAGACTGAGATCTGGAGGGAGATGGAAACCCTATCTCTTTGGCTGCATTCACCTTAAGTACATCTCCTGGAGTAGAGCTTTCATCAAAGGACACTGGGGGCAGGGCTGGGAGTGGTTTCTGGCTCCAATGTCACAGATTCTTAATGTTCTTACCAAGATTAGCAGATTTTCCTGGATAAATGTTTCACCAATTTATATATGTCCTTATGGCAATTTCCAAACACTTTAAATGGTTATTTTTCAAATTTTCACTAGTTTAATGGTTGTTTCACTAAGGAGAGGGTCTGGTGAGCTCCTTACACTGTTATTCTAAAGGTCCTGTAGTTGTATAAGTTGAATTTTCAATAAGCGTACAACTATAATTTCATGAGATGCCCAGGGTTCTTCAAGTTAAATGCATCATTATCTCTAGCTATTTATCTGAAAACAATTTGTGGGATATGAGTTTTGTTGTTTCATCCCCATTTACCTGTATTGGCCTGACTTTAATGGCAGTAGTGAGGAAAATCAAGTCCTTTTACACTACAAACATAACTCATTTTATTGTGTTTCACTTTGTTGAAATTCAGATACTGTGTTTTTTACAGTTTGAAAGTGTGTGGCAACCCTGCATCGAGCAAGTCTATTGGTGCCGTTTTTCTAATAAAACTTCCTCACTTTGTTTCTGTGTCACGTTTTAGTAACTAATAGTATTTCAAGCTTTTTATCATTATATTTGTTATGGTGATCTGTGATCAGTGATTTTTGATATAGCTATTGTAATTGTTTTGAGGTAACAGAAACATGAGGTGCATGTATCTTTACACATTTGTGTTTTCATGTTCTTTGGATAAATACCCAGCAGTGGAATGGCTGAATAGTATAGCAGTTCTATTCTTAATTTTTAGAGGAATCTCCATACTGTTTTCCATAGTGGCTGCACTAGTTTGCTCTCCCACTAGCAGTGTATGAGAGTTTCCCTCTCTCTACATCTTCTCCAACATTTGTTATTTCCTGCCTTGTTAATTTTAGCTATTATGATGGGAGTGAGGTGATATCTCATTGTAGATTTGATTTGCATTTCTCTGATAGTTAATGATGTTGAACATCTTTTCATGCTCCTGTTGGCTATCTGTATATCTTCCTTGGAGAAGTGTCTGTTCAGATCTTTTCCCCATTTTTTAATTGGATTGTTAATTTTTGTTGTTGTTGAGATGTATGAGTTCTTTATATATTTTGGATATTAACCCCTTATCAGATATGTGGTTTGCAAATATCTTCTCCAAAATGTTAGGTTGTCTTCTCATTTTGTTTATGGTTTCCTTTGCTATGCAGACGCTTTTGAGTTTGATGTAGTCCCATTTGTTTATTTATTCTATTGTTTCCCTTGCCCAGTAAGCCATGGTACTTGAAAATATGCTGCGAGAACTTATGGTGAAGGGCATACTGCTTATGTTTTCTTCTAGATGTTTCATGATTTCAGGTCTTACATTCAAGTATTTAGTCCATTTTGAGTTGATTTCTGTATATGCTATAAGCTAATATCTACTTTCATTCTTTTGCATGTGACTGTCCAGTTTTCCCAACACCGTTTATTCAAGACACTTTCCTTTCTCCATTATATATTCTTGGCTCCCTTGTTGAAATTAGATGCCCATACATGAGTGGTTTTATTTCTGGGCTCTTGATTCCTTTCCATTGATCTGTGTGTCTGTTTTTGTGCCAGTACCATGCTGTTTTGGTAATTATAGCTGTGTAGTTTATTTTGAAATCAGAGACTGTGATACCTCCAGCTTTCTTCTTTTTTCTCAGGACTCCTTTGGTTACTTGGGGTCTTTTGTTGTTCCATATAGATTTTAAGATTCTTTTTTCTATTTCTGTGAAAAACGTCATTGGAACTTTGATAGGGATTGCATTGAATCTGTAGATTGCTTTAGGAAGTATGGACATTTTAACTATGTTAATTTTTTTTTGAGGAAGGTTAGCCCTGAGCTAACATCTGCTGCCAATCCTCCTCGTTTTACTGAGGAAGACTGGCCCTGAGCTAACATCCGTGCCCATCTTCCTCTACTTTATATGTGGGACGCCTACCACAGCATGGCTTGCCAAGCGGTGCCATGTCTGCACCCAGGATCCAAACCAGCAAATCCCGGGCAGCCAAAGCAGAACGTGCGAACTTAACCACTGTGCCACTGGGCCAGCACCCTAACTATGTTAATTCTTCCAATCCAAGAGCACAAAATATTTTTCCATTTCTTTGTGTCTCCTTCAATTTCTTTCAACAATGTTTTACAGTTTTCAGTGTGCAGCCACTGACACCTCTTTGGTTTATTCTTAGGTATTTTATTCTTTTTGTTGCAATTGTTAAAGAGATTGTATTCTTAAGTTCTCTTTCTGCTACTTCATTGTTACTGTATAGAAATGAAACTAATTTTGTATGTTAATTTTGTATCCTACAAATTTACCGTATTCATTTATTATTTCTAAAGCTTTTTTAGTGGATTCTTTAGAGTTTTCTATATATAAAATCATGTCATCTGCAAGTAGTGACAGTTTCACCTCTTCCTTTCCATTTTGCATCTATTTTACTTCTTTTTCTTGCCTGATTGCTCTGGGTAAGACTTCCAACAGTATGTTAAATTAGAGTGGTGAAAAGGGGCATCCTTATCTGGTTCCTGTTCTTAGAGGGATAGCTTTCAGTTTTTCTCCATTGAGAATGATATGAGCTGTGGGCTTCACATATATGACCTTTTTTATGTTGAGGTACATTCCTTTTATACCCATTTTATTCTGAGTTTTTGTCATAAATATATGCTGAATCTTGTGAAATGCTTTCTCTGCATCTATTGAGATGATAATGTGATTTTTATTCTTCATTTTGTTAATGTGGTGTATCACGTTGACTTGTTTGAGGATGTTGAACCATCCATCCCTCCATCCATGCAATAAATCCCGCTTGATCATGGTGTTTTATCTTTAATGTATTGTTGTATTCTATTGGCTAGCATTTTGTTGAGGACTTTTGCATCAATGTTCATCAGTGATATTGGTCCATAATTTTCTTTTCTTGTATCGTCCTTTTCTGGTTTCATATCAGGATAATGTTGGCTTTGTAGAATGAGTTAGGAAGCTTCCCTTACTCTTCAATTTTTTGGAAGAGTTTGAGAAAGATAGATATTAAGTCTTCTTTGAATGTTTGGTAGAATTCACCAGGGAAGCCGTCTGGTCAAGGACTTTTATTTTTTGCAAGGTTTTCGATTACTCTTTCAATCTCCTCACTGGTGATTCGTCTATTCAAATTCTCTATTTCTTCTTGATTCAGTTTCAGGAAGTTGTATGATTCTAAGAATTTATCCATTTATTCTATATTAACAAATTTGTTGGCATATAGCTTTTCATAGTAGTCTCATAATTTTTGGTGTTTCTGAAGTGTGCATTGTAATTTCTCCTCTTTCATTTCTGATTTTATTTATTTGTGCCTTCTCTTTTTTTCTTGATTAGTCTTGGTAAAGGTTTGTCAATTTCGTTTATCTTTTCAAAGAACAAGCTCTTGACTTCTTGGATTTTTTTCTGTTTTTTTTTAACTGTATATTTCATTTATTTCTGTTCTGATTTTTATTATTTCTCTCCTTCTACTGCCTTTGGGCTCTGTTTGTTCTTCTTTTTCCAATTCCTTTAGGTGCACTATTAGATTGTTTATTTGAGATTTTTCTTGTTTGTTGACGTAGGCCTGTGTTATTATAAACTCCCCTCTTGGAACCACTTTTGCTGTATCCCATAGATTTTGGCATGTTGTATTTTAATTTTCATTTATCTCCAGGTACTTTTTGATTTCTCCTTTGACTTCTTCATTGAACCAATAGTTGTTCAGTAGCATCTTCTTTAATCTCTGCATATTTGTGTCTTTTATGATTTTCTTCTTGCAGTTGATTTCTAGTATCATATATTTGTGGTCAAAAAAGATGCTTGGGCGGCCGGCCTGGTGGTGCAGCAGTTAAGTGCACATGTTCCACTTCAGTGGCCCAGGGTTCACTGGTTCAGATCCCGGGTGCGGACATGGCACCCCTCAGCAAGCCATGCTGTGGTAGGCATCTCACATATAAAGTAGAGGAAGATGGGCACGGATGTTAGCTCAGGGCCAGTCTTCCTCAGTAAAAAGAGGAGGATTGGCAGCAGATGTTAGCTCAGGGCTAATCTTCCTCAAAAAACAAAAGATGCTTGGTATTATTTCAGTCTCCTTAAATTTATAGAGACTTGTTTTGTGGCCTAATATGTGACCAATTTGGGAAAATATTACACACGCATTTGAAAAGAATGTGTATTCTGTGGTTCTTGGATAGAGTGCTTTGTATATATCTACTAAATCCATCTGGTCTAATCTCTCATTTAAGGCTAATGTTTCCTTATTAATTTTCTGTTTCAATGATCTATCAATTGGTACAAGTGGAGTGTTAAAGTCCCCTACTATTATTGTGTTACTGTATTTTTGTTCTTTTATGTCTACTAATAACTGCTTTACATATTTAGGTGCTCCTATGTTGGGCGCATACATATTAACAAGTGTTATATCCTCTTTTTGGATTGTTCCCACTTTCATTATATAATGCCCTTCTCTCCTGTTACAGTTTTTGTTTTAAAGTCTATTTTTTTCTGATATAACTATTGCTACCCTAGCTTTCTTTTCATTGCATAAGGTATATGTTTCCATCCCTTCACTTTCAGTTTGTAGTGTCTTTATGTCTGAAGTATGTCTTTTGTATGGAGCATATATATGGGTCTTGTTTTTTATCCAATCCACCACCCTTTGCCTTTTGATTGGAACATTTAGTCCACTGACATTTCAAGTAACTATTGATAAGTAAGTACTTATTGCCATTTTGTTACTTTTTCCTGAGCATTTTAATTGTTCTTCTCTTTTCTTTTCTTCTTTTGCACACTTTCCTTGTGGTTTGATGGCTTTCTTTCGTAATACGTTTGGTTTCCTTTCTCTTTATTTTTTGCATATTTATTATAGGTTTCTGGTTTGTGATTATCATGAGGTTCATAAACAATAGCCTACACATATAGCAATCTATATTAAGTTGATGGTCTCTTGCTAAAAGTTGTACTGTTTTATTCTCTTCCTCCCACTTTTTATGTTTTTGGCATCGTATCTAACTTCTTTTTGTGTGTGTGGGTATCCATTACCCTCTTATCATAGAAATAGGTAATTTTAGTACTTTTGTCTTTTGATCTTCAAATTATCTTCATAGTTGGTTGATCTCCTACTTTTATTGTATTTTTTTTGCCTTTACCTGTGATTTTACTGCTTTTTTGATAGTTTTCTCATTCTTATTTGTCGTCTTCTCTTTCCCACTTAGATCAGTCCCTTTAGCATTTCTTGTAAGACCAGTTTTTAGTGATAAACTCCATTAGTTTTTCCTTGTCTGGGAAACTATCTTTCCTTCCATTCTGAATGATGACCTTGCTGGGTAGACTATTGTTGGCTGTAGGTCTTTTCCTTTCAGCACTTTAAATATATCTTGCCATTCCTTTCTAGTCTGTATGGTTTCTGCTGAGAAGACAGCTGATAGCTTTATGGGGTTTCCTTTATATGTAACTTGTTGCCTTTCTCTTGTGGCTTTTCTCATTCTCTCTTTTTCTTTAATTGTTGACATTTTAATTATAGTCTGTCTTGGTGTGGGCCTCTTTACATTTATCTTGTTTCATGCTCTCTCTGCTTCCTGTACCTGGATGTCTGTTTCCTTCCTTAAGTTAGAAATGTTTTCAGCCATTATTTCTTCAAATAGATTCTCTGTGCCTTTGTCTCTCTCTTCTCCTTCTGGCACACGTATAATATGAATGTCAGTGCACTTGATGTTGTTCCCAAGGTTCCCTAGATTGTTCTCATTCTTTTTCATTCTTTTTTGTTTTATTTATTCAGCTTGGGTGATTTCCTCTTCTTTTCTTCCAGGTTGCTAATCCGTTCTTTTGTATCATCTACTCTGCTATTGATTTTCTCTAGTGAATATTTCATTTCCAGTACTGTATTCTTCATTTATGATTAGTTTTCATTTATTTTTTGCCATTCTTTGTTGAAGTTATCATTGAGTTTATCAATTATTCTCCCAAGATCAATGAGCATCCTTATGACTTTTTGTTTTTACTCTTTGTCAGGTAGATTGTTTATTTCTGTTTCGCTTAGTTCTTTTTCTGGGGTTTTGTTCTATTCCCTTACTTGGAACTTATTCCTTTGCTTCTTCATTTTGCCTCTTTCTCTGTGCTTATATCTATGTATTAGGTGGGTCAGCTATGTCTCTTGATCTAGGAGAAGTGGCCTTATTTAAGAGACACCTTTTGAGGCCCAACAGTGTGCTTTCCTCTTGTCACCAGTTGCACATGTTCCAGGGTTTCCTCCTGCATGGGACACTTGTGTCCTTCTGTTGTGCCAGGGTTCCTCTTGCTGCAGGAACCTAGGGAAGCTATGCTGTCACTCTTTCCAGCTTGTTGTAATGCTCATCTATGTGTGCTTGCTATGGACCCTTCAGTCACTTTATTGGGTGTGAGGAGCCCCATTACAGTTTGCTACAGTGTCTAACAGCACATTCCTGTTGCAGTTTTTCTAAGTGAGTAGGCCCCTAGTGTGGCTGGTTGCTAGTCTCAGGGGCTTACAATTGCTGTAGGCCTCTGGACTGCAAGGCTCTTGTCAGCTCTCTCAAGGTTGCAGCTGAGTGGGGCTTGTCCCAGGCATGGGAGCATCAAATTGATTCAGGCTTTGGAAGGTGGGCCAATCCCCTATGTGGCTGTTTGAGAAGCACAAGTATTTGCAACTGAGAAGCCCCACCACCTGCAGGGCCACACAGACAATCAACACAGTCCTGCCCTGTGTGTATGCCCCAACCCCCTGAAGCAGACCCAGTAGCCCCATTGCAGATGTCCCATATACTCCAACAATGCCCCACACGCTCCACCCACTCCTCGCACCTACTCTACCCCACAGAGACAGACACACTTGCCCAGCTGCAGAGGATCCAGGCACTCAGGCTACACAGGCCCACAAATTGCCTGAGTCCTTGCTATTGGGTGGGGGCCAGTCCCTAGGGTGAGCTGCCTGCTCTGGCTGAGCTGGATTAAATCAGTGCTCTAGTGGATGGGGCAGACCCTGGGCTAACAGGCCAGTGGAAGAACTCCTATGGCATCTGTCAGCACCTGTGTCAGCATGCCTATACTAGGTTACAATAAAGGCTGCCACCAATGTCTGAGTCCCTGGTGATTTTAGGTAATTTTCTTTCTGGTGGTTTGTCCTTTCCAAAATGGCTGAATTTGTGTGTGAACTCTTGAAGAGCATACTTTTTCCCCCTTCTGTCTACTGGCTTTTCTGGAGGTATTCCCCGTTGTTGTTAGTAGCCAGAAAAGCCAGATATTATGACATTCATCTCAGTTGTGCTGAGTCCAAAAGATACTTATAGTGGTAACGCTCTCCCACTCAGGTTTCCCCACTCTTCAGAAGGCTGTGTACCTTAGGATTTCTCCTGGCCAATCATGAAGCACCATGGCTTGTGAAGGTGGCTTTTCTTCTCTCCAGAAAGGAATTTCTGCCTCTTCCGCTTCAGTCAGGGCTTCCCCTTGTTGCAGGGGTTCTTTTTTATCAGTTTTCAGTTCTCTCTCAGGGGTGATTGTTCCACAGTAGTTGTACATTCATTGTCTCTATAGAAGGAGGAGAGTTCAGAGTCTGCCTACACCAGCATCTTGACACAAACCTCCCATACAATGAGTTCTAAGTGCTCAAGTAAAAGGAAGAGTCGCTCATCTGTCACTTTAAATCAAAAGCTAGAAATTATTAAGTTTAGTGAGGAAGGCACATCAAAAGCCAGGATAGGATGAAAGCTAGCTTTCTTGTGCCAAACAGTTAGCCAAGTTGTGAAATCAAAGGAAAAGTTCTTGAGGGAAATTAAAAGTGCTACTCCAGTGAACACATGAATGATAAGAAAGCAAAACAGCCTTATCACTGATATGGAGAAAGTTTTAGTGGTCTAGATAGAAGATCAAACCAGCTACAATATTCCCTAAAGCCATAGCCTCATCCAGAGCAAGGCCCTAATTCTCTTCAATTTCATGAAGGCTGAGAGAGGGGAGAAAGCTACAGTAAATATGTTTGAAGCTAGCAGAGGTTTGTTCATGAAGTTTAAGGAAAGAAGCTGTCTCCATAAGATAAAACTCCAAGGTGAAGCAGCAAGTACTGATGTAGAAGCTGCAGCAAGTTATCCAGAAGGTCTGCTAAGATAATTAATGAAAGTGGCTATACTAAACAACAGATTTTCACTGTAGATGAAACAGCTTTATGTTGGAAGAAGATGCCATCTAGGACTTTCATAGCTGAAGAGGAGAAGCCAATGCCTGGTTTCAAAGGACAGGCTGACTCTCTTGTTAGGGGCTAATGCAGCTTGTGGCTTTAAGTTGAAGCCAATGCTTATTTACCATTCCAAAACTCATAGGGCCCTTAAGAATTATCCTAAATCTATTCTGCCTGTGCTCTATAAATGGAGCAGCAAAGCCTGGATGATAGCACATCTGTTTACAACATGGTTTACTGAATATTTTAAGCCCACTGTTGAGACCTACTGCTCAGAAAAAAAGAAGCCTTTCAAAATATTACTGCTCATTGACAATGCATCTGGTCACCCAAGAGCTCTGATGGAGATGTACAATGAGATTAATGTTTTCATTCCTGCTAACAAAACATCCATTCTGCAGCACATGGATCAAGTAGTAATTTCAACTTTCAAGTCTTATTATTTAAGAAATACATTTCATTATGCTATAGCTGCCATAGATAATGATTTCTCTGATGGATC
This sequence comes from Equus asinus, assembly GCF_041296235.1. NCBI lineage: Eukaryota > Metazoa > Chordata > Mammalia > Perissodactyla > Equidae > Equus > Equus asinus. Next base: position 58,538,640 of record NC_091820.1, on the reverse strand, counting down.
TGTACAAAGTAAATTGAATACCTTCCAGAAAGAATTCACCATTGTTGGTGCCATTACGAATATTCATGATTCATGGTAAGAGTTCAAAATATTAACATGAACACAGGTTTGGAAGAAGTTGATTCCAACCCTCATGGATGACTCTGATGGGTTCAAAACCTCAGCTGAGGAAGTGGTGGAACAGGCGAGAGAACTAGAATTAGAAGCAGAGCCTGAAGATGTGACTAAATTGCTGCAATCTCATGATAAAATTTTAATGGATGAGGAGTTGCTTCTTAAGGATGAGCAAAGAAAAAGGTTTCTTGAGATAAAATCTACTCCTGGTGAAGATTGTTGAAATGACAACAGAGAATTCAGACTATAACATAAACTTAGTTAATAAAGCAGTGGCAGGGTTTGAAAAGATTGACTCCAGTTTTGAAAGGAATTCTACTGGGGGTAAAATGTTAGGAAACGGCATCATATGCTACAGAGAAATCAGGAAAAATATTCTCTTCTCACCCTGTGGACCAAGGTGTGGGACTCTAATTTGCCCTGTCTGGGATGGGACTAACTAGATTATGGACTCTGTCCTTTCAAACTTTGGAACCCTTTCTTGTTAGATAAGACAAATTTTATAAAAGTAAGATGGGAAGAGAAGGAAGGGAAAACTAAGTTGTGGTTTTATAGATCTTCTGTTCCTTTATGGCAGTGCACACGGAGTCTCTGAGATCAAGGTTTATATTTACTCTCAAGCATTCAGTGTAGATCAGACTCAGCAGAGAAGTTTCAGAGTGGCAGATTAATTTTTACTAGGGAGAGAAATTTTTAGCCTTATTTTCTTTCACAGATTTTGGAGTTTCTCTTTCAGTCTATATGTATTTTCTTTCAGCAATCAGGTTTTCAGAGACTGCAGGTGAATTTCCCCACAGAGAAAATGAGGTTTTCCATTCAGTAGGCAAGTTTTCTGTACCAATTGGTGCATTCTCTTCCAAGGGAGGGTGGTTATCTACTACAGCTAATGGATTCTTTCCTTAGGCAGGAAATCTGCCCTGTCTCAGATAGGTGAATTCTCCCCTCTGGTTGATGGGAGATCTCTGCCCCAATAGTCAGTTCTCTCCCCAAATTGATAGGCTTCTCCTGAGGTACCTGGACTATCCTTTCAAGTTCTCTGCACAGGTATGGCGGCTCTCCTATTCTTCTAGAAGACCCTCCATCCCTGCTGTTGGTCCCTTTCCACCTGCTGGATGGCTAATGAGGAATGACCAAAAGGTTAAAGTCTGCCAGTGGAAGCAAAGAAATATCTTTAAATAGATGATGATAACCTCAAGTCCACAGCTGCAGGTAAGCAGACCTTTCTTTTGGTGGCTGGAAGCAGCTTGTCTTCCCACTATGGATGTGCTTCTTGCTTGGGAGCGGACTTCTAAGGGTAATTTTCCACATATGAAACCCTGAAAAGTTCAGCCTAAAATTAGATTTACTGCATGGGTGGGTGTATGTATGTACATATTTATGTGTGAATGGAGGTAAGAGATGGGAGCTGGTCATGGGAGTCTGACATAATTTTCTTATTTATAGGAATATCAATATTTTAAGTATAAGATTATTAAAAAATATAATCTAAAGATAGAGTTTGCCAGAAAGGGTTATTTTTGATAGTGCAATGAAAATATTTAAATGAAATCCACATGATTTCTTAAACCACTTTGCAGGGTAATCTTGATCATAACAATAATTGTATTTTTAATTATAACCAAAACATTACCGTCATCATAATCAATCATAATAAATTACAGTCAATAAAAAATAGCAATTAATTACTATGACAATGAATAATAATAATAACCCCTCAGATTTGTATATCACTTTATTCTTTTCAAAGTAACACTATATAACCTCATTATATCTTCACAACAGTCCTGAATATCCATGTAGGACTGAACAGCTTGTCAGGAAACTGAAGCTTGTATGTTTAAGAGAGTAATGATTTTCTATTAAGAAGTCATCTATAATTTAATTTCCATTATTTAGGTAAAATCAAATAATATAAAGGATGTGTAATGGTCAAAGTAATGTATGTAAATGCAGAGAATTATGATGATTACTTGACCTGATTTATTTGCATAAATATCACTTATGGAAATTGGAAATTTCCCATGCATATGCATATGTAGAAATAAACAAAAATGTTAGTGACAACATTAGTAATCAAATCCAACTTCAAATACTAAAGCATTTTTTATTATAACAAAATGGGGTATGAGGAGTGAGAAGAGGACTAGTAATCAGAATTAGCAAATAGGGACACAGGTATTTCTTTGATTTTTAAAAAATTTTAAAACAGCATTCTTAAACTCCTCAATCTATCACTATCAGTTTAGTAAATTCTTTTCTGTGCAGTTCTCAGGTTATAGCTTGGCTCTCTTTGGAGATATGACTTAATCTCTAAAATCTGAACTGTATTTTTGGATACTAAATGGAGCTCAGAGAAGTTACTTTCTGCCAACAGCAAGAAAGATTGGAGGTATTTTTTCTCTCTTTTTTGCAGATCAAAGATAAAACAATTTGGATGATTGAAATGTGTTTTTTAAATTCCACAAACAGGAAAAATAGTGTCATTGCCAAACAGGTTGCCTTTAGAAACTATACTTATATCCTGGTCTTCATTCTTGTTCTTTGAATTTAAAAAAGCTTGTTCTAGGGGATTTCCCTATGTTATTTGTGATCATTTAACTTTGATTATGAAGATGGCATGGCTTATAAAACAGGAGATGTCTATATTGCAAGTATAACTGTTAGGACTGGTATTTGATTGCTATCTCTTCTATTTTCAGACATGTCAGAAGTAGCAGGACATTCCCAGGTCATATAATGTGTGGGGATTGTGTGTGTGTGTGTGTGTGTGTGTGTGTGTGTGTGTGTGATTTAAGCTTAGGGCTTGTCTGGAGCAAAGAATAGTTTGTCATTAAAATTTTAGTGGACTTCAAGAAATTCTGATACTCTGAGATGGGAGGCTCTTGTAGGATGATGTTAAGTCAGACATAAGGATTCAGCTCTTAAAATTAGGCACATGAGTAATTTGTTAGAAGCATTTTAAGACCTCTCTCAATCCTGAAATTCTATGAGGCCCCTTTTTCTCCTGAGTTAAGAAAGGCTTTGGATTAGTATGGGTGGAGTCAATGAGCCTATTTGAAGATTGAATGCACAGTGCTGGCCTCCCAGTCATAGAGCTCAATTTAGTTTAGTATTATATTCAGGAGAATTGGGCACTCACCTTAATTTTTACTATTTGGCAACAGGTCACATCTATTCCTCAGGATTTCAGCTTCCTCAGCTGCCAAATGGGTGTTCTCTGGCAAAATTTCCAGGAGTTGTTGTGAGGAGTCTCTGCTCATCACCATGTGGCCCCCTGGTGGGGAGAACGTGCATTCCCCACTGGGATGTTACTTCATTATCCTGCCCTTCTTATTTCCTTGTTTATCCAATCTGAAGTTGACACTCTAACCCATGCCCCCAAAAGAGCCCTTAGAGACAAGCCCAAAGGTAAGCTTCTTTTGAATGCTAATGTTTCTCTCTTTGTCCAAGAATTATGAGGTCTAAGAAATAGCTTCCTCTGAGCTACTTTGTCTAGGGGGCTTGAGGTCTTATCTGTCATATTGGAGCAACAAATTCTTTCAGCATTTCACATGGCTTTGATTTGCAGCAGGGTTCCTCCTCACTCCTCCTTTCTGTGGTTATATTACAGGAAAAGGTGAAGATTTTCACAGCAAATAAAAAGTGCTGTCCTGATCTTTATTGTTTTCAGGAAAAAAAAAGTGTTAGAAGGGAGGTGTTTATGACCCATGGTGTTATACTGGAATAAACCCTACCAGTTCATTTCCCTTATCAATTTAAGTCTGGCCTCCAGTGGATATATAACTGAGAAAGGCCTAATAATTTTTGCAGGAGGAGTGGACTCTCCTCCATTTTATCTGAAGAGCACAAAGAGGAGGGAGGGTGGATTGGTTGGCAGGAAGCCCTTCAGATTAGTAAAGAAAAGAGATGGATAGCACTGTTATGTACTATATTTTCAAAACTCTTAGTTATCCCTACCTCTGTACTTTGGTGAGGAGGGGTTGAAACTAATGAAATATACCTGTGCAACTGAGTTTGCGTGAATAGTTTTCTGACTTTGCTTGTCTGATTTAAAAGTTATGTACACAGCATTTAATAATTGGGAGATGACTTTAACGATTCAGGGGAAAGGCCAGGAATTTTAATTCAAAATCAAAAAGTGTTTCCTAGAGCAAAAGGGTTTTCCAGGGAATCTAAAGAGACACTATAGCACCCACAGTAACTAAACAAAGACTTTATAGTCCCAGGGTCCTAAAAACCCTGACAGTTCAACTAGTCACTTGAAATTTTACGCAGCACTTTTCTTGCCCCGTGTCTTTAGTAATCTGAAAGGGACTCACATATTAATGGCTTGAGAAGGAGAGGAAGGAAAGGAGGGAAAGTGATAGAAGGACTGTCACCTGATGTAATGCAGAGTTGTTGGTTCTTCAACTTTACAATCCTTTCTATTAGCTTTCTCTATTATCTTGTCTCCCATCACTTTGCTTTTTTTCTTTTGTTTGTTTTTATTCTTTCCTCTGTTTTGCCTTCATTTGTTTGTCAGGAACATTGCTCGGTCTTCCTAACTTCCTACTAGTGCCTCAAGGAGAAAGATCTGGTCCAAACTCTGCCACCTAGGCAATTTCATTTTGTTCTAAATAACCCAGTTTTCACATCTATAAAGCAAGGAAGTTGGACTTCAAGGGATGCTCCAGTTTAGATACTCTCTGAACTTGTAATTCTGATTAAGATACGGGATTTGTAAAGTAAATGAGAAACTAGTGTAAATAAAAATGGAATATGTTAGAAATGCAGATGTGCCTGCTTCTCTAAACAGGTTGTCTGTACAAGATATCAGAGGCTAGAGTTGGAGAAAGAATTTATCTACAACTACATTACTTGACCAAGAAATGCTACCTAGTTATCGTTCTATTGCTTACCGAGAAGCAAGTAGAGTAAAAATAGGATTTCTTTTCCGTTTTATAATATTTGTCATGGGGGAATTAGCAGAGGACTGATGTGGGAGGAGAAAGTTAATAGCATTATTTAAATATGTGAAGAGTTACCATAGTAGCATGGATAAATATTGAAATACTGTGTAAAATCTTTCTTAGAATCATTTAAAAAGAGGAGAGTCTCATTTGGCTGAGAAATTTGCATGTGCTGTGCTTTATAATAAGGATTTAGGGATTCTTAAACCTGATTGTACATTTGGGTGAGTTTTATAAAAGTACAAATTTGTGGATCTCACCTCAACTTCAGTGAATCAGAATCTCTGGCTTTCAAAAAAATACGAAACGGCATCTTGCTATCTTTATGCCTCTGCAGTCTTCTTTCTATGTGTAACTTAGGGTAACCATCAGAGAGACTTCTCCTATTTCTTTACAGATGAAAGTCTGGTTCCAGAAATGTTATTTACCTAAAATTCTTATTTAACTAGGTGTTTTGCATTTCATCTGGCAACCCTACCTGGCAGCAACAATCCAAGAAATAAAGCTCCCAATGTTATGCTCTCAGGTCGATAATCCAAGCAGCAATACTTGTGAAGATAACACTCCTAGAATAAATGGTCCCAGGGCATTGTTCCCAAAAATAACCTACTGGTGTGACTTGTAGGAATAATGCTCTCAGTCTCAATGCTCTCAGGGATAATGTTCCAAGAATCAACATTCCAAAAAAGAATATTCCTAAGAATAAGGATGCTTAGAAGAATGATCCTGAGAAGTATGTTTCTGGAGAAAAAGATTCCCAGAGACAGTTGTAGATATTGCAGTTATGTCCTGAAAGCTGGCCAAATGGTGTATTGTATCTGAGATAATAAGTTGTCTGGATACAGTTCACCAGGTGAGAGATAGACACTCACCATTTGTTCACCATTTCTTGTCTTGCAGACTTGAAGGCAGAGAATATATCCCTATATTTCCTCACTAAGGATACTCTTAACTCCTACTTGCCCTTTTCCCTTCTTCTCTTAATATCTAGTCAGTTTTTAACACAAGATATAACTTACAGTTAAGTCCACAAATCTTAAGCATACAGCTCAATGAATTATTTATATAGATATGCACCAATATAACCACCAACCAGATCAAGATAAAGAATTTTCCATCACCCCAGAAGGCTTCCTCATACTCCCACCCAATTAATAACCACTCCAGAGGTGAATTCTATTACCATAGATAAAATTTGCCTTTCTTACATGTCATAAATAGAACCATACAGTAAATAAGCTTTGTCTGGATCATTTTGGTTAACATAGTGTCTATGAGATACCTCAATCTTGTTAAGCATAGGAGTAATTTATCTTTTTATTGATGAGTATTGTTCCACTGTATGAATATACAAAATATGTGTACTCATTCTCCTTTTGATGATTTTTTCTGAGATCTTGCTTATTACAAATAAAGCTACTACAAAAATTCTTATACACATCTTTTTGCAGAAATATACATTCATTTCTCTTGGAAGTATACCTAGGAATGGAATTACTGAGTCATTGTGAGGGAATATGTTGAAATTATTAGGTACCAAAGCAGATTTCCAAAGAGGTTGCACCAATTTACACTTGTGAGTAATGTTCTGGTTGTTCTGTATACATGCTAACAGTCTGTACTCTCATTATTTCTAGTTTTATCTTGTGTGTGTGTATTCTTGTGGATGTGTATTGCTATACTGTGGTTTTATTATGCATTTTCTTAACAACTAATGATGTTTAATATCTTTTCATATGCTTATTGACTGCTTGGAGATTCTCTTTTTCAAGTGCCTCTTCAAGTCTTTTGCCATTTTAATAGGATTGTTGCTTTTACTTATTGATTTGTAAGACTTTTAAAAATGTACTTTGTATACAAGTCTTTTGGTGTGTACATGTATAGTAATTATCTTTTCCCAGTCTGTGATATTCTTTTTCACTTTCTTAAGTGTCTTTTGAAGAAACAGACCTTCTTAATTTTGATGAAGTCCAATTTGTCAGTCTTTCTTTTTATATTTAGTGCTTATGTCCCATTTTAAAATATTATCCTATGCAAAAATCATAAAATAAATTTTTCCTTTTTCTTATAGAATATCTCTTGTTATATCTTTTATGTATGTCTGTGAACAAACTGGAATCGCTTTTTGTGTATCTTGTGAGGTGGGAGTCAAGATTCATTCTTTAAAATAGATATATAATCTAACACAATTTATTGAAAAGAGTAAACCTTCCCTACTGTATTGGAAAGGACTCTTTGGGTAAATAAGTTAACTGCATGTGTATGGGATTTATTTTTGATTTCTTTTCAGTTCCATTGGTTTATCTGCCTCTATTATGTCTATTGGTCTGTCCTTTCAACAAAAAACACACTGTTTTAATTACTATAGGATCATAACAAGTCTTGGTATCTTATAGTGTAACTCCTCCAACGTTGTTCATTTTAATGTTTTTGTGACTAATTATATTGTCATATAAAATTTGGAATAGGCTTATTAACTTGAACAACAGTAATCATGTTGAAATTTTAATTGGTATTGCATTGGATCTATAAATCATTTTGGAGAGTACTGACCTCATAACAATATTGAGTCCTAGAATCCATGAACATGATACATATCTCCATTTATTTGTCGTTTTTATCTTGTCAATGATTTATAATTGTCAGTATAAAGGATTTACAACTACTAGGTATTTGTTGATTTTGATACTCGTAAATTGCATTTTCACAGCTATATTGAGAGATAATCCATGTATAATAAAATATATAGTTAAAGTGTACAGTACATTACATTTGACACACACGTACACCCTTGAAACCACCACCACTGCCAAATAATGAACAAATTCATAAACTCCAAAGTTTCTCATGCTCCTTTTTTACTGCCTCTCTCCCTGCACCCCATCTTCAGTCAACCACAGAACTGCTCTCTTTCGTTTTGTATAAGTTTGTGTTTTCTAGAGATTTTTATAAGTGGAATGGTTCAAAATCTACTGGTTTTTGTCTTGCTTGTTTTAACCTTCATGAATATTATGAGATTCATTGATGTTTTCACGTGTTATTAGTTTGTTCCTGTTTATGCTGGAGTAGTAGACCATTGTCTGGATATACCGCTATTTGTTTACCTATTTGCCTCTTGATAGACATTTGAGTTGTGTCTATTTTTTAGTTATCACAAACTAAATTTCTTTGTATATTTATGTAAATGTATTAGTGGGGACACATGTTTTATTTCTCTTAGGCAAGTATTATGAGTCAAATTGTTAGGTTGTTTGATAAGCACAATTTAAGTCAAAAGTGTCTCTTATGAACCACTAAGTTATTTCATAAAGTGATTGCACAATTTTTCATTCCCACCAGCAATGTATTATTTCTCTGAATACTTGGCAGCACCTAGTGTAGTCAGTCATTTTAGTTCTATCCTTTTTAGTGGGCATGAAGTAATGTCTCATTGTGGCTTTAATTTGCATTTCTCTAATAACTAATAATGTTGAGCATCATTTAATGTGCTTATTTGCTATTAGTATATCTTCTTTGGTAAAGTGAGCATTCAAATCATTTGTCAAATTTTTAATTGGGTTGTTTACCTTCTTATCATTGAGCTGTAAGTGTTCTTTATATATTCTGTATACAAGTTCTATATTAGTTATATAATGTGCAAATATTTTCCCTAAGTATTTAGTTTGACTTTTCATTATCTTAACAATATCTTGAAGAGTAAAATATTTTGATTTTGATTAAATTCAAATCAAACATTTTTTGAGGATTTTATTTATTTATTGATGTAACGTTGGTTTATAATGTTATATAAATTTCAGGTGTACATCATTATATTTCTGCAGAGAATATATTTGTTTAAAATTTTTCTTTAATAGTTTATGCTTTTTTGTGTTGCATTCCCAAAATACTTGCCAAACTGAAGGTTGCTAAGAATGTCTTCTATGTTTTCCTCTAAGAAGTTTATTTATCTCTTACATTTAAATGTAATATCCATTTTGTGGCAAGTTTTGCAAATGTTGTGCACTAAGGATTGAGATTCAATATTTTTTTTGTATATGGCAATCAATTATTCCAGCACCATTTGTTGAAAAGATTATTCTTTTTTTTTTTAAAGTTAGTTACTATCCACTCTTTTTATTTTATTTTATTTTGCTGGGAAAGATTTGCCCTAACATCTGTTGCCAAGCTTCCTCTTTTTTTTCTTCCCCAAAGCCTCAGTCTATAGTTGTATATTCTAGTTGTAAGTCCTTCTAGTTCTTCTATGTGAGCCACCATCACAACATGGCTACTGACACACGAGTGGTGTGGTTCTGTAACTGAACCCTGGACACTGAAGCAGAGAGTGTGGAACTTTAAACACAAGGCCAACAGTGCTGGCTCTGAAAAGAGTATTCTTTCCCCACTAAATTGCTTTAGAACCTAATGCAAATATGCAAATATCAATTGATAATATATGTGTGGGTCTATTTCTAGACTCATTCTCTCTACATATATATGCTAATATGTTATATATGTTATTATATTATATATGCTAATACTATACAGTCTTGATAACAGTAGCTTGTTAATAAGTCTTGAAATCAGATGGTGCAAGTTCTCCAACTTTGCAAGTCTTTTTCAAAATGTTTTGGCTATTATAGATCCTTTGCTTGTTTAGACGAATTTTAGAATGAGCTTTTCAATTTCAACAGAGGTCTGCTGGAATTTTTATTAGAATTGTGTTGAATCTATAAATCAAGTTGGTGAGGACAGATAGATTAATAATATTGAGTGTTCTAATTCAAGAACACAGTATTGTTCTCCATCTCCATTTATTTAGATTTTCCTTTATTTCTCTCAGCAGTGCCTTCTAGATTACCATGTATGAGTCTTGCAGATATTTTGTCAAATTTATACTGAAGTATTTAATATTTTTAGTGCTATTGTAAAGTATATTTTTGAATTTCAATTTATTATCTTCTTTGTTAGTTTATACAAAGGAAATTGATTTTTTTGGATATTGAGTTTTCATACCAAGACATTGATGCACTCACTAATAAAGTTATAGCAGATTTAAAAACAATTTTTATTCAGATAAGGTTGACACATAACATTATATTAGTTTTAGGTGTACAACACAATTATTGGTATTTGTATACATTGCAAAGTGATCACCACAATAAATCTAGTTACTATCCATCACCCTACAAAGTTGCAATATTTTTTTTCCTTGTGATGAGGACTTTTAAGATTTACTCTCTTGGTAACTTTCAAATGTGCAATATAATATTATTGACTATAGTCACCATGCTGTACATTACATCCTCATGACTTGTTTGTTTTATATCTGGAAGTTTGCACCGCTTGACGCTCTTCACTTATTTCTTCTGCCCTCCAATGCCCTTCCCCTCCGGCAACCACCAATCTGTTCTCTGTATATATGTTTTGTCTTATTTCTTCATTTGTTTTGTTTTTTAGATTCTACATATAAGTGAAATCATACAGTATTTGTCTTTATATATCTGGCTCATTTTGCTTACTTCCCTCAAGGCCCATCCATCTTGTCACAAATGGCAAGATTTCCTTCTTTTTTTTGTCGGTTGAGTAGTATTCCATCATATATATATATGTATGTATACGTATATGTATATGTATGTATTATATCTCACATCATTTTTATTCATTCATTTATTGATGGACACAGGTTGTTTCGATATTTTGGCTATTGCAAATAATGCTGCAATGATCATAGGGGTGCATATACTTTTTTAAAATTAATGTTTTTATTTTCTTTGAGCAAATACCCAAAAGTGGAATTGCTGGATAATATGGTGGTTCTAGTTTTAATTTTTTGAGGAACCTCCATATTGCTCCATATTGTTTTCCACAGTGACTGTAGCAATATATATTCCCACCAATGCTACATAAGGGCTCCATCGTCTCCACATCCTTGCCAACACTTGGTATTTCTTGTATTTTTGATAAAAGCCATTCTAACAGGTGTGATGTGATATCTCATTGTGATTTTGATTTGCATTTCTCTGATGATTAGTGATTGAATATCTTTTCATGTGCCTGTTGGCCATCTGTATGTCTTCTTTGGAAAAATGGCTATTCAGATCTTCTTCCCTTTTTAAAATTTATTCCTAGGTATTTTATTCTTTTTGATGCAGTGTGAAGGGGGTTATTTTTTAAATTTCCTTTTCTGATATTTTGATATTTCATTGTTGGTGTATAGAAATGAACCAATTTTTGTATGTTAATTTTGTACCCTACAACTTTACTAAATTTGTTTACTAGTTCTAACAGTTATGGTGGAGACTTTAGCTTTTTCTGTATATAAAATCATGTCATCTGAAAATAGTGACAAATTTACTTTTTCCTTTCTGATTTGGATGCCTTTTATTTATTTTTCTTGCCTAATTGTTCTGGCTAGGACTACCAATACTATGTTGAGTAAAAGTGGCAAGAATGGGCATCCTTGTCTTGTTCTCATCTTAGAGGAAAAGCATTCAACTTTTTGCCATTGAGTAGGACATTAGCTGTGGTTTTGTCACATATGGCCTTTATTATGTTGAGGTACATTCCCTCTATACCCACTTTATTGAAAGTTTTTGTCATAAATGGATGTTGAATTTTGTCAAATACTTTTCTGCATCTATTGAGATGATCATGTGATTTTTCTCCATTTTGTTAATGTAGTATATCACATTGATTGCTTTGCAAATGTTGAACCATCCTTGCTCCCTGAAATAAATCACACTTGACCATGGTGCATGATTCTTTTAATGTATTGTGAATTTGACTTGCTAATATTTTATTGAGAATTTTTACATCTATGTCCATCAAGGTTATTGGCCTGTAATTTTCTTTTTTTGTGGTATCCTTGTCTGGTTTTGGTATCAGAGTAATGCTGGCCTCATAAAATCAGTTTGGAAGAGTTCCCTCCCTCCTCTTCAATTTTTTTTATGAGGAAGATTGGCCCTGAGCTAACATCTGTTGCCAATCCTCCTTTTTTTGCTTGAGGAAGATTGTTGCTGAGCTAACATTTGTGCCAGTCTTTCTCTATTTTTTGTATTTGGGATGCTGCCACAGCATGGCTTGATGAGCAGTGTGTAGGTCCACACCCGGGATCCAAACCCATGAACCCTAGGCTGCTGAAGTGGAGTGCACAAACTTAACCACAATGCCACCAAGTTGGCCCCCCTCCTTTTCAATTTTTTGGAAGAGTTTCAAAAGGATAGGTATTAAGTCTTCTTTGAAGAGATGCTGTCTGGTCCTGGGCTTTTTATATGTTAGGAGTTTTTTGATTACTGATTTAATCTCCTTACTAGTAAGCAGTCTATTCAGATTTTCTATTTCTTCATGAGTCCGTCTTGGAAGATTGTAGATTTCTAGGAATTTGTCCATTTCTTCTAGGTTGTCCAATTTGTTGGTGTATAATTGTTCATAGTAGTCTCTTATGATTCTTTGTATTTCTGTGGTATCAGTTGTAATTTCTCATCTTTCATTACTGATTTTATTTATTCAGGCCCTCTGTGTTTTTCTTGGTAAGTCCAGTTAAAGGTTTGTTAATTTTGTTTATTTATTTATTTAAAGATTGGCCCTGAGCTAAGGTCTGTTGCCAACCTCCCTCTTTTTAATTTATTTTTTTCTTCTTTCCAAAGGCCCCCAGTACACAGTTGCATATTCTAGTTGTAGGTCCTTCTAGTTGAGCTATGTTGGATGCTGCCTCAGCATGGCTTGATGAGTGGTGCTAGGTCCGTACCCAGCATCTGAACTAGTAAAACCCTAGGCCACCAAAGCAGAGCATGCTAACTTAACCAGACAGGCCAGCCACTATTTTTTCAAAGAACCAACTCTTAGTTTCATTGATCTTTTCTATTGTCTTTTTAGTTTCTATTTCATTTATTTCCTCTTTACTATTTCCTTCTTTCCTCTAACTTTGGGGTTCATTTCTTCTTCTTTTTATAGTTCCTTAAGGTGTAAAGTTTGCTTTTTTATTTGATTTTGCTTTTTTCTTGATTTAAACCTGTTTTGCTCTGAACTTCCCTCTTAGAATTGCTTTTGCTGCATCCCATAGATTTGGGTATGGTGCATTTTCATTTTCATTGGTCTCAAAGTATTTTTTGATTTCTCCTTTAATTTCTTCTTTGACCCATTGGTTGTTCAGTAGCATGTTGTTTAATATCCATATATTTGTGCTTTTCCAAGTTTTCTTCTTGTAAATGATTTCTAGTTTCATACCATTGTGGTTGGAAAAGATGCTTGGCATCATTTCAGTCTTCTTGAATTTATTGTAACTTGTCTTGTGGCCTAGTGTGTGATCTATCTTGGATAATGTTCCATGTGTACTTGAGAATATGTATTCTGCTACTTTGGGATGGAATGTTCTGCATATACGCATTAAGTCCACCTGGCCCAATGTGTTGTTTAAAGCCAATCTTTCCTTGTTGAAATTCTGTCTGGATGATCGATCCATTGATGTAAGTGGGGTGTTAAAGTCCCCTACTATTATTGTATTGCTGTTAATTTCTCCCTTTATGTTTGTTAACAATTGCTTTATATATTTTGGTGCTCCTATGTTAGGTACATATAAATAAATGTATGTCCTCCTGTTAGATTGACCCCTTTATCATTATGTAATGCCCTTCTTTGTCTCTTATTAAATTTTTTGGCTTGAAGTCTATTTTTTCTAATATAAGTATAGCTACACCCGCTTACCTTTGGTTGCCATTTGCTTGGATTATCATCTTCTGTCCCTTTACTCTGAGCCTGTGTCTTTAGAACCAAGATGGGTCTCCTGGAGGCAACATATTGTTGGGTCTTTTTTTTTGATTAGTGAATTCAATCCATTTACATTTAATGTAATTATTAATAGGTATGTTCTTATTGCCATTTTATTAATTGTTTCTGACTGTTTTTGTAGTTCATCTCTGTTCCTTTTTTCTTCCCTTGAAGCTTGATGGCTTCCTTTAGCATTATGTTTAGATTCCCTTTTCTTTATGTTTTGTGTATCTAGTATAGGATTTTGCATTGTAGTTACCATGGGGTTCACATATAACAGCCTATATATATATATATATAGGTTTATCCATATCTATCTAGATTATATATATGGGTCATATGTATATATATAACAGTTTATATATATAGATTATATATTGATAGATTATATATAAAGTTTATTTTGAGTTGATAGAAACTTAAGTTTGAGTGCATTTTAAAACTGTACAGTTTTACTCCCTCCTCCATGTTTTATGTTTTTGATTTCACATTTTACATCTCTTTATTTTGAGTACTCCTTAATTAATTTTATAATTATAGTTAATTTTACTACTTTTTTCTTTTAACCATCATATGAGTTTTATGTGTGATTACTCCAGTATCTGTACTATGTATTTACTTTTACCAGTGAGATTTTTACTTTTATATTTTTTCTCATTACTAATTATTGCCTTTCCTTTTCAGTATTTCTTTAGTATTTCTTTAATATTTCCCTTTAGTATTTCTTATAATCCCTTTAGTATTTCTTATAATGCTGGTTCAGTGGTGATGAACTCCTTTAGCTTTTGCCTGTCTGGAAAACTCTTTATCTCTCCTTCAATTTTGAATAACATTGCTAGGTAGAGTATTCTTGACTGGAAGTTTTTTCCTTTCAGCACTTTGAATATATCATGTCACTCCTTCTGCAATGCAAAGTTTCTGTTGAAAAATCTGCTCATAGTCTTCTAGGGTTTCCCTTGTATGTAACAATTTCTTTTTCTGTTTTTAAGATTCTCTATTTTTAATTTTGTAATTTTAATTATAATGTGTTTTGGTGTGGATCTCTTTGGATTCATCTTATTTGGAACTTTTCCTGCTTCCTGAACCCAGATGTCTCTTCCCTTCCCCCAAGTTAGGGAAGTTTTTAGCCATTATTTTTTCAAATAGGTTTTCTGCCCCTTTCACTCTCTCTTGTCCTTCTGAGACTCCTATAATGTGAATGTTAGTCCACTTGATGTTGACCCATAGGCCCCTTAAGCTATCTTCACTTTTTAAATTCTTTTTTCTTTTTGCTTCTCTTTTTTGGATGAGTTCCACTAAGCTTTTTTTCTATATTTCTGACACTTTCTTCTTCTGCTTCATCTAGTTTGCTGTTGAAACTCTCTCGTATGTTTTTTAGTTCAACTATTGTATTCTTCACCTGTGTGATTTCTGTTTGGTACTTTCTTATATTTTCTATCTCTTTGTTGAATTTCCTACTGTGTTCATCTATTCTTCTCCCGAGTCTGGTGAGCATCTTTATGACCATTTCTTTGAACTCTTTTTCAGGTAGATTACTTATCTCCATTTCATTAGAGTCTTTTTCTGTGGTTTTATCTTGTTCTTTCATTTGGAACATATTCCTTTTTTTTCTCATTTTGCTTGACTCTGTGTTTGTTTCTATGCATTAGGTGAAATAGCTACCTCTCTCAGTCTTGAAAGAGTGGTCTTGTGTATGTGAACCATATTGTTCAACCTTACCCTAGCTCTTGGTTGTCTCTCAAACCTTTGTGATTTTCTAAGCAGTCTGATTTATTCTTGATAGGTCCCAGTTGTTGAGGATGTTCCAAGAACCGTCAGTGTTGCAGCAAGTTTCAGACTGATTGGAAGCCAGACTCTCAGGCAGCAGCTTTTAAAATATGCAAATATATACAGTTCTGTGGGTCTGCTATCATAAAATCTGCTGACCTTCAGACACAGAGATCTGGAGGTGTCCCCTGGGCCCAGTTCCCAAATCAGAGCATCACATGAGTGTTTCAGCTCGTTTCTGGCAGGTACCAGTGAGCTGTAGTAAGGGCAAGAGAGAGCACAAAATCATGTCAC
The DNA here is from genome assembly GCF_041296235.1 of Equus asinus. NCBI lineage: Eukaryota > Metazoa > Chordata > Mammalia > Perissodactyla > Equidae > Equus > Equus asinus. Next base: position 58,522,771 of record NC_091820.1, on the reverse strand, counting down.
CCTGCCTATTTTCCCTGACAGCACTTCTTTAGCTTCAAGACATGTGGCAAACCTGAAGCCTGTCCCTCAGGCTGAAGCTCTAGGACAAATAAATAGGCCTTTTTCACAGGAAGACTGGGGGTGTGTTTCAGTCTGCTATTTGTGCAGTGCCCTGGGGGTGATAACCTACCAAGAGCTGTCTTCTGATTGATATAGTCTCATGGGGCCCAGGAACACAAGCCCCCCAACCACCAGGGTCAGGTGATCAAGGGTTGTCCCCTGTGTGGATTCCATGTGCTTTCCTGCTTTAGTGAGAGAGTAGGAGAGCACTGGGGGCAGGGCACAGCTGCTGGCTTTAGCTAGGCAGTATAATAGTGCTGGGGCAGGGCATACCCATAAGTTTAGCAAGATAGTAGGAGCTTGAAGAACCAGGACACATCCGTCACCTTTAGCAAGGCAGCAGGAAAGTGCTTTGACTGTGTGTGCCTGACAGCTTTAGCAAGGCAGCTGGAGAGTGCTGTGTCTGCCTGTGCCCACCAGCTTTAACAAGGCCAAGGAGAATGCTGTGATTGCTCGTACACACCTTCTGGCTTTAGCAAGATATCATGTGGGTGCTTTGGCCACCTGTTTCTTCTGGCTTTAGCAAGGCAGTGGGAGAATACTGCGTACACATGTGCCTGCCTGATTTAGTGAGGTAGAGGGAGAACAAAAACAGCACCTGCCGGTGCCTCCATTGCTGGAGAGAGTCCCTACTGGCTCCTGCTTCTCTGGCACATGCTTCAAGATTAACAAATGAATCTCCCTTCATGTGGTCTAAGTGCTTTTTGAACTGCTGCTTTTGCATTGGGTTCCAGGGTAAATGAGTCTGCATCTGAGCTTCCTAAAAGGAATATCTCAGTTCTCTCCCACCCTTTAGATCCTTTGCACATTAGCCCCATTGGTATACAAATCACACATTTTGGGGGCTCATCTCTCCAGTGAAGTTGCCAAGGGTTGGGGTGCCTGATGTGGAGCTCAAATCCCTTGCTCCTCAGGGAGAAGCTCCAGACTTGTAAGGCCCCTCCCCATTGTGGGTTGTCATGCCACGTTGGGGATTTTGGTGAGACCATGTCTCTGCCTCTGCTACCGTCTCGATTTGGCCCTTTTATTCTTTGCTATAGAGGAGCTGTTCAGCTAGTTTTCAGTTATTTTTTAGAGGGAATTTTTCCATATTTAGCTGTAGATTTGGTGTGTCTGTGAGAGGAAGTGAGTTCAGAATCTTACTACACCACCATCTTGGACCATCTTTATAGAAGATTCTTTTAAAGAATTGTTAGGATTTCTTATGTAAGATGATCACACTTTCTGTGAAAAGAAACAGTTTTGTTTCTTCTTTTCTAAAATATATGCCTTAAATTTCTTTTTCTTACTTTATTACATTGGCTAGAATATCTAATATAATGTTGCATAGAAGTGGAGACAGTGGACATATTTTCCTTGTTCCTTTCACCATTAAATCTTTCACCCTGAAGTATTATATTAGCTGTACTGATTTTTGTAGATATCTTTTAGCCACTTAAAGGCAATTCTAGTTTGCTAACAGTTTTTAACCATGAAAAGTATTAGAATTTGACATAGGTTGTTTCTGCATTCATTGAGACTATCATATGGTTTTTCTTCTTTTGTCTTAATATTGCAAAGTACATTGATTTATTTTTGTGTCTTAAATCAATCTTGCCTTCATAGGTTAAATTGATCATGTTATATTACCACTTTATATGTGATAGTATTCTATTTACAAACATTTTTTTAAGAACTTTTGTATATATGTTCATGAGAGATGTTAAGCTGTAGTTTCCTTTTCTTAAAATGTGTTTTTTTCTGTCAGGATAATGCCCTGTTGAATGACTTGGAAACGGTCCTTTCCCCTTCAGAACTTCAGATGTATGCTTCCCATCTGGAAGCATACTTGTAGAATTGGTAATATTTCTTCCATAAATGTTTGGTAGAGTTTACCCGTAAAGCCATCTGGGGCTGGAGTTTTCTGTGTGCAAACATATTTAACTACAAAATGAAATTCCTTAATAGATATAGGGCTATTAAAGTAACCTATTTCTTCTTGAGTGAGCTTTGGTAGTTTGTGTCTTTCTAGGAGTTTGTCCATTTCATCTAATCTATCAAAATTATTGGCACAAAATTGCTCACATTATTCTTCTCTAATTTCTGCAGTATCTTTAGTGATATTCTCTTTCTCATTCCTAATATCATAATATGTGTCTTCTAAGTTTTATCTTTAAATTTCTGATAAGTCTGGCTAGTGGTTGATCAAGTCTATTGCTCTTAATGAAACAGTTTTGGTTTCACTGATTTTCTCTGCCATTTTTCACATTTCTTATTCATCCAGTTTTATTGAGATATAATTGAGATATAATATTGTGTAAATTTAAAGTGTAAAATGATGGTTTGATAATACATATATATTGTGAAATGATTACCACAGTAAGATTAGTTAAAACATCCATCACCTCACATAGTTACCATTTCTTTTTGGTGAGAATATTTAAGATTTACTCTCCTAGCAACTTTCAAGTATACAATACAGTATTGTTAACTTTAGTCATCATACTGTACATTAGATCCCTAGAGCTTATTCATCATATCATTGGAAGTTTGTACCCTTTGACCAACACCTCCTGATTTTCTCCACCTGTCAGCCCCTGGCAACCACCATTCTACTTTCTGTTTCCATGAGTTTGTTTTTTTTTTTTTTATATTCCACATATAAGTGAGATCGCTCAATGTTTGTCTTTCTCTTTCTGACTTATTTCACTTAGCATAATGCCCTCAGGGTCCATGCATGTGGTTACAAACAGCAGAACTTCCTTTTTATGGCTGAATAACCTTCCAAATGTATAAAATAATATATACATTTTATTTATCCGTTCATCTATTAATGGACACTTAGGTTATTTCCATGTCTTGGTTATTGTAAATAATGCTGCAATAAACATGGGGGTGCAGATATCTCTTTGAGATAGTGATTTCATCTCTTCCTTTGGATATATACCCAGAAGTAGGATTGCTGGATCGTATGGTAGTTCTATTTTTAATTTGTTGAGAAATTTCCATACTGTTTCTCATAATGGTTACCCGAATTTATACTCCCACCAACAGTGCAAGTGGTTCTCTTTAGTCCACATACTCACCACACTAGTTATCTCTTGTTCTTTGGGTAATGGCCATTCTAACATGTGTGAGGTGGTATTTGATTGTGGCATTGATTTGAATTTCCCTGATGATTAGTGATGTTGAGCTCCTTGTCATGTACCTGTTGGCCACTTGTATATCTTCTTTGGAAAGAATCTATAAAAGTCTTCTGCCCATGTATTAATTGGATTATTTGTTTTGTTATTCTTGAGTTGTATGAATTCCTTATGTGTTTTGGATATTAACTTCTCATCCAATATATGTTTGAAAATATTTTTTTCCATTCTATACGTTGCCTTTTTATTTTATTGATTGTTCCTTTTGCTGTGCTTTCTAGTTTGATGTAGTCCCACTTGTTGACTTTTGCTTTTGTTGCCTGTACTTTTAGGGTCATATCCAAAATGTCATTGCCAAAACCTATGTCAAGGAGATTTTTCCCTATGTTTTCTTCTAGGAATTTTACAATTTGAGGTCCAACATTTAAGTTTTAATCCATTTTGAGTGAATTTTTGTGAGCAGTGTAAGATACGGATCAATTTCATTCTTTTGCATATGATAATCCAATTTTCCCAACACTATTTATTGAAGAGACTATCGTTTCCTCTTTGAGTCTTTGTGACTCTCTTGTCAAATATTAGTTGACTGTATATGTGCAGGTTTATTTCTCAGCTCTCATTTCTCTTCCATTGGTCTCTATTTTTTGTTTTTTATGCCAATACCATACTGTTTTTGTTACTACAGCTTTGTAACATAGCTTGGAAACAGGAAGTGTGATGCCTCCAGTTTCATTCTTTTTTCTCAATGTTGCTGTGACTATTCACAGTATTTTCTGGCTCAATATGAATTTTAGGATTTTTCTTACTACTGTGAAAAGTGCTATTGGAATTTTGATAGGAATTACATCGAGTCTATACATGGCTCTTGGTAGTATGAACATTTTTACAATATTTATTCTTCCAATCCATGAACATGGGATATCTTTTCATTTACATCTTCTTTAATTTTTTTTAATCAATGTCGTATAGTTTTCAGCATACAGGTCTTTCACCTCCTTGGTTAAATGTATTCCTAAGTATTTTATTGTTTTCAATGCTATTGTAAGTGGGATTATTTTATTTATTTCATTTTAAGATATTCCATTGTTAGTGTATAGAAATGCAGCTGATTTCTGTATGTTGATTTTGTATCTTGCAACTTTACTAATTTTCCTAACGGTTTTTTGGTGGAGTCTTTAGGGTTTTCTATGTAAAAAATCATGTCATCTGCCAACAGAGAAAATTTAACTTCTTCCTTTCTTATTTGAGTGCCTTTTGTGTCTTTTTCTTGACTAATTGCTCTGGCTAGGACTTCTAGTACTATGTTGGATGGGAACAGTGTGTTTACGCACCCTTGTCTTGTTCCTGATCTTAGAGGAAAAGCTTTCAAGCTTTCAGCATTGAGTGTGGTGTTAGCTGCAAACTTTTCACATATGGCCTTTATTATGTTGACATATATTTCTTCTCTTCCCAATTTGTTGAGAGTTTTTATTATAAAAGAGTGATGAATTTTGTCAGATGCTTTTCTGCATCTGTTTACATGATCATATGATTTTTGTCCTTCATTCTATTAATGTTGTGTAACATATTTAATGATTTGTGTGTGTTGAATTATCCTTGCATTCTAGGGATAAATCCCAGTTGATTATGGCGTACGATCCTTTTAATGTGCTGTTGAATTTCGTGTGCTCGTATTTTGTTTAAAATTTTAACATCTATATTCTTCAGGGATATTGGCCTGTAGTTTTCTTTTCTTCTAGTGTCCTTAACTGGCTTTGGTATCATGAAAATTCTGCCCTCATAAAATGAGTTTGGGAGTATTCCTTGCCTTTTAGTTTTTTGCAAGAGTTTTGCAAGGATGGGCATTAATTCTTCTTTAAATGTCTCATAGATTTCACTCACTTAAATCATCTGATTGTGAGCTTTTCTTTTTTGGAAAGTTTTTGATTATGCTTCAATCTCCTAAGTCATTATTGTTCTTTTCAGATTTTCTATTTCTTCATGATTCAATCTAGTAAGTTGTATGTTTCTAGGAATTTTTCCATTTCTCCTAGACTATCCATTTTTTGTGTATAATTTTCATAGCAGCATTTTATTATCTTGTGTATTTCTGTGGTATTAGTTGTAATGTCTCCTCTTTCACTTACAATTATCTTTATTCAAGTTCTCTCTCTCATCCTTGATTAGGCTAGCTAAAGTTTTGTCAATTTTATTTTTTGAAAAACCAACTCTTAGTTTCATTGATCTTTTCTATTGTGTTTCTACTCCCTGTTTTATTTATTTCTGCTTGAATCTTTGCTATTTCCTTTCTTCTGCTAATTTTGAGCTTAGTTTCTTCTTCTTCTAATTCCTTTAGGTGTAAAATTAGGTTGTTTATTTGAGATGTGTCTTTTTTCTTAATGTAGGAATTTATCACTATATATTTCCCTCTTAGAACTACTTTTGATGCATCCTATAAGATTTGGTATGTTATGTTTTCATTTCCATTTGGTTCAAGATACTTTCTAATTTTTCTTTTGACTTCTTCTTTGATCCATTGATTGTTCAGGAGCATGTTATTTAATTTTTTATGTATTTGTGAATTTTCTAGTTTTCCTCCAGTTGTTGACTCCTCTTTCATACAATTGTGGTTGGAAAAGGTACTTAATATGATTTCAGTCTTCTTATATTCAAGACTTGCTTTGTGGCTCAACATATAATCTATCTCAGAGAATGTTCTGTATATGCTTGAGAAGAATGTGTGTTATGTTGCAGTTGGGTGGAAAGTTCTGTACATGTTTGTTAGGTCCATTTATTCTAAAGTAAAGTGCCAGTCCAATGTTTTATTATTGATTTTCTGTCTGGATGACCTATTCCATGTTGAATGTGGGATATTGAAGCTCCATACTATTATTATGTTGCTGTCTATTTCTCCCTGCAGTTCTGTTAATATTTTCTCTAAATATTTAAGTGCTCCAATGTTAGGTACATATATATTTAAAAATGTTTTATCCTCTTGATAAATATACCACTTTCTCACTCTATAGTGACTTTCTTTGTCTCTTGTGACTGATTTTAAAGTTCATTTTATCTAATAAAAGTAAAGCCACTTCTGCTCTCTTTGGTTGCCATTTGCATGGAATATCTTTTTCTATCCCTTCATTTTCAGTCTATATGTGTTCTTAAATCTAAAGTGAGTCTCTTTATGAGGCAGCATATCACCGGATCTTGTGTTTTTATTCATTTAGCCGCTATGTGTCTTTTGAGTGGACAATTAAATCCATTTACATTTAAAGTAATTATCAACAGGTAAAGACTTAGTATTGCCATTTTAATAATTGTTTTCTTTTTTAAAATTTCTTAATTACTTTCTTCCTCTCTTGCTGTATTCTTTTGTGATTTATTTTTGTAGTGGTAAACTTTAATTATTTACTTTTTGTCTTTTGTGCATCTAATATAGGTTTTTTTGTGGTTATTATGAAGATAACTTAAAACATCTAATAGATATGACAGTCTATTTTAAGCTGATATCTTACCTTCAATTGCATAGAATAGCTCTACACTTTGACATCTAGTCCCCCCACATTTTATTCTGTTGTCACACTTCACATATTTTATATTGTGCAACCATTAACAGTTATGGTAGTTATATTTATTTTTAATACTATCACCTTTTAACTTTTACACTAGTGATAAAAGTGATTTATGCACCATGGTTATAATATTATGGTATTGTGAATGTTAATATGAATTTACCTTTACCAGTGTGGTTTCTGTGTTCATGTTACTAATTATCATTTTTTCATTTCAGCTTGATGAACTCCTTTCAGTATTTACTTTAAGGTAGGTCTAGTGGTGATGAATCCCTCAGCTTTTCTTTGTCTAGAAAAGTCATTATCTCACCTTCATTTATGAAGGACAACTTTGCCAGATAAAGTATTCTTGGTTAACTTTTTCTTTCTTTGAACACTTCGAATGTATCATCTCACTCTCTTCTGACCTGTTATGTTTCTCCTTAGAAATCCACTAAGCCCATTATGGGGTTTATCTTGTTAGTGACAAGCTTCTTTTCTCTTCCTGCCCTTAGATTCTTTCTTTGTCTTTGATTTTTGACTGTTTTATTATAATGTGTCATGGAAAAGATCTTTTTGAGTCAAATTTGTTTGGGGACCTAAGAGCTTCATGAATTTAAATTTCCAAATCTCTCCCAAGATTTGGGAAGTTCTCAGACAGTATTTCTTTAAATAAGCTTACTACTACATTATCCCTCTGAGACTCCAATAAAGATTAAATTATTTCCCTTACAGTGTTCCATAAATCCCATAGGCTTTCTTCATTCCTCTTCATTCTTTCTTCTTTTTGCTCCTCTGACTGTATAATTTCAAAAATCTGTTCACTGATTCGTTCAACATTCTGATTTAGACTGTTGGTCCAGTTTGCTGTTATAGCTCTCTATTAAATTCTTCACTTCAGTCATTGTATTCTTCACCTCCAAAATTTCTATTTGGTCCTATTTTTTCTCTTTTTTGGTGAGGAAGACTGGCTCTGAACTAACTCTGTTGCCAATCTTCCTCTTTTTGCTTGAGAAAGATTGTCAGTGAGCTAACTTCTGTGCCAATCCTCCTCTATTTTGTATATGGGATGCTCCCCAGCATGGCTTGATGAGCAGTGTGTAGGTCTGTGCCTGTGATTTAAACCTGCAAACTCCAGGCTGTTGAAACAGAGCACACAAACTTAACCACTATGCCACTGCGCCAGCCCCTGGTACTTTTTGATGTTTTCTCTTTGTTAAACTCATTTTGTCCAAGTATTGTTTTCCTGATTTCATTAAATTATTTAGCTGTGTTTTCTTGTAGTTCTTTGGGCATATTTAGAAAAGTTATTTAGAATTTTTTTCAGACAACTTGTGTATCTCCATTTCTTTGGAGTCAGTTATTAGAAGCTTACTTTGTCCCTTTGTTGGTGTCACGTTTCCCTGATTCTTCCTGATCCCTGTAGCCTTGTGTGTGTGTCTGCCCATTTGAAGAAGCAGTCACCTTTTCCAGACATATGAACTGACTTTGATAAGGAAATAACTTCATTTGTGAAGCATGCCGTGACCTCTGGTCTAGTGCTGGAGGATGCCAAGTGTGGGGGCATGTGGCATCTTTGGGTCTGGGAGGGGGCATGATTTCTCCTTGGCTCAGGGCCACTAGGGTCCATGACATCAACAATTGCATCATCCTTGGGGAGAGCTTTGGGGAGTTTGCAGTGGCTAAAAGAGCTGTTTGGGTCCTCAGTGGCACCTTCAGGTCCAGTATCCGGACACCAAAGCAAGCAGCAGTAGTGACCAGAGCCAATGGTGTGCACATGCTCAGCTGTATAGTGGCAGAGGCTGACTGTAGACACGTACACAGGATCAAGGGCTATAGCCACTAGCAGGGGCTGAGGCCAACTGTGGGTGCACTAGCAGCTGTGGGGGCCCTGGTTGTCAGTGTGCACTCCTGAAGCTGCAGAGTCTTGCCATGTGTATATGCATGGCAGTGGAGATTGTTGACAAGGGTCAGGCCAGTGAGGTACAGTTGCAAAGCTGCAGGGGCTAGTTAACACTGAGCTCAGTGGTTCAGGCCAATGACAGGAGTCTGGGCTGGATCCAGGCCCAAGCAGTTGTCGGGGCCTTGGCTGTCAGACTGTACTCCTGTGGCTGCAATGTCTTGCCATGGGCACATGCATAGAAGTGGAAGCAGGTGACATGAATCAGGCCAGTGGAGTGCAGGTGCACAGCTTCAGGTGAGCCTAGTAGTGCAGGCCAGTGACAAGATTCATGGCCAGATCCAGGACCATGAGCATCTGTGGGATCTTTGCTGTCTTTGTATACTCCTGTGCCTGACCACTCTAGGCGTGTACGTAACAGTGGTAACAAGTGACACATGTTGGACCAGCAGCATGTTGCTGCACAGCTGCAGAGGCTAGCTGCAGGCAAGCCCACTGATACAGGCCAGTGACAAGAATTAGGGTAGGGTCCAGGCCCATAGGCAGCTGCAGCGGCCTTGAATATTGGCATGTACTCCTGTGGCTGCTGGGGCTTGCCCTGGGTACATGCACTACAGTTGCAGCTGGTGACAGGAATCAGGTCAGTGATGTGCAGGTGCACAGCTACAGGGGCTAGCCAGCAGCACACACACAATGATGGGAGTTACCTGGAAGGATATAGACTGATATCTTGCACATGTGCAGCTGCAGAGGCTGGGGCTGGGTGCTGGTGTGGATCCTGGGCTCTGGTAGGAGGGGAGAGTGAGGGAGCAGGGAAGGACTCAGATGGTTGGCATCTACAAATATAAAAACCTGTGGGGAGAAAACCTCAGTAGTGAAATCTTCAGGAGATCCATGGTGATTGTGCTGGCTATTGGTTTCTTCAGCAGTCAAAGCTGCTGGGGTCCACAATGAGGTCCTAATTGGTGAAATCTGAGGGTGTCTGAAGGATCTGCAAAGGCTGTTGTGGTCCTCATCAGTGAAGGCTGCTAGAGTACTCTGCAAAGCAGGCCACTGGGAACTGTGGTCACTCCCGCTCCTTGGTTAATATCGTTAGGCCCTGCCCTTCTACCTTGTTCCTAGCTGTCTCAAGATGTCTCAGCTTTACTGGTTTCTGGGTGGAAGGAAACCAAAGTGGGTCCTTTGTGTAGATTCCCAAAAGGTTGGGGAAGGTGGTCACTCATCCCACATTCCCTTTCCTGGTGAGGGGAACTCTTTCAAGCTAGGGAGTTCCCTCGTGGCACTGAGCAGTGCCAGTCCAGGGAGTGGGATGATGCAGATAAAATGAAGCTGTTCTTTCTACCTTTTTTGTGTAGTTATTCTCAGGTTTTTTGTTCTATCGTGTTGTTGAAACTTTTCAAGTGGACTCCTGAGCTCTCTCAGAACTATTTTTATTTGTGAATAATTGTCTAATTATTAATCTTTGTGGGAGGACAGAGGCTGGGGTCTCCTCTTCCACCATCTTGGGTCTGCTCATCTTTAATGTTTTCTTTCTTCTTATTTTAAGCTTAATTTATTCTTATTTTTTTAGAGTTATTTAAAGGTTGAAATTAATGTTAATATTTTGAGATCTTTTCTAAAGTAAGTGTGTAGTGCTTTAAATTCTCCTTTATTCATTGCTGCATATCATTTAAAAAATATATTGTATTTTCATTTTAATTGAGCTCAAAATGTTTTCCAATTTAGATTTTTATTTCTTCTTTGACCCATGGGTTATTTAGAAACATTTTATTTATTTTCAAAATTTGAGAGATTTTCCGATCTTTTTTTTTTTTTGAGGAAGGTTAGGCCTGAGCTAACCACTGCCAATCCTCCTCTTTTTGCTGAGGAAGACCGGCCCTGAGCTAACATCCCTGCCCATCTTCCTCTGCTTTATACATGAGATGCCTGCCACAGCATGGCTTGCCAAGCGGTGCCATGTCCGCACCCGGGATCCGAACCGGTGAACCCGGGGCTGCCGAGCAGCAGAGTGTGCAAACTTAACCGCTGCGCCACTGGGCCAGCCCTTGATTTTCCAATCTTTGTGTGATTGATTTCTAATTTAATTTTATTGTGGTCAATGAACAAACTGTATGATTTTATTCCTTTAAATTTATTGACACGTTTTATGCCCTAGAATATTGTCTGTCTTTGTCAATATTTCATGTAATATCTCTTCTTTCGTTTCTGATTTTATTTGGGTCTTCTTTTTTTTTCACTTAGTCTAACTAAAAGTTTTCAATTGTGTTTATCCTTTCAAAAGAGCTTTCTTAGTTTTGTTGGTCTTTTCTATTGTTTTTCTGGTCTCTGTTTCATTTATTTCTGCTCTGGTTTTTGTTATTTCCTTTATTTTTCTAGTTTTGGACTTAATTTGTTCTTTTTCTAGTTCCTTGAGGTGTAAAGTTAGGTTGTTTATTTTATACAATTCTTTTTTCTTAATTGTGTTTATTGCTCTATACTTCCCTCTTAGAACTGCTTTTGCAACATCTCATAAGTTTTAATATAGTTTGTTTCCATTTTCAATTGTTTGAAGATAATTTTTTATGTTTTTAAAGTTTTTTCTTTGATATAGTGATTGTTCTAGGGTGTATTTTTAAATTTCTACATAGATGTGAATTTTCCAGCTTTTCTCCTGTTGATTTCTAGTTTTATCCATTGTGGTCAGAAAAGATACTTGGTATGATTTTAACTTTCTTAAATTTGGTAAGACTTGTTTTGTGACCTATAATATAATCTATCCTGGAGAATGTTCTGTGTACACTTGAGAAGAATGTTTATTCTGTTGCTCTTAGATAGAATGATCTGCATGTGTCTGTTAGGTCCATCTGGTCTAAAGTATTGTTCACATCCAATGTTTACTTGTTGATTTTCTGTCTGGATGCTCTATCCATTTCTGAAAGTGGAGTATTGAAGTCACCTACTGTTAGTGTATGGTCTATTTCTCTCTTTATATCTGTTAGTATTTGCTTAATGTATTTAGGTACTCCAATATATTTATGATTGTTATATCTTCTTTAAAAAAATTTCCCCAGCTTTATTAAGGTATAATTGACAAATAAAATTGTAGTATATTTAAAGTGTACAATGCAATGATATGATTTGATATATGTATACGTTGTGAAAGGATTTCCTCAATGAAATCATTAACACATACATTATCATACATAGTTACTTTTTTCTTTTTTGGTGAGAATGCTAAAATATACTCTCTTAGCAAATTTTAATTACACAAAACAATGTTATCAAGTATAGTCACTATGCTATACATTATATCCTCAGAACTTATTCATCTTATAAATGAAAAGTTGTACCCTTTTAAAAACCTCTCTCCATTTCCTGCACCTCACCCCAGCCCCTGGCAACCACTATTCTACTCTCTGATTCTATTAGTTTGAAATTTTTGTTTTTTTTTTACATTCCATGCCACTCAGTATTTGTCTTTCTCTGGCTGGTTTATTTCAGTTAGCATAATGCCCTCCAGTTTCATCCATGTTGTCACAATGGCAGGATTTCCTTCTTTAAGGCTGAATAATATTGCACTTAATATGTATACATCACATCTTCTTTATCCATTCACCCCGTGACAGACAAATTGTTTCCATATCTTAGCTGTTGTGAATACTGCTGCAATAAACATGGGAGTGCATATATCTTTTCAAGATAGTGATATTTTTCCTTTGGATATATACCCAGAAGTGGGATTATTGCATCATAGGTTGTTCTATTTTCTTTAGGAACCTCCATACTCTTTTCCATAACAGCTGCAGCAGTTAACACTCTGACCAACAGTGTCCAATGGTTCCCTTTTCTCCACATCTTCACCACCATTAGTTATCGATCTTTTGATAATAGACATCTTAACAGATGTGAGTTTATATCTTACTGTGGTTTTGTTTTGCATTTCCTTGATGATTACTGATATTGAGTATATTTTCATGTGCCTATTTGCCATTTGTATTTCTTCTTTGGGAAATGTCTATTCAGATCCTTTACCCATTTTTTAATTAGGTTATATGTTGTTTTACTACTGAGTTGTATGGATTCCTTATATAGTTTAGATAATAACCCTTTATTAGGTATATGGTTTGCAAATATTTTCTCCCATTCCATGGGTTGCCTTTTCACTTTGTTGATGGTTTCCTGTGCTGTGCAGAAAATTTTGTTTGTTGTAGTTCCACTTGTTTATTTTTGCTTTTATTGCCTTTACTATTGGTGTGAAATTCAAAAGATCATTGCCAACACCAATGTCAAGGAGCTTTCTCCCTATTTTTTCTTCTGAAAAATAGAATAATAGAATAGAAGTAGAAAAAACAGAATTTTTCTTCTATGTGTCTGTTTTGTCGCCAATACTACTGTTTTGATTACTATAGCTTTGTAATATAGTTCAAAATCAAGAAGTGTGATGCCTCCAGCTTTGGTCTTTCTGTTCAAGATTGATTTAGCTTTTCAGTGTCTTTCGTGTTTCCATACAAATTTTAGGATTGTTTTGTCTATTTTTGTGAAAAATGCCATTGATTTTCGATACAGACTGCACTGAATCTGTAGATCATTTTGGGTAGTATGAACATTTTAACAATATTTATTCTTCCAATACGTGAACACAGAATATCTTTCTATTTTTTTGTGTTTTCTTCAGTTTCTTTCATTAATGTTTTATAGTTTTCAGTGTATAGATCTTCCACCTCCTTGATTAAATTTATTCCTCATTTATTCTTTTTGATGCTATTGTAAATGTGATTGTTTTCTTAATTTCTTTTTCAGACAGCTTATTGTTAATTTATAAGAACATAACTGATTTTTGTATATTAACTTTTTATCCTGCAACTTTACTGAATTCGTTTATTAGTTCTACTAGTTTTTTGGTGGAATCTTTAGAGTTTTCTATATATGATATATGCTCTGTAAACAGAGAAAAATTTACATCTTATTTTCTGGTTTGGATTCCTTTTATATTTTTTTCTTACCCAATTGCTCTGGCTAGGACTTTTAGTACTATGTTGAACAGAAGTGGTGAAAGTGGGCATCCTTGTTTTGTTCCTGGTCTTAGAGGAAAAGCTTTCAGCTTTTCACCATTTAATAAGATGTTAGCTGTAGGATTGTCATATATGGCATTTATTATGTTGAGGTACTTTCCTTCTATACCTTATTTTCTGAGAGTTTTTATCACAAAAAGATGTTGAATTTTATCAGTTTTTTTCTACATTTATTGAGATGATCATATGATTTTTATCTTTCACTTTGTTAATGTGGTGGATCACATTTATTAATTTGTGTATTTTGAACCATCCTCGCATCACTGGGATAAATACTGCTTGATCATGGTGTATGATTCTTTTAATGTGCTGTTGAATTAGGTTTGCTAAATTGTTATTCGAGGTTGCTATATCTTTTGATGATCTGCTTATCATTATATAATAACCTTTTTTGACTCTTTTACAGTTTTTGGCTTAAAGTCTATTTTATCTGATATAAGTATAGCTACCCCTGCTTACTTTTTGTTTTCACTTGCATGGAATATTTTTTCCATCCTTTCACTTTGACCTTATGCGTATCTTTAAAACTGAAATGACTCTCCTATAATCAATGTATTCTTGGGTCTTTTTTAAAAATCCGTCCAGCCACTCCATGCCTTTTGATTGGAGAATACAATTCATTTAAATTTAGAGTGATTATTGCTAAATAAGAACTTACTAATGCCAACTTATTGTTTTCTAGTTTCCTTGTTCATTTCTGCTTCTCTTGCTGCCACTCTTTTCTAATGTAAGCACTTAGTACAATAAATTTACCTTCAGTGTTACTTTAGCTTCACTGCACAAAAGTCCTGTTGTATGTTCTTTTTTATTGAATTTCACATGATTTTTAAATTTCCTTTGAGACTTCCTATTTACCTGTGATTATTTAGAAGTGTGGTGTTTATTTCAAAAGTTTTTGAGGTTTTACTGTTATAATTGTTATTTGTATATTGATTCCATTATTGTCAGCGAACATGCTATTTATAATCTCAATTCATTTAAATTTGTTCAGGTTACTTTTGTGGCCTAATGCAGCCTATATAAATTTTTTTATCCACTTACAAAATATTTTGCCAGTTTCTTCTCGCCTCCATAATTTCAGGTGAGAAATCTGTTACCTTTCTAATTGTTTCCCTGTAGGTACTGTATCATTTCTTTCTAGTTGTTTTCAAGAGATTTTGTCTTTAGTTTTTATAAGTTTGATTATTGTGTGTCTTGACGTTGTTTTCTTTGGATTTCTCTTATTTTGGATTTGCTCATTTTGTGAAATTTTGTATGCCTGTGACCAAATTTGGGAAAGTTTTAGAGATTATTTGTTCAAATATTTTTCAGCCCCACAATCTTTCTTCTCTCCTTGTGGATCCTTATTACATGAATGTTGTGTATTTTGTTATTTTTCCACTGTCCCTGTGTCTCTTTTTATTTCTGGTTTATTTTCTGCATGTTGTTCAGATTGGGTAATCTATTGATCTTTCTTTGAGCTTGCTGATTCTTTCATCTGTTGTCTCCAACGTATTTTTTACACCATTCAGTGACTTGTCTTCTTCATTTGTGTAACTTCCTTTGGTTCTTTTTATATCTTATGTTTCTTTGCTGATATTTTCAATTTTTTCATTTATTTCAAAAGCATTCATAATAGCTTGTTGGAGCAGTTATTTTATGGATGATTTGACATCATCAGAAATTTTTTCATGTGAATGAACTAGTTTTGGTGTCTATTGTCTTTTCTCATGTCAACTGTGATTTTTTTTGGTTTTAGTATACTGTGTGAATTTTTTATTGTACCCTAGACATTTTTCATTTCATTTTTGTGTGACTCTAGTCCCTATGTAATATTTTTTCTCATGAAATCACCCTATTTTAGCTGTAACATGCATGTCCAAATGGGGATGGATGTTCAACTCCAGATTCTGCCCCGCTGACACCACTCTTGCAAATGTGGAGCACTGACTCACATCGCATTTTTGCTGGTAAGTAGGGATGAAATTTCAGTTTTCTTTTCAGCCCTACTTACACTCCCTTGGTAACATCAGATCACTGATTGGTGCTGCTTTATTACTGCCTCATGGAAATAGAAGTTTAGCTCCCTGATAGGTACCACTGACAACAGAGTTGGGGGAAAGCACAGTGTTAACTAGCATAGCTTCCTACTGCCTTGTTTCATCCACTATTGCTAACTGGGGATGAAAATGTATCTCCTCACTGTTTTTTGCTGACGCAAGTTGAGTGGAATACTTAGTGCCAACTAGTGCCACCTCACATCACCTCCTTCTGCCTTGGTGCCACTGTAAGGAAGTGCAAAATAGCATCTTGATGCTTCTACTGACATCATGGAAGGGGAAAGCAGCATGCTGTCTAGCATCATCTTGCATTGCCTCATACCACCTCTTTATGGGCAGGTGGAGGTGAATCTCATCTTTATGCTGGTCTCTACTGACGTCAGGATTGTAGAAAAGCAAAGTGTCAAATAGCCCCTCATCACACCACCTCATTGGGTTCACATGAGGGTGGAAGTTGAACTTCTTACTAGACCTTATTGATACCACTCCTGCAAAAGTCGAACATCAATTCAAGTGCTTTACACTAGCTCATTTCTGCCTCTTTGCTACCTCATTACTACTAGATCAGGGTGGATGTTCTGCTCCCCACTGGGTTCCACTGACACTGAAGGAGAGATGTGTACTGCCTACTAGTACCACCTCACACCACCTGTTGTCAATGATCAGAGTAGAGGTTGAGCTTTCCATTGTGCCCTGCTAAAACCAGGCATTGGGAAAGCAGTGTGGCAACTAGTGTTACTTCTTTGCTGTTGGTGGGGAGGTAAGTTCAGCTCCTTGCTGGGACCCACTGGTACTACCTTTGCAATAGCAGACTTCTAATTTACACTGCCTGTTGCTTCTGGATGGAAGCAAGAGTTTAGCTCCTCACTGGGCCCTACTGCACTACAGGTTGGAAAGCAATAAGTCAACCAGTAGCACCCCATTGCTGTCATGGGGGGCTAGAAGTTCAGCTCCCTAGTGGAACCCACTGATACATGAGTGTGGAAAGCAAAGCACTGACTAACCCTGTCCCTCATAGTTCATTCTGCTTTACTTATGCTGTGTGGGTCTGGAAGCACAACTCCTTGCTTGGCCCCACTGACATCATCCAGGTGGGTGAATCAAGGCACCCTCTACTACCACTAAGCAGAGAGTGAAAGTTCAGTAACACGTTGAGACCCATTAACACCATTTTGTTTCTGTGCCTGTTGATATTTCTGAGTTGTAGGTTTTTGCTGTGCCCCATCCAGTAAATGAAAGGAAAAATGAAAACATAGGGAACTGACCACGTTCCTAAAGTTTCAAGCTACCTAAATAGTCCCCCACCCTTTTTCCACCTTTCAAGGTGATTTTATGTTTTGTAATGTCTGTGTTTTTGAGTTGTAAGAGAGAGGACTAGGGAAGATAGGGGCTACTCCTTTCTTGCTAGAACCGAAGTATAATTTTAAATTTAGTTTACTTTTTAATGTATGAATATGAACATGAAATTAATTTTTGTACACTGTGGAACAAGGTTGTTACTAAGTTGACATGAATTTGCATAAGTTGTTCATAGATTATTTTGGACTTTACATGTAGACAATTTTGCCTGCTCTGGATAATAACAACTTTTTTGTTTTCCTTTATAATAATTATATGTTTTATTACTTTTTACTGCTTATTGCATTGCCTAAGACCTCTATTGCAATAATGAATTAATGTGGTGATGATGGACATCCATTTCTTATCCTAGGATCCAAGAGAATCTATTCAGTATATCCCCATTAAATTACTGTTATCTGTATGTTTTTTGAATATACTCTTCTATTAATGGAATTCCTTTCTACTCCAAATTGTCTATGGTTAAAAAAAAAGATTATGCAGAGGGATGTTGGCAACATGGTGGAGTGAATTGTTCCCTTTATGTTTCCTCCTTTGAACTACAACTAAATAGCTATTCACTGACCATTGGAAGGTACACACATGGCACAACAGGATGCCTGAGAGACCCACAAAGGTATACCTCTGAAGGCGGATGGACTGGGACTCCAGGAAGTAGTGGAGCTAGGTGAGCACTCCCTGACCCTTACTTGGCAGCCCTATGTGTGAATGCAAATGCTTTACCAGCAGGGAGTACCCACAGTGCTGCTGTGGTCCCACAAATGGGAATGTGCATTGGCATGACCGTAAGAAGAGGCAGAGACAACCCTGCTGGGCCTGTGCATGAATGTTTTCTCAGCTGGCAGGAGAGCCCACTGTGCCAAGCAGTCCCAATGAGTGGCTCAGGCTCAGACCCCATGGAGAAACCACACCCACAAAGCACAGTAGCTGGCATGATCATAAGCAGAGGTGGTGGCAGATCTACGCATGTGTGTGAATGCTTTCATGCCTGGTGGGAGCACCCATAGTACCACTGTGGCCCAACAAGAGGGAACATGCCTCAGCATGACTGTAAGAAGAGATGATGGCAGCCCTGAATGTGCCCACAAGTACTTTCCTGACTGGTAGGACTGCCCACTATACCCCCACAACTTCCAGCAGATGCTGTGGGATCAGGAATCCCCCAGTGGTAGAAACTGGAATCTGTGACTTGATACTACCACAAATGTGCTGGCAAAGGATTATTTCATCAAACACCATGAGAAACTGTAGCAACAATTAAGAGTAGAAGGAAAATGACAAGTCTCCAGAATCCAACCTTGAAGTCACAGAAATTTACAATCTAAATGACAGAGAATTAAAAAGAGGTGTCATAAAGAAATGCAGAGTTACAAGAAAACTCAGAAAGATAGTTAATTGAGCTCAGGAATAAAATTAATGAAAAGAAGGAATATTTCACCAAAGAGGTTGAAGCTATAAAAAAATCCAGGCAGAATTCTGGATATTAAGAACACAATTAATGAGATAGAAAATATCTAGAATCCTTAAAAAATAGAGGTGACATAATGGAGGAAAGAATTAGTGATTTAGAGGATAGAAATATAGACATCCTTCAAGTGGAGATGAGAGAACTAAGATTTTTAAAAATGAAGGAATTCTTCAAGAAAGATCTGACTCATTTAGGAAAAGAAACATGAGGATTATAGGTACTCAAGAGGGAGAAGAGGGGGAGAAAGGAGCAGAGAGCTTGTTCAAAGAAATAATAGCTGAGAACCTCCCAAACCTGGGGAAGAAACTGGAATTACAAATACATGAAGTCAATAGAACTCCTAATGATGCTGATTCTAAAAGACCTCCAAGGCATATAATAGTAGAACTGGCAGAAGTCAATGACAAAGAAAAAATATTAAGGGCAGCAAGACAGAAGAAAATAACCTACAAAGGAACTCCTATCAGGCTTTCAGCAGATTTCTCCACAGAAACATTACAGGCTAGGAGAGAATGGAATGATATATTCAAAATACTGAAAGACAAAACTTTTCTGCCAAGAATACTCTATCCAGCGAAACTGTCCTTCAGATATGATGGAGAAATAAAAGGTTTCCCAGGTAAACAAAAGTTGAGGGAGTTTATGGCCACTAGACCTCCCTGACAAGAAATGATCAAGAATGCTTTCCTAACTGAAACAAAAAGGTAGAGGCTTACAAAGCTTTGAGCATGGAGATAGACAGACAAAATTAGAAAAATGCAGCTCTCACAACAGGGTAGCAAATAATTATAACTTAAAAGATAAAGGAAAAGAAGGCATAAAAAGTAAATGTAAACACTACAACTTAGTCACAAATTCATAACATAAAACACAATAATTTGTGACAGCAATAACTCAGAAAGGGAAGAGGAGAGGGATGGAACCTGCTGAGTTTAATGGAGATCAGCAACTATCAGGAAATGGACTGTCTTATCTACGAGATTTTTAATACAAACCTCATGATAACTACTAAACAAAAAGAGCAGAGCCACAATACATAAAAATGTAGAAAACCACCAAAATGAAATCGCAGTCAGAAGTACAAAAGAAGAGAAACAATGGAAATATAGAATAATCAGAAAATGAGACAAAATGGCAGTATTAAGCCCTCATATATCAGTAATCACTCTAAATGTAAGGAGATTGAATTTTCCAATAAAAATACCCAGAGCAGCTGGTTCGATTAAATCAAGACCCAACAATATGCTGCCTCCAGGAAACAAAACTCTAAAGACAACTGTAGGCACAGAGTGAAGTGATAGAAGATGATATTCCAAGTAAATGGCAAATAAAAGAAAGGAGATGTTGCTATACTTTTATCAGAAAAGCAGACTTCAAGATAAAAACGACAGTGAGAGACAATGAGGGACAGTATATAATGATAAAGGGACATTCCACTAAAAGGGACTTTGCACCAAGGACTTAACACTTATGACTATATATGCACCTAAAACAGGAGCACCAAAGTATATAAAGCAACTACTAACAGACCTAAATGGAGAAATTGACAGCAATGCAATAATAGTAGGGGACCTCAACACCCCACTTACATCAACGGATAGATCATCCAGACAGAAAGTCAACAAGGAAATAGTGGATTTAAGTGAAACACTTGATCAGATGGACTTAGTAGATATATAGAGAGCATTCCATCCCAAAACAGCAGAATATACATTCTGCTTGAATGCACATTGAACATTCTCAAAAATAGATAAAATGTTGGGAAACAAGGTAAATTTCAATAAATTTAAGATTGAAATCATATCAAGTATCTTTTCTAACCACAATGCTATGAAGCTAGAAATCAACCAGAAGAAAAATGCTAGGAAAGTCACAAATATTTGGAGACTAAAAAGCATGCCACTGAACAACCATTGCATCAATGAAGAAATCAAAAGAGAAATTGAATGATACCTGATGACAAAGGAAAATGAAAATACCAACTCTTATGGGGTGCAGCAAAAGCAGTTATAAGAAGGAAATTCATAGCAATATATGCCCACCTCAACAAACAAGAAAAATCTCAAACAAGTAATCTTAAACTTTACCTGATAGAACTAGAAAAAGAATAACAAACAAAGCCCAAAGTCAGCAGAAGGAGGGAAACAATAAAATTAGAGCAGAAATAAATGAAATAGACTAAAAAACAGTAGAAAGGATCACTGAAACTAAAAGCTGGCTCTTTGAGAAGATAAACAAAATTGATAAACCCTTAGCCAAACTCACTAAGAGAAAAAGAGAAAAGGCTCAAATAAATAAAATTAGTAATGAAAGAGGAGAAATTACAACAGATACTGCAGATCTATGAAGGATTATAAGAGAATGCTATCAAAAATATATTGGACAACCTAGAAGAAATGGATAAATTCTTAGACTCATACAACCTCCCAAAACTAGATCAAGAAGAAACAGAGAATCTGAGTAGACCAATCACAAGGAAAGAGATAAAAAAAGTAGTGAAAAACCTCCCCCAAATCAAAAGCCCAGAGGCAGCTGTGATGGTCTAGTGGTTAATGTTCTGCATGCTCTGCTTTGGCCACCCAGGTCAGGTACTCAGGCATGGAACCAAACCACTCTTCTGTCAGTAGCCACACTGTGGTGGCAGCTCACATAGAAGAACTAGCCAAATTTATACCTATACACAATTCCATACCAGGGCTTTTGTAGGGGGAGGGAGAAAAAAGGAGGCAGACTGGCAACAGATGTTAGCTTAGGGTGAACCTTCCCATGCAAAAAAAAAAAAAAAAAAAAGAAAGAAAAGAAAAAAAAGCCCAGGATCAGATGTCTTCTCCAGAGGATACTACCAAACATTCAAAGAAGATTTAATACTTATGTTTCTCAAACTCTAACAAAAATTTGAAGAAGATGGAACAGTTTCTAACTCATTCTATGAGGCCAACATTACCCTAATACCAAAACCAGGCAAGGACAGCACAGAGAAGACAAATCACAGGCTGATATCTCTCATGATCATAGATGCAAACAACTTCAACAAAATATTGGGAAACTAAATACAGTAATACATTAAAAGCCTCATACACCATGATCAAGTGAGATTTATACTAGGGATGCAGGGATGATTCAACATCCACAAATCAATCAATGTGATACGCCATATTAACCAAATGAGGGATAAAAATCACATAATCATCTCAATAGATGCAGAGAAAGCTTTTGATAAGATCCAACATCCATTTATTATTAAAACTCTGAATAAAATGGATATAGAAGGAAATTACCTCAACATAATAAAGGTCATGTATGATAAACCCTTAGCCAACATCATACTTAATGGTGAAAAACTAAAAACCATCCCACTGAGAACAGCAACAAGACAAATATGCCTGCTCTTGCCACTGTTATCCAACAGAGTACTGGAGGTTTTGGCCAGAGTTATTAGGCAAGAAAAAGAAATGAAAGGAACCCAAATTGAGAAGCAAGAAGTGAAACACTCACTGTTGGCAGATGACATGATCCTATATGTAGAAAACTCTAAACAATTCATCAGCAACCTACTAGAAATAATCAACAACTACAGCAAAGGTGTAGTGTACAAAGTCAACTTACAAAAATTAGTTGCATTGCTATACAGTAATAATGAACTAACAGAAAGCGAGGTCAAGAATACAATCCCATTTACAATTGCAATGAAAAGAATAAAATACCTAGGAATAAATTTAACCAAAAATGTGAAAGACCTATACACTGAAAACTATGAGACATTATTGAAAGAAATCGAAGAAAACATAAAGAAATGGAAAAATATTCCATACTCATAGATTGGAAGAATAAACATAATTAAAATGTCAATAATACTTAAAGCAATCTACAGTTTCAATGCAGTTACAATCACAATCCCAGTGACATTCTTTATGGAAATAGAACAAAGAATCCTAAAATTTTTATGGAACAAGATCTCAAATAGCCATGAAATCCTGAGAAAAGAAGAACAAAGCTGAAGGCATCTCAGTCTCTGACTTCAAAATATGCTACAAAGCTATAGTAATCAAAACAGTATGGTACTGGAACAAAAAAGACACACATATCAATGGAAATTAATTGAAAGCCCAGAAATAAACCCACAGATCTATGGACAGTTAATCTTTGACAAAGGAGCCAAGAACATACAATGGAGAAAGGAAAGTCTCTTCAATAAATGGTGTTGGGAAAACTGGACAGCCACTTGCAAAAGAATGAAAATAGGCCATTATCTTGCACCATACACAAAAAATAACTCAAAATGGATTAAAGACTTGAATTTAAGACCTAAAACCATAAAACTCCTAGAAGATAATATAGGCACTACAGTCTTGGACATCAGTCTTAGCAGCACCTTTTCAAATACCATCTGTACTCAGGCAAGGGTAACAAAACATAAAGTTAACAAATGGGACTATATCAGACTAAAAAGCTTCTGCAAGCCAAAGGAAACCATGAACAAAATGAAAAGACAACCCACCAACTGGGAGAAAACATTTGTAAGTCATATATCAGACAAGGGGTTAATTTCCAAAATATACAAAGAACTCATACAACTCAACAACAAAAAAACAAAAAACCTGATCAAAAAATGGGCAGAGGATGTGAGCAGACATTTTTCCGAAGAAGATATACAGATGGCCAAAAGACACATGAAAAGATGTTCAACATCATTACTCATTAGGGAAATGCAAATAAAAACTACTATGAGATATCACCTTACACTTGTCAGAATGACTATAATTACCAAGACAAAAAATAACAAGTGTTGGAGAGGATGTGGAGGAAAGGGAACCCCTGTACACTGCTAGTAGGAATGCAAACTGGTGCGGCCACTATGAAAAACAGTTTGGAGATTTCTCAAAAAATGAAAAATAGAAACACCATATGATCCAGCTATTCCACTACTTGGTATTTATCCAAAGAACATGAAATCAACAATACAAAGAGATCTATGCACCCTTATATTTCTTGTAGAACTATGCACAATAGCCAAGCTGTAGAAGCAACCCAAGTGCACATCAACTAATGACTGGATAAAGAAGGTGTGATGTACATATTTAAGGGAATAGTATTGAGCCATAAAAATGACAAAATCATCCCATTTGCAACAACATGGATGGACCTTGTGGGTATGATGTTAAGCAAAATAAGCCAAACAGAGAAAGACAAATACTGCATGATTTCACTCATATGTGGAAGATAAACACATCGATAAAGATAACAGATTAATGGTTACCAGAAGGGAAGGGGGCTGAGGGGTGGGTGAAAGGGGGTAAAGGGGCACATATGTATGGAGATGTATAAAAGTTAGACTACTGGTGGTGAGTATTACACAGTCTATACAGAACGTGGTGAATGATGTACACCAGAAATTATGCAATGTTTTTAACCATTATCATTTCAAGAAAATAATTTTTAAAAATTATGCATCTGTATTGAATTTTATAAAATACATTTTCTTTGTCTCTTTTTCCCCTTCGTGATTTACATTTATTTTTGAATGTTAAAGCAATCTTGCATTTATGAACTGAATACCATTGGATTATAAAGTACAGTATTTTTCATACATTTCTGCATATTTTTAGCTTTTATTTTGTTTAGGATTTTTCATCTATCTTCAAGATCTATGTAGGCTTGCAATGTTCTTTTTGTATGATAACTTAGTCATGTTTCCATATTAGAGTTATGGTGGTTTTATAAAACAAGTTGGGAAATGTTTGATATATATTTTCTGAAATATTTTGTATAGTTATTAAATAAAGATATCACTTCTTTAAATACTTGGAAGACTTCACTTAGGGCACCTGGATTTGAATTTTTTTGTAATGGTATGAAGTACAACAATGAATTCAATTCCTTCAAAGAATATTCAGATTACTATCATTTCTCTTGTTATTTTTTCAATAAATTCATCCATTTAACCTAAGATGTTTTTAACTGCATACATCTATTTATAGTATTCTATTATATTTTTAATAAATGTATACTCTGTAGGAGTGTCCACTTCTTCAATCATGATTTTGGTAATTAGTATTTTATTTACTTTTTCTTTCATCAATCTCTTCAAATAAACAAAATTGGCTTGGCTTATTGTCTCTATTGTGGATCTGTTTCTATTTTATTTATTTCTATTCTTTATTATTCTTTAATTCTAAATGTTTGGGTTTGTTTTCTAAGTTCTGAGATAAAAGGCTGTGTGGTAGGCAGAAAAAACTCCCCTATTAAAGATGCCCATATCCCAATCCCTGGATCCTGTGAGTATGTTATCTTACATGGCAAAAATAAATTTGAAAATGTTATTAAGTTAGAGATCTTGAGATTGTGAGATTAAGCTGCATTATCCAGGTGAACCCAATGTAAGCATAAAAGTACTTTTAAGATGGAGGAAGAGAGTCAGAGTAAGAAAAAGACATGAGAAATGATAGTAGAAGTCAGAGTGATGTAGTTCTTGACTTTGAACATGCAGGAAAAGGCCATAAGCCAAAAAATGCAAGCAGCATGTAGAAGATGGAAAAGACAAGAAAGAGTCTCCTCTGAAGCGTCCAGAAGGAGTGAAATCCTGATGACACCCTGATTTTAGTACAATGAAGCTCATTTCAGATTTCTGATGATCAGCATAGTAAGACAAATAAATTTGTGTGGTTTTTGGTCACAAAATTTCTGGTAATTTGCTACAATATCAATAAATAACTAATATGATTTTAATGGTACTAGCTTAATAGAAAGTAATATGTTTCTGAAAACTAAAACTAATGGTATTTAGTTTTAATAGAAAACTAATAAGATTTTGGTACCTGGAAGTGGGTGCTGCTGTAAAAAATAATTACAAGTGTAAAAGTGATTTTGGTATTAGTCTGAAATAATTTTGAGAAGAATGTTGGAAAAAGTCTAGATTGTCTTGAATAGACTATTAGGAGAAAAATGGATGCTAATGACGCTGTTAGTGAGAACTCAGAAAGAAGTTGGAGCATGGTATAGAAAAACATGTCATCTTAGAGTATACCTGAATTGTCATGAATAGACTGTTACTAGAACTATGGATGTTAAAGGGACTTTTAGTGAACACTCAGAGGGAGATGAGCAACATGTTATGGCAATTGGATGCAAGTGGTTCCTTATTATATAGTGACAGAAAGCTGAATTGTGTTCTGAAGCTATTGTGTTCTGTAAAAAGAAATTTTAAATGATGATTTGGATTTTAGCTGATGATATTTACAAGTAAAGTGTTGAAAGTGTGGCACAGTTTCTTCTTTCTGTTTATAGTAAAATTCAAGGAGAAGGAAATATATTAGGGGAAAACTGTTAAAAGAACAAGATAAAGTTAGAAACCAATAACAGAAGGAAAACTGGAAAATTCATAAATATGTGGAAATCAAACAAGACACTCTTAAAAAATCAATAGTCAGAGAAGAAATCACAAGGGAAATTAGAAAATAGATAGAGGTAAAGATTATGAAAACACAACATACCAAAACTTATGGGTTGCAGCAAAAGCAGTTGTAAGGGGAAAATTCATAGCTATAAAATGCCTAAATTAAAAAAGAAGAAAGATTTCAAATCAATAACTTCCATTTCCCCCTCAAAGAACTAGAAAAAGAAGACCAAACAAAATCTAAAGCTAGCAGAAGAAAAGAAATAATAAATATTAGAGCAGAGATAAGCAAAATACAGAATTTTAAAACAAAGAAAATCAAGGAAAACAAAAGTTGTTCTTTGAAAATATCAGGGGCCGACCCCATGGCCGAGTGGTTAAGTTCATGTGCTCTGCTTCAGCTGCCCAGGGTTTTGCCAGTTCAGATCCTGGGTGCAGACATGGCACTGCTCACCAGGTCATGTTGAGGCAGTGTCCCACATAGCACAACTGGAAGCACTCACAACTAGAATATACAACTATGTGCCAGGGAGCTTTGGGGAGAAGAAGAAGGAAAAAAAAGTTTGGCAACAGATGTTAGCGCAGGTGCCAACCTTAAAAAAAAAAAAGAAAATATCAATATTATTGACAAAATTTTAGCTAGACTGACAAAGAACAAAAGAGAGAAGATGCAAATTAAAAGATCAAATGAAATGGGAAGAGGTAGCTCAAGATGGTGATGTAGGAATATCCTGAACTTGTTTCCTTCCATGGACACATCAAATTTACAGCTAAATATGGAACAACTTCCTCTGAAAATGACCTGAAAACTAGGTGAGGAGCTCCTTCACATCATGTCACACCAAAGTGAGTAGGAGAGGTTGAGGTACAACCTCACCATAAATGTCAAGCCTGCCACAATATCCCACTATTGGGAGAGAACTCACAAACTTGGAACTTCTCCCTGAGGAGCAAAGGGTTTGTACCCTGCCTTGAGCACCCGACTTTTAAGACATGCACTTCAGAGATGAGCCCCTAAAGCATCTGGCTTTGAAAACCGACAGGGTGCAGGTCAATGAGACCCAAAGGGGTATAGGGGGCTGAGAAATGACTCTTAAAGGGCTTGTGTAAGGATTCACCCACCCCAGGTTCCAGTACAGCAGCCATTTGAAAAATGCCAAGACTTTATGTGAAAGACATTTATTGCTAATCCGAAAGCATTGGCTAGAGGAGCAGGAGACAATTGACATACTTCCCAAGGACCGAGGCCAGCAGACACCATTTTAATGCTCTCCCTCTGCCTTGCTAAAGCCAGTGGGCACTATTTTTTTTCACTCTAGACCTTTTTTGTTTCTTTTCTCAGCAGGTGCCATCTTCATGCTCTTCCTCTTCCATGCTTCAGAGTACAAGTATTTTCCTGATGGGAGCTTTTACATGTGTCTGGTGCCTGGGTTTTTATGTCTGGCACCCTGCTTTTTGTGGCTGCTGTCCAGGGGATACCACTTGATCATTTAGCTCTAGAGGCCAGGGGGGCTTGTGTTCCTGATTCCCATGGGACTGTATCAATCAAAGAGACAATTCACGGCAGACTACCACCCCCAGGGCACTTCAAAGATAGCAGACTGAAACACAATCCCAGTATTTCTGAGAAAGAGGCCTACTTGATTGTTCAGGAGCCTTAGGGACAGACTGCTGGTTTGGCACTCTTCTAGGTGTCTATGGAGATGATCTCAGGAGACAGAGATTGGTGGACACAATCTTTGCCCACTTCCTCTGCCTCACTCTAGCTTACCAGTATCTCCCAGAAGGGAGCTTATCCCCTTGTTTGGTGGCCTGATGTTTGCTGCTGTTGCCAGAGGACATCTCTATATCACCTGGGTTTTGTGGCTAGTGGAGCTTACACTTGTGGATCCAACAAGACTGTGGCCAATAGAGAAATAATTTTTAAACAGCTACAACCCTCAGGGACTTGCAAGAGGCAGCAGACCCAGGAGCACAGTTTTTTGTGAAAATGCCTATAAGCTCATCACCATAACTGCAAACTTAAGAGCAAGTTTCTAATTGAACACACATCTGATGGCCGACTATAAACTTTTCCAGAGACATTGGAAGGCAGACGTGATCTTTGTGCTCTCCCTCTACCATGCTCCAAAGCATCCCTCAGAGAGAAGCTCTTATATGTGTCTGGTGTCCAGGTTTTTTATGTCTTGTGTCCTGGCTTTTGCTACTACCACTCAAGGAGTGCCACTTGATCACCTTGCTCTGGTGGGCAGGGGGATTTGCATTTCTGGGTCCCAAGGGACTGTAACAATTGGAGAGACGATTGTTGGTCAGCTACCACTCCCAGTGTGCCGCACAGAGAGAAGACTGAAACACACCCCCAGTATTTCTGTGAAAGAGGATTACTTGCTTGTCCTGGAGCTTTGGCCTGAGGGGCATACTTCAGGTTTGGCACACATTGGAGGCCTATGATGATGCTCTCCGAGAACATAGGCTGGGGGGATGCCATCTTTGCATACTGCCTCTGCCTCACTACAAATTGCTGGTATCTCCCATAAAGGAGCTTATACACACATATAGAGCCCAAATTTTTATGGCTGTTTCACAGGGGACACCTCCAGAGTGCTTGGTTCTGGTGGCCAGCAG
The DNA here is from genome assembly GCF_041296235.1 of Equus asinus. Taxonomy (NCBI): domain Eukaryota; kingdom Metazoa; phylum Chordata; class Mammalia; order Perissodactyla; family Equidae; genus Equus; species Equus asinus. The sequence goes on along the minus strand of NC_091820.1, from coordinate 58,494,185 downwards.
GGCTTACTCTTGTAGTCACAAAGGACTAGATATATTTGCATACTTTGAAAGCTGCTGCCCTGAGAGTCTGGCTTCCAATCAGACTGAATATAGGTGCTGTCTGAGATCCTTTCCTTTTGTACACTGACACATCACCAACTACTGGGAGCTATTAAAAATGAAATAGACTGCTAGGACAATCACAAAGGTTTGAGAGACAGCCAAGAGCTAGGGCAAAGTTGAATGATAAGGTTTATCTCCTACATGATGCCACTTCCTTAAGACTGAGAGAGATGACTGTTTCATCTAACACATAGAAACCAACACAGAGAGTCAAGGAAATTGAGGAAGCAGAGGAATATGTTCCAAATAAAAGTACAAGATAAAATCTCAGAAAAAAAACATTAATGAAATGGAGATAAGTAATTTACCTTATAAAGACTTCAAAGTAGTGGTCACAAAGATTGTCACTGAACTCAGGATAAAAATAAATGAACACAGTGAGAACTTCAACAAAGAGGAAGAAAATATAAGAAAATACATAACAGAAGGTACAGAACTGATGAATACAAAGAGTGAACTGAAAAATACACTAGAAGGGTATAACAGGAGACTAGATGAAGCAGAAGAAAGGATAAGTGAACTTAAAAACAGGGCATTGAACTGCACCCAATGAGAGTAGAAAAAACAAAAAAGGATTACAAAGGTTAAGATAGCTTAAGGGATTTATGAAACAAATTCAAGTGGATCAATATTCACATTATAGGGGTCCCAGAAGGAGGGGAGACAGAGAAAGGGGCAGAAAACTAATATGAAGAAATAATGATTAGAAAATCCCCTAACCTGGAGAAAGAAAGAGACATCCAGGTCCAGGAAGCCCAGGGAGTCCCAAATAGGGGCTAGGGCAGGGTTCCAAAGAGACCCATAACAAGAGACATTAATTAAAATATGAAAAGTTAAAGACAAGAAGAGAATCTTAAAAGCAACAGAAACAACTATTTACATGCAAAGGAACCCCCATAAGACTATCAGCAGAAACATTGTGGGCCAGAAGGCAGTACCATGATATATTCAAAGTACTGAAATAAAAAACTGTCAACCAAAAATACTCTACACAGTAAAGTTATCATGCAGAATTGAAAGAAAGATAATAAGTTTTCCAGACAAGCAAAAGCTAAAGGATTTCATTGACACTAAACTGGGCTTACAAGAAATGTTAAAGGGACTTTGAGCTGAAAAGAAAGGATGCTAATCAGTAACAAGAAAACATACCAAAGTATAAACCTCACTGGAAAGGTAAATATATATATTTATAGTGGATTAACCACTTGTAAGCTAGTATGATGATTAAAAGAAAAAAGTAGTAAAAATAATTATAACTACAATAATTAGTTAAGAGATACACAAGACAAAAAGATGTAAAATATAACATTAAAAGCATAAAATGTGATGAGGGGAGAGTAAAAATATAGAGTTTTAGAATGCATTCAAACTTAAGTTGTTATCAACTTAAAATAGACTTAAAATATTAGTTGTTATATGTAAGCCTCATGGTAACCACAAAGCAAAATCCTATGGTAGATACACAAAAGTTAATGAGAAAGGAATCTAAGCATACTACTAAATAAAATAATCAAACTACAAAGGAATAGAGTAAGAGAAGAAAAAGGAATGAGAAGAACTGCAAAACAGCCAGAAAACAATTAACAAAATGGCACTAAGTACATACTTATCAATAATTACTTTAAATGTAAATGGACTAAACTCTCCACTCAAAAGACATAGACTCAGGGCTGGCCCAGTGACATACTGGTTAAGTTTGTGTACTCCACTTTGGCATCTTGGGTTTTGCAGGTTCATATCTCGTGTGCAGACCTATGCATCACTCATCAAGTCATGCTGCAGAGGTGTCCCACATACAAAATAGAGGAAGACTGGCAGAGTTCTTAGCTCAGGGCCAATCTTCCTCACCACAAAAAAAGAGACATAGAATAGATGAATAGATAAAAAGTGAGGTCTATGTACATGCTGCATACAAGAAATTCACTTCAGATATAAGCACACACATACTGAAAGAGAAGGGATGTAAAAAGATGTTTCATGCAAATAGAAACCAAAAGAAACCTCTGGTAGCTATACATATATTACACAAAATAGACTTTAAAACAAATACTGTAATGAGACAAAGAAGAGCATTACATAACGATTTCCATTTACTCACACATTGTTTTCTGGACTTTCTTCACATCTTCCTTTAGTTCCTTGAGCATCTTTAAGACAGTGGTTTTAAATCTTTGTCTGGAAGATCCACCATCACTTTGCTTTTCAGGGACAGTTTCTGTTGACTTTTTTCTCTTGAATAAGACATACTTTCCTGTGTCTCTGTATGACTTGTGATTTTTCTGTTGAACACTGGACATTTGAATCTAATAATATGGTAATTATGTAAGCCAGATCCTCCCATTTCCCCATGGTTTTCTATTTTTGTTATTGCTTTTATTTACTATTTTCTTAAATTCATCTGTTTATTTTACTTTTATGTATGTGTTTCTTTGTTTTTATTGAGTTCATAATAGTTTACATCAATGTGAGATTTCAGTTGTACATTATTTCTTGACAATCACCACATAAGTGCTCCCCTTCGACCCCTGTGCCCACCCACCACACCCCTCCTCTGACAACCACTGAGCTGTTTTCTTTGTCCATGTGTTTGTTCATATTCCACGTATGAGTGAAATCATCTGATGTTTGCCTTTCTCAGTCTGGTCAGTCTGGCTTATTTCGCTTAGCATAATTCCCTCCAGGTCCCTCCATGTTGCCGCAAATGGGATGATTTTGTCTTTTTTTATGGCTGAATAGTATTCCAGTGTGTGTGTGTGTGTGTGTGTATATATATATATACCACATCTTCTTTATCCAATCATCAGTTGATGGGCACTTGAATTGTTTCCATGTCTTGGCTATTGAGAATAGTGCTGCGATGAACATAGTGGTACATATGTTACTTTGGATTGTTGATTTCAAGTTGTGTGGGTACATACACAGTAGTGGGATAGCTGGGTCATATGGCAGCTCTATTTTTAATTTTTTGAGGAATCTCCATGCTGTTTTCCATAGTGGCTGCACCAGTTTGCATTCCCACCAACAGTGTATGAGGGTTCCTTTTTCTCCGCAACCTCTCCAACATTTGTTACTATTGGTTTTAGATATTTTTGTCATTCTAACGGGTGTAAGATATCTTAGTGTAGTTTTGATTTGCATTTCCCTGATGATCAGCGATGATGAGCATCTTTTCATGTGTTTTTTGGCCATCTGCATATCTTCTTTGGAAAAATGTCTGTTCATATCTGCCCATTTTTTGATTGGGCTGTTTGTTTTTTTATTGTTCATTTGTGTGAGTTCCTTAAAAATTATGGAGATTAACCCTTTGTCTGATATATGGTTTGCAAATATTTTCTCCCAATTAGTGGGTTGTCTTTTTGTTTTGATCCTAGTATCTTTTGCCTTGCAGAAGCTCTTTAGTCTGATGAAGTCCCACTTATTTATTTTCTCTTTTGTTTCCCTTGTCTGAGAAGACATGGTATTCGAAAGATCCTTTTAAGTTCAATGTCAAAGAGTGTAGTACCTATATTATCTTCCAGGAGTTTTATGGTTTCAGGATGTATCTTCAAGTCTTTGATCCATTTTGAGTTTATTTTTGTGTATGGCTTGAGATAATGGTCTGCTTTCATTCTTTTGCATGTGGCTGTCCAGTTTTCATGACACCATTTATTGAAGAGACTATCTTTTCTCCATTGTATGTTCTTAGCTCCTTTGTCGAAGATAAGCTGTCCATAGATGTGTGGTTTTATTTCTGGGATTTCAATTCTGTTCCATTGATCTGTGTGCCTGTTTTTGTACCACTACCATGCCATTTTGGTCACTATGGCTTTGTAGTACATTTTGAAGTCAGGGATTGTGAGACCTCCAGCTTTGTTCATTTTTCTCAGGATTGCCCTAGCAATTCAGGGTCTTTGGTTGCCCCATATGAATTTTAGGATTCTTTGCTCTATTTCCGTGAAGAATGTCATTGGGATTCTGATTGGGATTGCATTGAATCTGTAGATTGCTTTGGGTAGTATGGACATTTTAACTATGCTATTCTTCTAATCCATGTGTATGGAATCTCTTCCCATCTCCTTATGTCATTATCAACTTCTTTCAGTAATGTCTTATGGTTTTCATTGTATAAGTCCTTCACCTCCTTGGTTAAATTTATTCCTGGTACTTTATTCTTTCACTTGCAATTGTAAATGAAATTGTATTCTGGAGTTCTCTTTCTGTAAGTTTGTTATTAGAATATAGAAAAACAACTGAGTATTGTAAGATGATTTTGTACCCTGTAACTATACTGTAGTTAATTATTTCTAATAATTTTCCGATGCATTCTTTAGGATTTTCTATATCTATATCTATATATAGATCATGTCTTCTGCAAACAGTGAGAGTTTCACTTCTTCACTCCCTATTTGGATTCCTTTTATCCCTTTCTCTTGCCTAATTACTCTGACCAAAACCTCCAGTACTGTGTTAAATAAGAGTGGTGACAGTGGGCACCCTTGTCTTGTTCCTGGTCTCTGAGGGATGGCATTCAGTTTTGGCCCATTGAGTATGATGTTGGCTGTGGGTTTGTCATATGTGGCCTATATTATGTTGAAGTAATTTCCTTCTATCCCCATTTTGTTAAGAGTTTTTATCATAAATTGTTGTTGGATGTTGTCAAATGCTTTCTCTGCATCTATTGAGATGATCATGTGGTTTTTATTCCTCAATTTGTTGATGTGGTGTATCACGTTGATTGATTTGCGGATGTTGAACCATCCCTGTGTCCCTGGCATGAATCCCACTTGATCATGATGTATGATCCTTTTGATGTATTGCTGAAGTCGGGTTGCTAAAATTTTGTTCAGGATTTTTGCAACTATGTTTATCAGTGATATTGGCCTGTAGTTATCCTTTTTTGTGTTGTCCTTGTCAGGCTTTGGTATCAGAGTGATGTTGGCCTTGTAGAATGTGTTAGGAAGTGTTCCATTTTCCCTAATTTTTTGGAATAGCTTGAGAATGATAGGTATGAAATCTTCTCTGAAAGTTTGGTACTATCCCCCAGGGAAGCTATCTGTTCCTGGGCTTTTATTCTTTGGTATGGTTTTGATTACTGTTTCAATCTCTTTCCTTGTGATTGGTCTATTCAGATTATCTGTTTCTTCTTTATTCAGCTTTGGGAGATTGTAAGAGTCTAAGAATTTATCCATTTCCTCTATATTACCCATTTTGTTGGCATATAGCTTTTTGTAGTATTCTCTTATAATCCATTGTATTTCTGTGGTGTCTGTTGCTATTTCTTCTCTTTCATATCCAATTTTGTTTATCTGAGCTTTCTCTTTATTTTTTTCTTTGTAAGTCTGGCTAAGAGTTTTTCAATTTTATTTACCTTCTCAAAGAACCAGCTCTTTGTTTCATTGATCCTTTCTACTGCCTTTTGGTTTCAATAGCATTTATTACTGCTCCACTTTTTAATATTTCTCTCATTCTGCTGACTTTTGGCTTTGTTTGTTCTTTTTCTAATTCAGTTAGGTGTGGTTTAAGATTGCTTATTTGGGAATTTTCTTGTTTGTTAAGGTGTGTGATGAATTTCCCTCTTAATGCGGCTTTTGCTGCATCCCATATGAGTTGGTATGGTATGTTATCATTTTCATTTGTCTCCAGATATTTTTTGATTTTTCCTTTAATTTCTTCAATGGTCCATTGCTTGTTCAATAGCATGCTGTTTAGTCTTCACATCTTTGTCCCTTTCTCAGCTTTTATCTTGTAATTAATTTCTAGCTTTATAGCATTGTGATTGGAAAAGATGCTTGATATTATTTCAATTTTCTTAAATTTATTGAGGCTTGCCTTGTTTCCCAACATATGGTCTATCCTGGAGAATGTTCCTTGTGTACTTGAGAAGAATGTGTATTCTGCTGTTTTGGGATAGAGTGTTCAATATATGTCTATTAAGTCCAACTGGTTTAGCTTTTCTTTTAATTCCACTGTTTCCTTGTTGATTTTCTGTCTTGGTGAACTATCCATTGATGTGAGTGGAGTGTTGAGGTCCTCTACTGTTATTGTATTATTATTAATATCTTATTTTAGGTTGGTTAATAGTCACTTTATGAACTTTGGTGCTCCTCTGTTGGGTGCATAGATATTTATAAGTGTTACTTCTTCCTGATGGGGTGTCCCTTTGATCATTATATACTGCCCCTCTTTGTCTCTCTTTGCCTGTCTTACCTTGAAGTCTACTTTATCTGATATAAGTTTTGTGACATCTGCTTTTTTTTTGTTTGCCATTAGCTAGGAGTATTGTCTTCCATCCCTTCACTCTGAGCCTGTGTTTGTCTTTACAGCTGAGATGTGTTTCCTGGAGGCAGCATATCGTTGGGTCCTGTTCTTTATTCTGTCTCACCACTCTGTGTCTTTTAATTGGAAAATTCAATCCATTTACTTTTAGGGTGATTATCGATATATGAGGGCTTAATGCTGTCATTTTATCACTCATTTTCCTGCATTTCCTTTGTTTCTTGTCCTGTGTGTTTTGGTCTACCCATTGAATTATGTAGTTTTTGTGATATGCTTCTTCGTTTTCTACTTGTTTATCTTTTGTGTCTCTGTTCTGCTTTTTTGTTTAGTGGTTACCATGAGGTTTGTATTCAGAATCTCGTGTATGAGATAGTCCATTTTTTGATGGCCTCTTATTTCCTCAGTCTAAACCAATTCAGTCCCTTTCATCCTTCCCTCCTAAGTTGTTTTTCTCACATCTTATTCCATCTTTTGTGGTGAGTCTGTGGTTAAAATGACAAGATTATCTTTGTTTTTGCTGTTCTCCTTCCCTTCATCTATAATGCTATACTTGAGTATTTTCTATCATATTCTGATTCTGTCTAACTATTTATCTCCTTACTCCGTACTTTGTAACACCTTTCTCCACTTTTTTCAGGTTTGAGGGCCTTCTTGAGGATTTCTTGTAGGGGGGTCTTGTGGCTATGAACTCCTTTAGCTTTTGTTTGCCTGGGAAAGGTTTTACTTCTCCATCATATCTGAAGGATATTTTTGCTGCACAGAGTATCCTTGGCTGAAAATTTTTGTCCTCCTAGCTTGTAAGGTTTCTGCAGAGAAATCCACTGAAAGCCTGATAGGGGTTCCTTTGTAGCTTATTTTCATCTGCCTTGCTGCCCTCAGTATTCTTTCTTTGTCATTCATTTTTGCCAGGTTCCTAGTATATGCCTTGCAGCAAGTCTTTTTACATTGAGATATCTAGAAGATCTGGAAGCCTCTTCCACATGGATTTCCATCTCTTTCCCTATGATTGGGAAGTTCTCTGCTATTATTTGAACACACTTTCTGCTCTATTCTCCTTCTCTCCTCCTTCTTGAATACCTATAATTCTTATGTTGCATTTCCTCATTGAGTCAGATATTTCTTGGAGACTTTCTTCATTTCTTTTTAGTCTTAGTTCTCTCTGCTCCTCTGTCTGGATCATTTCAAATGTCTATCTTTGACTATGCTGATGTGCTCCTCTATGATGTTCACTTGAACATTCAGGGAATCCATATTTTGTTTCATCTCTTCCATTGTGTCTTTCATCTCTAATATTTCTGATTGATTCTTCTTTATAGTTTCAATCTGTTTTGTGAAGTAGCTTCTGAACTCGTTGAATTGTTTCTCTAAATTCTCTTTTCCTCATTGACTTTTTTGATGATAGCTATTTTTAATCAATTGTCATTTAGATTACATATTTCTGTGTCCTTGGGACTAAATTCTGGGTACTTGTCATTTTCTCTCTGGTCTGGAGATTTGATATAATGTTTGATATTGCTAGAGAGGGTGGCTCCGGTCTTATGCATCCTCATTTGGTTGGACTTACCACCTATTGCCACTGGGTTGGGGTCAAGATCCATGTATTCTGAGCCCTCTGCCTTCAGCCAAGATCCCAAGCAGTGGAGAGGGGGTGGGGCGGGTTGGGAAGGGACACTTTCTCCTGTGTGCTCTCGCTGCTTTCTTGCTCTGCTCTCACTATCTGCTCTCTTGGGATGTTGACCTGATGAGGTCATTCCCCACAAATGCTCTCACCCTGGTAGAGGTGTTCCCTCTAGGCTGCATGGGCCCCCAGGGTTCTTCATGTTCCGGTGAACAAACATCTCCTCTCCCATTCATTCCCTCCTGGAGGTCTCCCATGGCTGCAGATTGCAGTCTATTAGGGGAGGGAGTGAAGTTTTTCTTACCCCATTCCAGCTTTTCTCTGGGGGGCTCCAGCTTCTCTGCCCTCCATTGTATGGCTGCGTGTGTCTCTCTGATGTTTTTGTGTTGTGTTAGGATGTCCTCTGTTGGAGTATGAATGTCCCCGTTCATTGTATGTTGGAGGGGAGAGAATCCCAGGAAAGTTCACTCTGCCATGATGCTGACATCACTGGCTCCTATTTTTGCTTTTTTTTTTTTATTTTTGTGAGGTGTCTCTGTGCTGAGAATCAGCCTAAGTTGTAAACTTAAGACCTACTCAAGTTTGTTTCTGAACCTTTCCCTGGGTATGCATGGTCACTTTATAACTTCTGCCATATATGGAGCTGTTTTTGAATGTCCTTCTCTTTAATATATGGCTCCCAAGAGATGAAAAAGTGAAAACTAAAGGGAGGAAAAAAGAGTTCTGGCCCTTGAAATTCCCAGGAAGTCATTTCAGCCAGAGAAGGCCTGCAACAATGGAGGGAGATGCAACAAAAATCATTGCCTTCCTCTTTATCTGCACCTCTGTGATCAGAGGCAGTGATCAGTAATCAGAACACAGCTCCTTGACATTTGGATTACAGGGTCCTTTTTTCCAACCCTGGCTCCCATAATCTGTGTCAAAGATGCTCCAGGAACACTTGAACAGCTACCTGCCACATTGATGGTGATGGGGGATATGTATCTGCTACTGTGTGCTAAGGGCTAAAATTTACTACAATTAACTGCAGTTTACCTTCCACGTCTTCCCGTGGAAGTTGCAAGCCTTAACAGACTCCACAGTTCTAAATTGTTTATGTCAGACAGATTCTACCATGAAATCATTGTCTTAGGGAAACAGATTCCTGGTGCTTTCTACTCCACCATCTTCCCAGAGTCCTCTCTTTAGCTGCTTTTACACTGCAACAGCAAAGTTGAGTAGTTGCAATTGAGACCATATAGCTTACAAAGTTTAATATTATTTTTTTAATCTATCCCTTTACAGAAAACATATGTTGGCTCCTATTCTAGTCAACATTTTAAAGGAGGGATGGTGAGTGCAGAATTACCTACGTTATTATATGTTATAAATTGTTTTTCTACTGCCTGGATATAAGAAGGACAGCTCAGCTGAATATAAATTCTTGGTTTATACTTTCCTAAATTAAGTATTTTAATAATTCTGTCCCATCCTTGCCTTATGATGTATGTTGATATTAAGAAGTCTGGTGCCAGTCATTATTTTTCCTTTGGCACTTATTTGGTTTCTTTAGTCCAGAGACCTTGAGAATTTAATCTTTATCTTTGAAACGTAATAGTTTACTAAGCTATATTTTAGAGTTGATTATTCTGGCTTAAGTTTCTCAGATATCTGATGAGTTCTTTCAATGTATAATTTAGATCATTTTCTATTTCTGAAAAGTTTTCTTGTATTATAGTCTTAAATATTAGCTCTGATTCATTTTTTCCTTTTTCTTTTTCAAGAATAAAATGCTGTTTCTCTGTCTTCCATTTCCTCTCTCTCTGAACTTTACTTTTTCTTTCTTTATGTCATTTTCATTTTCTGTGTTATTTTCTTGCTTTTCTTAAATACTTGTATTTAGTTTTAACTTGATTCTATATCCTTTGAGTGCCTTGGAATTTATTTTTCATTTTGTAACTTTGTTTTTTCCTTCTATTTCTTTCTTGAGTTTATTCAACTCTCTATTCATTTTTCTATTTTTCGTCCTTTTTGTTTTAGGTTTTAAATTTCTGATTTATGATGGTTTCTCAGATCATCAAATGCTTATTTGAGTATACTCAATTCTGTTAGGTGTATTCTCTTCTACTACATCCAGTTTATTTTCCTCAACTGGCTAAGTGTGAAAATTTATGCTCTGATTTTATTCAGTAGCTCTTGACAAGAGATTTTCACATATTGAGGTATATGTGATAATTATTCGGGTTCAAAAGTGATTTGGCTTGAACTAAAAAGCCTGACTTATGGCCTCTCAAACATATATTGTACTTCTGCTTGACCGTAAAAGTAAAGAATGCACTCTCTTAAGAATGCATACTTCCCCTCCTATGCCTTATTGACAACACCTAGATTAGTCCCTTTCCCCAACATGAGGGTCATGTTGACCTGCTAATTTGCAACTAAATATCTCTTTGAAACTTTGATGAAAATGTATCCTGGGTGTGTTTAATGTATGTTCTTTGTTCTAAAAAGGTATAAGACTACTGAAAATCATGCTTCTCTGGAATGCTTTCTAAGGCCTTCCTGGGTTATAATCCTCACACTGACTCAAGTAAAACTTACCTATTTCTCTTATCTATAGAATGGTTATTGGTTATTTTGTGTCAACATACCATATAGAATTCATTTTTTCTTGTTCATTTTTATGTCACTGAGGGTGTTATAAAATATTTATAGCTTAATGGCACTATCTTCTGCTAGTACAACACAGTTCAGATACTTTTGTAGAGTTTTGTTTCTTTGCTTGCTTGTTTTGACGTTAAAGGAAGTTTTATGAGTCTTGTGACTTTATGTTACACTTTTGTATGGCAGGATTTTAATTTTCCCCCTTTCCATCAATTTTCCTTTCCCATCCAATTGCCAGAGACTGCTTTCCTTTTTCTTTTTGCTTTGATGTTCCTTCAAAAGTATGTCCTTTTTTGACCTGTAATACACATTTTATTATTCATTTATTTATTCTTTTTTATTGCAGTAGCAGTGGTTTATAACATTATATAATTTTCAGGTGTATCTCATTATATATTTCAATTTCTGTGTAGATTACATCTTCACCACCCAAAGACTACAATCCATCACCACACACAGTTACCAGAGGGGAAGAGGGGAGGGAAGAGGCCAAAAGTGTCTTGAAAGGGTATCCTTTTAAAGTACACTTGCCTCTTTATATTATGTTTATCTGTTTCAATCCAGTCTGTTCCCTTAAAGGGTACTAGATTCTTTAAATTGCACATAATTTAAAATTTAGGTCCTGTAGTCCTTGTGGGAATCAACCCAAGCTCTCTTCTAATATTTTCAGATTTAGAGTGGATTTAATATTCTTGGTGGTGATTCCAAATCATTCACAGCCCTTTTCTCTTCTGTATTCCTTGCTCTTTTCTTTGATATTCTTTTGTTTTCCACAAAGCTTTTTGGTGGGCAGACTTTGGGCACAGTATGACAAATTAACTACTGGGATTGGGTGGTATTTCTATTTTATTCATAATTATTTTGCATTTTGGACAGTCTCTGTTTTCAAGTTATACTGGAGACATTATTTTGCATAGATTTCTATTCCCCTGTAGATTTTGCTTATGGTTTTGGGAGATATATTTTGGATAAAATTAGCTATGAAGACACAATTTCTCTTAGCTAGGTGGAAGTGCCTGAATTTATTTTTTGTGGTGCTTGTCAAAATATTTGCTCATTTTTACCAGAGTATTTCTTTTTATACGTGAGTTTTGAATTTTTATGTCTATTTTACATATATTTTGAGGTCATATATTCTGGATACAAGTCCTTTGACAGATACGTAACATGCAAACATTTTATTTCATTCTGTGGCTTTCATTCTCACAATAACGTCTTTCACAAACAAATACTTAATTTCAAGAAAATCTAATGTATCATTCTTTCTATTATGGGTTGTGCTTTAAGTGTTGGTTCTAAAAATGTTTACTGAAACCAAATTTAAAAATATTTTATTTTGTGCTTTCTCCTAGAAGAAGTACAGTCATAGGTATCACATTTAAGTCTATAATTCATTTTTAACTAATACTTTTATATAATGTGAGTTATGGATCAAGGTTCGTTTTTGCATGATTCACTAAAATTTGTATAAAATATTATCCTTTTTAAAGTTAATACCTTTGCACCTTTGTCAAAACTAATTTCTTGTATACATGTGAGGATATTTCTGGATTCTCTTTTTTCTTTGATCTTATTTGTCTCCATTTACCAATACCACATTGTCTTAATTAATGTACGTCTACAGTAAATCTTGAAATCAGATAGGATGAATCTTCCAACTTTGTCCTTTTTAAAAAATATTTTGATTATTCTGTTTTCTTTGATTTCTATATAAATTTGCAAATGGGCTTTTCAATTACTACACAGAATCCTGTTTGTATTTTAACTGGAATTGTGGTAAATCTGCAGTTTAATTTTGGTAGAATAAATATCTTAATAATCTTCCAAACTATGAGCATACTCTATATCTCCATTTATTTCAATTTGCTTTGATTATTTTATCTCTTTCATTAGTGTTTTGTAGTTTTCAACACACAATATTGCACACATTTTTTTAGCTTTATACTTATGCAACTCATTTTTTAAATACTATTGTAAAAGATTTTGTTTTTATTTCAATTCCCAATTGTTTATTGATGGTATATAGAAGTAGGAATTATTTTGCACATAAAGCTTTTATTCTATGACACTGCTAAACTCACTTATTAGTTCTAGTATTTTTCGTAGCTTTGTTGAGAATTTCTACCGAGACAATTATGTCACATATGAATAGTTTCTTTTATAACTTCCTTTCCAATATATATGAATTTTATTTTTCGCCCTTGGTTCATTTCACTGGCTAGGATTTCCAGTAAAATATTGGCTAGGAGTATTAAGAGTAGACACCCTTGCTTTGTTCCTTCTCTTAGAAGGAAACACTTAGTCTTTCACCATTAAATATCGTGTTAGCTATAGATATTTCAGATACTCTTTATTAAGTTAAAGAAATTTGTTTTAGTTTTCTGAGATTTTTATCACGAGTATATTTCAAATGTTATCAAGATCTTTTTATGCATCTATTGAGATGATAATTGACTTTTTCTTCTTTAGTCTGTGGATTTGGTAAACTACATTGTTTGATTTACACAACCTTTTTTAGCTCTATGCTTAAAAATTTTTAGTATTTGACTGTGTTGTATATGGTATAGTTCTTTTAAATTTCACTTTGTAATTGTTAATTATTAGTATTTAGAAATACTATTAATATTTTTATTTCAAATTTGTCTTATGCTACATTGCTACACTCATCTATTAGTCTTGGGTATTTTATATAGATACTGTAGGATTTTTCAACATAGACCATGTTTTCTTTGAATAAAGACATTTTTACATTTTCTTTTCCAATATACATGCCTTTTATTTATTTTAATGCCTTATTGAACTTGATAGAACCTCGACTAAAATGTTAAATACTTTTCTGGCCTTTTGCTGTTTTTACTCTTATGATAGCTCTAGCAGCAAAGAATGAGTTGGGAAGTAGTTCCATTTCTTAATTTCCTGAAAGGTTTTGTGTTGAAATTGTATTATTTATTTCTTATCTCTTTGGTAGACTCACAAGTGAATTCATCTGGGATTGGAGTATCATTTGCAGACAGATTTTGGACTACTAAAACTATTTCTTTAAAAGATACAGGTCTAATTATTTTATCTCTTTTTTCTTCAGTAAACCATAATTTATGTCTTTCAACAAATTTGTGCATTTTGTGTATACTATCATTTTTTTGTGCAAAGTATTTCATAATATTCCATTGTTATTTTAATATCTATATATTTTGTTCTGATGTCACTTATGCATTACTAGCCCACAGACAGCCCCAAAGCCCCGTTTGTGTCACTCACCCCCCTGTGGCTAGCTTCCCACGTGTATCCCTGCAGATTTCTATTGTGTGACCCTGCAGATGGCTTATGATTACATGTGGAATACTTGCATGAATCTGCAGGATTTGGAGAAGGCACACAACGTTCAGCATTTCAGGGCACTCCTTCAGTGAAAACAAATGGGAGGCTCTCATCACCTGGCCTGGCTTTGTGGCATAGACAGAAGCCATACAATCTTAAGAATTCCCCCCAAGAGGGAACAAAATGTGTAGAGGAGACACAGCAATGGAAAAACGTCAAAGTCTCAGAACCCTAATTGGGCTAACTGAAGGTGTTTTACTCCTAAAGCCAGTCAGTAAAATATTGAAGAGGTGACTGCTTCTTAACATGTGAAGACAGCAATGTAAGACCTCAAGCAACATGAAAAATAAAGGAAACATGACACCACCAATGGAACACAAAAATCCTTTAAGTAATTGACCCCAAAGAAATGAGATATACAAATTACCTCACAAAGAATTCAACATAATTGTTTTTAGGAAGCTCAGTAAGTTACAACAGAACACAGAAAGACAATTCAACAAAATCAAGATAATGATCATTTACTTAATGAACAAAATGAGAATTTTGATAAGATAGAAAGTATAAAAAAGAAACAAAAGAAATTACGATGCTAGGTATGCTGAAGAATACAATGAATAGAATGGAAAATGCAATAGAGTGTCAACATTGGACTAGATCAAGCAAAAGAAAGAATCTGTGAACTTGAATATAAGTCATTTGAAATTATCCAGTCAAAGGAGAAAAAAAGGATGAAAAGGAACAAAGAAAGCCAATGCGATTTATGGGGCACCTTCAAGGAAAATAATATGCCCATTATGAGAGTTCCAGAAGGATAAGAGTGAAAGAGACAGAAAGCCTATTTAAATAGATAATGGCTGGAAACTCCTTAAATCTGGGGAGACATATGGACATCTAAGTACACAAAGCTAAAAGAACACCAAAAAGTTTCAACCCAAAGAGATCTTCCCTGAGACATATTATAAACAAACTGTAAAAATCAAGTACAAAGAAAGAATTTTGAAAGAAGAAAGAAAAAGGATATTCATTACTTAGAAGGGAACTCCCATAAGATTATCATTGGATTTCTTAGCAGAAACCTTGCAGACTTAGGGGAGAGTGAGATCATATAATGAAAGTGCTGCTAGAAAAAAACCCTGCGAACTGGAATGCCTTACTCCGCAAAGCTGTATTTCAAAAATTAAAGAGATATAGGGGCTGGCCCCGTGGCCGAGTGGTTAAGTTCGCGTGCTTCACTGCAGCGGCCCAGGGTTTTGCTCCTTCAGATCCTGGGCACAGACATGGCACTGCTCATCAGTCCACGTTGAGGTGGCATCCCATATGCCACAACTAGAAGGACCTGCAACTAAGATATACAACTATGTACTGGGGGGATTTGTGGAGATAAACCAGGAAAAAAAAAAAAAAGATTGGCCACAGTTGTTAGCTCAGGTGCCAATCTTAAAAAAAATTAAAGAGATATAAAGACTTTCTCAGACAAACAAAATTTTAAGGACTTCGTTACCACTACACTCGCCTTCAAGAAATGCCAAAAGGAGTTCTTCAAGCCGAAATGAAAGGACACTAATTAGTAACATGAAAATACAAGTGGCATAAAATCAAATTTATATACTCTAATACTATATAGTGGTGTGTAAATCACTTTAAACTTAATATAAAGGTAAAAAGAAAAGAAGAATTAAAATAACTATAGATATAATAGATGCACAACATAAAAATATGTGAATTGTGGCATCCAAAACAAAAAGGATGGGAGAAGTAAACATTAGAGTTTTGTACGTGATTGAAGTTAAGTTGTTGTCAGCTTAAAATTGACAGTTATAACTTTAAGATGTTTTATGTAATTTTCACAGTAATCACAAAGCAAAAATCTATAGAAGATACACAAAAGATAAAGAGTAAGGAATCAAAGCACACCACTATGGAAAATCAACAAATCACAAAGGAAAACAGAAAGAGTTGAAGAAAGGAACAAAAGCACTACAAAACAGCCAGGAAACAATTAAAATGGCATGCCATAGTGCTTACTCATCAATAATTACTTTAAATGTAAATAGATTAATTTCCCCAATCAAAAGACATATAGTAACTGAATAGATATAAACCAGGGCCAAATTATATGCTGCCTACAAGAGACTCACATTAGCTTTAAGGACACATACAGGCTGAAAGTGAAGGGATAAAAAAGGATAGTCTATGCAAATTGTAAGTAAAAAAGAGCAAGGGTAACTAAACTTAAATCAGACAAAATAGACTAAGTCAAAACTATCACAAAAGACAGAGAAGGTCATTTTATAAATACAAAGGGGTCAATTATAGAAAAAATATGTAGGGGGCCAGCCCCGTGGCTGAGTGGTTAAGTTCACGTGCTCCGCTGCGGCAGCCTGGGGTGTCGCCAGTTCGGATCCTGGACGCGGACATGGCACTGCTCATCAGGCCATGCTGAGGCGGCATCCCATATGCCAAAACTAGAAGGACGCACAACTAAGAATATACAACTATGTAGCAGGAGGCTTTGGGGAGAAAAAGGAAAAAAATAAAATCTTTAAAATATATATATACACCCAACATTGGAGCACATGAATACATAAAGAACATATTAGCAGATCTGAAGAGAAATAGACAGCAATAAAATAATAGTAGAGGACATCAATACTTCATTTTTAACAACAAATAGGTCATCCAGAGAGAAAATCAATAAGGAAATATTGGATGTGAGCTACACTTTAGACAAAATGAACTTACCAGACATATACAAGACATTCCACTCAAAAGCAGCAGAACACACATTCTCCTCAAGCACACAGAGAACATTTTCCATGATATGTTAGGTCACAAAACAAGTTTTGACAAATTGAAGAAGATTGAAATAATATAAAGTATCTTTTCTAACCATAATGGCACAAAATAAGAAATCAATAAAGGAGGGGAACAGGAAATTAATTTGTGCATGGAAACAACAAACTCATAGAAAAACCATTGGGTCAAAAAAATTAAGAAGGAAATCAAAGAATACCTTGAGATAAATGAAAAGAAAAATACAAACCCCAAACTTAATACATGCAAGGAAAGCAGTTTTCAAAGGGAATTTTATAGTAACATATGCCTACATTAATAAAAAACAATCTCAAATAAACAACCTAACTTTACACCACAAGATATGAGAAAAAGAAGAAAACACTAGGCCCAAAAATGGCAGAAAAAGGAAATCAAGATCAGAGCAGAAACATGAAATAGAGACAAAAATAATAGAAAAGATAAATGAAACTAAAAGCTTTCTTTTGAAAAGAAAAATAAAATTGACAAACCTTAGCTAGACTAAGAAAAAAGAGAGAAGCCTTAAAATGACCAGTGAAAATTACAACAGGTAACACAGAAATACAATGAATCATAAGAGAATACTATGACCAATCATATGCCAACAAATTGGACAACAAAGAAGAAATGGATAAATTCCTAGAAACATACAACCTACCAAGACTGAATCATGGAGAGATAGAAAGTGTAAACAGACCAATGTTGAGAATAGAAACTGAATCAGTAATCACAAATCTCCCAATAAAGAAAAGTCCAGGAGAAGACACCTTCATTGGTGAATTCTATGAAACATTTAAAGAAAAATTAACACCAATCCCTCTCAAATTCTTCCAAAAGATTGAAGAAGAGGAAACATTTCCAAACACATTTTACAAGGACAGTATTACCCTGATACCAAAGCCAGATGAGGACACTATAAAAAATTATAGGTCAATAACCATAATTAAAATAGATTTAAAAATTCTTAACAAAATAATAAAAAAATGAATTTCATAATACATTAAAATCATCATACATCATCAAGTGAGATACATCCCTGGGATGCAAGGATGGTTCAATGTATACAAATCAATGTAATGCATCGCATTAATAGAATGAAAGATAAAAATCATATGATCGTTTCAATAGATGCAGAGAAAGCATCTCTTTGACAAAATTCAACATCCTTTCATGATTAAAAACTCTCAACCAATTAGATATGTAGAGAATGCATCTGAACCTAATATGTGTCGTTATATTACAAGTCCACTGCTAACATAATATTCAATGGTGAAAAGTTAAAAGCTTTTCTACTAAGATCAGAAACAATACAAAGATGCTTACTCTCAGCAATTCTAGTCAATATACTACTGGAAGTGCAGGACAGAGGCATTAGGTGAGAAAAAGAAGTATAAGTCACCCAAATCAGAAAGGAAGAAACAAAATTCTCTCTGTTTGGAGATGAGATGATCTTACACACAGGCACACAAGGTTTTATTGCACTTTGCTTTATTGTGCTTTGCAGATATTGCATTTTTTACAAGACCCTCTTCTAGCAAAAAGATTATGACTCACTGAAGGCAAAGATGATGCTTAGCATTTTTTATCAATAAAGTATTTTTTTTTTTTGCTGAGAAAGACTCTCCCTCCCCCCGAGCTAACTCTTTGCCAATCTTTCTCTATTTTTTGTATGTGAGTCACTGCCACAGCATGGCCACCAATGAGAGGTATAGGTCCATGCCTGGGAACCAAACCCAGGCTGCTGAAATGGAGTGCACTGAACTTAACCAATAGGCCATGGGGCTGGCCCCAATAAAATGTTTTTTAGTTAAGGTATGTAAATTGTTTCTTTAGACATAATACTATTGCACTTAATAGACTACAGTATAGTGTAAACATAACTTTTATATGCACTGGGAAAACAAAAAAATTGTGTGACACTTTATTGCGATATTTATTTTATTGTGGTGGTCTGAGACCAAACCCACAATATCTCTGAGGTATGCCTATATAGAAAACAGTAAGCAAGGAGTGACATCAGCATCATGGTGGAGTGAATTGCTCCCTTTGTCTCTCCCCTCTATGTTACAACCAGTAGCACATCCATTGACCAATGAAGGATTCTCTGCATAGCACATCAAAATCCCTGAGAGATCCATAAATCTATATATCTGAAGGTGGATGGACTGGACCTCATGGAAGTGGTGGAACTAAGGGAACAGCGGCAGTAGCTTCTGAGACAGGAGTCTCCAGGAACTGTGGTGGCACCTGCAACCAGAAGCTCCAGGAACTGTGGTAACAAATGGAGGCCCCAGGAAGTGAGGCAACCCATACTCCCAGAGGCTTCAGGAACTGCCAGGGCACCTGTGACCAGAGGTTCCAAGAACCGTGACAGTGCCTATGATCCAGCCCCTTCTCCCTCCCCTGGTGGCAGCACCTCCAAACCCAGCCCTCCCAGCAGCAGGGACTGCATCCAAGACCCCCATACCCCTGGCAGTGGTGGCAGTGCCTATGACCGGAGGTTCCAGGAATTGTACCAGTGCCTGAGACCAGAGGCTCCAGTAACTGTGGCAGCACTCATGACTCAGCCCCTGACCCTCCCCTAGCAATGGCAGTGGTGCCCCAAATCAGAGGCACCGGGAACCATGGTGATGCTCACAATCAAGCTCCCTCCCCAACCCCTGGTAGTGATGCCTCTGACGCTGCCCCTTCCAGAAGGGGGCTGCATCCAAGATGCTGATAACCCCAGCTTCAGCAGCAGTGCCTGTAACCTGAGGATCCAGAAACTGCACTGTTGCTTGGGACTAGAGGCTCCAGGAACCACAGTGGCACCTGCAACCCAGGTAACCCTCCTGTGGTGCTGGTGCCTGTGACCCCAGCCCACCCAGCAGTATGGTGACACCTGCACACCCAGTGCCCCTAGAAAACCTGCGAAGAGCAGCAAAGGTGGCACACATGGCAGCAGCACCCAAGAGAGCCCTATAACAGCAATGGCAGAGCCCATGACCCCAGGGTCCCTGCTGTAGCAACATCTGCAACTCTGTCCCCCGCATCAGAGGCACCTGCAGACCCAACACATCTGGATGTGGTGAAGGTGACTATGACCCCAACTCCCACCCTCCTTTCACTCCCACTACTGCAGTTAGGGAACCCATGACCCAGGCAACCCTGGAAGCAGCAGAGGTGCTTTCCAGCTCAGAAACCCCAGTGGCAACACCTGCAAACAGAGTGTCACTATAAGCAGCAAGTCACCAGCAACCTCAGAGTCACAAGCAGCACAACATGGGCACTGATAATCCTTTAGGAAGAGGAAATGGAGGCTGGGAAGTGCAGGCTCTCAAGTACGACAGAAGCAGCTCAAAATCAAAGTAAACGAAGCCTTACCTAAATAAGAAAGGTGTTTGCTACTACAAATGCACTGGCAGAGGAACAATTCATCAAGCACCATGAAAAACTATGAAAACATGATATCACATAAAGAAAATGACAATTCAGAAACCAAACTTTAAGTTGTAGAAGATTGCAATATGACTAATAGAGAATTCAAAATAGTTGTCATGAAGAAACTCAATGAGCTATAAGAAAACTCAGAAAGACAATTCCGTGAGCTCAGTAATAAAATTAATGAACAGAAGGAGTACTTCACCAAAGAGATTAAAACTCTAAAAGAGAACCAAAAAGAAATTCTGGAGCTGAAGAATGTGATAAATGAGATGCAGAATAAAGGACAAAGCATTGGAAATAGAGAACCACATAGGAAACAGAATTAGCCAACTCAAAGATAGAAATCTAGAAACGATTCAGGTGAAAGAGGCAAGAGAACTAATATTTTTTAAAAATGAAGAAATTCTATGAGAAATAGCTGACTCAATTAGGAAAAGCAACATAAAGGATAATGGGTATCCCAGAAAAGGAAGAGAAGAAGAAGGGAGCAGAGAGCTTATTTAAAGGAATAATATCTGAAAACTTCCCCAAACTGGAGAATGAACTGTACATACAAGTACATGAAGTTAACAGAACACCTAATTATCTCAATGCAAAAGGACCTTCTCCAAAGCACATTATATTAAAACTGTCAAAAATCAATGACAAAGAACATTAAGGGTAGTTAGAGAGAAAAATAATAACCTATAAAGGACCCCCATTAGGCTATCAGCAGATTTCTCAGTAGAAAATTTATCGGCCAGGAGAGTGGAATGATATATTAAAATACGGAAAGATAAAAACTGTCAGCAAAGAATATTCTATCCAGCTAAGTTATCTTTCAGATATGAAGGAGAAATAAAGCTTTCCCAGAGAAACAAAAGCTGAGGGAGTTCATTGCCACTAGACCTGCCTTACAAGAAATCTTGAAAAGAGCTGTCCTACCTGAAATGAAAAGGCAAAGATATACAAATCTTTGAGCAAGGTGATAAATAGACAGAATCAGAAAATTACAACTCTAGATCATAATAAGTTAGTAAACACTTAATTTTAACATAAAGATTAAAGGGAAAGAAAGCATTAAAAATATCTATAACCACTACAATTTGGTAACAAGCTCAATACAGAAAAGGATAATTTGTGACAACAAAAACATAGAAGGGGAAGAGGAAAAGGACAGAACCTGCATAGGCAAATGAAGGTAAGGAAGTATCAGCAGAAAAAGGACTATCTCATCTGTGAGATCTTTTATACAAACCTCATGGTAACAATACAACAAAAATTCAGAGCAGAGTCACAAAACATAAAAAAAAGAAGAAACTGAGAAACACATCACAGAAAACCATCACACTGAAATGGTAAGCAGAAACACAAGGAAAAAGAAACAATGGAAATATAGAGCAACTAGAAAACAAAAGATAAAATGGCAGTATTAAGTCTTGATATAAGTAATCACCCTAATGTAAATGGATTGAATTCACCAATCAAAAGACACAGAGTGGCCAGATGGATTAAAAAATAAGACCCAACAATATACTGCCTCCAGGAGACTCATCTCAGCTCTAAAGACAAACAGGATCAAAGCGAAGGGATGGAACATGATACTCCAAGAAAATGGCAACCAAAATAAAGTGGGTGCAGCTACAGTTATATCAGACAAAAAAGCCTTCAAGCCAAAAAAGATAACAAGAGACAAAGATGAATATTATATAATGATAAAGGGGACAATCCATCAAGAAGACATAACATTTATTAATACATATGCACCTAACATTGGAGTGCCAAAATATATTGAGCAACTATTAACAGACCTAGAAGGAGAAATTGACAGCAACACGGTAATATTAGGAGCCTTTAATACTCCACTTACATCAATGGATAGGTCATCCATCCTGTTCATTAATTTTATTACTGAGCTCACGGAATTGTCTTTCTGAGTTTTCTTATAGCTCATTGAGTTTCTTCATGACAGCTATTTATAGAAAGTCAACAAGGAAACATTGGACTTAAATGAAACACTAGAAGAGATGGACTTAGTAGACATAGAACATTTCATCCAAGAGCATCAGAATACACATTCTCAAAAGTGGACCATATATTGGGAAACAAAGCAAGTCTCAATAAATTTAAGAAGATTTAAATGATTTCATGCATCCCTGCAATCACAATGGTGTGAAACTAGAAATCAACTACAGGAAGAAAGCTGGGAAGGTCACAAATATGTGGAGACTAAGCAATGTGCTGTGGAACAACTATTGGACTAATGAAGATATCAATGGAGAAGTCAAAAAACACCTGAAGACAAACGAAAATAACAACACAGCCTACCAAAATCTGTGGGATGCAGCAAAAGCAGTACTGAAATGAAATTATGCAGCAATAGAGGCCTACCTCAAGAAACAAGAAAAAACCTCAAATAAATATTCTAACACTACACCTAAAAAGATAGAAAAAATAATAACAAATGAAGCCCAAAATCAGTATAAGGAAGTAAATAATAAAACTCAGAACAGAAGGAAATGAAATAGAGAAGTTTTAGTCTCTAAAAATAGAAAACAATAGAAAAGATCAATGAAACTAAGAGCTAATTCTTTGAAACCAAATTCAACAAATAAACCATGGTAAATGAAATTGACCAACTCTTTGCTATACCCACTAAGAAAAATAAAGAAGGCTCAAACGAGTAAAATCAGAAATTAAAAAGGAGAAATTACAATGGAAACTACAGAAATACGAAGGATTACAAGACAATATATGAAAAGTTAAATGCCGACAAATTGGGTAACCTAGAAGAAATGGATAAATTCTTTGAATCATACAACCTCCCAAAACTGAATCAAGAAGAAATACAGAATCTGAATAAACCAAATACTAGTAAAAAGATTAAAATAGTAACTCATAAAACCTCCCCAAAACCAAAAGTCCAAGAACAGATAGCTTTTCTGGTGAATTCAACCAAACATTTCAAGTTTTAATACCTAGCCTTCTGAAAGTCTTCCAAAACATTGAAAATGAAGGGACACATCCCAACTCATTTTATAAGGCCAACATTACCCTGATGCCAAAACTAGACAAAGATGACACAAAAAAGGAAAATTACAGGCCAACATGTTTGATGAACATAGATACAAAAATCCTCAACAAAATATTAGCAAACCAAATACAACAATACATTAAAAGGATCATACACCATGATGAAGTGGAATTTATTCCAGAGAAGCAAGGAAGTCTCAGCATTCATAAATCAATCAACATGATACACCACATTAATAAAATGAAGAATAAAAATCACGTGATCATCTCAATAGATGCAGAGAAAGCATTTGACAAGATTCAGCATGCATTTATGATAAAAACTGTCAGTAAAATGGATATAGAAGGAAAATACCTCAGCATAATAAAGGCCGTATACAAAAAACCCACTGCTAACACCATACTCAATAGTGAAAAACTGAAAGCTATCCCTCTAAGAAAAGGAACAAGACAAGAATGCCTGCTCTTACCACTGTTATTCAATATTGTATTGGAAGTACTAGCCAGGGCAATTAGGCAAGAAAAGAAATAAAAGGTATCCAAATTGGAAAGGAAGAAGTAAAACTGTCACTATTTGTGGATGACATGATTTTATACATAGAAAACCCTAAAGAATCCACCAAAAAACTATTAGAAATAATTAATAAATACAGTAAGGCTGCAGAGTATAAAATCAACATACAAAAATTAGTTGTGTTTCTATACACTAACAACCAACAAGCAGAAAGAGAAATCAAAACTACAACCAAATCTATAGTCACAACAAAAAGAATAAAGTACCTAGGAATAAATTTAACCAGAGGTGAAAGACCTATGCACTGAACCTGTAAGACGTTGGAAAAAACTGAAGAAGACATATAGAAATGGAAAGATATTTTCTGCTCATGGATTGGAAGAACTAACATAGTTAAAGTGTCCACATTATCTAAAGCAATCTATAGATTTGATGCAATCCCAATCAGAATCTCAATGACAATTTTTATGGAAATAGAACAAAGAGTCTTGAAATTTATATGGAACAACAAAAGACCCCAAATAGCAAAAGCAATCATGAGGGAAATAAAGAACAAAGCTGGAGGTATCACAGTCCCTGATTTTAAAATATATTACAAAGCTATAGTAATCAAAGTAGCATGGTACTGGAAGAAAAATAGACACACAGATCAATGGAACAGAATTGAGAGTCTATAAATAAATCCGCACATTTATAAACAGCTAATTTTCAACACAGGCCCAAGAACATACACTGGAGAAAGGAAAGTCTCTTCAATAAATAGTGTTTGGAAAACTGGACAGCCATATAGAAAAGAATACAAGTAGACTATTATCTTACACCATACATAAAAATTAACTCAAAATGGATTAAAGACTTGAATGTAAGACACATGAAGCCATAAAACTCCTAGAAGAAAACAGGCAGTATGCTCTTTGACATCAGTCTTAACAGTAGTCTTAACAGTATCCTTTTTC
This sequence comes from Equus asinus, assembly GCF_041296235.1. Lineage (NCBI taxonomy): Eukaryota > Metazoa > Chordata > Mammalia > Perissodactyla > Equidae > Equus > Equus asinus. The sequence goes on along the minus strand of NC_091820.1, from coordinate 58,469,527 downwards.
ATGTATCTCCTCAGGCAAGGGAACAAAAGAAAAAATAAATAAACAGGACTATATCATACTACGAAGCTTCTGCATGACAAAGCAAACCATCAACAAAATGAAAAGACAATCTACCAACTGGGAGAAAATATTTGCAAATCATATATCTGATAAGAGGTTAATATCCAAAATATATAAAGAACTCATATAACTCAATAACAATAAAACAAGCAACCCAATTAAAAAGTATGCAGAAGATCTGAACAGATGTTTTTACAAAGAAGATAAACAGATGGACAATAGGCATATGAAGAGATTTCAACATCATTACATATTAAGGAAATGCAAATCAAAATCTCAATGAGATATCACCTCATGCCCGTCAGGATGGCCATTATTAAAAAGACAAGAAACAGCAAGTGTTGGAGAGGACATGCAGAAAAGGGAACCCTCGTACACTGCTAGTGGAAATGTAAATTGGTGCAGGAACTATATAAAACAGTATGGCATTTCCTCAAAATATTAAAAATGGAACTACCATATGATCCAGCTCTTAAACCTCTGGGTATTCACCCAAAAAACATGAAAAAACTCATTCAAAAAGATATATGCATCCCTATCTTCATTGCAGCATTATTCACAGTAGCCAATTCTTGGAAACAACCTAACTGCTCATCAACAGATGAATGAATAAAGAAGATGTGGTATATATATATACACACATGCACACACAATGGAATACTACTCAGCCACAAAAAGAGATGAAATCTTGCCATTTGTGACAACTTGAATGGACTTTGATGGTATTATATTAAGTGAAATAGAGAAAGACAAATGCTGCATGATCTCATTCATATGTAGAAGATAACAAACAAACAGACAAACAAACAAACACATAGATACAAAGAACAGAGTGGTGGATACCAGGGGGAGAGGGCAAAAGGGATAAACGAGGACATTTGCTATGGTGCCAGATGGCAACTAGACTTTTGGTGGTGAACACTATGTAGTCTAAACCGAAGTCAAAATATAATGAGGTACACCCAAAATGTATATAATTTTATAAACCAATTTTACTTCAGTAAAAGAAAGAAAGCCTTAAGGAGGCCACCTAAAGAATTTAGAGTTAATTAAAAAATTCACTTAAGCTACAGGATACAAAACCTACGTACGAAAATCAATCATGTCTCTATAGACTAACAAAGAACTATCTGCAAAAGAAATTAAAGAAATAATCCCATTTATAAGAGCATTAAAATAAATAAATAAAATACTTAGGAATAAAGTTAACCAAGGAGATGGAAGATCTGTATACTGAAAAGTATAAAAAATTGATGAAAGAAATTAAAGAAGACAAATAAATAGAAAGATATCTCATGTTCATGGATTAGAAGAATTAATATTGTTAAAATGTCCATACTATGCAAAGTGACATACAGATTCAATATAATCTCTATCAAAATTCCAGTGGCATTTTTCACAGTGGTAGAAAAAGTAATCCTAAAATTAACGTTGAACCAAAAAAGGCTCCAAATAGCCAAAGCAATCTTGAGAAAGAAGAACAAAGCTGGAGACATCACACTTTCTGATTTTATATTATATTAGAAAACTTTAGTAATCAAAACAGTATAGTAATAGCATGAAAACATATACATAAATCATTGAAACAAAATAGACACCTCAGAAATAAAACTATGCATATATGGTCAACAAATTTTCTATGGAGACGCCAAGAATAAACAATGAGGAAGGATCGTGTCTTCAGTAAATGGTGTTGCGAAAACTGGATATAAACATGCAAAAGAATGAAATTGAACTCATCATACACCACACACAAAAATCAATTCAAAATGGATTAAAGACTTAAATGTAAGACCTGAAACCATAAAACTCCCATAGGAAAATGTAGGGAAAATGCTTCTTGACATTGGTCTTGGTAATTAATTTTTGGAATATGATGCCCAAAGCACAAGAAATTAAATTAACAGTCAATTTGTGGGACTCCATCAAACTAAAAAGCATCTGCAGAGGAAAGGAAACAATCAACAAATTGAAAAGGCAACATATGGAATGAGAGAGGAAATATTTTCAAATCATATGTCTAGTAAGTGGTTAATAATAAAAAATATTAGGAACCCATACAACTCAACAGACATAAAAACCAAAAAACAAAAAAAAATTTAAAAATAGACAAAGGACCTGAATAGACATTTTCCAAAGAAGATATACAAATGGCCATTAGGTATATGAACAGATGTTCAACTTCACTAACAATCAAGGAAAAATATAAAAACCACAATGATATGTCACCTAACACCTGTCAGATGACTATTATCAAAATAACAAAAGAAAACAAGTGTTGGTGAAGATGTGGAGAATTGGATCCCTTGTACACTGTGGTTGGGAGTGTAAAATGATGCAGCAGGTATGGAAAACAGTATAGAGATTCCTCAAAAAGTTAAAAATAGAATTACAATATAATCCAGCAATCCCACTTCTACGTGTATACCCCAGAGAATTGAAATGAAGATCTTGAAGAGATAATTGCACTGTCATCTTCACTGCAGTATTATTCACAACAGCTAAGATATGGAAACAGCCTAATTGTCCATCAATGTATGAATATATAAACAAAATGTGGCATAGACATACAGCAGATTATTATTCAACCTTCACAAAGAAGGAAATTCTACCATATGCAACATCATTAATGAACCCGTAGGACATTATGCTAATTGGAATAAGCCAATCACAGAATGACACATACTGCATGATTCCACTTACATGAAATATCTAAAATAGTCAAACTCATAGAAACAGAAAATAGAATAGTGATTTCCAGGTGCTGTGAGGAGAGGAAAATGAGGAGTTGCTGTTCATTGGGCATAAAGTTTTAGTTATTCAAAGTGAATAATTTCTAGAGACCTACTGTACACCATTGTGTCTGTGGTAAACATTAATGTATTGTGCACTTAAAAATTTATTTACAGGGTAGAGCTCATGTTAAGTGTTCTTACCACAATAATATGTTCTCCTGATCTTTATAGCTTAACCCTGAACAGGCAATTCTTAAACACTTAGCCAATCCACTTCCAGCTCTGCCTTCATCTTCCCTTCACACTTATGCAGAGTTGCCTTGTGTTGGTTTTAGTCTCTTGGTAGTCATGCTGTCAGCTACAAATGCCTGGGGGAACTTACCTGGGCCCTTACTACTTGTAGCGAACGCCCAAAGACATTTCTGGACCAGAGCCACTGTTGTGGTTGGACTGGCCCTTGTAGTTATTATGACTGCACAATGCAGCTCAGCAACAAGCATCAGGGAACTTTGAAAAAAGAAAAAAGGTTTATTATTCACAAGTGCTGGAGCAAACACAGCACACCCTGGGCCACATAGTCAGGTGTTGGGGAGGGAGGGAGAGAGAGAGGAGACCTGGGTTCTGCTTTTATTGGGGTTGAGGGTGGGGTGCATAGGTTTTCTTGGGTTTAATCTTTATTGGTGAATTTAAAACATAAGAGCAGGAATTAAAACATAGGAAAGGAAAAGCAAGCAGTCAGTTATCTAGATCACCCAGGGCTTTCTAAAAGGGAAACTTCATTGATGGGGTGGCCCGGCTCTTAATCTAGTTGTGTAGGTGTCAACGTGTTTATTCCAGATGGATGTCTTTGAAATGGATGACTTGGCAATCAAAAGCTTAATGTCATGCACTTACATTACAATCAAAAAAGCTAAATTTTAGTCGCTAACACTACGAGAGTCCAAATATCTGTCAGCAGTGCAACCCTAGCATTCTCTCAGGTGTTTTCTGAGCGTATTCCCAGCCTTGGACAGGCACACGGCAATCTGGATTCTCTGGTATGTGCAGAAGCTCTTTAAAACCCTGTTACTCCCATGTATCTTTTCTCCAACCTTGTCCCTCCCAAGATTTCTGGGATATCTAATGTTTGCTTTACCTACTGTCTCTTGCCACAGATGGATGTGGGACGTAAGTGCTTTTTACATGTGCCATCAAGGAGGCTACTCTAGGCCTGAGAAATTTCTGAAAGGGATAAAACAAAGGCAAGCCCCAGAGTGTAACCCTCAGGAAACCACCAAACTGGTTAAAATGCACAACAATTCTTTGAAAACAGTCAGTATTACCACCTCTGGCACCAGCAGCCGCATCAGGAACATTGGCTACCATTCCTATGGCTGAGCTGGAGAATGAAGATAATGGGTAGGTAATCAAAAGTGCCATATCACTCTCTCACCAAAATTAACCAGCATCTTTCATCATTAAGCAATCCCGTGGTTCTTGTACATTTTTTATTAGATTCCAGAGCTCAGAACAAGATGGTTATGGCAGTTTTTGCAAGCTTAATGGTTACATCAGTGGAGGGAAAGATTGTGTGATCCATATTCTACCATCCTCGGTTATGTCACTCTACTATTAGTTTTTATATGTCTTTTTCCCAGCTTTTTTGAGATGCAATTGACAGGTACCATTGTATAAGTTTAAAGTGTACAACAAGATAATTTGATATACCTATGTATGGTGAAATGATTATCACAATATGGTTAGTTAACACATCCACCACCTGACATGTTATTTTATTTTGTAGAACTTTTAAGATCTATATGCTTCGTGACTTTCAAGTGTACATTACAGCGTTAACTATAATCACCATGCTGTACATTATATCCCCAGAGCTTAATCATCTTATAACTGGAAGTGTGTACATTTTGACCATCTTCACCCATTTCCCCCAACTGCCTGCCCATGGCAACCACCAATCTACTGTCCATTTCTGTGAATTTGGGTTCTTTGATTCCACATGTAAACGAGATTATACAGCATTTGTCTTTCTCTGATTTATTTTGCTTGGCATGATGCCCTCACATTTCATTCATGTTTCTGTTGTTGCAAATAGTAGGATTTCTTTCTGTTTTATGGCTGAATAATATTCCATTATGTATATGTAACACACACACACACACATCACATCTTCTTTATATGTTCATCCATAGATAATGGACATTGTTGTTTTCATGTTTTGGTTATTGTAAATAAAACTGCAATGAACATTGGAGTAAAGATATCTTTTCCATATAGTGATTTCATTTTCCTTGGACATATAGCCAGAAGTGGAATTTCTGTTTCATATGGTAGTCCTATTTTTAATTTTTTAAGGAAATTCCATGCTGTTTTCCATAATAACTGTATCAATTTTAGATTCCCACCAATGCTTCACAAGGGTTCCCTTTTCTCCACTTCCTCTCTGCACTTATCTCTTGTCTTTTTGATAGCCATTCTAACAGATGTGAAGTGATATCTCATTGTGGTTTTGACTTGAATTTCCCTGATGATTAGTGATGTTGACACTTTTTCATGTACCTCTTGGCCGTTTGTCTATCTGCTTTGGAAAATTATTCAGGTCCTTTGCCATTTAAAAAAATTAATTGTGGGAATTTTTTGCCATTAAGTTGTATGACTTTTATTTTTGGACATCAATCCCTTATCAGATATATTGTTTTGCAAATATTATCTCCAGTTCTGTACATTGCCTTTTCATTTTGTTGATTTTGTTGTTGTTCAGAAGATTTTTAGTTTGATGTAGTCCCATTTGTTTATTTTAGATTTTGTTACCTGTGCTTTCAGTGTCATATCCAAAAAATTATTGTCAAGATCAATGTCAAGGAGCCTTTTCTTTATGTTTTTTTCTAGTTTTATGGGTTCGGGTCTTAATTTGATTACTTAATTGATTTCTATTCAATTCTTGTAAATGCTGTAACATAGAGGTCCAGTTTCATTGTTTTACATGTGACTATCCAGTTTTACCGACAGCATTTATTGGAGAGACTATATTTTCCCAATTGAGTATTTCTGGCTCCCTTGCCAAATATTATGTGACTGTATGGGTTTATTTCTAGTATTTCCATTCTGTTCCATTGGTTTATGTCTGTTCTTAAGCCAATATCATACTGTTTTGAATACTATAGCTTTGTAACATAGTTTCAAATCAGGAAATGTGATGCCTCCAGCTTTGTTTTTCTTTCCCAAGATTGCTTAGCTATTTGGAGCCTTTTATGGGTCCATAAGAATTTTAAGATTTTTTTTTCTATTTCTGTGAAAAACGCCATTGGAATCTTGATAGGAATTTCATTGACTCTGTAGGTCACTTTGGGTAGTATGGACATTTTAACAATATTAATTCTTATGGTCCATGAACACAAGATATCTTTCCATTTATTTGTGTCTTTCTCAATTTCTTTCAATTCCTCATAGTCTTCAGCGTATAGATCTTTCACCTCCTTTGTTATATTTCTTCCTAAATTATTTTTTAATACTATTGCAAATGAGATTATTTTCTCTGTTGTGTTTCTGGACAGTTTGTTGTTACTGTATTCAAATGTGACTGATTTTTGTGTATTAATTTTACATCCTACAACATTACTGAATTTGTTTACTAGTTGTAACTGTAATTTGGTGGAGTCTTTAGGGTTTTTCTATACATGTATGAGCATATCATCTGCAAACAGATGCAATTTTACATCTTCCTTTCTGTTTTGGATGCCTTTCCTTTCTTTTTCTTGCCTGATTGCTCTGGTGGGACTTCCAGTACTGTGGTGAATAGAAGCAATAAGAGTGGGCGCCCTTGTGTTGTTCCTCGTCCTAGAGAAAAAGCTTTCAATCCTTCACAGTTGAGTAGGATGTTAACTGTAAGATTGTTATGTATGGCCTATATTATGTTGAGTTATGCTCCTTCTATGACTCATTTGTTGAAAGTTTTTATCATGAGTGGAAGCTGAATTTTGTCAAATACTTTTTCTTCATCTGAGATGATTATATCATTTTTATCTTTTATTCTATGAATGTGACATATCAGATTTATTGATTTTTGTGTGTTGAATTATCCTTGCATCCCATGGATGAATTTCACTTGATCATACTGTATGATCCTTTTAGTATGCTGTTGAATTTGGTTTGCTAGTATTTTGTTGCAAATTTTTGAATCTATATTCATCAGAGCTATTGGCATGCAGTTTTCTTATCTTGTACTGCCCTTATCTGGCTTTGGTATCAGTGTAAAGCTGGCCTAGTATAATAAATTTGGGAGTGTTCTCTCTACTTCAGCTTTTTGGAAGTTTGAGAAAGACTTTCATTATTTTTTAAAATTGTTTGGTAGAATTCATCAGTGAAGCCATTTGGTCCTTGGATTTTATTTGTTGGCAAGTTTTTGATTACTAATTTGATCTCCTTATTTGTTCTTGATCTTTTCAGATTTTCTATTTCTTCATGATTTATTCTTGGTAGATTGTAAGTTTCTATGAATTTATCCATCTCTTCTAGGTTGTCCAATTTCTTTGCATATAATATTTCATAGTAGTCTCTTAAGATTCTTTGTGTTTCTGTGGTATTACTTGCAATGTCTCCTTTCTCATTTATAATTTATTTATTTGAGTCTTTTCTATTTTTTCATAGTTAGTCTAACTAAAGGTTTGTCAATTTTGTTTAGCTTTTCACAGAACCAACTCTTAGATTTGTTAATCTGTACTCTTTTCCTATTTTCTGTTTGATTTATTTCTACTCAGATCTTAATTATTTCCTTCTTTCTACTAACTTTGGGCTTAGTTTGTTCTTCTGTTTCTAGTTCCTTGAGATGTCAAATTAGGTTGTTTTATTGAAATCTTTTTTTTTGTCTTTTTTTTAAAGATTTTATTTTTTCCTTTTTCTCCCCAAAGCCCCTCCGGTACATAGTTGTATATTCTTAGTTGTGGGTCCTTCTAGTTTGGCATGTGGTATGCTGCCTCATTGTGGCTTGATGAGTGGTGCCATGTCCGCGCCCAGGATTTGAACCAATGAAACACTGGGCTGCCTGCAGCAGAGCGCACGAACTTAACCACGAACTTAACCACTCCACCACAGGGCCAGCCCCCTTTTTTTTGTCTTAATGGATGCATTTATACCTGTAAATTTTCCTCTTAGAACTGCATGTGCTGCATCCCAAGCATGCTGTATGTCCATTTTCAATTGTCCCAAGATATTTATGAATATCTTTTTTGATTTTTTTTGATCCATTGAGTGTGCAGGAGTGTGTTGTTTAATTTGCTGAGACTCGATTTTTTTGGCCTAATGTATGATTTATCCTACAAAATGTTCTGTATGCGCTTGAGAAGAATGTGGATTCTATTGCTGTTGGATGGAATGTTCTGTATATATTTATTAGGTCCATTGGATGTATGGTGTTGTTCAAATCTTCTTTTTCCTTATTTATTGTCTGTTTTGATGTTCTATCCATTGCTGAGAGTGGAGTATTAAAGTACCCAACTATTATTGAATTTTTGTTTATTTCTCATTATAGTTGTTAGTATTTGCTGTATATATTTAGGTGCTCTGATGTTACATGTATAAATATTTACAATTGTTATATCTTATGGACTAATAGATATCTTTGTCATTATATAATAACCTTATCTTGCCCCTTGTGATTGTTTTTAGATTAAAGTCTCTTTGGTCTGATATATCTACCCATGCTTTCTTTTGGGTTAGGATTTACTAAAAATGTTTTTTTCCATCCCTTTACTCTCTGTCTTTGTGTCTCCTTAAAGCTAAAGTGAGTATCTTGTAGGAAACTTATTGTTGGATCTTGTTTTTTAATCCATTTAGCCATTCTATGTCTTTTGAATGGAGAATTTAATCCATTTACCTTTAAAGTAATTACTGATAGATAATGACCTACTAATCTGATTTTGTTAATTGATTTTTTTTTGTGGGGAAGACTGACCCTGAGCTAACATCCATTGTACATCTTCCTCTTTTTGCTTGAGGTAGATTGTCACTGAGCTAACATCTGTACCAATCTTCCTCTATTTTGTATGTGGGATGCCACCACAGCATGGTTTGATGAGCTGTGTGTAGGTCTACACCTAGGATCTGAACCCACACACCCTGGGCCGCTGAAGTGGAACATATGAACTTAACAACTACATTGCTGGGCCAGCCCCTGGTTAATTGATTTTTGCCTGTTTTGTAGATCTTTTGTTTTTTGCTTACTCTCTTGCTGTCTTCCTTTGTGATTTAATGACCTTATGTGGTAGCATGCTTTGACTCCTTTATCATAATCTTTTGTGTATCTAATACAGATATTTCCTTTGTTGTTATCATGAGGCTTACATATAATATCTTCTAGTTATAACATCCTATTTTAAGCTGATAATAACAACTTTGATAGCATACAGAAACTTTATACTTTTACTTCCCTTCCCTCACATTCTAGATTACTGATATTACAATTGATATATATTTAAATATCGCATATCCAGTAAGAAGTTATTATAATCATTTTTAATAATTTTATTAACTTTTAAACTAGAGTTGTAAGGGATTTACGTACTACCATTACAATATTATAGTATATAACTTTGGTTACATATTTACTTTTACTGGTGACTTTGCATATCTATATGCTTTCAAAATGTTAACTAGCATTGTTTCATTTCTGCTTGAAAATCTGCTTGTAGCATTTCTTGTAAGCCAGATCTAGTAGTGAAAACCACGCTCAGCTTTTGTGGGTTTTTTTTTTAAGTTTTTATCTCTCCATTTCTGAAGGACAGCTTTGTTTGCCTGGTATAATATTCTTGGTCGACAGGTTTTTTTTTTTATTTCAATATTTTGAATTTATCATCCCACTCTCTCCTGCCATGAAAAGTTTCTGCTGAGAAATCTGCCCATAGCCTTATGGGGGTTTCCTTGTATGTACTTGACTCTTTACTCTTGCTTCTTTCAAAATTCTTTCTTTGTGTTTGCCTTCTGACAATTTATTATAATGTGTCTTGATGTAGCCCTATTCTGGTTCAACCTCTTTGGGGTCCTTTGCACCTCACGGATCTGGATATCCATTTCTCTGCCCAGGTTTGTAACATTTTCAGCCATTATTGGTTTAAATATACTTTCTGTCCCTTTTTCTTTCTCTTCTCCTTCTGTAATTCCCATAATGCAGATTTCGTTTCTTTTGATTGTGTCCTACAAGTTCCATAGGCTTTCTTTACTCTTTTTCTTCTTTAATCTTTTTGTTTCTCTGTCTGTTTAATTTCAAATGACTTATGTTTGAGTTTACTAATTCTTTCTTCTGTTTGGTTGAGTCTACTGTTGAAGCTCTCTATTCAGTTCTTTATTTCAGTCATTGTATTCCTCAGCTCTAGTATTTCTGAGGTTTTTTTGTGGTTTCTATTTCTTTGTTGAGTTTCTCATTTTATTCAAGCATTTTTTCCTAATTCTGTTTAGTTGTCTGTGTGTTTTTCTAGTTCACTGAACTTCTTTAAGAGGATTATTCTAAGTTCTTTTTAGATAGCACATTAGATCTCCATTTCTTTAGGGTTAGTTAGTTTCATTTGATGGTTTCATGTTTACCTGATTCTTCATGATCATTGTATTCTTGCATTGGTATCTGCTCATATGAGCAAGTGGTCTCCTTTTCAAGACTTTACGGATTTTCTTTGACAGAGAAATACCTCCACCTGTCAACTCAGCTTAGGCTGCTGGATGGATAATCTGGAAGTGTCGGTGGACAGTGGGACTTTCTATCAGGGTCTTAGTAGGGCAAGGAGGTTGCCCATGCTCTGAGGTCAGGGACATGCCACTGTGTGGGCTCTCTGGACAGGGCTGCTGACTATGCTTTCTTCTCAGGTGGATCCACTAGCTGGGCTTTCCAATTACCTCTGGCCAGGTGAGTTTGAAGGCTATGATTCCTGTCAGGGTGGTGACACTCTTCAACTCTGTGATTGAACAGAGCTAGATGTGGGCTAGGCTCTCCAGTATCTCCTGATCAGATGGGGCTTCAGGTTGTAATCTCCCAACCAGATGGTGCCATTGGTTGGACTTTGTGTTTAATCAAGGCCATAGGCAGAGCTTCTTGTTTAGACAGGGGCATCAGGCTGTGTTCTGCTATGCAATCTCGTGGGCCCATAGGCTGTGCCCTGAGTTAGCAGGGCTGTAGCCTGGGATTCATGATTAGACAGGTTCCTGGATGTGTTTTTCTGTCTGGCAAAGTAACTGGCCAGGCTCTTTGTTCAGGCAGGGCTTTCAGCTGTATCTCACAGTTGGGTGGGCCTGGAGAATTTTCTCTGTGATTACGTGGGGATACTGTCCATCCTTCCTGGTCAAATGGGGCCACAGGCTATGCTGAATAACTGAGGAGAGTCACTGGCTAGACTTTCAGCTTGTGTGAGGCAGCAAACTGTTCAGCAATTGCACAAGGTCAAAGGCTATGCTCTGATGTTTTGTGGGACTATAGGCGGGCTCTGTGGCTGGGCTGTACTGGATGCTGGGCTCTGAAGCTTCCCAGGGTCACTGTTCTGGCTCCCTGGTTATGCATGGACAGAAAGTTTACTCAACAGTTAGTCAGTGCTTCTGACTTGGCTCCCTGCCTGAGTGGGCTGTGCATTGTAGCTCTAACTTGCTGGCTTCTCAGGCCAGGCTTGATGGTCAGATAGGACTGGAGACTTCTCAGCAGTTGGGTAGGGATGCAGATTTTCTTCCCTGCTGGGGAACAGCAGTAGAAGATGCTCCATGGCCATTATGTCCCATTGACTTGGGACCCAAATCAAGCAGAACTGTCAACTGAACTCCTTGGTCAGAAGAGACCATTGTTTTGGCTCTGCAGATGGGCAGAGCAACTAGCTGAGATCTCTCCTTAGGTGTCACTGCAAGCAGGAATGTGGTCCACCAAGATCTGAGCACTGGTTGGTATATATCCAAACCACCTTCTCTGTCTCTCTCCCTGATCCCCAGTGCCCAAGCCCCGCAGATTCTCCCAGTGAAACTTGTGAGGCAAAGCTTGAGTGATCCTCCCTGAAATCATCCTGCAATGATGGCTGAGCTGGATGTCTACCTCGGGTTCTTTTCCCACTTGAGAAACCATAGGCTGAAGCGGTACTCTCAGTGCAGTTCTGTGCTGGCGTGGGGGAGGGGCAACGTGGTGAAACTCCTTCTCTTACTTTCTAATGCAGTCCCTTCTCAGTCTCTTTGGCCCAGGGGGATACTTCAGCCTCGCTCCCAGGTTCTGCAACTTTGACAGCTGTGTCTTTTCTATGGATAATTGCTAGTTTATCCTATTGTGAGAGTGTCCAAAGTTGAGAATCATCTTGATGATGTCACTTCCCTTTATATGTATTTTTGGTACTCTTTTTGTCCCATGCTGCTTTTTTTGTATAAAATAGATATTTGTGAATGTACCAATTTCTTTTTATTATATTTTAAAATTATTTTCTTGGTGATTTTCCTGTTCATTACAACTACCATCTTAACTTCAAACCATTTCATTGCAATTAACACCAACTTGATTCCAACTGTATACAAAATTATTTTTCCAAAATAGCACTATTACCTCCTTTCTCCTTTGTGTAATTATTTAAATCTAAGTACATTTGCATACTTAATAAACCAGTCAACAAAATTTTGTAATTATCATTGTTGCACTTGTGTTTTAAAGAAGATATATAAAAAAGTGTTAGAAACAATAATATATCATAAGATCTTGGAAATTTGCTGGTATGATTAACTTTACCAGTGTTCTCTATTTCCTCATCCATATTTCAGGTACTGTATTGTATCCTTTTATTTCAGCCTGAAAGAAAGTAGTTTTATTACTGGACAAGGCTTCTAGCTGCAAATTACTTAAGTTTTTTTAATAACTAGGAATATGTTTATTTCCCCTTTAATTTTTAACAGCATTGATATATAATTTACATACTATACAAACAAAAATTGTATCTATTATTAAGAGAGGAATTTAAGTACTACTATTTTTCAGTTGCTTATTTCTTTCTTCATTTCTGTCAGTTTTTGTTACATATATTTTGGTGCTCTTTTATTGGTGCATATGTGTTTACAATTATTAAATTTTTCTGACAAATGGACCTTTTTATTACTATAAAGTGCTCCTCTTTTTCTCTAGTAATGTATTTTTAAGTCTATTTTTTCTGATATTTGTAGTCACTCTTGTTGTTTACATGATGCATCTGTTTCCATCCTTTTACTTTTGATATATTTGTATCTTTGTATCCAAAGGGTGTCTTTTCCAGACAATGTATAATTGGATCCTTTTTTAATCTAATCTGACAGTCTCTACCTTTTGATTTTATTGTTTAATTTATTCATCTTTATCATTATTGTAGATATACTTTTATTGACTTCTGCAATTTTACATTTTGTCCTCTTTGTCTCTCATGACTTTTGTTCCTCTATTACCCATTTTCTACTTTCTTTTGCATTAGCTGAGTATGTTTTAATGAAGAATTTAATTAAAAATAATTTTCACTACATATATTTATAAAGGATTTAATTTTTAAATTTTTATTATATAATTTTGAATTATTTCCTTAGTGATTGGTCTAGAGATTGCCATATATAATTTAAATTATTAGAATAAGCTTCAGATTTACACTAACTTAATTCCGGTGACATTTTGTATATAAAACCTTTATCATTAATTTGCTATTTACAGAAATTTTACTGTTATAGTTCTATCCTCTCTTTTTATAGTTTTTGATATACATATTACATTTATTAATTTTCTAAAACCAACATTACATTTTTTAACTCATTACTTTATATAAACATATATTTTTAAGAAGTCAAAAGAAGAAAATACACATATATTTGTAGTTTTTATGTTAACCTTCTAGTTTATCATTTATTCCTTTTTTACCATCTGCAGTCATTTTCTTAGCCAAATAAAGCTTTGATCCTACCCACCTCCTCTGTTCTATTTTTGACAAATACATTACATATTTATATTTTACAGATCCAACAATACATATGCATAGCGTTTTATGCAACTACAATTTAAATTAGTTAAAAGAGAGTAGAAAACAAGTACTATATTTTGTACTCGTGTTTTAGTTTTACTTTTTATTTCATTACTATTTACTTATTTCTTTTAATTAATTTATTTGTTATATTGAGGTTACATTGGTTTATAACATTACATTAATTTCAGGTGTACATCATTATATTTCTGCTTCTGTATAGAATGCATCATGTTCACCACCAGAGTCTAGTTGCCATCGGTTACCATACAAATGTGCCCCTTTATCCCTTTTCCCTCCCCCTGCCCCATTCCCCTCTGGTAACCACCAATTTATTATCTGTATCTATGTGTTTGTTTGTTTGTTTATCTTCCACACATGAGTAAAGTAATATAGATTATGAACAGACATTTTTTCCAAAGAAGATATACAGATGGCCAACAGATACATGAAAAGATGTTCAACATCACTAATTATTAAGGAAATGCAAATCAAAACTACAATGAGATACCACCTCACACCTGTGAGAATGGCTATTACTAAAAAGACAAAAAATAGCAAGTGTTGGAGAGGATGTGGAGAAAAAAAACCTTCATACACTGCTGGTGGGAATGTAAATTGGTGCAGCCACTATGGAAAACAGTATGGACATTTCTCAAAAAATTAAGTACAGAACTTCCATGTGATCCAGCTATTTCACTTCTGGGTATTTATCCAAAGAACATGAAAATGCAATTCAAAAGGAGATATGCACACCTATATTCATTTTTTTAGTAATTACATAATTACATAATGGCCTTTATCAGTGCTCTCTTTTATGGATTTGAATTACCATCTTTTAATCTGAAGAACTTCCTTTAGAATTTCTTGTAAGGTAGGTCTGCAAAAAACACAATTTTCTTTGTTTTTGTTTCTCTTTGAATTTGTTTCACCTTCGTTTTAAAAAATAGTTTTGGGGATATAGAAGTTTTTATTGACAGGTTTTTTTTTTCCCCCTGAGGACTTTACTATGTCATACCACTGCCTTCAGGCCTTCATTGTTTGTACTGATAAATCAGTTGTTAATCTTTTGGGGGTTTTCCTTGTCAGTAATGTGTCATTGTTTCTTGCTGTTTATGAGATTTTCTCCTTGTCTCTGACTTACTATGTTTTACTGTGATGTATTTGTTTGTGGAGTTCTTCATGTATATATACTTGTAGTTCATTGAGCTCCTAGGTACATAGATTACTGATTTTTAATAAATTTGGGGAGTTTCCAGCCATTATTTCTTTATATATTCTTTCCTATCTTTTCTGTCTCTCCTCTTCTGCTACTCCTATTAATTTATTTTGGTGCACTTAATGGTGTTCCACATTTTTCTGAGGCTCTCTTCATATTTTTTTTCTTTTTCACTGTTATTTGATTGGATGATCTCTATCAATCTATGTTTAGGTTTGCTAATACTTTATTTTGCCAATTTAAATATACTGTTGACCCCTCCAGCAAATTTTTTATTTCAGTTTTTGTACTATTCAACTATAAAATTTCATCTCATTCTTGTTCATAATTTCTCTCTATTGATATTGTCTATTTGATGTGACATTATAAGCATATCTTCCTTTACTTCTTTTTTATTTTCTATTTTAATAAATTTTTGAGGAATAATTGATATACTAAGAACCATACATATTTAATGTGAACAATTTGATGAGTTGGGCATATGAAAATACCATAATACCAACACCACAATCAAGGTAATACACATATACAGTACCCTTCAAAGATTCCTTTTGTCACTGTGTGAGTCTTTTTGTTTGTTTGTTTGGTGGTAAGAACACTTAACATGAGATCTATTTTTTAAACAAATTTTGAGGTACACCATAATATATTATTATCTATGGGCACAATTTTGTACAGCACATCTCTAGCATAATTAACCTTATACCCACTGAGCAACAACTCCTCATTTTCCCCATGCCCCAACCCCTGGCAAGCACTATTGTATTCCCTGCTTCTGTGAGTTTCATTATATTAGATATCACTTATAAGTAGAATCGTGCAGTATTTGTCTTCCTGTGACTGACCTATTTAAATTAGTATCATATTCTCCATGGTTTTCCATGTTGTTGTAAACAGCAGGATTTTCTTTTTTTAAGACTGAGTAATATTTTAATATGTATATACCATATTTTCTTAGTACTTTAATCTGTCAATAGAGATTTAGGTTGTTTCCATATATTAGCTATTGTGAATAATGCTGTCATTGACATGGGAGTCCAGATATTGTTTCAACATTCTGATTTCAATTCTTTTGGATATATAACCAAAAGTGGGATTGCTAGATCACATTAAAATTCTATTTTTAGTTTTTTGAGGAACTTTCATACTGTTTTTCATAGTTGCTGCAACATCTACATTCTCAACAACAGTGTAGATGACTTACAATTTTCCCACATCCTCTCTAAAACTTATCTTTTGGTTTATAACAATAGCCATCCTGACAGGTGTGAGACAATATTTCATTGTGGTTTTGATTTGTGTTTCTCTATTAATTAATGATCTGTATCATCTTTTCATATACCTGTTGGCCACTTGTATGTCTTCTTTGGAGAAATATCTCTTCAAATCTATTGCCAATTTTTAAATTAGTATATTTGAATTTTTGGTTTTGAGTTTAGGAATTTCTTATATATTTTAGAGGTTAACCCCTATCAGCTATATGATTTGCAAATATTTTCTCTCATTTCATAGGTTGCCTTTTAAATACTAGCGATTGTTTTCTCTACAGTGAAGAATATTTTTAGTTTGACATAGCCCCAATTGTCAATGTTTGTTTTTGTTTCCAGTACTTTTGGTGTCATAGCCAAGAAATCATTACCAAGACCAACTTCAAGAAGTTTTTCCTGTATGTTTTCTTCTAGAAGTTTTACGTCTTTGGTTTAAGTCTTCAATACATTTTGAGTTTTATTTTGTGTACTGTGTAAAGTAGGGGTCCAATATCACTTTTTTTGTATATGGAGATCTGGTTTTCCCAACATCAGATGTTGAGGAGACAATCTGTTCCCATTGTGTATTCTTGGCACCTTGGTCAAAGATAAGTTTACCATATATATGTGGGCTTCTTTATGGACTATCTGTTCTGTTCCATTGGTCTATGCATCTGTTTTTATGCCAGCATTATACTGTTTAATTACTGTGCCTTTATAATATATTTATAAATCAGGAAGTGTGATGCCTCCAGCTCTGATTTTTCTCAAGATCTCTTTGACAATCCTAGGTCTTTTGTGGTTCCATATGACTTTTATGATTATTTTTTCTATTTCTGTAAAAACTGCTATTGGGATTTTGATGGAGAAAACATTTAATCTGTAGATCATTTGGGGTAATATAGACATTTCAGCAATATTAAGTCTTTCAATCCATGAGCACAGATATACTTCCATTTGTGTCTTCTTTAATTTCTTTCATCAATGATGCATAGTTTTCAGTGTACAAATCTTTTACCTATGTTAAGTTTATTCCTAAGTATGTTATTCTTTTTATTTGTATTGTAAATTAGATTCTTTTCTTAATTCCCTTTTTGGATTGTTTCTTGTCAGTGTATGGAAACACAACTGATTTTTGCTGGTTGGTATTGTGTCCTTCAACTTTACTGAATTTATTTATTAGTTGCAACAGTTTTTAGGTGAAATCCTTAGGGATTTTTACATATAGGATTATGTCAGCAAAGGAAGATAATTTTCTTTCTTCCTTTCTGATTTGGATGTCATTTATTATTTTTTTCTTGCCTAATTTCTCAGGCTAAGATTTTCACTACTATGCTGAATAGAAATGTGAAGAGTGGGCATCCTTGTCTTATTTCTGATCATAGAGGAAAATCTTTCAATTTTTCAAGTATGATGCTAGCTGTGGGATTGTCGTATATGGTATTTATTATGTATATGTACATCCTTCTATACCTTGTTTGTTGAGCGATTTTATCATGAAAGTTTGTTGAACTTTTTCAAAAGCTTTTACTGCATCTATTAAGATGATCATGTAAATTTTATCCTTCACTCTGTTAATGTAGCTTATTACATTTATTAATGCACATTTGTTGAAATATTCTTTTATCCCAGGGATAAATCTCATGGTGTCATAGTATAGGATATTTTAATGTGCTGCTGAATTCAAATTGTTACTATTTCTTGTTTTTTTTTTTTGTATTTTTGTTCATTAGGGGTATTGAACCTTTGATTTTCTTGTAATGTCCTCATATGGCTTTGGTATCAGGGTAACACTGGCCTTATAAGGTAATTTTGGAAGTATTACCTTCTCTTCAATTTATTACAACAATTGTGACCTTGTACAAGTGTACTGACACAGACACTGGCAGACTCTACTGGAGTTCTCCCACTGTCCTGTTAACCAAAGGACAACTAAAACATTGATTTAATCAAGCTCAGCAAGGGCAAGGAGCCCACCCTAAGGATTGGCCTCACCCAACAGAAAGTCCTTTGGCAGCTTGTGGGCCTGCATAGATTGGGTCCCTGGATCCTCTGCAGCAGAGTGGGAGGGTCTACTTCTGCAGGGCAGGGAATGCACCAGGCTGGACTGTGTGAGGTCGCCACATTTGAGTGACTGGACTCAGGTCAGGGATTCAGGGTATGAGTGTTGGGCAGGACTGTGTTGATGGTGTGTGTGGCTCTGTGGGCGGTGAGGCTTGTCAGCTGCAGAAGGTTTGAACTTCTCAAACATCCACAAAGGGGATTGGGCCCACCTTCCAAAGCCTGAAACAATGGGTGCTCTCATGCCTGGGGCCAGCCCCACTCAACTGCAATCCTGAGAGAGCTAACAACAGCCTTGACAACCAGAGGCCTATGGCTATTGTAAGCCCCTGAGCCTAGCAACCATCCATGCTTGGGGACTACTCACTTAACAGAAAAACTGCAACAGGAATGTGCTATTAGTCCTTCCAGCCAACTGTGCTGGGGCTCCCCATGTAGGATCCATAGCAGCTACATACAGCTGTGCATTACAACCAGCCAGCCAGGGGGACTGCCTAACCTCAATGGGCACCTTGCTGAAAGAGCAACCTTGCCACAACAGAAGCATATATGTAGCCCACACAGGGGTCACTGCAGGAACATTCGGAACTGGGACAAGAGGGAAGCACACTGCGGAGCCTCATAAGGCATCTCTTACATAAGGCCACTTCTCCAAGATCAGGAGACATAGCCAACCTACCTAATACAAAGATATAAACTCAGAGAAAGAGGCAAAATGAGAGGTCAAAGGAATATGTTCCAAGTAAGGGAACAGGACAAAATCCCAGGAAAAGAGCTAAATGAGACAGAAACAAGTAATATACCTGACTAAGAGTTTAAACAAAAAGTCATAAGAATGCTCAATGATCTTGGGAGAGGAATGGATGAGCTCAGTGAGAACTTCAACAAAGAATTGGAAAATATAAACAAAAAGCTAATCAGGAATGAAGAATAACAATACTTGAAATGGAAACTTCACTACAGGGACTAAATAGCAGAGTAGATGATATAGAAGAATGGATCTGCGAGGTGGAAGAAAGACTAGAGGAAATTACCCAAGCTGAATAGATGAAAGAAAAAAGAATTAAAAAGAATGAGAACAGTCTAAGGGACTTCTGGGACAACATCAAGTACACTAACATTTGTATTATAGGTGTCCCAGAAGGAGAAGAGAGAGACAAAGGGGCAGATAATCTATTTGAAGAAATAATAGCTGAAAACTTTCCTAACCTAAGAAAGGAAACAGACACACAGGTACAGGAAACACAGAGAGCACCAAACAAGATAAATCCAAAGAGGGTAACACCAAGACACATTATAATTAAAATGTCAAAAATTAAATATAAAGAGAGAATGCTAAAAGCCACAAGAGAAAGGCAGCAAGTTATGTAAAAAGGAAACCCCATAAGGCTATCAACTGACTTCTTAGGAGAAACCTTACCAGCTAGAATGGAGTGGCACAATATATTCAAAGTGCTGAAAGGAAAAAACCTACACCAAGAGTACTCTCCCCAGCAAGCTTATCATTGGAATGGAATGGAAGAGGAGATAAAGAGTTTCCCAGACATGCAAAAATTAAAGTTTATCACAAAGAAACCTGTCTGACAAGAAATGTTAAAGGGACTGATTTAAGTCTGAAAGAGAATACCACAAATAGGAATAAGAAAATTATCCAAGAAAAAAAGCAATAAAAATACTGGTAAGGGCAAATATACAGTAAAGGTAGCAGATCAACCACCTATGGAGATAATATGAAGGTCAAAAGACAAAAGTACTAAAATTACCTATTTCCATGATAAGAGGGTAATGGATATACACACAGGAAAAAAGAGGTTAGATATGATATCAAAAATATAACATGTGGGAGAAGGGGAGTAAAAGGGTAGAGTTTTTAGCAAGATGTCAAACTAAAGAGACTATCATGTTACTATAGATTGCTATATATGTAGGTTATTATATAAGAACCTCATGGTAATCACAAACCAGAAACCTATAATAAATACACAAAAATTTAAGAGTTAGGAACCCAAGTATAGTACTGAAGAAAGCCATCAAAACACAAGGGAAGAAAAGAACAGAGAAGAACCACTAAAACACCCAGAAAAAATGTAACAAAATGGCAATAAGTACATTCTTATCAATAGCTACTTTAAATGTCAATGGACTAAATGCTCCAATCAAAAGGCACAGGGTGGCTGATTGGATGAAAATATAAGACCCAAATACACACTGCATATGAGACAACGTCAGAATTAAAAAAACTCACAAACTGAAAGTGAAGGGATAGAAAATGATACTCCATGTAAATGGCAATGAAAAGAAAGCTGGGGTAGCAATACATATATCAGACAAAATAGACTGTGAAACAAAAACTGCAACAAGAGACAAAGGAAAGCACTACATAATGATCAAGGGAACAAAGCAATAAGAGGATATATCATTTGTAAATATCTATGCACCAAGAGAAGAACACTTTAAATTGCTTTAATTGCTTTAAATATAAAGCAATTGTTAACAGACATAAAAGGAGAAATAGCAGGGCGCTTTAACACTGCACTTACACCAGTGAACGGATCATCCAAATATATTAAAAAGTAAACATTGGTGTTAAATGACACATCAGACCAGATGGACTTAGAAGATATACACAGAATATTCCATGAAAAAAACTGCAGAATACACATTCTTTTCAAATGCACATAGAATGTTCTCCAAGATAGATCACATTTTAGTACAGAAAAAACATCTCAGTGAATTTAAGAAGATTGAAATAATACCAAGCATCTTTTCTGACCACAACAATATGAAAGTAGAAATGAACTACAGGAAGAAAATCAGAAAAACCCCAAATACATAGAGATTAAACAAAATGCTACTGGACAACAATTGGGTCAATGAAGAAACAAAAGGAGAAATCAAAAAATACATGGAGAGCAACATGGCAGAGTGAACAGTTTTCTTTGTCTCTCTCCCTTCAAACTAAAACTAATTTGGCATTTGTCATTCAACAAAGTATATTCACACAGCACCTCAGGATGCGTGAGAAACCTGCGCTGCTATACATCAGAAGGTGGATGGACTTCCCCCTGGGAGGAGGTGGAGATAGATGAAAATTCTCCGACCCCCAGACAGCCTAGTACCTCCAAGCAACTGTCTCCTGGCTGACACACTCATAGCATCGCCACAGCACTGAGGGTGGGCGTGTGTGCACATCGGTGGTTGTACTGCGGAAACAGGTGACTAGAGCACTAAGCTCCCTGTGATTGCTCCTTAGCCCAGTGGGAAAATCCACAATCCCATGGCAGCTGCAGGGCAACCCTCTACTCTACCTTAGTGGAGAGGCCCCACCCGGCATCCACAAAGGCTGGGAGGCCCTGGGACAAAAGGGGCTCAGCCAGCTGAGCAACCCACCAGCCACATTTAGCACACACAGCCCTGCAGCAGCCCCGAGGGGGCAAGGGAGATCCAGTGGGACTGTGCAAGTAGGCAGTGACAATTCGGAGCCCCAGCATGACTGCTCCTTGGTCCAGGGGGAAAATCCAGAGTCCCACAGTAGCCAGAGGGAAAGCCTCTACTCGGCCTTAGTGGAGAGGCTCCATCCAGCAAACACAAAGACTGGGAGGCCCTGGGGTAGAAGTGGCAGGGCTGGGTAAAGTAACCATAGGCTGCATTAGATACCCATAGCTCTGCTGCAGCCCATAGTGGACAAGTGAGATCCTATGGGATGTGATGGTGGCAGAGCTGTGAGTCTAGGTGAACCTGCTCCTGGCTGCTGTGAAAGCCCATAACAACACCGCAGACCCTAAGGTGAGGGTGTGTCTAGGCGGTCTGCAAGAGCAGGCACCAGCAACGTGAGGCCCCCTTGCAATTGTTCCCACAGCTGATGGGAGACCTCACAGGGCCACTGTGATCATGAGGAGGGGCCCAGACTTGGTCAGGAACAGCTGATAGGGATCCTGGTCAGTGCAGATTATACAGCTGCTGCCCCCTCCCCACCAGTAGAAGCAAGTGGAAGCAGTAACCAAACTCTGTCTCTATGTGGAGGCACAAATCCATGCCATCAAGCAGTATGGAAAAATATATTAAATCTCCAGAACAGGAGGAAAATGACAAATACCCAGAAAACAATCCTGAAGACACTGAAATCTATAACCTAAATGACAACGAATTCAAAATAGCTATCATTAAAAACCTCAATGAGTTAAAAGAGAATACAGATAGACAACTTAACGAATTCAGGAGCTACGTCACAAAAGAGCTTGATAATATAAAGAAGAGCCAATCAGAAATGTTGGAGATGAAGAACACAATGGAGTAGATTACGAAAACTTTGGACTCTCTGAACAGTAGGATCAATAAGATGGAAGACAGAATTAGTGATTTGGAGGATAGGAATATAGAAATGCTTCAGATAGAGGAGGAGAGAGAACTAAGACTAAAAGGAAATGAAGAGACTCTGAAAAATATCCAACTCAATTAGGAAATGCAACATAAGGATTATAGGTATCCCAGAAGGAGAAGAGAAAGGGAAGGGGGCAGAAAGCCTGTTCAAAGAAATAATGGCCGAAAACTTCCCAAATCTGGGGAGAGAGATGAAACTCCATGTGACAGAAGCTAATAGATCTCCAAACTTTATCGATGTAAAAAGACCAACCCCAAGGCATATAGTAGTGAAGCTTGCAAAAGTCAATGACAACGAGAAAGTATTAAAGGCAAGAAGACAGAAGAAAATAACCTACAAAGGGACCCCCATCAGGATGTCAGCAGATTTCTCAGCAGATAACTTACAGTCTAAGAGAGAGTGAAATGATATATTCAAAACTCTGAAGGACAAAAACTTTCAGCCAAGAATAGTCTATGCAGTGAAAATATCCTTCAAATATGATGGAGAAATAAAAAATTCCCCAGATAAACAAAAGTTAAGGGAGTTTATTGCCACAAGACCCTCCCCCCCCCCACAAGAAATGTTCAGGAAGACCCTCACACGTGAAAAAAAAATGAAAGGGGTTACAAAACCCAGAGCAAAGGAGATAAGTAGAAAGACAAAATCAGAAAATTGCAGCTCTCCGTCACCACAGGTTAGCAAATGCTAAGTATAACATTAAAGATAAAAGGAAGGGAAACACCAAGAATAAATATAATCTTGTCATTTTAACCACAAACTCACAACGGAAGAAGGAATAAAAAAAAGATCTGACAATAACAACCTAGAAGGGGAAGAGGAAAGGGATGGAATGGCTTAATCTAAGGAAATAAGAGGCTATCAGAAAATGGACTATCTCATCTATGAGATGTTTTATACAAACCACAAGGTAACCACTAAAGAAATAACAAGAATAGAGACACAAATTGCAAATAAGAAGAAAGCCAATATAGAAAACTACCTACCTGAATTGGTAGTCCAAATAACATGGGATGAGAAACAAAGGAAATGCAGGAGAACCGGAAAACAAGCAATAAAATGGCAGCATTAGGCCACCACATTTCAATAATTACTGGAAATGTAAATGCATTGAACTCTCCAATCAAAAGACACAGAGTGGCAGGATGGATCAAAGAACAAGATCCAACAATATGCTGCCTCCAGGAAACACACCTCCGCCCCAAAGACAAACACAGACTCAGAGTGAAGGGATGGAAGACGATACTCCAAGCTAATAATGAACATAAGAAAGCAGGTGTCACCATACTTATATCAGACAAAGTAGACTTAACAGTAAAACAGGGAAAGAAAGACAAAGAAGGGCAGTTTATAATGATAAAGGGTGTACTCCACCAAGAAGAAATAACATTTATAAATATATCTGCACCCAATACAGGAGCACCAAAGTGCGTAAAGCAACTATTTTCAAAACTGAAAGGAGGTATCAACAACAACACAATAATAGTAGAGCACCTCAACACCCCACTAACACCAATGGATAAATCATCCAGACAGAAAGTCAACAAGCAAAGTGTAGAATTAAATGAAAAATGAGACCAGATGGACTTAATAGATATATATAGAACATTCCATCCAAAAAAAGCAGATTACGCATTCTTCTCAAGTGCACATGGAACATTCTCAAGGATAGACAGTATGTTGGGAAACAAAGCAATCCTCAACAAATTCCAGAGGACTGAAATAATATCAAGCATCTTTTCTGACCATAAGGCTATGAAACTACAAGTCAACTACAAGAATAAAGATGGGAAAGGGGCAAAGATGTGGAAACTAAACTACATGCTACTGAATTACCAATGGATCATTGAAGAAATCAAAGGAGAAATCAAATATTATCTGGAGACAAATGAAAATGAAAACACGCCATACCAACTCATTTTGGATGCAGCAAAAGTGGTCCTAAGAGGCAAATTCATTGCAATACAGGCTCACCTCAATAAACAAGAAAAATCTCATATAGGCAATCCAAAGTACACCTAACAGAATTAGAAAAAGAACCAACAAAGCCCAAAGGCAGCTGAAGGAGGGAAATAATAAAAACTAGAGCAGAAATAAATGAAATTGAAAAAAAAGACAGTAGAAAAGATCAATGAACTAAAGTGTTGGTTCTTTGAGAAAATAAAATTGAAACAACCTTAGCCAGGCTCACTACGAAAAAAAGAGAGAAGACTCAAATAAATAAAATTGGAAATGAAAGAGGAGAAATCACAACGGATACCACAGAAATACAAAAGATTATACGAGAATACTATGAAAAACTATATTCCAACAAATTGGACAACCCAGAAGAAATGGAGAAATTCTTAGACTCTTACAACCTCCCAAAACTGAATCAGGAAGAAATAGAGAATCTGAATAGACCAATCACAAGTAAAGAAACAGAAACAGTAATCAAAAACCTCCCCCAAAATAAGAGTCCTGGACCAGACAGCTTCTCTGGAGAATTCTACCAAACATTCAAAGAAGATTTAAGATTTATCCTCCTCAAACTATTCCAGAAAATTGAGGAAGATGGAGCACTTCCTAACACATTCTATGAAGCCAACATCACCTGATCCCAAAACTAGACAAGGACAACACAAAGAAGGAGAACTACAGGCCAATATCACTGATGAACATAAATGAAAAATCCTCAACAAAATTCTGGCAAACCGAATACACCAATACATTAAAAAGATCATACACCATGATCAAGTGGGATTTATACCAGGGACACAGGGATGGTTCAACATCCAGAAGTCAATCAACGTGATACATCACATTAACAAAATGAGAAACAAAAACCACTTGATCATCTCAATGGATGCAGAAAAAGCATTTGACAAGATCCAACATCCATATATGATAAAAAAATAACTCTCAATAAAATGGGTATAGAAGGAAAGTACCTCAACACAATAAAGGCCATATATGACAAACCCACAGCCAACATCATACTCAATGGGCAAAAACTGAAAGCCATCCATCTCAGAACAGGAACAAGACAAAAGTGTCCATTCTCACTACTCTTATTCAACATAGTATGGAGGTTTTGGCCAGAGCAACTAGGCAGGAAAAAGAAATAAAAGGAATCCAAATAGGCAATGAAGAAGTGAAACTCTAGCTGTTTGCGGATGACATGATCTTGTATATAGAAAAGCCCAAACAATCCATTGGAAAACTATTAGAAATAATCAACAACTAGAGCAAAGTTGCAGGGTATAAAATCAACTTACATAAATCAGTAGCATTTCTATAATCTAATAATGAACTAACAGAAAGAGAACTCAAGAACACAATACCATTCACAATCACAACAAAAACAATAAATTACCTTAGGGTAAATTTAACCAAGGAAGTGAAAGAACTATACAAAGAAAACTGCAAGACTTTCCTGAAAGAAATTGATGACGACATAAAGAGATAGAAAGACATTCCCATGCACATGGATTAGAAGAATAAACACAGGTAAAGTAGCTATACTACCTAAAGCAACCTACAGATTCAATGCAATCCCAATCAGAATCCCAATTACATTCTTTACAGAAATAGAACAAAGAATTCTAAAATTCATATGGGGCAACAAAAGAACCTGAATTGCTAAAGCAATCCTGAGGAAAAAGAACAAAGCTGGAGGCATCACAACCCATGACTTCAAAACATACTACAAAGCTACAATAATCAAAACAGCATGATACTGGTACAAAAACAGGTGCACAGATCAATGGAACAGAATTGAAAGCCCAGAAATAAAACCACACATCTATGGACAGCTAATCTTCAACAAAGGAGCTGCGGGCATACAATGGAGAAAAGAAAGTCTGTTCAACAAATGGTGTTGGGAAAACTGGACAGCCACATGCAGAAGAATACAAATTGATCATTCTTTTACACCATTCACAAAAATAAACTCAAAATGCATCAAAGACCTAAAGGTAATACCTGAAACCATAAGGCTTCTAGAAGAAAGTATAGGCAGTACACTCTTTGCCATCAGTATCAAAAGGATGTTTTCAGACACCATGTCTTCTCAGACAAGGGAAATAATAGAAAGAATAAACAAACAGGAGTTCATCAGACTAAAGAGCTTCTCCTAGGCAAGGGAAAACAGGATTGAAACAAAGAAACAACACACTAATTGGGAAAAAATATTTGCCAGTCATATATCCAACAAAGGGTTAATCTCCATACTGTTTAAAGAACCCACACAACTCAACAACAAAAAATCAAACACCCTGATCAAAAAATGGGAAGGGGACATGAACAGACATTTCTCCAAAGAAGATATATGGATGGTCAATAGGCACATGAAAAGATGCTCATCATCACTGATCACCAGGGAAATGAAAATCAAAACTATGCTAAGATATCACTTTACACCCATTAGAATGGCAAAAATAACCAAAACAAAAACTAACAAATGTTGGAGAGGTTGTGGAGAAAAAGGAACCCTCGTACACTGCTGGTGGGAATGCAAACTTGTGCAGCCACTATGGAAAACAGTATGGAGATTTCTCAAAAAATTAAGAATAGAAATACCATATGACCCATCCATCTCACTACTGGGTATCCATCCAAAGAACTTGAAATCAGCAATTTCAAAAGTCCCATGCACACCTATGTTCATTGGAGCATTATTTACAATAGCCAACACGTGGAAGCAACCTAAGTGCCCATCAACTGATGATTGGATAAAGAAGATATGGTGTATATATACAATGGAATACTACTCAGCCATAAAAAAGGATAAAATCACCCTATTCACCACAACATGGATGGACCTAAGGGTATTACGTTAAGTGAAATAAGCCAGACAGAGAAAGACAATCTCCGTATGACTCCACTCATATGTGGAAGTTAAACATGTAGACAAAGAGAACAGATTAGTGGCTACCAGGGGAAAGGGGGGGTCAGGGGTGGGCACAAATGGTGAAGTGGTGCGCCTAAAACACGACTGGCAAACAATAATGTACAACTGAACTTTCACAATGTTGTGAACTATTATAATCTCATTAAAAAGTTTAAAAAAAACAATAAAAAACACCTTGCAAATTGAATACAACAATACATTAAAAAGATCATACACTGCGATCAAGTGGGATTTATTCAAGGGATGCAAGGATGGTTAAAAAACCACAAATCAATCAATGTGATACACCACATTAACAAAATGAAGAATAAAAATCTCATCATCATTTCAATAGATGCAGAGAAAGCATTTGATAAGATACAGTATCCTTTTAGGTAGGATAAAAATTCTGAATAAAACGAGTGTAGAAGGAATGTACCTCAACATAATAAAGGCCATATATGACAAACCCACATCTAATACCATTCTCAATGGAGAAAACCTGAAAACTATCCCTCTAAGATCAGGAACCAGACAAGGATTCCTATTTTCATCACTCTTATTTAACATACTATTGGAAGTCCTATCCAGAGCAATCAGGTAAGAAAAAGAAATAAAAGGGATCCAAATTAGAAAAGAAGTAGTGAAACTGTCACTATTGGCAGGCGACATGATTTTATATATTTAAAACCCTCAAGAACCCACCAAAAAACTTTTAGAAATAATAAATGAATATGATAAAGTTGCAGGATACAAAATCAGCATGCAAAATCAGTTGTGTTTCTATCCACTGACAATGAAGTCGCTGAAAGAGAAATCAAGAATACAATTCCATTTACAAGTGCAAAAAGAAGAATAAAATACCTAGGAATAAATTTAACTGAGGAAGTGAAAGTTCTGTACACTGAAAACTATAAAACGTTGTTGAACAAACTTGGAGACGACACAAAGAAATGGAAAGATATTCCACACTCTTGGATTGGAAGAATTTTCATAGTTAAAATGTCTATACTCTCTAAAGCAATTTATGAATTCAATGCAACATTTTTTCACAGAAATAGAACAAATAATCCTAAAATTTATATGGAAAAGCAAAAGGCCTCAAATAGCCAAAGGAATCATGGGAAGAACAAAGCTGGGGGTATCAGACTCCCTGATTTCAAAATATGCCACAAAGCTATGGTAATAAAAACAGCATGACACTGTAACAGAAACTGACACACAGATCAATGTAACAGAATCAAGAGTCCAGAAATAAACCCACACATCTACAGACAGCTAATTTTTGACAAGGGAGCCAAGAATATACAATGGAGAAAAGAAAGTCTCTCCAATAAATGCTATGGAGAAAAGAAAGTCTCTTTAATAAATGGTGCTGGGAAAACTGGACAGCCACATGCAAAAGAATGAAAGTAGACCATTATCTTACACCATTCACAAAAATTGGCTCAAAATGGATTAAAGACTTGAATGTAAGACCTGAAACCATAGAACTTCTAGAAGAAAACACAGGCAGTACGCTTCTCAACATTGGTCTTAGCAGCATATTTTTAAATACCACGTCTGACCGGGCAAGGGAAACAATAGAAAAAATAAACAAATGGGGCTACGTCAAACTGAAAAGTTTCTGCACGGCAAAGGAAGCCATCAACAAAACAAAAGGACAATGTAACAATTAGGAGAAGATATTGCAAAGCATGTTATCTGATAAGGGGTTAATATCCAAAATATATAAAGAACTCATACATCTCAACAACAAAAAAACTAGCAACCTGATTATAAGATGGGCAGAAGATCCTAACAGACATTTCTCCAAAGAAGGTATACGGATGGTCAACAGGCACATGAAAAGATGTTCAACGTCATTAACTATCAGGGAAATGCAAATCAAAAGTACAATGAGATATCACCTCACGCCCATCAGAATGGCTGTAATTAACAAGACAAGAAATATGAAATGTTGGAGAGGATGTGGAGAAAAGGGAACCCTCGTACACTGCTGGTGGGAATGTAAACTGGTGCAGTCACTATGGAAAACAATATGGAGATTCCTCAAAAAATTAAGAATAGAACTACCATATGATCCAGCTACTCCACTGCTGGGTGTTTATCCAAAGAAAATGAAAACATGAATGTGTAAAGATATACGCATCCCTATGTGCATTGCAGCGTTATTCGCAATAGCCAAGTCTTGGAAGCAACTTAGGTGCCCATCAAGCAACTAATGGATAAGAAGATGTGGTATATATACATAAAAAGATGAAATCTTGCCATTTGTGACAAAGTAGCTGGACCTTTAGGGTATTATGCTAAGCCAAATAAGTCAGAGGGAGAAAGTCAAATACCATATGATCTCACTCTTAAGCAGACGATAAAAACAAGAAGAAAGAATCACATAGAGACAGAGATTGGATTGTTGGTTATCAGAGGGGAAGGGAGGAAGGAGGAGGGTGAAAGGGGTGATTAGGCACAGGTGTGTGGTGATGGATTGTAATTACTCTTTGGGTGTATACATGATGTAATCTACATTGAAATTGAAACATAATGATGTACACCTTAAAAAGAAAGAATACTATAGGGATTTAAAAATCTAAAATTTTCTTTTACCCTGTTTGCCAGTCTATACACATTTGGAAGGTGGAGATAATATTCTATTAATTTTTATGGTACTGGTTATGCAGTGGCAGGGAGATTGGTGGCAGGAGGAAGGCTTAAGGGCTGGCATACTCATCTCCTCTTAGAGTTTCTTAATAAATGCAACTCCACTCTGGACAAAAAATTAAAAGGACATTCATCAAAGGACATTATCAACTGAGTAAAACCTATTCTAGATGAGAAATGAGCCTACCTGTGGTGACATTTATTGCTAGGTTGAAGGTCAGGAACATTAGGCCTGGGTCACCTTCTTCTCGTGAACGTAGGATTGTAAGACACCATACCATTATGTTGTTCCTCCATTTCTGGGGCCCCTAACTCATCTGTCTTCCTCATACCTACTTTGAGAGTTCTCTTAAGGTTGCCCCTTGCATTATTTCAAGGTACATAGTTTTACTTAGCTAGGAGTAGCAGGGAGAAATGAGTCTACATCATCTTGGTCAGGCTGGCTAAAAAGCCTATTTTTAAGTTTGGTAAGGCAGATATAAAACAGCCTTTAGGAATAGTCAGAAATTCTACTTTGTGACCCTTCTGCAGTTTCTATTGTGTGTTCCTCTCATAAAAGCAATTCATTGGTATTATGTTAACAAATATAAGCTTTTAAAAATATTTTTAAATTTTTAATTGTGGTAAAAAACATACAATTTACCATCTTAACCATTTTAAGTGCATACTTCAGTAGTGTTAAGTATATTCACATTGTTGTACAACAGATCTCAAGAATCTTTTCATCTTGCAATACTGAAACATTATATCCATTGAACAACAGCTAACCATTTCCCCCTAGCCTCCAGTGCCTGGTAACCACCATTGTACTTTGTTTCTATAAGTTTGGCTGCTTTAGATACCTCATATAAGTAAAATCACACATTATTTGTCCTCTTGTGATTGGCTTACTTCACATAGCCTAATGTTTTCAAGGTTCATCCACGTTGCAGAATGTAACAGGATTTCCTTATTCTTGAAAGCTGAATAATATTCCATTGTATGTATATACCGCATTTTGTTTATCCATTAAGCTATCAATAGACATTTGGGTTGCTTCCACTTTATGGCTATTGTGAATATTGCTGGAAGAACATGGATGTGCAAAAATCTCTTTGAGACTCTGCTTTCAGTTCTTTTCAATAATATAGCTAGAAGTGAGATTGCTGTAGCATCTAGTATTTCTATTTTCAAATTTTGAGGAACCTCCATACTGTTTTCTATAGTGGTTGCACCATTTTACATTCTCACCAACAGTGCACTAGTGTTTCAATTTATCCACATTCTTGCTGACAGTTGTTATTTTCTGGGGTTTTTTCTTATAGTAACTATCTTAATGTGTGTGAAGTGACATCTCATTGTAGTTTTGATTTCAATTTCTCTCGTGATTAGTTATATTGAACATCTTTTCATATGATTGTTTGTATTTGTATATCTTCTTTGAAGAAATATCTCTTCAAGTCCTTTGCCTATTTTTAAATTGAGTTGTTTGTTTTATTGCTGTTGAGTTCTAGGAATTTCTCATGCATTCTAATTTTTTTCTTATTTTCTTTTCCCCTTAATTACCAAGTACCAAGAGAGCATGTTCCCTTCTTAAGTTGCCTCACTCCCCATGCAGAAATCTTGTTTTCCAAGACTGCTACTTTGGGTCCCGCTTACATCCAAATCCCTTCCTTTTGATTTTCTTGTAGTCAACACTCTGATCTACCAGATTTAAAATTTGTTCTCAGTGTTTTCCAACTCATGGTGGGGCTTTCACTTTTTGGACTACTTCTATTTAGATTCTGTCTTCCCTGTTCCTCTTTCCTTTTTTCTTTGACCCCTTTAAAGGGGCCTGTGCTTGACTCTTTCCTAAAACTGGATTTTTAAAAAATATTCCTACTTACCATTGTTTTAAGCTCATAGCATTATATTTTCTGTTGCTTAGAAGTGCAGAGAGCATAGATTATGGGTGGTTTAATTTGCTGCTCTTATTTGTCCAGATGAGTTTTAGGGGAATGTGTGAAAAGAATCAGATTTAGGAGGCCACCATTATTCTATGTCAAAGCAGAAAAACCAGGTGATTAGATTTTAAACAGAAGAGTATCAGAGCTAGAATTTGGAAAGATAAAGCTTGCTCAGAAATGTGTTTGACTACCCCTTTGCACTTCTCACATAAGAAAGAAAAGGATGGACTGCTTTCCTCTTTGCTAAAGTGCAAGCCACCCTCCAGGGTACTCATTCTTACTCACCACATCTGTCTTAACCTCACCCTGGCTCACAGAGTGTGAGGCCGAGAATTAATCACTGATAGGGTTTTTGTGAGTAACAATACTTCTGCTGTCCTCATGCCGGAATGTGCAGTTTCCCACCTGTATGCTTTTGTTCTTCCCAAGATAATATTGCTCCAAATTTTCTCAGACTCTTTGAATGAGGGGATTTTTACTCACTTTCAGATTCTCTGCAAGTGTCAACTCCTTCGGGAAGCCTTCTATGATTTACTGCCAGCTGGATTATGGTTCTTTCCCCTATGCAACTATGGAAAACTATATACCTCCCAATCATTGATGTGTTATTCTGCTTGTGAGTATGCTTTCACCTATAAAGTATGGAAGCTTTGTGATATCTTATTCACCTTTGCATTTCCCCAGTGTTTCTCACAGAACCTGAAATTTAATAAATGCTCAATAAACATTGGTGGAATGAATTGATGAATAACTAACTAACTAAATAAATAAATAAATAAATGTGACTGCTCTAGAAGTACTTGCATTCTGCAAGGCCTCAGACAATGGGAAAAAGGTCTACCTAACTCTTTTGCACTGTTGTGGGTGGAGGGTCACTGGTCTCTACAGAACAGTTCCTTATGCTTGTGTCCCTGGCTCCAGGGCCAATTGGACATAAATGTTAACCAGACCTCCCCTAGAGCATGGAAGCTTGGAGAATTTTGCTGTGTATGCTCTCAGGTGATCTATATCTAGAGCTCAGGTGATCTTTTTATTCTTATCTCCCACCATGTTCCATTTGGGACACAAAAATGAGTATCTCTTCTCTATATAAAGCTAAATAGGAATAGCAAATCTATCCCCAAAGTCTGAAGAAAGAAATTTTCTCTTCAGGTAGAGGCAGAACAAAATTCATTTAACCTAGTTTTCTGCCTTCTCCCACTTGATCTTTAATTGTATTTCAAAAGAGTATTTGATAGTGAAGGATTACCTGCTTTTTTCCTAGATCATTATAATTCTTGCAATTCAAAAACTTGTTCCTTTCCTCTTCTGTAAAGATACCTGAGACTATAAGAGTCACCAAAGCATAGAATTTAAGATACAAAGGGACGTTGTGATCAGCTAACTTTCTCATTTGACAGAAAAATACTGATTTGCATATAATTATAGAGCTAGTTAATAGCAGAATGAGTAGTAAAATCTGTTTCTCAACTCATAGTTTTGTGATATCTATATCTATATCTATATCTATCTATCTCACATATATTTTGTGACATATATATATATTCTTCCTGGTTCAAGCTAGGATGGTGGTCTTTCCCTTAAATCCCCTAATATATTCTGCTTGGCTAAGAGGTCCCAAAGGGCTGTTTTAAAACCACTTTACTACACCGTGTAGCCCCAAGATTATAAATATGAACATCCTCTGCCATCTCCTACCAAAAGTTTAAAAGTTTGGAGATTTTCTTTTTTCCTTTCTTTTATTTTTGTTATGAAAAAAGAAATAAACTATTTTTAAAAAATTAAAAAATAAACAGGGATTCCTCTGAGTTTTCCCAGGCCTTTACATCATTCTCCACCAGCTACAATTTTCTCTTCCAAATTTTCAACCTAAGAAAGCAGAGTTAATAACCAATTTGGGGGTTCTTTTGGAAAATTTGCCATCTCAAAGTACCACCTTCTACTCTTTTCCATTTGGGCTTTCTTTCCTTCCTTTGACAGCCCTTTTCCTTGTTAATAAATATTTTTTGTGTAATTATTCAGATCAGTAATTATTACCCCCTCTCTGAGATGACATGCTCAACAAACAGCTCCATTTTGGTTGCTGAAAAGCTTGTGAAAATGAAACAACACCAGATTTCCTCACTCACGTCATCTTGCTTCTAGTGACAGATCTGGAATGCTTGTGCATGTTTAATTTGGTATTAACAAAACTTTATATGGTGTTCAAAATGTAAGAAATGCTATAGAGGGCCCTGGCTTGTCAGAAGATATGGTTTCTTGTTTTGACAATTCTGGTTTTTCCTCCTTCTAAAACCTGCAGGGTTTTAAAAACATGGATGATGTTAAAGTAAAAGATTTTTCCTCTTCCCTTTGGATCAACGATTCTCCTCCTTTAGGGCTCTCTCTTTTTGCTTTATTCTGAGACACACTCTCCCTTTCACCTTCTGAAGACATTATACTACAAGAATTTATTGTTTCAATTTTAATTAATTTTGTTTTGGCAATCTCTTGGCACTGCTTTAAGGCTGAAGGCACCCTGGAGTGTGGCAAAGCCAAGATTGTGAATTACTATTCTCTGTGTTAAAGAAAATGAAGTTTCCTCTAAGAGAAAGCTCAAATAAAAAAATGTTTATTAGCAAGGGAAAGGGCTGTCAAAGGAAGGAAGGCAGTGAGACAAACGTAGTAGCCACATATCAACCTTTCTTTTATTTTTTGGTGAGAATATTTAACTTCTACTCTCTTAGCAAATTTCAATTATATAATACAGTGTTATCAACTATAGCCACTATGTCTTATGGTAGATCCTCAGACCTTATTCATCTTAAAGCTGAAATTTGTACCTATTACCAATTTTTCCCTATTTCCCACAGCCACCAGCCCCTGACAACCACTTTTCTACTTTCCATTTCTATTTGCTTGACATTTTTTTTCAGATTCCACAGATAAGTGATACCATGCAGTATTTGTCTTTCTCTATCTGCCTAATTTCACTCTGAATGATGTCTTCCAGATTCATCCATGTTGTCACAAATGACAGAATTTCCTTCTTTCTCATGGCCGAATAATATTCCATTTAGCACCAAAGATTTTTATTGGAGCTGATCATATTGGCACCCTCTGCCTAGTATGTAGCAAAATTCCAGACTTCCAAAAGGAAAGTAAGTGTACAATATAAATTACATTGTTTGTACAGATAGTCTAGGGACCGTGAACCACTGTTATGACTTGTCCTGTGAAAGAACAGGTCAAGTGACAAGTTTGAAGACGTCAACCAAAGGCCAACCTTACAAACAGGACCTTCTAAAAATAACAGCTCCAGGTTTGCTACGTTAAATGATTTTTGCACAAAAGGGAACAAAATGTCTTTGTAGATAGTTTCAGTTCTGTAGAGAAAAGACAGGTTTGAATCTTGTCTCTGCTATTTACTGGTTCCCTCACTGATTTTCTTAAAAGTGGAGGGTAGCCCCTGGGCCATAGTAGGCCTTTAGCAAATGTGAGCTCCCTTCTCATACATCCCAAGTCCTGTGAAATGAGTTGATGACAGTGGCTCCATTTTGTACCCTGGACTCCATCTTGTTAAAAATATGAAACTGCTGGCCTTACTGACTTACCAAAAGTGAGTTATTTGCTGAGAAATGACTGTGCAAAAAATATACTTTTTCTGGTAATAACAAGATGTCCTTGAGTAAGCAGATGAACTGTAACATAAATTTATCCTTCCTAGCAAACAACTGAGGTGATTGTTCTGGGCTTTCCTTGTTGCTAATAAAAACTCCTGACTTACTCATCGGGGAGACTCTTTTCTCACTGCTGCTGGAAACCGTGTTCTCCGAATTGCAACTCTAAGACCTCAAATAAATGCTCTCCTTTTGTTTTGCAGTTGCCTTTTTTCTTCTGTCAATAATCCCTTAATACTTTATATTTTGGTGAAAGTTCTAGAGTGCATCATGGCAGAAAACACTACCCCTCGCTGTGTCTCTTTCTTTCTATAGAATACTGGGGAAAGTAAAAAAATCGAGGTCTAAATGGGCAAGTCACTACATTCTTATCTCATTTATAAAGAGGATAATAACGTAGTCCACCTAACTAACCAGAAGTGTTGTTGTGATTATGGAATTGCACTGTGGGATATTAAACTGCACTCTAAAGCTACAGAATTAAAGTAATGCAATCTCAACACAAGACAAGATCAGCATATTAATGGAATATAAATTCCAGAAACATTCAAACGCACAAAAGTGTTTATTAATTGGTAAATACAATATTCAATGCTAGTGGGGTAAAATGCCTTATTCAAAATGTGATTCTGGAATAATTGGTTGACTATTTGGAAAAAAGATTGCATCAAGTCTAAGTTTCACATTGTATGATATAATATTAGTAGAAAAAAACAAGATATAAACTTTTGTATGTGTCTGCTATGTGTGTGTACATATACATATGTAGATTCATTGCTATTACGTGTATATATCAGAATATTGGTTAAAAAATCTAAAATCTATTTTTAGGTATATATAAATAATACTATAAGGGTATGTAGCACAACCTTAAAATAACTAAATTTTTTATGATATAGTAATGGATGATTTGTGGTTTCCTATTTATACTACTCTATATTTTCCTAATAAGAGAGAAACAAGGCAGTAAGTGATATATTATTTTAAGTGAGAATCAAAAGACTCTCTGGGAGCTAGAATCTAGGTGACTTCGATATTTCTTATATTTTTATCTATTTTTTTCTTTGTTTTCTAGTACAATTGGATTTGTGTACCAGGTCATGAGTAACACTTGGCCTTTTGGGTAACTAATTTCCTCTATCCTGGAATTTTCTGGAAAACAGAATAGCAACGTTCGACTGCCCTATAAAATGGTAAATATTCTGAGCTTCTCCACTGTAAAGTTATCCTTTGTAATTAATAATTACTTTGCAGGGTGGTGCTCTGAGACTATACGAATATCCCATTTCTCATCAAATTTTCAGTTCATTTATTTATAGCTATATGGACTCATAGTTTTCTGTTTTAATTCACTTAGTTATATTCCATTACTTTCATTATATATTTTGATGCTCAAACTGGTCTAAATTTTTCTAGTAGAAGTCCCTTAAGCTGATGTCTGTGTCCTTCTGACACGTCCCTATCATTCTTTGAGTGTCTCCTTGCTTCTAGAACAAGATGCCTCAGTCTGGAATCAATCATTTCTCCAATTAGTTCTAGTCCCTTTTAGTGAAGAATGCTGTTTAGAAACCAAGATCTGAGCACTAAGTGTGCTCATTGTTATTGAAGTCTTGCTACTCCCAGCCCCTCACAGTGGACAGCACTCATAAGCTAAGGAAAATATCTATATCTATATCCATATCTATCTATCCATCCATATCTATACACACATGTATACATATAGAGAGAAAAGAAAATGGCATGTATATCTAGAGTTAATTGTTTATCTATCCATATATATTGAAATATTTGACTTCTTAATTCCCAATTCCAATCCAACATGAATCATAGAAGAGTTCTTCTGACACTTATGAAATAGTCATCAAGTAAAAAAGTTTCTATTCTCTGATCTTCTAATATGAGGTTTATCAGTTTCTATTCTCTGATCTCCTAATATGAAGCTTATCAACTAAGATCTGATTTCTCTTTAACAACCCCTAAGGTTCTTAGGCCCATATTTCTGGCTTAGATACCACCTTTTTTTAACAAATAGAACCTGCAGACTCCCAATTCCTAAAAGCTGTTGTTTTGCTGGTAAGTTTGTGGGTTCAGGGAACCAATATCAGATTTTATTAAAACTGTCACATTGAAACAGGTTATGTTATTTCTTCATAAATACCATCATGGGATACAACAGTGATGATAATTGTGTAAAAGATGCACAATATTTTTTAAATGTAATTGAATCAAAGTATCAGAGAAATATTCATAAGTCTAATATTAATAGCCTTTCAAGTTTAGTGTTCTCAGGTCTCCAGCTTCAAGTCTCATTTCAAATATTCACATATTGTATAAAATGTCTATGTTTTTCTTGCTTAATGTTCCTTAGTTTTCATTTCAGATTCAACAAAAGAGTCTCATGTAAACCTCTGTCTTTTATTTCCTTGGTGGTATCCAAAACTGACTGATAGAGTGAGTTAATAAATGAACCAGCATTTGGATCAGGGGACCATATTAAAATTTTACAGAAGCACTTTGTGGCTATAGGGTCTGGTTCAAGGATGGGTAGATTCTTCAAGCTCTGCCTTCAGAGCCAAGCAGAGCTAATCCAGAGGTTTTCTTGATGAATGTGTAATGAGGATTTGCCTTTTCTAAGGACTTAAAAGTTGTTCTTTCCAATGCTTACTATGTTAGCAATAAAAACTTAGTCATGTTTTAACCCAGGCTTTCCTAAGTGGGGCTGTTCAAGAACAATCTTAAACTTTACACAAAATTCTGTGTGCCTAGTTAAATTATCAGATCAACCTAGTGACAACCATCACTCTGGAGTTGGAATAGGGGGAATAGATGGAATCCATTTCTAACATTTGGTTTCTAGGCTCTCCAGAGAGTTATGGACTCCATAACAATTCTTCGATGTTGGTAATTTTAATGATAATGGGTGATCATTACTGTTGATATCAGGTGAATATGGGATAAAAGGCAACCTGAAAAAAGAATACCTAGCTTTCTTCCCAGAGCAAGTCAAATTTGGGTCCATCAGTTCACAAAGTGAAGCACTACATAAATACCTCTCTCTTTATACACACTCAACCAAGTACTTAATGGCTAAAAAAGTAATAGGTCAAAAATATGTTTTAGACAATTATAAATATGCTCAAGTACTTCTTTGTTTTGACAAGTTTCCATGCGTACCTGGCATTATCTGTCTGAGACTGTCTATTTCCCCTCTTTCCTGGTTCTTTGGTTAAGTCACTTCTCCATCTTCATATCTAGAAATGCAAAAATAGCACGAGATGCTCCAGCCAATCAGAAGGTGGAAAATGAAGATATTTTGCATTACCAAATATTTAAACGTATTTTGAGCAGAACCAATCAATTTGTACCATTTTAAGGTGATGAAAATGGTAAAACTAGGTAAAATAATAAAATCTTAAAAGATGTATTGGCCTGAGTAACCTTGTGATTATATGTCTACATTGCCTGTGCTTTGGGGTCAATTGCTGATTTCTATGGTAACATTTACTGCCTTGACCAGAAGTCTCTACCCACTCTGTTGGAGATAGCAGCCAATTTATATCTAGGACCTTTGTGCCTCTCCCATAGTTTCCAGAATCTCATGTGTAGGTCATAGACTTTCTTGGAATATCAGGGCTGGGAGGGAATTTAAAGATATCTTGTGTAACATCTTTACTTCACAGATGGCAAATCTGAAGTCCAGAGAGACTAAATATCTACCTAGTGTCATCAGAGCAAGGGCCTTAATAGGATGGGATTTCATACTCAAAGTGAACACACTCCACTCAAGTCATTTATTCAGTAGTGAACAAAACAGACATTGCCTCTGGCCCCATGAAGCTAATGGTTAGTTATAGATATGATGCTCCTCCCTCTGCTTTTCCAAACCACACGGATGCAAAAGCAGAGGAAACCTGAAAAGAGAGAAATTCACCATACCCTTGGAGGAAATCAAGATATACTGTAATGGAAGGAAACAAGTTGCAGGGTCTTTTATACCATTTTGCATAAGAGTATATATTTATACATATAAGTGTGTAAGCATATACATATGTGCATATCTATTTAATATAGCAATGTACAAAGAAAATATCAACAGATATGTGTATCTGTCTACTAAGGTTGCTACATTGGTGGAGAGGATGAAGTTAAATAGACTTTTATCATCTAACTTATACCTCTATCTACTGTCTCAATTTTTAGTAAGTTTAGTTTTCAATTTCATAATTGGAAAAATCACTAAGGTAACTAGAGGTCAAAATGTGATAAGTAATTTTTAAAAATATCATGTATTAGTGATATATTTACTGGTGTATAACAAAGTTGACTATAAATAAAAATGGAAAAACATATGTTACATTACAAACCAAATGTATTATTCTGGTGCAAAGTTGAAGAACAAAATAATATGTATGTGTAGAAGATCTTTGGAAAGGCAGACACATCAAACAATTAACTATAGTTATCGTGAAATGGTCATTTGTACAATTTTATTTTTTTCATCTCTCTGAGATCATCAGAATTTGTAAGTGTAAAGAGATCTGAATAGACGCTGTGTATGCCAGTGAAGTTTAGATGTCTTGGACTCCTGAACTAATAGCTGTGAACTGTTTTGTTTATGTCCTCATAGATACTTCTTTTTTTACTTCTATGTAAACATACAGACATGTGTGTGTTTATCTATGTCTCCATAGGTATTTGGATAAATACAGCATCATATTTTATGAAATGATCTTTCTCTTGCTTTTCTCGGTTACCCGTAGTTATTTCTTGGTCATTCATCATTATTTTGTGAAGGTCTTCCTGTCCAAGGAGTGAAGTCAGCATCATGACTGCATGAGATGTCCCTCTTCCCTCCTTTTAACGACTAAAATTCAACATCCATCTATGAAAAAAATGCTTCAGTGGGAGTTGTGGGATCCAGCATTATACACCAAGGGACCCAGGATGGGTCTCATCCACCTGTGCACTCAGTAATAGGCAAAAAAGACCTCAGTATAGGCTTCAGAACAAGATGAGCCAGCAAACCTGCCCCAACCTCTCTTGCCATGATTGGGAAAAACCTAGAAGTGCTGAGCTGGGGAGATACCCACAGGCGAGAAACAATATGCAAAATTCCAGTCTTCCCAAGGAGAGATTCCAGCATGCTGTTGGAGCAAAAATAAATATGAGTTTGGATGCAGTGGAAAAGGTAAGAGGAACTTTTCCAACATCACCCTTCCCTCCAAGGCAACACTGCATGGAGCTGAACTATCAAGTAGCAGTGATCTCATCCATGGGGGAAAAGGAAAGCAATGAGTAAATGCTCAACTACCCTAGTTGTGTGGGACATGACCCACACCTGTTTCTCGCCAGCAGTACCTAGAGTACTGAGGTAGACACTCAATGATGAAGGGGAGGGAGGAGATAAGGAAAGAGGCAGAAAAGAATGTCAAAGAGCATGAAAGGGATATGGTTCTGACTGACTGCATTCGGGACATCAGCAGGAAGACCAACCATAAGACTCTGGGAGTGTCTCACATCAGGATCTCCCCACCAGGTTTGCAGCTGCCCAAAATGCCCCCAATGCTAACCCCACCCCTGTCCCCACTCTGCCTCTGGCTCCTTGTGAATTCTCCTGAGTACAGCAGTGAGAGCAAGTCCACTATATGGAGTACAATCAGAAAAACAGACCAGGATCTTTGGGCATGAGAGAAATGTCAAAGTTGAGCTATAGTGCCATCTCCTGTAAAACAAAAGAGAGGTTTCCAGTAGCCAGCCTGATGAGGTGCAAAATCAGAAAAGATATAAAAGATTAAGCATTCTGACACAAGAGGAAGCAAGAAGGGTGGAGCAGATGTATCCAAACAAAAAGAGAATAAAACCCCAGATTTAACAGCACCAATAAACAAAATACCCCATCTGAACATAACTAGTAAAGATTTAAAGAGGTGTCTTCTGCTTCAAATGCAAAAGCAGCAACACAAAACCACAAGGAACTTGAAAATCAAGGAAAAATGTCATCAGCAAAAGATAATAACAGTTATCCAATCACCAAGACAAAGGCACAAATTTTGTCATTTACCTCATACAGAATTCAAAATAGTTGTGTTGAAGAAGCTCAGCAAGCTACAAGAAAATTAAGAAAGACAATTCAGTGAAATCAGGAAAAAATACGTGAACAAAGTGAGAAACTGAATAACGAGTTGCAACTTACTTTAAAAAACCAAGAAATTCTGGAGCTGAAGAATTCAATGAATGAAAAGAAAAATGCAATAGAGAGCATCTGCATCAGAGTAGAGCAAATAGAAGATGAAATAAGTAAGCTTGAAGACAGGAATTTTGAAATTACCAAGTCAGAGGAGAACAAGTTGAAAAAAAATGAAAGAGTGAAGACAGCCTTTGTAATGTATGGGATGTCAACAGAAAAACAAATCTTAGAATATCAGGATGCCAGAAGTGGAAAAGAGAGAAAAAGAGACAGAAAGTTTATTTAAAGAAATAATAGCTAAGAACTTCCCAAACATGGGGAGAGACTTGGGCATCTGATTTTGTGAAGCTAATAGATGACCCTATTATCTCAATGCAAAAAGACCTTCTCCCAGACACATTATAATGAAACTGTGAAAAATCAAAGATAAAGAAAGAATCTTAAAAACATCAGGTATAAAATGATTGTAACCTATAGGGGAACACACATTAGGCTATCTGTGGATTTCTCAGCAGAAATCCTATAGGTCAGAAGAGTGTGGAATGATATATTCAGTGTTGAAAGAAAAAAAAATGCCAAGAATACTCTATCTGGCAAAGCTATCCTTTAGATATGAAAGAGAAATAAAGACCTTCACAAACAAACAAAAGCTGAGGAAGTTCATCACCACTAGATCTGCCTTGCGAGAAATGCTGAAAAGAGTTCTTCAAAGTAAAATGAAAAAATTCGAATCATTAATATGAAAACATAGGAAAGTATGCAACACACTGGTAAAAGTAAATAAACTGTTAGACTTAGAAAAATCTATTTCTGTCATAAGATGATGTGTTAACTACTTAACTATTATATAAAGGTTAAAGGAAAGGAATATTAAAAATAATTGTAGCCTCTATAATCTGCTAA
Organism: Equus asinus; assembly: GCF_041296235.1. Classification (NCBI taxonomy): domain Eukaryota; kingdom Metazoa; phylum Chordata; class Mammalia; order Perissodactyla; family Equidae; genus Equus; species Equus asinus. The sequence continues at coordinate 58,426,649 of NC_091820.1, read as the reverse complement.
TGAATACACAATATTAAAGAAGGTATATTGTAATATCAAAAAATCTTTTGGAGGTGATCAAAGTTAAGTTGCTATCAACTTACAATAGACTGTTTTATCTATGGGATGTTTTATGTAAACCTTATGGTAACCATGAAGTAAAAACCTAGAGTAGATTCACAAAAGATAAAGAAAGGGGACACAGAGCACAACACCATAGAAAATCACCATTTTGCAAAGGTACTCAGAAACAGGGAAAAAGAAGCAATGAAAATGCAAAACAACCAGAAAGCAATTAATAAGATGGCATTAGTAAGTCTTTACATATAAATAATTACTCTAAATGTAAATGGATTGAGTTCATCAATCAAAAGACACAGAGGGGCTGCTATATATGTATATATATCAGACAAAATAGGATTTAAGCCAAAAATTGTACAAAGAGACAAAGAACGTCATTTAATAATAATAAAGGGATCAACTCATCAGGAAGATATAACAATCATAAATATGTATGCATCTAACATTAGAGCACCTAAATATATTAAACAAATACAAACAGATCTGAAGGGAGACATAGACAACAATAAAATAATAGTAGGGGACTTCAATTCTCTGCTTTCAGCAAAGGATAGATCATCCAGACAGAAAATCAACAAGGAAACAATGACCTGAACCATACATTAGACCAAATGGACCTAACAGACATTTATAGAACATTTCATCTAACAGAAGCAGAATACACATTCTTCTCAAGTGCACAAGGACTGTTCTCCAGGATAGATTGTATGATATAACGCAAAATAACTCTCAGCAAATTTAAAAAGATTAAAATGATATAAGGCCTGCATTACTCTTATATTAATAACAGATAAAGACACTACAAGAAAAGAAATCTATAGACCAATATCCTGAAGAATATAAATGCAAGAATTTTCAACAAAATATTTGAAAATCAATTTGGACAACACATTAAAAGTATTATACACTATGACCAAATGGGATTTATCCTAGTGATGAAAGGATGGCTCTACATACACAAATCAATAAATATGATACACCACGCTATTAGAATGAAAGATAAAAATCATATGATCATCTCAATACATGCAGAAAAAGCATTTGACATAATACAACATCCTCTCATGATATAAACCCTCAACAAATTTGGCTTAGAAAAAACATACCTCAACATAACAAAGGCCATATATGACAAACTCACTGATAACATCATATTCAACATTTAAAAATTGAAAATGTTTCCTCTAAGATCAGAAACAACACAATGGTGCTCACTGTCACTGCTGTTATTTCACATAGTACTGAAAGTCCTAGCCAGAGTGATTAGGCAAGACAAAGAAATAAAAAGGATGCAAATTATGAAAGAAGAAGTGAAATGGTCATTATTTGCACATGATATTAACTTATACATAGAAAATCCTAAAGACACAATCAAAAAACTGTTGGAACTAATCAACAAATTCAGTAAAGTTGCAGGATATAAAATCTACATAGAAAAATCAGTTGTGTTTCTATACATTAGCAATGAGACATCTGAAAAGGAAATAGACTACCTCATTCATGATAGCATCAAAAGCAATAAAATCCTTAGGAATAAATGTAACCAAGGAAGGGAAAAATGTGTACAATGAAGACTACATGATTTTGATGAAAGGAATGGAAGACAACCCAAACAAATGGAAAGATATCCCATGTTCATGGATAGGAGGAAAGAATATTGACAAAATTTCAATAGAGAAATAAAAAAAATACCTTGAGACTAATGGAAATGTAACATAACAACATTTCTTGGATGCAGCAAAAGCAGTTCTAAGAGGAAAGTTCATAGCAATAAATGCCTACCTAGGGGGCCAGCCTGGTGGTGCAGCGGTTAAGTTCATACGTTCCGCTTCTCAGCAGCCCGGGGTTCGCTGGTTTGTATCCCGGGTGTGGACATGGCACTGCTTGGTATGCCATGCTGTGGTAGGCGTCCCACGTGTAAAGTAGAGGAAGATGGGCACGAAGTTAGCTCAGGGCCAGGCTTCCTCAGCAAAAAAAGAGGAGGACTGGCAGTAGTTAGCTCAGGGATAATCTTCCTCAAAAAAGTAAAAAAAAAAAAAAAGCCTTCCTCAAGAAACAAGAGGGACCAGCCCCATGGCTGAGTGATTGAGTTCGCATGCTCTGCTTTGGTGGCCCAGGACTTTGCTGGTTCAGTTCCTGGGCACGGACCTAGCACCACTCAGCAAGCCATGCTGAGGCAGTGTCCCACATAGAAGAACTAGAAGGACCTATAACTGGAATATACAACTATGTACTGGGGGCTTTGGGGAGAAGAAGACCAGAAAAAGATTGGCAACAGATGTTAGCTCAGGGCCAATCTTTAAAAACAAAAAAGAAAGAAACAAGAAAAGTCTCAAATATACAAACTAACTTTACACTTAAAGGAACTAGAAACACAAAAACAAACAAAGCCCAACATTAGTAGAAAGAAGGCAATAACAAAGATTAGAGCAGAAATAAGTGAAATAGAGACTAAAAAGACAATAGAAAAGATCAACAGAACTAAGATCTTTATCGGATGAACAATGTTGACAAATCTTTAGCTAGACTCACCAAGAAAAAAGAGAGAGAACTCAAATAAATAAAGTCCGAAATGAAAGATATGTTACAACTGATACCACAGAAATACAAAGGATCATGAGACTACTATAAACAATTACACACCAAAAAATTGGAAAATTTAGAAGAAATGCATAAAATTCTTAGAAATATAAAATCTACCAAGATTGAATCATGATGAAACAGAAAATTTGAACAGATCAATTACTAGCAGGGAGATTGAGTCAGTAATCAGAAACCTCACAACAAAGAAAGGCCCAGGACCAGACAGCTTTGCTAGTGAATTCTACCAAACATTAAAAGAAGAATTAATACCAATCCCTCTCAAACCATTCCACAAAATTGAAGAGGAGGGAACACTTTCAAACTCATTTTGTAAGGCCAGCATTACTCTGATACCAAAACCAGACAAAGACATCACAAGAAAATTACAGGTCAATATCCCTGATGAACATTGACGCAAAAATCCTCAAAACAAATTTAGTGAACCAAATTCAACAATACATTAAAAGGATCATAAACCATTATCAAGTAAGATTTATTCAGGGATACAAAGATGATTCAGCATCCACAAATCAGTCAATCTGATACACCATATTAATAAAATGAAGGGCAAAAATCATATGATCATCTCAATACATGCAGAAAGAGGATTTGACAAAATTCAACATTCATTTATATTAAAAACTCTCAACAATGCAGGTACAAAGGGAATGTACCTCAACATAGTAAAGGCCATATATGACAAGAACACAGCCAACATCATATTCAGTGGTGAAAATCTGAAAGCTATTCTTCTAAGACCAGGAGCAATACAAAGATGCCCACTCTTGCCAATTTTATTCAGCATAGTATTGGAAATCCTAGCCAGAGCAATCAGGCAAAAAAAAGAAAAAAGAAATAAAAGGGATCCAAATGGGAAAGGAAGAAGTAGAACTGCCACTATTTGCAGATGACATGATATTATATATAGAAAACGTTAAAAAAACTGTTAGAACTAATAAACAAATTCAATAAGGTTGCAAGATAGAAAATCAATATACAAAAATCTGTTGTGTTTCTTTACACTAATAATGAACTATCAGAGAAATTAAGAAAACAATCCTATTTACAACTGCATCAAAAGAATAGAATACCTAGGAATAAATTTAGTCAAGGAGGTGAAAGACCTGTATATTCAAAACTACAAGACATTAATGAAGGAAATTGAAGACACAAATAAATGGAAAGATATTCCATGTTCAAGGATTAGAAGAAATAATATTGTTAAAATGTCCATAATAACCAGGGCAATATACAGATTCAATGTAATCCTTATCAAAATTCCAGTGGTATTTTTCACAGAAACAGAACAAACAATTCTAAAATTTGTATGGAATCACAAAAGGTCCCTAATAGCCAAAATAATCTTGAGGAAGAAGATCAAAGTTGGAGGCATCATGCTCCCTGAATTCAAAATATATTACAAAGCTATAGTAATTAAAACAGTATGGTATTGGCGTAAAAACTGACACACAGATGAGTGGAAGAGAATAAAAGTCCAGAAATAAACTCAGGTATATATGGCAAATTAATTTACAACAAAGGAGCCAAGAATACACAAGGTGTAAAGGACAGCCTCTTCAATGAATGGTGTTTGGAAAATTGGACAGCCACATGCAGAAGAATCAAACTTGAGCACTGTCTTAAACCACACACAAAAGTTAACTCAAAATAAATTAAAAGCTTGAACATAAGACCTGATACCATAAAATGTCTAGAAGAAAACATAGAGAAGAAGCTCCTTGACATCGGTCTTGGCAATAACCTTTTGGGATATGACATCAAAAGCAACAAAAGAAAAATTCGACAAGTGATATTACTTCAAACTTGAAAGCTTCTGCACTGCAAAATAAATAATCAACAAAATTAAAAGGCAACCTATAGAATGGGAGAAAAATTTTGCAAACCACATATCAGATAAGGGGTTAGTATCCAAAATTTATAAAGAACTCATATAACTCAATAACAAAAAATAAACAATGCACTTAAAAATTCAGCAAAGGAAGGGAACAGATATTTTTCCAAAGATGACATCCAAATGGTCAACAGGTACATGAAAAGATGCTCAGCATCGCTAATCATAAGGGAAATGCAAATCCAGACCACAATCAGATATAACTTCACATCTGTCAGAATGGTTATCATGAAGAAGAAAAGAGGTAACAGGTGTTGGTGAAGATGTGCAGAAAGGGAACACTTGTACGCCATTGGTGGGAACATAAATTGGTTCAGCCACTATGGAAAATAGTACGGAAGTTCCCTAAAAATTTAAAATACAACTGCCTTATGATCCAGCAATCCCACTTCTGGGTATATATCCAAAGGAAATGAAAACAAGATATTGAAAACATATCTGCACTCCCACATTCATTGCAACATTATTCACAGTAGCAAAAATATGGAAACAACTTGTCAGTCAATGAATGAATGGATAAAGAAGATGTCATGTATATATGTATTTACAATGGGATATTATTCAGCTATGAGAAAGGAGGAATCCTGCCATTTGGGACAACAGGGATGAGCCCTGAGGGCATTATGCTAAGTGTGATGTCAGACAGAGAAAGCCAAATACTGTATGATATTATTTATATGTAGAATCTAAAAAAGCCAAATTCATTGAAACAAAGCATAGAATGATGGTTACCAGTGGTTGGGTCGGGGGAGTACTGGAGAGATGTTGCTAAGAGTTTAATTGTGCAATAGTAGATAAAAAGTCCTGGAGATCTGATGCACAGCATAGTGATTGTAGTCAACAATACTGCATTATATATTTCACAATTGCTAAGATACTAGATTTTAAATGTTCTCACCACAAAGAAACAAATGATAATTATGTGACATGGTAGAGGGATTTGCTAGTGCTAGAGTGGTAATCATATTGAAATATATAAATGTATCAAATCAACAAGCTGTAGAGCTTAAACTTACATGTTATATGTAAATTGCATCTCAATGTAAAAAATAAAAGAAAATAAAAATATTCAAAGGCAAAATAAAAATATCCCTCTGCTTATGCCTCATGCCCAATTTTTCCCTGGCTGTCTAAGATAGGCATGACAGCACTGGTGGCCTGAAAAGGGTAAATGCAAGGCTTTCCACTAGGAGAATTGACCATGGTCACAATGCTCTTCCTTTCCAATGCCAGGTATATGTTTTCAAGACATTAAATGTTTTACTTTCATGTCTTTATACTTCCTATGACGTTATGTTGGCAGTGACGAAATAGATCCTTTCAGGAGGAGGCAAGCTGCTGTGCACATTTCTTTATCTTCACGAGCTCCATTCCATAAATTCCTTTTACCAATATTTAAGCTCTTGAAAATTTAAATGATAGATCAGATTTAGCAGATTTAGATTTAGGCCAGATTTAGAGTTACAGCTTTATTACATGTCCTCAGTATCAGCTATATTTACTTGTCTTTTTATCTCCCTATACCTGTCAGAAATTAGAGAATAATATCCTGAAGAAAACTATGAAATCTTCTGAGAACCTCACAACTTCCCCAGAGAAAGTCACTGATGAAATCTTGGCATTGTCAATCAGTCTGTAATAAATAAACGCACACACACATACACACTCACAGCCGTTCTCCAAACTGCTGTGATATGATTGACCAACTTAAAAATGTCAGCCACACTGCAAGTTTGCAGAGCATTATTTGTTTTCCTATGGTTTTCCAAAAATGCTTGATTGGGAGGGAGCTTTATCTTCTTGCATAGATCTTTCTAAAATGAGGGCCTTAGGCCTCATTTTAATCAACTATGCTCTTCCCAAGTGTTAGGTATATAACCCTCCTCCATAAAAAAATCCAAATAAATTCAGAGAAATAGGTATATACATATACATATGTATGTGGTTTTATTTTGTGTGCTTTCATTTCCCCCTGCATAGATGAGATCATTTTTTCTACAACACACTTTTCCCTCTCAGTGGCAGATTTTGGAAATCTCACTGCTTCACCACTGATTGATCTTATTCTGCAAGTGTAGGCTGGGGAATATATGGCCTCTTAACTCTAAAATTGGCATATGAGACCACTGAGGAAAGTCTTGATTTTTTTCAAAGAGACTCTTGATCACTTAATTAAATATTTAGAGGGAAAGAAAGGTAGATGCTACCTCTACCTCATCTTTCTTTCTAGCTTTCTTGCTGTGTGCTAGGCCTGTGCAAAGTCCTTTACATGTACAATGTCATTTAATCACCACAAAACCTCTTGGTAACTAGCATTATTATTTCTCATCACCCTTGCTCACACCTTTCCTGATGCAGGCAGCTTGGATCTTTTGCACAAGATAAAGATAGGGTCCAGGCTCAGGCCTGTGCAGCTGGGATCTGCATTTTGGCCCATCATTCAGGATGAGTGCCCAGCATGGAGCTGAGGGAGCAGTGTGAGGAAGTGGTCAGCACCACGGATCACTGGGGTTCAGGCACAAGGTCTCTCAAACAGCAAGGTCCCACGTGGTTTACACAAGGTCTACCTGTGGGTGGATCTGGCCCCTGTGCATGATCAAGAGGAAGAGGAAGCCACCTGCCGCTTCCAGGTACACCGGCTAAACTCCCCCATGCCACACTCACCTCTGTTCTGCTGCTCTTCTAGCGACCTGGTCCTAAGCCGCATGTCGCCTCTGGCAGAGCCTGTCCAGATGGGACTCAGTGGACTGTGTTGTGCTGATCCCAGCCTGGCACTGTTTCATCTTTATTTCTCTGGGCATGGTTCCTGCTGAGCTGGGGAGCAGAGGCAGGTGAGTGAGGGAGGTACAAGGGTGATCTTGGGGTGCCCTGTACCAGAAGCAGGGAACCATAGATGAGGACTGCTTAACAAGGACCAGAACTGGAAAACATACTGGAGGTTGCTCTTTAGAAAAGTAGGGACATGAGGAAGGTTGCTTTTACTCTGTGACTATTCATCCATCCATCCACCCAAAAATGTTCGCTCAATGCCTTAGAGGCCTTGTATTCTGTGTTTTTTCTGAAGGAATAAGGAATTTGAGTCTGGCATGAAACACGCCTTATATACAGTATAACTGTTGCAGTGAATGTTTTGATATTGCAGTTTTTGTATTATCAGATCTGCCATATCTCACCCCAGAGGATTCATAAGCTTTCTTACATATCCATACGTAAGTCCTTAGTGTTTCTCTAGGTCTTTCCTCAACTTTGAAAACTTTGTTTAACTTTTCCTGGTCACTGCTTGAGCAGTTTCTAAGGTTGGGTCAGATTCAACTCTGGCAAAGTTAGGTGTAAAAAATCTGGTTCTTTACAATTTCAGTTAATGCAACTGTGCTAATAACCTTTTAATTTTTTTAAATACAGTTCTCAAAGTTGCAGCGTATCTACCTTATTTGATCAAATATCTCCAGAGGACATTTGGACTTTTGAAAAACACTTATAAAGGTTCTGAAAAGAGAGCTGACTGATATTAAATAAGCTAATGTGGACTTCAAGGATATCAGGGATCAAATCATGGCGTCTTTGCTGTATGTGTAGCACACAGAGTAGCCCTGATTACATGGAACATCATTCAGCAGACCATTGACACTAGGTACGTCCCATCCTATAATGCTGTTGTCAAAGAATTGAAGCAACAGATGAATACGAGAAAAAGGAAGATTAAGATTTTTGAAGACTATTTTTTATTTATATCTTGTCTACTTCCAAAAAGAATTTGAGAATGTTTTCAGTAATGGAAACATATACAGTACAACTACTGAAGTAAGTATAAAAATTTACTAGTTAATATTGTTCTGATCCAGTAAAACGATATGCTCAGGAGGATTTTACTGCATGTGTTTTTCTATAAAGAACATTGCTTAAATAATTAACATCATCTTGAAGAGATTCTGAAACGTTCTTAATTTGGGCCAATTCTTGTAACTTTGCACAGGTATCCCTAGGAGATAAAATAATGGAGTCCAGGTACACAAGCTAGACAGTGGTTCTCACACTTCAATGTGTGAGAGAATGGGAGTGGGGAGTGGGGGCTGTATCTTGTTCAAAATGTAGAGTCCTGGGCTCTTTCCCAGAAATTATTTATTGAGTTGGACCAAGAATCTGAATGTTTTTAAACAAACACTTTAACTTGTTCTTTTTTTTAAGAGTAGGATTCATATTATTTATTTTTTTGAAATAATTTTATTGCATGTCACTTTGTGCAGGAATCATTGATCTTTAGTTAGTTCAGTAATTATATTACCTATAGAAGAAAATAAAGGATTAACTGATTCTTAAAGTTGAAAGGAACTTTGGAGGTAAGCCAGTACAAGAATTCTCCTTACAATACTCCAGGCATGCAATAATTTGCCTTTGCTTAAATTTTTATGTGAAAAGCAGGCCAGTCTAATGTGAGGCATCTGTAATTGTTACAGAAATGCATTGGATTAAAATTTGTGTCCCTATTACTTAAACCCTTGGAACAAATCATTTCCTCTTCTATCACATTAAGTACAATCACTTTTCTGCTACCACAAGAAACATTACTGTGTAGTGAGCTTTGGATCACCCAGTCCTGAATTAATGTGTTCTTTGTTCTGTTCATTAGCGATGTGACAGGTTATTCATCTTTCTCAGTCTCATATGAATCTGTGGGTATCTTTGATCAAAGTCTGTCGCTTTCATTATGCTGGGGTGGAAACATCATTATTTTTGCTTGCAGTTGTATCGCAAGTGGCAAGCACAGTATTTGGCAAAAAGTAGGGGCTTTATATGATGTGTACCCATAGTAGATGATCACTTATGACAGATTATTAGTTCATGAGAGTCTTTTGAAGTCATCTGCTATACAACTTGACTGAAAACCTGGAGCCTTTATTTAGGAACATTTTCCACGGTATGCAATCCAGATTCATGATGAAACAACCTTCTTATTGCCATTTCCTAACTTATAATAACCTTTCCATCTCTCTACCTTCTCTGTCTATTCTTCAAGGCTAAACTCAAACGCCACTATTTTCCTAAGCCTGTCTTGAGTGCTCTAATCCACAGAGCTCTCCAAACTTCAATAGCACTTTTCTGTGTTGGTCATTTAAGATGTAATAAACTGACTTGTATTATTTAATATTCTCAAGTATATTTGGTGTCTCATCTTTCAAGGGAGGAATTTTGTATTATATACATCTTCTGTTGTGCTACAGTGAAACTAAGTGCTTAATACATATTTGTGGAAGTGCTGATTAATCTCGGACACAGGAAGGTCCTGAAGTGTGTGACTCATTAAGAAAAGTTTAAAGGATATTCAACCCAGTTTTCACATCAGTATGAGTAACACTAACCATGTCCCAGCTTAGGGGGCTCAAGTCTGTTGAGTTAAGCTCCTTCTGGTGCCTGTGTGGAGTCTTGTCTAGGTTTCCAGAGACCTTACACCTTTGGGTTCAACAATGTTCTATGGCATTATGGGGCTGGTCATATGGCATAATTAGACCAAACGAAGTTTTGTCAAGTACAGCATCATCCAAATGGGCAGCCAATATATGAGTGCTGCCTGCAGATAAAGAGAAGTCCTCTCTAGCACTGATGGTTGGATCACCTGGTATTGATCCTGAGGGTGCAAATGGTGGGAGGTTTTGGGTGAGTGAATTCAAAGTAGGGAACAGGTAAGGACTGAGCACCTGAAATATGGTGAATGTTTCTTGATACACCACTTAGACTTCCCTGACAGTAGGCCCTCTTCATTTTTGTGGAAACTTCTCTGGAATGAGTTCTGTGGTTTACAGGACTCCATTTTGTAAACCTCAGTACTTGCTCCTTTTCCCTTCAGATTCTTTGTGTGTGTGTGGTAATAGTACTTAACCTGGCATCTACCTTCTTAATTAATTTTTAAGTGCACAAAGCAATATTGTTAACTTTAAGCACAATGATGTACAGCAGATCTCCAGAACTTCTTTATGTTATATAACTGAAATTTTATACACATTGAAAAACAAGTCCCCATTTCTCCCTGCTCCCAGCCCCTGAAAACCACCATTCTACTCTCTGTTTCTATGAGTTTGAATATTTTAGTGAAATCATGCAGTATTTGTCCTTCTGATACTAGCTTATTTTACTCAGCATAAGGTTCATGAGTTTCTCAAGCTTCATTCATGTTGTTACATATGGCAGGATCTCCTTTTTTTTAGGGCTGAATATTGTTCCCATTGTTTGTATATAGCACATTTTCTTTACCCATTTACCTGTTGATAAATATTTGAGTTATTTCCATATCTTGGCCACTGTGAATAATGTTGCAGTGAACATAGGAGTGCAGATATGTCTTAGAGATCCTGATTTCAATTATTTTGGATATATACCCATAAGTGGGATTGCTAGATCATAAGGTAGTTCTATTTCTAATTTTTTGAGAAACCTCCATACTGTTTTCCATAGTGGCTGAACCAATTTGCATTTCTTCCAACAGTGTGCAAGGATTCTCTTTCTGCACATCTTCACCAACACTTATCTCTTTTCTTCTTGATGATAGTCATTGACAGATGTGAGGTGATATCTCATTGCACTTTTGATTTGCAATTTTCTAATGATTATTGATGTTGAACATCTTTTGATATACTAATTGGCCATTTGTATATCTTCTTTAAAGAAATTAATATTCAAATCCTTTGCCTGTTTTAAAATCAGATTATATGCAGATTTTTTTGTTTTGTTCTGCTATTAACTTGTAGGAGTTCCTTATATATTTTAGATATTAAATTCTTATTCAGATAAATGGTTTGCAGATGTTTTCTCCCATTCTTTAAGTTTGTCTTTTCACTCTGTTGATTGCTTCCTTTGCTATGCAGAGCTTTTTAGTTTGATGTAGTCCCACTTGTCTATTATCTCATTTGTTACTTGTGCCTTTGGTGTCATATTCAAGAAGTCATTGCCTAGACCAATCTCATGATGATTTTCCCTTATGCTTCTTCTAGGAGTTTTACAGTTTCAGGTCTTACATTTAAATCTTTAATTTATTTTGTGTTGATTTTTGTGTATGGTATAAGATACGGATCCAATTTCATTCTTTTCCACGTGGATATCCAGTTTCCCCGCATCATTTGTTGAACAGACTATCCTTTCCTCTTTGTGTATTTTTGAAATCCTTATCAAAAATGAGTAAACCATATAAACATGGGTTTATTTCTGGTCTCTCCACTCTGTTCCATTGGTCTATATGTCTGTTTTTACACCAGTAACATACTGCTTGGCTTACTGTGGCTTTGTAATATATTTCGAAATCAGAAAGTGTGGTGCCTCCAACTTGGTTCTTATTTCTCAAGATTGCTTTGGCTATTTGAGGTCTTTTGTTGTTCCATATGAATTGTAGGATTGACTCTTCTATTTCTGTAAAAACCTATTGGGACTTTGATAGGGATTGATTGAATCTCTAAACAACTTTGGGTAGTATGGACATTATAACAATATTGTCTTCCATTCCATGAACATGTCTTTCCATTTATTTGTGTCTTCTTTAATTTTCTTCATCATTTCTATGTTTTGTATCTTGCACTTTCTTGGTTAAATTTATTTCTAAGATTTTTATTCTTTTTGATGCTATTGTAAATGAGATTGTTTTCTTACTTTCCTTTTCAGATAGTTCATTATAAGTATGTAGAAACACAATTGATTTTCCTATGTTGATTTTGTATCCTACAAATTTGCTGAATTTGTTTTTAAGTTATAACAAGTTTTTTGTGCGCAGACTTAGGATTTTCTACATATAAGATCACGTCATCTGAAAGAGAGATAATTTTACTTCTTCCTTTTTAATTTGGATGCTTAGTCCATCCATGCTGCTATAACAGAATAACATAGACTGAGCAACTTATAAGCAACAGAAATTTATTTCTCACAGTTCTAGAGGCTGGGAAGTCCAAGATCAAGGCAGTGGCAGATCCACTTTTGGTAGGGAGAAGCCACTTCCCAGTTCACAGACAACTATCTTTTCACTATGTCCTTACAGGGCAGAAGAGGCAAGGGAGCTCTCTGGGGTCTTTTATAATGGCAGTAAACAATTCATGAAGATCACTTAATGACCTAATCACCTCTCAAAGGCCCCACCTCCAAATACCATCACATTGGGGATTAAGTTTCAACATATAAATTTTGGGGAAACACAAACATTCAGTCTATAATAGATGACTTTTTTTCCCCTGCCTAATTGCTCTGGCTAGGACTCCCAACACTATGTTGAATAGAAGCTTCAGGAGTGGGTATCTTTGCATTGCTCCTGATCATAGAGGAACAGCTTTCATTTGTCCACCATTAAGTATGGTATTAGTTGTGGTCTTTTCATATATGACATTTATTATGTTGAGATAAATTCCTTCTATACCTAATTTGTTGAAAGTTTTTAATCCTGAAATTGTGTTGAATTTTGTCAAATGCTTTTCCTGCATCTAGTGAGATGATCACTCAATTTTTATTCTTCATTCTGTTAATGTTATATATCACATTAACTGATTTGTATTTGTGAAACCCTTATTGCATCTCAGGGATAAATCCCAATCACTCATGGTGTAGGATCTTTTTAATAGGTTATTGAATTAAGTTTGCTAGTATTTTGTTGAGGATTTTTGTGTCTATGTTCATCAAGAGTATTGGCCTGATGCTTTCTCTTTTTAGTTAAATTAATTATTATTATTTTTGTTTTGCTGAGGAAGATTCACCCTGAGCTAAAATCCGTCACCAACCCTTCTCTTTTTTTGCTTGAAGAAGATTAGCCCTGAGCTAAGATCTGTGCCAATCTTCCTCTACTTTGTATGAGGGTTGCTGCCACAGTGTGGTTGATGAGTGGTGTAGGTCCATGCCTGGGTTCTGAGCCTGTGAATCCGGGTCATCAAAGTGGAGTGTGCTGAATTTAACCACTAGGCCATGGGGCCAGGCCCTGCTTTCTTTTTTCTAGTGTCGTTGTTTAGCTTTATTATCAGGGTAATATTGGTCTCATAAAATGAGTGTCCCCTCTTCTGCAACTTTTTGAAAAGTTTAAGAAGGATTGGTTTTAATTCTTTAAGTGTTTAGTAAAATTCAATAATGAATCCATCTTGTCTTGGGCTTTTCTTGTTTAGGAGGTTTTTGATTATTGATTCAGTCATCTTATTCATTATTGATCTGTTCAGATTTTCCATTTCTTCATGATTCAGTCTTGGTAGGTTGTATGTTTCTAGGAATTTATCCATTTCTTCTAGGTTATCCAATATTTTGGTCTACAATTATTTATAGTAATTTCTTATGATCTTTTTTATCTGTGGCATCATTTGTATTGTCTCCTCTTTCATTTCTTATTTCATTTGAGTTTTTTCTTCTGTTCATAGTTAATCTAGCTGAAGGTTTTTCAATTTATCTCTTCAAGAAAAATATTTCTTAGTTTCATTGATTTTTTCTATTGTTTTTCTATTCTCTATTTCATTTATTTTTGCTGTAATCTTTATTATCTCCTTCCTCATGCTAACTTTGGTCTTAGTTTGTTCTTCTTTTTCTACTTCCTTGAGGTGTAATGTTAAGTTGCTTATTTGAGATCGTTCTTCTTTTTTAATGTAGGTGTTTATCATTTATAACCTTCCCTCTTAGTATTGCTTTTGCTGCTTCTGGTAAATGTTGGTATGCTGTGTTTTCATTTTCATTTGTCTGGAGATATTTTCAAATTTCCCTTTTGATTTCTTCTTTGACCCAATGGTTGCTTAAGAGTTTGTTGTTTAATTTCCACATATATGAGAATTTTCCAGTTTTCCTTCTCTTACTGATTTTTAATTTCATTCAACTGTGGCCAGAAAAGAGGCTTAGTATGATTTTGATCTTCTTAAATTTGTTAAGAACTTGTTTTGTTTTTTGTTTTAATTTTTTTAATTAAAAAATTGTATTGAAATATATTTGACATATAGCATTGTGTAAATTTAAGGTGTATAACATATTAATTTGATACACTTACATATTGTAATATGATTGCCATTGTAGTGATAATTAGCACCTCTATCACATTACACACTTATCCTTTCTTTTTACTGGTTGGAATAAGTTTCAGTCTCTTAGCGAGTTTAATGATTATAACACAGTATTGTTGTCTCTATTCACTATACTGTGCATTAAACCTCTAGGGCTTATTTACTACTCATTGAAAGTTTGTTCCCTTAAACAACATCTGTCCTATTCACCTAACCCCCATCCCTTTGCAACCACCATTTTATTCTCTGTTTTTATGAGTGTGGCTTTCTTAGATTCCACATATAAGTGGTATCATATAGTACTTGTTTTTATGATTCTGACTTATCTCACTTAGCATAATGCACTGAAGTTCCATCCATGTTGTTGCAAATGACAGGATGTCCTCCTTTATCATGGCTGAGTAATATTCCATTGTGTGTGTGTGTGTGTGTGTGTATATATATGATAATATATATTATATAATAATATAACATATATAATAATATATGAAATATACAAGGTAATATTATATAATAATCATTAATAATAATTATTATATAATAATATTGTATATATGTCTCATATCTTCCTTATCCATTCATCCATTTATGGGTGCTTAGGTTATTTCCATACCTTGGATATTGTGCATAATGCTGTAATAAACATGAGAGTGCATATATCTCTTTGATATCCTGTTTTTATTTCCTTTGGCATATATACCCATAAGGGTCTATCCTAGAGAATGTTTCATGCGTTGTTCAGAAGAATATCTATTCTGCTGCCATTGAGTGCAATGTTCTGTGTGTGTCTTTTAGGTCCATTTGGTCTGTAGTGTTGTTCACGTCTGCTGTTTCCACATTGATTTTCTGTCTGGATGTTGAAAGTGGGATATCATGGTCTCCTACTATTATTGTATTGCTGTCTACTTCTTCCTTCAGGTCTGTTAATATTTGCTTTATATATTAAGATGTCCTGATGTTGAGTGAACATATATTTATAAATTTTATATCTTCCTGATGAATTGATCCTTTATATCATTATATAATGACCATCAGTCTATTAGGACAGTTTTTTACTTGAAGTCTATTTTGTCTGATATAAGTATAGCCACTCCTGCTCTCTTTTGGTTATCTTGTGCATCTTAGAATATTCTTCTTCTGTCCCTTCACTTTCGCTCTTTGTGTGTCCTTAAAGCTACAGTGAGTCTCTTGTAGGCAACATATAGTTGGATCTTGTTTTTTTATCTGTTCAGCCACTCTATGTCTTTTGATTGGGGTGTTTAATCAACTACATTTAAAGTAATTATTGATAGGTAAAGACTTACTATTCCCATTTTGTTTATTGTTTTCTGTTTGTCTTATAGTTCTTTTGTTCTTCTTTTTCTCTATTGCTATCTTCCTTGGTGATTTCTTGATTTTTTTCTGGTGATATAGTTTGATTCTTTTATCTTTTCTTTTTGTGTGTCTTCTGTAGGTATTTTCTTTGTGGTTAGTATAAGGCTTACATAGAACATATAGTTATAAAAGTCTACTTTAAGCTGATAACAACATATCTTCTATCACATACAAGAAGTCTACATTTTTACTTTCCCCCCACCCCAGCCACACACCAACTTTATGATATTGATATCACAATTTACATCTTTATATATTATGTATCCATTAAAAATTTCAACGTTATAGTTATTATTAATACCTTCATCTTGTAACTTTATATTAGAATTAGGAGTGATTTATACACCACCATTATCACATTGTAGTATTCTATATTTGTCTATATATTTACCTTTACCAGTGAGTTTTATGCTTTCCTATACTTTTGTGTTGCTGTTTAGCATCCTTCCTTTTCAACTTGAAGAACTCACTTTAGCATTTATTGTGAGGCAGGTCTAGTAGTGATGAACTCTCTTAGCTTTTGTTTGTCTGGGAAAAACTTTATCTTCCTTCATTTTTGAAGGACGGTTTTGCCAGTTATAGTATTCTTGGTTGACAGTTTTAGCTGATAACAAATTATTAAATGTTATTTACCCACTGATTCCCTGGTGGTAGACATTCAAATTCTTTCAGATCCCCATTACAACAAACGATTCTGGCATAAATAGCCTCATACCTATAATTTCATAGACCTATGTGTGAATTTCTCTGGAATAAATATCTAGGTGTGAGATTGGTAAGTAATTAAGTATTCAAATTCTTAATTTTTCCAAATACTGCCAGATTGCTTTTCAAAATTGCTGTATTAGTTTATATAAAGGCTCTAGTATAGAAAGTTTCAGCTTGTTGAAACAATCAAGGCAGATTGTCCTAGGGAGAGAGTTCAAAAGCTGGTATTTTAAAGGGGAGAAATAAATAATCTGACCCCAACAAGAAAGAGAATTAGATTGAAAAATATTGGAAGGATTGGAGATGATGAGTATTGGAAGAAGCAGAGAACTTGGTCTCCCTTCAACACAGTTTCTTAGAGGTAATGAGATTCCAGAAATGGGCAGTTTGAGATGTCTGGTCACTGCAATGCAATAACCATGGAATTGAGAGCTATAGTGAAGGTCCTTATGGCTTATCTTGTTGTGAATGGTATTAAAGACACCAACAGAGCTATACACTTTTGAATGGCCTACATAGTTTGGCCAATGAGAATTTCAGTGATTCACAGCTAGTATGTTCATTAGAAACTCTATCCCCATTATTTTGGAACTACTTAAATCCTGAGGTCCTGGTACTATCCAAAGCAAGTATGAGAACAGTGAAAATGTCTGATACTAGATTTTTCATCAACTTTGGCAAGTAGCTTGGAGTTGGATTTGATTTGCTTTAGAAGAAATTACAATATGAGAAATATGTAGAACAATTTTTACCTCTTATATGTGCAATATTCTGGAAAGATTCTTTGTTACCGTGGCATCAGGTAGACACAAACCCCTAATTTTGCTTGTGAAATACAGTGTCTGGATAACGTGATGGGTTTACATACTTGGTAAGTCTGAAGATCTATAGATATAGCTTTCTATTTAGCATTTATGTTTAAGGCAAAAGTAGCAAAATGGGTAATACAAGGTTTGTTAGGGTCATGTGTGATTTTTATTTTCTTCTGTCTACTTGTTTGTATTTTTCAACAGAAAATAGCCTTATTTGACCACAGGTGTTAACACTGAGTCCCAATTCTCTGATTCTTACTCAAGATTCTGTCCAGCAAAGCAATTACTAAGCAAGATTTTGCTGGAAAAGCTGTTTTTTTTCAGATTAAGCATATTGAGTACTTTTATGTTGTTAACATAGGAGATAAAATAGTTGTATGAAATTAAATTAAATAAAAGTAATCAGGTGATTGTTTTCTTCTGTGAAGACTCCAGTCTCTCCTCAGCATCTCATTATGTTACACAGAAATGGTATTGAAGCTCATACACAATATAAACATATGTTAATTTTACCTCTTTCTGATGTATTTCCAAATGGAAAGCTGTTTTCCTTATCCTGGAATTTATTCATGTATTCAACAAAACCATCCCTCTGAGAACAAGAAGAAGATGAGGGTGCCCACTCTCACCACTCCTATTCAACATAGTACTGGAGGTTTAGGCCAAAGCAATTAAGCAAGAAAAAGAAGTAAAAGGAATCCAAATTGGTAAGGCAGAAGTGAAACTCACTGTGTGCAGATGACATGATTTTATAGAGAAAACCCAAAGAATCCACCAGAAAACTATTAGAAATAAGCAACAACCACAGCAAAGTTGCAGGGTACAAAATCAATTTTTAAAAATCCATTGCATTTATATACACTAGCAATGAACTAGCAGAAAGAAAAATGAAAATGAAGAATACAATCCCATTTACAATCACAATAAAGAGAATAAAATATCTAGGAATAAATCTAACCAAAGAAGTAAAAGACTTGTTAACTGAAAACTATAAGACATTATTGAAAGAAATGGAAGAAGACATAAAGAAATGGAAAGATATTCCATGCGTATGGGTCGGAAGGATAAACATAGTTAAAATGTCTATACTACCTAAAGCAGCATACAGATTCAGTGCAAACTGATCAGAATTCCAATGACATTCTTCACAGAAATAGAACAAAGAATCCTGATATTTATATGGGGCAACACGCTCTAGGAATGGACATTTTTTTTCAAGTAATGTCCTGAGTATCAATGTTCCAGAAGATCTCCTTTCGCTGGACATTGTCACTATTTGATCTGACTCAAACTCAGTCCTATGAAAAAGCATTATGCACAAGGCATTACCAAAAGCAATAGCAACCTACTGGTAACATAACAGCTGCCTACGCCTATGGTTTCTGTTGAGACAAACAAAAGCCTGACCAAAGATTAAAAATGAAGATCTGGAGAAGTAGATGATTCTAGAAAACTGTGAAAAGTTCTGTCCCAATCTTAAGTATTTAGAAGGCCTATGCACATTCACAGGGCTCAGTTCATGCTCAGGAAAGACCTGGGAAAAGAGAAGGCCCCAGTAACTGACCTTGGTTGTCCTTGAGGCCCTACACAAATAGAAAGTGAAAGCTAAGGCTAACTTGTACTCTGCCTGAAATTTCAAGGCATGCCTTCATGTACAGGTCCCTTTGGTAAAGTGTAGAAGACATGCCAGCCCATGGAATTTAAGGAAAATATTTGACCAATTATTGGTTGACCACTAAATTACACTGAACTAGAGGTGATCTCTAGGAAACTAGGCTTAAAATTAAATAAGTAACTTAAAAAAATAGCAAAGAACTTGGTGGCTACACACTGCAAGGAATACAGAATCTACAGACTTAGTCCAGGAAAATCACTAAACAAATAAGCAGCAACAAGACGAGCAATGACAACAACAACCAGAATAAAAATAAAACAGCAACAGGTAACCCTATGGTAGAATGGATATGATACCAGAATTGTTAAATATATTATTTAAAATGTCCAAAAGTCCAATAGAAAATTGAGACATGCGAAGAAACAAGACATTATGTCACATATACAGGAAAATATTCACCTAACAGAAAATGTCCCTAATGGTGTCCAGATGTTGGACTTAGCAGACAAAGATTTTAAATCATGTATATAAATATGTTCAAAGAACTGAAGAAAACTATATTTAAATAATTAAAGGAAAGTAAGACAACTATGTCTCACTAAATATAGAATATCAGTCAATATATAGATAATATTTTAAAAGAAACAAACATAAATTTTGTAATCAGAAATGTCAATAACTAAAATTGAAAATTCACTAGAGGAGCTCAACAACAGATGAATTCTCTGCTAGCATAATACAGGATCGGTGAACTTGAAGATAGATCAATTGAGATTATCCAGCCTGAGGAACAGAAAAAAATTATAAAGAAAAATGAACAAAGCCTCAGAGTCTCATAGGATACAATAAAAGGTACCAACATGGCCATAATAGAAATTCCAAAGTGGAGAAGAAATATATTTGAAAAATATTTGAAGAAATAATGGTTAAAAATGCCCCAAATTTGGTGAGAGACATTTATCTACACATCTGAGATGTTCAACAAACTACAAGTAGAACAAACTCAAGAAAATCCAAAAGATTCACATTTAGATCAGAGTCAAACTATAAAAGCCAAAGACAAAGAGGAGAATTTGAGAGCAAGAAGTGAAAAATGACTTGTGTAAAAAGGATTCTCAATAGCATCAATAGCTTACTTCTCAAGAAAATCCATGGAGGGCTGAAGGCAGTGGGATGACATACTCAAAATGTTGAGAGAAAAAGACTGTCCACCAAGAATTCGATATTTAGAAGAACTATTTGACAAACATGAAATAGAAATTGACATTCTCAGATAAAATCTGAGTGAGGGAGAGATAAGGGGTGGAGCAAAATGGTGGGGTGAGCTGACCCGGGATTCTCTCCCCTCAAAAATACAACAAAAGATTGGAAGAACTGAATTTCAGAGAATAAACATAATGCCAGCTCGTTAGAGACCTACAATACCAAGAAGGCAGAGATCATAACCTTGCTTACACCTTCGGAGGTGCTGGAACGGTAGGAGAGAACATCGCTCCCTCCCCTAGAGTCTGCGATGGCTGCGGCGCGGGTCGGGAAGGAGCGGGGGAGGGGCCACGCGACCAGGGGATCATCCAGGACTCCTGCCGCTGATTCAGTGGAGACCCGCTGATGGGGGGAAAGCTTCTGTCTGCGGGGACCCTATAAATCAAGGGCCTTGGGAGACCAGAGAACAGAACTGATCTGAACCCAGACTGGCGTGAGTAACAGCCCCTTCCCCCCCAGCGAAGCCAGTGGGTGCAGCCATCTTGCCCCAAGGTGGAGAGCTCATAACATGCGACTCTCGACCCCCATCTAGTGGCGACAGGCTGTAACAGCAACTGAATTCTACCACCATGAGAAAAAACCGCTCCTCTACAATCCAGCAATTTATAAAAGCCCCAGACCAGAAGGAAAACAATAAAAACACAGAATTAAGTTCTGAGGACTTGGAATTAGGTAAACTAAGTGATAATGAATTCAGAGCAGCTATAATCAAAAGACTCAATGAGGTAGAGAGAAAGATAGAGAAACAAGCTGAGTTCTGGAGTTACTTCACAAAAGAGATTGAAATCATAAAGAAGAATCAAGAAGAATTACTTGAGATGAAAAACACAATGGACCAGATAAAACAGAATACGGATTCCCTGAATGCCCGTGTAGACAACATAGAGGAGAAAATTAGCATAATCGAGGACAGACGGGCTGAATGGCGCCAGACAGAGGAAGAAAGAGAACTAAGAATTTTTAAAAAATGAGGAAAATCTCTGAGAGATAATGAATTCAATGAGGAGTAAGAACATAAGGATCATAGGAATTCCCGAGAATGTGGAAAAGGAAAATGGAGCAGAAAGTGTGCTTAACAAAATTATTGAAGAGAACTTCCCAAATCTAGGGATCAACGGAGAAATGTGTGTAGAGGAAGGTTTCAGATCTCCTAGATTTGTCAATGTAAAAAGACCTATTACAAGGCACATAGTAGTAAAATTGGCAAAGAGGAAAGATAAGGAAAGAATACTCAGGGAAGTAAGAAAAAAAAAAAGAGAATAACCTATAAAGGAGCCCCTATCAGATTGTCAGCGGATTTCTCTACAGAAACCTTACAAGCTAGGAGAGAATGGAGTGACATATTCAAAGCTTTAAAAGATAAAAATCTTCAGCCAAGAATACTCTATCCAGCAAGAATTTCCTTCAGATATGAGGGAGAAATTAAATCTTTTCCAGACAAACAAAAGTTAAGGGAATTTGTAACTAAAAGCCCTCAATTACAAGAAATCCTAAAGAAGGCTCTCATACCTGAAAAAAGAAAAAAGGGAGAAAGGGGACACAATCCACAGACTAGGGAGACCGATGGATAGAACCAGAACAGGATAGCAAATATTCAACTATAGCATTAGGGTAAAGGTAAGGAAACTACCAAAGCAAGGATGATCTTATCACTCTAACTACAAATTCATAAGACAAGTTGGAATAAAAAATGAAAATAATTATTTAGGAGGGGAAGATCAAAGGGTCTAAATCAGTATTGGTCGAGTAAGTAAGAGACCACCAGAGAATTGACTATATTATACACGAGATTCTAAATACAAACTTCAAGGTAGACACTAAAATAAAGTACAGAACAGAGTCACAAATCATAAATAAGGAAAAATCTAAGAAACCCAGCATAAGAAATTGCAGTATTAAATGGGTAGTCTAAAGCACACAGGAAAAGAAATGCAGGAAAACAAGATAATGAGCGACAGATTGACAGCATTAAGTCCACATGCATCAATAATCACTCTCAATGTAAACGGATTGAACTCTCCAATAAAAAGACACAGAGTGGCAAAATGGATTAAAGAACAAGATCCAACAATTTGTTGCCTCCAGGAAACACACCTCAGCCCCAAGGACAAACACAGACTCAGGGTGAAGGGGTGGAGGACAATACTTCAAGCTAATAGCAAGGAAAAAAAGGCAGGTGTTGCAATTCTTATATCAGACCAAATGGATTTCAAAATAAGACAGCTAAAGAGAGACACACAGGGACAATATATAATGATCAAAGGGACACTTCATCAAGAAGAAATAACACTTATAAATATCTATGCACCCAACACAGGAGCACCAAGATTCATAAAGCAACTATTAACAGACCTAAAGGAAGATGTTAAAAACAACACAATAATAGTAGGGGACCTCAACACCCTACTCACATCAATTGACAGATCATCCAGACAGAAAATCAACAAGGAAATAGTGGAGCTAAATGAAAAACTAAAACAATTGGACTTAATAGACATATATAGATCACTTCACCCTGAAAGAGCTGAATACACATTCTTCTCAAGTGCACATGGAACATTCTCAAGGATAGACCATATGTTGGGAAACAAGGCAAGCCTTTATAAATTTAAAAAAATTGAAATAATCAAAAGCATCTTCTCTGATCATAACACTATAAGGCTAGAAATTAATTACAAGAAAAAAGCTGAGAAAGGCACAAAGATGTAGAGACTAAACAACATACTACTGAACAAGCAATGGATCATTGAAGAAATTAAAGAAGAAATCAAAAAATACCTGGAAACAAATGAAAATGATAGCATGCCATACCAACTCATAGGGGATACAGCAAAAGCTGTATTAAGAGGAAAATTCATCACAATACAGGCACATCTTAACAAACAAGAAAAATCCCAAATAAGCAACCTTAAAGTACACCTAACTGAACTAGAGAAAAAAGAACAAATGAAGCCCAAAGTCAGCAGAAGGAGAGAAATAATAAAAATCAGAGCAGAAATAAATACTATTGAAACAGAAAAGGCAGGAGAAAGTATCAATGAAACAAAGAGCTGATTTTTTGAGAAGATGAATAAAATTGACAAACCACTAGCCAGACTTACAAAGAAAAAAAGGGAGAAAGCTCAAATAAACAAAATCAGAAATGAGCAAGGAGCAATAACAACAGACTCTGCAGAAATACAACGGATTATAAGACAATACTACAAAAAACTATATGCCAACAGAATGGATAGCCTAGAGGAAATGGATAAATTCTTGGGCTCCTACAATCTCCCAAAGCTCGCTCAAGAAGAGGCAGACAATTTGAACAGACCAATAACAAGGAAAGAGATTGAAACAGCAATCAAAAACATCCCAAAGAATAAAATCCCAGGACCAGATGGCTTTCCTGGGGAATTCTACCAAACGTTCAGAGAGGATTTAATGCCTATCCTTTTCCAGCTATTCCAAAAAATTAGGGAAGATGGAACACTTCCTGACACATTCTATGAGGCCAACATCACGCTGATACCAAAACCTGACAAGGACACCACGAAAAAAGAGAACTACAGGCCAATATCACTGATGAACATAGATGCAAAAATTCTAAACAAAATTTTGGCAACCAGAATTCAGCAATTCATCAAAAGGATCATACAGGTGGAATTCATACCAGGGACACAGGGATGGTTCAACATCCGCAAATCAATCAACGTGATACACCACATCAACAAACTGAGGAATAAAAACCACATGATCATCTCAATAGATGCAGAGAAGGCATTTGACAAGATCCAACAGCCATTTATGATAAAAACTCTGAACAAAATGGGCATAGAAGGAAACTACCTCAACATAATAAAGGCCATATATGACAAACCCATAGCCAACATCATACTCAATGGGCAAAAACTGAACGCCATCCCCCTGAAAACAGGAACGAGACAAGGATGCCCCCTATCACCACTCTTATTTAACATAGTACTGGAGGTCCTGGCCAGAGCAATCAGGCAAGAAAAAGGAATAAAAGGAATCCAAATAGGGAGGGAAGAAGTGAAACTCTCGCTGTTTGCAGACGACATGATTTTATATATAGAAAACCCCAAAGAATCCATTGGAAAACTGTTAGAAGTAATCAACAACTACAGCAAAGTTGCAGGGTATAAAATCAATTTGCATAAATCAGTAGCATTTCTATACTCCAGTAATGAACCAACAGAAAAAGAACTCAAGAACACAATACCATTAACAATCACAACAAAAAGAATAAAATACCTTGGGGTAAATTTAACTAAGGAAGTGAAGGACCTATATAATGAAAATTACAAGGCCTTTCTGAGAGAACTGGATGACAACATAAGGAGATGGAAAGACATTCCATGTACATGGATTGGAAGAATAAACATAGTTAAAGTGTCCGTTCTACCTAAAGCAATCTACAGATTCAATGCCATCCCAATCAGAATCCCAATGACATTCTTTACAGAATTAGAACAAAGAATCCTAAAATTCATATGGGGCAACAAAAGACCCCGAATTTCTAAAGCAATCCTGAGAAAAAAGAACAAAACAGGAGGCATCACAATCCCTGACTTCAAAACATACTACAAAGCTACAGTAATCAAAACAGCATGGTACTGGTACAAAAACAGGTGCACAGATCAATGGAACAGAATGGAAAGCCCAGAAATAAAACCACACATCTATGGACAGCTTATCTTTGACAAAGGAGCTGAGGGCATACAATGGAGAAAAGAAAGTCTTTTCAACAAATAGTGCTGGGAAAACTGGAAAGCCACATGTAAAAGAATGAAAATTGACCATTCTTTTTCACCATTCACCAAAATAAACTCAAAATGGATCACAGACCTAAAGGTGAGACCTGAAACCATAAGGCTTCTGGAAGAAAACGTAGGCAGTACACTCTTTGACATCAGTATTAAAAGGATCTTTTCAGACACCACGCCTTCTCAGAGAAGGGAAACAATAGAAAGAATAAACAAATGGGACTTCATCAGACTAAAGAGCTTCTTCAAGGCAAATGAAAACAGGATTGAAACAAAAATACAACCCACTAACTGGGAAAAAATATTTGCAAGTCATATATCTGACAAAGGCTTAATATCCATAATATATAAAGAACTCTCACAACTCAACAACAAAACATCAAACAACCCAATCAAAAAATGGGCTGGAGACATGAACAGACATTTCTCCAAAGAAGATATACTGATGGCCAATAGGCACATGAAAAGATGCTCATCATCGCTGATCATCAGGGAAATGCAAATCAAAACTACACTAAGATATCACCTTACACCCATTAGAATGACAAAAATATCTAAAACCAATAGTAACAAATGTTGGAGAGGTTGCGGAGAAAAAGGAACCCTCATACACTGCTGGTGGGAATGCAAACTGGTGCAGCCACTATGGAAAACAGTATGAAGATTCCTCAAAAACTTAAAAATAGAACTACCATATGATCCAGCCATCCCACTACTGGGTATCTATCAAAAGAGCTTGAAGTCAGCAATCCCAAAAGTCCTATGCACCCCAGTGTTCATTGCAGCATTATTTACAATAGCCAAGACATGGAAGCAACCTAAGTGCCCATCAACAGACGAATGGATAAAGAGGATGTGGTGCATAGATACAATGGAATACTACTCAGCTGCAAAACAGAACAAAATCATTCCATTTGCAATAACATGGATGGACCTTGAGAGAATTATGTTAAGTGAAATAAGCCAGCGAGAGAAAGATAATCTGTGTATGACTCCACTCATATGAGGAATTTAAAACTATGGACCAAGAACAGTTTAGTGGATACCAGGGGAAAGGTGGGGTGGGGGGTGGGACAAAGGGTGAAGTGGTGCACCTACAACATGACTGACAAACATTAATGTACAACTGAAATTTCACAAGATTGTAACCTATCAATAACTCAATAAAAAAAAATAAATAAAATCCGAGTGACTTTATCACTAAGAGATCTTGCCTAGAAGAAATGAAGGGACACTAGATGCCTGGGGTAAGAGATTCTGGATGGAGACATACAATTGACCATCTAAGACCCTGAGGAGAACCTCGGATGAGATTTTTTTTGGAAATTAGGGCATTCAAAATAAGCCACTTATAAAGGGGAATTCAGAAAGTCATACACATGCCAGACAAGGTCAGAAAATTCAGGCATGCTCAGAAAATTCCTGGGATGCTCTTAAGCTTTCACCTCAGCCTTATCCCTGTGCTTAGAGAAATCTATCTAATTGGTAAAGAACTGCTCCAGCACTAAGCCAATCTGCAAAGACAAGGAGAGATGGTAGTTCTTATTTTTGTTTTCATTTTTTTGGTGTTTTTTTTTTTTGTATATTTGTCTGTTTCAGCTGCACATTCCAGGAAGTCTCTGTCCAAACATTAGCTGAACATGAGCTTAAAGAACATAAATCTCAGAAAGCTCATAATAAATGGAATTGTCTTTGCAAAAATTAATTGGAAAAGTCTCAAAACACATGTACTACTACAGCCTTTACCAATTAAAAAAAAGTACAAACCTAGTGAAGGAGGAAAATATGATTCACACAGTTACCACAGTATAATAATCAAATGTCCAGTTTTCAACAAAAAATCACAAGGCATACAAAGAAACAGGAAATCAAGGCTCATTCAAATGCACAAAATAAACAGAAACCATTTCCAAGAAAACCTAGACAATGGACTGACTACACAATGACTTTAAACTATCTTAAATATATTTGAACAGCTAAGGGGAAAACCTCCCAAAAACCTGACATAAGTTCAGGAAAAATGATTCACGAAAAAATCAAAATAATACAAAAGAATGTAGCAATGGGGTAAATGAGAGGGGAAAAAAGCAATAACACATACAGAAAACAAACAACAAAACGGCAAAAGCAATCTTTCTCTCTCAGTAATTACTATGAATGTAAATGGACTATGCTCTCCAATCAAAACGCAAAGATTTGCAGAATGGATTTAAAAACATGATTCAACTATAGGCTGTCTAAAAGAGACAATTTACATTTAAGACATAAGTGGGGTGAAAGTGAAGGGATGGAGAAAAATATTCCATGCAAATAGTAACCAAAAGAGAGTAGGGGTGGCTATACTAATATCAGTCAAAATAGACTTTAAATAAAAAATTATTACAAGAGATGAAGGATGACTACATATATGGATCAATTCATTAAAAAGATATAACAATTGAATTGTATATGCACCAAATAACAGAGTCCCAAAATATGAAGCAAAAATTGGCATAATTGAAGTGACAATTCTTAATTAATAATTGAATTCATAATTGAACAGACAATTCTTCAATAATAGTTGTAAACTTCAATACATCACTTTCAATAATGGATAGAACTAGATGGAAGATGATTAAGAAAATAGAAGTCTTAACATCATAAATCAATTAGACCTAATAGACATAGAGAACAATTTACTCAACAACAGCAGAATACATATTTTTCTCAACTGCACATGGAAAGTTCCCCTAGATAGACCATATATTAGGCCACAAAAGAGAATAAATTTTTGAAGATTGAAATCATACAAAGTATCTTCATCACAATGGAGTAAAGCTAGAAATTAAAAGAAGAAAGAAAACTAGAAAATTCACAAATATGAGGAATTAAGTGACATACTCTTGAACAACAATGAGTCAAGGAATAAATCCAAAGATAAATTAGTAAATATCTGGAGAAAAATGAAAACAAAAATATAAAATGTAGAACCTTATGACATGCTGCAAAAGCAGTGTTAAGAAGGAAATTTATAACTGTAAACACATACATTACAAAATAAGAAAGATCACAAATCAATAGCCTAACTTTACACTTTAAGTACCTGGAAAAATAATACAAAAATAACCCAAAGCTATCAGAAGGAAGGAAATAATAACAATTCAAGGAGACAAATAAAATAGAAAATAGAATCAAAATATAGAGCAAAATCAACAAATCCAAAGATTGGTTCCTCAGAAAAAATCAACATAATTGACAAATCTTTAGCTACTTTGACTATTTAAAAAACTAGAAGACTTTAATTACTAAAATCAGAAATGAAACTGGGGACATTAATACCAATTTTGCAGAAATGCAAAAGATTATTAGAGAATGTTGTGAACATTTTTACACCAACAAATTGGATAACCCGGATGACATGGACAAGTTCCTAAAAACACACAACTTACCAAAACGGAATCATATAGAAATACAAAATATAAGAATAGTTTAATTCATAAAGAGTTTGAATTGGTAATCAAAAAATTCCCAACAAAGCAAAGCCCTGGATCAGAGAGCTCCACTGGTGAAGACTAAAAGACATTTAAAGAACAATTAACAAAATCCTTGTCAAATTTCATCCAAAAAAATTGAAGAAGAACATTTCCTGACTCATTCCATGAGTTACACTTATACTAAGACCAGACAGAGGTGAAAAAAAGAAAACCACAGGCCAAGATCTTCTATGAATGCTGAGGCAAAAAGCCTCTGCAAATTGTGGGATGCAGCAAAACCAGAGGTAAGAGGGAAAATTTTTAGCCACAATAGCTTACATTAGAAAATAAGAAAGAACTTGAACTTACAACCTAAACTTACAACTTAAGAAACTAGAGAAAGCAAAACAAACTAAAACCAAAGCTAGCAGAATGAAACAAATAATAAACATTAGAACAGAGAAAAATGAAATAGAAAATTAAAAAACAATAGAGAAAATCAACAAAACCAAAGGTTGGTTCTCTGAAAAGATCAACAAATTGACAAATCTTTAGCTAGATTGACTAAAAAAGAGAGAAGATTCAAATTATTCCAATCAGAAATAAAAGTGGAGACATTGACTCTACAGAAATAAAAAGTACTATAAGAGTGCTGTGAGCAATTGTATACCAACAAATTGGATAACCAATGTGAAATGGAAAACTTCCTAGAAACACAAAACACACCAAGGATGAATCACAAAGAAATAAAAAATTTAAATAGACCTATAACTAGGAAGGAGATTGAATCAGTAATAAAACAATCTGATGAAGAAAAGCTCTGGAACTGATGGCTTCACTGGTGAATTCTAAGACATATTTAAAGAAGCATTCATACCAGTCCTTCTCAAACTCTCGTAAAAAAATTGAAGAGGAAAAAAACTTCTTAACTCATTCTATGAGGCCAAAATTGCCCTGTTTCCAAATCCAGTAAAGAAACTACAAAAAAAAGTTCAGTCCAATATCTCTTATGAACATTGATGCAATAATCTTTTAAAAAATACCAAAATCCTTGAATTCTGTAGCACATTAAGAGGATTACATGACATGACCAAGTGGATTTATACCTGGAATGCAAGGGTGGTTCAACATATGAAAATCAATCAATATAATAAACCAAATTAACAGAATTAAGGACAAAAACCACGTCATCACTTCTATTGATGCAGAAAAAGCATTTGGCAAAATCTAACGCCATTTCATGATAAAAGCACTCAACAAACGGGGAAGAGAAGGCAATTACCTCAACATAATAAGATATGTATATGAAAAACCCTCAGTGAATATCATACCCAATGGTGAAAGACTAAAATGTTTTCCTCTAAGATCAGGAACAAGACAAGGATGCTCACTTTCACCAATTTCTATTTCTTTTCACATAGTACTGGAAGTTCTAGCAAGAGCACTTAGAAAAGAAAAATAAATGAAAGGCATCCAAATTAGAAAGAAAGAATTAAAATTACCTCTGCTCTCAGATGATATCATCTTATATATTGAAAACACTAAAGACTCCATAAAAACTGTTATAGCTAATAAACAAAAATAGCAACATAACAGAGTACAAAATCAGCAAGCAAAGATCAGTTGTGTTGCTATACACTAACAATGAAAACTTGAAAAGAAAATTAGCAAAGGCAATTCCATTTACAATAGTAATAAACAGAATAAAATACTTAAAAATTAACTTGAGGCAGCCCTGAAGGCCTAGTGGTTAAAGTTCAGCATGCTCCACTTCAATGGCCCAGGTTTGACTCCAGGGCTTGGAACCACACCACTCATCTGTCAGTAGCCATGTGGTGGCGACAGCTCACATAGAAGAACTAGAAGGACTTACAACTATAATATACAACTATGTACTGGGGCTTTGAGGAGGAAAAACAAAAAGAGAGAGAAGAAGATGGCAACAGATGTTAGCTCATGAGGTTGATGTCAAGGTGGTGGTGTAGGCAGACTCTGAACTTGCCTCCTCCCTTGAACACAACTAAGTTATAACTATTCTTGGAACAGTTACCATGAAAGAGAACTGAAAACTGCATAAAAAGAACCCCTGAAACAAGGGACAGTCCTGACTGAGGCAAAAGAGGCAGAAATTCCTTTCTGGATGGAAAAAAGCCACCTTCACTAGCTGCAGCAGTTCACAGCAGGCCAGGAGCAATCTTAAGGTATGCAGCCTTCCCTGAAGGAGCAGGGACTCTGAGTGGGGGAACGTTACCACTATAATCATCCTTCAGACTCAGCACAACTGAGAGAGTGTCATAATATCTGGCTTTGCTGGCTGTTACCTAAAACAGGAAATATCCCTAGAAAACATATCAGACATAAGCGGAAAGAAAGCTAGCTCTTAAACGGCCCTTGCACACATTCACTCATTTTGGAAAGCAACCTAAAATCACCAGAAAGAAAGGTTCACAGTCCTTTGGTGAAAAGGGACTCATCGATAGGCTCTGGGTGCATCTTGGTGAGAGGTGAGACCTCTCCAGGGACTGAGACATTGGCAGCAGCCATTATTGTGACCTAGTACAGGCATGGTGACACAGACGCTGGCAGATACCATTGGAGATCTTCCCCTGGCCTGTTAGCTCAGGGTCTGCCCCTTCCACCAGAGCACCAATTTAATGCAGCTCAGCTAGGGAAGGTAGCCCACCCTGGGGACTGACCTCACCTACCAGGAAACTCTTGGACAACTTTTAGACCTGCACAGACTAGGTGCCTGTACCCTATACAGGCAGGCCAGTGGATCTGCCTCTGCAGGGAAGAGCTCTTGTGAGTAGCAGGTGGAGTGGGTGGGGCATTGGTGGAGTGTGTGGAGGTCTCTGTAGTGGGGTGAATGGGCATGCTCCAGGGGCTTTGGACAGGTGCATGGGCCAGGACTGTGTTGATGATGTGTGGGTCATGGGGCTTATCAGAGGCAGAAGAACTGAGCTTATCAAACAGCCTCATAGGGAATTGGCCCCACCTTCCAAAGCCTAAAACAATTGGGCACTCCTGTGCCTGGGGCCAGCCCCACTCAGCTGCAATCCTGAGAGAGCTGACAACAGTCTTGCAGGCCAGAAGCCTACAGCAATTGTAAGTCCCTGAGCCTAGCAACCAGCCATGCTCAGGGCCTATGCACTTAACAGAAAAATTGCAGCAGGAATGTACTATTAGACCTTCCAGCCAACTGTGCCGGGGCTCCCCAAACATGATAAAGTGACTGAAGTGTCCATTGCAGGCACATGAAGGTAAGCATTACAACCAGCCAGACAGGGGGACAGCCTAGACTCACCGGGCACCTGAAGCAAGAGCAACACTGCCACAGAGAAGGATACATGTAGCCCACACAGGGGTCACTCTTGGAACATTTGGAACTGGTGACAAGAGGGAAGCGCACTACTGGGCCTCATAAGACGTCTCTTACATAAGGCCACTTCTCCAATATCAGGAGACATAGCTGACTCACCCAGTACATAAATATAACCACGGAGAAAGAGTCAAAATGAGGAGGCAAAGGAATACCTTCCAAGCAAGGGAACAGGACAAAACTCCAGAAAAAGGACTACATGAAGCAGAAATAAACAATTTACCTGACAAAGAGTTCAAACAAAAAGTCATAAGAATGCTAACTGATCTTGGGAGAAGAATGGATGAACACAGTGAGAACAAAGAATTGGGAAATATAAAAAAGAACCAATCAGAGGTGAAGAATACAGTACTGAAACTGAAAAATTCAGTAGAGGGAATCAATAGCAGAGTAGATCATACAGAAGAGGGGGTCAGTGAGCTGGTTGAAAGACTAGAGGAAATCACCCAAGATGGACAGATAAAAGAAAAAAGAATTAAAAAGAATGAGAACAGTCTAAGGGAACTCTGGAACAACACCAAAAACACTAACATTTGTATTATGTGTGTCCCAAAAGGAGAAGAGAAACAAAAGTGGGCAGAGAATCTTTTTTTTTTTTTTAAAGATTGAGAACGGAGCGGACGCATGTGCCAATCTTCTTTTTTTTTTTTAATTCTTCACCCCAAAGCTCCCCAGTACATAGTTGTATATTCTAGTTGTAGGTCCCTCTGGTTGTGCTATGCGGGATGATGCCTCAGCATGGCCTGATGAGCAGTGCCATGTATGTGCCCAGGATGCAAAGTGGCAAAACCCCAGGCCGCCAAAGCGGAGTGCATGAATTTAAGCACTTGGCAACGAGGCCAGCACCCCAAGAATCTATTTGAAGAAATAATAGCTGAAAAATTCCTAACCTAAGAAAGGAAACAGACATCCAAGTACAGGAAGTACAGAGAGCACCAAACAAGATAAAGTCAAAGAGGCCCACACCAAGACACAATATAATTAAAATATCCAAAATTAAAGAGAAAGAGAGAATTCTAGAAGCCACAAGAGAAAGGCAACAAGTGCCATACAAAGGAAACCCCATAAAGCTATCAGCTGACTTCTCAACAGAAACCTTACAGGCTAGAAGGGAGTGGCATGATATACTTAATGTGCTGAAAGGAAAAAACCTACCACCAAGAATACTCTACCCAGCCAGCTTATCATTCAGAATGGAAGGAGAAATGAAGAGTTTCCCAGACAAGCAAAAATTAAAGGAGTTTATCACCAAGAAACCAGTCTTACAAGAAATGCTAAAAGGACTTACGTGGGAAAGAGAAGACCACAAATAGGAATAAGAAAATTATCCAAAAAAAATAGAGGCAATAAAATCACTGGCAAAGGGAAAAATAAAGTATAGGTAGCAGATCAACCACCTATGAAGATAATATGGAGGTCAAATGAATAAGTACTAAAATTACCTATTTAAATGATAAGAGGGTGATGGATACAGACACAAAAAAGAGGTTAGATATGATATCAAAAACATAAAATGTGAGAGCAGGGGAGCAAAAGAGCAGAACTTTTAAAAAGAGGTCAAACTAAAGAGATCATCAACTCAATATAGATTGCTAAATAAGTAGATTATTATATATGAACCTCATGGTAATTACAAACCAGAAACCTATAATTAATACACAAAAATTTAAGAGAAAGGAACCCAAACATAATACTAAAGAAAGCCATCAAAAGACAAGGGAAGAGAGCAAGAGAAGAAGAAAGGAACAGATGAGAATTACTAAAGCACTCGGAAAAAAGTAACAATATGGCACTAAGTACATATTTATACATAGCTACTTTAAATGGCAATGGAATAAATGCTCCAATCAAAGGCATAGGGTGGCCCATTGGATAAAAAATAGACTCATATGTATGGTGCATAGAAGAGACACACTTTAGACCTAAAGACATTCATAAATTGAAAGTGAAGAGATGGAAAAAAGACACTCCATGAAAATGGCAAAGAAAAGAAAGCTGGAGTAGCAATACTTATACCAGACAAAATAGATTTTAAAACAAAAACTGTAAGAGACAAAGAAGGGCTCAAGATAATGATAAAAGTAACAATCCCACAAGAGGAAATAACATTTGTAAACACCTACACACCCAACATAGGAACACCTAACTATATAAAGCAATTATTAACAAACACAAAAGGAGCAATGGACAGAAACACAATCATATTAGGAGAATTTAACACTCCACTTACACCAATGGATAGATCATCCAAACAGAAGATGAATAAGGAAACATTGGCTTTAAATGACGCATTGGACCAGATGGACTTAGTGGATATATATAGAACATTCCATCCAGAACTACAGAATACACATTCTTTTCAAATGCACATTGAACATTCTCCAGGATAGATCACATATTACATCAAAAATTAAGTCTAAATAAATTTAAGAAGGTTGAAATAATACCAAGCATCTTTTCTGAAAACAGAGGTATGAAACTAGAAATCAACTACGGGAAGAAAATTAGAAAAGCCACAAATATGTGGAGATTTAACAAAAGGCTACTGAACAAAGATTAGGTCAATGAAGAAACCAACAAAGAAATCAGAAAATACCTGGAGACACAAGAAAATGAAAACTACGTGCCAAAAATCTATGGAATGCAGCAAAAGCAGTTCTAAGAGAGAAGTTTATAGTAATTCAGGCCTACCTCAATAAACAAGAAAAATCCCAAATTAACAATCTAACAGTGCAATCAAAGGAACTGTAAAAAGAACAAACTCCAAAATCAGTAGAAAGATGGAAATAATAAAAATCAGTGCAGAAATAAATGCAATAGAGACTTACAAAATAGGAAAAAATCAATGAAACTAAGAGATGTTTCTTTGAAAAGATAAAATTAACAAACCTTTAGCTAAACTCACCAAGAAAAAAAGAGAGAAGACTCAAATAATTAAAATCAGAAATGAAAGATGAGAAATTACAATGGACACCTCAGAAATACAAACTATTAGAATACTATGAAAAGCTATATGCCAACAAATTGGATAATTTAGAAGAAATTTATGAATTCTTAGAATCATACAACCTTCCAAAACTGAATCAGGAATAGAGAATTTGAATAGACCAATCACCAGTAAGGAGATGGAAACAGTAATCAAAAACCTTCCAAAAAAATAAAAGTCTGGGATGAGATGGCTTCCCTGGTCAATTCTACCAAACATTCAAAAAAGACTTAATACCTATTCTGCTCAATCGCTTCCAAAAAATTGAAGAGGAAGAGAAACTTCCTAACCCATTCTACGAAGCCAACATGAAGGACATCACAAGAAGAGAAAATTATAGGCCAATATCACTGAGGAACATCAATGCAGAAATCCTCAATAAAATATTAGCAAATTGAATAAAACAATACATTAAAAAGATCACACACCATGATCAAGTTGGATTTATTCCAGGGATGCAGGGATGGTTCAATATAAGCAAATCAATCAAGGTGATACACCACATTAACAAAATGAAGAACAATAATCCCATTTTCATCTCAATAGATGCAGACAATGCACTTGACAAGATACAGCATCCATTTATGATAAAAACACTGAGTAAAATGGGTATAGAAGGAAAGTACCTCAACATAATAAAGGCCATATATGGCAAACCCACAGCTCATATCATTCTCAATGGAGAAAAACTGAAAGCTATCCCTCTAAGAATAGGAATCAGACAAGGATCCCCACTTTCACCACTCTTATTTGATGTAGTTTTGGAAGTCTTAGCCAGAGCAATCAGGCAAGAAAAAGAAAAAGAGGGATCTTAACTGGAAAGGAAGAAGTGAAACTGTCACTATTTGCAGATGACATGATTTTATATGTAGAAACCCCTAAAGAATCCACTAAAAATCTTTTGGAAATAATAAATGAATATGGTCAATTTGCAGGATACAAATCAACATACAAAAATCAGTTGCGTTTCTATACACCAACAACAAAGTAGCAGACAGAGAAATTAATACAATCCCACTTACAAGTGGAGCAAAAAGAATATAATATCTAGGAATAAACTTAACCAGAAAAGTGAAAGTTCTGTACACTGAAAAGTATAAAACATATAAAAACTATAAAACTATAAAAGGGAAAGAAATTGAAGAAGACATAAAGAAATGGAAAGGTATTCTGTGCTCTTGGAGTGGATGAATTAGCATAGTTAAAATGTCCATACTTCCTACAGCAATCTACAGATTCAATGCAATCCCTGTAAAAGTTCCAACATTTTCCACAGAAATAGAACAAAGGATCCTAAAATTTATATGGAATAACAAATACCCTGAATAGCCAAAGGAATCCTGAGATAAAAGAATAAAGCTGGTGGTGTCACACTCCCTGATTTCAAAATAT
Source organism: Equus asinus (assembly GCF_041296235.1). Lineage (NCBI taxonomy): Eukaryota > Metazoa > Chordata > Mammalia > Perissodactyla > Equidae > Equus > Equus asinus. The sequence continues at coordinate 58,390,355 of NC_091820.1, read as the reverse complement.
ACTACAAAGCTATAGCAACCAAAACAGCAAGGTACTGGCACAAAAACAGACACATGCATCAATGGAACATAATCAAGAGCCCAGAAATAAACTCACACATCTATGGACAGCTGATTTTCAACAAGGGAGCCATAAACATACAATGGAGAAAGGAAAGTCTCTTCAACAAATGGTGTTGGGAAAACTGGACAGCCACATGCTAAAGAATGAAAGCAGACCGTTATCTTACACCATACACAAAAATTAGCTCAAAATGGATTAAAGACTTGAATGTAAGACCTGGAACCAATAAACCTCTAGAAGAAAACATAGGCAATACATGCTTCAACATTGGTCTTAGCTGCGTATTTTCAAGTACCATGTCTGACCGTGCAAGGGAAACAATAGAAAGAAAAAACAAATGTGACTACATAACACTAAAAAAGCTTCTGCACAGCAAAAGAAACCATCAACAAGATGAAAATACAACCTAATAATTGGGAGAAGATATTTGCAAACCATATATGTGATAAGGGGTTAATATCCAAAATATACAAAGAACTCATACATCTCAACAACAGAAAAACTAACAATCCAATTAAAACATGGGCAAAAGATCTGAACAGACATTTCTCCAAAGAAGATATACAGATGGCCAACAGGCACATGAAAAGATGTTCAACATTATTAACTATCAGGGAAATGCAAATCAAAACTGCAATGAGATATCACCCCACTTCTGTCAGAATAGCTACAATTAACAAGACAGAAAACAATAAATAATTGTTGAGGAGGATGTGGAGAGAAGGGAACCCTCATATACTGCTGGTGGGAGTGCAAACTGGTGCAACCTCTATCTAAAACAGCATGCAGATTCCTCAAAAAATTAAGAATAGATCTACTATATGATCCAGCTATTCCACTGCTGGGTATTTATCCAAAGAACATGAAAACCCGAATGCATAAAGCCACTTGCACCCCTATGTTCATCACGGCATTGTTTACAATAGCCAAGACTTGGAAGCCTCCTAGGTGTCCACCAAGGGATGAAGGGATAAAGAAGATGTGATATATACACACAATGGAATACTACTCAGCAGTAAGAAACGATGAAATCCGGCCATTTGTGACAACATTGATGGACCTTGACCATATTATGCTAAGTGAAATAAGTCAGAGGGAGAAAGTCAAATATCATATGATCTCACTCATAAGTAGAGGATAAAAACAACGACAAACAAACGCATAGAAGCAGAGATTGGATCGGTGGTTACCAGAGGGGAATGGGGAAGGAGGAGGGTGAAAAGGGTGATTAGGCACATGTATGTGGTGATGGATTGTAATTAGTCTTTGCGTGGTGAACATGATGTAATTTATGCAGAAATTGAAATGTATAATGATGTACACTTGAAATTTATATAATGTTATAAACCAATGTTACCACTACAAAAACAAAAGATGTTAGCTCAAAGCTAATCCTTCCCAGGAAAAAAAAAAAAGAAGAAGAAGAAGGGAAAATTAACTTAACCAAGGACATAAGAGAGTTGTATGATAAACACTGGAAATCACTCCTGAAAGAAATTAAAGAAGACATAAATAAATGGGGCAATATTCTGTGTTCATGGATTGGAAGACTTAATATAGTTAAGGTGTCAATACTACCCAAATCAATCTATGGATTCAATTCAATTTCCATCAAAATTCCAATGATATTTTTTGCAGAACTAGAAAAAAACATTTAAAAAATCTTATGCTATCTCAAGGGATCATGATTAGCCAAAAGAATCTTGGGAAAAAAACTAAAGTTGGAGGACTTATACTTCCGGATTTCGAAACTTACTACAAGGCTACAATTATCAAAACAGTCTAGTACTGATATAGGTACAGACATATACCAATGGAACAGAATAGAAAGCCCAGAAATATAGCTTGAATATATGTTTAAATGATTTTCATCAAGGGTACCAAGACCACTCAATGGGGAAAAGACCACCTTTTCAATGAGTGGTGCTTGGAAAACTGAATGCACACATGCAAAAGAATGAAGTTGAAACCTTATCTAACATCACATACAAAATTAACTCAAAATGGATCAAAGACCTAAACCTAAGAGCTAAGAGTATACAACTCTTAGAGGAAAACATAGGACAAAATCGTCATGAGATTGGAATTGACAACGATATCTTGGACACAACAACAAATGAAAAAATAGGCAAATTGGGCCTCACTAAAATTAAAAACTTTTGCACATCAAAACACACTGACAACGGAATCAAAAGGAAACCCACAGAATAGGAGAAAATATTCCTAAATCATATTATCTGGTAAGCTGTTAATATGTAAATTACATTAAAAAATTTCGACCCCTCAACAACCAAAAAACAAGCAAACCAATTCAAAAATGGGCAAAGGACATTTCTCCAAAGGAAATTTTTCCAACAAACATATACAAATAGCTGATAAGCACATGAAAGATGATCAACATCACTAGTAACTAGGGAAATGCAAATCAAAACTATAATGAGGTGCAGCGTCACAATCACTAAGATGACAACTACAAAAACCGGAAATAAGAAGAGAAGGTCAGTATATGGAAAAATTGGAAACATTTGTGCACTGTTGGTGGGAATATGAAATAGTGCAGCCTCTATGGAAAACAGTATTGTGGTTCCTTGAAAACTAAAAAATAGAATTACCATATGGTCCAGCAATTCAACTTCTGAATGTATAACCAAAAAATTGAAAGCTGAATCTTGGAGAGATATTTGTACTTCCATGTTCACAGCAGCATTATTCAGAATAGGTAGAAATTGGAAGCAGCACAGATGTCCATGGATGGATGAATGGATATGCAAAATGTGAAATATATATACAATGGCATATTATTCAGCCTTAAAAGGACTATTATTCTGATACAAGCTACAACATGGATGAACTTTGAGGACATTATTGTAAGTGAAATAAGTCACCAAGAGAGAAATACTGCATGATTCCACTATATGTGGTACCAAGAGTATCATAAAATACAGTGGTGGTTGCCAGGGGCTGGGGGAAGGGTGGAATGGAGAATGATTTTCTAATGGGTAAAGAGTTTCCGTTTGGGAAAATGAAAACATTCTGGAGATGGATGGTGATGATGGCTGCACAACAATATGAATGTACTTAATACCACTGAACTGAACTGTATACTTAGAAATAATTAAGATGGTAAACTTTGTGTTATGTTTATTTTACCACGATAAAAAAATTGAAAAAAATTCTCTACAAAATAGTAGCAGTCCAAGTTCAGCAGCATATTAAAAGAATTATACAACATGACCAAATGGGATTTATTCCCTGAATGCAAGCATGCTTCAACATAAGAAAATCAATCAATATAAAAAACCACATTAATAGAATGAAGAAAAAAACATATGATCATCTTTATTGATGCAGCAAAATCATTTGACAAAATTCAACCCCTTTGATTTAAACAATCAATAAGCTATGTATAGAAGGAAATTTTCTCAACATGGCAAAGACCGCATATGAGAAACCCACACCTAACATCATACTCAATGGTGGAAGACTGAAAAATTTTCCACTGAGAATAACAATAAGACAAGGATGTCCACTTTACCCACCACCATTCAGCATAGTATTGAAAGTTCTAGCCAGAGCAATTAGATAAGAGAAAGAAATAAAAAAATAAGGCATCCAAATTGTAAATGTAGAAGTAAAATTATCTCTGTTTACAGATGACCTATAGAAAACTCTAAAGATTAAAAAAATAAATTAGAAGTAATAAATTCAGCAACTTTGCAAGATACAAAATCAGCATGCAGAAATTAGTTGCATTTGTATACACTAAAAATGAATAATCTGAAAAGGAAACTAAGAGAATTTCATTTACAATAGCATGAAAAAGAATAAAATACTCAGGAATAATTTTCACCCAAGAGGTGAAATATTTGTACACTGAAAACTACAAAACACTGCTGAAAGAAATTAAAGATGACAAATAAATGAAAAGACATTCTATGCTGACAGACTGGAAGACTTCATATTTTTTAAATGACAGTTCTACCCAAAGAGATCTACAGACTCAATGTAATTCCTATGAAAATCTCAAAGGCATTTTTTGAGAAACAGAAAAACCCATTCTAAAATGTATATGGAATCTCAAGCAATTTCCAATAGCTAAAACAATGTTGAAAAATGAAGAACAAAGTTAGCGGACTCACACTTTCTGATTTCAAAACTTACTTCAAAGCTACAGTAATCAAAAGTGTGAAACTGGCGTAAAGACAGACATTTAGACCAATGTATTGGAACAGAGAGCCCAAAAATAAATCCTCACATATATTATCAATTGATTTTCAACAAATGTGCCAAGGCCATTAAATAGGGAAAGGGTTGTCTTTTCAACAAGTGGTGCTGGGAAAACTGATATTCACATACAAAAGAATGAAGTTGGACCCTTACCTTACACAGTATACAAATATTAATTCAAAATGGATGAAGTAGTGGACATAAGTTTTATATAAAACAGAAGAAAACATGGGGGAAAACTTTATGACATTGGTTTGGCAATGATTTTTTAGATATGATGTCAAAAGTAAAGGCAACTAAAGCAATATAAATAATGTGGACTTTATCAAAATTAATGTTTGTGCATCAAAGGGCACTATCAAGAGAGTAAAAAGATAACCCACAGAATGAGGGAAAATAATTTGCATATCACATGTCTGATAAGGGATTAATGTCCAGAATACATAAGGAACTTCTACACTCCAACAACAAAAAGTCAAACCAATTCAAAAATGGGCAAAGGACTTGAGTAGACATTTCTCTAAATAAGAGACACAAATGGACCATATGCACTTGAAAGGATACTCAACATAACTAGTTGCTAGGGAAATTAAAATTAAAACCAGAATGAGATATGACTTCAGACTCATTCATTAGGATGTCTATTTAAAAAAACACAAAAAATAAGTTTTAGTGAGAATTTGGAGAAATTGCAACATTTATGCATTGCTTTGGGGAATGTAAAATTATGCAGCCACCATGGAAAACAGTTCAGCCTTTCCTCAAAAAGTTACACATAGAATTACCATGTGATCCAGTAATTCCACTACTACATATTCCCAAAGTATTAAAAGCAGAGACTCAAATAAATACTTGCACACCAAACTTCATAGTAGCATTATTCACAATAGTCAAAGTCGGAAACAACCCAAGTGTTCATCAACAAATGAGTGAATAATCAAAATGTAACATACACACACACACACACACACACACACACACAGGAGCATATTATTCACCCATAAAAAGGAATGAAGTTTTGATACATGCTACAACATGGATGAAACTTGAAAATATTATGCTAAGTGAAATAAGCCACATACAAAAGGACAAATATTGTAAGATTCCACTTATATGAGGTACATAAAATAGAAAAATTCCTGGAAACACAAAATATAATAGAAGTTATTAGAGGCTGGGGGAAGTGAGGAATGAAGAGTTATTGTTTAATGAGTACAGAGTTTCAGTTTGGGATGATGAAGTTCTGGAAATGGATATTGGTGATGGTTGTACAACATTGTGAATGTACTTAATGCAACTGAGCTTTACACTTACAAATGCTTAAAATGGTAAAATTTATGTTATATATATCTTACGACAAAAATACAATTACGGTACCTTTTACAATAACATCATAATAAAATGTATAGAAATAAATTTAACAAAAGGAGGGCAAGATTTGTTCACTGAAAAATACAAAACATTGCTGAGAGTGATTAGAGAAGACAAATAAATGGAAAGAATTTTCTTATTCATGGATTGGAAGACTATATTGTTAAGATATCACTTACTCTCAAATTCATCAATAGATTCAAGGCAATCCTTATCAGAATTCTAGGTGGGTTTTTTTTGCAGAAATTTATAAGCTGACAATAAAACTTATATGGAAATGCAAAATACTCAGAATAGCCAAAACTATTTCGAAAAAATAAAAATGGAGGATTTTCACTTCCTAGTAAATACTTGTTGTAATGCTACAGTAATCAAGACAGTGTGGTACTGGAACAAGGATAGACATATAGACTAATAAAACTGAATTGAAAATGCAGAAATAAATCTTTATATTTATGGTTGCAGTAAGTTTGAAGATTTTAGGGCTGATCAAGGAAAAGACAAGGAGACAAGGAGATGGCAGTATTGCACAATAAGCTTTGCTGGGTGGTGTTTGAAACAAGGTTGCATGAGTGGATAAGTTTCTTACAGCAGGAGACCTTACAGAGAGTTGTCATGGGGCCATAATCCAGAAGGTGAAGTGGGAAAAGGAATTTACAGGAGAGAGGTTATTCAGAGAGGGGGCTTAAGTGTCTAGGTGATGTTCTTCAGCAGCAAGGTGGGCAGCCTCCGGGTCAGGGACCTCCAAAGGGCAGCATCAGTTTGGAATCTTTTATAGCTACAGGTTTTGTCTTATCTATGACTGGCAGATGTTGGGTGCAGTTTTGTAGAGTAGTAAGCAAGTTCTAAATGGACCAAAAAATATGCTTATTTGGGCTATATTTAAAGCAGTTAGATGTTTAAGAAGTTGAGTTTGGTGCTGGTGGGCTTTGAGCTAAGGGTCCTAGCCTGCAGTGAAGCATAAAGAATGTAGGGGCTGATATACAGGGACCATCGTTGGCTCATTTATATAACAATGGCTGACGAATTTGTGATAAAGATATCAAGGCAATTCACTGAGGAAAGGATAGCTTTTTAAACAAATGGTGCTGGGACAAATATCTATATGCAGAAAGCTAAACTCAGGCCCTTAATTCACACCGTATGGAAAAATTAACTCACAATGGATCACAGATCTAAATATAAGAGCTAAAACTATAAAACATTTAGAAGAAAATATAGGAGAACGTCTTTAAGACCTTGACGTATGCACAGATTTCTCAGTTTTGACACCAAAACATAGTCTTTTAAAAAATGATGAATTGGGGGGCTGGCCCCGTGGCCGAGCGGTTAAGTTCGCGCGCTCCGCTGCAGGCGGCCCAGTGTTTCGTTGGTTCGAATCCTGGGCGCGGACATGACACTGCTCATCAAACCACGGCTGAGGCAGCGTCCCACATGCCACAACTAGAAGGACCCACAACAAAGAATATACAACTATGTACCGGGGGGCTTTGGGGAGAAAAAGGAAAAAATAAAATCTTAAAAAAAAAAAAATGATGAATTGGGTCTCATCAAAATTCAAAACTCTTGTACTTCAGAAACACCATCTTAGTAGGTGTAAAAAGACATGTCACATACTGGTGGAAAATATTGCAAAACCAGTATCTGATAAAGGCCTTGTATCCAGAATATGCATAGAACTCTTATACCTCAACAGTGAAAAGATAATCAAAACAATAAAAAATGGATGAAAGATTAGAATACATTATACCAAAATATATATGAATGGCTAATGAGCACATGAAAAAATGGTTATTAAGGAAATGCAACACAATGGGATACTATTTCATACTCACCAGAACAACTAGAATAAAAAAGACTTGTACACAAATGTTTGTGGTAGCATAATTCGTAAGTACCCAAAGTTGGAAACAACCTATATGTCTATCAAACTGGTAAAAAAAATAAATGTAATGTGGTATATTCATACACTTAAATAGTGCAAAGGGGTTCCTGGACCCAATTCCAACATGTGTGTGGAGTCTTCCCCATACCAACAAGCAATTCTTGGACACCAGCAGTGTGTCTGAAAATTCAACTCAATTCTGACACTATCTACCCAGAGATAGATTACACAGGTAAAGGGCTCAGTCCCAAAAGACCTGCTCCCCACTTCAGATGTCAGTTGAAAGTCCCAATTTGTGACTCATACTTCTGACCAACTGGCTATAAATCAAAGATTCCCACGACCCTCTCCTCTGGTTAGATTAATTTGCTAGAATGGCTCACAAAATTCAAGAAAACCCATTTACTCACTAGATTACTGATTTATCACAAAGGATATTAAAAGATATGAATCAACAGCCAGATGAAGAGATTCATGAGGCAAGGTCCCAAACAAAGGAGCTTCTGTCTTTATAGGAGCTTGGGGCCCAGCATGGCAGCAGGTTGAAAGTGTTCTGGCTCCCCAATGTGGAAGCTCTCCAAAAAAGGGCTGATGAGCTGTCCTTTGGGGTTTTTATGAAGGGTTCATTACATAGTCATGATTGACCAAGTCATTGACTATTGGCAATTGATTCAACCTTAAGCCCCCCTCCCCTCCTCAGAAATCAGAGGGTAGGACTGAAAGTGCCAATCCTCTAAACACATGGCTTGTTCTCCCGGCAACCAGCCCCCACACTTGGGTGGGGTCCAAAAGTCACCTTCATTAACATAAACAAGGAATTTCAATGTTTTGGGGAGCTGTGAGCCAGGAACTGTGAACAAAGACCACATACATATGAGAAATATATATCACAATGTCACAAACACTATTCATCAATAAAAAGGAACCAACAATGGATACATGCTATAGCATAGATGAATCTCAAAATCTTTATTCCCAGTGAAAGAAGTCAAGACTACATATGGTATGATTCCATTTATATGAATTATCCAGAAAAGCTAAAGCTATAAAGACAGAAAGTAGGTTAACAGTTGTCTATGATGGGAGTAGGAAGTATAATGGGAATTAACAGTGAATGTTCACAAAATATATTGGGATGATGAACATCTATTAAAACTGATCCATGGTGGTGTTGCACAACTTGGTAAATTTAATTTAAGAAATCATTGAATCATTTGAAAAAGGTACATCATATGACACACATAATATGATCCAATAGAGTTATTTTAAAAATAATGTTGGCATGAACACTATTGTACATGCTTTTTCATATATATACCTAAATGTGGAATTGTTGGCTCATAGGAGAGGCATGTGTTTATATGTAGTAGATAGCTCCAAATGGTTTTCCAAAGTTTTTATATCAACTTACACTCCTAGTAGCAATATCTGAGGGTCCCAGTTTCTCTACTTCCTTGCCAAAGTTTGGAATTCTTAGTCTTTTTAATTTTAATCATTGTCAATTCTTTTTATATAGTAATCATTTATTTGTTTTGCACATATATGTGTTTATTATACATATTTCACCTATTTTTGCTTAGTGCTCATTTTACTTGCAATATTGTTTATGTTTTTGTTTGTTGGTTTGCTTTTTAAACATTTTCTATTATGGTGAAATATACATAACATAAAATTTACCATTTTAACCATTTTTAGGTGTGCAGTTCAGTGGCATTAAGTACATTCACATTATTGTGCAATCAACATCCAAAATGTTTTCATATTTCCAGACTGAAACTCTCTACTCATTAAACAAAAGCTTCCTTTCCCATCTGCCCCAGATCCTGGCAACCACCATTCTACCTTCTGTCTCCATGAATTTGACTACTCTAGGTACCTCATATAATTGGAATCATACAATATTTGTCTTTTTGTGTTTGGATTATTTCACTTAGCATAATGTCTTCAAGGTTCATCCATGTTGTAGTATGTGTCAGAATTTCGTTCCTTTCTAAAGCTGATTCATATTCCATTGTGTGTGTGTGTATATATACAGATATATATATATATATATCTGTATATACACACTACATTTTGTTTATCCATGTCTCTGTCAATGAACATTTGGATTGTTTCCACCTTTTGGCCATTGGGAAAAATGCTGCTATGAATATGGGTGGAAAAGTGTCTGTTTCAGACCCTACTTTCAATTCATTTGGTTATATACCCAGAAGTAGAATTACTGGATCATATGGTAATTCTATGTCTACTTTTTTGAGTCTCCATCACACTGCTTTCCACAGCAGCTGCACCATTTTACATTCCTCAGCAATGCACAAATGTTCCAATTTCTCTACATCCTTGCCAACACTTTTTTCTATTTTTATTCTTTTAATAATAGCTAATCTAATAGGTGTGAAATGGTACCTCACTGTGATTTTGATTCTCATTGCCTGTTGATTTGTAGGAGTCCTTAATATATTCTGAATATTAATCCTCTATCAGATGTATGATTTGCAAATATTTTCCCCATTATGTGGGTTGCCTTTTAGCTAACTCTGTTGATAGTATCCTTTGATGCAAAAATGTTTCTAATTTGAAGAAGTCTGACTTCTCTATTTTTTTATTTTGTTTCCTATGTTTTTGGTGTCACATATTTTTATTTTACATAATGAAACACATCATTCTCTTTGTGGTTTCTGTGACTGCCTATACAACCATGAGTGACTCTTCAATCTTAAAATTAGATGAACATACTTTGTCCTTTAATAATTTAGCTTAACTACATAATATATTTAAATAACAATGGATTTTGTTTTAAAATTACATTTACAGAAACTAAGGACATTGGAATATGTTAATGAGAGGGAAAAGTTTATAAAAGAGTGTCTTCTGCTTTTACTTTGAAAAACCTTCAGCTTAAACACAACACATCTGCAAACAAGTCAGAAAGAAAACGACCAAAATGTTCACATTGGTTCTCTCAGGGTTGTGAGACTACTAGTGATTTCTGTTAAACTCTAAAAATTTCCTCATTTTCCACATTTTTTTAAATGAGTATATATTGTATTTACTATCAGATAAGTAGAAGAAATGTTGCAACTACAGAACCAGAAAAAGAAAACTTGTAATGCAGGGACTTATAACGATGAAACTACCAGATTGATACAAGAGCCCGAAAATTGAATTCTGTAAATACTGTAATGGTATACATGTAACACACAGAGATAAAATAAGTAAAAAGAAAAATTTACCTATATACTGAAAGAATCGGTAAAAAAATACAATGTGTAACCAGTGTTTATCTCTGTGATAGTAACACAATATAAATTATTGTTCAAATCTGGAAAATCATAGACAAAATTTGAAAAATTGTTCAATTAATAAATGATCAGCATTGGAAATACAAACAAAATAAACATCACCAATGATTTCTGCCTAGAGGAAATTTTATAATGACTGCATAGTATTCCATCTTATGAATACTCTATCATACATTTAATCATATCTTTTAATGCTGAGATTTAAATTATTTTTAATAACTCATAAGTGTCAAGCAAATGTTATGAATTTTTTAAAGAAATATTTCTTTACATTTGAGCATTTCTTTTTAAAATTCCCAATGACTTTAAAGACAGCATCAAGAAAGAAGAAGTGTCAATATTAGGACTAGGTTACTGATAAGCCAGATAACTGGTTTATTGTCTTGTGTGTTCACTTGTCATACAGTTGGATACAGCACTTTGGCTCTTTATCACAGCTCCTCTTTCACTCTATCCCCCATCTAACCTCCTTTCACCACCCCACTCCCCACCCCAGGAAATGCTATGAGGATTTTCCAATCTAAAATTACTGCTCACTTATCATGTAGCTTGTGGAAAACACAGAAAAACAGAATATATAATATTTAAATCACTGGCAGTTACACCACTCTGAGACCAGCATTGCTAATTTTTTAGTGTTTTGCCTTCTAGCCTCTCTTTATAAGTTCCTCCACCAACCACCTCTCCCCTTCCCAGAACCCAGACTAAAATGGATGGGACAGACTTAGGATGGATAGATGCCTTGTCCTCTCTTAGCTCTTTTGGAATTATAAAAGTATAATACCAGTTTAAAATTTAAAAAATAAACTAATAAAATCAGGATTTCTACAAAACTCGGGGGTGGGGGGAGGTGGAGAACCAATGGGAGGTGGATGAACCAGCCATATTAGATAACCTGGGAAGGTGAGCAGAATTGGAAACTTTAGATCTAATAATTTATTGGCTCAGGGTTTGTCAATCACTACAGTCCAACAAATAAGATTAGAGCTGAGTTGTGGAGGAGGGAGGGAGTGACGCAGCAATCTATTTGCACCACGAAAATCTAGTCAAGAAGGCTGCGTAATCATATTGCGGCACGGTTTTCTGTGGCAGCAGCTGCTTGCGGCGTAGGTCTGTCCACGGCGGCTCTCTGCAGTCTCTAGCTCTTTACTGCAGGACCAGTTACGGCGACCATCCCCGCCCTCTGCACCCCAACACAGGCCACCGCTGCCTCAGTCTGGTTCTCACAGTCTCAGCGCTGCCTTTATACCGGCATCAGCCTCCACTGTTGCTCCCGCAGTTCGACCGTTACCATTCCTTCCACCTCTGCCCCAGCCACCGCCGCTTCTGATATTCCGGTGAGTCTTTCCCCGCGGAGGTCAGGTCTCCTGATCTTGGCGGTAGCCACCTTAGGTGTGTACGGTCTTTTGAAAAATGGCCGAGTCAGCCGACTACAAGGAACTGTTAGAATCCAGTCAAGAAGAGGCTGGTAATAAGGTAATGATGGAGGGACCCAGGGAACAGCCAGAGCGCGGTGAAGATGCCGCAGCTGGGCCTGGGGAAGAAGGGGAAAGAGGTGAAGATGCTGCTGCTGGGTCCGGGGAAGGCGGGGAAAAAGGTGAAGATACTGATGAAGACTCAGACCCAGACCGTCCAAAAGGACTTACCGGTTATCTTTTAGATACTGACTTTGTTGAAAGTCTACCTGTGAAAGTTAAGTACCGTGTGTTAGCCCTCAAAAAGCTTCAGACTAGAGTTGCCAATCTAGAATCCAAATTCCTAAGGGAATTTCATGACATTGAAAGAAAGTTTGCTGAACTGTATCAACCCTTATTGGAAAAAAGACGTCAGATTATCAATGCAATCTATGAACCTACAAAAGAGGAATGTGCACATAAATCAGACTCTGAGGATTATGATGAGGAAGAGATGTATGATGAGGAAGAGATGTATGGTAATGAGGAAAGTCTTGTACATGAGTACATGGATGAGGATGATGGTTATGAGGAAGATTATTATGATTATGCTGTTGAGGAGGAGGAGGATGACGAAGACGATGACGATGATGATGATGATGACATCGAGGCTACCGGAGAAGAGAATAAAGAAGAGGATCCTAAAGGAATTCCTGATTTTTGGCTGACTGTCTTAAAAAACGTTGACACACTCACTCCTTTGATTAAGAAATATGATGAGCCTATTCTGAAGCTCCTGACAGATATTGAAGTGAGGCTTTCAGATCCTGGTGAGCCTCTCAGTTTCACTCTAGAATTTCACTTCAAGCCCAATGAATATTTCAAAAATGAGCTGTTGACAAAGACCTATGTGCTGAAGTCACGGCTAGCATTTTATGATCCCCATCCCTATAGAGGAACCGCAATTGAGTATTGCACAGGCTGTGAGATAGACTGGAATGAGGGAAAGAACGTCACTTTGAAAACCATCAAGAAGAAGCAGAAACACCGGATCTGGGGAACAATCCGAACTGTGACTGAAGATTTTCCCAAGGATTCATTCTTCAATTTCTTTACTCCTCACGGAATCAGCTCAAATGGAAAGGATGGAAATGATGATTTTTTACTTGGTCACAATTTACGTACTTACATAATCCCAAGATCAGTATTATTTTTCTCAGGTGATGCACTGGAATCTCAGCAGGAGGGAGTAGTTAGGGAAGTTAATGATGCAATTTATGACAAAATTATTTACGATAATTGGATGGCTGCAATTGAGGAGGTTAAAGCCTGTTGCAAAAATCTTGAGACAATAGTAGAAGACATTGATCGCTAAAGCAGAGTGTACTTGGCTGTGAACTTAATTGGTCTAGATCTAGTTACTCAAGATACGAGAAGTTAATTACAGTCTTGTGTTCTGAATTTTTCTTGTAGCGTCAGTTAAAACATATTTCTCAACACTGATTCATTTGACCTTGCATTTTAGTAACAGAATGCTTTTGGGAAGTATAGACTGTGGTAAATGATTTAAGACGTTAACATAGTGTTGTGTAGTTTAATCCTTCTGAAGTCCTTTTGTTATGTAGCTATTAATCTGTGGCTGTAAATATTATCAGAACTGGTAAATGATATCAATATTTATTTAGAAAGAAAATCTTGGCTAACCAACCCAAGGTTTTTTGCTGCTGTTGTTCGCTTCTTGTATTTGTGTTTTCTTAGTCCTTTAGCTGGTGAGTTTAATTTCATTTGTGCCCGCTTCATTTTGCAATAAACATGCAGTAGAGTTTAAAACTTCAATGCCTAAGAAGAAGCCTGCACATGTTTAAGAATTTCAGGCAAAACTACGTTTATTGTTAATAACAGCTTGTTCATAGGCTCTTGTATTTTATGTGACCATGATAAATACTGAAACGTAGTCGTATTGAGGTTATTGTTTATCAGTGAAGTGTTAATCACAGTATTTTCAAAAGATTGCCGCATATTGTTTGTGTAATTGTGTAAACTGTAATACAGTGTATGATTTCTCTTTTCCTATAGTACATTTAATCATTCATTGAAAGTTATCACTTTACCATTTACGAAAGTATTTTTCTTGTTCTTTCACTGCAAAATAAAATGAATAAAAATTTTGGTGGTTCAGGTTTTAAAACTGATCTTTTTTTGTGATTATAAGAGTAATAAGTTCATTGGAGGACATATGGAAAATACTAAAAAAATACATTAATTAAAACCAAAATCCGTATACCCACTCCTCAAGGATAAGCACTATTAATGTTTTGATTTATTTTCTACTATTCTTTTTCTATGTGTTTATATATGCATGCAAGTTTACTAACACTATACTTAGCTGTAGAAAGAAAGTGTATCTTTTTTTATTGTTTAGAATTTATCTAGTCTTAATCCTGAGTCCACCTCCACCCCCAGGGTTACAGAAAAACAAAAATCTTAATGTGAATCAGTCCAGTAAACTCACTGCTATTTAATAATTTAAACACTGTGTAAATACAGGTTTCTGTGTCTTAGTCTATATTTCAGATTTCCCTGCTTTTCCACAATGTCACCTGGATGTATAGGGGCTTTTACTGCTTTATGACATGATGGGGGCGCACTGGCTGGGGACAACGGGATGTGGTTGGTCAGAGAGCTGACTTTATCCTGGAGCTGACTTTGCCTTCCTCACATGTGAGACTCCAAAGGTTTAGCTTCCCCCTTTGGCAGACTCTGTGAATGTCACATCTATCCCTCTGGGACAGCAGGGAACTTCTTAATCTCTTACATGCCATGAGAGAGCTGAGAGTGGCTAGGAAGTGCTAACTCTGTCTCGTTATTGCTGCCTAGCCACTCTTCCATGCCAGGTGGTTGTGATGTGATCCCACAGAATTATAAAATGAAAGTGGAACAAAAGCTCCGCTACTCGTGACCTATTCTTCCACTATTGAACATACCTCCTCCTTCGGATTTTGGCTCAGAGAGGTAAGTTTATAACACTGCTTGCTTTTCTCGCCTTTGTCTCATCTCTCTGCAGTCAAGTGGGGAGGGAAGCATGGGCTTTTTCTTTCCTCTCCCTGTTTGGACAGGACCTTCCTTTAATATCATACCTTTCTACCAGGGACAATGGTAGATGCTGACCTGCCTTTCTCTAGGGTTGCAATAGTTGACAGCGTATAGGGAAACAAAGACAACTTACTATTTAGGGGAACCAAATCAGGAAATAACTTCCAATGTATACTTAGTAAATGGAGACTTTTTCACACCTTTCATCACCGTTCATCTTAACCTATATTAAATTGCTGATCCCCCCAAACTCCTCCCCCACACACAAAGATTGGGCCCCTTTTAATTGTGGTTACTATTACTGAACATTAAAATGTTAGAAATATGGGTGTGTCTTTCCTGATATTTCATGGAGGAGGATCAGGCATCTTGAAGTTCCTCCAGTCCCCTTTCTCTTGCTTCCATAAGATGGAGCAGTAAAGCTGTTCCTGGGCTTTCTATAAGAGCAGGCCATGCCTTTTTGCTGTATCTCACATGTCAGTGGCCTCCAGCCAAAAACCACCCATATTTGAACAAGTTGGATTTATTCATTATTGCTGTGAGGGCGAACATGCGTCATGGGGAACTGTTGTATTTTATCAGTAAGTGGGTGTTATAAAACATTGCAGGATTTGGGCTTTAGTTGCGGGATTTGGTGGAGGGTCTAAGGAGGTAGGGGGTTACTCTATATCATTGGGACAATTTTATGATTGGTAGCTCACATCTTATCTATAGGGAGAAGAGACTAGAATAAAGTTAAGGCTGTAATTGGTAAAGAGGTAGTAGCCACTTATTTTAGCTAGAATGGCAGGGGTGTTTGGTATTTTTTGGTTGGCATAGTGGCCTTGTTTTTGTCTGTGCTTGGGCAAAATTAAGTCACCTTGCTCTGTCTCATTATATTGTGGTCCCAGAGTAACCTTGTCAGAGGTTGGTATTCTGTGAGACGGTTTATGTCCAAGATGAGAATAATGTGGCCTAGCTGTGAGTACCAGGCTAGCTTCCTGATGTCAGAGACTGCTTTTTATATTTCCTTCTCTTTCACCACTTCTTGGGGATGCAATTTGAAGCTGTCATCTCTCCCGTTGCTTACAGTAGGATGGAGGTTCATTTGACTTGGGTTTAGAATAGTGCAAAGGACCTTTTAGGTCTTGAGGGTAGGCCATCACCTTCAGCCCACACACCAGAGAGGTCTTTACTAAGGTTTAGGGCCCAAGTGTGACTAAAAATAGAGTTTTACCTTAATTCTTTTTGTAATTTTTCTTAAAAAATATATCATTCATAATGGTCTTTCAGGGGTCGTTGAAGTGGCTGTTGGGCCTTGTTAGAATTTTGGTATTCCTAGGGCATATACTGAAATATGTAAGTACAATAAAATTTCATTTTGGGGTACATTATAGCATAAATCTTTAAAGCCAGGCTGCTTGGATTCAAATCTCAATTCTGTAACTTATTAGTTGGGTGACCTTGTGCAAGTTACTTTCTGTGCCTTGGTTTTCATATCTGTAAAAATATGGTAATAATTGTGCATCTACCTCATAGAGTATTATGAAGATTGAATTGGTTTATATAAACTGCTTAGAAATATGCATGGCACATAATAAGTGCTATATACGTATATCTATCTTTATTATTTTTATTATCAAGTTTGTTTCTGTAAAATACTCAAAACTGGTATACAATAAGGGTGCAGTAAATTCTTATTAAATTATTAATAATTGTCCCCTAATTTATTTCTAATTTACTAAAAGTGAAACCACATATTTTGAATTTTAATGACAGAATTTCCAAGATTTCTGCAAGTATTAAGAAGGACTAAGTGGCAAGTTTAGCGGCAGTAGTTAAGTTACTGACAAGCCTGGTTATGAAGAGGAAAATATAGTGACTATGGTGTTACTTCCTTATTGCTGAATACATTCATTAGCCTTGTAGCTGCGTACATGAAGCTCAACACTCATCCCAGGCCGTTGGCTTACTGATCAATAAATGCATCATTAAATAAAATATTTAGAAAACAGAGAAAAATAGAATTCAAAAAATAAAAATCGCATGAAATTATGTATCATCCGTAGGCATGTAACAGATTTGATTTTTCAGTTACCACACAGATATGTGCAACATGTAGCTGATTATTTTAAAGCAGAGACTCTTTAAAAAAGAAATAAAAAGAATAACTTTACATGGAACATTTCTGAAATGTATTTCTCTGAATTCTTTGCTAAATAATACAATTTTTTAAACTAAAAGAGAAAAGAATGTCCCAAATTAAACAGCCTCTGTCTGTTTTTTTAAACCACACTAAGATCCATTTGTTGATCTATTCTCAGGGTGATTTAAGACAATAAAAACTTTACAGGTCATGCATCCGGAGAGTAACCACTACCTCCTATTCCACATACGCACACACCTCCACACTCCTACTGGCTCTCTGAGTGAATGTGTGTGTGTGCACATGAGCTCACACGTGGGATGGGGGTGACGTGGGATGGGAGTGCCAGGGGGGCACTCATCATAAAGGACTCCAGCCCTTGTAAAACTTTCTCTCCCACGATGTACATGAGCTTACCTTGTGGCAGGAGTGAGAAGGGAGACAGGGTTCAATTGTCATGGAGGCACCCTAGTGTAAATCTCCTCCTTGGCCATTGTGCATGCGGGCATGCCTAGGTTGTGTGTGAGCGCTGGTCAAAAGAAATGGGTGAATCGTCTTTCAGGCTCTGGTGCCTTATGAAACTATATTCTATGTGTAACGGTACACAAGGCCTGTAAGAAGGAAGGCAATTCTGGCTGAGGCCTACAGGGGTCACGTTCCATAAGTGGCTTTGAAGGAGGCTGGGAGTAGAGGTGCAGTCACCCATGTTGAAATCAAGGTCAGCTTGTCTGCCTGCTAAAGTGAAGGTACCCAGAGAGAAGGCAAGGATAAGTGGCAGCATAGAAGTAGGGTCCTGGCCTGGTTAGTGTTTGGTCTGATAGACACCTAGGGGAAAGAAAAACTTAGGTGGATGGTGAGAGGCTAGTCCCAGAAGTGACAATGTGGGAGATTCTAGATGAGTTCAGCTTTGGGTGACTCAAGTTTCAAATACTTGCAGAATAGATGTCCTTTTGGTTGATAAATTACAATGGCACCTTGAACCAGAGGCAGATTTGGAAGTAAAGTATATATAAATACAGGTATGTACATGTATAAAAGAAGTGGTGTACATAAAAGGTGTATTACTCGTTCTGACACCTACTGAGCACTTTCATGTCAATACTAGTGGAGGTGTATTTGGAAGAAGAAATCAGTCCATAGTATGTTAATTATATAGTTGTAATTCACTGCCTCTGTAAAATAGAGTCCATGTATTAATTTAAACCTCATAGAAAAGTTTCTGCATTCGAGTGTATCACTTACCCATGAGAAAAAAGCTTTCCAAGAAGATTGGTGCTGAAATAAAAATTTCACAAGGCAAATTTATGAAAATGATAAAAGGTGACTGTATTTTTATTAAATTTTCTATTTCATACTTAACGTGCTCTCAGGCACTCTCATGCTCACACACACACACACACACACACACACAAAGACTGGATGATCCAGAGTGAGAGAAAGCTCATGATCACTGAGATTTACAACAGGTGGAATCAATATAGAGCGCTTTGTGCTCCATATAATGTGGTATAATGGTAAGGGAAGAGTGAGTGGTTTGTGATGTTTCCTTCCTCACTATGTTGAAGTACTTTTAATTTTACAGCTTAGAGGAATTGAAAAGGTGCTTTTACTTGCGAAGAAACATATTAACTAATTTAAGATATTTACATTTCATGGTCAGGTATTGAACTTGCATACTCTTATTGTAAGTTAAATGGTGTTTGTAGAACATTTCAGCGTTATGTCCTCACTAAAGTTTGGATAAGGATGGTTGTCTCCATTTTTTAGTTGAGAAATCTGAGATATAGACATTATAATTTGCCAGTATCATTCAACTAGTGGAGTGAGAATTTAGATCTGATCCCGTTGATTGTACTGTTTTCATCACACTGTGCTGCCTTCAGTGAAACTGAATGATATTGCTAGTTTGCTTAATATTAAAATGCTTCTGCCCATATTAAAGCTGTTTGGTACTAGCACAGGAATAGATATTATACTCCTTTGTCAGGTTTGTTATCTCATTGACTTAGAATATATCGTAATAGCTAGGCTGAAGCTTTTAAGAAAACTTCCTAACGCAGCTTAACAATGTAAAAGTACTCAAAGAATTAAGTCTCGTTTTCTCTTAAATATTCTGTAATTTAGACTTTGCTAATATGACCTACTATTTCTCACATATTCCTAGAATTTAGTTTAAATTTATTGCTTTTTTAAATCTTATTTTTTAATCTGGGTTCTTGTCCCTATTGTGAAACTTTATATTATGTGACCTGGGTCAAACTAATAGGTCCCACTTGTCAGCAGTTTTCTTAGCTGTACGGTGCCTTGTCTATATAGTGCCTAGGTCATAAGATTGCTTTGATGATTCATTGTGATAATGACTGTCAAGCACTTACAATGCCTGGCACATAGTAAGCCTTACAACAGGTGATTATTCACCACTTAAGATTGTTATGGGGGTAAAATTGTAATATGATGGGCTTGGCACATAATAGGGACTTAATAAATTATAACTACTCTTTTGTAGCTTTATATCCCTGAGGTGATCACAAACAGAAGAGAATTTGAAGTGATTAAATGTCATTTTATCTTTTTTAACTGTTTATTTGAAATAATTATAGACTCACAGGCAGTGTATCACATAGTATCACATGAGCTATGTAGGTTTGTGTCTTTTGCCAGATTTTGGAAATTTCCAGCTTTTATTTTCTTGAATATTTTGTCAACTCCACACTCTTTCTCCTGTCTTTCTGGGACCCGGATAACATGAATGTTAGCTCTTTAATTATTGACGCAGATGTCATGGTTCTGTTGATTTTTTTCAATCTATTTTCTCTTTGTTGTTCATATTGGGTCAGCTCTGTTTATCTGTGTTCAGGTTCACTGGTTCTTTCTGCATCTGCCATGGAGCCCATCTAGTGTGTTTTTTATTTTGGTTATTTTATTTTTTCATTTTTCTAATTTCTATTTGTTTGTTTCTTTCTTTTTTTATAAAAGATTGGCACCTGGGCTAACAACTGTTGCCAATCTTCCTTTTTTTTTCAAAGATTGGCACCTGGGCTAACAACTGCTGCCAATCTTTTTTTTTTCCTTTTTCTGCTTTATCTCCCCAAACTCCCCCTGTACACAGCTGTATATCTTAGTTGCACATCCTTCTAGTTGTGGGATGTGGGATGCCGCCTCAACGTGGCCTGACGAATGGTGCCATGTCTGCGCCCAGGATCCGAACCCTGGGCCGCTGCAGAGGAGTGCGCGAACTTAACCACTCGTCCACAGAGCCGGCCCCTATTTGTTTCATTTTTATGATCTATTTCTTTGCTGAGATTTTCTATTATTCACTTGTTTCAAGAGTGTTCATAATTGCTTGTTGAAGCATTTAACGATGGCTGCTTTAAAATCCTTATCAGAGAATTCCAGTCGTGTTGATGTTGGCATTTGTTGATTGTTTTTGCTCATTCAAGTTGTGATTTTCTGGTTCTTGATATTATAAGTGATTTTCAATTATATCCTGGACGTTTTTATTGTTATGGGACATTGGATCCTATTTAAGTTTTATATTTTATCGGGCAGTCACCCTCCTTAGGTTTAATATGCAAATGTTTTTGTTTTTGATGATCTTGACAGTTTTGAGGAGAATCAGTCAGACGCTTTGTAGAATGTCCCTCAATTCAGATTTTTCTGGTGTTTTTCTCATGCTTAGACTGGGTTTATGGGTTTGGGGAAGGAGGACTACAGAGGCAAAATGCCTTTCTCATCACATCATATTGAGGGAAAATGCTGTCAACATGGCATAACTGATGATGTTAACCTTGATCACTTGACTAAGATAGTGTTTGCCAAGTTTCTCCACTGTAAAGTTACATTCTCCCTCCACCTCTATTTTCCATAATGTTACTCTTTGGAAGCAAGTTACTAAATGTAGTCCACACTTAAGGGGTGTGGATTTATGCTACACCTCCTAGAGGAGTATCTACTTAAATGATTTGGAATTCCTCCTTACAGGAGATTTATCTCTTTTTTCATTTGTGTACATATGTATGTACGTATGTACTCATGGATGTGTATTTTACGATTTGCGTTATAATCTAATATGTTATTTCTTTTCTTACACCAATTGTTCCAGTTTGGGCCATTGATAGCTCTTTCAGTTGGTTCCTGTGTCCCTTAGGCATAGACCCATCTTTGTATGTGTGCCTGGAACTGCAAGATGCTACAGGCCCATTTTGCATATTTCTATTCCAGTCCTAGAATCAGCCACTTCTCAAATGTGCCTTTGTTTCTTTCTTTTTGGAGAATGGTGTCAGAAACCAAGATCCAAGTACTAGGTGTGCTCTTTGCTACTGGGATGTCATTGCTTCTACACCTCAGCAAACAGAGCTAGGAAATTTATGTATCTATATTAGCCCTTATATACACACATCTCTATAATTATTTCCACATCTATGCATCAGTATCTAGATTAAATTAAACATGCTTTCACATTGATTTCTCTGACCTTAATCTGTGACCACATGGGTCATTCTAGACCCATCCCCTTGCTTCTCTAACCTCTCACTCCAACAGTGAAAATTCTGGTTCTCATCATCCACTGTCCATTTACTTATTTGCTCAATCCCATTATACATGCACAGTTGTTTCAGAATTGTTAACCCATACTCCCAAGAGAAACAACTTTGCCAACAGTAGTACATTGCTTATGTACAGTCTCAAAAATTACATTTTAGTGAAATCCATTCATATAATTTGAGCAATCTGTGGGCAATTCAGAGTTATGTCATGGTATTTCAATAGCTTGAGTATATGTTTATAAAACTGGTACTTCTATCTTTTCCAAGTCACAATCCATTTGCATGTTTTACTATTTATTTTATTTATTTATTACTATTTGTATGTTTTGCTATTATTTACTATAAACTATTAGTTTATTCATTCATTCATTCGTTCATACTTAGGATGTGTCTACTATATTCTTAGTGTGTCATGTAAAGAGGAATGAGATTTGATTTTTGTCATGGCCGACGGACTCATAGATAAAAGAATTAAAGGGACTGGCCTATGAAGAGGACTGCATATCCCAAAAGAAATCCAAAATGTGAAAGAAGAAGTACAAGAAGTAGAATCTGATATTCAGTGAGAGTACGAATGTCATTGAGTATATTTTTTTAGTAATAAGACTGTCCTTGGGGCTTCTAAAATTAAAAGAGATTTTTAAAGAATTTATAATCTGTTTTTTATTAGTAGACTTTATTTTTAGAAAAGTTACAGATATACATTAAAATTGAGCAGACAGTATAGCGAGTTCCCATATTACCCCCCTCCCACTTACACAGTCTCCTCCCTTTTTTTTGTGGTAAAACATACATAATATAAAATTTATAATTTTAACCATTTTAAGCTTATAGTTTCAGAGGCATTAAGTACTTTCAGATTATCGTGAGACAATCACCATCTTTTATCTCCAGAACTTTTTATCTTCCCAAACTGAAGATCTATATTCATTATATAATAACTCCCTATTACCCCCAGCCTCTGGAAACCACCATTTTACTATCCGCCTATTTTGACTACTTTAGGAAATTCATATAAGTCCAATCATACAATATTTGTCCTTTTGTGTCTGGAATATTTCACTTAGCATAATGTCTTCAAGGTTCATCCATGTTGTACCATGTGTCAAAGTTTCCTTCCTTTTTAAGGCTGAATAATATTAGATTGTATGTATAAACCACATTTTGTTTATCTGTTCAACCATTGGTGGACTCTTGTTTTTGCCCCCACCATTTGTCTATTGTGAATAATGCTGCTGTGAACATGGGTGTATAATATATCTTTGAGACCATGCTTTCAATTCTTTGGGGTATATACCCAGAAGTGAAATTGTGGGATTATATGATAACGCAATTTTAATTTTTTGAGGAACTGCCATACTGTTTTCCCCTGTGGCTGTACCATTTTACAAGGGTTCCAATTTCTCCATATCTTCACTAATACTTATTTTCTGTGTTTTTTCCCCTAAATAATAGCCATCATAATGAATATGACGTGGAATTTCATTGTGGTTTTGAGATAAATTTCCCTAACGATTAGTGACATTAAACATCTTTTCTCATGAGCTTCATGGCCATTTATATATCTTGTTTGGAGAAACATCTATTCAAGTCTTTTGCTCATTTTTGAATTGACTTGTTTTGTTGCTGTTGAATTGTAAAAGTTCTTTGTATATTCCGTATATTAATCCCATATCAGATACATGATTTGAGAATATTTTCTCCCATTTTATAGGTTGCCTTTTAACTCTGTTTGTAGTATTCTTGATGCACAAAATTTTTTACTTTTGATGAAATCCAGTTTATTTATATTTTCTTCTGTTGCCTGTGCTTTTGGTGTCATAGCCAAGAAATCATTGCCAAAACTCGTGTCATGGAGATTTTTCCCTATGTTTTCTTCTAAGACTTTTATCGTTTTAGCTCTTACACTTAGGTATTTGATCTGTTTTGTGTTAATTTTTGTATATGGTGTAAGGTAAGAGTCCAACTTTGTTCTTTTCCATATGGATATCCAATTTTTCCAGCACCATTTGTTGAAGACTGTCCTTTCCCCATTGAAAGATTTTTATCAAGCTTATCAAAAATCATTTGACTGTATATGTGAGGTGTATTTATGAGCTCTCTATTCTATTCCATTGGTCTAAATGTCAATCTTCATGCCATTTTCACACTGTTTTATTTACTGTAGCTTTATAGTAAGATATGATCTCAGGAAGTATGAGTCCTCCAACAGTGTTCTTCCTTTTCCAGATTGTTTGGGCTATTCAAGGCCTCTTGAGATTCCATATGAATTTTAGGATGGGTCTTTCTATTTCTACAAGAACGTAGTTGGGATTTTAGTAGGGATTACATTGAATATGTAGATTGCTTTGGGTAGTATTGACATCTTAACAATATTGATTCTTCCAATCCATGAACATGGGATACCCTTCCATTTATTTCTGTCTTTAATTCTTTCAGCAATGTTTTGTAGTTTACAGTGTACATATCTCTCACCTTCTTGGTTGTTTATTCTTAAATACTTTATTCTTTTTGGTGCCCTTATAAATGGAATTATGGAATTTTCTTAATTTCCTTTTTGAATTATTCATTGTTAGTGCATGAAAATGTAACTTTTTGTGTACTGATTTTGTAACCTGAAACTTTGCTGAATATGATTATCAGTTCTAACAAAATTGTGGAATCTTTAGGGGTTTGTTTCCACATATAAGATTGTGTTGTCTGAATAGAGATGATTTTACTTCTTCCTTTCCGATTTGAATGCCCTTTATTTCATTTTTTGCCTAATTGCTCTGGATAAAACTTCCAATAGTATGTTGAATTGAAATGGTGAAAGTGGGTATCCTTATTTATTCCAGATGGTAGAGGAAAAGCTTTCAGTCTTCCACCATTGAGTATGATGTTTGTTGTGGGTTTTTCATTATATTTTTAATATATATTCCAGTAATTTCCTTCTATTCCTAGATTATTGAGTGTTTTTAAAATGAAAGCGTACTGGATTTTGTCAAATTCTTTTTCTGCATTAATTGAGATGATCATGTGTCTTTTTTTTCCCCTCATTCTGTTAACAGGATGTATTATGCTGATTGATTTTCGTATGTTAAACCATCCTTGCATTTGAAGAATAAATCCCACTGGGTCATGGTATATAATCCTTTTAACATGTTGCTGAATTCATTTTAGAGTACTTTGCTGAGGATTTTTATGTCAATATTCATAAGGGATATTGGTCTACAGTTTTCTTATCTTGTAGTGTCTTTGTCTTCCTTTGGTATTGAGTAAAACTGCCCTCATAAAATGAGTTAGGAAGTGTTCCCTTCTTTTCAATTTTTTAGAACAGCTTGAGAAGGATTGGTATTATTTCTTTAAATGTTTGGTAGAATTCACCAGTGAAGACATCTGGTCCTAGGCTTTTCTTTATTGGGAAGATTTTGGTTACTGATTCAATCTCCTTTCTAGTTACAGGTCTATTAAGATTTTTCTAGTACTTCATGATTCAGTTTTGGTAGGTTATGTACTTCTGGGAATTTGTTCATTTCATTTATGTTATCTAATTCGTTGACATATTATTATTAGAACTTTTGTTTATTCCTGTAAAATTGGTAGTAAAGCTTCATTTTCATTTCTAAGTTTGGTAATTTGAGTATTGTCTCTTTTTTTATTCAGTCTACCTGAAGTTTTGTTGGTTTTGTTGATTTTTTGAAGTCCAACTTTTGGTTTTGTTGACTTTGTCTATTGTTTTTCTCTTCAATACTTTATTTATGTATTCTCTAATCTTTTATTATTTTCTTCTGCTAGTTTTGGTTTTAGCTAGTTCTTTTTCTAGTTTCTTTAGATGTAAAGTTAAGTTGTTGATTTCAGGTATTTCTTTTTTTAAGTAAGCATTTCAAACAATAAATTTCCCTCTTAGCACTGCTTTAATTCATCCTATAAGTTTTGAAATGTTGTCTTTTCATTTTCATTTCTCTCAAGATATTTTCTAATTTCCCTCGTGATTTCTTCTTTGACCCATTTTTTAAAGAATATATTGCTTAATATCCACATATTTGTGTATTTTCCTTTTCCTTCTGCTTTTGATGTTTTGTATCACTCCATTGTGATCTAGAAAGATAGTTTGTGTGATTTCTCTTTTAAAATGTGCTAAGACTTGTTTTGTGTTCTCACATATGGTCTAAACTAGAGAATGTTCCATGTGCGCTTGAGAAAAAGTGTATTCTGCTGTTGTTGGGTGAAGCGTTCTACACTGTTACATCCAATTGGTTTATAGTGTTGTATAAGTCCTCTATTTCTTTATTAATCTTCTGTCTGGTGTTACTATGCATTATTGAAAGTAGGGTATTAAGATTTTTACTATTATTATAGAGCTGTCTATTTCTCTCTTCAATTATGTCAATGTCACATACAGGCATACCTTAGAGATACTGCAAAGTTGGTTCCAGACCACTGCAATAATGCAAATTTTTCAATAAAGCCAGCCACACAAACTTTTTGTTTTCCGAGTGTATATAAAAGTTATGTTTACACTATACTGTAGTCTATTACATGTGTAATAGTGTGCATTATGTCTGAGAACAACGTATGTGACTTAATTAAAAATATTTTATTGCTAAAAAATGCTAACCATCATCTAAGCCTTCAGTGCCAATAGACTTGCTCAATGCAGGGTTGCCACAAACCTTCAATTTGTAAAAAACACAATATTTGTGAAACACAATAAAAGAAAGCACAATAAAACAATGTATGCCTGTGTATATATGAGTTCTGGTATTTGGTATATATAATTGTTTTATCTTTTTGGTGGATTGACCCTTTTATCAACATATAATATTCTTCTTTGTCTCTTGAAACACTTTTTGAATTAATGTGTGTTTTATCTGATACTACTATAGCTACTCTGCTCTCTTTTGGTTACTACTTGCTTGGAATATCTTTTTACATTATTTTACTTTCAACCTAAGTGAGTCTTTAGATGTTAAGAGGGTCTTTACAATCAGCATATAGTAAGATCACGTTTTTTAAATCCATTCTGCTAAAGTGTGCTTCTTTTGTTGGGGAGTTTAATCCATTTACATGAAGCAATTAATGATAAGAAAGAAATGGATTTCACTATTCTGCTATTTCCTGTCCCTCATTTTTTGTCCCTCATTCTCTCCCTTACTGCTTTACTTTGTTTTTAATTGTATAAGTCCTTATGTATTTTGGTTATTAACCCCTTCTCAGATGTATGGTTTGCAAATATTTTCTTCCATTAAGTAGGTTGCATTTTCACTCTCTTGATTGTTTCCTTTGCAGTGCAGAAGTTTGTTTGTTTGATGTAATCCCTTGTTGATTTTTGCTTTTGCCTGTGCTTATGGTGTCATATCTTGTGGCCAAAAAATCACTGCTAAGACCAATATCAAAAGCTTTTCTCTTATGTTTTCTTCTAGGAGTTTGACAGTTTCAGGTCTTATGTTTTAGTCCTTAATCCCTTTTGAGTTGTATTTTGTGTATCATGTAAGGAAGGGTTCAATATCATTTTTCTCCACGTGGATATCAGTTTTCCCAACACTGTTGAATAGACAATCCTTTCCCCATTGTGTATTCTTGGCTCTTTTGTCAAGGATCAGTTGACTATATATGAGTGGGTTTATTTCTGGGCTTTCTATTCTGTTGCATTGGTCTATATGTCTGTTTTTATTCCAGTAATACTGTTTTGATTACTGTAGTTTTGTAATATAGTTTGAAATCAGGAAGTGTGATGCCTCCAGCTTTGTTCTTCTTCCTCAAGATTGCCTTGGCTGTTTGGGATCTTTTGTGGTTCCATGTGAATCATAAACGAAAAACCTGGCAACAAAGAAAAGCTCAGAACCAGATGGCTTCACTTACACACCATGATCAAGTGGGATTTATCCCTGGGATGCAAGGAGGATTCAACATTTGTAAATCGATTAACATGGTACACCACATTAACAGAATGAAGGATAAAAATCACATGATCATCTCAATGGATGCAGAAAATGCACTTGACAAATTCAACATCCATTCATGATAAAAAAAAAAACTCTTAATAAAGTGGGTATAGGGGGAATGTACTTCGACATGATGAAGGCCACATATGACAAGGCCCACAGCTAACATAACACAGGTTTTCAACAGGGAAAAACTTTCAGTTTTTCCTCTGAGATCTGGTACAAGGAAAGGCTGCCCCTTCTCACCACTCCTATTTAACGTAGTGCGAGAAATTCTAGCCGTAGCATTTAGACAAGAGTAAGAAAGAAAAGGTATCCAAATTGGAAAGGAAGAAGTAAAATGATATATGTTTCAAATATGATCTTATGTAGAAAACTCTAAAGACCACAAAAAACCTGTTAAAACTAATAAATTCAGCAAAGTTACAGGATACAAAATCAACATACAAAAATCAGTTGTGTTACTATACACTAACAATAAACTTTCCGAAAAGGAAATTAAATAAATAATTTAATTTACAATAACATCAAAAGGAATAGCATACTTAGAAATAAACTTAACCAAGGAGGAGAAAGATTTGTACACTGAAAAGTATAAAACATTGCTGAAATAAATTAAAGAAGGCACAAATAAATGGAAAGACATCCTGTATTCATGAATTAGAAGACAATATTATTAAAATGTCCATACTACCCAAAAGAATTTACAGATTCATTATAATCCCCACTAAAATTTTAATGGCATTTTTTACAGAACTTTCTACCTGTAGCTTTATTTTAAAGTTGGGCAATATCAATTATCCAACTTTTCTTTTTCACCATTGTATTAGCTGTTTTGTCATTCCATATCAACATTAGAATAAGTTTATCAATATCCACAAAATAACTTGCTGGAATTTTCATTGGGATTGCAGAGCTCTCATGCATGGAATTAGTGCCCTTATGAAAGTGCCTGAGAAAACTCCCTTGCCCCTTCCACAAAGTGAGTTTACAGTGAAAAGACGTCTACCTATGAATCAGGAAGCAGGTTCTCACCAGACACCAAATCTGCTGGTGCCATGATCTTGGACTTCCAGCCTCCAGAACTGTGAGAAATAAATGTATGGTGTTTATAAGCCACCCAGTTTATGGTACTTTTGTTGTAGCAGCCCCAAAAGACTAAGACAGTGTATTTATACAATTCATATTTAAAGTGATAATTGATATGGTTGGAATAATATGTACTGTATGTGTAACTGCTTTCTGTTCACTCTCCTTGTTCTTTTGTCTTCCACTCATCTTTCACCTTCTCTTGTCTTTTTTTTTTTTTTAATTTTATTTTTTCCTTTTTCTCCCCAAAGCCCCCCGGTCCACAGTTGTATATTCTTCGTTGTGGGTCTTTCCAGTTGTGGGATGCTGCCTCAGCGTGGTTTGATGAGCAGTGCCATGTCCGCACCCAGGATTCGAACCAACGAAACACTGGGCCACCTGCAGCGGAGCGCGCGAACTTAACCACTCGGCCACAGGGCCAGCCCCTCGCCTTCTCTTGTCTTAATTGAGCATTTTATGATTCTATATTGTCTTCTTTCAACATATCTATTATAATTCTTTTTTAAAAATCTTTAGTGATTGCTCTAGTGTTTACAATACACATTTACAACTAATTTAAATCCACTTTCAAATAACACTCCTGTTTCATAGATAGTTCAGGTACTGTATAAAAGAGTGTTCCAATTTCTCCCTCCCATCCTTCATTACATTGCTCTGATTTATTTCACTTATCCATAAGCTATAATTACCCAATACATTTTGCTATTATTATTTTAAACAAACTGTTATTTGTTAAATCAACAAATGGTTCTCTTTCAGCTTCATTTATTCCTTCTCTAATATGTTTTCTTTCGTTTTGTAAGACAAGTTACTGACCTGTATCATTTTCATTCTCTCAGGAGAACATCTTCTGGGTTTTATTGCAAGGCAGGTTTAATGGTGACAAATTCCCTCAGTTTTTGTTTTTCTGATAAAGTCTTTATTTCTCCTTCATTTGTGAATGATAATTTTACTAGACACAAAGTTCTAGGTTTGTGGGTTTTTGGTGTTTTTTCCTTTCAACAATTTAAATATTTCACTCCACTCTCTTCTTGTTTTAATGGTTTTTGAAGAGAAGTTCCAGTGTAATTCTTATCCTTTTTCAACTATATGTAAAGTGTTTTATCCTCTGGCTTCTTTCAAGATTTTTTCATTGTCTTTAATTTCCTTCAGTTTGAATATAATATGTCCTGCTGTGGATTTTTTTGATGTTTATTCTGCTTGGGGTTCTCTGGGCTTCCTAGATCTGTGTTTTGCTGTCTGACATTAAATTTGGAAAATTCTCTGACATTATTCAAATATTTCGTCTCTTCGTTTTTCTCTTTCTTCTTCTTCTGGTTTCTCTACTGTAAAGTTATTCACCCCTCCCTTTTTGAATCTGTATTCTTAGGAAGAAAGTCCCTATGAGCAGTCCACACATAAGAGATGGGGAATTATAGTCCACTTGCTGGAGGAGGGAATAGCTACATACATTATTTGGAATTTTTCTGTGTGGTAGATTTGTCTGTTTTCCCTATTTATTTATTTATGTAAGTATAGACTCATGGATGATTTTACTTTAGGCTATAATCCAAAACTATGTTGTTTGTTTTCTGCCTCACGTTGTTCCAGCTTTGGCCATCAGAACTCATTCAGTTGGCTCCTGTCTCCCACTGATGTGACATCATTATTTTGTTTTTGAGCACTTCCTTTCTTTCTGGCACTACTAAATGCTCCATGGTTAATCTTGTATATTCTCTGCCCCTTCCCTAGAATCAGCCGATTTTCCAGAAATCTTGTTTCCTTTTATTGGAAAATGATATTAGAAACCAAGATCTGAGTTCTAGGTTTGCTTGTTCCAACTGTGGTAATTTTTATTCTAGGTCCTCTCAGTAGACAAAGGTAGGAAATGTATGTGTGTAAACTACACTGTGTATGCACACGTCTATCCATCTATCTGTCTGTCTATCTATCTCTTTTTTCAGATCTTTTGCCTATTTTTAAATTGGGTTACTTTTTTTCTTATTGTGAATTTTAAGAGTCTTTTGTACATTCTGGTTACATGACTTTTATTAGATGCACAATTTGCAAATATTTTCTCCAGTATGTGGCTCGTCTTTTAACTCTCTAAATGGTATCTTTCATATAGCAAAAATTTTTAATTTTAATAAAGTTCACTTTATCAACTTTTTCTTTCATGGATCTTGCTACTGGTGTTGTATCTAAAACCTCATCATCAAACCCAAAGTCATGTAGATTTTCTTCTATGTTTTCTTCCTGTGAGTCTTATAGTTTTGCTTTTTACATTTAAGTCTATAATCCATTTTGAGTTATTATTTCGTGTAAGGTGTCAGGTCTATTTCTAGGCAACATCCCTTAACTACAATAAAACCAAAGTCTCACCTGTCCCTTTACTAAAACCATTCTATATCAGCTATATGTTGACCCTCCTCTCCCCAGAAAGTCCCAATATATTAGTAATAAATGTCCTCATACCCTCTTGGTACATGTGTGCCTTTATCAGTCTCAACATGTAAACTAATTTTAGATGACTACGGGTTGGTTCCACCCTCTGTGCAGCAACCACAACAAAATTGGCGCTATGAGTAGCATTGTCTAGGTGATGACTACCACCACTTTCTTACTTTGGCTTGCTAACTGACTGTCTTGTCTGCTAGTGAGCAAGCACTTTGAGTTATGCTGCACAGTGTTTCACTTGCTAAATCCCAACATGACTCGATTAGTGATTTAACCTGTCTAAGTCAGAAGTTTTGATAATTCATGTTTGGGGCAAGAGTATGGGATTTAGGTCCTCCTTAAAGTGGTTCTGATTGTGTGGCTTAGAACAGATATATCTATGTGTCTTAGATGGAATTATGTCTCAAATCCATCATAAATCATGACTGACATAGGTTTCAGGGGAACAACTCTTATCCTGTGACTATTGGCTGTGTTTCTCAACCAGGTATTGATCCTCATTTATAGAACACTCAGTACAAAGGCTAATTCCTGTGAAAAATACTGACCCATTGGGTGATTGCACATATGAGGAAGAGTAGTCATCATGTGGGGGTGCTGAAGCCCACACTCTTAAAAGCAAACAGCTAAGACCCTACAATCCCTTAAATGCTGCTATCACTGATATCCACGCCCTTTCACAGCAAAAATTCTGATCCTCAGGATTACAGGGCAGAAACACCCATAGCACCCTGTGACCAGACCCTATGAAAGTAGGTGTAAATGTTTTATCCCTGCCCCTCTTAAAGGGCAAAGGGACACCACCATCCTGTTGGACAGTAAAGTGAACCAACAGAGATACTTGTTTATATTGTGTACTGTGACTTATCATCATATTAAAAGGTTAATTCAAGCCCAACTTAATCTTGAGGTTTTAAGACCCAATAAAACAACATTTTCCATGAGGAGGCCCCTGACCCTGATGATACTGAATTGAGAATCTCTGGAGAAAGAAGTGTATAAATATGGTCAAGGAAGAGATGACCCTCCTTAAAGTATATCCAGTAAATATTTAAAAAAAAATCTTTGTTTAAGGGGGAAGAAACAAAAACTAAAACAAAGATCCATGATTTGACCCAATTGGTTATCCAAAATTTACTAAAAGAGTGTATGCAATATATAGATAAAAAGGATGCTGATTGCCTTTTTGTGCCTCTAGAATATAGGTTTTAAATTAACTTTAACATATAATGAGATGAACTGATGAGCAAATTTTCACGACCTTATGGATACTGGAGTTTAAGTTACAGCTATACATGAGAAACCCACTAAATTTAAACAAGGTCCCACCTATACTCTTGAGATTCCAAATATAAATACAAGACAAACAGGTATGCCTCATCTTAACAACTGAAACTATTGCCTTGCTTAAATTTTCTATAGTCATAGTACCCATTGACTTAAGACATCCCATAGTGGGCACGGATTCTCTGACTCAAGGAATAATAAAATTAAGTCTTTGCCACTTAGAATAAGCTTGAGCATATGGGGGTCCCGTGTCCCTTCCCCCCGGGTTAAAATAGTTAATATGTCCCAACGTAGATTAAGACAAGGCATATAGCAATTAAGAACCACTAAATAAGACTTACTTTTTTAAAAGTTATTTTATTGAGGTCACATTGGTTTATAACATAGTGTAAATTTCAGGGGTACATCATTATATTTTAGCTTCTGTATAGACTGAATTGTGTTCACCACCAGAAGTCTAAAAAAAAGAAAAAGACATGTAAAGAAGAGGACATTATTGCTACTCTCTTCCTCCTTAATATCCCAATTTGGCCAACTCCCAAAATGGGTGAAAAAAAAATAAAGAATGTCACTGAACAGTAGATTACCACAACCTTAACGCTATGGTACTCCTGATTAAAGGTGCCCTTATCCAATAGTATTATTAAAATTACTGACTTTTTCAAATCAAAAACTGGAAAACATCTTGCTTTTGTACATTTTATTAATATGTTCTGTTCAGTGCTTATTTCAATAGCCTCTTAGTCACAGTTTCCCGACCTTTTCAAAGATACAATACATATTTGCTCAAGTATCCATGAGGAAACCCAAGAGCCCTGCCATCCCACACAATATTTTCAGGCAAGATATTAACCTTATCCAGATTTCTCCAGGAGCACAGATATGATAGATTTTTTTTTTTAAAGATTGGCACCTGGGCTAACAACTGTTACCAATCTTTTTTTTTTCTGCTTTATCTCCCCAACTCCCCTCCCCGCCGCACACAGTTGTATATCTTAGTTGCAGGGCCTTCTAGTTGTGGGATGTGGGACACCACCTCAACATGGCCTGATGAGCGGTGCCATGTCCATGCCCAGGATCCGAACCCTGGGCCGCCGCAGCGGAGCACGCAAACTTAACCACTTGGCCACAGAACCGGCCCCAATATGATAGATTATTGATGTCACCTTTCTCTGAGGAAATTCATTTGATACACATATTCAAAATGTACCAACATTCATAAAGAAGCCCACAGAAAAGGGTGGGCCTCTGCCCCACATAAAATATAAGGCCCTACCACTTCAGTAAAATGTCTTTACAATGTTTAGATAGTTGGGGGCTACTCTAACCCTGAAACTATCAAGAAAACAACTACTGACACACAGTGTTAAAACAAGTCCGAAATCTTTTAGGCCTTCTTGGTTTCTGGAGGCAGCATATTCCTCATGTACAAATTTTACTTAAGCCCATTTCTGCTGTTAATCACAAGTAAACCCACCTTGATGAATGGGGCACCCTATGATAAAAGGCCCTAGACTGTATCCAAATTGTAATACAACAAGAACTCTCATTAGTGCCCACAGAGACTCTCACTGTAGAGGCTTTAGCAATCTCCTGTCATGCCTCTTGGAGTCTCTGGACCACCTTTGATGGTCCTAAGTTGCCCATGGGCTTCTGATGCAAAACACCCCTGATATCTTTGTCCCTATACTACACACCATTACAGTAATAACTGCTGGCTTCATATAGAGCCCTTCCAGAAAATGTGGCTCTCACAGGCCTGCACCTGTGACTCTCTGGACTTAGCTGCCCATTATACCTTGATTCATGGAGACAAGACTTGTGGCTTGGCACAACCACAGAGTCACCTTTGTTGAAGTGATACTTAGATGAAAGAGCCAAACCTGGACCCTCTAACATATCATACCTACAGGAGGAGGTACTTTCTGCTATCCTCAGTACTTTGCCAGAGGCAATGGTGTTTGAGGAGGTCATTCCTCTCTCAGACCCATTAGCTACCTGGGACACCTTTGGGAAAAATTTAGTGATTAGAAAAGGAGGTCTATATGCTTTACAGATGGCATCACTACCATCACATGTGATGGTGCTTGCTGGATAGCTGCTATTGTTCATCCCATTAGTGGGACATCACTGATCAAGAACAGGAACCAAGGGTCAGCACAACGGGCCTAACTTCAGGCAATCATCTTAGCACTAGAAGATGCCTTGGCCAACAATAGACCACACCTGCTCTTTATTAGGTGACTCTTCAGCCATTGCCAATTATTGGGCTATCTGGTTTGAGCAATGACAACAACAAAAATTTCTTGTCCAAAGTTTCCCACTTTGGGGTAAAGAACTCTGAAAATTTCTTGTGTCACAGATAACAAAAACATAATTCGGGGTCACATATTTTTCTGCATATATGTATTAGTCTTCCCAGATTTCTGTAGCAAAATATAACAGACTGGATGGGTTAAACAACAGAAAATTATTTTTACAGTTCTGGAGGCTTCAAATCCAAGATCAAGATGCCATTAATGTTGGTTTCTGAGGAAGATTCTCTCTTTGGTTTGCAAACGTTCTTTTCACTGTGTCACCACATGGTCTTTTTTTGTTTATTAACATATCTATTACCTCCTGTAGTTACCTGTTTTGTGTGTGTGGTGAGTGAGAACAGTAATCAAGAGATAGAAACAAGCCAAGTGTCTGTTGACACATGAATGGATAAACAAAATGTCATATATCTATATTTTTATATATATATACACACACACACACACATAATTGAACATTATTCAGCCTTAAAGAAAAGATCACATGACCTTTCCTCTGTGTGTGCATTCTTATGGTGTGTTTTCCTCTTCTTATAAGGACACAAGACCTATGAGATTAGGGCCCCACCTGTATGACCGCTTTTAACTTTAAATACCGTATCCTTAAAGGCCCTATCTCCAAATACAGTCACATTGCTGATTAGGCTTCAACATAAGAATTTTAGAGGGACGTAATTAAGTCCCTAACAATATACTAAGGCCATTATACAAGGTTACACCAAAATCTCATCCCCTTTGAAGTTCCAGACATCATCGCTAAAGACCAAGATACGCAATTCACTTCTCAAAATACAAATGCCAGGTTCTTAAACAAGGCATCAAAAAACACTTTCATCTTTCTTATTGGCTTCAGGCCATAACTCACGTAGAATGCCATAAACAAACTCAAATTCAATTAAATAGCACATGACACATTTCAGTCAGCAGTAAAATATCAAAGATGAATTGTAATAAGAAATATGACTACATTTTTGATTTTTGACTGCTGAGAACTTTCAGGTGCAAACCTCCCCATTCACCTCTTGCCTCACATCTAGACAAGTAGATAGGAAAGCACGATTGCTCTGTGCCTTGGTGCCTATGGGGAAGTTCAAACCATGCAAACTCTTGGCCCCTGTGTGGAAACCCTCATTTGACCCCACTCCCTGAATATAATAAAAGCAATAATTGCTTCTCCCTTTACTGAAGCCATTCTGGACCAAATTGGGTATCTGCCCTGCTCTCCTCAGAAAGGCCCATTGTATGAGTAATAAACCTATTTAGACCTGCATAGCGTGTTGATTATGTAATCAATGTTGACATTCAAACCAATTTTAGGCGACAAGAGGTTGATCCTGCTCTCTAGGGACAACCTCAAAACACTCAGTAAGTTAGATCTACATAAATAAAAAATGAACACCAGTGAAGGAAAAAATGAAGGAAGAGTAAAATCTTTAATTTTTCTCATTTCTAATCTTAAAGAAAACTTTTCTTAAAAATAGTTATAATAGAAACAATGTATTGGGTCAAAGTATGCGGATAAATACAATGAATGACAACAATATCACAATGTTTATTATACTTATTTATTTATATATTTATTAAAAACCCTAATGCAACCACTAAACTTTTTTTAAGAAGTATAAATGAGACACCAAGAGGAGATAAAATGGAATCATATAAAATAGTTAATTAAAAGTACATAAGGAAGAGAAAAAATAAAGAACAAATGCAACGAATAAAAAACAGATACAACATGGTTGATTTTATCCCAACAAAGTCAATAATCACTTTAAATTTGAATGGTCTAAACAAACTATTTAAAAGACAGAGATTATTAACTTGAACACAAAAGAATAAGACTCAACTACATCCTGTTTCAAAGAAATCCATTTTCCATACAAGGACAAAGATAGGTTAAAAGTAAAGAGATGGAATAAAAGGCATCCAAATTGGGAAGGAGGGAGTAAAATTATTTCTGTCTGCAGATGATATGATTTTATATGTAGAAAACCCTAAAGATTCCAACAAAGAAACCTGTTACAACTAATAAACGAAATCAGCAAAGTAGTAGACTACAAAGTTGACACACAAAAAATCAGTTACATTTCTATAACAATGAACAGTCTGAAAACGAAAGTATGAAAACAATTCCATTTACAATAATATCCAAAAGAAAAAATACTTTGGAATTAACCAAGGGAATGAAAGACTTGTACAATGATGAATACAAAACATTCCTGAAAGAAATTAAAGACATAAATAAATGAAAGGATGTTCTATGTTCATGGATTAGAAGACAATGTTGTTAAGATGTCAGTACTACCCAAAGGGATATACAGATTAAATAGCAATCCTTAACAAAATCTCAATGATGTTTTTTGCAGAAATAGAAAAATCCATCCTAAAATTCATATGGAATCTTGCGGGACCCTGAATAGCCAAAAGAAAAAAAAAAAGAAAATCTTGAAAAAGAAGAACAAAGCTTCCAAGTCTTGGCTCTTGTGAATAATGCTGCAATGAACATAGGGGTACATATATATCTGTTCTGATTAGTGTTTTCATGTACTTTGGATAGATACTCAGAAGTGGAATAGCTGGATAGTATGGTGGTTCTAGATTTAATTTTTTGAGAAATCTCCATATTGTTTCCATAGTGGCTGCAGCAGTTTGCATTCCCACCAGCAGTGTGTGAGGGTTCCCTTTTCTCCACATCCTCTCCAACACTTGTGATTTCTTATCTTGTTAATTATAGCCATTCTGACAGATGTGAAGTGACATCTCATTGGAGTTTTGATTTGCACTTCTCTAATAATTAGTGATGTTGAAAATCTTTTCATGTGCCTGTTGGCCATTGTACATCTTCTTTGGAAAAATGTCCATGTCCTCTGCCCATTTTGTGATCAGGCTGTCCATTTTGTTGTTGTTGAGTTGTATGAGTTTTTGGATATTTTGGAAATTAGCCTCTTATCACATACATGATTTGCAAATATTTTCTCCCATCTGGTGAGTTGTCTTTTTGTTTTGCAAGTGCCCATCAATGGA
Source organism: Equus asinus (assembly GCF_041296235.1). Lineage (NCBI taxonomy): Eukaryota > Metazoa > Chordata > Mammalia > Perissodactyla > Equidae > Equus > Equus asinus. The sequence continues at coordinate 58,352,270 of NC_091820.1, read as the reverse complement.
TGAATGGACAAAGAAGATGTAGTATATATATACACAATAGAATACTACTCAGCCATTGAAAAAGACAAAATCATGCCATTTGTGACAACATGGATGGGCCTTGAAGGTATTATGCTAAGCAAAATAAGCCAAATGAAGAAAGACAAATACTGTATGATTTCATTCATATGTGGAAGATAAACAAACAAACACATAGATACAGCAAATAGATTGGTGGTTACAGAGGGGGAGGGCAAAAGGGATAAGGAGCACATGTGTACGGTGAGGGATGGCAACTAGACTTTTGGCAGTAGATACAATGTAGTGTATACAAAAGTTGAAATATAATGATGTACACCTGAAATTTATACAATGTTATAAACTAATTTTACTTCAATAAAAAGAACAGGAAAAATAGAACAAATCTAGAGGACTCACACTTCCTGATTCCGAAACTTACTACAAAGCTACAGTAATCAAAACAGCATGTGATACTGGTTTAAAGACAAATATATAGACCAATGGAATAGAATAAAGAGCGCAGAAACACACCCTTACATATATGACCAGATGATTTTTGACAAGGGTATGAAGAGTATTCAATGAGGCAAAGGACAATCTTCAGCAAATGATGCTAGGAAAACTGGCTATCCACATGCAAAAGAATTCAACTGGACCTTTACCTAACACCATATACAAAAATTAACTCAAACTGGATAAAAGATTTAAAGGTAAGACCTAAAATTATAAAACTCTTAGAAGAAAACATAGAGCAAAGCTTTACAACATTGGATTTGGCAATGATTTCTTGGATATAAGACCAAAGGAACAAGAAACAAAACAAAAAATCGACAAATTGGATTTCATGAAATTTTTTTGAAAAATTGTGCATCAAAGGAAAAGATCAACAGAGTAAAAAGGCAACCTACAGAATGGTAGAATGTGTTTGCAAATCATATATCTTATAAGGGAATAATATCCAGAATATATGGAGAATTCCTAAAACTAAACAACAACAAAAAAAACCTGATTCAAAATTGGGCAAAAGACTTGAGTAGACATTTTTTCCAAAGAAGATATATGAATAGCCAATATGCACATGAAAAGATAGTTAACGTCACTAATCAAAAGGGAAGTGGAAATCAAAACTACAATGAGAAACCGCCACACACCCATTAGGATGGCTACTATAAAAAACAAAACAAAATAGAAAACAAGTGTTGGTGAAGATATAGAAAAATTGGAACCCTTGTACACTGTTGGTGGGAATGTAAAATGGTACAAACGCTATGAAAAATAGTGTGGCAGTTCCTCAAAAAATTAAAAATAGAATTACCATATGATCCAGCAATTCCACTTCTGGGTATATATCCCCAAAGAATTGAAAGCAGGCTCTTGAAGAGATGTTTGTACATCTATGTTCACAGCAGTATTATTCACAATATCTAAAAAGTGGAAGCAATCTAAATGTCTATTGATGGATGAATGGATAAGCAAAATGTGGTATACACATACATTGAAATATTATTTAGTAGCCTTAAAAAGGAGGAGATTCTGACATATGCTACAACATGTATGAACCTTGAAAACATTATGCTGTCACAAAAACACAATAATTGTATGATTCCACTTATATTAAGTACCTAGAGTAGTCAATATTATAGAGATAAAAGTAAGAAGTAGAATGATAGTTTCTAGGGGCTAGGGGAAGGGGAGAATGGGGAATTATTGTTTAACGGATATAGAGTTTCAGTTTTATAAGATGAAAACAGTTGTGGAGGTGAATAGTGGTGACGATTGCACAACATTATGAATGTATTTAATACCACTAAACTGTACACTTAAAAATAATTAAGATGGTAAGTTATATGTTATGTGTATTTCACCGCAATTTAAAAAATGGGAAAAAAATAAAACATGACAAAAGATACTTCATGCTATTACTACTCCAAAGGAAGCAGTAATAGTTATATTAATTTCAAACAAAACAAAGTTCAGAACCAGGAAGATTACCAGGGAGAAAGAGGAACATTGCATAATGATAAAGGAGTAATTCTCCAAGAAGACATGAAAATCCTAAATGTGTATTCATCTAACAAGAGAGTATCAAAAAACATGAGGCAAAATTTCATAGGACCAAAAAAAGAACTAGAGAAACATACTATTATAGCCAGAGACCTCAGCATCCCTCTGCTAGTAACTGATAAATCAAGGAAGTAGGAAAATCAAGAATATTAGAGATACGAAGAGCAATATCAATCAACTTGATCTATTTAACATCTATGGAGTACTTCATCCAGCAACAGCAGAATACATAACCTTTTTCCATGTACATGGAACACTCAGCAAGATAGATCACATTCTTGACCACCAAACACACTTCCAGAAATTTTAAAGGATAGAAATCATACAATGCATATTCTCGAGCTGCAACAGAATTAAACTAGAAATCAAAAACAGAAAGATAGTGGGAAAACCCCTAATATCATAAATTAAATAAGACACTTCTAAATAACTCATAAATCCAAGAAGAATCCCAGGAGAAATTTTTTAACAGTTTGAACTAAAAGAAAATGAAAACGCATCTGATCAAAATTTGCATAGTGCATCAAAACCGGTTAGAGGGGAATTTATAACATTAAATATATTAGAAAAGAAGAAAGATCTAAAATGAATAACCTAAGCTTCCCTGTTAATAAACTAGAAAAATAAGAGCTAATTAAACCTAAAACAAACAGAAGAAACTAAATAATTTAAAAATGATACAGAAATCAATGAAATTAAATACAGGATATAATAGAGACAATCCACAAAACCAAAAGCTGGTTCTTTGAAACAATCAATGAAACTGACAAATTTCTAGCCAGACTAACCATGAAAAAAAGAGAGAGCACAAACTACCAATGTCAGGAATAAGAGGGGTCATTACTATTGATTCTATAGACATTAAAATGATAACAAGGATGCTATGAACAACTCTAAACTGACAAATTTGATATTTTAGATGAAATAGACCAATTCCTTGAAAGGTACTACTATGAAAATTCATTCAAGGAGATATAGATAACCTGATTAGTCCTATATCTATGAAATAAATTGAATAAATAATTTAGAACTTTTTTTAAAAAAGAAAGAAAATATCTGGCCTAGATGATTCTATTAATTATAACAAATATTTAAGGATGAAATAACACTAATTCTACACAATTTCTTTCAGAAAATATATATTATTTTGATATGGTATCAAATCTCAAATTTTTCATCAGCATAGTTAGTAAAAATGAAGAAAAGCTACAGGTCTGACTACATGGAGAAACTTATCAACAACGTGCATATCCAAGTGATCTAGAGATTCTCTCAGATATATTCTTATGCCAGATATACACTTTGTATCTGTTGCGTTGCTCTTACTATATTGTATTAACTTATCTGGTTCTATATCTGCCTCAGTAAGATTCTTGAAAGCAGAGTCCCTTGTCTCATGTGTCTTTGTCTCACAGCATTTCACGCAGTATGTAATTCTGGGTATACACTTGATGTTTAACAAACTATTGTGGAATGCACAAGTAGGTAGTGTGCTGTAGATCATTTAAAGTATTGGATGATCTTCTGGATTACACGCAAGTAATTCTGCTCCTTCAGCCTCACCAAATAAATAGACGGCAGAACTTCGGAAAGCAACAATACAAGAGGGGTAGTTGAATATGTCATCTTAATCTCACAAAACTGATGGATTTAAAGAATGCTTAATAAAGTCTGTACATGAGATTGTGAGGAGTGATGGAAGTGTTCCAAGGAAATATGATGATAGCCAAGCACACAATAGAGGGTGCCCGGTAAGATTTTCCCTGTGATCATTCTGACACCCTGCCACCAGAGGGAAAAAAAGCAAAAACAATGAATGTACTAAAGGCAGATAGAGGTGAAAAGACATAAGACATTCCATGCAATGGAGAAAGGAAAGTCTCTTCAATAAATGGTGTTGGGAAACTGGATAGCCACATGCAAAAGAATGAAAGTACACCATTATCTTGCACCATACACAAAAATTAACTCAAAATGGATTAAAGATTTGAATGTAAGACCTGAAACCATACAACTCCTAGAAGAAAATACAGGCAGTACACTCTTTGACATTGGTTTTAGCAACAACTTTCGAATACCATGTCTACTTGGGCAAGGGAAACAAAAGAAAAGTTAACAAATGGGACTACATCAGACTACAAAGCTTCTGCAAAGCAAAGGAAACCATGAACAAAATGGAAAGACAACCCATCAACTGGGAGAAGATATTGGCAAATTATTTATCAGACAAGAGGTTGATTTACAAAATTTATAAAGAACTCATACCACTCAACAACAACAACAAAAAACAAAACAACCTGATCAAAAAATGTGGGGGGCGGCCCCGTGGCCAATTGGTTAAGTTCATGCGCTCTGCTTCGGTGGCCTAGGGTTTCCCCAGTTCGAATGCTGGGGGCGGACATGGCACTGCTCATCGGGCCGCGCTGAGGCGGTATCCCACATGCCACAACTAGAAGGACCCACAGCTAGAAATATACAGCTATGTACCAGGAGACTTTGGTGAGAAAAAGGAAAAATAGAAAAAAATTTAAAAAAAAATGGGCAGAGGAAATGAACAGACATTTTTCCAAGGAAGATATACCGATGGTCAACAGACACATGAAAAGATGCTCAACATCACTAATTATTAGGGAAATACAAATCAAAACTACAATGAGATATCACCTTACACCAGTCAGAGTGGCTATAATTACTAAGACAAAAAACAATAAGTGTTGGAGAGGTTGTGGAGAAAAGGGAACACTCATACACTGCTGGTGGGAATGCAAAGTCGTGCAGCCACTATGGAGAACAGTATGGAAATTTCTCAAAAAAATAAAAACGGAAATACCATATAATCAAGCTATCTCACTACTGGGTATTTATCCAAAGAACTTGAAATCAATGATCCAAAGAGATTTATGCAACCCTATGTTCATTGAAGCACAATTCACAATAGCCAGGTTGTGGAAATAACCCAAGTGCCCTTCTACAGATGAATGGGTAAAGAAGATGGGGTATATATATATATATATATATATATATATATATACAATGGAATACTACTCAGCCATAAAAAAGACAAAATGGTCCCATTTGCAACAACATGGATGGACCTGGAGGCTGGGATGTTAAGTGAAATAAGCCAGACAGAGAAAGACAAATACTGCATGATTTCAGTCATGTGTGGAAGATAAATACATGGATAAAGAAAACAGATTAGTGGTACCAGAGGGGAAAGGGGTTGAGGGGTGGGTGAAAGGGACAAAGGGTCACATATGTATGGTGATGGATAAAAATTAGACTACTGGATGTGAACACGATGAAGTGTATTCAGGAATTGAGAAACGATAATGTACACCCGAAATCACACAATGTTATAAACCATTGTAATCCCAATAAAATTACTTTAAAAAAATTTCTTGAACAATGGGACTCATTCAGATGAAGTGGTGATAAAAAAAAATCCCAGAATCCTACTAGAATTAACCAAATATAAAAAGTTAAGTGGCAAAGTCTTTCGTTTATATTTTCCTTTAACAAATGTTTACTGGATGCCTCCTCTGTGCCAATTACAGAATAAGTATATCTAAGATGTAAATTTAACTGAATTGGCTCGAGGGCATATTAGACACTGTAGGAATAAAGTAAATAGTGAATTTGAGGACGTATAAAAATCCAAAGTGCAGCAAACTTACTCTGTCTTTGAAAAAAATCCAGAATATTTGTGGGAATAAAAAATATCCGTCACCTAACAAGGTAAAATTCACAATGTGTGGCATACAACCAAAACAGTCATGCAAACATACAAGAAAATATTCCCCTATAATGAAGAGGGAAATCAATCAATTGAAAGTGAACCCAAACTGACAAACGTAATAAAATTAGTAAATAAGAACACAAACTTTTGTTATAAATGTATTCCACTTATTCAAAATTTTAATTTAATTATGGAAGGCATGGAAAAAGACCATAATTTGACTTCAAGAGATGAAAACTGCAACATGTGAGATGAAAAATAAAATGGACAGAATGAACAGATTAGACCTTGCAGGAGAAAAGAATAGTGAGCTCAAAGATATAGCAATATAAACTACACAAAATGGCTATTTGTGACAACATGGATGGACCTTAAGGGTATTATGCTAAGTGAAATAAGTCAGCGGGATAAAATCAAATACTGTATGATCTTATTCATAGGTAGAAGATAAAAACAATGACAAACAAACACACAGAGACAGAGGTTGGATTGGCATTTACCAGAGGGGAAGGGGGGAGGGAGGAGGGCAAAGGGGGTGATCAGGCACACGTGTGTGGTGATGGATTGTAGTCTTTGGGTGGTGAACATGATGTAATCTACACAGAAATCGAAATATAATGATGTACACCTGAAATTTATATAATGTTATAACCCAATGTTAATTAATTAAAATAAATAAAACAGAGAGAAATAAGAAGTAGAAAAACAGAGCAAGTTTTCTGGAAGCTGCAGGACAACTTCAAGTTTTCTAATACATGTATAATTAGGATCCCTAAAGGAGAGGACATAAAAATAACCTAAAAAACAATGGCCAAAAAATGCCCCAAACTTGTTGAAAATTATGTACTCACAAACATAGGAGGCGCAACAGACTCCAGTTACAAGAAACATGAAGAAGACATCAGTACCCATCAAAATCAAATTGCTCTCTCTATAGATATACAGAGAAATCTTATAAGCAGTCAAAGAAAAAAATCATTTTACGTTCAGAGAAACACAGATAAGAATGACAGTAGATTACTTGTCAAACAATACAAGTGAAAACAGAGAGAAGCAACACCTTAAAGCAATGAAAAAAAATGTTCATACTTGAAATCTATACTGAGCAATAAGATCTTTCAGAAAGAAGGAAGGCGAAATAAGGGCTTTTTCAATATTTACACTTTCAAAGAATTCATCACCAGAAGACTATAACACTAGAAAATGTCACCAATGAGATAGGAATAAAATCATAGTTCTGTCTAGTAGGTGGCTACAGTAGTGTTGTTGAAGAGGCCAAGTAAACATGGTGGCAACACGGCCAAAATATAGTCTGGCATCTGTCCCAATTCCAGGTGGGATCCTCTCAATAGCCTGTAGTATCCTAGGCCCAGGTTGCTACGCAAAGTCGGCATAGCTAGGCCATGGGAAACCAGAAAGTCAAACAAAAACATGTGTGCTATGGGGGTGCTAGAACCTGATGCACTGGGAAGCCACTGACTAGATGAGCATAGTGTGGACTGGTTGTTTTCCCATTCCAGGTCTATGTGTATAGGCAGATTCTGCTTTCCTTAGTGGAGGAAGCTCCTGGACAAGGACAATTTTAATCATCCTTGGCTCTTTCTGCTATGATCTCTACTGGGTGAGTGTGCTCATCATTGATATGAATTAAATACCCTTAGTACCCAGAAAATTTTGGCAAACCCTGTGACTTAAGGCATATCATCATCATCATAATCATCATCATCATCATGGTGCCAGAATAGCTCTAAAAAATAGCCAGAGAGTCATCTAATAATGAGTGGATCACAACTAACAATTCATCCTTGCTCTAGTTTGCATCTCCATTGAAATGGGGCAAGAACAAAAAAGAGACAGATGAAAGGAGTGGAGAGTCAGGGAAGAATACCTCGTTTAATGTGATCTTCATAAATCCTGACATGCCGAGTGTCACCACAGAGGGAAACCAAGATGATTGAGGTGTTTTCAGTGCATTTTAATATGGAGTAAGCAGCCCCAAATCCAAGAATTTAGTATAATGAGGGTCTTTGAAAGAGAAAGATCCATTTAGAACATCATTTTTTTTTTCTTATTTCAGTAAGTCTTGTTCAAGCAATCCATTGTGACATTCTAAGAATGGCTGCCTTGGGCCAGCAGAGAAAGTGAAAGTTCCATTGAATGCCTTGTTGTGTATTTTGAGAATTAAAGTGAGTGCATTCGACACTGTCAATAGTGTCTGAAACTTGAAAGGGAGTAAGGAGCATTTTAGTGAGGCTCTGTTAGATTCAACAGTAGAATGTCTAGTGAGATGGGTAAGATGCCAGTATGTATTCACCACCATCAAGACATAATGAGTGGCAACAGTAAGAGGGGCAGTGGCCCAATAAAATCTATTTGTCAGCAACTATTAGTGGAAGGATTCCTACAGAGTGGCACTCCAATAATTATAATATTGTTAATGTCATGTCTTCCTGCAGAGAGTGAACTAGTTTGTCACCATGGGGGCCACAGTAGAGGAGAGGGGTAACCCTCTGCATTCAGCCTGAGTCAAAGGCAGAGGATCCTCTATGACTTGTTTAATGGGCCCATTGGGTCAAAAGTAAGAGAATGGGATCTGCACAGTAATCTGAGGAAGTTTGTCACTAGTCTCTCAAATTTGTGCTAACCTACCAGCTTGGAGATTAGATTGGGCATCAGTAGAAGAACCCTTGGTGTGGGCAGAGATATCCATCACCTTAATATGTATCTCTTATATCGGAAAAGCAAGGAATTTTCAATATTATTTACCTCAAAACGGGTAGCCTTGAATGACAAATTGTTGTTGTTGCCAGTGGCCAGACCAAATGGCTAGACCATTGGCAATGACCCAGGAGTCTGAAAATGTGTAATTGGGGCCAGTTGTTGGTCAGGTTATCCTTCAAAACTAATATAACTTCCTGGAGTTTGGTCAATTGTGTCGATTTTGAGCATCATCCTTTGTCAGGATGTCCTGGTTAAGAGATAAAAAGCAACATACCTCCAAGAATCTCTATCATATTTGATGATGACACTGACATCATAAAATATATGTGCTTTTTTTTTTTACTGTTCACTCAGTTGATCACAAGGGGATCCTCAGGTAACCAAGGGAGTATGAAAGAAAGGTGACCCCTTCTAGCACTGTGGCATCTGGCAAGGGACTAAGGACAGGCGAGATCACCTCATCCTAAAAGTGAGACAGGCTAGAGGGCCATATTTGGCTCTATCCTGTATGCACTATTTCCATTTCAGCAAGGAGGGCTTGGTTACAATGCAAAGCTTGTGGGGTGCTACTTCCATGAGCCAGGGTATAATGGGCAGCTGGGTGCAGAGAGTTATAAGTTCAAGTCCTGTGAGAGCCTCCATTTCTGGGAGAACTCAGTATGTGAGCAGATGTTGCTCTAATGATATGTAATGTGGGGCCTAAATGGGCAGTCTATTGCACCAGAAGCCCATAGAGGCCATCCTGGGTGGTCCATAGACTCCAAGAAGCATAAGAGATGGTTGCCAGAGCTTCCACCATAAGGGAATCTCCAGAAAGCACTAAATGAATGGCCTGTTAGAAGGTCCCTTGTACTGATTCTAGAGCATTCTTGTTTAAAGGGCCCCACTCAAAGTGGGCCAATTTTTGGGAGATTGTATAAATAGGCTGTAATAGTGGTTGCAGATGGGGAATACCTTGCCTCCAGGAGCCAAGGAGATCAACAGATGTTGGGCTTTCTTGAAACCTATTAAAAATGACAAAGTTAGGAGTTGCTTTTTAACTACATCAGGATTGGAGCAGCCCTCAACAATCTAGATGATGTCTAAGAATTTAACTGAGAGTTCTCTCATCAGTAAATGCAATGGCGAGTGTTTCTATGTCCTCTATAAGAGTCTCTAGTGATTCTCCTTGCAGGAGGATGGCATCATTGTAGTTCCAAACCTGGGTGCCTGGAGACAATTAGATCAGGTTAAGATATTGTTCACAGAGGTTATATGCTATGACTTGGCTATTGAAGTACCCCATGGACAACTGAATAAAGGCGTATTGTGTTATAACAAAGGTGAATGTGAACTAAGGCTTAGAAACTGTTAAAATAGGCATTGAAAATAGAATATATTAGCCAAATCTATAACAGCAAATATCTGCTGGTGGAAGATTGGATGGTCTAGGTCATATAAATTATGGTAGATGTAGGGACCTTAATCAGTGAGATGGTGGCATTAAGTTTGCTTTAATCCACTGTGAGGCATCATTCATGCTTTTCAGGCTTATGAATAGGCAAAATTAGCCTATGAAACAGAAACAGTGGGGATAATTTATCTCTTCACTTCACAGATCTTGTACAATGGGTCCCAATCTTTGAAAGCCCTATTTCAATTTATATTGGGCCATATTAACAATTGTAAGGAGTTGGGGTAGATCTACAAGGTCCCATTTGGTAAGGCTAACAGTATGGCCTTAACTTTTATTTTATTCCAGTAGGTCACTGAACTAGTTAGACAATCCATCCCATTAAGGGGAAATCCAAGGGGGGTGGGAGCTGTGACCACTGAAAAATTAATCAAATTATTGTGCAAATGGTTGATGTAAGATACACTTGTTTGCTTTCCATCTTATGTCTGGTAATGCCCCAGAGAACATAGAAAGTTCTTCCTTTAAATTTAGTGGGGCTTCTGGGGATCACTGCAATTTGGGAATCAGTATCAACCAAGGCCATAAAAGGTATTGTGTGACAACCAATGGACTAGCAAGGAAGATTTCCCTCAGGAAGTCATTGGAGGCCTGGGGTTGTGCTTCATATCAAGGGATGAGGCAGTTGTCCCTGCAACTTAGCGATGAGTTTAAGGGAGAAGGAGATGGGATGTTTTGTATACTGTATCATAGAACAGCTGGAGCTCCTCAAAGATATTACCCCAAATCAGATAGAAGTGGAAGCCCAGGTCACAGAGTCACTAATACCAGGTCTTTTGATGAGGGCTCTGCAGTGGTGGGGTGTAGCCCTGGAAACTAGGAAATGGAGGCTTACCTCAGTAGTAGTGTTACCTTGGGAAGTGAAGACCTATGTCTCAGGGCCCTCTTCATGAGCAGTCAATTGATTCTAAGTCATCTAAGGCCACTTTATTAATTAAAAGTAGCGAGGAAGCCCTATAATTTGGGGCTGCTCCCGTTACGAATAACTGTTAGATGTTAGTTTCAAAAGGAGCCTGCTCAGGATTGGTTTTGTTTTCCTGCCCCACTGGTGTGCTCAGAATAGTGATATACTGATTGAACTATACCAATTTTCCTTAGTAATTACCCCCTCAAAGCACTCCAATTCATGAAGGATTCACTCATTTTTTAAATCTCAATAACAGAGCAGGCCACTTTACATGCTATGAATACCTAGAGGAGCAAGGAAAAGGCCACTAGCTCTATGTTAGTCAGGTGGGTGGACATTGTGTATCTATTTCTATAAGCCTAGAGGTTGCCATAATAAATTATTAATTTGAGGAACCCAAGATTTGCTAGTCAATTGGCTTCTTTTGGCAGGAGACAGCATTATGTGGGCAGAGGAACCAATAAGCACCATTTTCATCTGCCATTTGCTTAAATCTTTTAATAAATTTTAAAGTTCCAATTGAATCAAACCTAGACCTCTGTTTCAGTTTCCTCTCCCTTATATTTTTTATTTTTGGGTAGTTATAACATATGCTTCAGGGGAATCTTCTCTACTTAACTCATGTTGGTAAGCTTCTGTGTTAGTTTCCTGAGGCTGCTGTAACAAATTACCACAAACTTAGTGGTTTAACACAATAGAGATTAATTTTCTCACAGTTATGGAGGCAGGAAATATGAAATCAGTTTCACTGGGGCTACATCAAAGTATCTACAGGGTTGTGCTCCTTCCAGAGGCTCTAGAAGACAATCTCTTCTTGTTTATTCCAGCTTCTGGTGGCTGCTGGCATTCCTTGGCTTGTGGCACATCACTCCAATCTCTGCTTCTGTGATCACATTACCTTCTCTTCTTCTGTCTGAAATCTCCCTAGGATCCCTCTTACAAGGCCTCTTGTGATTGTAGTTAGGGCCCACTCAGGTAATCCAGCACAGTATCCAAATCTCAAGATCCTTAACTTAATTGCGTCAGCAAAGTCTTTGCCATATAAGGTAACATTCAAAGGTTTAGCAATAGGACCTGTAGATCTTGGGAGGCCATAATTCAGTTATCACAGCTTTCTCCTCCAGGGAGTCCCAATTAATATCATCAGAATTAGGAGAATCCGCCATGGTTGCTTCCGTATAAGTTTTAGTGGCATTGGGCCTATGCTAACAGCAGAATACAGAGTAGCCCTTTGACTTGTTGATATGCTTCAGCACTTAAGAGGACCCACATTCTCTGTCTGTTTTACAGCTAACCAGTAGGATCATTGTGTCCTCTTGCTTATTAGGAGGTTTGGGGACAAGGCATTTGGGGCCACTCTTCATAAACATTTGTGTCACAGGATACCATGGGTTTTCTCTTGCAGCCTACAACCCTGAGGATCAAGATGTGTGAGAAAAAAGTAAGGGCGGCAGTATCATCAGAGTGATTTAAGGGTTCTAGACGGCTGTCTGCTTTTACAAATGTAGAGCTCAGCATGGCTGCTCTTTTCACTCTTTTCTGTCTTTTTAAATATCTTTTTTTTCTCTAACCTCTGCTTTTTTCATGAGCAACCACCTGATGGGCCTATATATTGCACAGGATATAAGTCTTTTCCCTACACTTTCTATAGAACAGAGGCCAAGACCTTCTTAGAGAAACACAACCAACTGATCCCAGGGTTAGAGTCTTTCCCCTGAGCCTAGCATCAGTCACATCTTATGCATCAAAGACACACACAGACAGGGAATTTAAAACAACTATGATGAATATATTAAGAGTTATAATGGAAAAAACATGAAAGAACAGATGGTTATTGTAAGCAGAAATATGGTAAACCATCAAAGTGAGTGCTGAAAATTAAATGTTAACAGATATGAAGAATACCTTTGATGTACACTGAACACAACTGATAAAATAGTCAGTGAGCTTAAGACATGTCTATAAAAACTTTCCAAACTGAAATACAAAGAGAAAAATATGAAAAAATAACATATCATCAGAATATTGTAGGATAAGATCAAAAGATGCAACACAAGCACAACTGGAACACCAGAATAAGAAGAAAGAGAAAACAGAGCAGAAGATGTAATAATAGCTGAGCATATTCCAGAATTAGTGACAGACACCGAAACATGGATCCAGGAAGCTCAGATAACACCAATCAGGAGACATACAAAAAATCTATAATATCATATTCAGGCTTCAGAAAAACCAGACAATGGATAAAATCTTGAAAGAAGCCAAGGGAGGGAGGGAAATGCCATAGTATAGAGGAACAATGATGAGAATCACATTGGACTTCTGGTCAGAAACCATGAAAACAAGAAGAGAGTGGATGAAATAGTTAAAATGTTCGGAGAAAAAAATCACCAATTGAGCAATCTATATCCAGAGAAATTACTCCTCAAAAGTTCTTCAAAAAAAAAATTATTCTTCAAAATAAAGACTCCCTCAGACAAACCAAAATTGAGGAAATTCATTGCCAACAGACCTGGTGTGCACAAAATGTTGAAAGAAGTTCCTCAGAGGGAAAATGATAAAGGTCAAAAACTCAATTCTATGTAATGAAAGGAAGAATGTAGAAGAAGGAAGCAATGAAAGTAGAATAAAATTATTTATTGTTCTTATACTTAGCTCATCTTGAAAACAACTGCTTGTTTAAATTAATAATAGTAACAATGTATTCAATAATTATAGCACACTGATAAGTGAAATTGATGACAGCATTGCCATTAGGAACAGGAGGGAGGAATTAGGAATCCTTTCTTATAAGGTACCTGCCCTACACATGAAGCAGTGCAGTGTTAATTGAAGATTGACTTTGATTTGGTATAAATATATACTGCAAACTCTAGGGTAACACTTAAAAAGCTTTTTAAAAGCATAATTTGCATACTAAAGGAGGAGGTAAAATGGAATCATATAAAATGCTCAACTGAATCCAGAGAAAGCTGAAAAAAGGGGAGGAAACAACAAAATACAAGTGCAATGAATAGAAAACCGTTACGAATATAGTAGATATTTATCCAACTATGTCAATAACCACTTTAAACGTGAATGGGCTAAATGCACCAATTCAAAGACATACTGTCAGACTGGATAAAAATAGCAATACCCAAATATATGTTGTCTACAAGAAACACACTTTACATATAAAGAAAAGAAGAAAAGTCTCAAATCAGAGACCTCAGACTCCATTTTAACAAAGCAGGGGAGATTCAAGCCAAAGTAAGTAAGAAAACAGGAAAACAATGGAGAAAATCAATGAAACAAAAGGTATTTCCTATGAGAAGATCAATGAAACTGATAAACCTTTAGGTTAACTGTTGAGGGAAAAGAGAGAGAAGACACAAATTACCAATGTCACAATGAGGCAGGTGACATCATGACACAGCCTGTTAAATGATATCGTTAAAATGATAATAAGGAAATATTGTGAACAAGTCTATGCCAATAAATTCAGCAATTTAGATGAAATAGACAAATTTCTTAAGATACACAAACTGCCAAAGTTCATTCAATAAGAAAGAAATAACCTGAAGAGTATTATACCTACTAAGGAAATTGAATTTATAAATAAAAATATGAAGAAAACTCTATGTAGCTCCACTGGTGAAATGTACCAAATGCTCAAGGAAGAAATAATACCAACTTAACATAAAATCCTTTCAGATAACTTCATTTTAATTTTAATTTAATTTTTATATTCATTCTATGATGCCAGCATCACTCTGACACCAAAACCAGAAAAAGACATTACAAGAAAGGAAAAGTATAGACCAACATCACTCATGAGCAAGATAGACAATTGCTAAACAATATTTTAGCAAATCAAATCTAACAATATATTATAATCTTAGTGCATTATGACCAAATGAGGTTTATCCCAAGAATACAAGGTTCACCTGACTTTCAAAAATCAGACAATGCAATTCACCATGTTAACAAACTAAAACCAGAAAACCATATCATCATCTCAACAAAGCATTTACAAAATACAACACCATTTCATAATAAAAACTCTCACCAAACTGGGAAGAGAAGGGAATTTACTCAACCAGATAGTGGGCACTTAACGAATATCTGACATCTAACCTCATACTTAATGGTGAAAGACTGAATGGTTCCCCTCTAAGATATGGCACAAGACATGGATGTCCACACTCACCACTTCTATGAAGGTTTTAGCAAGGGAAAAAAGGCAAGAAAAAGAAATAAAATGCACCCAGATTGGAAAGAACGAAGTAAAATGATCTCTCTTTGAAGATGCCATGGTCTTATATATAGAAAATCTTAAGGAATCCACACAAAAAGCAGCTAGACTAACAAATCAGTTTAGCCAGGTTGCAGGATACAATACAACGTCAAAATACAAAACTCAGTTGTATTTGTATATACTTGTAACAAGCAGTGAGAAATTGAAATAAATTTATAACTGCATCCGAAAATATAAAATACTGAAGGATAATACTTTCAAGATACGTATCTTGAAACTGCTGTTGAGAGAAATTAAAGGAGACTTAAATAAATGAAGAGATATTCCATGCTCATTGGTCAGAAGATGCAATATAGTTCACATGCCAGCTTTCCCCTAATTGACCTGTAGAAATACAATCCCATTTGAAATTCCAGAAAAGATTTTGTAGAAATAGACCAGAATATTCTAAATTTCATTTGAGATTACAAGGGACCTAGAACAACCAATATAACCTTAAAAAAAGAAAAACAAAGTTGGAGAGTTAATACTATCTTATTTCCAGACTTACTATAAACAAGCAGTTATCAAGACACCGTGATATTGGCATAAAGATAGACAAATGGACCATTGGACAGCATAGATAATGCAGAGGTAAACCTACGCATATAAGGACAATTAATTTTTAACATAGACACAAAGACAATTCACTGTAGAATGGATAGTCTTTTCAAGAGGTGGTGCTAGGGGGCATATTCCTACCCCCCAAATACGACCATTGATCAGTGCTTCTTACTATATATGGGCAAAAATGGATTCAAAATAGATTATAGACCTAAATGTAAGCTAAAATTCTAGAAGAAAACATATAGAAACCTGTTCTGACTTTGCATTGGGCCAAGTCTTCTTAGATACAACATTCATCTGATTTAGGGCTGTTATCCAGAATATCTACAGCAGAAACAACTTTCAAAACTCAATATTAAGAATACAAACAACCAAGCTGAAAGTGGACAAAAGGTTAGAACAAATACTTCACCAAAGAAGATACGTGGATGAGAAATAAGCACTTGAACACATGTGCAACATCCCTGGTCTTTCGGGAAATGAAATGAAAAGCTGCAGTTTGATACCACTTCACATGTATTAGAATGGCTAAAATTAAAAAAGACTCTGCATAGCAAGTGTGGGCTAGGATTTGAAGGACCTGGAACTGTCATATAGCACTGATGTGAATGTAAAATGTACAACCGCTTTGGAAAACTGTTTTTGCGTTTTATAAAAGGTTAAATACACACCTAACATATGACTCAGCCTTTCCATTCCTAGGTATTTAACCAAGTCAAATGAAAGCATACATACACACAAAACTTGTACAAGGATGTTCATAGCAGCTTTATTTTATTTTATTTTTTCTGTGCAAGAAGTCATTGTTCACTAAGATAACAATTTCTCTTTTTAAAAGATAAGAATTTCTCTAAGGCTGAAAGTTCAACATTTTGCTTTCTTTTTCTTTTGAGAACACTACAGATCTGTTGTCTTAAAGTTGTTGCAAATGCTGCACAACATTGTTCAGATGAATGTTTAAGTCATAATATGATGGATCGTATGAAAATGTCTTTAGGAAAAGTTGAGCAAGCTTACTTTGGATGTTTTACATTAGCCAACACAATTTTCAAAGCAGCTTTATTTTTAATAGCCAAAAATAGAAACATCCCAAATGTCCATCAGCAGGTGAAGAAGTAAATAAAGTGTTGTATATCTACACAACGAAATACTAGTCTGCAATAAATAATAATGAAGTATTGATGCGTGCTAAAATGTGGATGAATCTCAAAATAATTATTCTAATTGAAAGAAGCTAGATCCAAAAAAGTTCATATCATACTGTGTGTGTGTGTGTGTGACAATCATCAGTCATGCACAATTCTAGAAAATGCAACGCAATCTAATAGTGAGAGGAAGCAGATCAATGTTTGTTCCTGGTGATGGGGAGGAAAGAGCCAGGGAGAATTGGGGGGAAAGGCTTGCAAGAGATATGTGGAAATGTTTCTTAATTGTGGAGATAATTTCACGGTTCATATGTCAAAACACATCAAATTGTCTACTCTAAATATGTGCATTTTGTTGTATGTC
This sequence comes from Equus asinus, assembly GCF_041296235.1. Lineage (NCBI taxonomy): Eukaryota > Metazoa > Chordata > Mammalia > Perissodactyla > Equidae > Equus > Equus asinus. The sequence goes on along the minus strand of NC_091820.1, from coordinate 58,335,034 downwards.
AGTTATACCTCAATAAAGCTTTTAAAAGATCAAACAAAAAAGAAAAGAGTCTCATTGACTTCTGGGACAATGTCAAGTCACCAAACCTACATGTAATTGGTGTCGCTGAAGGAAAATAAGGAAGAGAAAGACAGAAAAATATTTGAGGATATGATGGTAGAAAATGTTCCAAATATGAGGCAAACCCATAAACGCACAAGCTCGGAGAAGGTATATGAATTCCAAACAGCAAACAGAATGAAAGGCTCACCAAGGCCCACCATAAACTAATTGCTCTAAGAACAAAAATAAAGAGAAATTCTTAAAAGCGGACTGAGAAAAAAACAACATTAAAGAAAGGGGAGCAAAGGTAAGAGTGACTTCTGTCTTCTTGTCTGCAAAAATAAAAAATAAAACACCTGAAACAATCAAGGCATTGTTGCATAAATTCCAGTTACTCCCTTGCGCAGATTTTAACAAAACAGAATTAATTTGATTTGCATGTGTTAACCTGTTCTATGAACATAGAAAGTCACAGAAAAATGTAAAGTGTATGATACTATTGACAAAATAATTTAAAAAAGCTACTCAGGAAAATTTCAACCTAGTTTTGTAGGTTTCCATGAGCTTGAGAAAAGTGTAAAAAAATAACCCAGATAATAATGTTCTCTGTAACCTTCACAGTCTTGGATTGGTGGGGGTTGCGATAACAAGGGGATTGATTGTCAACCATTACTCACACATCTGTGCACTGTTCCTCCCATTTTAACAGCATGGGCTAATTTGGTAATATTTATAGATTCTGATCAACCAAAAGAGAGAAGCTTAGTGTAGAATAAGATAGTGGTCACCAGGAGCAACTCTGGAGCAAGACTGCCTGTCTTTGAATCAAATTCTAGGCTCTGCCACTTAGACTATGTGAGACCTTAGCAGCTTACTTAAATACTTGATACCAAAGTTTTCCTAGGTGTAAAATGGAGATTAAAACAGCACCTATTTCATGAATTGTTATGGGATTAAATGGTTTACTGATCAATTGCGTGACAAGCATATAAGTGTGTGTGTGTGCGTGTGTGTGTGTGTATTTGTGTGTGTGTCTGAAAGAGAGAGAGCGAGAAAGTGAATTTGATGCATCAATGAAATATAAATCAAACTCAAGTGCGGCAGACATTTCAAACTTAATGGAATAAAGAAAGAGAGAGGATTAATCTCCTTCTAGTGCCCAGCCTACACTCAGTGAAGAAATGTGGCCCTGTGGTCAACACTATTAGAGATTCAATAAAAGATAAAAGGCTTGTATTGCTTTTCAAAGCAGAAAGGATTCGATGATGTTTCCAGAAGTGGATGGAAATGATTATGAATCTGGTTAGAAGAAGATGTAGAAAGGAGGAAGAGAAGTTGAAGGAAGAGAAGGATAGGCCTGGTAACATCCTCATTTTATAGAAAATCAAGGTAATCTGACTAAGGTATATGCAAGAAACTGAGGGTTAAGCATATTACTTAAAGTTACTAGGGTCAGCAATAGAGGAACTAAAAACCAAAAGAAAGTATAAAAACCAAGAGAAAGAAAGTGAGGGCAGATTGAAGTGAAGAGACTGTGAGCGAGTTAAATTCTCCTCTCTAAGTAGAATGTGGTCACTTGAGAATGATGTCTGAAGTTGATGAATTACTGAAATACCAGATTAAGCACTTTCTTTAGATGTAAGGAAGGTAACTGCCAGAACAACGCAAACAGGAATTATTAAAATGGTCTACCCTGTGGAGCACAACTGAGGAGTGGGAAGTGATGGGGTCTCGGACCTTTGCTTTTCATCATAGGCTCCTTTGTACCTTCTGATCATCACGATTTTACTTACCATGTCCATAACTTTCTTTCAGTAAGAACAATTTTTTTTTAGAAGATGGTGTGCATGGGAGGAGGTCCCCAAGTTAATCACCATGACTTTAGTAAAACTTTACCATATGGAAGGAGATTTTATTTTACATTTATTATACAGAGTGAAAACTTAAATTGCTCAACAACTCATAGTACAGTAGATCGACCACTCACACAACCATAATCCATGAATGGGCGACAGCATAGTCATGAATGTTGATAGTAGTGTTCCAGAGACATCCCGGAGCCATCAAACTGCATTCAGTATCCTACAGCAAGGAAGTTGAAGGAATGTGTCACCTTACAGTAATTATCTCCAAAATGACACCAAAAAGGGTGCTCGACGGGATGAATGGCAGTTGAGTGAAAATTCACTCCCAACTCCGTACTCAGTTTCGTTGAGATAGTATTACGAAATCTTCTTGAGTACAGAAAGTGGCATGCTTTCATGTGTTGACTTGCAAGATCTTTGGACCTCAGGGGAAATAAATAAATGGATTATAAAAAGGTCCTAAGGTTGGGAGAATTAAGGAAAACCTGTATGAGGGTGTAAGCTAAGTGAGTTCAGGCCGGAGAATCAGGCAGCTGCCTAGAGTAAAATCCTGCCATTACCTGGGATGTAACCCAGAGGATCAGACTCCCTCTGAACCGATACTTTGCTCCTGGTTGGAGAGAAAATGTCAGGCTTCCTTGGGCACAAGAAAGGAAAGACACTGGGCCTTCAAAAACCAGCTGAACAGAGGGAAATGATATTAATAAAGAGTCTCTTGTGTTGGGCATTGAATGCATGCCACACACTGTGAAAAACACTTACCATAGTTATCGCTTCTTTTCATCCTTACAAATATCCCTTTGTACAGATGAGGACTCCAGAGCTAAAGAAACAAAAAAGGTAAAGCAACTTGACCGAGGTAAACACAGCTAGTGAGTCATGGCCTGGGGCATATCTATAGGTATATTTTTATAAGATCACGTCTGTACATTGCCTAAGATTATGACAAAGAAGGGTGCGAGTTAAAATTTTAAGCATACGTTCGAAGGAGACTTGGTTCCCAGAGAGAAAAGTATCCGAAATGCTATGTAAAAACCATCAGTCGAGACAGCCATTTGTTCTTGAGTCCTAAGCAGGGTTGGGGCCAAACTACTTGTTATAAAGGAAATTCCTGAGAACCTTAATTAGAGTTTCTGAAATTCACACTCAAAGCACACACTGAGGTTCAGACTGGTTAAATATTTTGCTCTGGAATTCTGCTTGCAAGTCCCTTTGATTCTAAGGCTCATCTTCTTTGAGGAATTTAGGCCCAGGAATTTAGGAATACACAAGAACGGCTAGGAGTATAGGCGTCCTCATTTCTCACGAGCATCCTGAACCAAAATATCATCAGTTATGTTCCCTTTTGTAGACCCTGTCTGCTTCTGAGAGACAAAGAGCAAAGGGTCCAAGAAATTATCTTAACCTCAAGGACGGGGTGAGAGGAAAGAGACAAAGAGAGAAAAAGAAGTTAGAGAAAGAAACTGAGGACTTGTTTGTCTCCTGCCTTTAAGCACACCCAGAAGTGATCTAGGTATGTGCCCTATTGTGGCGGAGGGAGAAAAGAGGGTAATGGGACTAGGGAAGGCTCCAGATGGGGACGGTAGCTGTATCTTGTATTGTTTTACTGCCCTAAAAACTAAACATCTAAAACAAAAATAGGACAAATGTTATTTTTTTCATTTTGAGTGATGTGTACTTGGGTGCGTGTTCTGTGACATGGTGTAATTTTCTGTATGTTCAAAAACCTGTTCATGATTTTAAAAGGATAGAGTAAGACTGTTTCAGGTAGGTGGAAGCCCTGAGGAAGGATGCAGCTTGAGTCCTGAAGTAGGCAGAGAATTCTGAAAAGGCCCACAATAGTCAGGATATAAAAAGGTGAGAATGAAGAAGTTGGCAAGGGCCAGGTCACACAGCTCATTATATTTAAGTCATGTTGAGGAGTTTGCACTTTAGTCAAAGTGAAATGGGGTGCCCTCTGTGGGTTTTCAGTAGGGTTGGCAAAAGGCACCATTCATTTTTCAGAAAGATCAGTCTGCCTACTGGATGGCGAAGGAAGACCAGGTGGAAGCGGGCAACCAGTTAGGAGGCTATGGCAGTAACCCATGAGAGAAGCAATGGTGGACTCCAGTGGAGTTGGAGAGATTCAAGCGGTGTCTGGAAGGTAGAGGTGATAGGAACTGCGAAGGATGAGATAGTGGCCAGAGGAAGATGTGGGAATGGGAGAGGGAGGAAACACGGGTGCCTCTTGATTGCTATTTCACTTGAATAGCCAGATAGATGGTGGTGCTATTCATCTCTTCATCGAAAAGGGGAAGACGTCTGTGGGAGGAGCAAAGTTAGTGAGTAGGGGGTGGCAGGTGAAAGAAGCTCAGGAGTTTCATTTTTGCCAGTTAAGGATGAAATGCCTGTGAGACATCCGTGTGGAGATGCCAAATAGGCAGAAAACAAGTATGAGATCACAACCTCATGTCTCTTTTTCCCCTGACAAGAATGGGACCATACACCGTTCCCTTCTCTACCATCTGCTTTTCTCACTTAATAACAGCATATTTTGGAGGTCCCTCTAAATCACCCCATATAGACTTAACTCATGCTTGTTAATGGTTGCACAAATAATCCATGGAATGTGACAAATAAAAATGGCAAGCAATAGGATACATTGGAGTATATGAGGAAACCATTTGGTATAAACCTAATTCGACCTGGCTTTGTTTTTCCAAAAAGGCCTGACTGTGGCCATTGAGCATGCATTGTATATCTGCTTAGACATTTTGAAATAAAGGTGCAACTTCCCTCCCCCTCCCAACGTTGGCATCTCCTTAAAGATTAAGCATCTTTCTTTAGGCTGGGAACTGATTGCAGTGCTCACCTGTGACCGCCCAGCTCGAGGCAACGGACCTGCCACCCTGTGGGGTTCACTGAGACCGCAGGCCTATCTGCTGTTTCCATCAGTCGCTGTGCTGACAGATCAGCCTGGTGACTATTGTAAAAGGGACATTTCAATCATATGTGAAACATACTCTTTGAGGGCATATAACCACCCTGTATACCCCTACTTCTTTGGAGTGCTCTATTCCTTTGTGGAAAGACTCTCCCTGGTTATAATCTTCAGATTTAAGCTGAGAATAAACTCACCCAAATTTTCATTTATAGATTGGTTATGGATTATTTTCGTCGACAAACGGCTACACCACTTTGTGTTCAGTCATTCCCCAACTGATGAGGGCTTGCTTTGTGTCCTAGTTTGCCCGAAATGAATCCTTCTGTGACAAACATGATCGTGTGTATGTCCTGATGTCCTGGGGCTCTTATTTCTATAGGCCCGATTCCCCTGCCTTCCCTTCCCCACATATCTCTCTCCCTTGACACTCTTCACTCTATAAGAATCCAAAGGACCGTTTGCTAAACGTGTTGTATTTATTCAAGACAACTTCATAATCACTGCTATTATTCGTTAAGTAACAGGTGCACATCCAAACACTTTGCAGTTCTTCCTAAACAAAAGCCTAAGGCTGCTTTTTTGTTGGCCTGTATCTCAACATTCTTTTCATTCGGGGGGATTTGGAGGGCAGTGTGACTTGACAAAACCAATTTCCCTACAGTTCCCAAATACAGTTATGCTTTCATTCTCTATTCCCCTGAGCGTCCTTCCTACAGCCACGTCAATGAGAAATTCATGGGAAGAGACTTCTTTATGTAGATCCCTGTTATCAGTGTTTTGACTTGTTTTTGCAAAAAGAGGTGATCTGTCCCTCTCCCCATTGGTACCTCCCTCTTCCCCTGCATCCCCTACCTTCTTTCAATCTCTTCTACTTTTTTCCTCTGCTCTCTGAACTGCATCCCCACTCCTTTCTATTTCTCCCTCCTGATAGTAAGAAGGAGGTGGGCCACATGAAATGGAAGAGCAGTGCTGGCTCCAAACCCTCTTTGAATGTCTCTATATCTGAACTCATCTCTTTTTAAAGCTCCACTCAGACATGAACAGAAAGAGAAGTCTAAACCGTAGCACACAAAGTCTTTGTTGTCCCATTTTAAACAAAGTCCCATGCCCATGCAGCCAGGAGCACTGAAAGCGGGACCTGAGTGAGGACACTGAGGCTGGACCATGCAAGGCCTTGGAGAGAAGTCAGGTTTGGGGCTGGCCCGTTCACTGCCCGGTCCTTCTCACTCTCTTCTGCTGGCTTGTCATCCTCAACCCAACTTCTACATGTTGGCATGTCTCAGGGAATAGCCCTGCGCCACCTTCTCCTGACTATACTCTCTCTAGGTAATCCTGCCCAGTCTCATGGCTTTAAATACTATCTGTGTCCTGTTGTCTCAATAGATAATTCTGTTTTTCAAGCCCACATGGATGACATACAGATTTCAGATACTTAACACGTGCAAATAGGAGCTCTTGACACACACGCCCCCAAGCCTCTTTCTCCCTTCTACAAATCTACCACACTCACTCCCTGTACTGCCTTTGACCATACATAACACCTCCATGGTCAAGACTTGCAAGAAAATACTCTCATGGTAATCATTCACTTCTTAATTTTGTTCACCAACTGCCTTCAATCCATCAGCAAGTGATGTCTCTTCTCTTTCCAAAGTATCATGTGAACCCATTCACTATTCCCAAAATTCGTGCTGCTAGTGTGGGCCAAGCCCTTGTCATCTCTCAACTGGACTACTGCAAGAGGGTCTGCATTGGTTTCCAAACTTCCTTTGTGCCCTGCCCACTTGCAGTATTTTGTGCAGAGAGCAGCCAGAGAGAAATTATTGGATGTAATTAGATCATGGCACTCCCTTGATTCAGTCTTCTCTCTGACTCCCCAGAGCACTTTGAGTAAAACCCAAACTCTTCGTCATGCCTCCTTCTCCCCACTGGACCTTCCGCTGTTCCCTCCATCCCCTCTCTCAGTGGGTTCCAGCCTTCTGGTGCCCCTCTTTTCTGCCACAAGGCCAAGGGAATTGCAGTTCTCCCTGCTGGGCAGGTTCTCCCACTGGTTCCTAGCAGGACGGGCCACTTTGCATTGCCTTCAGAAGGGCCGTCCTTGGATTCTAGGTAATACGTACCAAGTCATCTGGTTTATTTCCCCGAGAGCATTTGTAGCAACCTTTAAGTGTGTTTACATTCTCTGACATGTTTACTGTCTGTCTTCCCCACTAGAAAACAAGCTCCCAGAGTGCAGGGTCCCCCTGCCTGGAAGAATGCCTGCTACACAGTAGGCTCTCCATAAATACTTGTGGAATCATTGAGTGAATGAAATGAATAACACTTCCTCCCACAAGAAAGGGACCTCTCCCTCCCTCCACTGACACTCCACAGGGCTCTTCATTTTTGCCTCCGTCACAGCGCCTAGTAGTCAGAACACTTTTGATTGCAGATGGCAGAAACTGACCAGGAACTGACTAAAGAAAGGACGGGGGACACTACGGGGGCCTCTGTGAGAAAGAACTTGAGATGCATGCCCCAACTGCTCTCCTTGTCACTTTAGTAGCCCTGTTCCTGTTGCTGGAGCTTCAGGGACCTAGGGATTGTCTTCAGGTTTGGTGGGTTTGGGGATTCGCTGGCTACAGCATGACTTCCCTGAATCTCTTTTTCCTGCCACTTCACTGATTTCTGTCGGCTCTATGGGCTGGAAGTCAATGCCATAGAAAGAGATCTTGTTGAGTCCTGGTCCTTGAATTGGTCCCCCTTGTCATTTATGTCTCCTAACAATGGGCTAAGTTCTTCTCATCATCCCCACATCCCCTATCCCCCAGAAACCATGGCCTCTGCCTCCTCGGGTCCCTCTTGGATGGCCACCTGGAATGGTGAGGCACAGCTCATCTGCCTCCTGCCTACAAGCAACCTAGACCCCCCGGAGATGTCTCCTAACAGCGGTGACAGTGATCACCTTGGTCGGGCATCAGCTGTACAGCAGGCTTCTCCCGTCTCTGTTCTGCTCCTTTGCTGACACGAGCCCTGTCTAGGGGCAGAGGGCTGGATTTTGCAAGCTGGCGAGGTACATGTCTGCGTGTCTGCTTCTCAGTGGTCTTGGGATGCTTTCCAGCCAGGGAATGGGAAGTTCCCATTGCCTCGCACCCCATGGTGACTGGGTGAGTTCCGCAGGTTCAGGGTCGTTCTGTCATGTGCAACTGCCCAGGTCCACCAGCCAATGCTGCCACCACAGAAAACAGCTTTATTTACCCAAAGAAAGTGGATGGGCAGGAGTGAGGAGGAGAAGAGAATATATACTGGGTAGATGAAATTCCATGGCCACCATAGTCCAATCACATTAGCACCTATAACCCTCTGCTGGCATATCTGCTTGTTATTTGTGTGGGCAGCTTGAGCTTTAGTGGAGTGAAACATCCTGAGAGAAGGGGCTATGGTTTGATTATGTTTTATACCTGACCCCACAGTCCACAGTTCAATGCCCGGCTCACGGTAAGTGTGAAACCCCTATTTATGGAAGGAAAGGACGGACAGAGGGAAGGGCTGTTCTGACTCTCCTGGAACTGGTCACATCTGTTGTCTTCTTTTTGTTCTATCAGCTCTGTCTCAGTTGTGTGCGTGTGTGTTTCGGGGGGGGGCACAAGTGCATTTATATGTGTATTGTTGTTTTCCCCCGAGTTATAATGAGATATAATTGACATATAACCTTGTATAAGTGTACGGTGTACAACATAATGATTTGGCATGTGTACGTATTGTGAAACGATTACCACAATAAATGTAGTTTAACATCCATCACCTCACATAGTTACACATTTTTTCCTCTTGTGATGAGAACTTTTAAGATCCACTCTCTTAGCTACTTTCTGTATTGATATTTAATTTGTACTCTTTCTAAAGATCTGATCATACCGATTCCCTCCCTGAAAGTACCGAGTGGTGCTGGTGAGCTTGGGTATAGAGTCCAAGCACCTTAGCTTGCTTTTCAGGGCCCCACACCTTCCAGCCCCATCTCCTGCCATATGCTCTTGGAGACCATGAGCTCTGTGGACGCCAGGTTATTAGGCATGACCAGAAGTGACCACACATCAAAGCCTTGGACACAGACTGATCTGTCTGTCTGGATTGCCTTCTCTCCTGCCTCAACAAGGTGGACTGCCAACTCATCTTCCAGAGCTCACCTTGGGGGTTTCCTCTTCTGTGCAGCCTCACTTGATTCCTGCCAGGAAGTTAGTGGCTGCGTCCTCCTTTCTGGGGGAAGCGGGACTCTGGCCTCTGTTACACTCTACTCTAATGGTTGCTCACTTGTCTATCCCCTCAGAATTTGGTCCTGGGTGGCCTCTCTGCTCCCACAACACCCACTGCTCACCTTTTCTCACCCTGCCCCACGCCTCCAGTCCATCAAGACTCACTGCTCACTTATTGCATTGCCTGTCCCTTAGCCCCCAGTGCCAAGTACTTGATAAGGCTTCCATAAATATTAGCTGGTCAGCTGGGACCAGGCACCTCATTCTAGAGAGATTTCGGGTTTGGGTTTTGTTTTGAACATGGATGTGCATTTCTTGGTTCATGCTGGGAACCTCAGCATCTTGAGGGCAGAGCCAAGAACAAACAAGCACCTGGCTCTGGACCAGGCCCTGTGCCCAGCGCTTGGTTGGGTTTTCCTCACGGTATCATTAAGGACAGCACTAAGGACAGGGTGCTCTTGATTCTCCCACTTCCAGGCTGCATATCTTGAGGCTGCATGGGAGGGAGGAGTCGGGGCGCTGAAGAACCCCAGGTCCCTAGTCCTCCCATAGTCTGGAATAAGGGCAGGGTTTCCAGCCCAGACTGTCTGTTCCCAAGGACAAGCTCAAAACTAGTCCATGTCCTCCTGCCTCGCAGACCCCGGTGTCCCTAGGGACCGGCACCGGCTCCATGAATATTTGTGGCATGGCATTATGAATGAATGAATACGTGTTCTTGTGTTCTTTATTCCCTCTTTTGCCAGCGTTGCAGAGGAGGGGAAGAGCTGGAAAAAAGGGGGAGATCTCTGAGAAAATGGGTCAGCAGGCCGCAGAAGGAGTTTGCCCCTCTCGTCCCAGCTCGCGCACAGAATAGTTGTTGTTTCCTTGGTGGCAGTGATGTTGGAGGGTGTGTGCACGCGTTGACGTAGGGAGAATCCCTGAATGTGGGAAAACCATTTTTCTTGGCTTTGTTTAGGCCAGGCAAGCGTATTCTCAATGCCACTCACCGTCTCTTGTACTTGACTGAATTATTTAAATGTTCTATGGAGAGAGGAGGGATAAAACCAAACTCCCTAAATCTAATCCATATTCCCTCAGTCCACAGTGGAGCCCTTTCCTTGGCTTCCTCTTCATAAATATCTGGGCGGCCCGAGACGCTGAGAACTGACACCCTTGCCCCCCACCCCCCACCCCAGTGTCCCGCTCCCGCCTCCTCCCGCCGCCCACAGCCCCGCAGCAGCCACAGGGGGAACCAAAGAGATAGAAGCCTTCCCAGCTGCCCGGACCACAGACGCCAACACCCCCCGCCCCCCATCACACACCGCCTGCCCGCCCGCCCGCGCCCCGCACGCTAGCCCACGACCCGGCGGCGGCGGCGGCGGCGGCGGCGGCGGCGGCGGCAGGCTGCAGTCTGCAGGTTGCAGGCTGCAAGCTGCGGCGACTGGCATCGGCGCGCTCCTGGCAGCGCTCGCCATCCCAGGTGACTTGGACTCGCCATTATCTCCTGACCCCGGGTCCCCGGCCTCAGCTCTGGCTCGCGTCCCCGGCCCGGGTTCCGGCGGCCACCTGCCCTCTTGCCCTCTCCCGCCTTTCCGCCCCCCACCAGCTCGCGGGAAGAGAGGTCGCGGCAGCGACCTGGCGGCACCCGCGACCGTGGCGACAGCGGCGACAGTGGCGGCGGCGGTGGCGGCAGCGGCGGCGGCGGCGGCAGAGGCTGCGGCGGCGACCGTGGCAGAGGCGGTGGCGGAGGCCTCCGTGGCGGAGGCGGAAGCAGAGTTGGAGGCTGAGGTGGAGGCCGAGGCCTCAGTAGAGGAGGCAGTGGCGGAGGCCACCCTGGGGGAGGCAGCGACCCCCCTGACGGGGGAGGAGGCGGAGGCCGCCTTGGCGGCAGCGGCCGTGTCGGTGGCAGAGGCCAGTGCGGCCGAAGCCGCCGCCGCCGCAGAGGCTGCGGCGCCCCCCTTGGGGGAGGCGGATGCGGATGCGGAGGTGGCAGCGGCGGTGGCAGCGGCGGCGGCGGCGGCAGCGGCAGCGGCGGCAGCGGCTGTCGCCGCGGATGCAGATGCAGATGCGAGTGTGGGCTCCGAGAGGAACCCGGACTTTCCTATGGCCTCGCTGTACGTGGGCGACCTGCACCCTGAGGTGACAGAGGCAATGCTGTACGAGAAGTTCAGCCCGGCCGGGCCCATCCTCTCCATCCGCATTTGCAGGGACAAGATCACCCGCCGTTCCTTGGGCTACGCGTATGTCAACTACCAGCAACCGGTGGACGCCAAGCGGGCCCTGGAGACCCTGAACTTTGATGTCATCAAGGGCAGGCCGGTGCGCATCATGTGGTCCCAGCGGGACCCCTCGCTCCGCAAGAGCGGGGTGGGCAACGTCTTCATCAAGAACCTGGGTAAGACCATCGACAACAAGGCGCTGTACAACATCTTCTCGGCGTTCGGCAACATCCTCTCCTGCAAAGTGGCCTGCGACGAAAAGGGGCCCAAGGGCTACGGGTTCGTGCACTTCCAGAAGCAGGAGTCTGCGGAGCGGGCCATCGATGCGATGAATGGCATGTTCCTGAACTACCGCAAAATTTTCGTGGGAAGATTCAAGTCGCATAAAGAACGAGAGGCCGAAAGGGGAGCCTGGGCCAGGCAGTCCACTAGTGCTGACGTCAAGGATTTCGAGGAAGACACCGATGAGGAGGCTACCTTTCGATGAAGACATCCCAGGAGTGAGCCAGCCAGCAGAGCCAAACCTTGGCTCCCACCCGGTTTACAGCCCCACCTTTACCCCCCAACCCACCAGCAGTGTATTGTATTGGGAGCGCAGGTCTCTCTCTCTCAATCTCTCCCTCCCTTCATCTCTCTCTCTCTTTCTCTGTCTCTCCCTCCCTCCCTCTCCCCCTCTCTCCCTCTCTCTCTCCCTCTCTTTCTCTCTCCCCTTGCTCCTTCTTCCTCCTCTTCTCCTCCCCTCCCCTCTCTTTCCTTCCTTCCCTCTCCTGGCACACCCACCAAGGGGGTTGTGAATAATCTTGCTAATCTGTGCCACTTGATAGGTTGAAGGCTGCCTCTTCTCCTTGTGGTTTGGTTTAAAAAGCACTTTCTTTCTCTCTTTGTTTACTGCACAGGTGATACAATTTCATGGTAGAAACGTCAGAAAGGAGAAGGAAATCAGATGAGGGAAAGCCAAGAGAGTAATTGCTCCCCGTGATCCTACTACCCAGAGACAACCACTTTTACCTTTTTGCTGTGCTGTTTTTCCAGGCCCTCTTCTCTCTCTCTCTCTCTCTTTCTCTCCACCCCCCCCTCCTCACCCTCACCCTACCTTCCCTTTTAAAACACTGTTATAGAGTGGTTCATGTATGTGGTGTTTCTTAACCTGCCTTTTCAGAAACTAAAACCAAACAAAAGTCAACCTTTCTGACTTCTTTCCATATTATTCAACAGGCTTCCGACACGTCATCTTCAGTGCCTGCAGAGTGTGTCTATGGACGTTAACATTTCTGTAATCATTCCTGCATTGTTGGCACATTCAGGTGGTGCCTAGTTCTTCCTCTGTGTCTAAACCCAACACTGTGTACTCTGATGAGTGAATCCTTCCATGTCAAGCCAAATCTTTGCTAGCATACCGGATGGTCTTCTTAATTGTGGACTTGCAGGATCCACATATGGACATTTTAAAGACTTTTCCTGTATGTTGACAAATGGTCCCTTCATAAGCATTGTACCGATTTGCATTCATGCCAGCCAGCGCAGCTTAGTAAAAAGAGTATGCCCATTTCCCCTGCATAGTCTCCTGGTCACTGTAATTGATGTGTGAGGGTGTGTGTCGGGGGGGAGGGTGTTTGTGTGTGACTTGGCCAACTTGATGGGCTGCAAATGGTATTTCGCTGTTCTTGCTGTTGTGTTGCTGGATTTAAATATTGTTTATCACCTCTCTCCCCTGTGCCCACCTCCTGCCCTTTTCCTCATTGCCGGAAAAATGATTCAGGTTCATTGCAGGAAAAAAATCACAAAGCAGAAAAGTTAACAGAAGAGAATTAATGTCACCAGTAATCAATCCTCATGACCACTGATATCTTCCTGAAACATTTTCATTCTTACCTGTGTAATATTTTCCAAGAACTACCTGAGACATTTTTGGCTGTACCTCTGTAGTAATTTTCTTATGCATATGTCATATATGTATATAATTATGTACATACTGTTTTTATATCTGCTTTTTCATACATAAATGTGTGTGTATTTGTATATTTATACACACACATACTCTTGAACTTCATTTCATGTCATTAAAGATACTTTTAAAATATTTTCTTTGAGTGTTAATGTTCCATTTAATTGATGATTCAATAGACAGATAAATAGATATACTTACGTATATATCCATGTGTATAGCTCTGTGTTTTTGTGTATGTGTGTATATATATTTTAACTATTTCCTCATTGTTGAACATCTTGATTGTTGCTATTTTTCTTTATCCAAGCTGCCAAGTACGTCATAGTGTGCAAATCTTGCTGACCTACAAGATCATTTCCTGAACTAACATTGCTAAAAGAAAAATTAAATGGTCAAAGGATATGGGCAGTTTTGTGGGGGAGTGCATTATTAAATAGCCATCTATAAAGATAGCATAAGCTTAACTTTGTAAGGTGCACCAGTATTGTAAGAGGACCTGGATATCTGTATTCTTTTTTGTGCTTGGTATTGCAGTCATTTCTGCATTTTTACCAATATTTTGTCAGGGAAATTTCTATTTCTTTTTTGTTTTTATTTATTTTAAACATTTTTTCAAATTGCTCATGTACATAATAGAAAATATTTTTTAAAATTGCTAATGTAATAAAAGAAAGTCAAAATCCTAATACCACTATTTGACAAAATACTTTTTAAATAAATAGATATCTACATACCTTTATATTTATAATACAACAAGCATTGTTTCATTGGAGGGTATTTTCACTATAACAGTTCTCTGGGACCATATTTTTAAATCATGAATATTCTTTAATTCTGTTATGTAATATTCTATCACAGGGATGAGCTATAATTTCTGCAACCAAACTGCCTTGGGGTATGTTTAAAATGGTTCTGATTTTTTACTTGTAAGATTAATTTTATGATGAACGCCTTTGTAACTGAATGTCTTGGAATATTTTATTGCTTTCCATTCATTACTATTGGAATTGTGGAATGATATGGACATATGAAATATTTTTTTGTTCTGTAGTCAAATGTTTCTCCCTTAAAGTTTATATCGACTAGTAGTGTAGAAGAGTGCACATATCCCTGCCCACTTAAATTGGTCAAAATATTTTTTTAAGTTTTGTAAAATTGAAATTGTACATTTTCTTTTATTACTTCATTTTACAAGTATATTTTAAAAAATGAGAACAAGCACATTAAAATATAGATAAGAACCACTTCAGACATATTATTTTCTATACCTTTACAAGCTTTCACTATCCAGAAGCATTTTAAAACAATTATAGAATCATACTGAATATATTTTATGTCATAATTTGCTTTTCAATGTGTTGTGAACATACCTAAAACATCTATGGCTATTCAGTTTTCTTCTAAAACTCACCCTCATTGTATAGGACTGGAATTTTTTCAAGAGTGTCCTCATTTCGGATACTAAAGTAGTTCCTACGTTTTCCCCATTAAACCCCACTCTGGTGAATAATTTTGCCATTGAATTTTTTTCCCCAGGGAAAAGCATTTAATATTCCTTTGCCTAGCACAGGCTGTGAGTTAATATTTAATAAAAGGGTCAGAAATGTTGATTTCAAAAGGAAAAGGAGCATCTCTAAGGAACCATTTAGAATTAAGACATTTTTACAAGCTCAATAAAGGTAAGAAAACAAAGTCCCTGCCTTGGTAGAAGAAACAAGCTTATTTACACTGTTAAAGGCTATTATACATACTCTCCTTTTAGGTCAAAGTATCTTTGACAATTTGGCAAAGACTAAAGGACAAAAAAAAAAGCCTTGTTTTTCTAGGATTTATGCTGTAGGATATGGATTGCTGTAATTTATTCATAGAAATTGTTTTTTTTTAAATTTGTTTTTAGATTTGTGTATTGCATTATATAAAGGGTTCAGAAATAACACCCCGTGCACCAGGGTGGATAGATATTGGTAGCCTATGTTCAGCACAAGGAGGGATCTGGCCTCAGCTTTGATCTAATCGGCATAAGATCCATCTCATCTCCACTGGGAAAATAAGCTAAATGTAATGGGGTGTGGGAGAGAGGAGAGAGAGAGAGACCGACCAGAGCTAAATAACTAGAAGCAGAAACCCTTATCAGAGTAGTAATGTAGTAATACCTGGAAAAAGTCATTTAACAGCTATCACTGTAGGAATCCAACTAACTATAAATTCAGTGAAGATTCTCTTTAACAATATGTAATAAGAGCAATTTCAGCTTAAGAGGAAAAAAGTATTATACTATTACTAGCAATATTATCCCTGTAATTAAGGACTGAGTGTATAAAACATGAACACAATTAAAATAAAAACTATCATTTTTTGAGCACTGACGTAAAAAAATTATATAATGTTTAAAAATCCTTGCAGAAGTAAGTATTATTTTCTCTCAATCCTCACATCTAATTAAACATAAAATCCTGTTGATTTTATCCCCATAATCTTGCCAGAATGTGCCCCTTTCTCTCCATTCCCACTGCCATGTTTCTAGTTCAGGCCTCCATCATCTCTAACTCAGAATATTATATCTTCTACCTGAACTCTGTCTCCAGTCTTGATCACTCCTAATTCATCCCCTAAATTGCAGCTAGGAAAAAACATCTAAAACTTTGTATCTTTTCATGAAATACCCATGCTTAAAACTTGTCAGTGGTATTCTTTTACGTTCACTGTGAAATAGACAATCTGGCATGGAATCCAGGACCTTTCATTATTGAGTACTTGATTACCTTTCCAGTCTTATTTCCAACCTCCTAGTCCATCCCAGACCCACTGTTCCACATGCCATCTATGCCAAGTCACCTGCAGTTCTCTCAAAGCCCTAAGCTCTTTCTCCTCTGAACCCTTGCCTATTTCTAGCCTATGTTTACCTCTACAATTTGCCTGGTTAATTTCTGCTTACTATTTTGAAAAAAAACTTAGGTTTCTCGCCCTCTAGGATGACTTACGCAAGTGGTTTCCAGTTTGGATCTATTTCCTCTAGAGAGTCTTATAATTCTATCCTGTTCAATTTCTTATAACACTTACAAATTACACGTATTACAATGGTCTTGTAATATATGTCATTGAGGCCATGGACATAACTGAATGATTATGAATGAGAGGGGTGCTGAGCATCCAAAGATGTATTAAAAGTGCACACAAAGATAATTTTCCAGATGAAGGCAATCTCTATCTGAATTAACTTTTCATAACAGCATTTGAAAACATAATTTGAATACCATACAGTCCATCCATTTAAAATGTACAATTCAATGTTTTTTAGTATATTTACAGAATTGTGCAATCATCGCCACAATCAATTTTAGAACATTTTCATCACCCTTAAAGAAACCCCATTCCCATTAGCAATCACTCATTTCTCCCCAACCCACGCAACCCTACACAACCACTAATATATTTTCAGTCTCTGTAGATTTGCCAGTGATAAACATTTATATGAAGGGACTCATAAAATGTGTGGTCTTTTGTTACTGGCTTTTTAAACGTCGCATATTTTCAAGATCCATCCATATTGTAGCATTATCACTACTTCATTATTTTTTATTGTCAAATAATATCCCATTGTATGGATATAGCACAATTGATTAAACAATCAGTTGATGGACAATTTGTTTGTTTCCACTTTTTGGCTATTATAAAAAATGCTATTATAAATAAGTTTCTGTGTTTTCAATTCTCTTGAGTATATACTGAGAAGTGAAATTGCTGATCATATCGTAACTATGTTTAACCTTTTGTGGAATTTCAAGAGTGTTTCCTACAGTGGCTGTGCCATTATATATTCTGACTAGCAGTGTATAAAAATTCCAATTCCTTTACATCCTTGCCAACACTTCTTATTACCTCTTTTTAATTATAGCCATCCTTGAAGGTATAAAGTGGTATTTGTGATGTTTCTATTCATTTCCCTGATGACTAATGAAGTTGAACATCTCTTTATGTGTTTAATTGGTCATTTTTCTATCTTTGGAGAAATGTCTATTCAGATTCTTTGTGTGTTTTTACAAAATTGAGTTATTTGTCTTATTATCTTGTTGAAAGTGTTCTGTATATATTCTAGATACAAGTCCCTCATCAAATATATGATTTGCAAATATTTTCTCCAATTCTGTGAATTGTCTTTGAGCTTTCTTGGTGGTATCTTTTGAAGCACAATGTTTTCAATATCAATGAAGTCCAATTTATTTATTTTTCTTTTTTCCCTTTTGCTTTCCATGTTGAATCTAAGATTTTAATTAACTCAAGTTCAGATTTGCTCCTATAATTTCTAAGATTTTAATAGTTTTAGTTCTTATATTTAGGTTTGTGATACATTTTGAATTAATTTTTGCATATGGCGTGAAAAAAGGGTCCACCTTCATTATTTTGCATGTAGACATACAGTTGTCCCTTTACCAACTGTTGAAAATCCTATTCTTTTCCTATTGAATTGGAACTTTTGCCTGAAACTGTTTGACCAAAAATGTAAGAGTGTATTTCTGGACTTTTAATTCTATTCTATTGATTAATATATTTGTCTTTATGCTGGTACTACACTGTCTTGATTATTGTAGCTTCGTGGTAAGTATTGGAATCAGGAAGTGTGAGCCCTAGTCACATGCAAAAGAATGAAAGTAGACCATTTCCTTACTCCATAGACAAAAATCAACTCAAAATGGATTAAAGACTTGGATGTAAGACCCGAAACCATGAAACTTCTAGAAGAAAACATAGGCAGTACGCTCTTTGACATCAGTCTTAGCAGCATATTTTTAAGTACCGTGTCTGACCGGGAAAGGGAAACAAAAGAAAAAATGAACAAATGGGACTACATCAAATTAAAAAGCTTCTGCACAGCAAAAGAAATCGTCAACAAAACGAAAAGACAACCTAACAATTGGGGGAAAATATTTGCAAACCATATATCAGATAGAGTGTTAATATCCAAAATATACAAAGAACTAATACAGCTCAACAACAAAAAACCAACAACCCAATTGAAAAATGGGCAAAAGATCTGAACAGAGACTTCTCCAAAGAAGATATACGGATGGCCAACAGGCATGTGAAAAGATGCTCAGCATCATTAGCTATTAGGGAAATGCAAATCAAAACTACAATGAGGTATCACCTCACTCCCATCAGAATGGCTGTAATTAACAAGAAAGGAAACAACAAATGTTGGAGAGATGGGGACCCTTGTACACTGCTGGTGGGAGTGCAAACTGGTGCAGCCACTATGGAAAGCAGTATGGAGTATCCTCAGAAAATTAAGAATAGATCTACCATATGATCCAGCTATCCCACTGCTGGGTATTTATCCAAAGATCTTGATAACGCAAAGGCATAAAGATGCCTGCACCCCTATGTTCACTGCAGCATTATACACAATAGCCAAGACTTGGAAGCAACCTAGGTGCCCATCAAGGGCCGAATGGATAAAGAAGATGTGGTATTTATACACAATGGAATACTACTCAGCCATAAGAAATGATGAAATCCGGCCATTTGTGACAACATCGATGAAACTTGAGGGTATTATGAGTGAAATAAGTCAGAGAGAGAAAGTCAAATACCACATGATCTCACTCATAAGAGGAAGATAAAAACAATGACAAACAAACACATAGCAATGGAGAATGGATTGGTGGTTACCATGGGAGTGGGGGGGAGGGCAAAAGGGGTGATTAGGCTCACATGTGAGGGGATGGACAATAATTAGTTTTTGGGTGGTGAACATGATGTAATCTACACAGAATTCAAAATATATTATGATATACATCCGAAAGCTATATAATGTTATAATCCAATGTTACTGCAATTAAAAAAAGTTAAATTTAAAAAAAAAAGAAACGCAGTTAGTAACATAAAAAAAATAAAGAAGTGTGAGTCCTTCATCTTTGTTCTTCATTTCAACATTGTTTAGGCTATTCTGGGTCCTTTGCAATTCAATGTGAATTTTCGAATCAATTTGTCAGTTCCTACAAAGAAACCAGCTGGGGCTTTAATAGGGATTACGTGAAATATATAGATCAATTTGTGTAGTATTGCTATCATAACAATACTAAGTTTTTCAATTCATGGACATAGGATGTCTTTCAATTTCTGTAGGTTTTCTTTAATTTCTTTCAACAGTGGTTTGTAATTTTCAGAGTAGCAGTTTGCACTTATTTGTTAAATTTCTTCTTAAGTATTTAACTCTTTTCCATGATACTGTAAATAGAATTGTTTTCTTACTTTCATTTTTGGTTTGCTCATTGCTATCATATAGAAATACAACAGATTTCTGTATATTGATCTTGTATTCTGCAACTTTGCTGAACTCATCTATTGGTTCTAATATATTTTAGTAGATTCCTTAGGATTTTCTATATAAAAAATTATGTCATCTGTGACAGAGATAGTTTTATTCTTTCTTTCCAATCTTGCTGCCTTTTATTTTATTCCCAAATGTCTTAGCTAGAACCTCCAAATATAATGTTAAATGGAAGTGGCAAGAGTGGATATCCATGTCTTATTCCTGATGTTAGGGGGGAAAGCATTCACTCTTTCACCATTAAGCATGATGCTAGCTGTGAGTTTTTGTAGATGCCCTTTTTCAGATTGAGGAAGTTAGTCCCATCTATTTCTAATTTGTTGAGTGTTTACCATGAAAGGGTGTTGAATTTTATCAATTTTTTTTTCTGGATCTTTAGAGATGATCTCGTCTTTTCCATCCTTCATTTTATTCATCTAGTGTATTACATTAAGTAATTCTCGTATATAAAATCAATTTTGTATTTCTTGAATAAATCTCACTTGTATATTGTATAGTCCTCTTTATACTTTTTTTTTTGAGAAAGATTAGCCCTGAGCTAACATCTGCCACCAATCCTCCTCTCTTTTTTTTTCCTGAGGAAGACTGGCCCTGAGCTAATATCCGTGCCCATCTTCCTCTAGTTTATATGTGGGACGCCTGCCACAGCATGGCTTGCCAAGCAGTGCCATGTCCACGCCCGGGATCCAACAAACCCCAGGCTGTCTAAGTGGAACGTGCACACTTAACCACTACACCACTGGGCTAGCCCTTCTTTATATGTTTTTGAATTCAGTTGCTGGTATTTTTTCCTCAACAAATGTTGAGAATATGAATATGTCTACATTCATAAAGCATATGTTTTGTAGTTTTCTTTTCTTGTGATGTCCTGTTTGGTTTTGTTATCAGGATAATACTGGCCTAATAAAATGAGTTGGAAAGTGTTTTTTCCTTTCCTATTTTCTGGAAGATATTTTGATGAAATGGTATACATGTTTCTTTAAATATTTGGTTGAATTGACCAGTGAAACCATTTGTGCCTAGACCGATCTTTGTAGAACTTTTAAAAGATGTTTTAATTCAATCTCTTTAGTTACTATAGGTCCTTTCAGATTTGCTATATCTTTTTGAGTCAGTCTCAGTGGTGTCTTTCTAGAAATTTTTCTGTTTCATGTATGGGATTTAATTTGTTGACATAAAATTGTTCGTAGTTTTTCCTTATAAACCTTTTTATTTCTGTAAAGTTGGTAGTGATATCCTTTTTTTTTTAAATTATTATTATTATTTTTTTTATTAAAGATTTTATTTTTTTTCTTTTTCTCCCCAAAGCCCCCCAGTACATAGTTGTATATTCTTTGTTGTGGGTCCTTCCAGTTGTGGCATGTGGGACGCTGCCTCAGCGTGGTTTGATGAGCAGTGCCATGTCCGCGCCCAGGATTTGAACCAACGAAACACTGGGCCGCCTGCAGCGGAGCGCGCGAACTTAACCACTCGGCCACGGGGCCAGCCCCGGTAGTGATATCCTTTTCTTCATTCCTGATTGTATTAATTTGACTCTTCTCCCTTTTTTCTTGGTCAGTCTAGCTAAATGTATGTCAATACTGTTGATTTTTTCAAAGAACCAACTTTAGGTTTTCTGTATTGTTTTCTTGCTTACTATTTCACTAATTTCTCTTTTAATCCTTAGGATTTCCTTCCTTCTGCATCTTTTATTATTAGTTTGCTCTTCTTTTTCTAGTTTCTGAAGGTGGAAATTTAGGTTATTGAATTGAGATCTTTCCTTTTACTTAATACAGGCATTTACAGCCTATATTTCCATTTCCCTCTAAATACTGCTTTAGCTGCATCTCATAAGTTTTGGTATGTTGTATTTTCATTTTTCTTCATCTCAAAGTATTTTATAATTTCCCTTGTGATTTATAGTTTCACTCACAATTATTTAGAAGTGTGTTGTTTAATTTCCACTTATTTGTGGAAATCCAAAATTTCCTTCTGCTATTGATTTCTAATTTTATTTCATGGTGTTTGGGAAACATACATTGTATGATTTCAATTATTTTAAATTTATTCGGGATTGTTTAATACCCTAAAATATAGTCTATCCCAGAGAATGTTCCATATGCAGTTAAGAATGTTTATTCTACTACTGTTAGTAGAGTTTTCTCTAGATGTCTGTTAGGTCTAGTTGGTTTATAATATTCAAGTTTCCTATTTCAATGTTGATCTCTGTCTAGTAGTTCTATTCATTACTGAAAATGACTCATTGAAGTTTCTCACTATTATTGTCGAATTGTATATTTCTCTCTTTATTTCCGTTAGTTTTGGCTTCATTTATTTTAGAGCTCTGTTTTTAGGTGCATATGTGCTTCTTCCTGAGAGATCAAAACTCTTATCATTATAAAATATCCTTCATCTCTAGCAACATTTCTTACTTTGAAGTCCACTTTGTGTGATATTAGTGTAGCCACTTCACCCTTCTTATGCTTTCTTTAAATCCATTTGTATCTTTAAATCTAAAATGTGATTCCTGTAGACAACATATACTTGCATCTTGGGTTTTTTGTTGTTGTTGTTGTTTGGGGTTTTTTTGGAGGAAGATTAGCCCTGAGCTAACATCTACCACCAATCCTCCTCTTTTTTGCTGAGGAAAACTGGCCCTGAGGTAACATCCATGCCCATCTTCCTCTACTTTATATATGGGACGCCTACCACAGCATGGCTTGACAAGCAGTGCGTAGGTCCACACCCGGGATCTGAACTGGTGAACCTGGGGCCGCTGAAGCCGAACATGCAAACTTAACCGCTGTGCCATGGGGCCGGCTCCTGCATCTTGTTTTTTTTATCCAGTCTGACTATCTCTGTCTTTTGATTAGATTGTTCAATCCATTCATGTTTAGTGTTATTATTGGTAAAGTTGGATTTACATCGGCCATTTTACTTTTTGTTTTCAATATATTTTATGTCTCTTTTATCTTCTATTCCTCCTTTAGTGCTGTCCTTTGTATTATGTGAATATTTTCTAGTGTAACATTTTAACTCGTTTAATGATTTTTTTCACTGTACTTTTGAGTAATTTTCTTACTGTTTGCTCTGTGGCTTACCATGTACATCTTAACTTCTCAGAAACTTCTTCAGATTATTACTAACTTAATTCCTGTGAAATATAGAAATGTTACTCCTTTATAGTTTTATTCTCTCTTCCTTCTTTTGATGCTATTATTCTTATACACATTACATCTATAGGCCAATATCACTGATGAACATAGACGCAAAAATCCTCAACAAAAGACTAGCAAATTGAATACAACAATATATTAAAAGGACCATACACCATGATCAAGTGGGATTTCTTACAGGGATGCCAGGATGGTTTAACATCTGCAAATCACACAATGTGAGATGCCACATTAAAAAAAATGAGGAATAAAAATCACATGATCTCCTCAATAGATGCAGAGAAAGCATTCAACAGGATAGAGCATCCATTTATGATAAAAACTCTGAATAAGATGGGTATAGAAGGAAAGTACCCTAACATGGTGAAGGTCATATATGACAAGAACACCATCAGCATCATACTCAATGCTGAAAAACTGAAAGCTATCCCTCTAAGAACAGGAACCAGACAAGGATGCCCACTTTTGCCACTCTTATTTAACACAGTGTTCGAAGTCCTAGCCAGAAAAATCAGGCAAAAAAAAAAAAAGAAAGAAAATGTATCCAAATTGAAAACGTAGAAGTAAAACTGTCACTATTTGCAGATGACATGATTTTATGTATAGAAAACTCTAAAGAATCCACCAAAGACCTACTAAAAATAATAAACAAAGAAAGTAAAGTGCAGGGTACAAAATCAACACAGAAAAATTGGTTGTGTTTCTTACACTAATAATGAAATAGCAGAAAGAGAAATTAAGGATACAGTCCCATTTACAATTGCAATGAAAAGAATAAAATGCCTAGGGATACTTCTAACCAAAGAGGTGAAAGATCTGTACACCAAAAACAATAAAACATTGTTACAAGAAATCAAAGAAGACACAAAGAAATGGAAAGATATTCCGTGCTCTTGGATTGGAAGAATTAGCACAGTTAAAGTGCCCATACTTCCTAAAGCAATCTACAGGTTCGATACAATCCTTATCAAAGTCCCAATGATGTTTTTCATGGAAACAGAACAAAGAATCCTAAAATTTATCTGGAACAACAAAAGACCCTGAATAACCAAAACAACCCTGAGGAAAAAGAACGAAGTTGGAGGTATCACACTCCTTGATTTCAAAATATATTACAAAGGTGTAGTAATCAAAACAACATGGTACTGGCAGAAATACAGACACACAGATCAATGGAAGAGAGCCAAGATTCCAGAAATAAATCCACACATCTATGGTCAGCTAGCTTTTGACAAAGAAGCAAAGAACATACAGTGGAGAAAGGACAGTCTCTTCAAAAAACGGTGCTAGGAAAGCTGAACAGCTACACGTAAAGAATTAATGTAGATTGTTATCTCACACAATACACAAAAATTGACTTAAAACGGGTTAAAGACTTGAATGTAAGTCATGATACCATAAAATTCCTGGAAGAAAACATAGGCAGTATGCTCTTTGACATCCATCTTAATAGTATCTTTCTGAATACCATGTCTCTGCAGGCAAGGGAAATAAAAGGAAAAATAAACAAATGGGACTACATCAGACTAAAAATTTTCTGTATAGCAAAGGAATCCTTCAACACAACAAAAAGACAACCCACCAACTTGGAGAAAATATTTGCAATTCATAAATTCGACAAGGAGTTAATATTCAAAATACATATAGAACTCATACAACTCAACAACAAAATAAACAAACAGACCAATAAAAAAATGGGCAGAGGATATGAACAGACATTTTTCCAAAGAAGATATACAGATGGCCAACAAACACACGAAAAGATATTCAACATTGCTAATTGTTAGGGAAATGCAAATCAAAGCCACAATGAGATATCACTTCACATTTGTCAGAATTGTTATAATTAACAAGAAATAAAAGTGTTGGAGACGATGTGGAGAAAAGGGAACCCTAATACACTGCTGGTGGGAGTGCAAACTGATGCAGCCACTATGGAAAACAGTAAGAAATATAATGAAATTAACTCGTTGTTCCTAACTGCACTGGAGAAAGTGGAGAAAGAAAAGGATAAACCAGGGCTTCAAATTGCCAGTTTAAACTCTGCATAAATGACCTAAAAGCTTTTACATATATGCTGACAGTAACTCCTATCTCCTGTAGCCTCAGGGCCAAGATTTCTGAAAATCAAACCCAGAGTCTAATTCTGAGAGTGACTGCATTTCAATATAAATTGAAATCACAATGTCCCCTGGTGTCTTCTATTAAAATGAGACATTGATTTGGAAAGAAAAGGATCCTGAAAATTCAGTCACATATAGGCAGTTCTTGGTGAAGCTGGAGACATCAAACCCTTAAATTCTGCTCTCTTTTCTTTGCCAGTAGAAGCAGCTTTTCCACCTTTGCCTAAGGAAGGTGGCTTTCCTTTACCTGAATAATTTGTAAGAGCTTCTTCTGAGATAGTTACCTTGCAAAGTACGGGTTATTCTCCTCAGTACTTACCCTTGCCATTCCTCTTTGCTTCAAGATCTATAACTAGTCTCAAGTACGAGGACGCTCCAAAGAGTGAAATACAAAGTGGGACCTTTGAGGACCTGCATTACATGCCAAAGGAACTACATGATTTTTCCAATTCTTACAGACAGAACCCTGTGAAATAAGAGTTGGAATGGATCTTAAGGTCATGGTATTACAGTGGAAGGAATACAAAGTTAAATAAGAAAACATTTAATGATACGGGCCCATAAAGCAGAGATTCTGAATTAAATGTTTGGGCTTAAAAGGTTAGAAAGGTCTCTAATAACTTGTTTGGTTGGTAGGCTGAAACATGGTTCCAAAGGTGCCTACACTAAATGAACTTGAAATGCCAGAACTTCCTTGGCCTACTATAGAGGAAGGTATCCAAATGCTTAGGAGGATTGGAATGTTAGAGTGGATTAATCATGTAAGATCTGCTCACCCACCCTTGAAGGGTTCAGATATGGAGGGTCATTTACACCATTACTGAAAAATAAATTTATGAGTGAAATCCTAGTATCCTTGAAGATCTCCGTGGTCACTTTTCTCTACAGGTCAGAAATTGTATTTGAAACAGCTTTCATTGAATTAAAATCCCTAAATGCAATGAGGATAAATGGGACACCAGGATAGCAGGGCCAAGTGGTGGTACTTTGTTGCCAAATACAAAGTGAGTGTAGTTAGCGTAAAAGGCACTGGAGCCAAAACAGTAATCACAATATCATGGTCCACAAAGACCTATGGTGTTGGCTAGTTGATGATGAGGCCCCCAAAAGAGAAATAGATGGGTAGTCTACTAAATTTTTACTTAATTTGCATAAATGGAAGAGTTCTAAGTCAAGTTAACAGAAGTCTAACATGAATCACCAAAACAAGAATCACGGGTCTATCAATTCCAAGACTTGAACTAGTTTACAGATTCAGAATCTCTGGAGTGAAGGGGAGACCAGGTCCTTGAATAAGGAACCAGCTACACTGCATAAAATTTATACCGTTAATCTTTCTCCAAGCCTTCCCCAAAAGGACCTATAGCCTTTTACCATGGTGACTGTGCATTGGGGAAAAATAATCAGATTTTCTAATTGTTACTGGACATTGACACTAATTCTAGGAGACCCAAAATGTCACTGTGTTCCACCAGTCAGAGTAGGGGCTTATGGAGGTCAGGTGATCAATGGAGCTTTAGCTTAGATCCCTTACACGGTGGGTCCAGTGTATGTCCAAACCAATCTCGTGATTATTTCCTCAATTCTGAAATAAACACACTTAGGAACTGCAGAATCCTCATATTGGTCCCCTTATCTATGGGGTGAGGACTTTTATGTTAAGAAAAGGCCAAACACCAAACGGAAGCCACTAGAACTGCTTATACCTAGCAAAATTGTAAACTAAAAGCAATACCACATTCCTGGAAGGACTTTAGAGAATAATACCACAATCAGGTATTTGAAAAATTCAGGGGCAGTGACTTCCAACCTATCCCTATTCAACTTGACTATTTGGCTTGTGCAGAAAACAGATCTTAGAGAATGGTAGTGGATTATCATAAACTTAACCAGGTGGTGACTCCAATTGCAGCTACTGTTCCAGATGTGGTTTCATTGCTTGAGTAAATTGACATATCCCCTAGTACCTGGTATAGAGCTATTGATATGGCAAATGCTTTTTTCTCAACACTTACTAGAAAAGACTACTAGAAGCAGTTTACCCTTACATGACAAAGCCAGGAATAAACCTTCATTGTGTTACCTCAGGTGTATATCAACTCTCCAGCCTTATGTCATGATTTGTCTGTAAGGACTTTGATAGCCTTTTTCTTCCAGAAGACATCACACCTGTCCTTTGCATTGATGATGTTCTGCTGATTGGCCCTAGTGATCAAGAAGTAGAAACTACTGTAGACTTATTCATAAGACATTTACGTGTCAGAGAGTAGAAAATAAACCCAACAAAAATTCAGAGACCTTCATCTCAGTGCAATTTCTAGGGGTCCAGTTGTGTGGGGCATGTTGAGATATCCCTTGTAAGATCAAGGGTAAGTTGTTGCACCTAGATCCTCCCACATCCAACAAAAGAGACACGGGGCCTGGTTTGCCTCTGCATTTCAGAGGCGACATAGTCCTCATTTGAGTATGCTACTCTGGCCCACTTACTCAATGACCTGTAAACCTGCTAGTTTTGAGTGAGGTCCAGAAAATGAGAAGACTCTGAAACAGGTCCAAGCTGCCATGATAACTACTTCATCACTTGAGCTATAAGATTTAACAGAACCAATGGTGCTTGCGGTGTCATGGCAGATAGGGATGCTGTTTGGAAACTTGACATACCCCTAAATGTGAATAACATCACAGACTGTTAGGATGTTGGAGCAAAGCTCTGCCATCCTCTGCAGAAAACAATTCTCAATTTAAGAAACAGCTTTTAGATTGCTGCAGGACTTTATTAGAGAGCGAACAGTTAACCATAGATCACTAAGTTACCCTATCACCTGAGCTTCCCATATCACAAGACCAAAAGCTTTCCATACCACATGACCAAAAGCTGTTGAGAAATAGCTTTTAGCTTGATGCTGGACCTTATTAGAGATTGAACAATTAACTATCGGCTATTAAGTTACCATATCACCTGAGCTTTACCATATCACATGACCTGGGTGTTGTCTGACCCACCAAGCCATAAAGTTGAGTGTACACAGCAGCACTTCATCATCAAATGGAAGTGGTGTATGAGATAGGGATTGAGTAGTCCCTGAAAGCACAAGTAAGTTACATGAAGAAGAAGATCAAAAGCTCTTTGCCTTCACTCCTGCTACGTTACCTTCTTTCTCCCAGCTCACACCTATGGCCTTATGGGTAGCTCCTTATGATCAGTTTACTGAGAACACTTGGACCTATATTACAGATGGTTCTGTATGTTATGCAGGCACCATTCAAAAGTGGAGAGCTGCAGTACTACAGTTGATTTCTGGGATATCCCTGAAGAACAGTGGTGAAGGGAAATTCTCCCAGTAGAAAAAACTTCTAGCAATATGCTTAGTTGTTCATTTTGCTTCAAAAAAGAAATAGAGGTTCAAGTCTATATTTATTCATGGGCAGTTTATATGGCTGGGTGGTCAAGTATCAGAAGGAACGTGAGAAAATTGGTGACAAACAAGTCTGGGGAAGAGGTATGTGGGTAGATTTCACTGAATGGGCAAAAAGTGTAAAAATGCTTGTGTCCTATGCAAATCCTCACCAAAGGATGACTTTAGCAAAGGAGGATTTTAAAAATAAAGTGGATAGGAAGACCCAT
Organism: Equus asinus; assembly: GCF_041296235.1. Classification (NCBI taxonomy): domain Eukaryota; kingdom Metazoa; phylum Chordata; class Mammalia; order Perissodactyla; family Equidae; genus Equus; species Equus asinus. The sequence goes on along the minus strand of NC_091820.1, from coordinate 58,306,592 downwards.
TCTGTGGATACCAGCCAACATTTTTCTCCAGCCACCCTTATCAAGGCCTGATGGGCTCACGAACAAAGTGGCCATGGTGGCAGGGATAGAGGTTATGCATGGGCTAAGCAACATGAACTTGCACTCATCAAGGCCAACGTGGCTATGGCCACTGTTGAGTGTCCAATCAGCCAATCAGTGCAAAGATCAATGCTGAGTCCTGATACGGCACCATTCTCCAGGGTAGTCAGCCAGCAACTTGGTGGCACTTTGAATACATTGGACCACTTCCATCATGGAAAAAGCAGTGCTTTATTTCTTTCTTACTGTAATAGACACTTACTCTGGATACAAATGTGCCTTCCCTACATGCAATTCTCCTGCCAAAACTACCATTTATTGACTTACAGAATGCCTTGTGCACCAACATAGTATTCCACACAGAATTGCTTCTGATAAAGAAGCTCACTTCACAGCAAATGACATAAAACAACGAGCCTGTGCTCAGGGAATTCACTGGTCTTACTATGTTCTCCATCATTCTGAAGCAACTGGTTTTACAGAATGATGTAATTCATGGAATGACCTTTTGAAGACACAAGTACAGCGCCAACTAGATGGCAATACTTTGTGGAACTGAGGCAATGTCTTCCAGGATGCTGTGTGGACTCTAAATCAACATTCAACATAAAGTGATGTTTCTCCCATAGCCAGGATTCAGGGTCCAGGAATCAAAGGGTGGAACTGCGAGTTGTACCACTCACTATTACCCCTAGTGATCCACTATCAAAATGTTTGTTTCTCATTTCTGTGACTTTAGGCTCTGTTGTCTAGAAGTCTTAGTTCAAAATGGAGGAATGCTTCCACCAGGAGATACAACAGTGATTTCATTGAACTGGAAGTTGATACTGCCATCTTACCACTTTCAGCTCTTTGTGCCTCTGAATCAATAGGCAAAAAAGGAGGTTACTGTACTGGCTCAGGTGATTGATGGCGGTTGCCCAGGGGAAATTGGGTAATACTATAGTATTACAGTATATAGTAATACAGCTAAGTAAGAGTATGTCTAGAATACAGGAGATGCCTTAGGACATCTCTTAGCACTACCATGATCTATATGATTAGGGGCAATGCTAACTACAACAACCCAATTCAGGAAGGAGTTCTATTGTTCCAGGCTCTTTAGGAATAAAGGTTTAGTTGCCCCCAAAGGAAAAGAACCATGACTAGCTAAAGTGGTTTCTGAAGGTCAAGGGAATATAGAATGGATAGTGGGAGACGGTAGTTATAAATACCAGCTGTAACTGTGTAACCAGTTGCAGAAATGAGGACTAAGGTAGTTAGGAATATTTATTTTTTAATGTATGAATATGTTTGTATGTATATGAACCAAATGTTTTTGTTTACTTCTATTATTCCCTTATCATCTTTAAGATAAGATGTATTTATAATAGCTAACCGTATATCACTGTATTTAAGTTTATAGGAAATTAGAGAAAAGTGAACAACATTCAAGGACTTTGCATTCTCTTCTGCGGAAAGAGTTAGCATATTTTCAATTGTACACAGGATACTCGTATCATGGTAAGTGGAAATATGACTGTATTATTGTATTTATGTGGAGATTAGGTATGGTTTATGGAGATGTGTATGGTTGCCAAACTGATAAAGAGTGGAGTGTGATGGTCAGTTTTATGTATTATCTTGGCCAAGCTACAGTCCTAGTTGTTTAAACACTAATCTAGGTGTAATGTGAAAGTTTTTGTAAATGTGATTAAAGTCTATAATCAGTTGAATTTAAGTAAGGGAGATTATCCTACATAATCTAGATGGGCATGTTCCTCTGAGTTTAAAGGATTTATGAGCATTTTCTGAGGCTTCTTTGAAGAAGAATAAATTCCACTTGTGGACAGCAGCATCAGCTTGTGTGTGAGAGTTCCACCCTGTCTTTCCTGAGGATCTGCTCTACATACTTAGGATTTGCCTAGCTACCCCAACAATTGCATAACTCTATTCCCTGAAATAAATATCTCTTTATAGATAGATAGACAGACAGATAAGTAGAATAAACCCTGAATGACACTAGATATCTTTGCAATTATCTTACATGGAGTTTGTTGAGATTCTTTGATGTGTAGATTCATGATTTTCATCATATTTGGGTAGTTTTCATTATTTCTTTGAATAATTTTTTCTGTCTTATTATCTCTTTCCTTTCCTTCTGATATTCCCATTATGCATTTGTTGGTGTGCAAAATGGTTTCCAACATTTGTGTAAATCCTTGATCATTTCTTTTATTTTTACTCTGTGTTCCTTGTATTGCATAATCTCTATCAATCTATCTTAAAGTTCACTGATCCTTTCTTCTGGCATCTCAAATCTACTGTTCAATTGTTGTAGTTATTACAGTCTTCAACTCAATAGTTCCATTTGGTTCATTTTTAAGAATTTCTGTCTCCTTATTAATATTCTCTATTTGATGTGGCATTACCATCATACCATACTTTCCTCGACATCTTTAAGCATGGTTTCCTTTAGAATTTGAACGTATTTATAATAGTTGCTCTCAAGTCTTTGTTTACTAAGTCCTGTTTCTCTGTAAGTCTTGCAAATTTTTGTTGAAAATGGGACGTTTTAGATAATATATTGTAGCAACACTGTATACTAATATTCCCTTTCTGGGGCTTTTTTAATGGTTATTTGTCTACTTGTTTAATGAATTAGCTTGAGTATTTTATTGAAGTCAGTTTCCATCAGAGTGTTAAGCCTCTGATGCTGCCTGAGGCATGCACACAAACTCCCTGGGAGAACAGTGCTTTCAACAGAGCTCATTTTCACTTTTCCGTTTTCTCATTTCTTTGTTAACCTGTCTTTCTCTGCTTCCTCTGTCTTTCTCTTTCTCTGCTACTATCACACCTAGCTGTTAGATCTCCACTAATCACCAACTGATTGATATATTACACTTGAAAATGCCCTCTTGCATAAATTGCTCTAGAATCCTGATCCAATTTGATATGGGTCCATGTTTTATATTAAGAATTTATTTCTAGAGCAGTTTTGGGTTTACAGTAAAATTAAGAGGAAGGTACAGAGATTTCCCATATACCTTTGCCCCCATACAAGCATAGCCTCTCCCATTATTAACATCACTCACCGGCACAGCACACTTTTTCCAAGGATGAACCTACATTGAGACATCATAATTGCCCAAAGTCTATAGTTTGCCTAAGGATTAATTCTTGGTGTTGTACAGTCTAAGGGTTTGGACAAATGTGTAAAAGCACATATACATCATTTTAATATCATACAGAGTATTTTCACTGCCTTACAAATCCTCTGACGTCTGCTTATTCATCTCCTCCCCCACCTCCCAGCAGCAATCACTAATCATTTGTCTCCATAGTTTTGCCTTTTCCAGAATGTCATATAGGTGGAATGATACAGTTTGTAGCCTTCTCATATTGGATTCTTTCACTTAGTAATATGCATTTAAAGTTCCTCCATATCCTTTCATGGATTGATAGCTCATTTCTTCTTAGTGCCGAATAGTATTCCATTGTCTGGATGTATCACAGTGTATCCATTTACCTACTAAAGAACATCTTGGTTGCTTCCAAGTTTTGGCAATTATGAATAAAGCTGCTCTAAACATCCATGTGCAGATCTTTGTGTAGACATAAGTCTTCAACTTTAGATAAATATCAAGGCATGTGATTGCTGGATCATATGGTAAGAATATGTTTAGTTTTGTGAGAAACTGCTGAACTGTCTTCCAAATGGCCCAAAGCTGTATCATTTTGCATTCCCACTCACAATGAATAAAAGTTCCTGTTGTTTCACATCCTCATCTGCATTTGGTGTTCTCAGTGCTCTGGATTTTGGCCATTCTAATAGGTGTGTAGTGGTATCTTACTGTTGTGTTAATTTACATTTCCCTGATGACGTGTGATGTGGGGCATCTTTTTGTATGCTTATTTACTATTAGTATATCCTCTTTGGTGAGGTGTCTGTTAACATCTTTGGCCCATTTTTAAATGGGTTGTTTGCTTTCTTGCTGTTGAATTTTAAGATTTCTTTGTATATTTTGGATAACGGGTTTTTATTAGATGTGTCTTTTACAAATATTTTCTCCCAGTCTGTGGCTTGTCTTATAATTCTCTTGATATTGTCTTTCACAGAGCAGAGTTTTTAATTTAATGAAGTCCTGCTTATCAATTATTTCTTTCATGGATTGTGTCTTTCTTGTACCTAAAAAGGCATTGTCCTACCCATGGTCATCCAGGTTTTCTTCTATGTTATCTTCTAGGAGTTTTATAGGTTTGTGTTTTAAATTTAGGTCAATGATCCATTTTGAGTTAATTTTTATGAATGGCCTCAGGACTATCTCCAGATTCCATTTTTTGCATATAGATGTCTAGTTTTTCCAGCACCATTTGTTGAACAGACTATTTTTCTCTATTGTATTGTCTTTGCTCCTTTGTCAAAGATCAGTTGACTATATTTATTTGGGTGTATTTCTGGGTGTTCTGTTTTATTCCATTGATCTATTTGTCTGTTCTTTCACCAGTATCACACTATCTTCATTACTGTAGCTTTATATTATGTCTTGAAGTCAAGTAGCATCAGTCCTTCAACTTTGTTCTTCTCCTTCAATATTGTGTTGGCTATTCCGGGTCTTTTGCCTTTCCATATAAGCTTTAGAATCAGGTTGTCAATATCCATAGAATAACTTGCTGAGATTGTCAAAGGAAGTTTTCTTGGACCACTAGAGTTTTCAAGATAAGTAAATGAGATAGAACCAGGGATAATCTTTCTCTTTTCCAGTAAATGAACCAGCATTTCTTTTTTGAGGTACAAATATGGGTAAGGAAGTTGTGGATTTTGAATTTTAAATAATCCTTTTCTTTGATAATTGACTTGATAATCTTTGGTTTCCAAGCCCATGCTTCCTACATACATTGTCGCCAGAAAGGTAAATCAGCTTTTAAAAGCATTTTTTCTCTTTGTTTCCATGCCATATGTTCAAATGTATAAAATTACATTAATTTATTCAAACTTCTCCTGAGTCTAGATGCATCACCTTCTCTTTTACCCCATGTCTTTTATCCCCATTTCTGTTACTCAACCCAACATACATTTATTATGTATTCCTTCATGTTACTTTCTATGCCTTTCTTTCATCTATTATGTCCATGTACAATATTAATATAGATATATGCTAAAACATTTAGTATATGGCAACAGATTGTACAATTCACTATAAAAGTTACTTTCCATTTAATATTCTATTTTAAGATCTACTCATATTAATCAATTATATCACATTCATTCACTTAGGGTCTGGCCCCGTGACACAGTGGTTAAGTGCACATGTTCCGCTTCAGCGGCCTGGGGTTTGCCAGTTCAGACCCCGGGTGTGGACGTGGCACCGCTTGGCAAGCCATGCTGTGGTAGGCGTCCCACATATAAAGTAGAGGAAGATGGGCACGGATGTTAGCTCTGGGCCAGTCTTCCTCAGCAAAAAGAGGAGGATTGGCGGCAGATGTTAGCTCAGGGAAAATCTTCCTCAAAAAAAAAATTCACTTAAACTCTTTGTGATGTTTACTTATATAAATATACCATATTTCATTTATTCATTCCTTTATTGTTGGGCATCTTAGATTTTTTCTAACTTTTTACTATTAATATGACACAGCAATGAACACTTTTACATGTATTTCCTTTGAGGAGTGGCTACAGTTAGAATATCTTTATCCTAGAATTTGTTTTCAAACTTACTATATGTATTGTCATAATGCTATTTTAAATTGGTGTACCAATTTGCATTTCTATCAGATGGTCATGAGAGTTTCTCCTTCTCCTAGCCTCATCTACATTATATAGGTGTAATATATAAGTATATCATTTATACCCATATATTATTTATACCTATATATAAATTATAAAATATTATATTATTTTAATTTATAATCTTGATAATCATATAGATAAAATGGTATCTTTTTTCAGATCTAAATGTTGTCAAGAAGATCTTATTCTTCCTTTAATTTTTAGTCAATAACAAAATTTACCATGTCCGTTTTAAGATATTGTTAGTTTTAGTCCATGGAGATTATTTGTACCAGTAATGTTTAATGCAAATATTATATTTACTTATTAGTTAATCCATATGAAAATTGTAAGAAATTTAATAGAGAGAAAGAAAGGGGAAGAGGTCAAAGAAAGGAGAGAGGAAGAGTGAAAGGAAGAGAGATAATAGGTGAATGGAAAAAGCAAGAAAGAATGAGGAAAAGTGAGATAAAAAACATATAAAGAAAGATTGAGACAGGTCAACAAATATGAATAGTCAAACAGTATGATCAAAATGGTGGGGTAGGACAGTATTAAATACAATTTAATAATGCTGTCTCTTCAAACTTAATCATGATAATGCTTTCCCTTCACAAGATAAGTTCCTAAAAATCCTCCAGAACATTCCTGTATTTCTTACTTTTGATCTTCCTACATATTGATCCACATCAGAGAAACAATGAAGTTACCACATCAATAAAGGATCTGTCTACATGATCATGCAATAACCAGTTAAAATACATAACATTTAATATTGTTTGCTCTAAATGCTAAATAGTTAGCCTTAGATTGTTCATGAATGTAACTGGAGTAAGTAGATAGATCTAAATATAGGTATAAATATATAGATATAGATATACAAACATTTAAGTTCTACTCTCTTAGCAACTTTCAATTATACGATACAGTGTTAGCAACTATAGTCACCATATCATACATTACATCCTCAGAACTTATTCATGTTATAGTTGAAAGTTTGTACCTTTTTACCAACCTCTCCCTATTTTCCCCACCCCCCGCCCCTGGCAACAATTTTCTACTCTTTGTTTCTATGAATTTCACTTTCTTTTTTAAGAGTCCGTAGATAAGTGAACCATGCAGTATTTTTCATCCTCTGCCTGGCTTATTTCACTCAGGATAATGCCCTCAAGTTCCATCCGTGTTATCACAAATGACAGGATTTCCTTCTTTCTCATTGCTGAATAGTATTCCATTGTGTGTGTGTGTTTGTGTATCACATTTTCTTTATCCATTCATCCACTGACGAACACTTAGGTTGTTTCCATATCTTGGCTATTGTGGATAATGCAACAATGAACATGGGAGTGCAGATATCTCTTAGAGATTGTGATTTCATTTCTTTGGATATATTTCTAGAAGTGGAATAGCAGGATCATATGGTAGTCCTATTTTTAATTTTTTGAGGAATCTCCATACTGTTTTCCATAGTGGCTGTACCAATTTACATCGTCACCAACAGTATACAAAGGTTCCCTTTCCTCCACATCCTTGCCAACATTTACCTCTTCTCTTTTTAATTATCGCCATTCTAACTTGTATGAGGTGATATCTCATTGTTATTTCGATTTTCATTTCCTGATGATTAGTCATGTTGAGTATCTTTTCACGTACCTGTTGGTCATTTGTATGTCTTCTTTGAAAAAATGTCTATCCAGTTCTCTGTCCATTTTTTTTTTTTTGAGGAAGATTAGCCCTGAGTTAACATCTGCTGCCAATCCTCCTCTTTTTGCTGAGGAAGGCTGGCCCTGAGCTAACATCAGTGCCCATCTTCTTATACTTTATACATGGGACGCCTGCCACAGCATGGCATGCCAAGTGGTGCCATGTCTGCACCCAGGATCTGAACCAGCGAATGCCTGGCCATCAAAGCAGAATGTGCGAACTTAACTGCTGCACCACCGGGCTGGCCCTGTCTCTCCATTTTTTAATTCGACTGTTTATTGTTATCAAGTTGCATGAGTTCTTTATATATTTTGGATTTTATATATTATAAAATATACATTTTATAATATATAAATATTTAACCTATGTATATTTATACAAAATATAATACATAAATATATATATAAATTTATGTAAATACTATATAATAGTATAAAATATAAAATTATATAATACATAAATATATATGTTATATAAATTATAAATATATGAATATTTATAAATATATAAAGGAGCTTTATATATTATACCCCCTCATAATATATATGATTTGTAAATATTTTTTCCCATTCTGTAAGATGCCTTTTCACTTTCCTGATGATTTCCTTTGCTGTGCAGGAGCTTTTCAGTTTGACATAGTCTCAGTTGTTTATTTTAATTTTGTTGGTTGGGTTTATGGAATCAAATCCAAAACATCATTGCCACGACTGATGTAAAGGAGCTTACTATCTATGTTTTCTTCTGGAAGTTTTATAGTTTCACGTCTTAATTTTTTTTTTAATTCATTTCAAGTTAATTTTTGGGAATGGTGTAAGACAGTGGTCCAGTTTTATTCTTTTACATGTGGCTATTTAGTTTTCCCAACCCCATTTATTGAAAAGAGTATCCCTTCCACGTTGTATATTTTTGACTCCTTTGTCATAAACTAATTGATCATATATGCATAGGTTTATTTCTGGGCTCTTTATTCTCTTCCACTGATCTGTGTGTCTGGTTGTATGCCAATACCATACTGTTTTGATTACTATAGCTTTGCAAGAAAGTTTGAAATCAGGAAGTGTAATGCTTCCAGCTTTGTTCATTTTTCTCAAGGTTGCTTTGGCTATTGAGGTTCTTTTATGACTCCACACAAACTTTAGGGTCTTTCTTTCTATTGCTGTTAAAATTGCCATTGGAATTTTGATGGGGATTGCATTGAATCTGTGGATTGATTTGACTAGAATGGACGTTTTAACAATGTTAATTCTTCTAATCCCTGAGCATGGAATATCTTTCCTTTATCTGTGTTTCTTTTATCAATGTCTTATATTTTCATTGTACAGATATTTCATTGCCTTGGTTAAATTTATTCCTAAGTATTTTATTCTTTTTAAGGCAAATGTAAATGGAATTGCTTTCTTAATTTCTCTTGCTGATCATTCATTATCAGTGTATAGAAATGCAAGATATTTTGTATATTTATTTTGTATTTTGCAACTTTACTAAATCCATTGATTAGTTCTAATAGATTTTTGTAGAATCTTTAGGGTTTTCTATGCATAATATCATGTCATTTGCAAGTAGAGACAATTTTATTTCTTTCTTTCTTATTCAGATGCCTTTTATTTCCTTTTCTTGGCTAATTACTTTGGCTAGGACTTCCAGTCCCATGTTGAATAAAAATCGCAAGAGTCGGGATCCTTGTCTTGTTCCTGATCTTAGAGTAAAAGCTTTCAGCTGATTCTGGTCCAAGATGGCAACATAGGAGCCCCCTGAATTCACTTATGGAACAAATCCACAGTTACTCATGAAGCAATTCCCTCTGAAAGAAGTCCAGAAACTAGCTGAGCGATTAGTACACATCAGGCAAACAAGAAATTAATCATTTCAGCCACATAAACATGGTTAGGAAAGGCTGAGACACTCTTATCATAAACCCCATCTCCTTCATAGTGCCATACTATTGGGAAGAGACTCCCACCTCACAGCTGCTCACTGAGGAACAAAGATTTGGGTCCCACATCTAGCACCCCCAACCTTTAAGATTCCCACCTGAGGGACAGGTCCCGAAAACATCTAGCTCTGAAAGCCAATGAGGCGTGTATCCTCAAGACCCACAAGACTATAGGAAACACAGAAACAGCTCTTAAAGGGTTTGTGAGGACTACTTGTGGCTATCTCATCAGGTCTCAGCACAGAGGGAGCAGGCAAAAAATGCCCATCTCCAAGTCTTCCCCTGAAAGATGCCTATTTGCATACTTTAAAAGCCACTGCCTGAGAGTCAGGCTTCTAATTTAACCTGCATCTAGATGCTAACTGCAATCCTCCCCAGAAACTGGAGGAGCCAGCAGGCACTACCTCTGCTTTCTCACTTGAGCCACTCCCAAATCACCAATATCTCCCTGGAAGGATTTTGTACACACATCTGGCACCAAAGGCTTTGTGGCTGCTGTCAAGTGATAGACCCATAGGTTGCTGTGTTCTGATAGCCAACGGGGTTTGCATTCATAATTCTCACAGGACTGTAGCAAACAAAGAAACAAGTCTTGACTGACTATTTCCCCCAGGACTCAGCACAGAGCAAACAGAAATGCCCATCTCTCAGTCTTTCCCTGAAAGACCGTATTTATATACTTTAAAAACTGCTGCCTGAGAGTCATGCTCCTAATTTAGTATGCATCTAGGGACAGACTTATTCTTTCTGGAGGCCAGGGAAGCCTGTATACATCTTCCCTTCACTCTCCCTTTAGTGTGCTCCAAATTGCCACTATTTTCCTGGAATAAACTTGTACACACATCTGGTTCCCCAGCTTTTGAGGCTGACAGCCAAAGGATGGACCCCTGGATCTCTTGGCTCTGATAGCCAACAGGCTTGAATTCATGAATGACACAGGACTGTAGCAAACAAAGCAATTATTAATGGGTGCAGGAGCACTGCTATACTCCATGGCTATATAGCTGGGCCCAGTGAAGAGAGGGTGGGCAAAAAAGCCCATCTCCAAGGTTTCTCCCTGTAGGGGCCCTAACTACATACTTTCCCAGCTACTGCCTGAGGGTTGAACTCCAATCAGCCTGCATTTGGTGCTGACTGCAATTATCCCCTTTGGGACACTGACAGTTCTTGGCTCACCCTCAACTACTGGGAGTCACTAAGAACAAAAGAGGCAGCCTGAACAATCACAAAGGTTTGAGCTCAGACTGGGCTGATCAATAAGGCTCATCTCCTACATAAGATGTCAAGGCTGGGAGAGGTTGCTTTTTTAGCAAATGTACAGAAACCAACACAGAGACTCAAGGAAAATGAAGAAACAAAAAAATATGTTCTAAGCAAAAAAGAAAATCAAGATAAAATTCCAGAAACAGATCTTAATGAAATGAAGACAAGTGATTTACCTAATAAAGAGTTCAAAACAATGATCATAAAGATGCTTACCAAGGTCAGGAGAACAATGCATGAAGAAAGTTAGAATTTCAACAAAGAGATATAAAACATAAGAAAGTACCAGACAGAAATCACAGAGCTGAAGAATATAAGAAATGAATTAAAATATTCAATAGAGGGGTTCAACAGTAGAGTAGGTCAAGTGGAAGAAAGGATCAACGAACTTGAAGACAGGGCAGTAGAATTCATCCAATAAGAGGAAGCAAAAAGAAAAAAGAATGAAAAATAGTGAAGATAGCTTAAGGAACTAATTGGAAGGGATAAAGAGGATCAATATATGCATTATAGGAGTCCCAGAAGGAGAAGAGAGAGAGAAAGGGGCAGAAAGCTTAATCAAAGAAATAATGGCCAAAAACCTCCCTACCCTGGGGAAAGAAACAGACATCCAAATCAAGGAATCCCAGAGAGTTCCAAACAAGAGAATTCAGAGACACAAACTGAGATACATTATAATTAAATTATCAAAACTTAAAGACAAAGATAGTATCTTAAAAGCAGCATAAAATCATGAGTTAATACCGAAACATCCAATTACAAATCCTCTTGCTTACCTTTCTTGTCTCCTTTTGTTTTGTATTTGGCTATCCTTTCTTCCACAGTGAGAAACCTGGCTCCCTACAACATTAATATATTATATTTACTAATTTGTTCAATCCTATATTACATCTAAAATATTTTCAGATAGCTCAACTATACCATCATAATAAACAAAAATATTTAAAACTGTTCAGAATTTATTTGCACTTTTCTACCAAATCCTCACTCTATAAACCATACTACTTCCTTCTTTTGTTGCTTCAATCCTTCATTCCGTCCTGTGTTCCTTCCTTCCTTCTTTCTTTCTTTCCATCTTTCCTTTTTTTTTTACTTCAGTGTGGTTGTAGAATTCATTTGAAGCACAGTTAGATTCATTTATTGTTTGCTTTCAGTTTTATGTTTTTCCCATTCTCATTCTTTTTTTCAAGTAATTTTAGTGAGATCATACTGGTTTATAACATTGTGTAATTTTGAATGTACACTATTATTTATTAATTTCTGAATAGACTTTATCATGCTCAACCCTACTAGTCCAATTTTTATCCTTCACAATATATATATGCCCCTTTATCCCTTTTGCCCATCCCCAATGTCCTTCTCCATGAGTAACCAGTAATCTGTTCTACTTATCCATGTATTTGTTATCTTCCACATATGAGTGAAACCATGCAGTATTGATCTTTCTCTGTCTGGCTTATTTCGTTCAACATCATACCCTCAAGGTCCATCCGTGTTGCTGCAAAAGGGAGGATTTTGTCTTTTTATGGCTGAGTAGTATTCCATTATATATACATATACCACATCTTCTTTATCCATTCATCTGTAGAAGGGCACTTGGGTTGCTTGCACATCTTGACTATTGTGAATAATGCTACAATGAACATAGGGGTGCATAGATCTCTTTGGATCATTAATTTCAATTTCTTTGGATAAATACCCAGTAGTGGGATAGCTGTATTGTATGGTATTTCTATTTTTAATTTTTTGAGAAATCTCCATACTTTTTTCTGGAGTGGCTGCACCAGTTTGTATTCCCACCAGCAGTGTATGAGGGTTTTCTTTTCTCCACATCCTCTCCAACACTTATTGTTTCTTGTCTTGTTAATTATAGCCAGCCACATGTGAAAGAATGAAAGTAGACCATTATCTTACACCATACACAAAAATTAACTCAAAATGGATTAAAGATTTGAATGTAAGACCCGGAACCATAAAACTCCTCGAAGAAAATATAGGCAGTACACACTTTGACATTGGTCTTAGCAACATCTTTATAAATACCAAGTCTACTTGGCAAGGGAAACAAAAGAAAAAGTTAAGAAATGGGGTTACATCGGACTAAAAACCTTCTGCAAAGCAAAGGAAAACATGAACGAAACGAAAAGACAACTCACCAACTGGAAGAAAATATTTGCAAATCATCTATCTGATAAGGAGTTGATCTCAAAAATATATAAAGAACTTATAAACTTAACACCAGAAAGCAAACAACCCGATCAAAAAATGGGCAGAGGATATGAGCTAAAGAAGAATATACCAAAAGAGAAAGAAGATAGACAGATGGCCAATAGGCACGTGAAACAATGTTCAACATCACTAATTACCAGAGAAATGCAAATCAAAACTACAATGAGATATCACCTTACACCAATCAGAATGGCTATAATTACCAAGATAAAAAACAACAAATGGTGGAGAGAATGTAGAGAAAACGGAACCCCTTCCCATTCTTACTGATTTAATTTTATTTTTTGAATATATAGTATGATATGCTTCTAAAAGTAAAACTTCATGAAAGCTTATATTCTGAGAAGTGTCATTCTCTCCCATACTCTTTCCATCACATAACTTCTCCCTCTCAAGATATACTTTGTAGATAACCAACACCATTGTTTTCAGATTTATCATTCTTATTTTTGTAAACATAAACAGATATATATGCTTTCTTATTTTTGCTTTTTTCTTACACAAAAGGCTATACACTATATATGCTCTTTTGATTTTTGCTTTTTCACTTAATATTTCCTATAAATCATTCTATATTAGTTCATTGAAATTTTTCTCAAGCTTTTGTCCATCTTCATAGTACTGCATTCCTCTTTGTGTGTGTGCATGTGTGTGTGTGCACCATAGTTTGTTCAACCAATCTCCTCTGGTTAAATAATTCAGATAATTCCAAGTATTATTAAATCACAAATAATACTCCAAAGAATAATCTCTTCTTGTGTATTTTTATATTTTAGGAAGGGATCTTCAAGGCAAATGCCTACAAGTGAGATTGCTGGGTGTTATGGACACAATTGTGTCTCCCCTACTCCCAAATTCATGTGTTGAAGCCCTAACCCTCATAGTGATTGTGTTTCGACATAGATCCATCAAAGAAATGAACATTAAATGAGGTGATAAAGGTGAGCCCCTAATACAATATAACTTGTGTCCTTATAGAGAGAGGAAGAGACACCACAGCTTGCTTTCTAGGACACCGAAAAGGCACCATCCACAAGACGAAGAAAGAGATTTCACCAGAAACCAACCTTGCTGGCACTGTGACTCAGACTTCCAGCCTCCAGAAGTGTGAGAAAATAAATTTCTGTTGTTTAAATCACCTGATCTGTGATATTTTGTTATGGTAGTCCAAAAAAACTACTGCACTGGGTCAATGGGTAGATGAATATGTCATTTTGTTAGCTATTGCTAAATTCCTCTCTAAAGAGGTTGAAGCATTTGCATTCTCACAGTCAATGTATGAGAGTGCCTGATTCTCCACATTCTCACCCACTAAGTATAATGTCACAGCTTTGGATTTTTGCCAATCTGATGGGTGAGAAATGGTATCTCAATGTAGTTGTAATTTGCATTTCTCTTATCTTGAGTGAAATTAAACATCTTTTATTTCCCAAAGGCCACGTTTATATCCCTTCTGTTCATGCCTTTTCCCATTTTATTCTGTAAGATTTTAGTCTTCTCCCTGTAATTTTGAAAGTTCTTCATAAATTTGGGATATTAGCCCTTTATCTGCCACAACATATGTTTCAATATTTGTCCCCAGGTTCCCATTTGTATTTTGATTTTACTTATGGTGATTATTGCCATAATAAGTATTATTTTTATATTTTACGTAATCTTTGGATTTCGAGTCATAGCGAGAAAGTCTAAAGCCATTCCCTACATCCAGGTTATAAAAGAATTCAACCATGTATTCTTTTAGTATTTGTATATAATGTTTACTTTTACATTCAGCTCTTTAATCCATTTGAAGTTTATCCTTGTGAGAGATAAGAATCTAATTCCATCTTTTTCCAAGTGGTTATCCAATTGTTCCAACACCATTTACTAAAAAGACTATCATTTTCCCAGTGATTTGAGATGCCACCTTAACCATATAAAATTTTTCATATGTAGTTGGGTCTGTTTCTGAACTTTCTCCTCTATTCCACTGATCTGTCTATTCATAGGTCACTACTACAGTGCATGAATTACAGCAGCTTTATGGTATATTTAATATCTGGTGGTGCTAATCCCCCTTCAGATATCTACCTTTCATTTTACCTAACCAGCCTAGTATATTAATTTTTCTACATACACTTTAGAATCAACTTCTTTATGCCCTTAAAAACTCATTTGGATTTTTATTGCGATGACATTAAATTTATATGTTATTTCATGGAAAATTTATATGTTAATGACATTGAGATGCCCTAACCCAAAACAATGGATACTTATTCATTTGCTCAAGACTGATTCTGTGCCTCTTAGGAGTGTTTTATAGTTTTCTTCATATAGGTTTTGAATATGTCTTTGTAAGTTTATTACTAAATATTGTATTTTTTGTTGCTATTATAAATGAAATTATCTCATTTTTTATATCTTCCAAGTGGTTATTATTTTCATATATTAATATTATTAATTTTTGAATGTTACTTGTTTACTATACCTATTTGCTGACTTTTTTTTCATGTTCACTTATGTTTCAGTTAATTATATCAATTCTCTAGTATTTCTCAGGTATACTCTTATATTATATACAAATTGAGAAAACTATTCCTTCTTTTCCTATTTTTTGCTTCTAATTGTATTCTTTAGTTTAATTGCATTGGATGGGACTTCCAAATGGTAAATAGTAGTAGAGATAATGGATATTGTTTCCTTATTTCTGACCTTAGTGAGGATTCTTCCATGGTTTCTTTGTTACATAAGTTGTTGATGTTAGGATTATGTGAGGAAATATTCATCTATTCTTATTTTCTCAAGAGGTTCTCTTAGCAATGTATATTGAACTTTGTCAAAGACTTTGTCAGCATCTTTAGAGGTAATTTTATGGTGTTGATACTTAAAACTACTAATATGGTGAATAATGTTCATAAATTTTATAATTCTTGCATTTCTGGTATAAACTCCATTTGGTCATAATGAATTATTTTCATAATGTAATATTGTAGTCTGTTTGCTAGTATTCTATTCAAGATTTTTGCAATATTATTTCTATACTATATTCATTTCTAGTGCTATCTTTATTAGGTTAGATATCAATGTTATACTAGCTTCTCAAAAAGAATTTGGAAGTTTTCTTTCACTTTCTACACTCTGAAACAATTTATATAGCATTGTCTCTAAAAATCTGGTAGACAATTTCCCTGTGAAACTATTTGGGACTGGTACTTTTTAAATGATGTAGTTCCTTGTCAACTTTGTCAATTTATTCTAAAGAAATTGGTTTGTCCATGCTTTCTATCTCTACCGTCAGTTCTGGTAAATTGCATTTTTTAATGAAATTATCTATTTCATTTAGACTTTCAGAGTTATTTGGATAGAGTTGTGCAAAGCAATATTTTATGATTTTTTAAGAAAAGTCATTTCTCCCTTATCATTTATCTTTAATTTTTTTGCTTTTTCCTTTATTTCTTCATTAAATATCTACAGGTTTGCTCTTTAAATATTTTTTAATGAACCAGTGTTTTTAATTATTTTGATACTTTTGTGTTTTTTCTCTTCCTTATTAACTTGTGGTTTTAACTTAATTATTTCTTGAGCTTTGTTTTGGCTTATTTTATTGTTACTTTTTATTAAGTATTTGAATTTGTGACTTTTCCAGCTTTCTTTTTGCAGATGATTTCCGGTTTTATACAACTGTGGTTGGAAAAGATGCTTGATATCATTTCAATCATCTTAAATTTTTTGAGACTTGTTTTATTTCACAACTTATAGTCTATCTTTGAGAATGTTCCATGTGTACTCTAGAAGAATGTATATTTTTCTGCTTTTGGATGGATGTTCTATATATATCTATTAAGTCAATCTGGCCTCATGTTTCATTTAAGGCTGATGCTTCCTTGCTTTCTGTCTGGATGATCCATCCATTGATGTAAGTGGGATATTAAAGTCCCCTACTATTATTGTGATGCTGTCTATTTCTCCCTTTAGGTCTGTTAATAATAGCTTTATATACTTTGGTACTCATGTATTAGGTGCATATGTATTAGTAAATATTATGTCTTCTTGATTGATTTTCCTCTTTATTATTATATAATGTCCATCTTTGTCCCTTGTTATCTTTTTCGGCTTGAGGTCTATTTTGTCTGATGTAAATATGGCTACATCTTCTTTCTTTTGCTTGCCATTTGGCTGGAGTATCATCTTCCACCCCTTCACTCTCAGCCTATGTTTGTCCTTAGAGCTGAGATGGGTCTCCTGGAGGCAGCATATTGTTAGGTGGGTTTTTTTTTATTCCATCCAGCTACTCTGTGTCTTTTGATTGGTGAAGTCAACTCATTTACATTTAAAGTGATTGTTGACATATGAGGACCTAACACTTCCATTTTATCTTTTGTTTTCTGGGTGCGCTATGTTTTTGTTGTTTCTTTTTCCTTGTGTTTCTGTCTGTGATTTCAGTTTGGTGGTTTTCTGTGATGTGTTTCTTAGTTTCCTCTTCTTTTATATTTTGTGATTCTGTTCTGAATTTTTGTGTTGTGATTACTGTGTGGTTTGTATAAAAGGTCTCATAAACAAGATAGTCCTTTTTCTGCGGATAGCCTCTTATTTTAATTTGCCTATGCAGGTTCTGTCCTTTTTCTCTTCCCCTTCTATGTTTTTGTTGTCCCAAATTATCTCTTTTTGTATTGTGAGTTATTTACCAAATCAAAGTGGTTAAATCTATTTTTAATACTTCCTTTCCCTTTAACCTTCATGTTATAATTAAATGTAACATCTTATTCTGATATAGATTTGCAATTTTCCAAATCTGTCTATTTATCACCTGGCTTTGTATACCTTTACCTTTTCATTTCAGGTAGGAGGGCTCCTTTCAACATTTCTTGTAAGACAGGATAGTAGTGGTGAACTCCCTCAGCTTTTGGTTCTCTGGGAAAGCCTTTATTTCTTCTTCACATCTGAAAGATAACTTTGCTGGAAAGAGTAATTTTGGCTGACACTTTTTATCTTTCAATATTTTTGATATATCTTTCCACTCTCTTCTGGCCTGTAAGGTTCCTGCTGAGAAATATGCTGATAGCATAATGGGAATTCTTTTGTAGGTCATTTTTTTCTCCCTGCTTTCTTTTAATATTCTTTCTTTGTCATTGACTTTTGACAATTTTATTATTATATGTCTTGGAGCAGGTCGTCTTGCACTGAGATAATTGGGTGTTCTATTAGCTTCGTGGATTTGTATATCCAGTTCCTTCCCCTGGTTTGGGAAGTTCTTAGGTGTTATTTCTTTAAATTAGCTCCCTGCTCCCTTCTCTGTCTCTTCTCCTTCTGGAATACCCATACCCTTATGTTGACCTTTCTCATGGAGTCAGATAATTCTCATAGAATTTCTACACTTTTTGTAAGTCAGTTCTCTTTCCCCTTCTGCATGCATCATTTCTAGGTTTCTAACTTTGAGCTCACTAATTCTCTCTTCCATATGATCTACTCTATTTCTAATGTTTTCTAATGCTTTCTTCATTTTATTTATTGAGTTCTTCAGTTCCAGAATTTCTGTTTGGTTCTTTTTTAGAGTTTAAACCTCTTTGGTAAAATAGTTCTTCTGTTCATTGATTTTATTCCTGAGCTCATTGAATTGCCTTTCTGAGCTTTCTTGTAGCTCATTGAGTTTCTTCATGACAGCTATTTTGAACTCTTTATCAGTTAAATCACAATCTTCCGTGGCTTTATGCTTGTTTTCTGGAGAATTGTTTTCTTTCTGTAATGCTATAGTACCATGGCTTTTTGTGGTGCTTGTTGAGTTATTCCTCTGCTGGTGCATTTGCTATTGCAAACTCGTTTTTTAAATTTAGGTATTTCTTTGTTTTGATTCAAACTTTTCAGTTGTTTGGAGATTAGAAGCCTTTCTTTTGTTTTTCAGTAGGTGGCACTATAGTGCTAGCTTTTGGTTTCTTTTACTGGAGGTGCCTCTGCTTATATCATCACAGTCACTTGTGATTCTTGGGGTCACTGATTTCTTGCTGTTGCTGGTTTTGGTGATGGGGGCACAGGGATGGCTGATGCTTCAGCTGCATCTGGGATTACCTGGGTCAAAACTCACTGCAGCTATAGAGGGAGGAGGAGGGAGGGGTGGGAGCCTGGTATGTGGGGTACCACCTCAGCTTCTTCCTGTTACCTTGTGGTCCCATGTACTACTGTAGTTGGGATGTAGGAGTCCTTTGAGCACCTCCACTGCTCTACTAGGCTCCAAGCCAAGGTCAGGGGCCCAGGATCACATGGCTTTGCCTCTGCTGCTGCTCTGCTTCTGGTAGCTGCAGTTGCCACCACAACTGGCTGGCTGGAGTCACATGCACGCCTCTGGTGCTGCCCACAGAGTTTTCTGGGGCTGGGGCATCAGGCTCAGCCACCATAGCCAGGAATCCAGGATCCTGGGTTCTGCCTCTGCTGTTCCCTCATTTGGTCTCCTCTATGTACTCCAATTCACTCACCTTTTGATGTACCAATGTGTGGATTTCTCCTGCGTCCTGGTGTGTTGTGCAATGTAACTTTTGTTGGGTTATGGATGTTTTACTTACTGTAGATCGAAGGGATCCTCTCATGCTGCCATGATGATCCTCAACAGTGTCTTTTGGTGAAGTCCAGTTTATCCTTTTTTTCCTTTTTGTTTTGTGCTTTTCGTGTTCCATTTCGGAAATCTTTGCCTAACCTAAGGTCACAAGTATTTCTCCTAAGTTTTATTTTAGAGGATTCATAGTTTTAGGTTGTACATTTTTGTATATAATTCATTTCCATTTAATTTTTGTTCACGGTGCAAGGTGAAATATTTATTTACATATGTATTTATTTATTGCACAAGGGTGTCTAATTGTTTTAGTACCATTTTTTGAAAAGACTATTCTTTCTTTGAATTTCCTTGTACCTTTAGCTAATGTCAATTGACCATATATATGTAGACCTACTTCTGGACTCTCTGCTATGCTCCAGTGATCTATGTATGTATTCTCTTTGCCAATACCAGTGTCTTGATTAGGGTAGCTTTATAGTAAGCCTTCAAATAAGATATGTTCGTGCTTGCAATCTCTACTGTGATTTGTCCAACTTTGTAATTCCTTTTCAGACTTGATTAGTGTATTCTAGGTCCTCTGATTTCCACATAAATTTTTGTATCAGCTTGCCAATTTCTACAAAAATGCTTTTATATTTTCGTTAGTATTGTATCGAATTCATATGTTGCTATGGAGAGAATTGATATTATCACAAAACTGATATCTTTATAAAAGAATTGACATCTTCGGTTATGTGAATGCGGTACATCTCTCCTTCATTTAGCTTTTCTTTGATATTCTTAATCAATGTTTTACATTTTTTTGAATTCCTTTTTATTTAAAAATTTTTTGTACTTAATTGACTTTTTTTAATTGCAGTAACATTGGATTATAACATTATATAGCTTTCGGATGTACATCATAATATGTTTCAAATTCTGTGTAGATTATATCATGTTCACCACCCAAAAACTAATTATAGTCCATCCCCTCACATGTGAACCTAATCACCCCTTTTGCCCTCCCCCCTTCCCCTATGGTAACCACCAATCCAATCTCCAATGCTATGCATTTGTCATTGTTTTTATCTTCTACTTATGAGTGAGATCATATGGTATTTGACTTTCTCCCTCTGACATATTTCACTCAGCATAATACCATTAAGGTCTATCCATGTTGTCACAAATGGCCGGATTTCATCATTTCTTATGGCTGAGTAGTATTCCATCGTGTATAAATACCACATCTTCTTTATTCATTCGTCCCTTGATGGATATGAACAGAGATTTCTCCAAGGAAGATATACACATGGCCAACAGGCATAAGAAAAGATGTTCAACATCATTAGCTATCAGGGAAATGCAAATCAAAACTACAATGAGGTATCACCTCACTCCAATCAGAATGGCTATAATTAACAAGACAGGAAACAACAAATGTTGGAGAGGATGTGGAGAGAAGGGAACCCTTGTACACTAATGGTGGGAGTGCAAACCGGTGCAGCCACTATGGAAAGCAGTATGGAGTATCCTCAGAAAATTAAGACTAGATCTACCATATGATCCAGCTATCCCACTGCTGGGTATTTATCCAAAGAACTTGAAAACGCAAAGGCATAAAGATACTTGCACCCCTATGTTCATTGCAGCATTTTACACAATAGCCAAGACGTGGAAGCAACCTAGGTGTCCACCAAGGGATGAATGGATAAAGAAGATGTGGCATTTATACATTTTTTAATATGCAAATATTATGCACATTTTGTAGGATTTATCACAATGTATTTCAGGGTAATTTTATGCAATGGTTTTGGTGCTATTATGAATTACACTTTTTAAAATTTCAATTTCCAATTGATCATTACTATTTTTGTTAGTTTGCTAGGGCTGCTATAACAAAATACCGCAGACTGGATAACTTACACAACAGAAATTAATTTTCATTTTCTCACAGTTTTGGAGAGGGGAATCAAAGATCAAGGTTTCAGCAGGACTGATTTCTTTTGAGGCCTTTTTCCTTGACTTGTAGATGACCATTTTCTCCCCGTGTCTTTACATGGTTTTGCCTCTGTACTTGTGTCCAAATTTTCTCTTCTTATAAGGATGTCAGTTTTATTTGATTAGGTCCATCCTAATTACCTCATTTTAACTTAATTACCTCTTTAAAGACCTTGTCTTCAAATACAGTTACATTCTGAGGTACTGAGGGTTAGGACTTCAACAGTGGGGGGCACAATTCAATCTATAACACTAATAAATAGAAATACAAATGTTGTTTGTATATTGATTTTATATCCTGTAACCTTGCTGAAATCAATTGTTAGATCTAGTAGCTCTTTTCTGTGGCTATTATGGGATTTTCTTTAAGGGCAATCATGTGGTCAGTGAATAAAAACACTTCATTTTCCAATCTTATGCCTTTATATTTATTTTGCTTCCCTTATTGCACTGAAAAGTATCTCCACTGTGATGTTTAATTGGCATGATGTCAGTGGACATACTTGACTTGTTCTTGATCTTGAAATCAAGGCATTCAATTTTCCATTATTAAGTATAATGACAGCTGTTAGTTTTTCATGGGTTCTCTTTAGCAGGTTGAGGAGACTCACTTTTATTCTTAGTTTGCTGAGGGTTTTTTTATAAGTGGATTTTGAATTTTGTCAAACACCTATACTGCATCTACTTGGGTAGATCATGTGGTTTTATTTCTTTGCTATTGATATGCTGAATTATATTGATTAAATTCTGAATGTTGAACCAATCCTTTATTCTTGCATAAACCCAACTTAATCACAATGTATTATCCTTTCTACACATTTCTGGATTCTATTTGCTAATATTTTGTTCAGGATATTTGCATCTATGTTCATGATATATATTAGTCTGTAGTTTCCTTTCTTATAATGTTTTTGTTTCATTTTGGTTTCAGAGTAATGTTATCCTTAATATGAGTGGGGAGATATTCCTTCCACATTTTTAATGATTTGTTTTATTGTTTTGTAATTGGGTTGTTTTCTGTAATAGTTCTATTTATACAATCTACTGATATTTTCTTTGTATCCTACGATATGATCAATTTTTTTAACATTCTATTTCATGCTTGAGAAAAGGCACATTCTTTTCTTTCAGAGTGTAGTGCTAGATATATTTTCACAGGATCCACAACATTGATCATGTTGTTTAGAGCTTTTATGTACTTGCTTACTTTCTGTCTTACTTTACATCTCTTATACTGAGAGTAGTAGGTTAAAGTCTCCTATTAGTAGTGTGTTTCTATCTGTTTCTCCTTGCATCTCTTGTAATTTTATTCTTATACAGATGGTTGCGCTCTTATCTCATGCATAGATACTCTTAATTGTTACATTTTTATTGGATATTGTGGATTTTAACATTATAGATTATTATTCTTTGTCTTAAATGATGCTATTTGCCTTGAAGTCTACTTTGTCTGGTATTAGAATTATAATACTTGATTCCTTATTATTTGCATTTGCCTATTAAATGTTTGTTCATTACTTTATTTTTAGCCTGTTAGAATTACTGTGTTTTAAGAGTTTTCCTTTCATACAGCATAAAGTTGTGGTAAAGAGGAAGACTCCATTTGTAGTGTTTGACAACTGGCAGCATTCAAGTTCCACACCTCCCCCTTCCTCTTTCACCCCACATCTAAGGAAGTCAATAAGAAAACCCACACTCTACCACCTGTGGCACCAGTGGGAAGTTAAATCCACTCAAACCCTTGCCTGTATGCAAGAGTTCTCATTGCAGTTCCACCTCCCAGCCACGATAAACATGAAAGCCACCCATCTCACTTTACTCTTGCCGTCTAAACTAGCTTGTACCTGCCATGCTTTCCCCAGAAAGTCTTATGGTATTAGAAACAGACTTTTTAATATCTTCTTGGGGCATGTGGTGTCTTCAGCCTCAATATCCAAAATACTCCCTTGAGCAGGGTTTCATCCCACCTTCTGCAGGGTAATCACAAAACAATTGGCATCGTGAACATGAGATCTAGGTGATGACCAAAACTACCTTGAGATCTTTATTTTCTTTCTCTTGGCTTACTAACTGGGAACAGGCCATAGTACACAAAACCTGGACTAACACCACAATTTACTTTTTGATGAGTGTGCACTCAAAGCTATGCTGCTTTGTGAAGCAGTTGTCAGGTCCTTCTGAGCCTCTGATATGAATTTAACAGCCTCAAGTTGGTATTTAGGGACAAAGTATAGATTGGACTCTTCCCTAAAATGGCCCTGGGTTATGTGTTTCAAATTGGACTTATCTGTATGTCTTGGATTGAATCGTGTGTGTCAATTCCAGCATGACTTTGACTAACAGTATGCTCAGGGAAGTGTTAATGCCCTGTAGCTGTGACTGTGTTTCTCAGTCAATCATTAAACTCAATTTTCTAAAATGTTGAGAGGGCCCCCCAAGAGGCTGTTAATGTGAGGAAGAGTGTCCCCATATGGCATGCTGTGGTCCACACCCCAAATGGTGGATAGCTCACTGGGAATCTGTGAGCCTTAAAATTCTACTGATGCTGTTGCTTCTCATGCTTCCTTTGCAAAAAATGGTCTTGATTCTGAAAGTTTTAGGGGAAAACACCCATTTTTTTCCTGTGGCACAGATCTTTATGAAAAACAGTGTCGAATGGTTTCCCCCTGCTACTCCTAAAGGGCTGGAGGGTAACATCACTTTATTAAAATATTGCAAAATAAACCAACAAAGATTTTGGATTCTATTAAATGTTTTGGCATAACATGTAAAGAGTGTTAGTTCAACCTCAATATGCCCAGGGTCTCTAAACTCAGTAAAGCTACAATGGCCATGGGGGAGGTCCTTGACCCTCACGATACTTATTGGGATTTACTGAAGGAAGAGGCCTACAAATATGAGCAGTTCAAAAAGTCCCCCCGCCAGGTATACCCAGTATCCACTCAAAACACCTTAAGAGAGAGGGAGAAAACAGAGTTGCATGATCAGATACCTGGAAATTCAAATTTTACTCAAGGAATAGGAAGTGAACAGGAAGTGCAACAGGAAGTGAAAAGTGTGATGACTGGTTCATATACCTCTATAATACAGGCTTGAAATGAACTCTGACCAGTGCTAAGATGTACCAGATGGCAAGCATATCACAAGATCCCCAAATCAACAATCTATTAAGGAACCTAGTAGGTTTATTGAAGCAGGCATGCAATATCCATCCACCCCAATATTCTTAGGCTTGACTCTCAGAACTCCATCTCCTCTATCAGGTGTTCATGGCATGGAAGATAGTCCACTCTACTGCTCCATTAATCAATACATGTATTTTCACTAATCAAAATACCCTCAATAAGGAACACCAATTATTGGAAAAATAATAACATTGTTCAATGGGTATATTATTTCGCAAAACACACAAACAGATGAGAAACCCTTACTAGCCCTGAACAAGCTCTTTTTAACACTGGTACTAGACAGTTTTCCTCAGATGTGCACCTTCCCCTCAATTATAGAGCTACTCTGATCCTACTCATTAGTTAAGCAGCCACTATCAAAGAAACCTTAGATGGCTTTGAATTATAGGCTGCCCATAATGAATAACTTAATACCCCAATATTTTCCTAAGAAGAAAACAAACCATCCTATCAAGGTAAGCCCCTATCTCAGAATTTCCAGGGTAGGTCACCATAAGAGGACCTCAACCAAAAAAATCTGGTATTTCAGGCTACACTAACTAGTATTCTCTAATATCTGATTTTGGGTAACACTCTCTACCTCCCTAGAACCCCACCTTCAGCATGTGCATCCAAAGCATCCAAAATCCCATTCCTCCTCCTCAGAATCCAAACCTTCAGAATATAGACTAACTATAGTTCTTTTCCCTGATTTAAGACAATGGCAGCAACCTCAACCCTGATAAAGTCTCGGCATGCTCTCTGGTTCCCAAACAGCATCTGAGGACAATTGCACTTGCGTTTCCTTGTTAGTGCATTGGTCTCCTCCCCAGTACAAAAAGACTTTTGTGCCCCTAATAATACATGCACCCAAATAACCATCCTTCCTAGGAACCCCATCACATTTAAAAGGAGGGCTCTTTACTGAGATTGACAGACACAAAAAGAAGACAAACAAATTCATCTCACTCTGACTATTGGAATCACCCTGCCCAGCTTCCCAGTGATCATAGTCCAATTGCCTTCAAATTTCACATCATTGCAGTGAATGCTCTCATGCAACAAACTCCCCATTGGAATAAACCAAAATCTCTTAACCTTACTTTTGAATTAGCTAAGTACAACCCTGTGGACCTACTTCTTCCTATTGAGACTGTCAATGTGGCTCAACATAAATTAAAACAGGGCCTCCAGGAGCTGAGATTCACTATACAAGACTGATTAAAGAAAAGAGTAACAACCTATACATTTTCTCCCTTCACTAGCCATATATAGCCTATTTGGTTCAAATCAAGGAGAAATAAATGGTGATAAACTGTGGACTATAGCAACCTCAATATGATCATATCACCCATTAAGGATCCCAAACCTTATATCATTGAAATGACTGAGGCCATGCAATCATCTACTAGTCTATTCAGGGACTATTTTACAGCTTCCCAATGAAATTTTCTTTTGTATTCAAGAGGACACAGTACTCCTTTACCCGGCTACTCATGGAGCATCTCAACAGCTCTTCCATTGCACACACTCTGCCAACAATACCTTAATTGAATCCAATAGTCCTGGACATTCAGGTATGTCGTTAGCTGATGACATCTTCCTCTGTGTGGATTAACTTGACAATTCCACAGGACTTAACAGACAGTAACAAAAAAGCTCACAAAGAGGGCATGAGCCATTGTTCCATACAAAGCATAAGACTCTGCCATCTCAGTTAAATTCCTGGGAATCATTTAGTCATCAAGGGCCTCTTTATCCCTGACACTGTCAAGAAACAGCTATTGACTCTCTCAGAATTCAAAAAAATTACACAAAACCCAACAGCTCTTAGTTTTTGGAGGCTTATTGAGGCAAAGTATTCCTTACTTACAAATTCTACTTAGGACAATTTATGCTATTAGTTACCAACTGGCCCACTTTGAATGAGGCCCCCTACAACAATCTGTCCAAATTTCAATATGACAGGCACTCCCATTAGTGCCCCCCAGAGAATCCTTTACCGTGAAGCTTTAGTAATCTTTACTCTTGCCTCCTGGAATCTCTGAACCACTCATATGGCCAAAAGTTGCCCATGGGTGTCTGATGGAATAAACTGTCTTCCTTGGCCCCACAATAGGTACCATTAGTGTGACAATGGCTGGACAAATACTGAGCCCTTCTGAAAATGGAGGCTTTCATAGGCCCTGTGCCTCTGACTCTCACACCCAACTGCAAGTTATGCTTTGATTCATGGAAGCAGCACTCTGCAGTCTCAGCATAGCCATAGAACAAGCCCTCCTTATTGAAGTGAAAATGATACTTACAGGATAGAACCAAACCTGGACCATCTGCATATCATACTTGCTAGATGCAATGGCTTTGGAGGAGGTCACCTCTCCCCTGAACCCAATTGGCCACCTGATAAGGAAAGATAATCCATGTATTTTATGGATAGTAGTGCCACCATCACATGTGGTGAAGAGCTGCTACTTTTCATTTCTTAAACAGGACATCCTTGACCAACTACATGACCCAAGGGTCAGCATAATTCACCTAACTTCAGGCAGTCATCTAAGCACTGAGGGATACCCTGACCAACAATCACCCTCATCTTCACCTTTTTACAGATTCTTGGGCCAATGAGAATTGGCTGGTCATCTAGTTTGGTCGATGGCAATAATTTCTTTTCTCAAGTTGACCTCTTTGAGTTAAAAATCTCTGGGAATTTCTTGCCTCACAGATCCTCAAAATACAAATCAAGACCACATATGTCTCTGCACAAACTAAATCTCAAAACTGCAGCAGATAATTTCAATGTGCAGTAGATAAATTGGCTCAAATTACTTTCGTTTTTTATTGAGGTAAAATTGGTTTATAACATATAGATTTCAGTGTGCATCATTATAATTCGACTTCTGTATACAGTACATCATGTTCACCACAAAAAGTTTAGTTTCCATCTGTCACTGCACAAACAACCCCCTTTACCCATTTTGCCCTCCCCTACCTCCCTTCCCCTCTGGTAGCCACCAATCTGTTATCTGTATCTATGTGTTTGTTTCTTTTATCCTTCACATATGAGTGAAATCATGCAGTATGTGTCTTTCTCTGTCTGACTTATTTCACTTAGTGTAATACCCTCAAGATCCATCCATGTTGTTGCAAATGGCAAAATTTCATCTTTTTAAATGACTGAATAGTATTCGTGTGTGTGTGTGTGTGTGTGTGTGTGTCTGTGTGTGTGTGTATTACATCTTCTTTATCCTTTCATTTGTCACTGGACACTTAGGTTGTTTCCAATTCTTGGCTATCATGAATAATGTGGCAATGAACACAGGGTGCATAAATCTTTTCAAATTAGTGTTTTTGTACTCTTTGGATAAATACCCAGAAGTGGATTAGCTGGATCGTATTATAGCTCTATTCTTAATTTCTTGAGGAATCTCTATACTGTTTTCCATAGTGGCTGCACCAATTTACATTCCCACTAGCAGTGTATGACCCTATTCTCCACATCATCTCCAACACTTGTTATTTCTTGTCTTTTTAATAATAACCATTCTGACAGGTGTGAGGTGATATCATACAGCTCAAATTTCCAAGACATATACTCACATAACTTCAGCTTGATATCACTAACCTTGGCTCAATGGACCCATCAAACAGGGCATTGAGGGGACTTCACCTTAAAGATCTGAGCAGAACACAGGGGATTTCTCGTCTCTTCTGGCATGGCTAATGTGTGACTAAATGATGTAGCTTATGTGGGAAAACACACCACTGGTGATATAATTGATGGAGTACAATTGCTTGATGAACCAGTCCCTATAGACTATGGCAAATAGGCTTTACAGAGCCACTATCCCCTCTGCAGGGGCTACTCACTATGCTCTGAACACAGTGATCACTTATATGGGTATATTACTCACTATACCACCAGACATGCCACTGCAAAAGCCACAAGTGCTCAATAAGACCTTGCTTATCCCCTTTGAAGTTCTAGACATTATTCATTGTGACCAAGGCACTCATTTCACTTTGCAAAATATATAACACTGAGTTCTTGAACACGTTATTTGGTGAAACTTTCACCTCCTTTACCCTACTCTGACTATAAGCCTCATAGAGCTCTATAATGGCTTACTTAAACAAATCTTACTAAAATCACAAAAATAACACATGGCCTTCTAAATAGATCTCTGTCTTGCAAATGGCCATAATTACCCTAGTCTCCCAGCTTTTAAGGGCCACTATTCCTTATCAATATGCACTTGAGATACTACAACTGCCTTTCCTTGCCCTTAAAGTTATCAAGTTCTATGAGAATTACATTGAGCTAGGCATAACTCTCTCTACCTCCTCACCTTTTGTTTATTCCCATCTTTATCAGGATGGAAGCCAGGCCCAGAGACAATCACACATTATGAACTTTTCACTATTGAATGCTATTTAGGCTGCTCACTAGTGCTTTTCTAGCACCCTGATGATGACAATCACCCTAAATCACAAACTTTACCGAAATTTTTGGCTATAAAGACTATTTAACTAAGAATGCTAATTATAATTTTACTCAGGAAGGAGAGGTCATCACCTAGCATCCACACCCTGAATAGTGTATACATCAGAGAGAGGCCAGACCTTGCTTACCTTGCCTTCCAGCTTGTACACGCAAATGGAAGCTTGTCTCTGATCTGTCTCCAAGGCACAGAAGAAGATGCCACTTTCACTTTCACTGCCTGCTTAGAGGTAATCCCACACAGCCTTGATATGTAAATCTCATATCCACCAGACAGATACCCAATCACAATGACCATGTTAAGTGAAACTAGGAGAAATGCCAATGTTTAAAACATAGTTTCTCTGGCATAGACAACCTGAGGCTTAGGCCCATGATCATTCAGTATTTAACTACATACTTTAAAGAGCTGCCTAATAAGTACCAGGAGCTATGTTCCCTAACTAGGACACCTACAGTATATTCAACATTACAGGCCTAGATCAATTCCAGGCACATTCAGATTCAGCAGCCTTCAGACTCTCCAGCTCTAGACTGCACTCCTTGGCAACTAGGGTCCTGACCTATGTTCCTTCAAGACTTTATTCTCATGCAGCACATTCCATCTCATAGCACAACTCCCCATCCACTCCACTCAATACAACACTGTCTCCTCGCATCTTCCTTCCCTCCTTACTCCCTCATAGCACTTTATTCATGAGTGCACCACCCTCTCATCTCCCATTCAGAAGACACCCTCTCCCTTTTCTCTCAGAGAGCCCACTGCTTTCTGAGGCCCTTGCTGCTAAAATCTATATTCAGCTCATTGAACACAGTGTCCCCATGCTAAACTGTACTAATTTTTGGGCATGCCATCAGCCCTCTATTGGTGAGCCAGGGAGGGATCTGTTGCCTTAAAGGGATCTTTTGTTGTTTTTGGAGAGACTGTACAGACAAGGTTAAACAACCAAGAAATGAGGCAACAAATCAAAATAGTCAATATTATAACCAAAACATCTGAGCAAATGCTCTGGACTGTCACTGACATATTTTTATAGCTTTTTCCAACAACCTGGGTTTATACGCTCTTTCAGGAAGTACTTATATACGCATATGACTCTCTGCCTAGATATGTGACTCATCAAATTTAAATTATACCAAATCAAATTCACTTAGGTGAAACATAGCACATTTCAGTCATCAGTCAAAGTAGAGTCAAATTATTATAGAGTCTGACTCCATTTTTGATGTTTGAATGGAAACAACTTTCAAGCCCCATCCCTCTCCTTTCCCCTTTTTTATCCCATATCAGGGCAAACTAATAAGAAAACATGAAAATTCTCTCCTTTGGCATGGTGAGGACCTAAAACCACAAAAGTCTCTGCCCCTACTCAGGTACTCTCACCTACACCTCATGCCCCAGACACAATAAAAGCCAAAGGCACAGCCTTGCTTTGCTCTTGTCACCCTAAATGGCATGCAACTGCCCTGCTCTTGCCAGAAAGTCCCAAAGTGTGACAAATAAACCTTTTACATTCTCTTTTGCGTGTGGCACCATGAGTGTTGACATCCGAACTATAAAATTGGGATGGTGTCCATTCTGCACTCTGCATAATGACCATAAAACAAGTTGGACTTTCTTTAATGAGCCAATTTTTAAAAAGAAGTTAAATAGGCAAGTTAATTCCACTTATCTTTATTTATATATCTACCGTGCTTAATATCAATCCTATTATATTTTTATGCATTAAGATATAATTCGTATATCATAAAATTCATCCCTTAAAAATATACAGTGGCTTTTAGCATATTTACCAAATTGTGTTAACTACTATTTAATTCCAGAAAATTTTCATCACTCTAAGTAAAAATCCCAAATTCATTATCAGTCACTCCCCATTCCTCCCAAAAACCCTCCTCCCAAGCCCTAGGCAAATAACCTTCTTATTATATTTATTATTTTCTCTGTTATTATTACATCTCTATTAGTTTATTAACATTATTTGTGATTATTTATTGGTAACATATAGAAACACAATTGCTTTTTGTATGTTGGTTTCACATCCTGCAAACTTGCTGAACTTGTTTGACAGTTTTAATAGTTTTTTAGTAGATTCTTTAGGAATTTTTTATACATAATTGTGTCATCTGCACATAGAGAATATTTTACTTCTTCCTTTCTAACCTGGATGCATTTTATTTATTTTTATTGCCTGATTGACATGGTTAGAACCTCCAGTTCAATGTTGAATAGAAGTGGAAAGTGTGAGTAACCTTGTAATGTTCCTGATTTTAGGGGGAAGGTATTTAGCATTTCACTCATTAGTATAATGTTAGCTGTGTGTTTTTCATAGATGCTCTTTATCTGGCTGAGATAATTCCCTTCTACTCTTAGTTTGTTGAGAGTTTTTGTTTTATCATGAAAGGTCACAGAAAAAATCAGATGCTTTTTCTGTGCCTATTGAGGTGATCGTGTGGTTTTGTCTTGCATTTTATTAATACAATTTTTTACATTACTTGATTTTCATGTGATAAATCAATTTTGTATCCCTGGGATAAGTTCCACTTGGTCATGATGTATAATTCTTTTTATATGTTGTTCAATGTGGTTTCATTATTTGTTGCTATTTTTGCTTAGATATATTCATGAAAATATATCTTGTAGTTTTTTTGTTTTGTGATATCTTTGTCCAGTTCTGGTATCTGAGTAATACTGGCCTCACAGAATGTGTTAGAAAGTGTTCCCTCCTCTTTTATTTATTTTTTTTTAAAGATTTTATTTTTTTTCCTTTTTCTCCCCAAAGCCCCCCGGTACATAGTTGTATATTCTTCGTTGTGGGTTCTTCTAGTTGTAACATGTGGGACGCTGCCTCAGCGTGGTTTGATGAGCAGTGCCATGTCCGCGCCCAGGATTCGAACCAACGAAACACTGGGCCGCCTGCAGTGGAGCGCGCGAACTTAACCACTCAGCCACGGGGCCAGCCCCCCTCCTCTTTTATTTTTTGAAAGTTTTGTAAAATATTGATACCGACCCTGATATCAGTTTCCCTATATTAAATCCAGCATATATGGGGTTAAAACCAAAACAGTCATTCCCTGCTTACTCCCTGGCTTCCTGGCTCCAGAATCCACTTTCCTCCATGGAGACAGACACCCCCAAGGACAAGCACCTGGATTCTTTATCTTCTCCTCGCACAGAGATACAGGCTGGTGGAAAAGCTCCTACCAGCAAGGCCATATGCTCCCCCTACCCTATCTAAACCCCAAATAAAAACCCTTCCTTTTAGCTTTTCGGGGAGTTTGGGATTTCAGCTTTAGCTGCCCTTCCTCCTTGCTCAGTGCTGTGCAATAATAAAATTCCTACTTTCTTCCACTACCACCAGTGTCAGAGATTGGCTTGCTGCACAAGGGGTGAGCAAACTCACTTTAGGTTCGATATCAATATTGGTATTAATTCTTTCTCAAATGTTTGGTGGAATTCACTAAACATTTGAGGACTTCTGGTCCTGGGATTTTCTTTTTGATAAGTTTTAAAAAATTAATTTAAACTCTTTAATTATTATGCTCAATTTATTCTTCTTCAGTTAGTTTTGGTAGTTTGTATCTTTCTAGGAATTTGTCCATTTCATTTAAGTTATTGTTTACTGGTTTGCAGTTTTTTATGTTGTTTTCTTATAATTTTTCAATATCTGTGAGACCATTAGAAATGTCTCCTCTTTTATTTTTTATTACTTATTACTCCTCTTTTGTTACTGATTTATATTTTTTCTCTTAGTTACTCAAGCTAAAGGTTTATTAATTTTTTGATATCTTCAAAAGAGCCAAAATTTGGTGTCATTGATTTGATTTATTGTTTTCACATTTTATTTTTCATTAGTATCTTCTCTAGTCTTTATTATTTTCTTCTTTGTGCTTGATTTGGGTTGGGTTTATCCTCTTTTTATAGTTTCTAAAAGTTGAAGTTTAGATTATTGATTTGAGATGTTTCTTTTTTAGTATAGTATAGGTGTTTATCTGTCAATTTCTCT
This sequence comes from Equus asinus, assembly GCF_041296235.1. Lineage (NCBI taxonomy): Eukaryota > Metazoa > Chordata > Mammalia > Perissodactyla > Equidae > Equus > Equus asinus. Next base: position 58,273,482 of record NC_091820.1, on the reverse strand, counting down.
CTAAGCATTGCTTTAGCAAAATCCTATAAGTTGGTTTGTTGTGTTTTCATTTTAATTCATCTCAATGTGTGTTCTAATTTTTCTTGTGATTTCTTCTTTAACTCATTGGTTATTTAAGAGTGGGTTGTTTAATTTCTACATGCTTGTGAATTTTTCAAATTTCATTCTGTTATTGATTCTTAATTTAATTCTATAGTAGTAAGACAACGTTTTTTAATGATTTTAATCATTTTAAATTACAGGGGCTTGTTTTACTGCCTATCGTATGATCTATCCTTGAAAATGTTCCATGTGCACATGAGAAAATTTGTATTCTACATTTGTTGGGTTGAGTTTCCTATAGATGTCTGTTAGGTCTATTTTGGTCATAGTGTTAAGTTCTTTCTCTTTGTTGAGTCTCTACCTAATTTTCTATCAATAACTTAAAGCTTAGTATTGAAATTTCAAACTATTATTCTTGAATTGTTCATTTCTCCTTTCAATTATCTCAGCTTTGCTTCATGTATTTTGTAACTTTGTTGTTTGGTTTATATGTAAGTTTTCATGTCTCCATGATGGATTGATAATTTTGTCAATGTAAAATTTCCTTCTTTTTCTCTGGTAACAATTTTCATTTTTTAAAGACTATTTTGTGTTGTATTTACATAGCCACTCCAGATCTCTTTTCGTTACCTTTTATATGGTGTAATATTTTCAACCTGTTTCTTTCAATGTAGTTGTGTCATTGAATCTGAAGTGTGTCTCTTGTAGACAGCGTATAGTTAGATCATATTTTCTATTTACTCTGCGAATTATCACTTTTTTGTTGGAGTTACTAATACATTTATATAGTTACTGATAGGAATTTATTTACATCTGCCATTTTGCTATTTATTTTCTGTACGTCTTATGATTTCTGTTCCCGTGTTTCTTCTTTGCTATGTTCTTTTGCATTAAATAGATAGTTTGTAGTGTGCCATTTTAATTCAATTGTTTTTTCTCTTTTACTGTTGCTTTTTAGTTATTTTTATAGTAATTGCCCTGAGTGTTTCAATTGGCATTTTAACTAAAAACAACTTAGTTCAAATTAATAGCAATTTTACTTCAATAGTACACAAAACTTTGCTCTAATATAGTTGTTTCTTCTCTCCTCTTTTATACTATTATTGTCATACAAATTGCATTTTTATACATTTAAAGTCATTAAAATAGTTTTGTAATTATTGCTTTATGCAGTTGCTTTTTAAATCATACAGAAGAAAAGTGACCAAAAATATACTTATGTCTTTTATATTTACTGAGGTAGTTACTTTTAATAGTGCTCTTTATTTATTTGTTTGGATTCAGGTTATTGTCTAGAGTCCTTTTGTTTATGCCTGAAATAGTTCCTTTTGTATTTATTGTAGGAGAGGTCTGATAATCGCAAAATCTCTGAGAATGTCTTAATTTCTCTTTCATTGTTGAAGGATAGTCTGTTGTATAAGGAATTAATGGTTGACAATCTTTATCTTTTTCTCTAAGTAGTTTCATCCTACTCTATGAGTTCTGATTGGAAGTCAAATGTTTAATCTTTTTGAGGATCAATTTTATGTTTTGAGATGTTCTCTTCTTGTTGCTTTTAAGAGACTCTGTATTTGACTTGTGACAGTTTTGACTATGATGTATCTATGTGTGGATCTTCTTGACTTTATCCTTCTTGGAGTTTGTTGGGCTTTTTAGATGTCCAGATTAATGTTTCCCATCAAATTTTGGAAGCTTTTTCATTTTTTTCTCCAATAACTAATTTTACTGAGGTATAATTTACATACAGTAAAATGTACATCCCTTAGGTGTATAATTCGATCAGTTAAACCCATTGTACACCCCCATGTAACAAACACTCCAGTCAAGACAAGCGCAGGACATTTCGAAAAACACAGCAGATTCTCTCCAGCCCCTTTCTATTCAAGACCCTCATCCCTCTCCCCTCCACTTCCTGCTATCTAGAAATGCCAGGCAACAACTGTTCTTTGGGATATTTTTTGCTATAATTATTTTAAGTATTCTTTCTGCCTATTTTTCTTTAACCTCTTCTCCTGGGACTCCCCTCATAAGTATGTTGATATGACTGATGGTATCCAACAGATCTCTGAGGCTGTGTCATTTTTCTTCATGCTTTTTTTTACATCACCATGGTTATTTTTCACTTTTTTTGTTGTGGCAAAATATGCATAACATAAAATTTATCATCTTAAGCATTTCTAAGTGTACAGTTCAGTGGCATTAAATACATTTATGTTGGATGTACTCAAAGTGATCCAAAATGGTGATGTAGGTGACCCGAGACTCTCTGTCCCCTGACAAAGATCAACAATTAGACAGCTATCCATGAACAAAATCTTCACTGGGAGGGGTCTAGATATCACTTAAGAAATTTTATCAATACAGTGGAACAAAAAATCTGAGAATAGCACAAAAAGAGAAAGAAGACAGCTTCATTTTGTTTGCATCATCCCATTGACCCAGTCTGCATTATTCAGCACCAAGAGGGAACTTCCCAGCTAGAAAAAGTTACCCTCACTGGGAAAGGAAGAGTGGTGTGAGTGACCAGATCCTCCAGCATTTCAGGATGTCACATGAAGGTCACTATTTGATTTCAGCCCATCCAGATTAGCAAAGCTGGCAGGTATAGAAATGGCTAAGAATAAATAAGAAAATCAGGGGTTATTAGTAGCAGACACACAGTAGGAGTGATTGTGGTTCACAGAGACCTGTTCTGCAAACAAACTCAGTAGATTTTGCCACTGAAAAACTAACCAACAGCCAGCACAGCCACAATGGACACCCTGAAGATTTCACTGCCTTTTTCTCAAAAGGTATTCGTGTTTGTGGATACCAGCTGCCTGAGTCTTTACCTGCTCCCCCCATCCCCTGCCCCTGCCAGGCCCAGAACCCATACCAGCAGCCCACTCAGGTCTCTGAGCTGCATGAGTACAAGACACAAGCTGCCTCAGTCCCTCCCCATCCTTGCTGGAGCCCAGAATCTGTATGAAGAGCTATCTCAGGCCTCTATACCTGTGAAAGTACAAGACACTAGCCTAGACCTTACTGGCTGACCCTCGCAGCCATGTGCACACTCAGAGCTAGCCACTCCAGCTGTACACCTGCACACTGCTGGTCTGAAGGCCACCGTTGCTCTCCATTGCACTGCACATGCCTGGGGAGAGAGTGAGCGGACACAGGAGAACACACCCATAACCAGGACCTCTGGCAGCTGCCAGTGAGCCTGTAGATGGCTCTAGTCCTTGCTTTTTGTCCTGGCCCCCAGCACTATGTGTGTGTCTGTAACCAGCTCCTGTCACTACATAGGCACCTGAAGTTGATCCCTGCCGCTGAGTGTATGGACACCACCAGCTCTGGCCATCACTGTTGGCTTCTCTGGTCCATAGCCACTGGACCTAGAGGTGCTGCTGAGGACCGCAACACCCTTGAAGCCACTGAACACCACCTGCAGTGTATGCAAAGGACTACACAGTTGTCAATGTTGTGTACCCTAGTGGCCTGACAAAAGAACATCATTCCTATCTGGAGCCAGTGACACCACATGCCCCCACACTTGGCACCACTAAACACAGGGTCACAGAACATTCCGCTGTGCCCCCATCCAGGTGAAAGGGGCAGGTGAAAGTCTTCCCTTACTGAAGTCAGTCCATAAAGTCTGGAAGAGGTGGCTGCTTCCTAAAATGTGCAGAAGCCTACACAAGGCCAGAGAGATCAGCAAGAATCAGTGAAACATGACCCCACCAAAGGAATACAGTAAAGCTCCAGTAACTGGCCCCAAAGAAATGAAGACTCAGAAACTGTTAGACAAAGAATTCAAAATAACAGTTTTAAAGATACCTATAGGGCTTTAAGAGAAAATACATAAATAATTCAGTGATATCAGGAAAACAAACAAGAACAAAATGAGAATTTCAACAAAGAGGTAGAAAACATGAAAAAGGACCAAATAGAAATTTTGGAGCTGAAAAATACAATGATTGGACTGAAGAATTCAATAGAGTTTCAACAGCAGACAACCAAGCAGAAGATTCAGTGAACTAGAAGACTGATCAATAGAAATGATAAAATCAGAGCAGCTAAAAGAAAAAAAAATGAAAAGGAATAAAGAAAGCTTACAAGACTATGTGACACCAACAAGAGAAATAATGAATGCATTATTGGAATCCGAGAAGGAAAAGAGAGGGAGAAAGGAATAGAAAGCTTTTTTAAAGAAATAGTGTCTGGGAACTTCTCAAACCTGGATTTGGACAACTGAGTCCATGAAGCTAAGAGTCACTTGAATATTTCAATCCAAAACAGTCTTCTCTAAAAAACATAATAATAAAATTATCTAAAATCAAAGATAAAGAGAGAATTTTAAAAGCAACAACAAAAAACCATTTCTCTCATACAAAGGAACACCCATAATGCTATCAGTGGAATCCTTAACAAGAACCTTGCAGGCCAGGAGAGAATAAGAAGATATATTCAAAGTGCTGAAAGAAACTGCCAACCAGGAATACTTTACCCAGCAAAGTTGTCCATTAGAAATGAAGGCAAAATATTTTCCCTAATAAACAAAATCTGAGAGAATTCATCACCACTACTAAATCTGCCCTACAAAAAATGCTGAAAGGAGTTCTTCAAGCTGAAATGAAAGGATGCTAAACAGCAACACAAAGGCATATGCAAGTATAAAACTCAATGGTAAAGGTAAGCATAGTCAGATTCAGAATGCCCTAACACAGTAATTTGGTGATTTGTTAACACTTAACTTCACTATAAAGGTTAAAGGGCAAAATTATTAAAAATAGCTATAGCTACAACAATTTCTTAATGGATACACAATATAAAAGATATAAATAATGACATCAAAAAATAAAATGAAGGAGTATGTGTATGTAATCAAAGTTAAATTATTATCATCTAAAAACCTGTTATAAATAAAATGTTTTATATAAGCCTAATAGTAATCAAAAGCAAAAATTACAGTAGATTAACAAAAGATAAGGGGGAGTGAATCAAAGCATTACACTATAGAAAATCACCAATTCACAAAGAGAGGGAGTAAGAGGGGAAGAAAGAAACATGAGAACTATAAAACAGCTGCTAGACAACTAATGAGATGGTGTTAGTAAGTCCTTAGCTATCCATAATTACTTTAAATGTAAATGGATTGAATTCTCCAATCAAAAGACATCGAGTGGCTGGATGGATTAAAAAAAATAAAGACCCAACTATATGTTACCTACAAGACACTCTAACTTTAAAGACAAAGACAGGCTCAAAAGAAGGGATGGGAAAAGATATTCCCTGAAAATTAAACCATAGAGAGCAAGGGTAGCTGTACTTATGTTAGACAATATAGACTTTCAGCCAAAAAAATAACAAAAGAGAAAGATGGTCATTATTTAACTATAAGGGGGTAAATTCAACCAGAAGATATAAAAGTTGAAAATATATATTCACCCAACATTGGAGCAAAAAATATATTAAGGAATTAATAATAGATCTAAAGGGAGAAATAGAAAACAATACATTAATAGTTGGTGACTTCAATACCCCAGTTTCAACAATGGATCAATCATCCAGACAGAAAATCAGCAAGGAAACTTGAACCATACTTTAGACCAAATGGGCTTAACAGACATTTACAGAGCATTCATCCAACCCCGGCAGAATACACATTCTCTTAAATAGCACGTGGAACATACTCCAGGTAGATCATATGATAGGTCACAAAAAAATCTGAGCAAATTCGAGAAGACTGAAATCATACCAAGTACCTTTTCTGACCACAATTGTGTGAAATTAGATCAATAACAGGAGGAAAGGTGGAAAATTAACAAATATGTGGAAATTTGACACAAACTGATGAACCAATAGGTCAAAGAAGAAACTGAAAGGAGGAATAAAAAATACCTTGAAGCAAATTAAAGTGGACGCACAACATAACAAAACATCTGGGGTTCTGCAAGAGCACTTTGAAGACGGAAGTTTATATCAATAAATGCCTACAATAAAAAAAAAAAAAGAATGATCTCAAATAAACGACCAAACTTTACATCTCAAGGAACTAGTAACAGTAGAACAACCAAGCCCAAAGTTAGCAGAAGGAAGGAAATAACAAAGATCAGAGAAGATATAAATGAAATAGAGACTAGAAAAATAGTAAAAAATATTAACCAACTACGAGCTGGTTTGTGAGAAGATAAACAAAATGACAAACCTTTAGCCACACTAAGAAAAAAAGAGAAGAATCAAATAAATAAACCAGAAATAAAAGAGGCGATAATACAAATGATACCACAGAAATGCAAAGGATCATAAGAAACTAATATGAAAAAATATATTTGAAAAAATTGGAAGACCTAGAAAAATGAATAAATTCTTAGAAATATACAACACACCAAGAAAAAAATCAGGAGAAAATAGAAAATCTGATCAGAGTAATAATGAGTAAGAAGATTGAATCAGTAATCAAAAACCTCCCAACACAGAGAAGGCCAGGACTAGATGGTTTCACTGGTGAATTCTTCCAAACACTTAAAGAAGAATTAATGTCAATCCTTTTCAAATATTTACAAAATTGGAAGAAGAGGGTACACTCTTAATTCATCTTAAGAGGCCAGCATTACCCTGATAACAAAGCCAGATAAGGACACTACAATAAAAGAAAACTACAGATCAATATCCTTGATGAATATAGATGCAAAAATTCTGAACAAAATACTAGCAAAATGAATTCAACAGCACATTAAAATGATCACACCATGATCAAGTGACATTTATCCCTGGGAAGCAAGGATGGTTCAACATACATAAAACAATAAATGTGATACACCACATTAATAAAATAAAAGATAAAAATCATGACTAACCCAATAGACGCAGAAAAAGCATTTGACAAAATACAACCTACCTCCATGGTAAAAATGCTCAACAAATTGGATATAGAAGTAACATACCTCAAAACAAGAAAGACCATATATGACAAACCGACAGCTAAGACACTCAATGGTGAAAGGCTGAAACTTCTTCTAACACCAGGATCAAGACAAGGGTACACACTCTCTCCACTCCTATTCAGCATAGTACTGGAAGCTCTACCTGGAGTAACATGGCAGGAAAAAAGCAAAAAAGGGATCTTAATTGGAAAGGAAGATGTAAAATTGTCTTTGCTTACAGATGATATGATGATACAAAAATCAGTTGTGTTTCTATACACCAACAACAAACTATCAGAAATAGAAATTAAGAAAACACCCCACTTACAATAGCATCAAAAAGAATATGTAACACTTAGGAATAAATTTAACCAAGGAGGTGAAAGATCTGTACACTGAAAACTACAAGATTTTGATGAAAGAAATTAAAGAAGACACAAATGAATGGGAAGAGATCAAAAGAATTAATATTGTTAAAATACCCATACTACTCAAAGCCATCTATAGATTCAATGTAATCTCTACCAAAATTCCAGTGGCATTTTTCACATAAATAGAAAAAAAAACTGTTGTAAAATTGGTATGGAGCCACAAAGACCCTAAACAGCCAAAGCAATCCTGATAAAGAAGAATAAAGCTGGAGGCATCACACCTTTGATTCCAAGCCACACTACAAAGCTATAGTGCCAAAAGACTATGGTACTTGCATAAGAATAGACATATAGGCCAATGGGACAGAACTGAGAGATCCAAAATAAACCTTTGCATAAACGACCAACTAATATTTGACAGGGGAGCCAAGGATACTCAATGGGGAAAGGGTAGTTTATTCAATAAATGGCATTGGGGAAACTGGATAGCCACATGCAGAAGAAATGAAATTAGACCCCTATCTTGCAACACTCACAAAAAGTTACTTGAAATGGATTAAAGACTAAAAGATGTGAAAATGTAAAACCCCTAAAAGGAAACACAGCAAAAATCTCCTTGACATTGGTCTTGGCAACATTTTTCATATTACACTAAAAACACAAGCATCCAAGGCAAAAACAAAAACGTGGGACTACGTCAAACTAAAAAGCTTCTGTGCAGCAAAAGAAACAGTGAACAAAATGAAAAGGCAACCTATAGAATGAAATAAAATATTTGCAAATCGCATAACTGATAAGAGTCTAATATCCAAAATATATAAAGAACTCATACAACTCAATAACGAAAAAAAATAAATTAAAAAAAGGACAGAGGAACTGAATGGATATTTTTCCAAAGAAGACATACAAATAGCCAATAAGTACATGAAAAGATGCTCAATATCCCTAATCATCAGAGAAATGCAAATCAAAACCACAATGAGATATCATCTCACACCTGTTAGAATGGCTATCATCAAAAGCTCAAGAGATAATTAAGTGTGGGTGAGAATGTGGAGAAAAGAGAAAGCTGTGCACTGTTGATAGGAATGGAAATTGGTACATCCACTATGGAAAATAGTATGGAGGTTCCTCAAAAGATTTAAAAGAGGAATACCATAAGATCCAGCAATACCACTTCTGGGTATATATCCAAAGGAAATGAAAACATGATCTCAAAGATATATCTGAACTCTCAAGTTAAATACAGTATTATTTACAGTAGCCAAGATGTGGAAACAATCTAAGTGTCTGTCAATAAATGAAGAAGATATGATTTTACATAAATATATAGTTAGATCATAAAATTTTACATATAAATAAATAATTTTATGTATAATAAATATGTAACATTTATAAAATATAAATATAAATATATACATAAACATATATAATTATGTATACAATGGAGTATTATTCAGCCAGGAGAAAGAAAGAAATCCTGCCATTTGGGACAACTTGGATGAATTTTGAGGGGATTATAAATGTCATAGAGAGAAAGACAAATACTGTATAATATCACTTATATGTGGAATCTAAAAGAGCCAAACTTGTAGAAACAGAGAGTAGAATGGTGATTACCAGGAGCTGAGGGGATGAGGGAAATGGGGAGGTGTTGGTGAAGGGGTACAAACTTCAAGTTGTAACATGAATAACATCTGTGAGTCTATTGTACAGCATGGTGATTATAAATAATAATATTGTATTATATTCTTGAAAGTTGCTAAGTGGGAAGATTAAATATTATTTATATTTTTATTTTTTTTCCTGATGAAGATTTGCCCTGAGCTGACATCTGTTGTCAATCTTCCCTTTTTTTTTTTTTTGCATGTGAGCCACTGTGACAGCATGGCTACTGACAGATGAATGGTGTAGGTCTGTGCCTGGGAACTGAACTGGGCTGCTGAAGCAGAGTATGCCTAACTTAACCAATAGGCCACCAGGGCTGGCCCTAAATGTTCTCATCACAAAAAGAAATGGTAATTCTGTGACGTGATGGAGGTCTTAGCTAACGTTATGGTGGTAATCATTTTGCAATATATAATTGAATCAAATCAACATGGGGCACACCTTAAACTTAAGAATGTTATACATCAATTATACCTCAATAAAGCTGGAATACATAAATACATTCACAATGTTGTTCAAACATCACCAGGATCCATCCCCATAATTCTTCTCACTTTGTAGAACTGAAACTCTACATCTATTAAATGACTTGCCAATCTACCCTCCCCCCAGGTCCTGGAAACCACCGTTATACTCTGTATATGATTTTGAAAACTCTAAGTATCTCTTAAAAGTGGAATCATACAGTATTTGTCTTTTTGTGGTTGGCTTAGTTCACTTAGCATAATGTCCTCAAGGTCCATCCACATTATAACACACTACAGAATTTCTTTCACTTTTAGGGCTGAATAATGTTCCATTATATGCATAACCACATTTTGCATACTCATTAATTTGTCAGCAAACACGTGTTGTTGCTCATTTTGGCTATTGTGAATAATGTTGTTATGGATATTGGTGCACAAATATATCTTTGAGACCCCGTTTTCAGTTCTTTTGGATATATACCCAGAAGTGGAATTTTTGGATCATATGGTAATTCTATTTTTAATTTTTTGAGGCACCACCATACTGTTTTCCACAATGGCTGTATCATTTTACATTACCCCCAACAGTGCACAAGTGTTCCAATTTCTCCACATCCTTACCAACACTTATCTTTTTTATTTTGATAATAGCTGTCTTGACAGGAATGAAGTATTTTCCATGTGTTTTGTCAGTAGCAATCCTAACGGGTGGAGGCAATGTCTCACTGTAGTTTTGATTTGCATTTCTGTAATGATTAGTGATGTTAAGCATCTTTTCATGTGCTTATCATCCATTCTTGTACGTTCTTTGGAGAAATGTCTTTTCAAGTCTTTTGCCCATTTTGAATGAGGTTGTTTGTTTTTTTATTGTTTAGTTTTAGTTCTCTATATATTCTGGATATTAATCCCTTATAAGATGTGTGATTTGCAAATATATTCTCTCATTCTGTGGGTTACTTTCTTACTGTGTTGGTGTGTCTTTGATGCACAAAATATTTTAATTTTCATGAAGTCCAATTTGTCTTTTTCTTTTGTTGCCTGTGCCTTTTTTTTTTTATTAATGTTATGATAGATTACAACCTTGTGAGATTTCAGTTGTACATTTTTGTTAGTCATGTTGGGGGTACACCACTTCCCCCTTTGTGCCCACCCCCACCCCCCCTTTTCCCTGGTAACCACCGATCAGATCTCCTTGTCAATATACTATCTTCCACCTATGAGTGGAGTCATATAGAGTTTATCTTTCTCTGACTGGCTTATTTCGCTTAACATAATACTCTCGAGGTCCATCCACGTTGCTGTGAATGGGCCAATTTTGTCTTTTTTTATGGCTGAGTAGTATTCCATTGTGTATATATACCACATCTTCTTTATCCAATCATCAGTTTCTGGGCATGTAGGTTGGTTCCACATCTTGGCTATTGTAAATAATGCTGCGATGAACATAGGGGTGCAACGGACTCTTGGGATTTCTGATTTCAGGTTCTTAGGATAGATACCTAGTAATGGGATGGCTGGGTCATAGGGTATTTCAATTTTTAACTTTTTGAGAAATCTCCATACTGTTTTCCATAGTGGCTGTACCAGTTTGCATTCCCACCAACAGTGTATGAGGGTTCCTTTTTCTCCACAACCTCTCCAACATTTGTCGCTCTTGGTTTTGGATGTTTTTGCCAATCTAACGGGTGTAAGGTGATATCTTAGTGTAGTTTTGATTTGCATTTCCCTGATGATTAGCGATGATGAACATCTTTTCATGTGTCTATTGGCCATATTCATATCTTCTTTTGAGAAATGTCTGTTCATGTCCTCTGCCCATTTTTTGATCGGGTTGTTTGTTTTTTTGTTGTTGAGCCGTGTGAGTTCTTTGTATATTATGGAGATTAACCCTTTGTCGGTTAAGTGGCTTGTAAATATTTTTTCCCAATTAGTGGGCTGTTTTCTTGTTTCAATCCTGTTTTCCCTTGCCTTGAAGAAGCTCTTTAGTCTGATGAAGTCCCATTTGTTTATTCTTTCTTTTGTTTCCCTCAACTGAGGAGTTATAGTGTCTGAAAAGATTCTTTTGAAACTGATGTCAAAGAGTGTACTGCCTATATTCTCTTCCAGAAGACTTATTGTTTCAGGCCTAATCTTTAGGTCTTTGATCCATTTTGAGTTTATTTTGGTGTGTGGTGAAAAAGAATGGTCAATTTTCAATCTTTTACATGTGGCTGTCCAGTTTTCCCAGCACCATTTGTTAAAGAGACTTTCTTTTCTCCATTGTAGGCCCTCTGCTGCTTTGTCGAAGATTAGCTGTCCATAGATGTGTGGTTTTATCTCTGGGCTTTCAATTCTGTTCCATTGATCTGTGCACCTGTTTTGGTACCAGTACCATGCTGTTTTGATCACTGTAGCTTTGTAGTATGTTTTAAAATCGGGGATTGTGATTCCGCCGGCTTTGTTTTTCTTGCTCAGGATTGCTTTAGCAATTCGCGGTCTTTTGTTGCCCCATATGAATTTTAGGATTCTTTGTTCAATTTCTGTGAAGAATGTTCTTGGGATTCTGATTGGGATAGCATTGAATCTGTAGATTGCTTTAGGTAGTATGGACATTTTAACTATGTTTATTCTTCCAATCCATGTGCATGGAATGTCTTTCTATCTCTTTATGTCATCATCAATTTCTTTCAAGAAAGTCTTGTAGTTTTCATTGTATAGATCCTTCACTTCCTTGGTTAAGTTTATCCCAAGGTATTTTATTCTTTTCGTTGTGATTGTGAATGGGATTGAGTTCTTGAGTTCTTTTTCTGTTAGTTCATTGTTAGAGTATAGAAATGCTACTGATTTATGTGTGTTGATTTTATACCCTGCTACTTTGCTGTAGTTGTTGATTATTTCTAATAGTTTTTCTATGGATTCTTTGGGGTTTTCTATATATAGGATCATGTCGTCTGCAAACAGCGAGAGTTTTACTTCTTCGTTACCTATTTGGATTCCTTTTATTTCTTTTTCCTGACGAATTGCTCTGGCCAACACCTCCAGTACTATGTTGAATAGGAGTGGTGAAAGTGGGCACCCTTGTCTTGTTCCTGTCCTCAGAGGGATGGCTTTCAATTTTTGTCCATTGAGTATGATGTTGGCTGTGGGTCTGTCATATATGGCCTTTATTATGTTGAGGTACTTTCCTTCTATACCCATTTTATTGAGGGTTTTTATCATAAATGGGTGTTGGATCTTGTCGAATGCTTTCCCTGCATCTATTGAGATGATCATGTGGTTTTTGTTTTTCATTTTGTTGATGTAGTGTATCACGTTGATTGACTTGCGGATGTTGAACCATCCCTGTGTCCCTGGTATAAATCCCACTTGATCATGGTGTATAATCTTTTTGATGTATTGCTGTATTCGGTTTGCCAAAATTTTGTTGAGGATTTTTGCATCTATGTTCATCAGTGATATCGGCCTGTAGTTCTCCTTCTTTGTGTTGTCCTTGTCAGGTTTGGGGATCAGAGTGATGTTGGCTTCATAGAATGTGTTAGGGAGTACTCCATCTTTCTCAATTTTCTGGAACAGTTTGAGAAGAATAGGTATTAAGTCTTCTTTGAATGTTTGGTAGAATTCTCCAGAGAAGCTGTCTGGTCCTGGACTCTTATTTTTGGGGAGGTTTTTGATTACCGTTTCTATTTCCTTACTTGTGATTGGCCTATTCAGATTCTCCATTTCTTCCTGATTCAGTTTGGGGAGATTGTAGGAGTCTAGGAATTTGTCCATTTCTTCCAGGTTGTTCAATTTGTTGGCATATAGTTTTTCATAGTATTCTCTTATGATCCCTTGTATTTCATTGGTATCTGTTGTGATTTCTCCTCTCTCATTCCTAATTTTATTAATTTGCGATTTCTCTCTTCTTTTCTTGGTGAGTCTGGCTAAAGGTTTGTCGATTTTGTTCGTTGCCTGTGCCTTTTTGAGTCATATTCAAGAAATCATTTCCCAGTCCATCTTTATGAAGCTTTTGTCCTATGCTTTTTTAAAGTATGCAATTTCTTTGGTCCTTACATTTAGATCCTTGATCTATTTTGAGGTCTTTTTTTGTATACAGTGTTAGGGAAGAATTCAACTTCATTCTTTTTCATGTGGATATCCAGTGTTCCCAACATCATTTGTTGAAAAGACTTCTATTCCCCCATTAATGGTCTTGGGACTCTTGTAAAATTCATTTGATAATATATGCAAGGATTAATTTTCATGCTATTTTATTCCATTGGTTTATATGGCTGTATGTATGTCATAACTACACTCTTTTGATTACGGTAGTCTTGTAGCAAGATTTGAAATCAAAAAGTGTGAATCCTCCACTTTTGTTCTTTCTCAAGATGTTTTCGGCTATTCAGGGTCCCTTGAGATTCCAAATGAATTTTAAGATGGATTTTCTTTCTCCAAAAAATGTTTTGGGATTTTGATAGGGATTGCATTGAATCTGCAGATTGCTTTGGGTAGTTTTTTTTTTCTTTTTAAGATTGACACCTGAGATAACATTTGTTGCCAATCTTTTTCTCCTTCTTTTTTTCTTCCTTCCTTCCTTTCGTCCTTCCTTCCTTCCTTTCTTTCTTTCTCTGTCTCTTTCTCTCCCTTTCTTTCTTTCTTTGTTTTTCTTTCTCTTTCTCTCTTTCCTTCTTTCTTGCCCTCTTTCCCTCTTTCTTTCTTTTTCTCCCCATGACCCCCTAGTACATAGTTATATATTCTAGCTGCAGGTCCTACTGATTGTGCTATGTGGGATGCTGCCTCAGCATGACCTGATGAGTGGTGCCATGTCCAGGTCCAGGATCCAAACCGGTGAAACCCTGGGCCACTGAAACGGAGCACATGAACTTAATCACTTGGCCATGGGGCCGACCCCTGGGTAGTATTGTTATTTTGTAAAAATTAAGTCTTCCAATCCATGAACACGGGATGTGTTTCCGTTTATTTGTGTCTTCTTTAATTCCTTTCAGTAATGTTTTGTAGTTTTCATTGTACAAGGTTTTCATCTCTTTGGATAAGCTATTTCCTAAGTATTTCATTATTTTTGATGCTATTGCAATGGAAGTTTTTTGTAATGTCTTTTTCACATTCTTAATTGTGCATGCATAGAGATGCAATTGATTTTTTTTTGTTGACACGATATCCTGCTACTATGCTGAGTTTATTAGTTCTAATAGTTTTTTGTAGAATCTCTAGTGTTTTCTACATGTACAATCACATCTTCTGTAAACAGATATAATTTTATTTCTTCCTTTCCAATTTGAGTTCCTCTTATTTCTTTTTCTTGCCTAATTGATCTGGCTATAACTTCCAGTACTATGTTCAATAGAAGCAGTGCAAACAGACATTTTTGCTTTGTTCCTGATAGTAGAGACTATGCTCTCAGTCTCTCACCACTGATTATATGTTTACTGTGTTTTTTTTAATATATATGGTTTTTATTATGTTGAGGTAGTTTCCATCTATTCCTATTTTGTGGAGTGTTTTTATCCTGAAATGATGTTGAGTTTTGTCAAATGCTTTTTCTGCATCAATTGAGATGATCATGTATTTTTCTCCTTCATTCTGTTAATGTGGTGTATTACATTGATCAATTTTCTTTTGTTGAACCATGCTTGCATTCCAGGACTCAATCCTATTTGTTTACATTGTATAATCCTTTTAATATACTGTGAAATTTTGTTTGTTAGTATTTTGTTTAGAATTTTTGCATCAATGTTTATAAAGGATATTGGTCTGTAGTTTTTTGTAGTGTCTTTTTCTGGCTTTCATATAAGTGGGGTGCTGGTCTCATAAAAGAAGTTAAAAAGTTTTCCTCTCCTTCAATTATTTGGCGAAGTTGACAAGGATTAGCATTGTTTTTTCTTTAAATATTTTATAGAATTTACCAGTGAAACCATTAACCAGGGCTTTTCTTTGTCGGGAGATTCTTGATTCAATCTCCTTCCTAATTATGTCTATTCAGTTTTCCAATTTTTTGTGTTGGTAGATTTTTTGTTTCTGGGAATTTGTCCATTTCATCTAGAGTATCCAATTTTTTGGCTTACAATTGTTCGTAGCACTCTCTTATGATCCTTTTTATTCCTGTAGAAATTTGTAGTAATGTCTCCACTTTTATTTCTGATTTTAGTAATTTGAATCTTCTCTCTTTTTTCTTAGTCCATTCAGCTAAAGGTTTGTCAATTTTGTTGAACTTTTGTAGAACCAACTTTTGATTTCATTGATTTTTTTCATTTTTTTTCTATTCTCTATTTCATTCATCTCTGCTCTACTCTTTATTATTTTCTTACTTCTACTTGCTTTGGGTTTGTTTGAAAACTATATATCTGAAAAGGGGTTAATATCCAAAATACTTAAAGATGTCATACAACTCAATAACAAAAAAATTCAATTAAAAAAAGGCAGAGGAACCGAATAGACATTTTTCCAAAGAAGACATACAAATGACCAATAGGTACATGAAAAGGTGCTCAACATCACTAATCATCAGGGAAATGCAAATCAAAACCACAATGAGATATTAACTCACATCTGTTGGAATGACTATCATCAAAAAGACAAGAGATTAGAAGTATTGCGGAGGATGTAATCAAACGGGAATGTTGGTGTGTGTGTAAATTGGTACATAAAATATAGAAAACAGTATAGAGTTTCCTCAAAAAATTGAAAATAAGACTACCATATGATCCATCAATCCCACTTCTGGGTATATATCCAAATTAAATGAAAACAGGATGTCAAGGAGATATCTGGACTATAATTTTTAATGTAGCATTATTCACAATAACCAAGATATGGAAACTAAGTATCCATCAATGTATGAATGGATAACGAAATTGTAGTATATACATATATACAATAGAATATTATTCAACCGTAAGAAAGAAGGAGATCCTGCCATATATAACAACATGGATGGACCCTGAGGGAATCATGCTAAGTGAAATAAGTCAGACAGAGAATGACAAATACTGTATGATCTCACTTACATGTGAAATCTAAAAAGAACCAAAGTCATAGAAACAGAGAGTGGAACGGTGGCTATCAGGGGCTCGGGGAGTGATGGAAATGGGGAGATATTGGTCAAAGGGTACAAACTTCTACTTAGAGGATGAATAAGTTCTGGTGATCTAATGCACAGTGTGGCAATTATACTTAACAATATTGTGTTATATACTTAAAAGTTGCTGAGATAGTAGATTTTAACTGCTCCTACCACACAAAAAAAGAAATGGTAATTACGTGACACAGTGGAAGGGTTAGCTAATGCTACTTTAGTAATCATATTGCAATATATAGATGTATCAGATCAACATGTTGTACATCTTAAACTTACACAATGTTATATTACAATTATATCACAATAAACCTGGGAGAAAAAGAATACCAGAATAAGAAAGAGAAAGCAGAGTAGAATAAATATTGAAGTAATAAAGGGAGAAGAATTTCCAAATTCATGATAGAAACTAAACTATAGATCAGGATACTTGAGAGAAAAATCCTTACCTATAGGAAACTCTATACTGTTTTATATATTTTATGTACCAATTTACACACACACCAACAATCCCGATAAGAATTACAGTGGATTTCTCATCAGAAATCATGCAAATAAGAATGGAGTGGAATGAAATATTTGCTTTGAAAGCATCATCAATTTAGGATTTTTTATTCAAGGAAATTATCCTCCGAATGTAAAAGAGAAATAAATATTTTCTCAGATAAATACTAAGAAAATCCATTGCCAGCATACCCATTCAGCAACAAATTCCAAAATAAGTTCTTCAGTATGAAGAAAAATGAAACTTGTATTCACATAAGTCTAGAGAGTCAGAAAAGGAATAAATGAAGATGAAAGGAAATCTTTTATTCTTATTATTTTATTTGATTTAAGATATAAGTATTTAAAGAAATAATGTTAAGATTCATTAGTGACTATAGCATATGAAAATAATTAAATTAATAATAGCATGTCACAGTGGATAGGAGAAAAGATACAATGAATAAATAACTGCTGAATTTTAGTCATAGAGCCTTGAGGCAATATAGTATACACTGTTATCATGCCACACTATCTAGCACAGCAGCGCTCTTGAAGATAGCAGACCACATTCCTGGTGCAGATTGTTGACACCAGAGGGATCAGTGTGGGTTTTGTTCCCAAAGTGTTGTAAATGGATTTTCACTATCCTGATGACTCCCTGAAAGATCAGCTAAAGGGCTTGTCTTTGTTTTGCATGCCTTAGAGCTTCTCCAGGGTTGAGGTGGCTTCCTGGGCAGTGTTCATAAAAATCATTTTAAGACATATGTATTAGGTGCTACTACCTAGGTCAAGGGATTATCATAGACAGAACAAAAAACCTGGGAAGGAAGAACCTGGGGAAAGAGATACGTGGGAGGAATAAGAGATTTGAAAATCTCCCATGTATTTTGAGGAATTTAAAAGGCAATTTTAAACATGCCTTTGAATGAGTACATGCTCAGAAAAGATAGAAAAAGATTCAAAGTTCTCTCCTTTATGGTCCACACAAGAAGGAAGTAAAGGTTAAGACAGAATGGCTAACCATTGAAACAGTGCTCCAACACAGAGACAATATGCAAAGACTGGAAGAGTTTTTATTTTTTTTCCTTTTTTTTTGCTTCCAAGCATGTAAGAAAATCTCTGTCAAATCACTCTCCGACCACTGAGCTAATGGAACAGGAACTACAGTGGCCACATACAGCAAAGAATGCAGACAATGCAAAATCAGTTTAGGAAAGTTAATAAGCAAACAAACAGCAACCATAACAACCAAAACACAAAAGCCCAGGGAGGGAGTTTGTCGCTAGTACACATATCCTTCCAAAAATGATAAAAGGAGTCTTTCAGGCTCAATTGAAAAGACTCTAGACAGCAACTTGAAGCCATATAAAGAAGTAAAAAGTCAATGGTAAAGATAACTACATAGGTAAATATTAAAATGAGTATTATTGTAATTTTGGTTTGTAACTCCTTTTTTTGTGTCCCATGTGATTTAAAAGATAGATGCATATGGACAGGGGACATGAACAGACATTTCTCCAAAGAAGATATACGGATGACCAATAGACACATGAAAAGATGCTCATCATCCCTAATCATCAGAGAAATGCAAATCAAAACTACACTAAGATATCATCTTACACCTGTTAGAATAGCAAAAGTATCCAAAACAAAAAGTGACAAATGTTGGAGAGGTTGTGGAGAAAAAGGAACCCTCATACACTGTTGGTGGGAATGCAAACTGGTGCAGCCACTATGGAAAACACTATGGAGATTTCTCAAAAAATTAAAAATAGAAATACCTTATGACCCAGCCATCCCACTACTGGGTATCTATCCAAAGAACTTGAAATCAGCAATTCCAAAAGTCCCATGCACCCCTATATTCATCGCAGCATTATTTACAATAGACAAGACATAGAAGCAACCTAAGTGCCCAGCAACTGATGATTGGATAAAGAAGATATGGTATATGTATACAATGGAATACTGCTCAGCCATAAAAAGGGACAAAATCATCCCATTCACGACAATGTGGATGGACCTTGAGGGTATTATGTTAAGTGAAATAAGGCAGATAGAGAAAGACGAACTCTGTATGACTCCACTCATAGGTGGAATTAACATATAGACAAAGAGAACTGATTGGTGGTTACCAGGGGGAAGCGGGGTGGGGAGAGGGCACAAAGGGTGAAGGGGTGCACCTACAACATGACTAATAATAACGTACAACTGAAATTTCACAAGGTTGTGTACTATCATAATCTTATTTTAAAAAGATGCATAAATTAATAAAATCTATGTTAATGAGGACACAATGAGAAGATATAATTTGTGAGAATAATGATGTAAAGGGGGAATACGTGGCAATACAGAATATTTTCTATACAATGGAAACTAAATTAGTATTAATCCACTCTAGGTTGTTATGAATTAAGATGAAATTGTAATCTCCAAGGTAATCACTCAGAAAATAACCAAAAACTATATTCTTAAAGAAACAAGAAGGGAATCAAAATGGTAAACGAAAAAAAAATTCAAGCCACAAACAAGGCATAATGTTGGAATTGTAAAACAAGAAGATATAAGATATTTAGAAAAAAGTAGCAAAATGGCAGAAGTAGATCCTTCCTCACTAGTAAATACATTAAATGTAAATGGACTACAGTCTTCAATTCAAAAGTAGTGTATTAATTCCCTAGGGCTTCTGTAACAAAGTACCAGAAACTGAGTAGCTTAAAATAAGAAAATTTATTTTTATACAGTCTGGAGGCTAGAATCTGAAATCAATACATCAGCAGGGTCATGCTTCCTCTGAGGCTATGTAGAATCCTTCCTTGCCTCTTGGTAGTTTCTGGTGGTGGGCAGCAATCCTTGGATTTCTTTGCCTTGCAGCTGCATCACTTCGTTCTCTGTCTCTGATGTCACATGGCAGCTTCCTTGTGTCTGTGTGTCTTCTCCTCTTCTTATATGGACACCATTCATATTAGATTGGGGCCCACCCTACTCCAGTATGACCTCTGTCATATATGTAACAAACATATCTGTAACAAAGTACCATAAAACAGGTGGCTTAAAACAAGGAAAATTTATTCTTTCACAATTCTAGAGCCTAGAAGTCCCAAATCAAAGGATCATCAGGGTGTTATATAAATGGGTTATTCATAGAAGGCCTGGAGCATTAGCTCAAATGCTCACCAGCACCAAATATAATTTTTTACTCATCCAATTGTTTTAAATATAACCAAAAAAAGCAGATTTGTAGCCATTTAGAACCTGATTTGCATATTCCATGAAAGTGAACCCAGCATCTGTTATCCATACATAAAACAAATCCTGAGACTATAAAATGCCCCAAACCACTTCTGTCCTTTGGAGTTCTTTGGTTTAGAGATACCCCACCATGCTGCTGAGCAGAGTCACCTAGACATGTAAGCCTCTCTCCAACTCCCCTCTTCCCCAGGTGATCACTTGCCTCTTCCACTTTTGGATGGTCAGCTCATGTCATTGTCTCTGGAAGGTCTCAGGTCATGAGAGACTTCCTCTTCCATGAAATCTTGTCAAAGTAGTGCTGAAATAAAGCCTGTTGCATGCTACTGCCACCTCATGATTATATCTTTTTCCTCAATCAGCTCCAAAATCTCTGAACTCGCTGCACAGGTACATGCTCCCACTGAGACTGCATAGAATCCTCCTTTGCTTCTTCCTAGTTTCTGGTGGTGGCCATTAATTTTTCGTGTTCCTTAGTTTGCAACTGTTCACTCGAATCTGTGCCTCTGTCATCATTTGGCATTTTCCTTGTGTGTCTGTCTGTACTATTCTCTTCTTATAAGGACATCAGTATATATTCACTAGGGCCTACCCTATTCCATTATGACCTCACCTTAACTGATTACATCTGCAATGACCATATTTCCAAATAACTTAACATTCTGAGATACTAGGGATTGAGATATTGACATACCATTTTGAGACACACCATTCAACCCATAAGAAGAAATTGGCAGAATGTATACAAAATCATGTTCTACTATATGCAGTCTACAAGAGATGATTTAGACACAAGGATACACATAGATTGAAAGTGAAAGGATGGAAAATTATTTCCACATAAACAGTAACCAAAAGGGAGTTGGAGCAGCTATAATAAGATTGGACAAAACAGACATTAAGTCAGAGTGATGTCGGCAACATGGCAGAGTGAGCTGCTCCCTTTGTCTCTCCCGCTTTGAACTACAACTAAATAGACATTCATTGATCAATGGAGGATAGCCACACAGCACATCAAGAGACCTGTGCAGATATACGTCTAAAGGTGGATGGACCACTCCCAGGGAGGTGGTGGAGCTAGGTGAGCACTCTCTGACCCCCAGGCAGCCCAGTGCATGCATGTGACTGCTCTTCCAGTTGGAGCACTCAGAGCACTGCTGCAGCACCAAGGATGGGAGCATGACTCGGTGTGACTGTGGAAACAGGTGATGGCAGTACTGAGCCACCTGTGATTGCTTCCCTGTCTGAAGGGAGAGTCCACAGGGCCACATGGTCCACAGGTAGTGGCTCCGGCTTGGACCCAGTGGGGAAGCCCTTTCATCAGAGACAAAGGCTGGCACAACCTAGGAGCAGATGACGATGTATCTGTGGCCCAAGTGAATGAGCTCTAGGCTGCTGCAAACACCCATAGTACTGCTACAGCCCCAAAGTGGGGGAGCACAAATTGATGAGACGGTGGGAGCAGGTGGCAGCAGTCTTGAGCCCCCATGTGATCATTTTATTGTCTGGTGGGAGAGCTCACAATCTCCCTGTGGTCCCAGGTAGTAGCTCTGGCTCGGACCCAGTGGGGAGGCCCTGCCCACCAAGCACAATGTCTGGTGTAACCTAGGAGCAGATGGTGGTGGAGTTTTAAGTCCAGAAAAATCAGCTCCTGGCTGCCACGAATGCCCACAGTACCATTGTGGCCCTAAAGAGGAGAATGTGTCTGGGTGGCACTGTGGAAACAGGCAGCAGCAGCCCTGAGCTCTCATGTGATTGCTTTCCCTTTCAATGGCAGACCCCATAAGGCCACTGGGACCACAAGGAGTGACCCAGGTTTGAACAGGCACAGCTGACAGGGATCACAGTGGGATCAGATTACATAGCTCCTGTCCCCCCAGTGGTGGCAGGTGGAACTTGCAACCACATATTATCATTATGTGATGTCACAAATCTACGCCATCAAATGGTATGATGAAATATATTAATAGTCCAGACCAGAAGGAAAAAGACAAACACTCAGAAATAAATCCTGAAGGTACAGAAATCTACACTCTAAATGACAGAGAATTCAAAACAGCCACCAAAAAAGCCACAAAGAGTTATAAGAGAATTCAGAAAGTTCAATGAAATCAGGAACAAAATTAATGAACAGAGGGAATTCTTCATAAAAAAGATCAACACTATAAAGAAAAACCAATCAGAAATGTTGGTGGTAAAAAGCACAATGGGGAGATAAAGAAAAATCTGGAGTCTCTAAATAACAGGGCTGATATTATGGAGGATAGAATTAGCAATCTAGAGGATAGGAATACAGAAACGCTCCAGATGGAGGAGAGAGAACTAATACTAAAAAGAAACGGTGAAATTCTCCAGGAAATATCTGTCTCAATTAGGAAATACAACATAAGGATTATAAGTATTCCAGAGAGAGAAGAGAGGAGCAGAGAGTTTGTTCAAAGAAGTAACAGCTGAGAATTCCCAAACCTGGAGAAGGCATTAGAATTACATATAAATGAAGTCAACAGAACTCCTAATTATGTCAATATAAAAAAACCTTCTCCAAGGCATATATTAGTAAAGCTGGCAAAAGTCAATGACAAAGAAAAAATATTAAGGGCAGCAAAGCAGAACAAAATAACCTACAAATGAACCCCTGTCAGGCTCTCATCAGATTTCTCAGTGGAAACTTTACAGGCTAAGAGAGAGTGGAATGATATATTCAAAATTCTAAAGCACGAAAACCTTTAGCCAAGAAGACTATATCCAGTGAAAACATCCTTCAAATATGAGGAAGAAATAAACATATTCCCAGGTAACTGAAAGCTGAGGGGGTCCATTGCCATGAGAGCTCCCAGACAAGATTTGATCAATAAGGCCCTCATATCTGAAAAAAAAAGAAGAAACAGTTTACAAAATCTTAGGCAAGGAGATAAATAGGCAGACAAAATCAGAAAATTGGAACTCTGTACCAGAACATATTAGCAAACACTTAATTATAACTCTAAAGATAAAGGGAAGGAAAACATTAAAAATAAATATAATCACTTCCTTTGAACCACAAATTCACAACAAATATTGGAATAAGTTGTGAGAACAACTTAGAAGGGGAAGAGGAGAGGGATGAAACCTGCTTAGATCAGTGAATAAGAGGCTATCAGAGAATGGACCATCTTATCTATGAGACCTTTTATACAAACCTCATGGAAACCACTAAACAAAAAATCAGAACAGAGACACAAATGATAAATAAAGAGAAAACTGAGAAAACCATCATAGAGAGCCACCAAACTGAATTGGAAGTCCAAAATACATGGGGCAAGAAACAAGGGAAATACAAAACAAGTGGAAAACAAATGATAAAATGGCAATATTAAGCCCTCATATGTCAATAATCACTGTAGATGTAAATCGATTGAATTCCCCAATCAAAAGACAGAGTGGTTGGTTGGGGGCTGGCCCCGTGGCCGAGTGGTTAAGTTCGTGCACTCCGCTGCAGGCGGCCCAGTGCTTCCTTGGTTCGAATCCTGGCCGCAGACATGGCACTGCTCATCAAACCACGCTGAGGCAGCGTCCCACATGCCACAACTAGAAGGACCCACAACGAGGAATATACAACTATGTACTGGGGGCTTTGGGGAGAAAAAGGAAAAATAAAACCTTAAAAAAATAAAAAAAGACAGAGTGGTTGGATGGATTAAAAAACAGGAACCAACAATTTTCTGCCTCCAGGAAACACATCTCAGTTCTAAAGACAAACACAGGCTTAGAGTGAAGGGATGGCAGATGATACTCCAGACTAATGGCAAACAAAAGAAAGCAGGTATTGTCATACTTATATTAGACAAAGTAGACTTCAAGATAAAAAAAGACAATTTGAGACAAAGAGGGGCAGTATATAATGATAAAAGGAACTCTCCACCAAAAGGAGATAACACTTATAAATATATATACACTGAACACAGGAGCACCAAAGACCATAAAACAACTAATAATTGACCTAAAAGTAGACATTAACAGCAACACAATAATAGTAGTGGACCTTAACACCCCACTGTCATCAATGGATAGATAAAACAGATAGAAAGTCAGCAAGTAAACAGTGGAACTAAAGAAAAACTAGAGCAGATGGACTTAATAGATAGGTATAGAACACTCTATCTAAAATCGGCAGAATACACATTCTTTTCAAGTGCACATGGAACATTCTCAAAGATAGACCACATTTTGGGATACAAGGCAAGCTTCAATAAGTTGAAGAAGATTAAAATCATAACAAGCATCTTTTCCAGCCATAATGCTATGGGACTAAAAATCAACTACAAGAAACAACATGCTACTGAGCAACCAATGGATGATTGAAGAAATTAAAAGGAGAAATCAAAGAATATCAGGAGACAAATGAAAATAAAAATACACCATACTGTCTCATGTGGGATGCAGCAAAAGCAGGCCTAAGAGGGAAATTCATAGTAATACAGGTCCACCTTAACAAACAAGAAAAATCTCAAATAAGCAAATTTAAGCTATACATAGGAGGAGGGTGTCAAGATGGTGGTGTAGGTGGACTCTGAGCTCACCTCCTCTCATGAACACAAGCAACATACAATGATTTTTGGAACCATTACCCCTGAGAGAGAACTGGAAACTGGATAAAAAGAACTCCTACAACAAGGGACAGTCCTGACTGAGGCAGAAGAGGAAGAAAATCCTGTCTGAAGAGAAAAAAGCCACCTTCAGAAGCCATGGAGCTTGACGGCCAGCCAGATGGGAGCAATCCTAAGGTACACAGCCTTCCCTGGAGGAGTGGGGGCCTGAGAAGGGGAGCATTACCTCTATAAGCAGGCTTCAGACTCAGCAGAACTCAGATGTGTCTTATAATATCTGGCTTTGTTGGCTATTAACTACAATAGGGAATGCCCCTAGAAAACATATTGGACATAAGTGGAAAACACCCAGCTCTTAAAGGGCCCATGCACAAAGTCACTAGTTTCAGGAAGCAGCCTAAAATCAGCAGAAAGGTGCACAGACCTCTGGTAAAAAGAGATTCACTTGATAGGCTCTGGGTGCATCTCAGTGAGAGGTGAGAACTTTAAAGGGACTGAGACATTGGTGATAACCATTATTATGACCTAGTACATGCATACTGACACAGATGCTGGCAGATGCCATTGGAGTTGTTCCCCTGGCCTCATAGGCTAGGGTCTGCCCCACACACCAGAGCAATGATTTAATGCAGCTCAGTCAGGGCAGGCAGCCTTCCCTAGCGACTGTCCCCACCCAACAACAAGCCCTTGGGCAGCTTTATGGCCTGCATAGACTGGATGACTGATCCTCAACAGGCAGGCAAGTCTGTCCACTTCTGTGATGAAGGGCATGCATGAGGAGTGGTTGGAGAGTGTGGGGTGTTGGTGAAGTGTGTGAGGGCCTCTGTAGTGGGGTGACTGGATCTGCTCCAGGGGATCAGGAAGTGTGCATGGGCCAGGACAGTTCTGATGGTGGGTATGAACCTGTGGGCCAGAGGGTTTGTCAGCAGCAGAAGACCTGTGCTTCTTAAACAGCCACATAGGGGATCATTTCTACCTGCCAAAGCCTGAAACAATTGGCTACTCCCATGCATAGGGCCAACCCCACTCAGCTGCAATCCTGAGAGAGTTGAAAACAGCCTTGCAGGCCAGAGGCCTACAGCAATTGTAAGCCCCTGAACCTCAAACCAGCCACACTGGGGTGCTACAAACTTAACATAAAAACCGCAACAGGAATGTGCCATTAGAACTTGCAGCCAACTGTGCTGGGGATCCCCAAGTCCAATAAACTGACTGAAGAGTCCAAAGCAGCCACATGCAGCTGAGCAGTACAACCAGTCAGTGAGGAGGGCAGCTTAGTCTTCCTGAGCACTTGCAGCAAGAACAACACTGCCACAATGGACGGACACAGAGAAGTCACTACTGGAAAGTTTGGAACTGTTGACAAGAGGGAAGCACACTGCAGCACCTCAAAAGGTGTCTCCTACATAAGGCCACTCTCCAAGATCAGGAGACATAGCTGACTCACTTAATAAATAGATATAAGAGAACAGAAAGAGGCAAAATAAGTAAGCAAAGGAATACATTCCAAGCAAGGGAACAGGACAAAACCTCAGGGAAAAAAAAGTAAATGAAACAGGAGTGAGCAATCTACCTGACAAAGAGTTCAAAGAAAAAGTCATAAGGATGCTCGCTGATCTTGAGAGAAGAATGGATGAACACAGTGAGAATGTCAAGAAAGAATTGGAAAATATAAAAAAGAACGAATCAGAAGTGAAGAATACAATACTGGAAATGAAAAATTCACTAGAGGGACTCAATAGCAGAGTAGATGATACAGAAGAACAGATTAGCGAGCTGGATGAAAGACTAGAGGAAATCACCCAAGTTGAACAGATAAAAGAATTAAAAAGAACGAGAACACTTTAAGCAATCTCTGGGATAACATCAAGCAAATTAACATTCATATTGTAGGTGTCCCAGAAGGAGAAGAAAGAGACAAAGGGTAGAGAATCTATTTGAAGAAATAACACCTAAAAACTTTCCTAACCTAAGGAAGGAAATAGACATCCAAGTACAGGAAGTACACAGAGCACCAAGCAAGATAAACCCAAACAGGCCCACACCAAGACACATTATAATTAAAATGTCCAAAATTAAAGATAAAGACAGAATTCTAAAGGTGCAGGAGAAAGGCAACAAGTGACATACAAGGGAAACCCCATAAAGCTATCAGCTGACTTCTCAGCTGAAACCTTACAGGCTAGAAAGGAGTGGCATGATATATTTAAAGTGTTGAAAAGAAAAAAAATCTACAGCGAAGAATACTCTAACCAGCAAGGTTATCATTCACAATAGAAGGAGAGATAAAGAGTTTCCCAAACAAGAATCAATTGAGTTTATTACGAAGAAACCAGCTTTACAAGAAATGCTAAAGGGACTTATTTAAGTGGGAAAGAGAAGACCACAAATAGGAGTAAGAAAACTATCAAAAAAAAAGGCAATAAAATCACTGGTAAAGGTAAAAATAGAGTAAAGGTGCCAGATTAACCACCTATGAAGAGAATATTAAGGTCAAAAGAAAAAAGTACTAAAATTCCCCATTTCAATGATAAGAGGGTAATGGATACACACACACAAAATAAGAGGTGAGATATGATATGAAAAGCGTAAAATGTGGGAGGAGGGGGGAAAGCATAGAGCTTTAAATAAGAGGTCAAATTAAAGAGACTATCAACTCAATATAGATTGATATATATGTAGATTATTGTATATGAACTTCTTGGTGATCAAAAGCCAGAAATCTATAATAAATACACAAATGTTTAAAGAAAACTAATCCAAACATAATATTAAAGAAATCCATCAAACCACAAGGGAAGAGAGCAAGACAAGAAGAAAGGAAGAGAGGGCCTGGCCCTGTGGCTGAGTGGTTAAGTTCGTGCGCTCTGCTGCAGGTGGCCCAGTGTTTCATTGGTTCGAATCCTGGGCGCGGACATGGCACTGCTCATCAAACCACGCTGAGGCAGCATCCCACATACCACAACTAGAGGGACCCACGACGAAGAATATACAACTATGTACTGGGAGGGCTTTGGGGAGAAAAAGGAAAAAAAAATCTTTAAAAGAAGAAAGGAAGAGAGAACTACTAAAACACTCAGAAAAAGGAACACAATAGCAATAAGTACATATTTATCAACAGCAACTTTAAATGTCAATAGACTAAATTCTCCAATCAAAAGGCATAAGGGGGTCGATTGGATAAAAAAGCAAGGCACATACGTATGCTGCATACAAGAGACACACTTCAGACCTAAAGACACTCACAAACTGAAAGGGAAGGGATAGGGAAAAAGGAAAGAAAAGCAAGCTGAGGAAGCAATACTTGTATTAGACAAAATAGGCTTTAAAACAAAAATTGCAACAAGACACAAAGAAAGGCACTACATAATGAAAAAGGGAAGAATCCAACAAGAGGATATAACACTTGTAAATATCTATGCACCCAACACAGGAGCAACTAAATATATAAAGCAATTATTAACAGACATAAAAGGAGAAATAGAAAAACAAACATAGTGGGGGACTTTAACACTCCACTTACACCAAGGGATAGATCACTGAAACAGAAGATCAATAAGGGGACATTGGCCTTAAATGACACATTAGACCAGATGGACTTAGTATTTATAGCACATTCCATCCTGAAACCACAGAATATGCATTCTTTTCAAATGCACATGGAACATTGTCCAAGATTGATCACATGTTCAGACACCAAAGAACTCTCAATAAATTTAAGAAGATTAGGGGCTGGCCCAGTGGTGCAGCAGTTAAGTGCACACATTCCGCTTTGGCAGCCTGGGGTCCACCAGTTCAGATCCCGGGTGTGGACATGGCACCACTTGGCACTCCATGCTGTGGTTGGTGTCCCACATATAAAGTAGAGGAAGTTGGACACGATGTTTACTCAGGGCCAGTCTTCCTCAGCAAAAAGAGGAGGATTGGCAGCAGTTAGCTCATGGCTAATCTTCCTAAAAATAAATAAAGATAAAAAATAAATTAAAGAAGATTAAAATAATACCAAGCATATTTTCTGACCACAAAGGTATGAAACTAGAAATCAACTACAGGAAGAAAATCAAAAAAGCCACAAATATGTGGAGATTTAACAAAATGCTACTGAACAACATTGGGTCAATGAAAATCTAAAGAGAAATCAAAATATACCTGGAGACAGATGAAAATGAAAATAAATCATGCCAAAATCTATGGGATACATCAACAGGAATTCTAAGAGGGAAGTTTATAGCAATTTAGGCCTACCTCAACAAACAGGAAAAATCCCAAATTAACAATCTAACAGTGCATCTAAAGGAACTGGAAAAGAAAAACAAAGGCCACAATGGGTAGAAGGAAGGATAGATAAAAATCAGAGTAGAAATAAATTCAATGGAGACTAAAAAATAATAGAAAAAAATCAATGAAATCAAGAGCTAGTTCTTTGAAAAGATAAACAAAATAGACAAAGCTTTAGCTAGAGTCACCAAGAAAAGAAGAGAGAAAGCTCAAATAAATAAAATCATAAACGAAAGGAGAAATTACAACAGACACCTCAGAAATACAATGTAAGATTATAAGACAATACTATGAAAAGCTATACACTAAAAGATTGGATAATCTAGAAAAAATGGATAAATTTTTAGAATCATAAACCTTCCAAAACTGAATCAAGAAGAAATAGGGAATTCGAATAGACCAATCATCAGAAGGAGATTGAAACAGTAATCAAAAATCTCCCCCAAAATAAAAGTCCAGGACCAGATGGCTTTCCTGGTGAATTCTATCAAGCATTCAAAGAAAACTCGATACCTTACCTTCTCTGACTCTCTGAAAAAAATTGAAGAGGAGGGCAAACTTCCTAATTCATTCTACAAAGCCAACATTACCCTGATACCAAAACCAGACAAGAACAACATAAAAAAAATTACAGGCCAATATCACTGATGGATATTGATGCAAAAATCCTCAACAAAATACTAGCAAATTGAATACAACAATGCATTAAAAAGATCATACAACATGAACAAGTAGGATTTATTCCAGGGATTGAGAGATGGTTCAACAACTTCAAATCAATCAACGTGATACCCCACATTAACAAAATGAAGAATAAAAATCATGTGATCATCTCAACATATGCAGAGAAAGCATTTGACAAGATGCAACAACCATTTATGACTAAAAAACTACAAATAAAATGGGGATAGAAGGAAAACACCTCCACATAATAAAAGCCATTTATGACAAACTCATAGGTAATATCATTCTCCATGGAGAAAAACAGAAGGCTATCTGTCTAAGAACAGGAACCAGACAAAGATGCCCACTTTCACCACTCCAATTTAAGATAGTACTGGAAGTCTTTACCAAACTAATCAGGTAAGAAAAAGAAATAAAAGTGATCTAAATTGGAAAGGAAGAAGTGAAACTGTCACTACCTGCAGACGACATGATTTTATGTGTACAAAATTCTAAAGGATCCACTAAATACCTTTAGAAATAATAAATGAATTTTGGTAAACTTGCAGGATACAAAATCAACATACAATAACCACCTGCATTTCTATACACTAACAACGAAGTATCAGAAAGAGAAATTAAGAATGTAATCCCATTTGCAATTGCAACAAAAAGAATAAAATATCTTGGAATAAAGTTAACCAAAGAAGTGAAATATCTGTACACTGATACTTATAAAACATTGTTGAAAGAAATTGAAGAAGACACAAAGAAATGGAAAGACATTCTGTGCTCTTGGATTGGAAGAATTAACGTAGTTAAAATGTCCATACTTCCTAAAGCAATCTACAGATTCAATGCAATCTTTATCAAAGCTCCAACAACATTTTTCACAGAATTAGAACAGGAATCCTCAAATTAATATGGAACAACAAAAGACACTGAATAACCAAAGGAATCCTGAGAAAAAAGAACAAAGCTGGAGGTATCACACTCCCTGATTTCAAAATATACTACAAACCTATAATAACCAAAGCAGCATGGTACGGGCACAAAAGTGGACACATAGATGAATGCAACAGAATCAAGAGCCAAGAAATAAACACACACATCTATGGAGAGCTAATTTTTGACAAGGAGCCAAGAGCATACAATGGAGAAAGGAAGGGCTCTTCAATAAGTGGTGTTGGGAAAACTGGACAGCCACATGCAAAAGAACGAAACTAAACCACTATCTTACAGAATACATAAAAATTAACTGAAAATGGATTAAAGACTTGAATGTAAGACCTGGAACCGTAAAACTTTTAGAAGAAAACATAGGAAGTACACTCTTTTACATCAGGTTTAGCAGCATATTTTCAAGTAGCATGACTGACTAGGCAAGGAAAACAATAGAAAAAATAAACAAATGGGACAAAATCAAACTAAAAATCTTCTGCATAGCAAAGGAAGCCATCAACAAAATGAAAAGACAACCTAACAACTCGGAGAAGATACTTGCAAACCATATATCTGATAAGGGATTAATATCCAAAATACATAAAGAACTTATACATCTCAACAACAAAAAACTAACAACTCAATTTTAAGATTGGCAAAAGATCTCAACAGACATTTCTCTAACGAAGATATACAGGAGGCCAACAGGCACATGAAAAGATGTTCAACATCACTAACTATCAGGGAAATGCAAATCAAAAGTACAATAAGATATCACCTCACTCCCATCAGAATGGCTATAATTAACAAGACAGGAAACAATAAGTGTTGGAGAGGATGTGGAGAGAAGGGAACTCTTATACATTCCTGGTAAGAGTGCAAAGTGGTACAGCCACTATGGAAAAGAGTATGGAGATTCCTCAAATAATTGAAAATAAATCTACCATATCATCCAGCTATTCCACAGCTGGGTATTTATCCAAAGAACATGAAAACACGAATGCATAAAGATATATGAACCCCTATGTTCATCATAGCATTATTCACAACAGCTAAGACTTGGAGGCAACCTTGGTGCCCATCAAAGGATGAAGGGATAAAGAAGATGTGCTATATATACACAATGGAATACTATTCAGCTATTAGAAATGATTAAATCTGGCCCTTTGTGGATGGAAATTGAGGTCATTATGCCAAGTGAAATATGTCAGAGGGAGAGAGTCAAATACCGTATGATCTCACTCATAAGTACAAGACAAGAGCAATGACAAACACATAGAAGCAGAAATTAGATTGGTGGTTACCAGATGGGAAGGAAGGAGGGAAGAGAGTGAAAGGAGTGACTAGGCACATGTGTGTGGTGATGAAGTGTAATTAGTCTTTGGGTGGTGAACATGTTGTATTCTACACAAAAATTGAAATATATAATGATGTACACCTGAAATTTATATAATGTTATAAACCACTGTTACCACAATAAAAAAGAATGAAAAATCCAAAAAGAATCTATGCCTAACAAAATCAGACCAAGTAGAAAAAACAAAGCCCAATGTCAACAGAAAGAGGGAAATAAATAAAAATTAGACAAGAAATCAGTCAAATTGAAACCAAAAATAATAGTAAAAGTGATCAATGAAATTAAGAGCTGGTTCTTTGAGAAGATAGAGAAAACTGACAAGCCCTTAGCCAGACTCACTAAGAAAAAAAGAGAGAAGGCTCAAATAAATAAAATCAGATGAAAGAGGAGAAATTACAATGGATACCACAGAAATACAAAGGATTATAAGAGAATACTATGAAAAACTATATGTCAACAAATTGGACAATCTAGGAGAAATGGATAAATTCTTACACTCATACAACCTCCCAATACTGAACCAAGAAGAAATAGAGAATCTGGATGGACCAATCACAAGTAAAGAGATTGAAACAGTAATCAAAAACATCCCAAAAAATAGAAGTCCAGGACCAGATAGCTTCTCTGGAGAATTCTACCAAACATTCCAAGAAGATTTAGTACCTATCCTTCTCAAACCATTTGAAAAAATTGAAGAAGTTCGAATACTTCCTTACATATTTTATGAGGCCAAAATCACCCTGATCCCAAAGCCAAAGACAATACAAGAAGGAAAACTACAGGACAATATTGCTGATGAACATAGACACAAAATCCTCAGTAAAATATCAGCAAACCGAATACAGCCAATACATCAAAAGGATCATACACCGTGATCAAGTGGGATTTATACAGGGACACAGGGATGGATCAACATTGGCAAATCAATAAATGTGATACACAACATTAAAAACGTGAGGAATTAAAACCACATGATTATCTCAATAGATGTTAAGACAGCTTTTGACAAAATCCAACATCCATTTATGATAAAAATTCTCAATAAAACTGGTATAGAATGAAAGTACCTCAAAATAATGAAGGCCATATATGACAAACACACAGCCAACATCATACTCAATGGGAAAAAAACTGAAAGCCATCCCTCTGAGAACAAGAACAAGACAAGTGTGCCACTCTCATCACTCTTTTTCAACATAGCACTGGAAATTTTGGCCTGAGCAATTAGACAAGAAAAAGAAATAAAATGTATCCAAATTGGCAAGGAGGAAGTGAAACTCTCACTGTTTGCAGATGATATGATTTTATATGTGGAAAACCCTAAAGAATCCATCAGAAAACTATTAGAAATAATCTACAACTATAGCAAAGTTGCAGGGTAGGAAATCAACTTACAAACATCTATTGCATTTCTATATTCTAATAACAAACTAACAGAAAGGGAACTCAAGGATACAATCTCATTTACAATCACAACAAAAAGAAAAAATACAGGAATAAATTTAACCAAGGAAGTGAAATACATATACAACGAAAATTATAAGACACTATTGAAAGAAATTGATGATGACATAAAGAAATGGAAGATATTGCATGCACATTGAATGGAAGAATTAACATAGTTAAAATGTCCATACCACCTAAAGCAATCTACAGATTCAATGCAATCCCAATCAGAATCCCAATGACATCCTGCACAGAGTTATAACAATGAATCCTAAAATTCATATGGGACAACAAAAGACCTTGGATAGCTAAAACAATTCTGGGAAAAAAAGAGCAAATCTGGAGGCATAACAATCTCTGACTTCAAAATATACTACAAAACTATACTAATCAAACAGCATGGTACTGGTACAAAAACAGACAGATCAATGGAAAAGACTCAAAAGCCCAGAAATAAAACCACACATCTACACACAGCTAATCATTGACAAAGGAGCTAAGAACATACAATGGAGAAAGGAAAGTCTCTTCAATAAATGTGTTGGGAAAACTGGACAGCCACATGCAAAAGAATGAAAGTGGACCATTATCTTTTCCCATACACAAAAATTAACTCAAAATGGATTAAAGACTTGAAGGTAAGGCGAGAAACCATAAAACTCCTAGAAGAAAATATAGGTAGTACACTCTTTACACTAGTCTTAGGAGGCTCTTTTCAAATACCATATCTACTCGGGAAAGGGAAACAAAAGAAAAAATAAACAACTGGGACTTCATCAGACTAAAGAGCTTCTTCAAGGCAAAGGAAACTATGAACAAAATGAAAAGACAACACACCAACTGGAAGAAAATATTTTCAAATCATATATCTGACAAGGGGTTAATCTCCAAAATATGTAAAGAATTCATACAACTCAAGAAGAGAAAAACAAACAACCAGATCAAAAAATGGGCAGAGGATCTGAACAGATATTTCCAAAGAAGATATATGGATGGCCAGCAGGCATATGAAAAGATGTTCAACATCACTAAGCATCAGGGAAACGCAAATCAAAACTACTTTGAGATATCACCTTACACCTATTAGAATGGCTAGAAATACCAAGACAGAAAACAACAAACATTGGAGAGGATGTGGAGAAAAGGGAACCCTCCTACACTGCTGGTGGGAATGCAAACTGGTACAGCTATGCCTGAAAACAGTATTGAGATTTCTTTAAAAATTAAAAAAAGAAATACCATATGATCCAGCTATCCCACTAGAGGGTGTTTATCCAAAGAACTTGAAATTGGAAATTCAAAGAGACTTATGCATTCCAATGTTCATTGCAGCATTATTATTATTATTATTATTATTATTATTATTATTATTGAGGAAGATTAGCCTTGAGCTGACATCTGCCACCAATCCTCCTCTTTTTGCTGAGGAAGTCTGGCCCTGAGCTAAAATCTATGCCCATCTTCCTCCACTTTATATGTGGGACGCCTGCCACAGCATGGTTTGACAAGAGGTGCCATATCCACACCTGGGATCTGAACTGGTGAACCCCGGGCTGCCAAAATGGAATGTGTGCACTTAACTGCTGTGCCACTGAGCTGGCCTGATTGCAGCATTATTAACAATAGCCAAGATATGGAAGCAACCCAAGTACCAATCAACTGATGAATGGATAAGGAGGTTGTGGTATATATATATACAATGGAATACTACTCAGTCATAAAAAAGACAAAATCATCCCATTTGCAACAACATGGATGGACATTGAGGGTATTACATTAAGTGAAATAAACCAGAAAGAGAAAGACAAACACTGTATTATTTCACTCATATGTGGAAGATAAACAAATACAAAGAGAACAGATTAGTGTTTACCAGAGGTGAAGGGGACTTGGGAGTGAGCATAAGGATAAAGGGGCACACATATATGGTGCCTAATAAAGAATAATGTACAACAGAAATTTCACAATGTTATAAACTATTATGACATCAATAAAAAATAGACATTAAGTCAAAAATTGTAATGAGATAAAGAAGTAAAATATATTATGACAAAAAAGAATCACTCCATCAGGAAGATATAACAATTTTAAATATATATGCATCTAACAACAAATTACCAAAATACATTTGGCAAAATTTTCCAGAAACCCTGGGAGATATAGAAAATTCAACAGTAGTAATCAGAGACTTCAATACTCCGCTTTGAATAGAAAAACTCGACGGAAGATCCATTAGGAAAATAGAAAAATTGAACAACACTATAAACACAGTAGACTTAACAGAAATCTATAGTGCACTCAACCCAAGCCAACAGAATGCATTCTTATCAAGTGCTCAGGAAACAGTGTCCAGGATACGCCATGGTAGGCCACAAAACAAGTATCAATAATATTTTAAATAAGATAATGCAAAGTATCTTATTTGTCTATAATGAAACACACTAGAAATCAATAACAGATGGATATCTGAAAAGTTGACAATTACATGAAAATAAAATAATAACTCAAATAACCAATGAGTAAAAGAGGAAATTATAAAGGAAATACTTTGATGCAATGAAAACAAAACCACAACATACTAGCACTAACGGGCTAGAGCAAACTGAAAGCTTTTCCCCTAAGATCAGGAAAAAAACAAGGATGTCTACTCATGTCACTTTTATTCAACATGCTATTGAAAGTACTAGCCATGGCAATTAGGAAAACAAGAAATAAAAGACACACAATTCAGAAAACAAGTAAAACTGTCACTATTTGAAGATGGCATGATATTATATATAGAATACACTAAAAACTCCACCAAAAAAACTGTTAAAACTAAGAAACAAATTCAGTAAAGGTGCAGGATACATATCAATATATAAAAATATGTTTTGTTTCTTTACACTAATAATGAACTATCAGAAAGAGAAATTGAGACAATAGTCCCAGTTACAATTGCATCAAAAAGAATAAAACACCTAGGAACAAATTTAAGCAAGGAGGTGAAAGACCTTTACACTGAAAACTATAAGACTTTGATGAAAGAAAGGGAAAAAGACACAAATAAATGGAAAGATATTCCATGCTCATGAATTGGAAGATGTAATATTGTTAAAATGTCCATACTACCCAAAGCAATCTGCAGATTCAATGCAATCTTTAACAGAATTCCAATGGTATTTTTCACAGAAATAGAACAAACAATCCTAACATTTGTATGAAAACACAACATTCTAAATAGCCAGAGCAATCTTGAGAAAGAAGAACAAAGCTGGAGGCATCATACTTCCTGGTTCCAAACTATATTACAAAGCTATAGTAATCCAAACGGTATGGTATTTTCATAAACATGGACACATAGATCACTGTAACAGAATGCAGAGCCCAGAAAAAAAGCCACACATATATCGTCAATTAATTTATGACAAAAGAGGCAAGAATACACAATCAAGAAAGGATAATCTCTTCAATAAATGTTTTTGGAAAATCTGGACAACCGAATGCATAAGAATGAAACTGGACCACTATCTTACACCATGCAAATAATTAACTCAAAATGGATTAAATACTTGAATGCACAACCTGAAACCACAGAACTCCTAGCAAAAAAACATAGGCAGTATGCACCTTGACGTCAATCTTTTGAATGATTTTTTTTGTATTTGAGTCTCAAAAGCAAGCGCAACAAGAGCAAAAATAAACATTAAGAATACATCAAACTAAAAACCTTCTGCACAGCAAAGGATCCATCAACAAAATGAGAAGACAACCTACAGAATGATAGAAAATATTTGAAATAATTTATATGAAATGTTGTTAATATCCAAAATATATAAAGAACTCATACAACTCAATAGCAAAAAAGAAAATCCAATTAAAAATGGACAGAGGATATGAATAGAGATTTTTCCAAAAAAGACATACAGATAGTCAACAGGTACAGGAGAAGGTGCTCAATATCACTAATCATCAGGGAAATACAAATCAAAATCATAATGGGATATCACATCACATCTGTTACAATGGCTATCATCAAAAAGACAAGAAATAACAGTGTTGGCAAAGAGGTGGAGAAAAGGGAACCCTTGTGCACTTTTAGTGGGAATGTAAATTGGTGCAGCCACTATGGGAAACAATGTAGAGTTTTCTCAAAATATTAAAAATAAAACTACCATATGACCCAGCAATTCCACTTTTGAGTACTTATCCAAGGAAGCAAAGCCATTACATCAAAAAGATCTATGCACCCACATATTCATGGCAGCATTATTAACAGTAACCAAGACATGGAAGAATCTAAGTGTCCATCAATGGATGAATGGATAAGGAAAATATGGTGTATATATGTAGAGACAATAAAATATTATCCAGCCATAAAAAAAGAAGGACATCTTGCTATTTGCAACAACATGGATGGATTTTGAGGGCATTATACTAAGTGA
Source organism: Equus asinus (assembly GCF_041296235.1). NCBI lineage: Eukaryota > Metazoa > Chordata > Mammalia > Perissodactyla > Equidae > Equus > Equus asinus. Next base: position 58,235,544 of record NC_091820.1, on the reverse strand, counting down.
AATAAGTCAGAGAAAGACAAATATGTGAAATCTAAGAAAAAATAAAACATGCAAAAACCAAACTCATAGATACAAAGAACAGATTGGTCGTTGTCAGAGGTGGGAGTTGGATAGTGGGCAAAATGAGTGAAGGTGGTCAAATGGTACAAACTTGAAGTTATAAAATAAGTCATGAGGATATAATGTACAACCTGGTGACCATAGTTAATAATACTGTATAGCATATTTGAAAGTTGCTAAGAGAACTTAAAAGTTCTCATCACAAGAAAAGAAAATTTGTAGCTATGCATTGTGATGGATGTTAACTAGACTTATTGTGGTAATAATTTCACAGTATTTACAAATGTTGAATCATTATGTTGTACATCTGAAACTAATATAATGTTATATGTCAATTACATTTCAAATAAAAAAAACTAAAATACTGTGCTAAGGTTGGGAATTTCAGGTTTGATAAAGGAACAGACAGGACAACAAGAGACACATACAAGAGTACTTTGGACATCACTTGGACAGGATTACATGAGAGAGGAAGTCCCTCCCAGCAAGAGACTTTTCAGAGACAGTAGTGTGAGGCCACCACCATCTGAAGAAATAATGGCTGAAATTTTCCCAAATATGATGAAAGACATGAATCTACACATCCAAGAAGCTCAATGATATCTTAGCATGATAAACTCAAAAAGATGAACATCAAGACATATTATCAAACTGTCAAAAGCCAAAGACAAAAAGGAAACCTTGAAAACAGCAACAGAGAAGTGACAAATCATGTACAGTGGATACTCACAAAGATTAACATCCAATTTCTCATGAGAAATCATGGACCCAAGAAGCAGTAGGATATATTTTAAGTGTTAAAATAAAAAACATGTTAACTAAAAGTTCTATATTCAGAAAAAATAATCTTCAAAACTGGAGGAGAAGTTAAAACATTCCAAGATAATCAAAAGGTGAGGGAGTTTGTCACCAGGAGACTAGGATCAACAAGAAATACTAAAGAGTTGAAATGAAGAGACACTAGATAGTAACTCAAAGCCATACAAAGAAATGAAGAACACCGGTAAAGGTAACTAACTATATAGAGAAATAAAAAGTCATCATCACTATATTTTTGATTTGCAACTAATTTTTTAATATGATTTAAAAGACAAAGGTATAAAGCAATAATTGTATATCTATGTTAATAGGCACACAATGTGTAAAGATGTAATTGTGACAATAACAACATAAAAATGGGATGTATCTGTCTAAGAACAGAGTTTTGTATTATATTAAAGATAAGTTGTTATCAATTCAAACTAGACTGTTATAAGTTTACAATGTTAATTATAACTCCCAGGGTAACCACTAATAAAATACATAAAGTACAGAAAAGGAAACTGAAATGTTTCACTGAAAAAAATCAAACACAAAAAAAGGCAGAAATGGAGAGACTGAGAAACAAAGATTCAACATATAGAAAAGAAACAGCAAAGTTTAAAATATCATTACTTATCACTAAACACTTTAAATGTAAATGGTTTTAAACCTGCCAATTAAAAGGCAGAAATTTGTAGAATGGGTAAAAAAAAAAAAAAAAACTGGTTCACCAATATGTTGTGTACAAGAGACTCACTTTAGATCCAAAGACACTAATAGGTTGAAGTGAAAGAATTGAGAATTATGTACTATGCAAACAGTAACCAAAGAGAACTGAGATAAGATAGTAATACAAGACAAAACAGGCTTTAAATAAAAATCATTATGGGACATAACATATTGATAGAAGGGTCCCTTCATCAAGAAGATATAACAATTATAAATATATACACACTGAAGAACAGATACCCAAATTTCATCATGCAAAAACTGACAAAATTGAATAAAAATTATTTACTATCTTGGTAAATAAATATTGCTATTGAATGGCAATAACAGTCGGAGATTTCAAAATCCTGCTATCAGTAATGGATTAAACATCTAGTCAAATCAATGAGAAAATTGAGCATTTGAACAACAATGTAAACCAACTAGACCTAAAAGAAATAAAACATTTCACCCAACAAGAGCAGAATATAGGTATTTTTTCAAGTACATGTAAGCTATTCCCCATGATAGACCATATGTTGTTCATACAACAACTATCAATAAGTTAAAAATAATTTAAATTTTACAAAACATCTTTTCTGACCACAATGGAATGAAATTAGATATAAATATCACAAGGAAAACAGGAAAATTCACAACAATGAAAATTAAAGAGCATATTCTTAAACAACCAATGGTCAAAGAAAACCACAAGGGAGATTAGAAAACACTTGGAGATGAATGAAAATAAAAACACAGCACACCAAAACTAATGAGATGCAGCAAAAGCAGTGCTGAAGAAGAAATACATAGCTGTAAATGTGTATATTATAAAATAAGAGAGATTCAAATCAACAAAGTAACTTTAAATCTTCAGGATCTAGGATTCGAAGAGCACAGTGAACCCCACACTAGCAGAAAGAGGAAATAATAAAGATTAAGAGTGAAGATAAATGAAATAGAAAATAGAAAAACAAAAGAGAGAGTAATGTCAGCAAAATGGTGGATATAAAGACCCCAACTCCCGTTCCCCCATAAAGACACTGAAATAACAACAATACATGGACCAGAATATCCCTGTGAAAACTCTAGAGACCATTTGAAAAGCCATAGCACTCAAGTCACTGTAAAACCAAGAAGGAGTTCCAGCAAAATGGTTGGGAAATTTTGGAGCGTTTGGCACATCAATCCATGTCCTTCCTTCTATGCAGCAAAGCATGGAGGAACCAGGAGGAAATCCTCCACACCAGGGCTCCTACCTCAGGATGGAAACAAGAATAGACCATAAGTCCAATGTTTTATCTCGTCTGGAGGCTGCCCAAGGAACTACCTTCTACATTGCCTGACTCAGAGTGCTAATGAGATCAGTTCCAGAGTTTGCAATTTTCTGAAATCAGACTAGGATGCAGCACATTAGAGTTGAAGTTCTTCTGGCAGATACCAGGGAGAGCAAGAATTTAGCAAAATTTTGAGAAGTCCTACAACCTCCAGTCAGGCTGGAAGCTGGTATGGAAAGACTGTGAGAGTTGGGTTTTTAAAAAAAATTTATTGAGGAGGTTGTTGTCTTTTCAAATGCCCAAACTCCAATTAAAGATTATAAAGCACACAAAGAAATAAGGAAATATGGCTTAATCAAAGGAACAAAATAAAACTCTAGAAACCTACTCTAAAGGAAGTAGATTCCATGAGCTGCCTGACAGAGAATTTAACATAACTCTCATAAAGATACTCAATGAGCTAAAATAAAACAGACAAACAAAATCAGAAAAAACGATGCATTAGTATAATGAAAATATCAACAAAGAGAAGGAAACTATGTAAAAAACAGAACCAAATAAAAATTCCGGAGCTAAAATATTCAATACCTGAATGGAAAATTTCATTAGAGGAGTTCAACAGCAGACAGAATCAGGCAGAAGAAAAAATAAACAAACCTAAATACAGGTCTTTTGAAATCATTGACTCAGAGGGGAAAAAGAAAAGAATGAAGAAACGTGAAGAGAGCATGACGGACTTATAGGTCACTATGAAACAGTCCAATATATGCATTATGGGAATGCAAGAAGGACAAAAGAGAAACAGACAACTTATCTGAAGAAATAATGGCTGGAAACTTCCTGAATCTGAGGAGAGAAATGGGCATACATATTCAAGAAGCTCAAAATCTCCAACAAGGAAAAATACAAAGAGAACCACAACAAAACACAATATAATAAAAGTGTCTGAAGTCAAAATCAAAGAATCTTGAAAGCAGCAAGAAAAAATAGTGATTCATTACATACAATGGAGTTTCCATAAAATAATCAGAGGATTTCTCAACAGAAAGTTTGTAGTCCAAAAGGGAGTCAGATAATATATTCAAAGTGCTGAAAGGTAAAAAATTGTCAACCAAAAATACTATATCCAGCAAAACTGTATTTCAAAAATAAATGAGAAAGTAAGACTTTCCCATTTTATTCCAATTTTATTGTATTCCCAAATAAAAGCTGAGGGAATAAATTACCACTAGATACTCTGAGAAATGCTGAAGTGAGTCCTTTAACATGAAAAAATAAAAAGGATGGTAGACAGCAACACAACGTTGTATGAAACATAAGGTCCTTTTGTAAAGGTAAGCTCATGAGAAAGTACAGCAAACTGTACTATTGTACTTTTGGTGCATAGAATTTTTTTTAAGGCATACATTTTTTGGTGAGGAAGATTGGCCCTGAGCTAACATCTGTTGCCAATATTCATCTTCTTTTTCTCCCCAAAGCCCCCCAGTACATAGTTGTATATCCTAATTGTAGGTCCTTCTAGTTCTTCTATGTGGGATGCTGCCTCAGCATGGCTTGATGAGTCATGCTAGGTCTGTGCCTAGGATCTGAACTGGCGAAACCCAGGCCACCAAAACTGAACATGTGAACTTAACCACTCAGCCATGGGGCCAGCCCCTGGTGTACAGAATTTAAGTGTCAATATCTTTTAAATAATAAAAAACTATGTCTATTTTAATGGGCATACAATATATAAAAATGTAATTTCTGATATAAAAAACATGGATACCTGGGATGGAGCTGTAAAGGAATAGAGTTTTCACATCATATGGAAGTTAAGTTGTAATCAGTTTAAAATAGAATGCTGTGACTTTAAGATGTTTTATGTAATCTCACTGGTAACCACAAGGAAAATATCTATAGAGTATATACAAAAGGAAGTGAGAAGAGATCAAAGTATATCACTACAAAAAATCAACAAAATACAAAGGAACCTAGTAAGAGTGGAAAGGAGGGGAAAATGCTATAAAAATAAAAGATAATAATAAAATGGCAATACTAAGTCCATCCCTATCAGTAATTACTTTAAATAAAAATGGATTAAAATTCCCAATCAAAAGCAAAGATTGGCTGAAATCATTTGGAAAACAGGATCTAGCTACATGCTGTCTACAGGAGACCCACTTTAGATATAAGGACACGCATAGGCTGAAAGGGAAAGAATAGAAAAAAGACATTCCATGCAAAGGGTAAGCAAAAGAGAGTGGGGATGGCTATATTAATATCACATAAAATAGACTTTAAGTCAAAAACTGTTAGGAGAAATAAAGAAGATATTACAAAATAATAAAAAGTTCAATTTTCTAAGAATATAAATATTTATGCATTAAACCTCATAGCTCCCAAATATATGCAGCAAACTTTGACAGAATTGAAGGGGGGAATAGACAGCAACACAATAATAGTAGGATATTTCAGTATTCCCACTTTAAATAATGCATAAGACAACCAGCAGAATATCAATAAGAAAATTGAGGATGTGAACAACACTATACACCAATTGGACCTCAGATAAACAAAACATTCTATCTAAAGATGGCAGAATATAAATTCTTCTCATGTGCACATGGAACACTCTCCAGGAGACGATATGTTAGGCCACAAAACAAATCTCAACAAATTCAAGAAGATTCAAATCATACAAAGCAACTTTTCTGATCACAATGGAATAAAAATAGAAATCAATAACAGGAGAACTGAAAAATTGATAAATATGTGGAAATTAAGCAACACACTCTGAAAGAACCAATGGGAAACATAAATAACAAGAGAAATTATAAAATATATAAAGACAAATGGTAATAAAAACAGCATACCAAAAATTATGGGACTAGTATAAGAGACACTGTCATCAAGACGGCAGTGTAGGAGACCCCAGCTTCTGTCCCTCTACAAAGATAAAAAATTAGACAGCTATCCACAAACAAAAACAACTCTGAGAGAGCTTTGGAGTCCACTTAAGAAACTTCAGCAACACAGTGGAATGAAAAAATCTCAGAATAACTGCATAAAAAGAGAAGAAAGGATGTCTTCATTTTATCTGCATCATCTCATCAGCCAAGCCAGCCTTACTTAGTACCAAGAGAGAACTCCCTAGTTAGAAAGAATTGCTCTTCCTGAGAAAAGAAGATCAGGTTGGAAACCAGGTTCCCTAGCTTTTTGGAGCACCACACAAAGAATCCACTTCAGTTTTACCACACCTAGACACTGGCAAAGCTGAGACATATAGATATGGCCATGAAAAAGAAGAAAAGCAGGGGGTATACCAGTATTAGCCATGCAGCAGGAGTAACCACAGTTAGTGATCCTCTATGCAGATGACCCTGCAGCTTTTACCACTGAGGAAAAAAACAGACAACACAGCTGCTGCACACCACCTACAGATACTCTACAGCTGCTACACATCCTCTTCACATGCACTACAGGAGTGAGCACAGATAGCCAGGGACCCTGCAACTGCATGTAGTCCCAGATTTGGCCCTATGACCTGTCATTGGCCTGCATCACTGGGCTTACCTACACCTAGTTGTGCACTTGTATGTGCCTGATCTGACTATTGACACATTCCTCTGCTGTCATGCACCCATGGAGAGAAACAACAGCCAAAGTAGAACTCTCTAACAGCCAGTGCCCCTGCAGCTGGCCACAGCTCTTGATACTTGTCCTGGTCCTGACCACTATGTGTGTGTTGGAAACCAGCCCCTGCCACTACCCAGACATCTGTAGCTGGTCCCTACAGCTGAATTTAGGAACACCACCAGCTCTGGCCACCACTTCTGCCTGCCCCGCTCCATAGCTGCTAGACCTGGAGGTGCCACTGAAGATCACAACAGCTTTTGCAGTTGCTGCAGACTGACCACAGTGCTCACCAAGGACCACACAGTTATCAGTGCTGTGGAACCCAGTGGCCACATGAGCATGTACTTGATGCCCTGCACCACTAGACCTGGGGTCACAACATGCTCCAATGTGCCTCCATTTGAAGATAAAGATCTTTCCTTACTGAGGTCAGTACATTAAAGTCTAGAAGAGATTTCTATTTCTTCAAATGCACAGAAAACTATGTAAGGCTACAGTCATCATGGAGAATCAGGGAAACATGACACCACAAAAGGGATAGAGTAAACTTCCAGTAACTCACCCCAAAGAAATGGATATACATAAATTGCCAAAGAATCCAAAATAATTGCTTTATAGATGCTCAGAGAGTTACAAAAGAACATAAACAACTTAACCAAATTAAGAAAACAATACAAGAACGAAATGAGAAGTTCAACAAAGAGACAGAAAACGAAAAAGAACTGAACAGAAATTTTGGGCCCCAAGAAAACAATAACTAAACTGAAGAATTCAATAGACAGCTTCAAGAGCTGACTGGACCAACCAGAAGAATCAGTGAGCTCAAAAACATATCATTTCAAATTATCCAGTCAGAGGAACAAAAAGAAAAAAGAACAAAAAGGATTGAATAAAGCCTATGAGACTTATGGGATACCATTAAGAAAACAATCTGTGCATCACTGGAATCGTAGAAGAAGTGAGGGATAAAAGAGTGGAAAGCTTATTTAAAGAAATAATGGCTGAGAACATCCCCAAACTGGGAAGAGATAAAGACATCCAAATTCATGAAGCTAATAGGTCACCCCAAAATTTAAATTCAAAACGATCTTCTCCAAGACACTTTATAATAAAACTGCCTAAAATCAGAGACAAATCGAGAATTTTAAAAGCAGCAAGAGAAAAATATTTTTCTCATACAAGGATAACTCCCTAAATCTACCTGCAGATTTCTCAGCAGAAAACTTGCACGCTAGGAGAGAATGGGATGCTACACTCAAAGTGCTGAAAGAAAAACACTGCCAACCAAGGATGCTTTACCCAGCAAAGTTGTCCTTCAGAAAATAAGGTAAGGTAAGACTTTCCCAAAGAAACAAAGCTGAGGAATTCATCACGACTAGATCTGCTTTACAAGAAATACTGAAAAGCGTTCTTCAACAGGAAACAAATAGAAACTAATTAATAGTATGAAAACATATGAGAATATACAAATGTTGGTAAAGATAAGTGTATAGTCCGATTCAGAATCTGAAATATGCTGGTATGTTAACCACCTAAGTCTGGTATAAATGTATAAGAATGAATGTGTTAAAAATAGCTGTAACTACTATAGCTTTTTAATTAATACATAATATAAAAAGAAGTAAATTGTGACTTCAAAAATATAAAATGTGAGGGGGGAGTAAAAGTGTAGAGTTTTTATTTTTTATATGCAATTAAAATTAAGTTGCTATCAGCTTAAAATAGACTGTTATAAGATGTTATAAGGAGAACCACAAAACAAAAACCTATAGGAGATACACACAACATAAAAAGAAGGGAATTAAAGTATAATGCTATGGTAAACCATTAATTCACAAATGAAGATAGAGGAAAAAAGGAGCAGAGAAAGTAAAAAAATCAGAAAACAATTAACAAAACAGTACTACTAAGTTCATACCTATCAATAATTACTGTAAATGAAAATGGATTACATTATCAAATCAAAGACAAAGAGTGGCTGAATGGATAAAAAATCAAGACCTAACCTAATATTGCCTACAAAAGGCTAACTACAATGGCACGTCTAGGCTCAAAGTGAGGGAATGGAAAGAGATATTCCATGCAAATGAAAACATTGAGAGCAGGGGTAGCTATACTTATATAAGACAAAAGAGACCTTAAGTCAAAAACTTTACCAAAAGACAAAGAGGTCATTATATAATGATAAAGGAGTGCACTCATCAAGGGAGTATAACCATTGTAAATAAGTATGCACCCAAGAACACCTAAATACAGGAAGCAAATACTAACAGATTTGAAGGGAGAAATAAACAGACAATAATAGGAGGGGAATTCAATACTCCACTTTCAACAATGTATAGATTATCTGGACAGAAAATCAATAAGGAAACACTAGACCTGAAGCATACTTTAGAACAAATGGACCTGACAGACATATAAAGAACATTCTGGCCAACAGCAGCTGAATGCAAATTCTCCTCAAGTGTACAAGGAACATTCTCCAGAATAGATCATATGTTGGCTCACAAAACAAGTCTTAGCAAATTTAAGAAGATTGAAATCATACCAAGTATCTTCTCAGATCACAATGATATGAAATGAAAAATCAATAACAGGAGGAAAACTGAAAAACTTACATATATGTGAAAAGCAAACAACACACTCCTAAACAACAAATAGCTCAAAGATAAAATGGAAAAAATATCTTGAAGTAAACAAAAATGGGAACAGAACATCCTAAAACTTATGGGATGTAGCAAAGGCAGTTCTGAGAGGGAAGTTTATAGTGATAAATGCCTACATTAAGAAAAAAAGAAAAATCTCAAATAAACAACCTAATGTTACATCACAAGGAACAAGAAAACAATAACAAACTAAGGCCAAAGTTAGCAGAAGGAAGGAAATAAAGATCATAGCATAAACAAATGAAATAGCAGAAAAACAACAGAAAAGATAAATGAAACTGAGTTGACTTTTTGAAAATATAAACCAAACTGACAAAGCTTTAGGTAGATTTACCAGAAAAAAGAGAGAAGATTCAATAAATAAAATTATAAATAAAAGGGAACACTTTATAACTGATACCACAGAAATACAAAGAATCATAAGAGGCTACTATGAAAAATTATATGCCAACCAATTTGACAACCTAAAAGAACTGGATAAATTCTTGGAAACATACAACCTACCAAGTCTCATTAACGAAGGAATAGAAAATCTGAGCAGACCAAAAACAAATAAGGAGACTGAATTAGTAATCCTAAACCACCCAGCAAAAGAAAGCCCAATATCAGGTGGCTCATGGAAAAACTCCATCAAATATTTTATAAAAGAAGAAATGCCAATTTTTCTCAAATTCTCTCAAACACTGAAGAAGAGAGAATATTCCCAAAGCCATTTTATGAGACCAGCATTATTTTGACACCAAAGTCAGATAAGGACAATAGAAGAAAACAAACAAACTACAGCCCAATATCCCTGATGAATATAGATGCAAAATTTGCAAAAAAAAAAGTCAGCAAATCAAATTCAACAGCACATTAAAGGGATCATACACCATGACCAAGTGGAATTTTCTCTTGGGTCGCAAGTGTGGGTCACATTTGCAAATCAATGAATGTGATACACTATATTAAAAGAATGAAAAAAAATCATATAATCTACACGGAAGCAGAAAAAGCATTTGAAAAATTCAACATCCTTTCACAATAAAGACTCTCAGCAAATTAGTCTTAGTAGGAACATACCTCAACACAATAAAAGCAATATATGACAAATTCACAGCTATCATCATAATCAACAGTGAAAGGTTTAAATCTTCCCCTGTAAGTTCAGGAACAAGATGAGTATGTCCACTCTCACTATTCTTATTCAACCTAGTACTTGACATACTATCCAAGTACCAGTACTAGTACTTGCCAAGAACTAGACAAGGAAAAGAAAGAAAAGGCATTAAAATTAGAAAGAAAGAAGTAAAAGTGTCTCTACTTGCTGGTCACATGATTCTGTATATAGAAAATCCAAAAGACTCCACCAAAATATTTAGACCTACTAAACGAATTCAGTACATTTACAGGATACAAAATCAATAAACATAAATCAGTTGCATTTCTATAAACTGACAATGAACATTCTGAAAAAGAAAAAATCAATAAAATAAATAGACAACCTACGGTATGGGGGAAAATATTTGCAAATGATATATATGATGATAAGTTAATATCCAAACTATATAAGGAATCATACAACTTAATAGCAAAAGAATAATCCGATCAAAAAAAGGGCAGAGGAACTGAAAAGACATTTTTCAAAAGAAGATGTACAAATGGCCAATAAGTCCCTGACAAGGTGCTCAATATTACTAATTATCAGGGAAATGCAAATCAAAATCACAAAATCACTGACACCTTATAGAATGGCTATTATCAAAAAGACAAGAGATAAAAAATGCTGCTGAGGATGTAAAGAAAAGGAAATCCTAGTGCACTCTTGGTGGAAAGCTAAATTTGTACCTCTACTACGGAAAAAAATATGGAGGTTTCTCAAAAAGTTAAAAATAGAACTACCATATATCCATCAACCCCACTTGTGAGTACATATCTGAAAGAGATGAAATTACTATCTTGAAGAGATATTTCCACTCCCATGTTCATTGTAGCATTATTTACAATAGCCAAGACATGGAAGCAATTGTCAATTAATAAAAGGCATGACCTGCAAGAGAAGTAATAAGTTTATTTGGAGCCTTAGGAATTGTAATTTGGGAGACATAGATTAGAGTACAAACTCCAATGTACTCCAAAGTGGACAAAGGAGGCAGAGGTTTGTGAAGGCAAAACCACAAGCCTACATGAGTTGTCTTGAACACTTAATGATTAGTTCTGGCAAGAAGTGAGCTGACATGCCAATAGGTAGTTAAGTTGTTCCTAAGTAGTTTGTCCATTTCTGAAAGAGGAATTGTTCCATGATGTGGTTTCTGTGGTCAGGTCAAGTTCAAAAGTTCAGTCCACACCTGGCTGTAGACATACGTAAGCTCACTTCCTTAATGGACTTCCAGCTCCATTTTAGAAGTCTTGACATAGGTTACTCCATTTTGGTAACCTCATGTATACAACCTAATTGTCCATTGATGAATGAATGGATAAAGATAATGAGATATAATACACACACACACACACACACATATATAGTTGAATATTATTCACCCATAAAAAAAGAGGGAAATCCTACTATTTACAACAACATGGGTGAACATTGAGGGCATTATGCTAAGTGAAATGTCAGATTGTATGATCTCATTTATGTGTGGAATCTAAAAAATCCAAACTCATAGAAACAGAGCATAGAGTGGTGGTTGCCAGGGGCTGAGAAGTGGGGGAAATGGTGAGATGTTGGTCAAAGGGTACAACATTCAGCTATAAGATGATAAGTTCTAGGGCGGTAATGTACAACATGGTGACTATAATTAAAAATACTGTATTTTATACTTAAAAGTTGCTATGAGAATAGAGCTTTAATGTTCTCACCATAACAAAAACAAAATAGCAACCATTTGAGGTGAAGAATGTATTAAATAATCTTATTGTGGCAAATATTTAGCAATATATACATGTCAAATCATCACATTGTCCACCTTAAACTTATACAATCTTATATGTCATTTATATGTCAATAAAGCTAGGTAAAAAAATCAAAAGCACAATGGCATACTACCTCATACCTACCAGTATGGAATTAAAAAAACAACAGAAAATGACAAATTTTGGTGAGAATGTGGAGAGCTTGGAACCCTTGTGTATTGCTGGTGGAAAAGTCAAATGGCACAGCCATTGTGGAAAACTGGTGGTTCTTGAAAAATTAAACTTAGAGTTACCATATAAACCAAAAGAATTTAAAGCAAGAATTAGATATTTGTACACGACTGTTCATACTGGCATTATTCACAAACGTCAAAAGGTAGAAACCCAGATTCCCATCAACAGATGAATAAATAAATAAAATATGATACACCCATGCAGTGAAATATTATTCAGCCTTAAAAAGAATGAAATTCTGATACATGCTGATAAGCATTGCAAACATCATGCAAAATGAAAGAATCCAGACATAAAAGAACAAATATTGTGATTTCACTTATATAAGCTACCTAGAGTCAAACTCATAAATATAGAAAGTAGAATGGTGGTTAACCAAGGGCTGGGGGGAGGGAGGAATGGGGAGTTATTTTATTGTTGGCTTCATTTCTGTTTGGGATGATGAACAAGTTCTGGAGAGAGATGGTGGTGATAAGTGCACAATATTGTGCATGTTCTTAATGCCAGTGAATTGTATATTTCAGAATGGTTAAAACTGTAAATTTTATGGTTTCTTCCACAATTAAAAACAAAAAAGAACATGAGAAAAGATTATGGGATGCAGCAAGAGTAGAGCTAAGAGGGAAGTTTATAGCTTTAAATGCATATATTAAAAAAGAAGGATCACAAATCAAAAGCCTCTCTTTACACCTTAAGAAACTAGAAAAACAAGAAGAAAATGAAACCCACAGCTAGCATAAGGAAGGAGATAAAAAAGATCAGAGCAGACATAGAGACTAGAAAACAACAGACAAAAATCAACAAAATTAATAGTTGATTTTTTGAAAAAAGTCAACAAAATTGACAAACTCTTAGCTGGATTAACTAAGCAAAAAATAGAGAATAGTCAAATAGCTAACATCAAAAATTTGAAAGGGGATCTTACAAACAATGTCAAAGAAATAAAAAGGATTATAAGAGAATATTTTGAACAATTGTACACCAACAAATTAGATAGCGAGAATAAATAGATAAGTTCCTAGAAACACACAACCTACCAAGACTGAATTATGAAGAAATGGAAAATCTGACCAAGTAAGGAGTAGGGAGATTGAATCAGTAATCAAAAACCTCCCAACCCAGAAAAGCTCAGGACCAGATGGCTTCACTGGAGAATTATATGAAACATTTAAGGAAGAATTAACACAAATTTTCTTGAAACTCTTCCCAAAAATTGAACAGGAGGGAACATGTCCAAGCTCATTCTATGCCTCAAGCATTACCCTAATACCAAAGACAGACAAAGACACTAAAAGAAAAGAAAACTGAAGATCAATATCCCTGAGGAATATTGACAAAAATTCTAAAAATTACCAGCAAACTGAATTCAATAGCATATTAAAAGGATTATACAGCATGACTAAGTGGGAATTATTCCTGGACTACAATGATGGTACAACATATAGAAATTAATCAATGTAATACACCACATTAGCAGAATGAAGGAGAAAAGAAATATTACAATCTCAATTGATGGTTAAAAATCATTTGACATGATTCAACACACTTTCATGACATGAAACACTCACAAACTAGGAATAGAAGAAAACTACCTCAAAATAACAAAGACCATTTATGAAAAGCCCACAGTTAACATCATACTCAATAGTGAAAGACTGCAAACTTTTCCCCTAAGATCAGGAACAAAGCAAGGATTCCTGCTCTCACCACTTCTATTTAATATAGTATTGGAGATGGTAGCCAGTGCTATTAGGCAGGAAAAAGAAATAAAAGACATTGAAATTGGAATGGAAGTAGTAAAATTATCTCTGTTCACAGATGATATGATCTTATATGTAGAAAACCCTAAAACCTCCACCAAAAGAACCTGTTAGGACTAATAAATAGATTCAGAAAAGTTGTAGAATTCAAAATCAACACATAAAAATCAGTTGCATTTTCATATACTAACAATGATGAATCCACAAGGAAATTGAGAAAACAATTTCATTTAAAGTAGTATTAAAAGAATAAAATATTTAGGAATAAAGCTAAGGAAGTAAAAGACTTGTTCACTGAAAACTATAAAACATTGATAAAAGAAATTAAGCAAAACAAAAATAAATGGAAAGACATAACATGTTCATAAATTGGAGAACTTAATATTGTTAAGATGTCCATTCTGCCCAAAGCAGTTTACAAGTTCAACAAAATCCCTATCAAAATCTCAATGTTATTTTTTGAAGAAATAGAAAAATTTATCTTAAAATCCATATGGAATCTCAAGGGACTCCAAATACCCAAAAAAATTTTGACAAAGAAGAATATTTTGGTGGACTCAGACTTCCTGATTTCAAAACATTACAAAGCTATGGTAAGCAAAGCAGTGTTGTACTGGCATAAAGATAGACAAATAGACCAATGAAATACAACAGAGATCTGAGAAATAAACCCTAGTTTATATGGTTAAACGATCTTTGGCAAGGATGCTAAGATAATTCAATAGGGAATGGACGGTATCTTCAACAAACAGTGTTAGGAAAACTGGATTCCTACATGTAAAAATATGAAGTTGGTCCCATACCTTATACCATATACAAAAATTAACTCATAATGGATTAAAGACCTAAATGGAAGACATAAAGCTATAAAATTCCTAGAAGAAAACATAGAGGAAAAGCTTTATGACATTGGACTTGCCAATAATTTCTTGGATATGACATAAAAGGCACAGGAAATGAAAGCAAAAATCCACAAAGGGAAGCACATAAAACTTAAAAACTTTTGTATATCCAAGGACACAATCAACAGAGTGAAAAGGCAACCTACAGAATAGCAGAAAATATTTGCAAATGTTATACCTGATATGGGGCTAATATCTAGAATATATAAAAACTCCTACAACTCAACAACACCAGCAACAACAAAATAAAATAACCTGATTTAAAAATAGGCAAAGAATTTAAATAGACATTTCTCTAATGATTATATACAAGTGGGCAACAAGTATGTGAAAGATGCTCCACATCACTAGTTATCAGAGAAATTCAAAGCAAAATCACAATAAGATATCATCTTATACCGATTAGGATATCTACTATCAAAAAAACCAAAATGATGACTTTTGGTGAGAATGTGGAGAAACAGAAACCCTTGTGTACCATTAATGAGATTGTTAAATGGTGCAACTATTATGTTAAGCAGTATGGAGTTTCCCCTCAAAAATTCAAAATAGAGCCACCATATGATCCAGAAATCCTACTTCTAGGTATTTATCCAAAAGAATTGAATGTTGGGTCTTGACGGAATATTTGCACTCTCATGCTCATAGAAGCACTATTCAAAACAATCAAGAGATGGAAACAACCCAAATGTACATTGACAGATGAATGGATAAACAAAATGTGGTATATTCACAAAATCGAATAATATTCAGCTTTGAAGAGAAGGGAAATCCTGTCACATGTTACAACATGGACCAACCATGAGGACATTATTCTAAGTGAAACAAGCCAGTCACTAAAAGGTAAATATCATATGATTCCACTTTTGTAAGGTATCTAAAGTAGTCAAATTCATATGGACAGTAAATAGAATGGTTGTTACTAGAGGTTGTGGGAGGAGAAAAAAGAGAATTTGATGTTGTTTGATGGGTATAGAGTTTCAGTTTTGCAGGATGAAGAATTTCTGAAGATCTGTTTCACAACAATACTAACATAATTAATACTACTGAACTGTGCACTTAAAAACACGTCAGATGGTAAATTTTATGTTATGTATTTTTACCGCTGGAAAAACAACATAATCAAAGAAGTAAAAGTTGGTTATTTTAAGAGATCAATAAAATTGACAAGCTTAAATTATACTAAGAAAAAAAGAAAAAAAGCTGCAAATAAATAAAATCAGAATTGAGACTCCAGACAATATAAAGGACTGTATAGAAATAAAAAAAATATAAGAAGATACTATGAACAATATTATGGCAATAAATTAGATAAATTAGATGCAATGGATAAACTCCTCAAAACATCCAAATTACCAAAATTGACTCAAGAGAAAGAAAATCTGAATAAGCCTATAAGAATGACAAAAATTAGGTCAGTAATCCCATACCTCCCAGCAAAGAAAAGCCTAAGACCAGACAGCATCACTGGTGAATCCTACCAAATATTTAAAGAATAATTAACACCAATTCTTTCAAACATTTCCAAAATGTTGAAGAGGAAGGAACACTTCCTAACATTATGTGAGGCAAGAATTACCCAGACATCAAAGGTAATCCAAGAACACACCAGAAAAAAACAAAACTACAAGCAATTATAGCTTATGAATATAGATCAAAAATTCTTTTAAAAAATACTAGGAAATAAATTCAACATGTATTAAAATGATTATATGTCACAACAAAGTGAGATTTATCCCAGGAATGCAAGAGTACCTCAACATATCAAAATCAAACAATATAATACATCTCATTAATAGAATGAAGGGAAAAAGCCAAAAGGCCATCTCAATACATGTGAAAAAGCATTTTATTTGACAAAATCTAACACTCCTTCATGATAACAACACTAAGAAAACTAGGAATAAATGGAAAATTTCTCATTATGACAAAGGACATTAACAAAAAACTATTGGCTAATATACCCAATGGTGAAAAACTGAAAGATTTTCCCCTAAAATCAGAAACAAGATGCAGGAGCTCACTCAAAAAATCCTAAAATTCATATGGGGCAAACAAAGAACCTGAATTGCTAAATCAATACTGAGAAATAAGAACAAAACTGGAGGTATCACAATCCCTGACTTCAAAATGTACTACAAAGCCATAGTGATCAAAACAGCATGGTACTGGTACAAAAACAGGCACACAGATCAATGGAACAGAACTGAAAGTCCAGAAATAAAACCACACATCTACAGACAGCTAATCTTCAACAAAGGTTCCAAGAACACACAATGGAGAAAAGACAGTCTCTTCCATAAATGGTGTTGGGAAAACTGGACAGCCACATGCAAAAGAATGAAGGTAGACCATTATCTCACACCATACACAAAAACAAACTCAAAACGGATCAAAGACTTGAAGATAAGTACTGAAACCATAAAACTCTTGGAAGATAATATAGGTAGTACACTCTGACACTGAAGTTAAAAGGATCTTTTTGAATACCATGTCTTCTCAGACAAGAGGAAACAAAAGAAAAAATAAACAAGTGAGAGTTCATCAGACTAAAGAGCTTCTTCAAGGCAAAAGAAACTAAGATCAAAACCAAAAGACAACCCACCAATTGGGAGAAAATTTTTGAAAATCGTATATCCAACAAGGGGTTAATCTCCATAATATACAAAGAACTCACACAACTGAACAACAAAAAAACAAACAGCCTAACCAAAAAATGGGCAGAGGATATAAACAGACATTTTTCCAAAGAAGATATACAGATGACCAATAAACACATGAAAAGATGTTCAACATCACTAGTCATCAGGGAAATGCAAATCAAAACTCAACTAGGTTACCACCTTACACTTGTTAAAATGGCTATAATCAGTAAGACTAAAAATAACAAATATTGGAAAGGGTGTGGAGAAGGGTACCCTCATACACTGCTGGTGGGATTCCAAACTGGTGCAGCCACTATGGAAAACAGTTTGGAGATTCATCAAAAACCTAAAAATAGAACTGCCATATGACCCAGCTATCCCACTACTGGGTATCTACCCAAACAACTTGAAATCAACAATCCAAAGTAACATATGTAGCCCTATGTTCATCACAGCACTATTCACAATAGCCAAGACA